>NC_047667.1:46309421-47509421 GCF_011762505.2 Arvicanthis niloticus | reverse complement strand
TTATGGTACCATGCACGAGTTCTCTTGCATTACATGGGCCTTAAGTCCAATTGTGCAAGATGCCAGAGGAGAAAAGTAATCTGTTATCTGACCCAGCTGTTGAACTGACAAACTGTAACAATGACTCACTCAGCAAGATATTCCCAATGGTACAATAATGGTATTTATCTATTGGGTGTGTTGAACAATTTTTTAAGTAGTATTTTTTCTTCCCTATGCATATTTTCTAATTAGGTGAATTGAGACTTTTATAATTTATTAAACATGTTATTGTGGTTTAAGATTTTCATAAAATGGAAAGTCATACTTACAAGTGACAGTGTGTTTGATACTTTTCTCATTGCTATCACAAAATAGAAGGTGAAAAGCAGTGTAAGGGAAGAAAGTGGTTCATAGTGTAAGAGGGTACAGGAGGCAGAGTAGGTAGAATTAAATGACATTCGGTGCGATTTTCCATATCTGGACAGGCCAGGAAGCAAAGGGCAGGATTTGCTGGCACTCTCCCACTCCTTTATCCAGTCCTGACCCCTAGAGCATGGACTAGTGTCTCACACATTCAGGGTGGGTGTTTCTCACCTCAGTTTCTCTGGAATTGTCCTTAGAGACTCATCTAGAGGCTTGTCTCCTAGGTGATTCTAAGTCCTGTTAATAGATGTATCATAAACACAGTTTCATTTATATTTATATATGTGTATACTATCATACACATAAATAAAATCACATGTAATACAACTATTTCTGTTGGAGAATGAAGAGTACAAGTAACAGAGACTCCGTATTCTGCTAACAATGAGAATTTTTTTTGGTCAGGGGAGTTGTAGGGTAGAAAGGAGATAGGCGATTCTGACTATAACTGTTGACAACAGAGGAAAAGCCTAACAGAAAAATACTACAAACCCCAGAAAACTCTGCAAATCTAGGTCTGTGGAGCTGGAACACAATGTAAAATTCCAGCCCTAGAGATACTCCAGAGTATGAGGGTCTTTATAATCAACAATATGCCACATTTGATATTGTAATCCAGTACAGTTGGAAAGTGTATATCTGTGGAGAACACAGTGTTAAGATCTCCTGGAGGGGTCCATCTGGATGTGTGTGACAAACTGCTACTTTTTCTTTTATTTGCCACCCTTGTACATTCCCTGTCTTATGGATCTTATTCTCCGATTTCTCTCTTTCTCCTTCCTTTCCTGTCATCTACCTCTGTTTTTTATCTGGATGATACATCATTTTAAAGGTTTTTGTTGTTGTTTTGAGAAGATCTTGCTGTATAGCCTAAGCTTGGCTGTAACTCAGAATCCTCTCCTGAGTCCTGGGTTGTAGTTGTGCGCAAGTACACCTAAAAGTGGTTTTTAGTGATTTTTTTCTTTATTTCTCTGTTGTCTCTCTGTTAACTAGTACACTTGACTGCTGTTCTTTATATTTTAGCTTCATAGTTTTTTTTTTCTACTTTATATGTGGCTTGTCACAGCTCCAATTTGCTGAAATCTTTAAGCTTCTATGGCATACTGCCTAATTTCTTGTATTTGTTAGTTGAAAGATTATGATTAGTCTACCATAGCAAACATTCAGGTATACAGAAATCTTTGGGTAAGAAGCTTATTCCTGTTCTGTATGGGGACTAGTTAATAGGGTAGTTGAGCACTAGAGGAGTGCACGTGTGTGTGCACGTGTGCATGTGTGCGTGTGTGCGTGTGTGCATGTGTGCATGTATCAAGGAGAGGAAGGATGAGTTTATGACTGTCTTTAGGGTGGAATTACTTAGTAGGTTTTCTTTCAGTTACTTCATCTTTGGAATGCAGGATTCTTGGCCTTATGTCATACAATTTGACTATCAAATTGATAGTAATATACTAGAAAAATATTTTACAGGAATTCAGAGACGTGTTCATTAGGAATGGAAAAATTTAATAATGAAAAAGAAGTTTTCTTTGTTTTGGTCTGGTTCTTTTTTGTTGATTATAATATGAGGAAAGGAAAAGCCCCAGAAGGCTTTATAGATAGCATTCTTTTGCATTTGCACATGTTCCCACACTTTGATGGCGTTCTTCCACAAGGCGCCATTTTGTCTCACTTTCTCTGAAACACATATGCGCAAGTTGTATATGGTCTTGCTTTCACTGTAGGACTTGCTAGTTTTAGTAAGAGTCTATAGCTGGATAAGTAAAAACATTAAAATGGAGGAGATAGGGAGAAAAGATAAAAACTTAAGTTGGAGGGAGAGCAGGAGGAAGGAGAGAGCAGGGTTGGGGAGGAGGAGGTGAGTGGGATAGAAGATGAGAGAGGAGAGAGCAAGCGAGTGAGCGAGAGACAGAGAGAGAGAAAAAGAGAGAGAGAGATACAGTTGTAGTTTATAAAGTCTCCTCAGAGTGATTTATTACTGAGTTATAGGTACTAGAAGGATTAAGTTTGAAGACATTATTACCAGAAAGTATAGTAACATTTAAGACCATTAAATATTAGAAGATTGAGAGAAAATTACCATTTTTTCTTCTGTGATTTGCTATTAATTTATTCTTTCTGTAGGTAATTTTTGTGTGTGTGTGTGGGGTGTCTGTGTGTGGGTGTCTGTGTTTCTTTTCTGGTGCTAGGAACTACAGTTAGTGCAGGTAATTTTACACTGTGGTCTTTTATATATAGATATTTTGACAACAAACAAAAATCATGTTTAATATAACTTTACCATTATGCTTTTGTGATTCAGCATGAATGGGTACACCTCTTTTCATGCAAGAAGAATATGTCTTTATATTGAACGTGTGTTTGAAGATAGCTAGAATATAACAATACTCAAAGAAATGCTTTTGCATGGGGAAATTTATAGTAAAACTTAAGTCTCGTTTGAATGTAGGTTTGAATGTAGGTTTAATATATTAAAATGGTTAGTTAAATGTAAATATTAGTTAGTTAATGTTTACATTAAAAGGGTATAGTTTTAAAGTGTGATAATTTTCCTTGTGCATAGTATCCACATTCCTGATTGAACTTTTATAGGAGTCCATGGGGAAGAGCTATGACGGGAGAGCTTACGTCATCACGGGTGTGTGGAACCCCAATGCACCGATATTTCTGGCTCTTAATGAAGAAACGCCGAAAGGTGACTTTTCTTAAAATATTTTTTATTACTTTAAATTTTTCATTGTGAACAATCTTGTTTTATTACATTTTTCGAAAGTACTAATGCCTATTTAAATTGAAGATATATTTATTTAGAATGTTCATGAATATTTATGAAGTTCCTTTTTGTGTTATTTTCATGCTGTTGTGGGGAAAACTTTATTAGTTGAAACAAATTCTTTGAAAGTCACATTGATTGCTCACATTTGATTTGTGAAAAGCATTTGTAGTGCTTTGTGTATGGCTATGAAGTGGGTGTTTTATGTGGGTGAGTGTGATGGAGGAAGATGGCATATGTAAGCACACAGATTTGGAAACTTGTGTATCTTTGTTTATCATTTTAAACTAAGAATTGTATATTACTTACATTTTTATTAATTACTCAGTCTAGACTTTAGATCTTTGATTTGTCCTTAAACTAAACTTAAAGTTTTACTTGATTTATAGTTTTATTGAAAATGCTTTATTTCATTCTGTTAAATTGTATGTTTAGAATATAATTCATTAATCATCTTGTTTCATCTTTAATTTTATTTATTTATTTAAGTCCTTATTTTATACCCACAGTTGACTTTTGACTAAAGATAGGAAGCATCAATGATTACTAATAGCAAAATATGCTTTTCTAGTGAAGAACATTGAAATGATAACTTTATTTTCTGCTATGTCCCCAGCTCAATTAGTTATTTCTTGAGACTATATATATATGTTCATGAACAGTGGAAGTATTGACAGTTCTTAGAGGTTTTTCTCTTAATTCATACTACACAGAGATGTTTATGTCAGCAGTGCTCTGTAATACAGGTGTAACATGACAGGGTTGAGCATTTCCTCTAGTTTGAAGTCACCACAGGGACCTATCAGTTTCTTTCATTTCTGTTTCAGGTTGAAAGAATGCATCTTTGATTTTTTAGTGATTGTCTAAGAAGCCTGATAATTTAGAGTAAGATTTATCT
The DNA here is from genome assembly GCF_011762505.2 of Arvicanthis niloticus. Classification (NCBI taxonomy): domain Eukaryota; kingdom Metazoa; phylum Chordata; class Mammalia; order Rodentia; family Muridae; genus Arvicanthis; species Arvicanthis niloticus. The sequence continues at coordinate 47,505,348 of NC_047667.1, read as the reverse complement.
TCAAATTTTATTTGTTTTTATTTTTTCATTGCTGGGAATTCAACACCAGGCCTTTTCCAGTTTTACTATAGTATTTGTGTTTTATATTAAGGATCTGATTTGGAGGATGGAGTAAAACATCTGCCAGGAGATTTAGATTCTTGATTATGATAGAATAATCAGTGCCTGAGGAACATTCTTGGAGTATTTGATTATGTACTTGTTCAATGGTTAGAAAGTATTAAAAATAAATATTTAGAAGGAAATATTCTTGTCTAGATATATAATTAATGTGTAACTTAATACACTTTATTTTCTTCAATAATGAAGGAATAATAAAACCTAGAAATTTCCTATTGCAGATAAGCGGGTGTACATGACTGTTGCAGTGGACATGGTGGTTACAGAGGTGGTGGAGCCAGTCCGCTTTCTCCTGGAGACAGTAGTTCGTGTATACCCTGCAAATGAGAGATTTTGGTATTTCAGCAGAAAGACTTTTACAGAGACTTTCTTTATGAGGTTGAAACAGGTAGGATGTTTTTGTTCTTTTGTATAGTAGCATTGTTTTTTCTCTCTCTTGACAGGGTCTCACATATCCCAGGGTGGCTTCACACTGATAAACATGGCTAAGGATGATCTTCTGCTTGTCTCTACCTCCCGAGTGCTGGGGTTGTAGATGTATGCCACCACAGTCTATGCATTGCTAGGGATCAAGCCTAGGGCCCTGGTCACGCCAGCCACTGCCTACCAATTGTGGTATAGCCCCAGGCCATCTACCTTCATTTTTATATGCAAATATACCCCCTTATCTCACAACCAAAAGAATAAAATTCCTCAAAAAAAAAAAAAAAAATCAAGTGGTATGTGAAGCCAACCAATGGAATGTGTGAAAACTGTATACTTTGATAATGCACAAGTTATTATGTCTTAATAAGCCTGAACTCAAGTGCCTGTAGACTGTGGCCATATTTAATAGAAATAATAATCAATAAATGACAGAGGTTTCTTCTCTTATCTACAGTTATTTGAAACACTAATCTCCTAACAAAATAAAACAAAGAACAGCAAAACCCAACATCACCTCCCCAAAATAAATAACACAAATATTCTATGCTTTATAAAGTTAAAAAAAAAATCTAACTGTATCTAATGGTGATCTCTGTTTGCCACATTTAGTAACCCACATTGGTTGACTTTTCTCACTTTGATCATCAGTCATGGTATTTAAGATTGCATTCTTAAATTAGTCACCTTAGAAGATGTAATTTTGAAATTTGGAAATGGATTCCCTTTTTCATCTAGTTCTGATTCTTATTCTGATCACAATTTTTCTCCTTCATCTCCTTCCAGATCCTCCTCACTTCCTTGTCCATCCAACTCCAAGCTGCCTTTCCCTTTTTCCCCTTCCCTTTCCTTCCCTTCTCTGCCCTGTCCCACCCCTCCCCTCCCTTCTCCTTTCTTCTTTCCTTCCTTCCTTCCTTCCTTCCTTCCTTCCTTCCTTCCTTCCTTCCTTCCTTCCTTCTACTTCCTCCTTCCCTCCTTCCCTCCCTCCTTCCTTCCTTCCCTCCTTCCCTCCCTCCCTCCTTCCCTCCTTTCCTCCTTTCCTCCCTTTCTCCCTCCTTTCTTTCCTTTTTGAAAAGAAACAGGCAAGTTGAAAATAAAAGCAAAACAGAATAGGACAAAATAAGGGTATGGGGAGGGAGAGGAATGAGACACACATGCACAAGCAGGAGCACATGCCCATACAGAAAACTAAAAAAAATGCAAAAATGGAAACCACAGTATGTAAACAAAGACCAGTAAGGAGAAAACTGTTCAGACAAAGGACTATGAGACCAAAAATACTCACAAATACCACTGAGTTAATTTTGTGTTGGCCAACTATTGCTAGGTATGGGGCCAGCCCTTAACTATAGTTTGTATGCCCAGTGAGACACCATTGGAGAAGATTGGTTTTTATTTATTTATTTATTTATTTATTTATTTATTTATTTATTTATTTATTTATTTTTGTGAGTGGTTGTCAATTGGAGCTAGCTACTGGGTTAGGGGTAGGAGCTTTATCTACTTCTCTCATGTCTGCAACCTCATCTGGCTTAGACCCATGTAGGCTCTGTATATGCTGCCACAGTCTTTGTGAGTTCATATGTATGTTAGTCCTGTTGTGTTTGAAAGGCATTAAAACATGTAATCTTTGTTTTATATTAAATGAAAAAGGTAACTGGAAAATAATATAAATTCTAATAGTGTCAGATTATAAAATGTCTGTTTTTAGTGTGTAAAATTTGTCATGTATTTTGTTGTTGTTGTTAGTAGTCCCAGTCTCCAAAATTTTATAATATTTTTGGCCTTGTAACTATAATATGCAAAATGCAATGTGACCATATCAGCAAGTAAATTGAGGAGCCATTCACCGTTTTATAGTAAAAGAATGTGTCATAGCTCAGTGAAGCCTCATGTAGTAGGTACTTTGAAATTACCATGGTTTTATCTTTTATTATTTTAGCTGATAGTTTTCATCAGTTTTTATTGTGTCAAATATTTTTGTAGCATATTATAAAGAACATTATACGGGTATTATTCAAAATTTCTGTCTTCCAAACTTCTCTGAATGTTTTATGAGATTTCCCCTCTTCTATCTCCCATCTACCCATCTTTCCTGCATTCTTTTTTTTCTTCTTTTCTTGTTTTTTGTTGCTTGTTAGCATTGTCCATTAATTGTGGAATTTTGCCTGTCTTATTGCTTGTTCAGTATTTTGTTGAGAATGTGCATATATGTGCATGTCCATGTATGTGGGGTACATGTGTGTGGAGGCCAGAGGTCAGACTCAGGTGTGGCAGCAGTTTACAAACCAAACTCTCTTCTCCAGCTCCCAGTACATTACTCAACATTTGGAAATCTGTTTCCTATAATGATTTCTGCTTTTTCTAGTGTCAAAATGTATAGAAGGTTTGTTTGTTTATTTATATTGGAGGCAAGGTCTGGAAGCTCAGCCTGGCTTTAGCCTTACTATGTGATGAAGATTGCCTTAGATTTTTTTTTTTTTAAATCCTTTTGCCTCTATCTTACAAGTCTTGGGGTTGTAGGTATATGGTATCATATCAGGTTTTATGTGACAATGGAGATTGATCCCAAGAGTTTTGGGATGATAATCAAGCACTGTGAAACACAGTAAAATTGGTGTTTTAAACTTGTTTTAGGCTTTAAAGAATAGGAATGTAGAGATAGGAACTTGGAAAATGCAACATTTACTTGATTGAATGTATAGTCTTATTAGGCACCATTGAGAATCAGGTAAATGGGAGATTTGGGTAAGTAGGTGGGTTTCTGTAAAGTAGGTTAGTTCTTAAAAGATTATGGGAGCAAATACGGAGACAAAGCGTGGAGCACCACGCAGAGACTGAAGGAAAGGCCATCCAGAGACTGCCCCACCTGGGATCCATCCCATATACAAACACCAAACCTAGACACTATTGCGGGTGCCAAGAAGTGCTTGCTGACAGGAGCCTGATATAGCTGTCTCCTGAGAGGCTCTGCCAGAGCCTGAGAAATACAGAGGCGGATGCTCGCAGCCAACTATTGGACTGAGCACAGGATCCCCAATGGAGGAGTTATAGAAAGGACTGAAGGAGCTGAAGGGGTTTGCAACCTCATAGGAAGAACAACAATAACAACCAATGAGACCCCCAGAGCTCCCAGGGACTAAACCACCAACCAAAGTGTACATATGGAAGGACCCGTGGCTCCAGCTGCATATATAGCAGAGGATGGCCTTGTCAATGGGAGAAGAAGCCCTTGGGCCTGTGAAGGCTTGATGTCCCAGTGTAGGGGAATGCTAGGGTGGGGAGGTGGGAGTGGGTGGGTGGGGGAGCATCCTCATAGAAGCAGGGGGAGGGGTTATGGAATAGGGGGCTTCCTGGGGGGGAAACTGGGAAAGGGGATAATATTTGAAATGTAAATAAAGAAAACAACCAATAAAAAAATTTTAAAAAATCAACTGAGTCAGCAGCACTGGACACACGGATGGGTTTGAATTTTCTTATTCTCCATATGTGATAAATTATAAGGAACAATCTGAGGCAGTTACACAAAATAAAACAAAAATAAAATGCAGAAAAGCCAATGTTATAAAAGAAATGCTCATATGATAGTCATTTTAAAGTGATCTTAAACAAGGTCATGTATGATAGTTATTGAGGAAATAACATTGACACCAAGAGTACATAAAGTAAGTGCACACTTCTCCCCATCTCTGCCTCCCTGTCTTCCTGTGTTATGAGAGAGGATTTTCACTCTGTAGCTCCTGCTGACCTGGAACTAATTTTGTAGCCCAGGCTGGTCTCATATGTGATAGCAGCTTGCCTGCCTCAGCCTCCAAAATGCTGAGGTTATAGGCATGAGCACTATTCCCAGCTCTAGATTGGCATTTCATAAAACAAAATTAGTAAGGTTTGAATAATTGAAATAATATCTATTGGCACATCTGATGTCATGTTGAACAAAGGTTCTGAAAAACATAATGCTTCTTATTATGGATATTTTCAACTCTAATAACTAATGATGTTTATTTGCTGGAACATCTGTTCTGAAATGATATTCTGACTTTTACACTTGACTGTAAAAGAATTACCTCTCATTTTATGTTTGTTAGATTGTATGTGTTTTGGGTTTTGACAGATGAAATAAGGATTTAGAGGTTACATATAAAATCAGCATGTCAGGTGGACTGCTCTTCAACAGACAGTAAATTCTTTCCTCTGTCTAGTCCTCAGTTTTCTTACCTTAAAGTTAGAGTGTGGATTGGTAGCATTACTGGAGGCGTTCTGACATTGGGGTGTCTTTATGCAGAAGGCCTGCCTCTTTTCAGGCTATACTTCTTGCTCTGTGGAGAATTTGAGCTTGCAGTGTCATTGGCTGGGGATGCTCTCTTCCTTTCCTCACATCGCTTCTAGAAAAGCCAGTTCTGAGTGGTAAGAGTCATTAGCAGGAGGTCTGGGATTTTCCTGACAGTCCTTTGTTATTGATGGAATTCATGTTTGTGAGTTTCCAGGGCTTGGCTGATTTCATCATCACTCTTTAGACTTTAACATGACAAAGTAAGTGGAAATACTAATGATTTGTTCCTAGGTAAGGAGCTAGTTAGCTTTCTAGTCTGTCATTTAGTTGTGTTTATGAACTACTACTTCTTTATCTGTAAGTGGAGATAATATTTATCTTATAGTGTTGTTTGGTTATTAACTCATTTACTTATTCAACAAACATTAAATATTTCTTCAGTGACATAAATTGATATAGGCTCTGTCCTGAGTGTAGGTTTAATGTTAAAATATCATAATATTTTCTTGATATCTCTATAAAACTGCTGCCATATTGGCTGAGGGGTTTTTGGCTCAACTTAATTTAGAAATCATGAAAAGGGAATGGAGTAGTGTAGTTCTGACCAGAGGCTCTCAGCAGCTGGTGGGTGTTAACAGTTTTCCAAGCTGCTCTTGGCAGGACCTCTGAGCAAACAGTAGCTGGAGTCAGTGGTTGCCAGAAGCTTTTGGCAGCCCTCCATTGCTGGAGTAGTAACCACTGGCAGTTCTGGGTCTTCTCCAGCAGCTTTGCTTGAATACTCCCAGGCAGCTCAGATTTGCTAGTCTCTGGATGCTAGGCATTCTTGTAGGCCTGTATCTCTTGGTAGTAATATTGTCAGATAAGCCCATTCTGCTTGAGGTACAAAGGATGAATGGTGGATCTGATGTAGCTTAATAGGTAGAGTGTGTGATAGCATGCAAGAAGCCATGGATTTGAACCATAGCATCACATAAACCAAGCATGTTGTCATATGTCTATTATCCCAGCACTCAGAAGGTAGATGTAGGTGGAAGAACCATGAGTTCAAGGCCATTCTTGTTTATAAAGCAGGTTCTAGACTATCCTGGGCTACATGAAACCCTGGCACAAACAAACAAACAAACAAACAGTTGGCAATAAAATCACCCCAGCAAGGTTTTATTAGAGCGTATACTTATGGGTCAGGGCAGGGGATACATACATTTCTAGACTGGCCTGAAAAGGTTGTGAAGAGCATTGCATATATAGAGCTGAAAGGGCAGGCCTCCATATGTGTAATCTTCTGACTGGTAACACAGACTTTCTGTACAGGCATACTGGGCTTGTCTGTTCTGACACTCATTGGTGTGATTTTCTTCCGGGACTGGAGTTGGGATATCTAAAGTGGCTGCAGCACTGGTGGGGAAGGATCTGGAGTAGTCATAGTAGTGCTCCAGTGAAGTGTTCTAATTGACTGTGACAGCTGTGGCAGTGCAGCAGAGTTTCCCAGCAACTGTTACAGTGTTACATCAGTTTTTAGGTACCCATTGATGTAGTAGAAATGGGTACATCCTCTAAACTCAGCTATTGTAATGCTCAAGGCTTCCAGTGGGGTTTTTCTGATGGTGGCAGCTATTTAGACGTCTGCTGGTGTCATGACAACCTGAATGGGCCACTCACTGACTTAGCTTCTAATTGATAGCCCCCAATGGCATTTGTGGAGATTATGATGTTAGTATTCTGGCTTCTAGTACCGCTGAGGGGCTATGGAGAAGTGGAAATGATGATCATAGTTCAGTCTATATTAGAAGACCATAGAGATGGTAGCTCCAGCCTCTAGTGTACATCCTCAGCTTACCCGGAGTGTCTTAGTGTTTTATTGCCATGACCAAGGCAGTTCTTACAAAGGTAAACATTTAATTGAGGCTGCCTTACAGTTTAAGAGGTTTAGTCCATTTTGATCATTATAGAAAGCTGTAGGAGAGAGTGTTCTACATCTTTATCTGAAGGCAGCCAGGAGGAGACTGAATTTGTCATAATGGGCAGAGCTTGAAAATACATACATATATACATACATACATACATACATACATACAAACATATATACATATGTAAGTATATATATGTATATATAAATATATAACCTCAAAACCTTGTTTCCATAGTGACACACCTCCTCCAATAAAGTCACACCTCCTAATAGTGGCACTCCCTGTGGCCAGGCATTCAAATACATGAATCTATGTGGGCCAAACCTATTCAAACCACCACATTTCACTCCCTGGCCCCCTTAGCCTTGTAGATATTATATAATGCAAAATGCATTTAGTCCAACTTCAAAAGTCCCCATAGTCTATCACAGTCTCAAAAATGTTTACAACGTAAAATGTAAAAAAAAAAATGTAAAAATGTTTAAAAGCCCAAAGTTCAAAGTCTCTTCTGAGATTCATTCAGTCTCTTAACTGTAATCCCCTATAAAATCAAAATAAAAGAGCAAATCACATACTTATAAGATTTACATTACCATTCCAAGATGTCATAATGAGGAAATTTGGGAACAAAGCAAGACAAAACCAGATGGGCACTTTTCCAAACTCTCCATCACTGTGTCTGATGTCAAAGTACTCTTTAGATCTCCAACTCCTTTCAGCTTTGTTGTCTGCAACAAGTTCTTTCTCTTGTGCTGGTTCCATTCCCTGTTAGCAGCTTTCCTTGGCAGGTATCCAATGGCTCTGGGTTCTGGCATCTCTGACATCTTGGGGTCTTCAAGGCAACTCCAACTTCATAGCTTCATGTAGTAGCCTCTCAGGGCCTCTATGCAGGGATACCCCTGCCACACATCTGGCCTTAGTGACTTTTCTTACTTGTATAGGGGTTCCATAATCCTTTCTATTCTTGAATCTAAAGCCAGAGCCACATGGTTGAAGCTGCCCCGTTCTGCTGCTTGCTAGGGCTGGAACATGGCTTCTTCATTCAGTTGTATCTTCACCAGCTTTCTGTTTTCCATGATTTCCTTCACTGTCTAAGCTTGGCTGTCCTAGAACTTGCTCTGTAGACCATGCTGACCTTGAACTCAGAGATCTGTATGTCTCTGTCTCCTGAATGTTGGAATTAAAGGTGTGCACCAACAAACCTGGACCTAAGCTTTTCTTTAATACCTTTTCACAAAAGGGAAGCTTATCTGGGTAGGATCTTGTCCTCAAGGTCTCCATTTCCTTAATTCTATTTAACATCTTTAATCTGGTCATTTTATTAAACGCAGGATTTAGTTCCATTCTACTTCCTGGTGCCCCTTTAATACTTGAATCATACATTTTGCATTTTTTCCCTTCTCATCTTGCTGTGTTTGAACAAAATGCTCTTCATAAAAGTTTACCACAAGACAGAGTCTATGTTAGGCTCTTTTGAGATTTCCTTAATCTTAATCTCTTCACTTTAGCATCAGACAGATTCTTTAGACAAAGATAAAAAGCAGCTGCATTCTTCACCAAAATATCACAGGAATGATTTCTGGGAAACATACAAAAATTTTCCTCTCAAATTCTTGAGCCAAGCCTCCTCAGTTCAAATCACTCTCAGCACCACTGTGTACCATGTTCCTATCAGCATGGCCCTTTAAGTCACACTTAAATCGTTCAACTGATTTTGTAATCCACAGTCTCAGAGTCCACATTTCTCCAAACAAAAACATGACTCTCATAGTAATACCTCACAGTCTCAAAGTCCATATTCTTCCAAACAAAAAGATGGTCAGACCTATCATAGCAATTCTCCAGTTCCTGGTACCAACTTCTGTCTTAGTTGGGTTTTATTGCTGTGAAGAAACTGGAGGGGCGGGGGGAGGGATCTGCCAGGCTGTGTTTCAGAGTTTAGACTATCAGTATAGTCACAAACAAGCATAATACTTGTCAGGGTAACTATGATAGCTATCACTATCTTTGATACTTTTTGGGAGGCTACAGGTAGTCTTTGGTGTTACAAGTGGTGAGGTCCTCAGCTCTCAACCTTACCCTACCTCCACCCTTGTTTATAGTCCTGGTCTGACTTACTGTGTGTACTTTAGGGTTGTAGCAGCTGTAACTGAGCAGTTGGCCATAGGAAAAGGTCCTTGACAGCTCTCTGCTAAGCATCTGAGCATTTGAGGCTTGCTCCTAATAATCTGTAACCTCTTTGGCTGTTGAAGATGAGTAAATAGAAAAGCATTTTAAAAACAAAGGCAGGGAGTGATGAATGTCTTATGAAAATCTGAATGTAAAGAAGTCTTCTTGATGTGTATTACAGAAGAAAATATAGCTCTCAATTCTCTTTAGGAAACCAAAGTCCACTATAATGTTAGCATTCTTCAGTGAATACTACAGAATTTACTCCTGTGATGGTTAATCTTGACTGTGTGGGTGGTTCCATTCTATGGGCTTGGGTCTCATTCTGAATTAAATGGAGAAAGCATGCTGAACATAAGCACCCATCATTCTCTGTTTGCTGACTGTGGCTGCTGTGTGACCAGATATCTCACTTTCCTGCCACTATGCCTTTCCTACCTGATGGATGTGTCCTCATACTGTGAGACCCTTGCTTAAGTTGTGTTGGTCAAGTATTTGTAGCCACAAGGAAAATAACTAATACATGTTCTCTAGCTAGTATAAAGAAAAATATCCTGTTGATGTTGGGGGTGGGGACTGGGGATACCTGATTCAGTCTTTTTTCTTTTGGGTGTCTTTGACTTTTCATTATGTTGGAAACAAAATCTTTTAAGAACTGTTAGTATTTAAAATGGGTAAATAGAAATGAGCCACATGAGACATGAAATTAGAAGAAGAGGGGATTGTTTTGTAAGAGAGGGTACCCAGCAAAAGGAGATCAAGAGGATAGAGCAGTGCATTGTAAGAGGGAAGTGAATAAGAACACACTGTGATGGCATATGTTAAAATGTTGTAACAAAACACATTATTTTCTCTGTGAATTTATGCTTAATGGAAATAAATTAAAAATGCATAAAATGAAAATTGTCATTGAAGATGCTTTTCAATTTGTACCATTAAAATATACTCAATTAGTAAATAACCAAGAGAAATTGATAATAATGATAATAATTATTTTTCTGTAGAAAGATGAAAATTAATATACTTATTGTGGGAAAATAAAATATAGGCTGTATTTTTTGTTTTTCTCATTTGCACTTCTGCTTATGTTGTCTTTCTTGTTTATTTTGTGCAGAGGCAAATAAAACCTGCCTGGAAACAAATTCTCTCGCATGATTTATAGGCAGAATTTTGTTTAAAAACAAAAGATCTTATATATCAGAGCTTTTGGTTTGCTGCCAGAAAAACTTGGGATTCATTGTATGTTTGATTTTGAATTAAGTTTTGGTTGTTGTGTGTTTGGAAATCTTTCTGTATTACTAAATTATGACTTATGCATTCAGTTACATGATTCTGTGAAGGATAGTGACTCACAAATTAAGAAGCTGGTTTGTAGACACAATGGTTCACAGTTCAGCTTTGTACCAGATTTGCTGTGATCCTTTGAAAATAAATCTTACTTTCTGGATCCTACCCTAAAGATCATGACCAAAGATATTAATGTTTTAAATGTAAAGAAATCCTTACTCTGGTGTTTTTACTTATAAGCAGTGTTATGATCTATGTCCCCTGAAGATGTGTGTATTAATAGAGATATCACCTATGGTCCTTTGTATTTGATGATAGTCTATTATACTCTAAAAGCTTTGGGAATTAATTTGCATTACTGTAATGAATCTTTGTAAGTTAACCTATTCTTGACATATAAATTTTACTATGGATCTGACAGTTTATTTTATACATATAGATTTTTAGTTGTCCAAGAATAAATATTGAAAATAAAATCATGTTACTAAAAGTACTTTATTTGAATCTTAGTTGCTAAGTGCAATATTTAGGTTCAAGACAGTATATTTGTGTAGTTAACTCAGCCAAATTGGGCCTGGTCATGGCAGGGACAATGACTTGGTTCCTGTCCGTGGAACAGAGCCAGTAGGCCATAGTCCTCCAGGAGTGTCCATGGCTGCTGTGGGTGTGAGACTTGTTTGTATAAATCTATCTATCTATCTATCTATCTATCTATCTATCTATCTATCTATCTATCTATCTTACTTCATGTTCCTCTTTCTGGAAATATTTTTCCTGCCAAGGTAATTGGGAATGTTCTCCCTGCCAAGGTTAATGACTGAGTCCCTGATAATTAGAAGAGACACAAATTCGGGTGTCAAGGGTGTGTTTGTGTCTCAGCAAAATTATAAAGACCATTTTGACCTTCAGGACAGATGCTGAGACCTTCAGGACAGCCCTTAACCCTGTAGGAAAGATCTCTAAAAACACTGAGTTCAAGAATATATAATTTCTCAACTATGCAAAATATAAGGATGCAATATGAATTGTATAAGGAACTTTGCAGATCTAAAAGAACAGAGGCACCTGCACTGTGAACCAGCTTGTCAGATATAAAGGCAAGAAGATTCCTGAGTTCAAGGTTAGCCTAGGATAGAGCTTGTTTGGGGATAGGAGTGGTGGGGATCCCACCCAGCTAGCTCATTGTCTGTGCTTACCAAGGCAGACAGATCTCTGAATTCATTTGCAATGTTAAAAAAAAAATGTGCTTACTGTCTCTAAGAATCAAGTGTCTGGGGCCAGGGGATGCTGATTCATGTGATAATCAAAAGGGAACCTGGGATAGTGACTGAATTGATATGTAAATAAAAGACTGGACTTTTGATCTGAAAGAGATGAGCTATCCAGAGAGTGTTAGAATTGCAAGAAAAGCTGTTTGGAACAGAACAGAGAAAGAGCTGTCTCAGTAGAACATAGGCCATCAGCTTGTTATCCACAATTTGACTTTGTTTCACCACTCTTAAAAACATCTTCCTTAGAACCACTCCTCAAGTCAAGGCTGGTTCTTGTCAAACTGAGTACAGGTGAAATATTTTACTATGGTTGTGATAATTTTCTGTTATAGCAGCAGACTTCAGCAGTTGCAACTGATACCATCTGGCTTGCAAAGCCTAAAATAGTTCCTGTATGGCCCTTTGTAGAAAAAATTTGTTGATGTCTAAGGAAGATAATTACAGTGTTTACATCCTATCTGTGTACATTTTCTTGCCTTGGTGATGAAGTCCTGGCCAGGACTTTTTCACCAGATTCTGACTAGGATTGGTGAATAATGAACATTGTTTTTTTGTTCTTTAACTCATAGGGAAGTACTCAATGCTTTACCATTAATGTTAAAGTTAGTTGTAGTTTTTTTATTGGCTCTCGTTAATAGGATGAGAAGACTTCATTATCTTCCTAGTTTGTTGAAGGTTTTTAAAAAACATGAATGAATTATGAGTTTGCATGATATGCATCAATTGATGAGATCCTGGAGACTTTCCTTTTTAATCTGTTAATATTATGGACTATGTTGACTTTTTTACCCTCTTCCAATGTTGAACTAGCTTTGCAGTCTCCAGACAATTTTCATTGTTGTTATGTATCATTTTATTCATTTACAAATACATATATATATGAATATAATTATATATGTATAATAGTGATTTGACTTTTATGTATTTTATGTAATATATTTTATGTAATATATTTATAATATATTTAATTATAATTGATATATTTATATATAAAAAGATTTGCTTAATATAGTTATGTGTCTAACTATCATTTTAAACATTTAATCATCATACTAACAGTTAATAATCCTAGTGTATGATTATTATATAATATTAATAGTATGTGTATTTATTAGCATAAATAATAGTTTTAATATGATATTTTTATGCATGTACATAGTGCATTTTGATCATAGTCAGATCCTCCTATTATTTTCTTTTGTCCTCTTCTTACTTTCATTGGTCCTTTTTTCTCAGCTAACTCCATTCCTTCACTGAAGCTGTTTACAGGTTTATGGCACCTCACTGGTTACTAAACCATTGGTGAAAACATCTCTCCCTGCCCATCAATCTTTAACTGCATATACATCCCCAGGGATGTGTAGGCCTCATGATCCCCTCACCCTTCTCTCGTAGAGTATTTCTTTGTGAAGTCTTGTGCAGGTGATGACTTGTGCTGCTATCCCTGTAGCCGTGTAATGTCCAAAAGTCAGTGTTCCATTCTGTCCTCTAACCCTGGCTCTCAAATGTTTTCTGTCCTTTATTCCATGTTATTACTGAGCCTTGGATGGATAATATAGTTGTTCCATTTGTAGCTGGGCATTCTAAAGTCATTTATTGTCAGTTCTTTGAACACTTAATGAGACTCTGAAGTCACTGCTGATTGAGGCATAAAGATATTATTACCATAGCTGATAGATAGTAGAACTAATTTGTGAGTTAGTTATTGAGAATGCAGTTTTACAGCAAAGTCCATGTCCATTTAGCAAATGAAATACAATAGCTCTATCACTGTGATCTATACTTACCTCATCTGCGAACCTTTGACCAGGTTTGTGGGACCAGGCTTGTGGGACCAGGTTTGTGGGACCAGGTTTGTGGGACCAGGTTTGTGGGACCAGGTTTGTGGGACCAGGTTTGTGGGACCAGGTTTGTGGGACCAGGTTTGTGGGACCAGGTTTGAGGGACCAGGTTTGAATTCCCTCCTGTGGACCAGGCAACAAATGTTGTAAGAAAGTGATTGTTCCCCTGATAACCGCTTTCTTGGCACTGTTGTACCAATGGATTCATTTGCCCAACTGGTCCCTAGCATTGCATTAACATCCACAGCTGAGTCAGATTGCTGATGATAGTTTTTCTTTAGCAGGCTTCCTAGTAGCTGATTTTGATTTGCTAACGTAGATATATTGCTTTGTGTTGCTGCAAATTGATCTCTGGGCCTTGTGCATGATAAGCAGGTGCTCTTCCATTGCAATCACATTCAAGATTTGCTAATATATAGTTGATATTTTTGTCTATTTTTTTTTTTTTTTCGAGACAGGGTTTCTCTGTGTAGCCCTGGCTGTCCTGGAACTCACTCTGTAGACCAGGCTGGCCTCGAACTCAGAAATCCACCTGCCTCTGCCTCCCAAATGCTAGGATTAAAGACGTGCGCCACCACCGCCCGGCGATTTTTATTAACTGTAGTAAATATCCCTGTATACTGTGTTTAGATGTTACTCACTAGTGTGTCTTGCTGCATTTTCATCTCAGTTTGAAATGTAAAATCAAACATTCCTCTTTGTATTTTTTTTTTAAAAGACAGGATCTCATAATGAACTTTCAATATGAATAACTTGCATAGTTAACTTGATAATGAAGCAATATGAGCTTGCTATGTAGCTGAAGATGACCTTGAACTCCCGATCCCCCGTCTCCACTTCCAGAGTACTAGGAGGACAGATGTATACTGCCATGGTACAGTTGGTAGTGTGCTTTCTGGGCAAGCATGCAGGCCCGAGTTTAGATCCTAAGCCTAGACTCAGAAAAGAAGATGGCCACATAGAGGTCAGGCCATTAGTTGGCAAGTCTAGCTGTTATTTCTTTCTTACTATGAGATAACCAGTAATGAATCAAACATCATTTGTTGCCTGTCCTAAAACTTGTGATGTCTTGAAAATTAATTGGATTATGTCAAAATGTTTAGTAAGTTGAATTTGTTAATATAATGCTAGATGATTCTCAGCATGTATACATATCCAGCAGTGGAAAAAAATGGTAGAGAAAATAATTCATTTAAAATATGCCAAGGACAGTATATTAAAAACATCTCTTAAATTCAGACATGGTCTAGATAAATGTTTTGCTTTTCATATTAGCTGATTCTAGTGAACTATTGCTATATAATTTTATTATTTTTAAATTTCTAATATTTAAATATATGATTTTATTGTTTCAGTCTGAGGGAAAAGGTCACAGCAGTGCTGGAGATGCAATATATGAGGTGGTGAGTCTGCAGAGAGAATCTGACAAGGAGGAGCCGGTCACCCCTACTAGTGGTGGGGGCCCAGTGTCGCCCCAGGAGGATGAAGCAGAAGAGGGTAAGAAATTGAATGTATTCAGTTAGTCCATTTAAACAAATGCTTTGTTTAGAATCTTCAGAAGTGATGTATGTGCACACACGTTCGTTCTCATGCTGAGGGGTTGAGTGATGTTATTCCTAGTGTCGGACACACTTACGTTAGATTTTTTGACATGCAGAAGGAGATTTGGTTCATTTGGTTCTTTCTGTGGTTGCCCAGTCCCCAGTGCCACTTAAGCAGTTGTTTAAATTTGGCAGTATTGCTGTGCCAGTTTGCTTCCTATTTGATTTCCAGTATTTCTGAAGTATTTAGTGAGAAGTTTCAAATTCTCTGAAGTATTTTCAGAATTTCAGTGATCGTGTTCTGCTTATCTTTGACACTTTGCATTTCTAACCTGTGTTTTTTGTTGATTCATTCTTTACCACTCACTTCTGAAAGAGCACACTCTTTTCTGTTTACTACACAAATCCTGGAGAGAAATGCTCAAAAGGAAAGGCCCTTATATCGTCTGGCTGTGGGCATGACACTTTTTAAATTCCCACTAGGGCTAGAATGACAGATATTAGCACTAATAAAGTATTGCTTCCAGTATGGGGTTTGTTAACAGCAAATTTCTTTTTTCCTTTTAAAATATTTTTATTTTGTTTTTACTTATTTATGTATGTACACACATGTGTATGTCCATGGAGGCTGGGAGAAGGGTAAGATTCCCTGGAGCTGGAGTCTTAGATGGTGTAAGCTATCTGAAATGGGTAGTGGGTGATCCTGTGCAAGAGCAGCAAGTGGTTGGAACAGCTGATCCATCTTTGCAGCCTACCAGATTTCTATATTAATATCATATTTGAAAAATATCCTAAAACTGTTTCTTTATATGCGTATATATCATTTAGACAGCAATACAGTATTGACTAGTAATTATTGTTGACTACATGTGAGGCATCCTTCTGTTTCTAATCCATCAGTTGATTTCATAGGATCTTAATTGCACACATGCTTTATTAAGTTGGCTTTTTGAGTGAACGTAAGGCACAGAGAACACAAGCTACTTGTTTGTGTCACTTGGCTGCAAATGGCACTGCTGATATCTGATGCAGGCTGTTTACTTCTACTATGTTACTCTGTCACATCTGACAAGTTATCAAAATCTATAAGCAACTTTTAAGAACTAGGTGAAATGTCCGTAACAGAATTAACCATTTAAAACTATATATGTTAACATTGTTGAGAAACCATCACTCTTAAAAGCTATTATCTAAGAAGTTACTCTTTGTTTCTCTTTACCCTAGCACCTGGCAACCACTAATTTGCCTTTTTTATTTGTGTTTTTTTATTTTCTGGGAAATTAACATAAATAAAATTATAAAACTACTCTCTTTCATATGTGGCTTCTTTGACTTGGCATGATAATTTTGAAATAGTCCTAATTAATCACACATTACAGCATGTATTAATATTTCATATTTTTCATGTATAACTAGTAGTTAGTGATAAAGTTGTGCCTCATCCAGTTATCACTTGAGGAACTTTTGAGTTACTAGACCAGTTAGATCTTGTAAAGAATGTGATGAATATTTATATGAAATTATTTTTGTTTATGTGAAGTCATTGGGCATCAAAAGACAATACAGAGAAGATGTAACAGATTATAAAAGATTATATGAAAGACTTAGCATCTTAAATATTTTTATAAGTCTGACAACTCAACAAAAAAGGAGAAAAATACAATTTATGTTGAATATGTATTCTGGAACTTCACCAGGTTCTTTTGTTTATTTTCAATGTTTTGGTGAGATCTAGAATTTCTAACTTTTAAGGTCATGTCGCATGTAAATAGGAACAATTTAACCCCACCCCCCTTTGTATTATCTGGATTACTTTACCTATTTTTTTTTTTTTGCTAAGAATTCTAGTCCTGTGTTAGGTAAGATTGGCAAGAGTTAGTGCAGTTCTTCCAGATCTTAGAAGTGATTTCAAATTTTCTTACCTAGCAGATTACCTTTGGGTTTGTCACATTTGGCCTTTATTGTGTTGAGGTACGTTTCTTTTATAGCTAACATGTTGAATGATTTTAATAGAAGGCATGCTGAATTTTTCATTGTATTTCCTGAATCTGTTGAAACGATTTTGCCATTTTTGCCTGTTCTGTTATTAATGTGGTGACACACATAGTTGTTGGTTCTGGAGATGTAGTCTACTTGTTTATAGTCAGTTATTCTGCTTTACAATGCTAATGAGTTGGCTTTGATGTTAAAGTTTTGTCATCTCTTCTGTTTGTTTTTTTACTGTTTGAATGATTTTGTGTCAAGGCACCGTGTTCTCATAGCTTGAGTCTGATATACTCCTTCAATTTGGGGAGTAGTTTAAATAGAGTTGGGGTTGATTTTTTTGTTTGTTTGTTTGTTTGTTTTTTTCTGTAAAGGCTTATTAAAATTCAGTGTGAACCTCTAGGTCTTGGTTTTTCTTTCTTAGGATATGTTTAATTATTCATTCAATTTGAGTATACCATACTGGTCTGGTCAGCTTTTTGTTTCTTAGGATCCAATCTTTTTGTTGTTGTTTTTGTTTTTTCCAACCTCATTTTGTTTTTAATTGTCTGATTTACAGAAATATAAAATTATATACATATATTTCATATTTGTTTTTTTATATTATTATTTTATTTATTTACAATCCAGCTGTTGCTCCCCTTTTCAGTCCCCCCCAGTTCCTCATCTCATTCCTCCCCCCTTCCCCTGCTTCCTGCTCCCCCTCCCCCATCTCTGAGAGAGTGCTCCTTCCCCACTAGGCTTCCTGCCTCTCTGGGTCCTCAAGTCTCTCTAGGATTGACTTCTTCTATGGAGGCCAGACCAGGCAGTCCTCTGCTATACATGTGCTGGGGCCTTCGACCAGCTATTGTATGTTGTCTGGTTTGTGGCTCAGTGTCTGGTAGCTCCCAGGGGTATGGGTTAGTTGAGACTACTAGTCTTATGGGGTCACCCTCTTCTTCACTTTCTTTAATTCTTCCCCTGTTCAACCATAGGAGTTCCCAACTTTAGTGCAATGGTTGGGTGTAAGTATCTGCATCTGTCTCAGTCAGCTGATGGTAGGGCCTCTCAGAGGACAGCTATGCTAGGCTCCTGTCTATAAAGCACACCATAGCATCAGTAATAGTGTCAGGCCTTGGTGCTCCACTCCCACCCTCACCCCCCATGAGATAGATCCCAAGTTGGTCCGGTCACTGGACTGACTTTCCTTCAGTCTTTTCTCCATTTTTGTCCCTGCAGTTCTTTTAGACAGGAACAGTTCTGGTTCAGAAATTTTGACTGTGGGTTGGTAACCCTGCCCCTCCACTCGAGGCCTTGTCTATTGGAGTTCCCTCTCTCACAGTTGGGCCTTTTGGCTAAGATCACCCCCTTTGAGCCCTGAGAGTCTCTCACCAGGTTTCTGGTGCTTCCTAGAGGGTCCTCTCATCCCCCTCCTCCTGAGGCTGCACATTTCTGCTTGCCCTCTGGGCTTCTCACCTACTCCACCCCCTATACCGGATCCTTTTCCCCTTTCCCCTTCCCTCCTATCTTCTACCCAAGTCCCTCCCTCCTTTTGCCTCCCATGATTAGTTTCTTCTCCCTTCTAAGTGGAATTGAAGCATCCTCACCTTTCTGCTTACAGTCTGTGGGTTGTATCCTAGGTATTCTGTACTTTTTGGCTAATATCCACTTATTAGTGAGTATATACCATGTATGTCCTTTTGCATCTGGGTTACCTAACTCAGGCTGAAGCCCATGGGACTTTATGAAACAAGAAATGAGGCATTCTCCTTTAAACCACCAACCAGGTAAAATGCTATTTTTCATTTCTTGAAATGTAGCATTTTTAATATTACTTTTAAAGATAAGAAAGTTGTTTATTCCAGATAGTAGTATTATAGATTTTCTAGTTTGAATAATCCTTGGATCTGAACAATCAATCCATGGGGGGAAAAGACAGTGTAGTGAAGGTATAGGGTGGAGAATCTGAAGCAGATAGTATTCTTTCTTGTCATATGGAACAGAAATACCCTTGGGTAAGAACTCAAACCTGAATATAGAATCTGGATATTTAAGAAGTCTCTGGTCTCTGTGAGAGTGATTCAAAGAAAGTGAGAAAGGACCTTGTTTTGGGTTGAAGAGTAGAGAGAGATTAGGGAGAACTGTTTCGATTACCCTTTCAAGAAATTGGTGAATATATTGAACTAAAAAACACTAGGTTATTCTGGCCAGCTGAGGGCATTATTGGGATACAAGAGATTTGACTGTCTTTGTAGTTGGACATGGAAAGCTGAAAATAGGAAGGAATTCACACACCCAGTTCTTAAGCATAGGCTTTCTGACTTGCTCTGTGTCTTTGTAAATGCTGTTTCCTCTGCTTAGCAGGCGTCTTCACTTATGTCCACCTGAGTAAGCCTTTTCAACAGAGGTATATTAACAGCTAAAACAAAAACAGTAATTTTAGTATAGTAGCAGTGCCTATACTTAGAAATGTTTCAAAATATTTTCTATGACAGTTTTTAGTAGGTTACTCAGACAAATGATGTTTAAAATGTAGTGTAGAGAGACTAAGGAAGAGTTTTTCAAATCCATATATTATAGTGTAGTGATCAAAATAGATAAAATTGTCAGAAAAAAAACATTTCAGGATTTTGAAAAGTTACCAAAAGATGGTGACCAGTCAGTTTAGTAGAAAAACTATTGAACTTTGTAGAGATTTATTATAGTGGACTCAGTGATAATATAGCTCCAAAGAATACAGCTGCACAACTCCAATACTGATTTATTCTTATGATACTGTTGAAAACAAAACCCCAAACCAGCATTACTTTTGATTCTTGAAAGGATTTCTTTCATGGGAACAGAATATGAAAAAACATTGTTTCTGAAGTATTGTTGGGAATATTAGTTATACTTTTTATAGTGACAGAATGGGAATTCTGGTTGAAAATCATAGATTGGCCAAGATCTCAGAAGTGGAACTTTAGGAACTTCTGTGTATAGGGGGTAATGTAGCAAGCTGTGTACATGTGTAAGACTATCTATCTACTTCCAGGAGATAACAGAGAGGATTTGACTAATTATACATCACCATGCTGACCATGAACAATAGAGTACTGTTTCCAGAATTATGTCTAATGGTTTTCTTCATTCTTTTCTGTTATGTAGTGAGTACCCATAGCAAATGACTATCATATAGCCACGTCTTCATTCCTCCCTCATCAAAAGGTGGAAGGAACTCTTAAACTTGGAATCTGGTAATGAAGACTCCAATAATACTTGGCCTCTCTGATTTCTTCCTTTTACTCTTGTCTTCTTTAGTCTGTGTTCCTCATATCAACTATCCTTTTGAAGTGGGTTGTATTATTTCACTTATAAGTATTGGTGTTCCTAGGCCTGGCATAGTGTGGTTCATGCCTTTAATCCTATCCTAGCACTTGGGAGGCAGAGGTAAGTGGATATCTGTGAGATTGAGGCCAGTCTGGTTCCAGGAAGTTCCAGGCCATCCAGGGCTACATACATAGTGAGACCTTGTCTGAGGATGAATCGCAAGTGTTTGTGTTTCTCACTTTATTTGCAAAAGTTCTCTTATTATGGCTCTCAATCCTGTTTTTACCCTTTTAATTTAGTTTTCCACCATTTTCTACCTCAGAAATTTTACACTTGTCCATTTTTTTGTTATTATTATTTTTAATCAATTCACACTGTCTGTTTTTCCGTCTCTTGTCTGTCTGTCCCTCTTGTCTCTGTGTGTTTCCCTCTCTCTGTGTGTTTGTGCATTGGCACTTATATGTTGTGGACACTGTGTGCATAGGGAACCTGTAGGGATCAGAAGATAAGTTGTAGGAGTCGGTTCTCCTTCCAGCACGAGGTTTCCAGGAGTCAAACTTAGATTGCTAGTTTCAAGCACAGCAGATACCTTTGCCTGTGCTCTGTGGAACTTTCCTTTGCTTGGCTTAGATTTTTGTTGTTGTTGTTGTTGTTCTCTCTCTGCCCTCTTGTCAGCCTTTTTTTTTTTTTTTTTTTTTTTAAATGCTAGGTTGCTAGGTTTTCATGAGATCTTGCCTGCTTAGTACTGTAAGTAATAAAAATTAAAAAAAAGAATGGGTATTAATAGCTATGTCTTCACAATGTCTCAGTATTTAGTACTAGAAAAGAAAAATAAAGGTAGCATTTGTAGAATTGAAATGCATGAGAAGCATATATTGAAAATTCCAATTTCTCATGATCATATACTATTAGAATACAAGCAAAACATTTCTATTTTTCTTTAAATTTTTCTCTACTGCTTTTAACAGTTTTTGACTGTATGAGATGTTACCTTGTCTTTTGAAAAATCTATTAGCTATCACCTCTGTAAAACTACAAAAGTTACAGAGTAGGAAGTAATAGAGTCTTTTCTTTTATAGATAGGCGTTCATGCATTTTCAATACTCTGTATTATTAGTTCAGTAATTGACATTCTTGTCAGCACACACATCAAAAGTTAGAGCTGGAGGTGGCATAGAAATGTCTGCCTGCTGGGGGAATTGGAGTACTCTTTTATTTAATTATTTTCAACAATTTGCCTGTCAAAGCAAAAGTGGAAGTATAGGTCACTGTATATTCTCTTACTTTAGTCTGTAATTTAACTAAAAGGGGAATACGGATTCAGAGTGACTAAAATTACTTTTAATTTTCTGGGAAAAATCTAAAGTTAAATGAATTAAGGTGTTTTTGCATATTTATCAAATGCTGTTCAAAAAGTGTGCTAAAGGGAATTACTTTGAATGCAGGAATCTTATCAGGAAGTTAGTGCACAAAATAAGTGTAGTAAAAATTTAAAAATGATACATCAATTACTTTTAGTTAATCTGATTCACAGTAAAATTAAATAACAGTTTATATTTATTATAATCTGTTTGCTGTTATATTTGGTGAGAAATATTTATTTATCCCAGTTTGGCTTTTAAACTTGTAGTCTCCTATCTTTTCTTCCCAAATGCTGGCAATTTAGGTCTGTGCCACCATACCTAGATAAAATGAGTGTCTTTTAAAACGTTCCCTTCTACTAGCTGGGAAGAGAAAAGGACCAGAAGCAAGGGTGAGGGTAGAAAAGAGAGGATAATGGGATGGCCATATACATGTGATAAAAATGTGTGATACACATGTATGACTGTAACTTTAATTTTTTTCAAATTCTATTTCGATTAATGGTTCTTAAACACTTTAACTTCCCTCTTAGCTTATCATCCACCAGAGGTGGTGGAAAAGAAAGGATACAAGAGAAGTGGACCTATTTAGAAAAGTTCTTTGGAGCAACTCCTGTCTGTGTTGTCTGGAAATTGACAGTTTAGTTCACAGGTTAGTAGCCATAGCTTGATCCACTGGCAAACATGTCACAGATACACCAGCAGTCCAGTTCGGTAGTCAGGATAGCAAACCTGAATCAGCAGCAGTGGTACTACCTAGCAGTAGTGCTAGGCCTTGGCATGTGTCTACAGGAGGGATCAGGAGAAACACCAGAAGTTCTTGGCTGTGCCACTCTCAGGGAAGCAAAGATCAGCGAAGATGTGAGACTCATTGTTACCCAGTTAGCTCTATAAACAAGCCAAGCTTAGCCTCTGTCACTGTCTATAAAGTCCTTTTTATACTCCCTCCAGACATCACTTGCCCTCCATGGGTCTTGTCTCAGCATGTGTCTTGTGTCAGCACATGCATCTGTCTCAGCTAACATTACTCTGCCAATCAGCCTGAGTTTGCAGAAGCAGCTAGAAACTCCAGCAGGCAACCAGAAGGTTTTTGATGTGTTTCTCTCTATGGAGTCCCAGCAAATGGAGCTCAACTATACAATGCAAGGCAGACCAATACATGCATGTTGTTTAGAGAAGAATCCTCCAGCACATGCTTGCTTTAAGCAGAACATCCTTTAACCTGTGTCTGCTTCAGCCAAAACTGTTCCTTCATGAGTCTGCCTTAGCCTTTCACCTTTACCCATTTCAGTTCCTTTAGGTGTTTGCCCCAGCAAAACACCATTCAATTGACTTTCCAGAGAACCCATAAATTTCCACTTAATATGATGGTGTCATAATGAAGTCTAATATTTTGTTCAATGGATATATTCTAGTGAAAATTGAAAATAAATTTCTCCTGACTTTAAAGACTATTAGCTGATCAATCTATTATTGACTCATAACCAGAGAGCAAACTGGTCTCAAACACTGATGTTCATTTTTCTGTAGCCTCTTACTTAATTCTTAGTCTCACTAGACAGAGGGAGTCACCAGTAGCAGTTACCATACAGGCCATTTCAGGAACAAAAGTTGTTTCTATGTGGCAGTTACTTAGGGAAGCTCAGCCACACAGCTGTTAAGTTACCCTGCTCTTTTGAGCTACTCAGAAAAGTATAACTTTTTCTGTGTGTTTATTTTCCCCTAGAACCTGGGTATGCTTACCCTGACACTGTGGGCTTTCTCACTCGTTTTCTCTGAGTACCCCTTCACCCCTTCTACCATGTGGCTGCTTGTCTGCCATGTGACTGCTTGCTGAACATGCTGGACTGTGATTTCAAAGGCATGGCTTTCTCTCTTTTCTTCATTGCCAAGTTACAGCTTGCCTGTTCTATTTTTTCCTTGTTTTTCCTGTCTCTTAAACTTTAATAAAACTGTCCTTGAGCTTTAAAACCAAAATTCTTTGTATTCAAATTGAGAACATATAGAAAACATTAAAAAAGAGCTGTTTATAAAAGTGACAGCCGAAGACTACTTAGCTGAACAACCAGAGGCTAAAACACTGTTTCTCTGAAGTGTAGAGTGTGTGTGTGCCCTTTGCAGGAAGTTGTTTTTTTTTTTAATGCCTCGTTTTTTACATTGTTGACTCATTTAGTCCTCATTTTAATGATAAGATAAAATAGATATGGTTGTATTGTTTTATGGGTGGGGCATTTAAAATTGGTAGAAAAGTCTTTACAACTTAGTGTTTTATTTAAGTGACAGCTTTTTTTTGAACTTGGTAGATTGAAATCTGATTTACATGCCAGCCCAATCTGAAATACATCTTTGAGGCAGAATGGGATTGGAGAGGCAAGTTGGCAGCAGTTGGTAGAGAGCCTGGAAGAAACCTGGACTGTGTGGGTTCCTGTCAAAGCCTTCTCAAGGCTTTGAGCTAGGTCCTAGCATCATCAGCAAAGACTAGTTTGAGTTAGAATGATCCAGCTGGAAGCAAGATATATAAAGTACATCAAATTGAAGAGCCTATGATATGTAAATCTAATTTGAGTAGACAAAAGCCTAAAGTAATACACTAGCTTAGAAATAAACAAAGACTGAGTTTAGAGCATTAATTGGCAGGAAAAGATAATGGAGTGGTACCTATCTCTACTAGCCATATTCAAAGGCCCTACTAGTTTAGATTGTCCTTAAAGGGGCTTTATGTATTAATTAATTTCATTAAGTTCTCAAACATTTGTATATTTAGTATATTTTGATTCTAAGTTTCTGTAAGAAAAAATTTATTGTTTATATTTTAGTAGGAATAAACATTTTAAATCATGGTGGAAGTTCATGAATACTTTGAAATATGTTAGTTTGTATTGTATTTGACCCAGGTATAAGTCAAGTGCAAAGTCACTTAAATCCTAGATGTGTTGAGACTAATTAAGAATGTCTTTTGAGCTTTTGATCTTCTCTTCAAATTATCAGACATGGTTGTTTTTTGTTTATTTGTTTTGTTTTAAAAAACAACCCCCCCAATATCAACAACAAAACTGATTTAGCCAGTGGATGGTTGACCATGATTAAATCCTGTATCAGCTGAACTCATGTATTGAATATTAATTTTCTACCTGTGCTTTTTAGTTTTAAATTTTTAAAATAAAAATAGCAGTGCTAAATTATGGAATACAAGTTGTTCTAGTCCAACCTTACTCTATTTTAAGGCATACTTTGTATACCTACTTAAATAAATACTTTCTGACACATAATATTAGGCAAATATAAAATAATGTGATTCCAAGACTGGAGAGATGGCTCAGCACTTGAGAGAGCTCATTGCTCTTCCAGAGGATCTGAGTTCAGCTTCCAGCACTCATGTGATGGTTTACAACCACATGTAACTCCAGCTCCAGGGGATTAGACATCTTCTTCTGGCTTTCTCAAGCACTGTCTGTGCTCACATTTACCTCTTGTCCCCCAAATCAATAGTTAAATTAGTAAGATAACATGATTCCTTTAGGCTTTATCAAACAACCTTAGAGTTATTTGTCCTCCCCACTACCCTGTTCTCTCTCTGTTCTCCCCTTCTCCTCTTCCCTCCTTCTCTCGCCTCCTTCCCCACACTACTTGTCTATGGTTGGCTTTAATTCCTGTGAAATAAATTGAATAATTTATTTCATGAGCCTATAGCTTGCAATATTCTGCCTTCACGTTTTTCATTTAATTTTCAATTTAAAATTATTTATGTATGTTATCTTTTTTATCTGCATGTAAGTTTGCACGTTGTGTATATGCCTGATGCCTACAAAGAGCAAAAAAGGGCATTGGATCCCCTGGAAATCATTGAGCCATCATGTATGTGCTGGCAACCCAACCCACATCCAGTGGAAGAGCAGCCATTGCTCATAACTGTTGAGCTGTTCTCCAGTCTTTTCAAAAATCTTTTAAAATGTAAATGCACTGCATGAAACTTAACTTAGTAGTAAATTATGAATATGATTAATTTTTATTGTTGAACATATATTTTGAAAAGAATTTAAGAAGTGAATTTTTAAGTTATTTTTCTCTCTTTCTCTGTGTGTGTATGAGAGAGAGAGGAGAGGAAAGTGTGCATCTGTGTATAGGCTATATTTGTAGATGTTGTGTTGAGAGAGAGAGACTCTGTAGAGTTCTCTCCTTGCGCTGTGGGGTTGAAAGATCTGAGTTCATCTTTGTGTTGCAATCATCTTTACATGTTGATGCATATTGCCAGCCTGTAAATTAATTTTAAATGTCCTTATTTTATTATTTAACTTACGATTATTTGATTTTTTTAGTGTCTGCCTCTATTTCGTTTTGTGTTAATTGGTGTAAATTTTATGTTCTATAATTTGCATATAGTTGCACATGTATGTGTATATATGGTATGTGTATATGTATTTGTGCACATTTTAAAAGTGGGAACAAAATCAAATTTGTCTTAGACATTATATATTATATAATACATACATTACTATATTAGTACCTTCAATAACTATTATAGGAAATGATAGAGATAAGATTGATGAAACTATGAGATACAAGAGGAAAGTCAAATTTAGTATTTTTTTGCTATGCACATCTCTTTATGTGGCAGCCAAGCTGTTGCTTTAAGTTTGGACAGAGAAAAAAAATGATCACATACTTGTATTTCTTATATCATTAATCAGAGAGTATCCTCTATAGAGTCTTTATTAGAAATTCTTGAATAGCAACATCAATGGGAATAATAATGTGGAAAGGGGAAGGTTTTGTGGGTTCACTCCTACACAAAGCACTATGGGTAACTATCTACTGCTGGGAGAAGAAAATTAGTGTCTTCAGGGCCTGCTATTGGTTTTACAATGTAGAGTGTTGAGCCTTGAAACCATACACACACAAACGTCAAAAACATATTGAGCAGATTCTATTTATATATATTTGTGCATACGTGTGTGTGTGTGTGTAACAACTATAATAAAAAAACAAAGAGACTATCTCCTTGAGAAGAGGGAACAGGGGAGGTCAAGGGAAACTAACTAGGAGGGGCTTCAGGAGGGAAGGAGGAAGTTATATCATTCTATTTAAATTAAAAACATCAGAAAAGAATGAACAAATAAAAATTACCATTTAGTAAAAAAAATCCTTAAATTTTGAACTGAAACGAAACATTTGTTAAATACAGTGTCTAGGATATTTGTAATGGAGGGATTGTTAAAGTTCTAAGTTAATAGTAAATTCCATTTGTTTTCTATTTATTTATATATTTATTTTTGTTTATTTGAGATAGTCTCATATAGCCAATTATATCCTTTAATTGTATAGTATTCTGTGACATGGATATAACATACATTATTTCTTTAGTTATCTTTTCAGGGTTCTATAAACAATGTACATTTTTTTCTTTTTTTGCTATTACAAAAGTATAAATATTTTTCAAAAATGGCCTTCTTTATATCCAGGGGCCTACCTGGCTTTTGATAGGCAATACCAAATTTATCTCCTAAGAGACTGCAAACTTATGCCTCTCCCAGTAAGTAATGTATATAAGCAACTTTTCTTTCATAATTTAATAGTAGATTCTATCAATCCTTTCCATTTTTAGTGTATTGGTTTATAGTATATAGAATATCTTTTGTAAATAATATGTTTATTTGATGTACGTTTGTTTTTTGCTTGCATATATGTCTATTTGCAGACAGTTTCGAGCTGCCATCTGGTTGCTGGCAATTGAACCCAGGTTCTCTGGAAGAGGAGTTAGTGCTATTAACCACGGACACATCTCTCCAGCATCTCATTTTATTTATATTTCTCTTACTGCTAGTGAGGGTGATATATTTTTTTGAGCTAGTAAATCAATCTCATAGGTATTCTTTGTAAGTGTTAAGTCTCTTAAGACCTGATCTGTCAGAAATGTAGTATTGGACTGTATAGTTGAGTTAAACATGGTTTGTTTTATACATCTATCTACATTCAGGCTACTTTTAAAGGAAGCCAGGAAAGGGGAGTAGTAAGAAACCAGTTCTGTCTCCTCTTATACCCACTTCATAGTTGTTCCTCTGATAAGCACACTGTGTTGATTTCTCTCTCAGCTTAGACAGATTGTTACAAACCATGAGTATACAAATTGAAACTCCTCGGAAACCTAGAGATAATCCATCCTTTCAGAGGGGAAGGGAGTATTGTTTTCCCTTAGAAAGCTTTTCCTCCTGCCAGGTGTTTGAGTGCTTGTCTTGCTGGCTCTGTAACCATTGTTCACATAGGCCTGCTTCATACTCTTTCAGCCCCAGCCTTAGTATGGTGTCATAAGTTAAAATGTATTTGTGCTTGACAGATCTTATATTTATTTATTTTTGAGATTATAATTTAATTACAACATTTCTCCCTTCATTTTCTTTCCTCAGAACTCTCTCACCAATCTTCAAATCCCTGGCCTCTTTTTTTCACTAATAGTTATTACATTCATATATGTATATGCCTATACATACATGTACACACATACATATGCATGTATGTTCATAATATAACCCAACAGGGAGATTTTAATCACACTTCAACTGTAACTGTTCTGGAGAATGATCATGTAGTTTTTCAGCATTGCTGTCTGGTGCATCTGGTGACTAAATGCATGTTGAACTTGCAGCTTACTTTTGTGGTCCCTATATCTTGCTTTCTTTATTGCTAACAGCAGCAGTATCATTGAGCACCTCTTCTTGCTTGGGATTATTTTCTGTGTGCCGTCCATCTTATGAAGTGAGGTCTCTTTATAAGCAGCAGTAAGTCTACAGTTCTGCAGAGCCTTTTTCTTCAGTGATCTTGTGTCTAGGAGTGCTTGCATGGTTACTTTACTCTGTCTTGCTGCCAATCTAGTGATTAGGATTCAGAGTAAAATGTGGTGGTAATGACCTTGACCATCTACTGATTGCTTTCTCTTGAAGTAGAATCCTTTTAATATCCTATGGGTCGTCTTGCCACTGTGGAAACAAATTAACTGATTCACAGAGCAGTTAATCTACTTTCTAGTTATTAATAATAATGACAAATATTTATGAGATACTTATTTTTTGAATTATTAATTTGTTGCTCACAGTACCATGAGGTAGCATTTTATCCTTTTATTTCCCCCCTCAGGAAAATATATTGAAGCTTGTTCATATATTTTGTAACATTTTCTGAGGTCTTGCTTTAATTTTTCTTTTTCATATGCTTGCCTCATTTTTGAGAATGCTGGATAAGGCAAAATTTTCCACCCGTTATCAACTTCATGCTGGAGTTTGAGTTGGAGGCAGAAATTTCTGATAGCAACTGAGTCCCAAGTATATGTCTGTCTGTAGGCTTGGGGAAGTAAGTGCTTAAAGAAAATATTGAGGTGAGCAGGTTCTCTTTATTTTTTTGTTTTTATTTTTTGGATATTTTACTTACTTACATTTCAAATGTCACTCCCCCTGAAGCCCCCTTTCCCATCCCCTCTTTTCCATTTTGCTTTTATACCATTTTAATTACATGGAACTATTAAGGTCAGTTTTAGGTTGAGAAACTAGCAGTACAGTAGATGCAAATAGTCAAAGAATAAGCAAGGCAATAAACAAAGTTCTGTGATCACTCCCGTGATGACTATTTCTCAGGGCTTATCAGGATGATCAGAATATCTGAGCCTACTTCCCTGTCTTAGCCAAAAGTCATTTTCATGTCTGAAGCCTACTTCTTTGTTCTAGCCTAAGATTTAGATTCCTGCCTGAAATTACTTCTTTGTTCTAGCCTAATGTCAGATTCCTGCCTGAAGCTCACTTCCTTGTCCTTGGCCCATGTCAGATTCTTGCCAAGCAGCCCCAAAGTCTCTCCACCTCTCCCCCCTTTTTATTTCATAAACAAGACTGAGCCTGTCTTTAGGTTGTTCTGACAAGAATGCTTTTTTTTTTTTCTTTTAACCAGTTGTGGAAAATGCATTATCAAAAGCAATGCATTTCTGTCTTAGGTTGTTAAGGCTCTGTGCAGAATTTTACCTGTCCTTGGCTTGCCAGCCTGTTTAATTAATAACTCTGTCTGGGGGTCTATTTCCAGGTTTAAGCCATGTAGTTTGGCTGCCAACATGTTGATGTTGTTAAAGACAAGCTTTCACATGATGGGCAGGAAGAAAAGTATTCCTAGGATAAAAAGGGCTAGCATGATCAAGCTATATATGCCATTCTTGAAGCTTGACCAAAATAGAAATACTGACCTCAGGCCATGAGTAATTTTATCAGCAGTATCTGCAACATCAAAGCTCAGTAGAGCAGCATTCTTTAAATTCATAATCTCACTATGCAAAGTTAAAAAAAAAATCCAGAGAGGTGTTAGAATTATGCCAAATACACTGTTAGTGTCCTTAAACTTTTTCTTAATTATAATGACTATCACTGTAAATTTTAGAAGTAACGTATATCCAATGGTATTTGGCATGACACTCGACATGGCTCCTTCCTCTTAAACTCTGAACCTCCTTCCAATAATTTGAATAAGATAAAGAACATTAATCTGTTGTTCCAAATGCTTATCTAAATTCTCTTGTATACTCAACATATTAGTAACATTTTTTTGCTAAATGATTAACAAGAGTAGCTGTCTTAATTTCTTGTGTCAAAGCTATTGCAGGAGCAGTGATGCTAACAATTAATGTAATTAAACCTGTTACACCAGCAATAATCAAGCCCACTACCCTCTTTCTTCTGCTTAAAGCCTGACTCACTTCTTTCAGTACTTGCAAGCTTTTTTAAGAATACCAAGGTTCTGTAATACTCTGTGCAATAAAACAAAAGCTGGTTGATAGACCTCCATAACAGACATGCCAGGTTTCAACACACTAACACAATTAGAAAGTGTACAATCAATGTAACTTACATTAAATACTGCAGAAGAAACAAAAGTAATTTTAAGTTGACAATATAAAGAGCCTTAACACATGTGCTAACACTTGTTTGAAATCTAGATTTTGTCCCAATTTTATCTCTTGCTAACATAACATCATAGAGAACTGCAGCTAACTTTCGAATATGTCTCTGAAAATGTCCAGAACCAGCCTTCCAAATGAAGACTTATTTCCAATATTGGATTGATTTCTAGACCAGTCTGTGATTGAGTCCAAATAACTGGTCACTTTCAAGAAAAATGTAAGAGTCATTATAACTTCTCTTTTTGATTCTCTGTTCTACAAGGTCTAAAAACTTGAGGCAAGGCAGCTTGTCCCATCTGTGACATAGGAAAGCAAAGGTGGGTTGGGAACATATGTCCAATACAACTTCTCAGTCACCATTGTCAGGGCACTCAGCAAGCTCACAGGACAGCATCATTCTTTGTCCAGGCATCAGCATGTTTCACCTGTCACTTTGGCAGCCACCATGCTCCTTCAGCATCCTGTAGAAAAAACATAAACATGCCCTCTTCCCCATATTAAATACCTGATTGGGATCATGCCATATGCCATTAAGTGGACCCTTCCCTTTCACCTTTGCATAAGTATGCCTAGTTGTAGAGTGTCATAGACACTCAGCAGAAAGTTCCTTGGCATCCACATTTTAAAAAAATTTTAAAATAAGAAGAACATGATTTAAATAAATTGTGGTATACAGGGATATACCTCTTCCTTTTTTATTTTATTAAGATACGTTTTAAAGTTCCATAGGCCCTGTCCACAGTTCCTTGTCCTTGAGGATTATAAGGAATCCCAGTAATATGAGTAATATTAAATTGTTGAGAAAAAGTCTCAAATGCTCGACTGCAATAGCCAGTTCCATTTGTTACTTGTAATAATTAAAACCGATCTGTCTTGTGTTATGGAGGCACCATCTTCCCGACTAGACAGGGCCTGAGGCCATGAAAGGCACCATGTTCTAGCTGCTGTGCCAGCTCAGGCAGGCCAGAACATTGTCCCTGGCACCCATGAGACACCAGCATGGGAGATGGCTCCACTAATCTTCCACATTGTCTCCACAAGGTTGGGCTGAGCCCAGACCATCCCGCCATCCACGTGGTACCTGGTAGAAAAGAGACTCTAATATTTAAAGATTATTCAATAGCTTTATATATTTGGTAATGCTCAAATAACAAGACGCCCACACAATTAGATACCTAGGTATTACAACTACCTTAGACTGCTGGAGACACGTGTACATCCGTGACATTCCCCCCTCCTCTTCCTCCTTCCTATCTCCTCCTCTTCCTTTTCCTTAGTCCTCCCACATTAGCTCCTCCCCAAACACCAAGTTTAATATAGCGGGAAATATACCACTACCCCATTATCTGTTGTTGTTATTATTGGATAGTTTATTTATCTACATTTCAGATGTTATCCTTGTTCCCCCCCCCCCAGAAACCCCTTATCCCATCCCCTTTCTTCCTATTTCTATGAGGGTGTACCCCCACCCATCCACCCATTCCCACTTCCCCATCCTTGAATTCCCCCACACTGGGGCATTCAGACTTCAAGAGACCAAGGCCCTTCTCTCCCACTGATGCCCAACAAGGCCATCCTCCCCTACATAGACAGCTTGAGCCATAGGTCTCTCCAGGTGTGTTCCCAGGCTGGCTATTTAGACCCTGGGAACTCTGGTTGGTTAGTATTGTTGCTCTCCCCATGGGGCCACAAGCCACTTCAGCTCCTTCAGTCTTCTCTCTAACTCCTCCATTGGGAACCTTGTGATCAGTTCAATGGTTCCTCTAATGCATTTGGGATGACTGCCTCAAAGTAATCTGCAGCTTGCCTGACAACTCCTTGCTTTTTCTCCTGCTAAGAACTAGCTGTTTCTGTTTTGTTTTAAACCTTCTGCTACCATATCCACCACTTCCACGTCCATAGCCACAACCATAGGGACTTCCTGAGCATCTTCCACCAAAACTGCCCTGCTTCATGGGTCCATAATTTGATTGCTGCTGTCCACTATAATTTCCAAAGTCAGTATAGTTCCTACCACCACTATAGTTGCCTCCACCAAAATCTCCTCCTTCATTGTAACCATCATATCCTTCTCCACCACCACTACCATATCTACCACCTTGGTTTCCATATCCCTGTCCACCACCTCCATAACCTCCTCTACTACTGTAACCAGGACCACCACCATAGTTGCCACCATCACCTCCAAATCCATTATATCCACCATCACCACCTCCATAACTACCTCTGCTGCCACCACCTTCACCACCATAGCCTCCTCTTCCACCAAAGTTTTCTCCACAACCAAAGTGCCTTCTATCACCTCCATACTTTCCTCCAAGACCCATGAAGTTGCCAGACCCACTTCCATGACCTCTCAGTGATCCAGCAGACTGCATTTCTTGTTTAGAAAGGGCCTTTTTTGCTTCACAATTATGCCCACTAATAGTGTAGTATTTCTGAACAACAATTTTATTCACTGTGTCATGATCATCAAAAGTTACAAAAGCAAATCCTCTCTCTTTCCCACTCTGCCTGTCTTCCATAACTTCAGTGGTTTCAATCTTGTCATACTTTTCAAAGTAGTCTCTCAGATTATATTCTTCCGTATCCTCTTTGATACCACCAACAAAAATTTTCTTGACTGTTAAGAGGGCACCAGGCTTTACAGAATCCTCTCTAGAAACAGCTGTCTTTGGTTCCATCAGACACCCATCAACCTTGTGGGGGCGAGCACACATTGTAGCATCCACCTCTTCAGCACAAGAGCAGGTCACAAAACCAAAGCCTCTGGAACGTTTTGTTTGGGGATCTCTCATTACCATACGGTTTGTAAGTGTACCTCATTTCTCAAAATGTTCTTTTAAGCTATCATCTGTGGTTTCAAAGCTCAGACCACCAATAAACAGCTTCTTCAGTGGCTCTCGTTCCTTTGCATCATGGCCCTCTATTTGAGACCAGACTCGCCTCTTCCAACTTGAGTTCAATATCCAGGCTCTCTATCTATAGATGATAGATACGGGTACGGGTACGGGTACGGGTACAGATAGGGATAGGGATAGGGACAGGGACAGGGACAGGGACAGAGACAGAGACAGACACAGAGATAGAGATAGATATTGTATGTAGTCTGTCACATTCAGGGCAATGTTAGTAAGCTGAAACCATTCAATAGTTAAAATTAGGAGATGGGCAACAACTTAGATATTATTTATATGTAATCAATATATAATGCTTTAATTTAGTTATATCCAACTATTCCATGTATGCTTCTGGAAACTGAGACTCTTGAGACTGTGATGGTGTCAAGACCACCACTACTTTATAATAATGACCTTTGAAGAGTTAATTAGGGCCAGCTGGAGCCAGATTGAGGGTTTGTAATGAAGTCACACTGTATCTGCTGTATCCTATGAACTCAGAGCTTTTCCTTTAATTCCTTTGTCAGTGGTACTTTCAGCTGGAAGGTGAAGGCACCCGAGTTGCATGGTTCTGAGTTCTTGCCTCTTAGCATAAGGTCCTGGTGATACTTCCTCAGAGAACTCTAGCTAATGTGAGCTCTTCATCCTCTATTTTTCTAGGGAGTCTTTCTTACACATGAAGATAGGGTTAACCTCCCACCATCTTGCTTTAATCATTTTTAAAACATACCAGGGTAATGCTTTTTTAAAATAACGTGTTAGAGTATGAATTCCTCAGGGGCAGATGGTATTTTATTCATTTTTGAGTTTTCATTGCTGATTTGTGGTAAGTGTTAAGTAAATGTTTGCTTAATGAATACAAATATTTTTGAAAGTTAGATTTAGAAAACAACAACATCTTTTTGGCTTTGTAGATCTGCTAATAGTATACGTGCTGCAGTAACGAATATGTGTTTATGAAGGAACTAATATAGCAGCCTTCAGACTGCTGTGTCAGATGCCTGCTTGTGAAAGTGTCCTTTGACTGGTTTCAGAAAATCTAGATTTTGAGAGGATTTTCATTATTTTGTAAGTGCTAAGGTTAACTGAGTAAGTGTAGGTTCTCTGACCTTGAAATGTTTGAGCTAACAGGACGGTTTATACCAAACACCTTTCTTCTCCTGACTGTGGAATGTTGAAATGTGTTGGGCAGAGACATTCTCCTGACCAACCACAGTAGAATCTAGACACTGGATCTGGAGAGATGGCTCATCAGTTAAGAGGCTTGCTGTTCTTCTTTTGCTCTTGGTTGTGAGTACTGAGAGGGATAGTGGACATGGAGCCTCACCCCTAACCAAGAGCTATCTGCTCTTGATAACCTGCTGGTAAAGGGAAAAATCAGTTTTTCCAATGGAATGTCTCTGGGTATACCAACCCCACTCCAGGACATTCCTCATGCCCAGGAGTAGTTAGCCAGCACAAAATGGACTTAGTGGTGTTTTTGTGGGCTTTTCATTTAATTTTGCTTTGCTTGGTCATTTTGTTTTATTTTGTTTTTTGCTTGTTTGTTTTGATTTTCATTTTGTGGTTTTTTTGCATCTTTTTTGTTTTTGTTTTGTTTTGAAAAGTGTATATGAAAGAAAACATAAAATTCAGTGGATGGGTGTTAGAAAAAAATCTAAGAGTAGTTGGGGTATGGGGAAGTATCATATTGTATGAATATTTTTTAATTAAAAAAGTGTTTGCTGCTCTTGGGAAGATACAGGATTTGTAAAGTTCAGTTCTCAGTACTCACACCAGGCATCTCACAACCACCTCCATCTCTAGGGGATCTGACATTCTCTTCTGACTTCTTTAAACACCCTCATACATGAGCAGATAAACACACATACAAATGCAAAAATAAGTACTAAAATCAATCTTAAAAATACTGTAGATCTGGATTTATTATGAACTTTACTAGTAGACAACACACTGTACATGGAAGTGATTCATTGTTGGATAATTTTGTTCTGTGTGTCTGTGTGAGAGTGGACTTTTAGATGCATGTGTGAGTTCTTTTTCTTTTTTCCTCCATAAACCTCACTACTCCTACCTAGAACTATACTATGGTGGTTTCGCGTTGTATCCTTTTGCTGTGATAAATCTTAGCTGTGTGGTTGACTGTTCAGAATCCTGTGAGTCCGTGCAGAAAGGATTCTGCAACTCGGAACTCTGGGAATGACCTTGAATCTCCTGACTCAAATAATTCTGCTTTTTCAGTGGGAGTATGATGATATGATGAGAAATACCAAGAACTAATGTTCCATTCAGACAATTAAAAGTGGTTCATTGGTAGTGTGTCTCAGTATCTATTTTAGCCTGAGTGTTCATCAAAAAGTTCCTCAGAGGAGGTGGCTTTTAAATTGAGATCTGAGTGACAGGAGGAAGTCATGCATAAGAAAGAGGGTGAGAGAACATTTCAGGAGAGAACAGTGCAGAGACTAAAAGGCAAAACTGTGTTTAAAGATTGTAGAGAAAGATGGGTTACTTAAAAATAGGGGCAGCCTAGGGAGCGAGTGGGTATTCACCAGCATCGGGCAACCTTGAAACACATACAGGAGGCTGTAATTCTAAATAGTATTTATCATGACTATTTGTATGGTTTTGAACACATTAAAGAATTTGATCATTTATAACATGATTGATCATTAACTTCCATGTTTCTTCCTTGACAGTTTACAGTAAGTTTGTAGCTTTTATAAGATTAGAAATGTATAACTTTATCCCTGTTAGTTTTAGCCTTAAAAAAATATAACAATTTCTGAATTGAAGCATTTTAGTATCAAAACAAAACTTTTAAGTCCACAAAGAGTCTAGGAACTGTCCTGATCATTTTATAGAACACCATTACAGAATATAACAGTTTCTTATATGACTCAGTTTATCAAAATAGCTAAAGCTTAACAAAATTTGCAAATACAAGGAAACCAGACATATATTCTTAAGCTTGAATAGACCTTAGGTAAAGAGAAGCATTCTTTAGGTCAGTGGCACTCAATCTTCATAGTGTTGCACATCTTTAATAGAGTTCCCTATGCTGTGGGGATCCCTAATCATAGAATCATTCTCATTGTTATTCACACTTTCAGTTTTGCCACTGTTATAAACTGCAATGTAAATGTCTGACAAGTACACTAGGCTACCCCAGTGAAAGGGTCTTGTGATTCCCGAAGGGTCACAACCTCATTGTCGTGCTGTATCATAAGATAGGAATACCCCAGCCTCTGGTGTTTTAGTGTTTGCTGCTTGTGTTATTGCATGCTATTTATCTATTTCTCAAGATTATATATTAATAAAAATGTCATAATAAAACATTTTATAAATTTAAAAATCTCATAGCCTTATAAATTTAAATACTTTTAAAGGCTCTTCTCTAAAAGTATCTATTTTTTTTTAATTTAAATTTTCTGTAAAACTTGAAAATTTCCTTTTAAATATGTTTAAATTCTCTCAACTGAGTGCTCCTGCAATATCAAAAATAAAATAACTTTTTACTTCAAGAAGGAAAAAGTAGGGCACACCTACAATTTTTATAGGGCAAAACCAAGCTCCCAACAGTGCAAACAATTCAGTGCTCAATATCTGGAAATCATTTGTAGTCCTCTAGGGTTTAGGTTACTTGTCTGGCCACACCCTGGGCAGACATAGTCTGTCTTTGTGGTCCCAGCCAGCTCGATTTCATTACAGCTGGTATTTTTGATGATTATCACATGGCACCAGCATTTCCAAAACTGCTAGGGCACCCCATTGGAACTCCAATGGCTCTCTTTAGGAAGTCCAGCCCTGCCACACACTGGCAACCCTCAGCTGTTCTCCATGATCTCTTCATATCTTTAAAACCAATATCACCAGGTGACTCATATTACAAAGTGTGCTTGCCAGTGTAAGGTACATTCTTGTGTATGAATGGAGGTGCAGTTTTAATAGTTTATTAAACAACCATTGAATTTAAATCTTATCTTTTATAAACTTTATTTTTATAATAAGAATTATTGTACAAAAATCTCTCCTAATCCTACATATCTTGGGGAACTGTTATGGCTTCCTTGGTTGGCCCATTCCACATGGTCTTAGTCAGGGGTTCTATTCCTGCACAAAATATCATGATCAAGAAGCAAGTTGGGGAGGAAAAGCTTTATTTAGCTTACACTTCCACATTGCTGTTCATCACCAAAGGAAGTCAGGACTGGAACTCAAGCAGGTCAGGAGGCAGGAGCTGATGCAGAGGCCATGGAGGGATGGTACTTACTGGCTTGCTTCTCCTGGCTTGCTCAGCTTGCTTTCTTATAGAACCCAAGACTACCTGACCAGGGATGGCACTACCCACAATAGGTCCTCCCACCCTTGATCACTAATTGAGAAAATGCCTTACAGCTGGATCTCATGGAGGCATTTTCTCAAGGGAGGTTCCTTTCTCTGTGATAACTCCAGCTTGTGTCAAGTTGACGTACAAAACCAGCCAGTACACACATGCTCACCGTTAATCAAGATGGTGGTGAAATCACTTGTCATCCATCTTCTCCAACCCTAGCAAAGATGGCTGTTAGCCATGTGGCTGCTCGAAGGTGGTTGTGAAGTCACATAACATTCACCCTCTCCAACCCTAGCACAGATGGTGACCAGCTTTGTGGCTACCTAAAGATGGCAGGAAGCCACATGTTGCTTATATCCCAAAATGGGATCATGCCAGTTGGTTTTTAAATATGCTTGGGTCTAGAGGACCGAGAGCCATAACCTGACTCTAGAACCAAATTTTCAACAAAGTAGAACAACATAACACAACTTTAATGTTACCTACACTCAAAAGACATCTGAATTCCAGCTAACTTGAATTCATTGACACTAGAGCTCAAGGATCATTTGTTAGCCTCAGCCATAAAAGCTGTCATTGTAGTGATGTTGACTGGTGGCTGGTGGCAGCAGAAACAGCAAACAAACCCATACACATACACAAAAATCAGCAAAACTTTCCAAAAACAAAACAGACAGACCAAACTTTCTGGACAAACCAAAAACTTTCCAAACAGCTAGAACCAGGATGGATGGATGTCTCACTCTTTGCCAAGGACAGGAGGCTATTGGGATCCTGTTGAACTTCCTCCACATCTCAGATAGGGATTCCACAGAACAGATCAAGACTGTGACTAGCCATGAGGTCTCTGTAGATGCTTGTGCTTTTCTCAGCACAGCAGTTACCCTGATAGTTCATGGACCAAAAGTAGCCTTGGACCTTGGTCTGAAGGCATGTGCCTTCTAAAGCAGACCCTTAGCCCTGGAGTTCCAGAGTGAAGGTCCAGCTTTAGAATTTGGTGGTCTGAATCTTGCTGGGGCCTTCATAAAAGGTAATCCCACTAGTTGAGAATAAGACTACCACCTCAACTTAAAGCCAGATTTGAAGCAAGCTTTAATTAAAGATTGGCCAGGTGGATGGACTTCAGTCAGGTTCATTTCTGGGTTTTCAGAAACTGAAAACAGATTTCCTCCAAGGTGTTTTTTTTTCTTTTTTTCTTTTTTTTCTGATTTGGTTTCATATTAGTCAAAAGATGAAATGCTCTTTTGATGAGTTACAATCCCTGAACTTGGGCACTTGCATGTTTTGAGGGAAATTACCTGATTTCTCACCTTTCTCTTTCTGGTGTTTTTCTCCAAGTTATTGTATATTTTTGAGCTATTCTACAAATGCAACAGAAACAAAGCTGTACTAATTAAGACATAGTTGCAGCACTTAAAACAGGTATCAGGAGAGAAGAAGAGACCTAGAGAGCATGAATTTAATGTCTGAACAGTTGTTTTCATGGAAACATTATAGATTCTCTCATTCTCTCTCTCTCTCTCTCTCTCTCTCTCTCTCTCTCTCTCTCTCTCTCTCTCTCTCTCTCTCTCTCTCTCTCTGACACACACACACACACACACACACACACACACACAAACTAAATAGAAAGGTGTTGAGGGCCAGGCTAGAGGAAGAACAAAGCAGCTTTAGAACTCATGGAATGCAGCTGACCAGTTAGCACAACCACAGTGTGTCTTGAAGGAGCAGGGCCCCTAGGACCTGTCCCTCATAATGTATGAGTTGTATGGAAACTCTAAGGAGATTTCTAGCCACCCACTGGGCAGTGTCATTGGCACTTATAAGAATAGTGCATGATTTGTTTTCAAGCATTGCTGCTGGCAGTGCTTAATGATTCAATCACCACCCTTGGGAAAAACTTAGAAATGTAGATTGTTAGCAATAACCGCCATCCTTAGAAAGAATTTGGAGGTATATATTGTAGTAAAGTTAGTTTAAGATGTTTTTGCTAGTGGCTCTGATGTAGGAAATCATGAGGAAAAAATTGGAAAGACACTTTTGATTACTGAGCAAGGGATGTTTTTAATGTCATAGAACAAGAGCAGTGGTGGACTGACTAGTGCTATCTGAAGTATACTACCTTTTGCTAAAGCTGAGCTGGTGAGAAAGGTGATGATTAATTTCTTGTACCCATTTTTGCCCTCAGTTTCTTGATATGGTTTAATAAAAAAATTGTTAATGAGTAATTGTGCACCCTAAGAATTTAAAGTAGAAATGATTATTTTTTTACATAAAAGTTTAGACTATGATTACATTTTTTTAAAATTTTATTTTATATTTTATTTACATTTAAGATGCCATCCCCTTTCCACATTTCCCCTCCTTAGAACACCCCTGTCTCATGCCCCCCTTTCCTTTTTGCTTTTATACGATTTTTTAAAAATGTTAATCAAAGGATTTCTAAGTTTGGTAATGCTCAATCAGAAGCGTAACCCAATACCCAACCTAGATATAAAAACTATATGATTACGTTTTAAGATAAATAATAAAACAATGATTCTTTTTTTGTAACCATAAATTTCAGCCTGTCAATAAGAGAAGCTAGCTGAGAAAATTATCTTGTTTTCTAACACTTTGTTGGTCTATAACAAGTTGCTTAGTTACGAGTGTATATGGGTTCTTGGGAATAATTTGTCTTATTTTAAAATCATGGCACATAAAACATTTGATATCCTTACATAAGGATATTGGGAACATGTTTTTTGTTATGTCTACTCATTGTAATTGTTCACTAGAAGAAAAATATAATATAATCACTTTGTAATTTTTATACTGCTTGAAAAACTTTTCTGAGATATATAAGCTGTGGGAGAAAAAATAAAGTGGTTGGAGCTTTGCTCCATCCATCAAATCTGTTTTTGTGTATGTGCATAAAGTGGTTGGAGCTTTGTTCCATCCACTAAATGTGTGGTATGTGTATGTCTGTGTATATCTGTGTGTGTGTGTGTGTGGGTGTGTATGTATGTATGTACGTACGTATGTATGTAAGTAAAGTGGTTGGAGCTTTGCAACATCCACCAGATGTGTGGTATGTGTATGTCTGTGTATCTCTGTGCGTGCGTGCGTGCGTGCGTGCGTGCGTGCGTGTGCATGCCGGCATGCCTGTGCACAGGTGCACTTCTCACTGGCCTCAGAGAGTCAAACTTTGTTCCCTCAGAGAAAAGTCTGCTGAGTGATCAATTGCTGACTCTATGTCTGGTCTCAGTTTTCCCTGGATGTCAAAGCTGGACTTTGACAGAAAGGACTAGCCAGTTTTCATGGGTGGAATTAGCAAAGGAAGTAGAATTACCCTATCTCCTACCTGTATTTTGTAAGGTTTGGAGACGGAAAAGGCTTTTGACTATCTCCACTTACAACAACAACAACTACTACTTCTTGTTCTTCTTCTTGTTCTTCTTCTTGTTCTTCTTCTTGTTCTTCTTCTTGTTCTTCTTCTTGTTCTTCTTGTTCTTCTTCTTGTTCTTCTTCTTGTTCTTCTTGTTCTTGTTCTTCTTGTTCTTGTTCTTCTTGTTCTTCTTGTTCTTCTTCTTGTTCTTCTTCTTGTTCTTCTTCTTGTTCTTCTTCTTGTTCTTCTTGTTCTTCTTGTTCTTCTTCTTCTTCTTCTTCTTCTTCTTCTTCTTCTTCTTCTTCTTCTTCTTCTTCTTCTTCTTCTTCCTCTTCCTCTTCCTCTTCCTCTTCCTCTTCCTCTTCTTCTTCCTCCTCCTCCTCCTCCTCCCCTTCTTCCCCCCCCCTCTCTCTCTCTCTCTCTCTCTCTCTCTTTCTCTCTCATATTTTATTTACTTTTCAGATGTTATCCTCTTTCCCAATTTCTCACCCCCCAGAAACCCCCATCCTATTCCCCCCTTTCCTGCTTCTATGAGGGTGTGCCCCACCCACCCATTTATACCTCCCCACCCTTGAATTCCCCCAGACTGGGGGGTTCAGCTTTCATGAGACCAGCTCATTCTTGCATCCTATACCAGTGCTCTAATGTTTTGTATTACTAGTGTTCATTTTAAAAATCAAGATGACTAATATCCTCATAGTTCTTTTATTTTGCCAGTTATAGGGACGAAATTTGCTTGTAGTTTCTTGCTTATTTCTCACAACTCATAAGTAAAACAGGCAGTGTGATTTTCTTGATTTTAGAGAAAGAAAACCAAAGCACAGAGGGATTAAGTGATACTTGACCGAGACCATAGCCACTAAGTTAGGAAACTGACTTCCTCCAGAAAGCTTGTTTGTAGGTTCTACACATCATCATGATATATCAAATATAGTTTCCTTTACTATATCCTTTCCAGAGGTTTGTATGTTTATTCAAGGCCAGTGATTAAAAATGCATAATTTGTTAAAATTAATTTAATTAGTATAATTAAAATATTTTATTGACAAATACTAAGACTCTACAAGTGAAGTTCCTGGATCAAATACATTTGGACTATAGCACTTTAATTCTTATTTCTCTAACTTTTAGATCCACCAATAACTTTCTTCTTTCCTACAATTTTTTGTTCCTTCTTTTAAAAATAAGCTATCAAGTTTAATCTGTGCCACCCACATCTTTCTGAGTGTGGGACCATCTACTGTAGTATGCTCAGTCTACAAGGGGCCACACTTTTAAGGGATACTGATGTTTTTCAAGGTAATTTTAAAAAGGCACTTGTTTTTTTCTAGTTGTATTGACTTTTCTTCCCTTTTTTATTAATGTTTAATTAATTATTAAACATTTACATAGTGCTATTATTTATAACATTTATATCTACTTATCTATAGTGAATTGAATCTAAAAAGAGGGAACAGTTAGCACAGTATGGATATAACTCCTAATAACCCTTAGTCTGTGTTTTAAGACAAAGTCAAACTCTTTAGGCTGTATAGATGGGATAAGGATCTCTATTCTTTTCTGTCATGTTTTTCCACTTGCTGGCATGTTTGCTGTGTGTTTTGTGGCCTTTGGTCCTTTATGTTTTTCATTCTTCTTTCTCTGTGTTTGTCTTTTATTTATCTAGGAGTTTTGCCTTAACCTTATACAGTAGTTTTTCTCCTTTTGCTTCACTTCCTCTTTCCCAGCGGGCCAGTCGGTAAGTATCTATAAAGTCATGGTTGTAGATTTTTTGGCCAAGAAGATAGGTCTGGTATACATTTTGGAATTACTTAATTATTAATTTAATTGTGCTTGTACATAAAGGGAAATTACACTTTTTGGATCCTGTCATTTTGATCTGTGGCCCAGATATTAGTGGGCATGTTGCTTTAAATGGCTTTGCTTTTTTAGTTTTGGCTCTGGCTGCTAGCATTTAATAGAAATTGTTATTTGACATACATACTGGTATCTTCTAAATGCCAAATACAGACTCTTTTATAAAACATATTATGGAAAACTGTAAGGAGAAGGAATATTTAACCCTGTATTTCAGCTAAGGTTACACTCTTAACTTTCTGTCAGTCATTTGCAGGATACAATGACTTAACAAATGACTTGAACAAATTACTTAACCCTTCTGTGCTACAGTTTTGTCATTTGCAAAGTGGGCAAACTCTTTAAATGATAGAGATGATTAAATGAGTGAATATCTATACAAATTTTATAAGCTATATAATAGTGCCTGGAGTAAGATTGAGTTTTAAAAGGAAGATATTCAGTAGAAGCCTGTTCCCTTTTGTGATGGCTAATCCCGATTGTCATCTTGACAAACTTGGGGAGAAAGAAGCTCAACTGAAGAAGTAATCTACTTTAGACATGCCTGTGGGCATTTTTGGGGTGAGGGAGCATTTTTAAAATTGTTAATTGATGTTGGAGGACCAAGGTCACTGTGGGTGGTACCATACCTAGAGATGTGGGCCTGGGCTGTCTAAGAGAGGTCACTGAATATAAGCCTGGGAGTGAACCAGCAAGCATGTTTTACCGTGGTCTCTGCTTCAGTTCCTACTGCCAGGTTATGATATGGAAGTATAGGATGAAGTATGTATGCCCTTTTCTTCCCAGCTTGCATTTGGTCATACATAGTGTTTATCACAGCAACAGAAAAGCAAACTAAGACCCGTCTTTGAAATTCTTTTTTTTTTTCTTTTCAAATATTTAACTTTTAACTCACTGCCACTTATTCTGTAATTAATTATTTCTCAGGAATTAGTGATGGAAAGTAATTGGAGATTGCCAGAATGAAACTACATTGCTGTTATCTGTGATAATTTTATGACTAACTAGTAAGGATTTATAATGATATATTTTAATATATATGGCAATAGAGACTATTTAAAATATAAGAATCCCTCTCATATCATTATCCATACTTTTATAAAGTCTTTTATTGATTCATTGTGAATTTCACATCATGCAACCCAATCCTATTCACCTCTACATCCCTTTGTATTTGCCTCCACCCTTGTAACCTCTCACAAAATAAAAAATAAAAATGAAGATAAAACAGAACAAAGATTTTCATCATGGAAGCTGTAATGTGTTACAGTGCAGCCCACAGTACATCCTTTTCTCCACAGTTCTTTACTTGCAAATGTTCATTGCAGTAAGTTATTGGTCTGGTTCGAGGCCTCTGGCTTCTGCTACATCATCAATATTAGATACTCTTTCAGACTCCTCTGCAACCTGGGGTGCAGGTTTGCTGGGAGAATAACTTGGAGACATAGGTCTTGTTGAGGGTCTAACCTGGAAACTCTGGTCTTGTTGGGGATTAGCCTAGAGACTGGAGATAGGCTTAGGTTTTGTTGGAGGGCAACTTGAAAACTAATGCTAAGTACCAGCCTGTTAGTTTACCTGAGTTCAAATTTAGGTCAAATTTTCTAAAATGGAGTCTGAATTTAAAGGATTTGGCATCTCAGGAGAAGGGAGAGAGATATAGTCCTGTTGGAGTGAGACTCATAACCTGTCATTTGGGTTTTGTTCAGGTTTGTTTGCAATGTGGGTATCCCAAGGTTTTTTTTTTTTTTTTTTCCTAGATTTTTTTACATGTGGATAGATGGTGGATCAACTATTTTTAGGGAGGAATGAGACCCAAAACCTCTCACTCTGTCATCTGTTGATACCAAGCAAGTTTTAAACTATTGTCTTTGAATCTCTGTCTGTACAGTCTTATCAGCAGATAATTCTAAAAAACTTTTTATTGGATGCTCTATAACCCATTCAAATTATCTGAAGGAGGTTCAGGGTTCAAG
This sequence comes from Arvicanthis niloticus, assembly GCF_011762505.2. Taxonomy (NCBI): domain Eukaryota; kingdom Metazoa; phylum Chordata; class Mammalia; order Rodentia; family Muridae; genus Arvicanthis; species Arvicanthis niloticus. The sequence goes on along the minus strand of NC_047667.1, from coordinate 47,460,528 downwards.
AGTTAGGAGCTATCTCAAGTGTCATGACAAATATCATTGGAGTAGTGTTACTTTTGAAATTCACAATGATTGTTATTATAATTAGAAAAAAGTTTAAGGACACCTGTAGGATATTTGGCATAATCATAACACCTTTCTGCTTTGCATAGTGAGATTATAAATTTAAAGAATGCTGCTCTGTTGACCTTTGATGCTGCAGATAATGCTGATAAAATTATCCATGGCCTGAGCTCAGTATTCCCATTTTGGACAAACCTCAGGAATGGCATATATAGCTTGACCAGGCTAGCCCTTCTTGTTCTGGGAATACTTTTATTCCTGCCCATCATTTTAAAGCTTATCTTTAACAACATCAACATGTTGGCAGCCAGAGTACATGGCTTAAACCTGAAAATGGACCCCCAGACAGAGTTATTAAATTAACAGGCTGGCAAGCCAAGGATGGGTAAGATACTGCACAGAGCCTTACCAACCTAAGACATAAGTGCATTGCCTTTTATAATGCATATTGCATGACGGGTAAGGAAGGCATTCTTGTCAGAACAACCTAAGACAGGCTAAGTCTTGTTAACGAAATAAAAAAGGGGGAGAGGTGGAGAGCCTTTGGGGCTGCTTGGCAAGAATCTGACATAGGCCAAGGACAAGGAAATGGGCTGCTTGGCAGGAATATGACCTTGGCCAAGGACAAGGAAGTAGGCTTCAAGCAGGAATCTGACATTAGACTAGAACAAAGAAGTAATTTTAGGTAGGAGTCTTAATTGTAGGCTACAACAAAGAAGTAATCTCAGACAGGAATCTAAATATTAGGCCAGAACAAAGAAGTAATTTTAGGCAGGAATCTAAATTTTAGGCTAGAACAAGGAAGTAGGCTTCAGACATGAAAATGACCTTGGGCTAGGACAGGGAAGTAGGCTCAGATACTTTGGTCATCCTGATAAGCCTTTAGAAATAGTGATCATGGGAGTGTTCACATAACTGGGATTAATGCCTTGCTTTTTCTTTGGCTATTTGTGCTTATTTTATTGCTTGTTTCTTGACTATTTGCATCTATTGTATTGCTAGACCCTCAAACCTAGAACTGACCTTAATACATGCATGTAATCAAAATGGTATAAAAGCATAAAGGAAGAGGGGGTACAGGATGGGGGTTCTAGGGAGGGGAAATGGGGAAAGGGGATGACATCTGTATTGTAAATAAATAAAATATCCAATTAAAAAAAACCTTTTTATTGGCTCTTTGTGAATTTTACATCATGCACCAAATCCCATTCATCCCTTCCTCCCCTATACCTGTCTTCCACCCATGCAGACTCCCCTGAAATAGAGAAAAAAATCTCATTGTGGAAGTTATAATGTGTCACAGTGTGTCCCACAGTATATACCCTTTTTGTTCACACCCTTTGTTTGCAAATGCTCATTACAATGAATCATTGGTCTAATACTAGGCATCTACCTTCTGTTACTCTATCAATACTGGAACCTCACTTGGTGGGACTTGGATATTCTGTTGTTGCCCTGTGTCATGGAGATCTGGGATCTGGCCCTAAGAGGTATCTGAGCTGGTGAGCCCACCAGCTCTCCTAGTCTCATGCCCTCAGGGTTAGCTGATCAGCAACATCCCCCGCTTTCACCCCCACAACCCAGCAACTAGGGACAGTTGTACTCTTCTTACTGCCCAGCAGACCAGAGGCCCCCTTAGGGCCAGCTCACCTGCCAGAGCCAGCTCTACTGTGCTTGCTCAGGCAAGGTTCAAGGAGCCTGGTCTTCTGAGTACTGCTGTAGGTAAGGGGCAGAGACAGCTCTTCTACCTGCTGGGTAGAGCATCTCTTCCTTGCCCGTGCTGCTGTATGACAGATGAGTTGAGGGGCCAGCTCTCACACTCTCACACCATCAGGGTCAGTTTTACTATGCTGCCCAGGTAGGGTACAGGGCTTGCTCTCCTGAGTGCTGCAACAGGTAAGGGGCAGAAACAGTGTTCCTGCTCTCATGGCCCCAGGTCCAGCTGAGCCCTGGTGAAGGTTGAGCTGGCTCTGCACAGCCCCCAGACATTAATATGCCCTTGGGTGGAATCCCAGACCTCCTGAGCTTTTTTTTTTTTTTTTTTTTTTTTTTTTTTTTTTTATTGGATATTTTATTTACACTTCAGATGCCATCCCCTTTCCCCATCCCCCACCCCTTAGAAAACCTCTATCCCATGCCCCCTTTTCCTTTTTGCACTTATATATTTTTTAAAAATGTTAATCAAAGGCTTTATAAGTTTGGTATTACTCAATCAGAGGTGTAACCTACTACCCAACCTAGATATATCAACTATCTTTGACTGGTGGAGATACATGAACATCTGCCTCCCTGACTCCGCCCTCTTTCTCTCTTTCATCACCTAGCTTCTCCTCTCCTTCTCCTCCTCTTCTTACTCCTTCTCTACCTGTCAGTACTCCTCCCACCTTAGCTCCTCCTACATATCACCCTTCCTGTTAAAATGAAACTTTTCTCTCAAAATACAATTAGAGCATAATTATGCCAATTTGTACCAGTGAGGTACAAGATACCTCACTGGTCCTAATACCCAGTCCATCATTTTGTTGACTAACCAGCACCTCTGTCATCTATCCTAACTAAAACATTTAGTTCTGAACCTGGCTTTAAAATGAATGTCAGCTGACGACCATCCACTCAAATCTTTTCTCTCAAGGTAAATAGAAAGACAGCCCAACATTTACCACCTTAGTCCTCAAGCCCAGGGAATAGGCGCGCTGACTCTTCATTAGCTTCTTCAAGCTGATTATGGGCGTTGAGATATTAGAAGAGGAGTGGGGGGAAGAGCAAATTGACAAGCCTCTGATGCTGTGTCTTTACCGCCCCCAGATGGAATTCCCGGACCTCAGAGGTTTGAGCAGGTCTGCCCAGCTTTCTTGTTGAGTAGATACACCAAGGCTGATCATTCTGCAATATACAATTCTCAAAACAAATTTTAGTATCAAGATAGTTTTTTTAAAGAGGGCTGACATTTTATTAAGGATGTTGGTTCTAACCGCTTTTCTTTTTTTTCTCCTCTTTTACTGGATATAATATTTACATTTCAAATTTTATCCCCTTACCGCATTTCCCCCACCACCCAGGAACCCCTTATCCCATCCCCCCATCTCCTGCTTCTATGAGGGTGTTTACCCACCTACCTCCCAATCTCCCTCCCCACCGTCAGATTCCACTAACCCCCCCCCCCCCACTCAGTGCTCAGCCTTCAAGGTACCAATGACCTTGTCTCCCACCTATGCCCAACAAGGCCATCCTCCCCTACATATACAGCTGGAGTCATGCGTTTCTACATATGTGCTCCTAGGCTGGTGGTTTAGACCCTGGGGAGCTCTGGCTGGTTGGTATTGTTGCTCTCCTCATGGGGCCACCAACCCTTAAGGCTCCTTCAGTTTACTCTCTAACTTCTCCATTGGGAACCTTTGATCAGATTAATGGTTAGCTGGGAGTATCTGTCTCTGGGTATGTCAGACTCTGGGGGACCTCTAAGGAGACAGCCTTATCAGGCTGCTGTCAGCTTTCCCTTCCTGTCATCCATATCAGCGTCTGTTTTTGGTGACTGCGCATGGAATGAATACCCAGGTGGAATGGTCTCCATACAACCTCTCCTTCAGATTCTGTCCCACACTTTCTAAGTTTCTAAGTCTATGTGGACTTTCCGTTGTTTTTGTCCATGTCCAAGACGAGTCTTAGTCCATGGTGGTCTGATAAGGTACAAGGGATTATTTCAATCTTTTTGTATCTGTTGAGGCCTGTTTTGTGACCAATTATATGGTCTATTTTGGAGAAGGTACCATGAGGTGCTGAGAAGAAGGTATATTCTTTTGTTTTAGGATGAAATGTTCTGTAGATGTCAGTTAAGTCCAATTGGTTCATAACTTCTTTTAGTTTCATTGTGTCTCGGTTTAGTTTCTGTTTCCATGATCTGTCCATAGCTGAGAGTGGGGTGTTGAAATCTCCCACTATTATTGTGTAGGGTGCAATGTATGCTTCAAACTTTAGTAAAGTTTCTTTTATGTATGTGGGTGCCCTTACATTTGGGGCATAGATGTTGAGAATTTCGAGTTCCTCTTGGTACATTTTTCCTTTGATGAATATGAAGTGTCCTTCTTTATCTTTTTTGATTACTTCTGGTTGAAAACTGATTTTATTTGATACTAGAATAGCTACTCCCGCTTTTTTCTTGGGACCATTTGCTTGGAAGATTGTTTTCCAACCTTTTACTCTGAGGTAGTGTCTGTCTTTTCCACAAAGGTGCATTTCCTGAATGCAGCAAAATGTTGGGTCCTGTTTACGTATCCAGTCTGATAGTCTATGTCTTTTTATTGGAGAATTGAGTCCATTGATATTAAGAGATATTAAGGAAAAATGAGTGTTGTTTCCTGTTATTTTGTTATTGGCAGTGGAGATATGTTTGTGTAGCTACCTTCTTTTATGGCTTTTGGAAGATTACTTTCTTGCTTTTTCTAGGTTGTAGTTTTCTTCCTTGTGTTGGAGTTTTCCACCAGTTATCCTTTGAAGTGCTGGATTTGTGTTGAGATACTGTGTAAATTTGGATTTGTCATGGAATATTTTGGTTTCTCCATCAATAATGATTGATAGTTTTGCTGGGTATAGTAGTCTGGGCTGGCATTTGTGTTCTCTTAGGGTCTGTATGATATCGGTCCAGGATCTTCTGGCTTTTATGGTCTCTGGTGAGAAGTCTGGTGTAATTCTTATAGGTCTGCCTTTATATGTTACTTTGCCTTTTTCCCTTACTGCTTTTAGTATTTTTTCTTTGTTTTGTACATTTGATGTTTTGACTATTATGTGGCAGGAAGTATTTCTTTTCTGGTCTAAACTATTTGGAATTCTGTAGGCTTCTTGTATATTTATGGACATCTCTTTCTTTAGGTTAGGGAAGTTTTCCTCTATAATTTTGTTGAGGATATTTACTGGTCCTTTTAGTTGGGAGTCTTCCCCCTCATCTATACCTATTATCCTTAGGTTTGGCCTTCTCATTGTGTCTTGGATTTCTTGTATATTTTGGGTTAGTAGCTTTTTTTAGTTTGCATTTTCTTTGACAGTTGTGTCAATGTTTTCCATGGTATCTTCTGCATATGAGATTCTCTCTTCCATCTCTTGTATTCTGTTGGTGATACTTGTGTCTATGACTCCTGATCTTTTTTTAGGTTTTCTATCTCCAGGGTAGTCTCCTTTTGTGATTTCTTTATTGTTTCTACTTCCATTTTTAGATCCTGCATGGTTCTGTTTAATTCCTTTTCCTGTTTGGTTGTGTTTTCTTGCAATTCCTTAAGGGACTTTTGCGTTTCCTCTTTAAGGGTTTCTATCTGTCTACCAGTGTTCTTAAGTTCTTTGAGATTGTTATTTATGTCTTTCTTAAAGTCCTCTGTCATCGTCATGAGAAGTGATTTTAATTCTGAATCCTGCTTTTCTGGTGTGATGGGGTGTTCAGGGCTTGCTATGATGGGGGAACTGGGTTCTGATGATGTCATGTAACTTTGCTTTCTGTTGCTTAAGTTCTTGTGCTTGCCTTTCGCCATTTGGTTAACTCTAGTTAATGCCTGTACTTGCTGTCTCTGAGTGAAGCCTGCCTTTCCATTTATCTCGTTTGTGTCTAATCTCCTTGGGGTCCAGATGTCTCTGTGATCTTTTCCAGCTGCACTGAGTACAGTGGTACCTCTAGGATGCCTCAGGATATGGTGCCTCCAAGGTAGCAGTCCAGCTAGGTGTCTGCTGTTCTGGGTGCAGTGTCTCCTCTAGGATATCTCAGGATATGTTGTCTGAAGCTCTGAGTTCAATTGTTCCTCTGTGGCTCTGGGTTGAGTGGACCTTCCAGTATGTCTCAGGTGGAATCCGGGGTCCACACAACAGCAGACTGGGCAGAGGTCTGGTCTAGGCCTCAGATCCGGGAGAGGGGCAGAAGGGGAGTGCTAGTCCCTGGGTGGGGGGCGGGGGGATCTGAGCGCTCACAGCACCCAGCTGTGGGCTCAGGGCAGTGTGTGGGTCTTCCACCTAGGCTGGCTGTGGGATCCGTGGAGCCTCCAGGATGTCTCGTGCGGAATTCAGGGTCCACACAACAGCAGACCGGGCAGAGGTCTGGTCCAGGCCTCAGATCCGGGAGAGGGGCCCTCCCGACCGTTGATGGTAACAGACCCCTGCTACTGCAGGGCCATCGACCATGGTTGCAAGTGGCATCACTGGCTACTCACATCACTGCCATTGAGTCTTTAGTTCTGCATCTGTTTATTGTGCCCACATCCTTCTTTTTCTCTCTCTCTTTTTTTTTTTTTCCATTTTTCCATCACTTACTTGCTCTTTTTAGAGGCACGCAGGGTCTCTGAGTGTCTAAGGTCATTCTCAGGAGTGGTCTCAGGAGTGCTATGCCCTCCCTACTCGTGCATTATGGCTCCAGACAGTGGTCATCTGGGTCATGGTCTGCTCTCCATGAAAATTTTATCTGGGCACTAGTTGCTTGCTTTTGGTAGATACATAGCCATGCCTTTTGTTTTATGATTTGAAAGTACTTATATCTTATATACTGTTTTTTTTTCTTTTTCTGTAGAGAGTGATAATGAACTCTCAAGTGGAACAGGTGATGTGTCAAAAGACTGTCCTGAGAAGATCCTCTATTCTTGGGGAGAATTGTTAGGAAGATGGTAAGAATTATTTATTAAAATATTTACCTGTTTATACCTAGTGTTGATTTTTATACAAATTAAAAATCTGTCAGTAAAGAAGATATAAAACTGTAATATTAATAGCTATATTAATATCTTAAATTAGTATCCTTTTAAAGTTATTTATTTATTAATAAATTTATAAATTTTATAAATAAATTTATTTATTAATGTTTTTGCATGCATGATTGTGTGTATGAGAGTGTGTATGTATGGTGTTAACAGGACAACTTTGTGGATCCCATCCTCTTTTTCCACCTTCATGTATGTTTCAGGTGTCAAACTCAGGTCTCCAGGCTGGCACAGAAAGGGCCTTTACTAGCTGAATACACAGGCCCTTGATATACTGAAAGACATAAAAAGTAAAAAATGATTTCTTGTCCCAGACTGCTCTGCTGCTCTGGTCCTCGGGTCAGGGTCTAGCAAGAGAGAGAGTGGGGGAAGAAGGGGAAGAGACGAGAAGAATGGAGACAAGACAGGGTGTGTAGTCAAGTCTCCCCTCTTGCAAGGAAATCCTGGGTATTTATAAGCACAAGCAGGGGAACACAGCTGAAGTCTCTTTACCACGTGTGCCTTGCAGCTCAGGGCACTAAACAGCAAAACAAGATATGTGGGATAAACAAGATATTTATCAGAGTGTGCTCAGCTGTTGTAGGCTGTTGAAAAACAAGTCTCCTGTCAGGGTCTATGGCTCGAGATGGCTGCAAAGTTGATAGCCACTTTCTGCTAGAAGTCGGCTCACAACAATTTCTAGATGCTCTTTATGTTTGTCTGTCTAGATCTTCCCCTGTGTGGGTTCTATTCAAGTTCCTTTCAGAAGTCATTTTTCATAACCCAAGTTTGAAGGCCAGGTGAAATGAACAAATTCCTAGAAAGATCTGGAGTGCCAAAGTTACTCAAAATGTAATAACCTTTATTATGGTCTGGTATCTTTGAGTTTATTTCTTTATTGAAGTGTTTTCCTTCCTTTCTTTCTTTTTTTTTTTAAGAAAGAATTTCATTTAGCCAAAGTGACCTTGAATGTAGCCAGTTATAACAAGAACTTCTGATTCTCCTTCCTCTGCCTCCCAAGTGCTCCAGCATAAGGAGTTTATGCAGTATTGGGCCTTATGCGCTCTAGGCAGGTATTCTCTCAACTGAGCTAAATATCCAACCCTGCCTCAAAATTTTTTCCTAACAAAGAAATCCTGAAACCTAATTAGAAAATTTTACCAAATAGTTATAAAAGATGAACTGTTAAGTTTTATGCAGTCTTTCTCAGAATATAGAAGGTAATTGTTTTGAATTAATTTTATAACACTAGCATACATTGATCACAAAACCAAATTAAAATATTTTGACCAACCACTGTCATATATGTCTTATGAGCATAAGCTTAAAAGTCCCCAACAGTAGTAAGATTGTGTCAAGATCAGTGATAAGAAAAAGGCAAGTAAAGCATAACTAAATGCAGTTTATTCTGGGAAATCACATGTGTGTCAACATTTGAAAATAAATTAATAAGTTGCCATATCATCACTTGAAGAAAAATAATGTAACTATTTCAATAGATGCATTTAAAAGCCTTTAAAAAATCTTTATCACTTCTTAATGATACGACTTAGCAAACTAGGAATTCAGGGAGTTCTCACAGATCTGTAATAGGTGCTATTACAAAATCTCTAGCTATTATTGATTTTTCTGTTTGTTTGTTTGTTTGATTTTGCTTTTTATGATAGGATTTCTTTGTGTAGCCCTGGCTGTCCTGAAACTCACTCTGTAGACCAGGTTGTCCTCAAACTCAGAGATCTACCAGCCTCTGTCTCCAGAGTGCTGGGATTAAAAGAGCATGCCACCATGAGGCTGCACTGTTCTCTTTAAAATCAAAATCTTAAGACTGGAACAACGTAAACATTTTCTCTCTGAGCATTCTCATTCACTTCATATAATATTGGGGATCTTTTAAAAATATTATCTTTTTGAAACAAGTTTTAACTTTATATTTTGATTATAGTCTTTCCCTCCCCCAACTCTTTCCAGGTCCTCTACCCATCTCTACCTACCTAACTTTAAGTTCTTTCTCAGAAAACAAATGAAAGCCTAATAAAACCAAAAAACAAGAAAACAAAATAAAACACCAACCAAAAGGAAAAAGAAAAACACTGGGCTCTAACCAAATAAAAGCACAGACGAAAGTCTATGGAGTCCTTTGTATGTTGGTCACCTACTCATGAATGTGAGGCCTGTCCTGCAGTGAGTGAAATATACAGTGTCACTCCACTAGAGAAAACTGGTTTTCCTTCAGCTGGCAGGTATTAGTGATAGTTCAGTTGTTAACCTTTATCCTAATGTCTAGGTTTTCATTCGTTCATTCATTTAAAAAAATAGAACAAAATAAAATAAAACAAGAACTATTAGATGGAAGTTGGACAAGACAAACTAACAGAAGGAGAAGAGTCCAAGAGAAGGCACAGGAATCAGAGACCCACTGGTTTTCATGCTCAGGAATCCCTTGAAAACCACTGAACTGGAAGCCATAATATAAATGCAGACCTGTGCATGCTGCTTCAGGCTCTGTGAGGTCATAGGAACTTTGTTTTCTTGGTGTCTTCGATCATCTTGTCCTACACTCTTTTGCCCTCTCCTCTGCAGGGTTCTTTGAGCTATGGGTGGTGGGGATGAGGAGGGATTGGTTGAGTGGTTGGGGGTAATTGATGGAGACATCCCACTTAGGGCTGATTTTTCCAAGGTTTCTCTCTCTCTCTGGCTGTGGGTCTCTGCATGTTTCCATCTACTGCAGGAGGAAGCTTCTCTGATGATGGCTGAGCAAGGCACTGATCTATGAGTATAACAGAATATCAGTAGGAGTCATTTTTCACTACATTCTATCTGTCTGTCTATCTATCTATCTATCTATCTATCTATCTATCTATCTATCAATCATCTATGTTAGTATCCATCCATCTATTTTTTAGAACAGTATTATTTGCTTTTACCCTAGATCCCTGAGCTATCTAGTCTCAAAGTTTTTGGTCACTCAAGCCATGTTAGATATGCTCTCCATTTCATGAGTGGACCATAAGCTGAATTGATTATTGGTTGATTATACCCATCTTACATCATATAGTTAAAGAATAAAGATAAAAAAGTAAAGGCAAACTAGACTTGAAAGGAAGCTATAAAATGGTATCTGATTTTCAGAGACATAACTTTCGTTTTTTAAAATCAAAATGTTTGTATAAAACAAGCAGAAAAACCTAGCTTTTGTTTTTCATACCTTTTTTCCTCTTTTTTTTTTTTTTTTTGAGACATCAAGTCTCACTATACATTTTGGCTGTTCTGAAACTTGCCATATAGACTAGGCTGGCCTAGAATCCACAGAGATCTGCCTGTCTCTGCCTCCTGAGTGCTGGGATTAAAGCTATGTGCCACCGCTACTGGCCTCATTTACAATCTTATGGAATACAAAGTCAATATGTGAACATCAATTCTACTTAAATATACTAGCAGTGAAAAATTAGAGAGAGAAAACATAAAAAATACAAAGTATGAGCAAAAGAGCCATGAAATAATTATGTAGAATTCTAGCAAAATGCTATCTCTGTGCTGGAACACTAGAAAACAGCAGTGAAAGAATGCAAAGGAGACTGAAATAACTGTATAGTGTGCTATCGTCATGGGATTGAAGAGTCAGCATTATTGAGTTTTCAGTTGTTTCCTAAGTAACTTATATTCTTGGCAAAATTTCAGTAAAATCCCCAGTAGAATTTTCTGTAGATACAAAGCTCATACTAAAACTCATGTAGTAAACATTGATTATGACATTCAAAATAATTTTGAGAATAAGGAATTAAGTAGGAAGACAAAGTACCTGATTATAGGGTTTGCTGCATTAACTGTGAAGACTTGCAATAGAAAGATAGACACAGTGTACCCTGGCAAAGAATGAAGAACTAAGAAATAAAGGCAAAAGTTCTAAACAGTTTCCAAATAAGACATATAAGTGGCCAAGTTAGTAAAAGATACTGGGCCTAGCCATCAGAGAAATGAAAATAAAAAGTATATTTTGAGTATTGATTAAAAGCATTTATGCATGAAATAGTCCTTTTACAAATTTCTGTTGCTTCAGCTCCGTGAACACCTTATGTGTCTGTAGTTTTCAAGTTTGTCTTGGCCCTGACTTCCCTGGCTATTTTCTAATGCCGTAGCAGTGGTCTCACTTATCCAATGTCCTTCTTCATGGACTCAGCTTTTCTTAGGAACTCCAGTGGACACTGAAATTCAGAGATGGCATGTGTGGTAGCTTTACTCTCAAGCTTTGTCATGTTACAAAGGCAAACAGACAATTGTACTATAATTGATAAATGCCTATTTGAATAAACATATACTAGAAAAAATGATAATAAGTAATCATATCCCCACTCATCCAGTTTTAGTCATAACTGAAATAAAACCACAGATTCCTTTAAGATGATATGATTAGTATTTTAAATATTTGCTTTCATATATTTATTGGTAGTGCTGATTAAATTCAAGTCTTTAAACATAATAGTCAATCAGTCTCCCCCTTGAGTATTTCCCTCATCTTCAAAAACAATTTCAAAAATCGAAATAGGATTTATGTTTGTCTTGAACTCTTGGTCTGCCTGTTTTTACTGCCCCAAGCGTTGGGACTACAGGTGGGCATCACTATACATGGTGATGCTTTTAATTTTCTTTCTTTTTTTATTGGATATTTTATTTATTTACAATACAGATGTCATCCCCTTTCCCCATTTCCCCTCCCTAGAACCCCCATCCTGTACTCCCTCCTCCTTTATGCTTTTATACCACTGTGATTACATGCATGTATTAAGGTCAGTTCTAGGTTGAGGGTCTAGCAATACAATAGATGCAAATAGTCAAGGAACAAGCAATACAATAAGCACAAATAGCTAAAGAAAAAGCAAGGCATTAATCTCAGTTATGTGAACACTCCCATGATCACTGTTTCTAAAGGCTTATCAGGATGACCAAAGTATCTGAGCCTACTTCCCTGTCCTAGCCCAAGGTCATTTTCATGTCTGAAGCCTACTTCCTTGTTCTAGTCTAATATTTAGATTCCTGTCTGAAATTACTTCTTGGTTCTAGCCTGCTTTTAATTTTCTTAGTGAAGTAACTTGGGGGCAGGGAAAAACTTATTATAGGAGGTGTTGATTGATTTTATATATTGATCAGGTCCTTATCAAACTAATGGACCTTACATATGGAGAACAGTTTCTAAACTGAAGACTTCCCCCATTTTATCTCCCTTCCCCCTCCTCCTCGTTTGAGAAGATTTTTTTTTTTTTACCTAAAATTCAGTCTCTGTATTTTTAAAGAAATAAAGTAATATTAAATGAATTATATTCATTTAATATCACTTCAGATCTGGATAAACATTAATGTGAATATTTTTTTAGTAACACTTTTTTAGAATTAAAGGCATTTATTAGAAGAATCCAAGGGAACTGTATTGAGACAACTGGTTTTTAACACTTTACAAAGCTTTCATCTGAGTCATTTAAAAAATTGTGTCAAGATAAGACACAAAAGAGATAAAATTGCATAGAGAAATCTTATAGAAGATTGGAAATGTAAAAATAATCATTTTCAGATATTCTCTTTTAAACATTCTTTTTTAGGTTTAGAGATGTTTAAAGTGTTGGTAGTAATAGGTTCACATGAACTTTTTTTAGTAAGTTTGAGAAGTTTTAAGGTAAAATGCCCTTTGAGTAGAGTTCTGTGGCTTACATTTTTGGAAAACCCTTCTCTTTCTCTTTTCCTATTCTCTGGCTTTCCTTTCCTTGTTTTTTATTTTTTGTTTTCGTTTTTTGAGACTAGGTCGTAGTGTATCCCAGAATATGCTTGAGGTTTTGACTCTTCTGACCTAGCTTCCTGAGTTCTGGATTCCAGTGTATGTCACCAGAATTGGTAAAACGTGTGTTCTTAACCTAACTGAGCTCCCACACACTGTCAGGAACATGAGATAAAAGCTGGTAGAAACTTGGCTGATTAAAAACCAGTAAGTATCAACATACATACCTTTTTCACTTTTCACATTAATATAATGTTCCATTTTTCTAATTGAAGGGAGAAAGCCTCAGAAAAAAATCATATTAAAATAGAAAATAATGAATTTGAGAAATTCTTAGGTAAATGGATGGAACTAGAAAATATCATCCTGAGTGAGGTAACCCAATCACAAAAGAACACACATGGCATTTACTCACTGATAAGTGGATATTAGCCCAAAAGCTTGAAATAGCCAAGATTCAACTCACAGACCACATGAAGCTCATGAAGAAGGAAGACCAAGTGTGAGTGCCTCGGCCCTACTTAGAAGGAGTAACAAAATATTCAAGAGAGCAAATATGGAGACAAAGTGTGAGACAGAAACTGAAGGAGGGCCTGTCTGGAGACCATTCCACCTGGGTATCCATCCCATGTGCAGTCACCAAAGGTAGATGCTAATGTGGATGTCAGGAAGTGCATGCTGACAAGAGCCTGATATAGCTGTCTCCTTAGAGGTCTGCCAGAGTCTGACATATTCAGAGGCAGATGCTCAAAGCTAACCATTGATCTGATCAAGGGGTTCCCAATGGAGGAATTCGAGAGAAGACTGAAGGAGCTGAAAGGGTTTGTGGCCCCATGGGGAGAGCAACAATACCAACCAACCAGAGCTCCCCAGGGTCTAAACCACCAGGCTTGGAGCACATAGGGGGGGACCCCATGACTCCAGCTGTATATGTAGGGGAGGATAGCCTTGTTGTGCATAGGTAGGAGAGGAGATCCTTGGTCCCATGAAGGCTGGACACCAAGTGTGGGGCAATTCGAGGGTGGGGAGGTGGGAGTGGGGGGGTAGGTGTGGGCATATCCTCATAGAAGCAGGAGGAGGGGGGATGGGATAAGGGGTTCCTGGGTGTGGGGAGGAATGGGATAGGGGGATAAAATCTGAAATGTAAACATAATATCCAATAAAAAAAGAAAAATATACTTTATCTTAATAATGACAAATTTATTTCTCTTCTTGATTAGTCCTCCTCCCCCTTCTTTTCTTCCTCTCTTCTTCTTCCTCTTCTTTCCCATTCTTTCTCCCCTCTCCTCCTCCTCCTCTCCTTACCATTTCACACTTCTTGGTTTTTTCTCTTTCTCTTCAGAGCTTCCAACTGGAGCTCCTGCAGCCAGGCGATCATGGTGACAGACTGTTTCTCATGTTTTGAATGAAGCTTCTGCAGATCTTCACTAGGACTTGTTAGTGGGGGAAGGAGAAATTTCAAACTTTACTTTTTGATATCCCATCTTGAAATTTCCATTCTAATTCTTTACTTATGAGGATTTAAACCATGTCAAATTTCTGCTTTTACAGTTTCCTAAACTGTAGTTACTCACTTTGATCCTTCTCTCAAACCTCTGGGTTTGCTTGAAATAATATCTTTTATTTGAAACTCTCTCTGATAGTGGATAGCTTTGAGAACAATATATGCTATGCAGTTTCAAGAAAATCTTTTTGAAAAGCAAATTTTCTAAGGGGCACATTATAAATTTGATCCTACTAGAGTCAGTGAGGGCACTTGCCTCTAAACTAGTATTATTTACTTAGCCTTGGTAGTCTAACATGTTCAGTTCATCTTACCTTCATTTATTAATTTAAGAAAGTATTAAGCGTATTTTATGACCAGGCATGTGGTTCTGGCGCTTAGACTGTATGAGTGAAAAAGACAAAAAGTATTGTCCTTTATGAAGAGTATATTTTTGTGTTAAAATACTGATTGCAAGAGTTAGCGCTTTGTCTTAGTTGTAGAGTATTTACTTAATGTGTAAGGCTCTGGGTTCAATCCCCAGCTCCACTAAAATAAAACAAAGCAAAATTTAAAAAAGATTATTGTACAACTAGTATTTTTTTTTTGGTTTATATGTACATTTTTAAACAATTGCATTAGATATTTGTCGTGTTTCTAGGGAAGGCTTAGCACATGTTGTGATTGGTTGTCTCTTTCTGATAGCTGTATTTAGTGTTTTCCATCTAAGCCATGGATATATGTTGTCATATTTTTACTAGAAATATTGAAAACATTGTTTAGTTTAACAATTTACTTTTGTATCACTGAGATGGTTCAGCAGGTAAAGGTACTTGATATGCAAGCCCGAGGACCTGGATTTGGTCCTTGGAAGGAGAGAACCACTTCACAGAATGGTTTTCTGACTTTTGCTTGTTCACACACCCCATTTGCACAATAATGATAAAATATTTTTTCAAAAATTATTTATACTTTTATTGGTCATATATGTTATTACCATTTGGCTAAATATTCATTAGTTATTATCTGTTGTTAGTAGGTAATAGAGTTTTAATTGCAGTTTTATTGTATGAAAGCCATCAAAGTATGGCTGTTGTTCCATGATAGTATAAGCCACTCAGTTTTTTAATAATATTAACCTATAAGATAATGTCTAGATTTTTAATGGTAGAGAATACATGATTTTTATTACACTTTAACAAAAACATACTTGAATGTAGAATCAGGTAGAAGTAGAATGTTGACTGAATTGAATTATTTAACACAGTAAACATGTTTATTGGGATTTTTGACTATTAACCTCAATAGATATGTAATCCATATGCATATATGATTATATGTATGACTTACTTTCAAAATTTTTAGTAAATCATTATATAGATTATGATCTAACAGATTATTTAATCAAGCTTATTTCTTTCATTCTTTCTATAAAGCTAGAAACGTATTATAAAGGATGCATGTATGTTGTTAGGAGGCTGTTGCAGAGTGTAAAGATAAATGCAGTTAGTGTCAGTAGAGTGTAAAGTTCCTAATTGTGTCAGAAGCTGAGCAGAGAAGATCTTTTAGATGTGTTCCAGGAATGAATTCAGATGGAGAGTGATGTCAGCAGTAACAACTAGATTTTTAGCTTGGATAGTTTATGGTGGTAATTGCTGGAGTTGAGGTAATCTTGGAAAACAATCAGATTTTGAGAGAAGCCATTTCAGATTGGGACATTGCTGATTTTAGGATGCTGTTGATTCCCAGGTACCCCAAAGACACTGCAAAGGTAATAATGCCTGCTAACAAGACAGTAAAGGAATTAGCTCACTGTTGACAAGAGTGGAGAAGCAATCCTTGATGGAGTTTGGGGGACAGATAAGAACTAGGTTTTACCGTTGATCTCTAAGAAAGCAAGCAGTAAAGGATCAAGTATGTGAGTGGTCAACACTGAAAGGATTGAAAATACCTACTGAAGTTAGTGATATGGGCAGATGTCCTGGATTACTTTAGAGAGAACCTTTCAGCAACGGACAGGGTGGTCTTGCTAAACTGAATTGAAAAAGGGGTGGGGGGTGTGAAGTATATAGTGAGTAATGCAGCACTTGTGACAGACCACACGTGCGGGCGAGCTGGCTCAGAGACATTACAGGGCTGATGAAGAGCCCAGTCAAGCATGCTTTATCTGCAGGGATCTTTCTGAGTTGTTACAGATAATGCTTTAACATGTATTATATTTAATGATGTTGAATTCCTCTTTTGTAGCTGTATATGTTATGTGACTTATAATTTGTAGTATTTTTCTTCAGCTTCAGGGAACTGTAGATGTACTTAGACCTTTCTATACTCACATGGTTGCTTTTAATTAGCTTAGTCTTTTACCTAGGGAATCCATAAATCTAACTGCCTTCAAACCACATGTTGTTCTGATCCAAAAGTATATTCAGAGACTTATATTGAATTATAAAACACATGATTTTATAAACAATCTGAATTCTTATGGCATACTGTTTTTAAGTAGTCTCAGACTCAGTCGGATAATTAAAAAAAAAAATAGCTTCAAGTGAGTTCTAGGCATCAAATAGTTTATTCAGTTATTCTTTTTTCAAAACTGATTAATACTTTTCTATGTGTCATATTTTGTGGAACACATTAAGCATGTTAGCTTAAGTTAACTAAAATTAGATCATATGTAAATATATAAAGGCACTTTAAAGAATTGAAGCTAGTTTTTATTATATATTTTATACTTATATAAATAATAATAGTTGTATAAATAAATATATTTATATAAGTATAAATATTTATGTTATTAACATCTACAAAAGATTTTACCATCAGTGAAATAATTCAAAAAGAATATCAAAATTAAAGGACTTTCTAATTATATTATGTGCATACATATAAACACTATATATGTTCTTCTAAATTTACATATGTTTAAAAGCAGGTTAAAAATATTGTGTATCTAGAATAGCACCTGTATACTATTTTGAATCCTGCTTTTCTTTCCCTTAGCAGCATGTCTCCTTTTATAGTGTTAAATCTTTCATGTATTAAGTCTTTCTACTTCATTTGATCTGAGCCCATCAGTTTTACGAGTTTTCATTTTCTGTCTCTCCCAATCCCCTCTCCACAAGTGTTTAGCTGAATGAAAGTGGAATGGTCATAAATCTAATGATGTGATAAGTTTACTTTAACTTATTATATATGTTCAGAACATTATGATTTTCTCCAGAGATGTCTAGATTAGGACAATATGTTGGAAATAAAAAGCCTTTGAACATATTTCAGAGGAAGATGCCAAAGCGTTGGTCTGGGCTGGTGATAGAAGGGTGTGCATAATTTGGAGAAGTATGTGGGGTACCGGTTATGTAAAAGAGACATATGGATGCCATGACTTTTCAGTTCTAAAACTTGAAATTACAGCTTGGCGTGCTAGTTCAAATTGGGATACATTATCAGGCTTTGGATTTGGGTGATTATATCAGGGTCAGCTCTATGACATAGTGAACAAGAAATGAGAAATGTCTGAGCAAAAAGGCCTCCACCATAGCTGTGTCAGGAAAGAGATGAGGCATGAACTTGTATTCATGAGACTGGAACTGTAATTTAATTTCTTGACCAGATGGCTGTTGATAGTTATAGCATAGTTACTATGTGATCATTGGCTTTAGAGAACAGATGTTTGCCATTTCTCTGAATATAAACAGCCCTTGAGAAAATGGTAAGACTGATAAGCATAAGCTGTTGCTTTAGCAAGATGCAGTTGTTTAGGTGTTTTTAGGAAAGAGTGAGGCATCACTGTAGGGAGTACCAGTAGTTCACATAGGCCAGCAAGATAAATCTGCACAATGACGAGGAACTCTTCCCATAAGGTTCACCTTGGGTATTTTAAATTTAGATGGTCCTTTGTGCTCAAGTTCACATGGAAACAGTGTTCCAAATTAGGTGAACAAGACAGGTAGCTTCCCAGACAGTACTTGGGTCAGGATGTAGTGACTATAAGAAACTGAGGTTTAAATATTTTATTCTGATAATGTAGGGCTTTTGTTTTCATTTTCCCAGTTCAGTCTGACCATAAAGAAGTAGATACTGTCAAGGTGTGAAAGGCTTATGACTCACTTACAGCATCTCAAGTCATTTTCTGGCAACACACTTAAGATGCTGTACAACCATCTCAAGGGACTTAAATGGTTCTTTTTTTATGTTGGATATAAACAAAACCAAATACATATGTTAATACATAATGATCATATGGAAATTGAAAAATATAAATGATATGGTGAACAAAGTTTCCTTAAAGATGGAGTAACGTGGCTCAACAAAATATAGGATGACATAGAGAAAAGTTAAACATGTCACTATGGCTTAATCACTACTTTTATTTAGTGCTCCCAGTCAGTTTTCTTTTTATCCAGGCTTATACTTTTGCAGATAAACTAATAAATATTTCCATAGCAACAGCAGTTTAGGACATGGATTGTGAATGGTTTATTTTCTTCTTTTCTCAGGCACAATAACCTTAGTACCCGACCAAAAGGGCTATTCACCTTGGTAAAGAGTGGTGTTCCTGAGGCACTAAGGGCAGAAGTATGGCAGTTATTAGCAGGATGCCATGACAACCAGGCAATGCTGGATAAATACAGAATCCTTATCACAAAGGTAGGAAATTCTAATAACATTTTCATGAAGAAACATCAAGTTCTGCATTTCAAAACTCTACTAATCTATTAGTGTCTTCAACTTCTCTAAAAATTTATCAGTGGCATGCCATCAGTATTTTATTCTGTTCTCAACACTTGCTGGTATTGTGGTAATTAGTGCCTGTAATAATAGTTTTGAGTACTTCATACCTGGTTTTATTGTACAGTTTTGATGTAGAAAAAATGTGAAGTAATAAAATTGATGCTCTGAAGGATTTGCTAATAAACTTGCTTAGGAAACATTGAGTTATGCAAAGTTGAAGTTATCATTGAGTTACAGAGTTGAAGTTATCTAAAGAAGCATGCCTCCAATATGCTTATAAGATAGAATTTACTAACTGAGCTTGTAGAAGCTGAAACAATGAAAAATTTGAATTATAATTGAAGTTTAGGTTTGTCGAGAAAGTTTCTCCTGATGTTTGTTCACTAAGCTTGACCTCCAGTTAGTCTTTTTTTTTTTTTTTTTTTTTTGACAGTTAACAAAAGAGACAGCCCTGACATAGAACTAGCCCATCCCCATATCAAACTGCATGTCTCTATTGTGCAGTACATGGGGACAGCACTGGATCACATTCATCATTAAGTCCTTGTCTCCCATTAAGTCTGTGGTGGTTTGAATAGGAATGGCCTTGATAGACTCATGGGAGTGAATGCTTGGCTCATAGGGAGTGGCACTATTTGCAGGCGTGGCCTTGTTAGAGTAGGTGTGGCTGTGTTGGGGGAAGTGTGTCACTGGAGGTGGGCTTTGAGGCCTCAAACTCAATTCTAGCCAGTGTGTCCCAGTCTCTTTCTTTAGTGACAATGAACTAAACCTCTGAAACTGTAAGCCAGCCCAATTAGATGTTTTTCTTTATAAGAGTTGCTGTGATCATGGTATTTTTACAGTAATAAAACCCTAATTAAGACAAAGTTCCTTGTCATTTTATCAGGAAAAGTATAATTCTGTCAAAGTGAGCAAGATGAACCTGGGTAGCAACTGATGTGCTTAAGAAATAGTTATGAAAATATTTTTGTTGGGTAAATCTCCCATCTGCCCAAGTGGCTAGACTTGTGGTTGCCTGCCTTGTTTAAAGTATAACCTGGGGTGTGACCTGAAAGAGAGTTGAGGGTGGCAGCCTATGTAGAATGCGTAAGTTTAAAATGTATATAAGTTAGTAAAATCTACTGGTGGTCACCCTCAATTAGTAGATGTGTCATAAATCTTACAACTTAGCAAAATGGAATAGTAGAATTCTTTGTCTCAAGTTTTGCCAACTCAGTATCCCCCTCCTTTTCTATCTCACCTTTTCCCTCTGTTTTTTGGGGGGATGGTTGGGGGGAACAGGGTTTCTTTATATAACAGCTTTGGCTGTCTTGGAATTTGTTTTGTAAACCAGGCTGGCTTTGAACTCATAGAGATCCACCTGCCTCTGCTTCACAAGTCCTGGGATTAAAGGTATGTGTTACCATACCCTGCTTCTCTTTCTCTCTTGAAATATAACATTAGACATAGAAAAGAAACTCTGAGACAAGCTGACAAATGATGCATATATCAAATAGGGCACGGTCAAGAAAATTGGCATTTCAAAGTCTATTTAATGAAGGATCTAAGTTACTTGAACATTGGAAGAACTGAAAGAGCAAAGTGGTGATAAAGCTTTTAGCTTGCACCAGCTGGTCCAGAGACCAGGAAGCTACTGTTTCTGCTAGTGGAAAAAAACAAAAACAAAATGAAAACACAACACAAGAAAAAGGTCACCCCACAGTATGCAGGAAACTGATTGAGAATGACATGCCTAGGGCAAAGCTAAGGCTTTACCTTTAGTGCAGCTCTTCATGAGAGAACCAAGTGGCTTTCACCTTTTTCAGTCTTCACTGGCTGGAAGCAACTCACAACCAGAACTATAGGAGAAAAGCAACCCCGGGAAATGTAGTTCTTCTGCTTTCAAGTACGTTTCATACATCATATTCAGTAATAATTTTCTTTTTTGCTACTCAATGTCTTGAACTAAAAGTCTTCCTGAAAGCTGTAAAAAAAAAGTCACCATTTTATGACACTATGAACTTATAGTACATCATCAGGAAGTCTTAAATAATATTGTGGTGTAGTTTCTTCATTCCTTCTCAAAGTTTAAAATCTTAAGTATGAATTTAGAAATCTTGGTGAAAGAAAGGATATAGTAGTACCTACTGCCCCATGATTAGTCTTCAGAAGTATACAACCTGCTATTTATATGCAAACATGATCTAGTATAATATCACTGTATCTAGACATGTATTATCAATAAGTTTTCATGAGAATAAAATTTTAATATATGTATACATCTTTTACTATGCATAAATGCTACCATACTAAGATATTGTGGATAATAAATAAAATGCAGAAATTTAGACTTGTTATAAAGGATAAAAACGAAAATATTTGCTTCAAAATATACTACAAAGTAGCATTCAGTACTAAATATGTGTCTTTTAATTTTTGTAATTTTTCTACTAAGATAACTGCCATATAACATAAAATTTGTCATTTAAAGATAAGCAATTCAGTAGGTTTCATTATATTCACTATATTTATTAAATTTCAGTACCCTATAATTTCAGAATATTTCTGAGGTTGTTGGGATCAAAGCCTGGGCCCTTACATCCCTAAAGACACAGGGTCAGTGGCCTATCTTCAAACAAGGAATAGTACGAACCAGAGAAGGAACACAGACCAATATGAGTACACTGGGGCAAGAAACAAAGATGTTCACCGACCCTCAGAGTCCATCTTCAGAGTCCTAACATGGCATTTGGGTTCAAACAGAGAAGCCATGTAAACTAAGCTGTCTGTCAAGTGACCCAGCATTCTCTCAGCTCCTGGCTCTTGCATGTATTGTGACAAGTTGTTAGAGCTGTGTGAAATCTCTTCCTGGAGATTTCCTGGGTATTTTCTCCCTGGCTTGCATCAGTGCTCCAGTCCTTTCCTTCTCCCAGGTCCTGGGCAAATTCCAATGTATTAGATTAGGTTGTCCTAACGGTCAGTGGAGGGGACGTTAAGAATGGCTTCATGGTGGCCAGGAAGACTACAGGATCATTTCTATCATTTACCAAATAAACACCATATTTGTTAGGAGTATCTGATAGCTTCCTTCCTCCCCCTTTCCTGACCTACATTCTGTAGCTGTACATTTCCCCCCTCTATTTTTTTAATGTGCTTCTGTATAGCGAATCATCAATATGGGTCATTATTTAAATTATAGTATATTATGAAACAAATTTATTTCTAAATCAGTTTTTAAAAATAAAATATCTCAGGCAAATGGATGGAACTATAAAATATCATCCTGAGTGAGGTAACCCAATCACAAAAGAACACACATGGCATTTACTCACTGATAATTGGATATTAGCCCCAAAGCTCGAAATACCCAAGATTCAACTTACAGACCACGTGAAACTCAAGAAGAAGGAAGACCAAAGTGTGGGTGCTTCGGTCCTTCTTAGGAGTAACAGAATACTCATGGGAGCAAATATGGAGACAAAGTGTGGGACAGAAACTGAAGGAGGGGCTGACTAGAGACTGTTGCACCTGGGTATCCATCCCATGTGCAGTCACCAAAGGTGGATGCTGACAAGTGCATGTTGACAGGAGTTTGATATAGCTATCTCCTTAGAGGTCTGCCAGAGCCTGAAATATACAGAAGCAGATGCTCACAGCTAACCATTGAGCTGATCATGGGGTTCCCAATGGAGGATTTAGAAAGAAGACTGAAGGAGCTGAAAGGGTTTGTGGCCCAATGGGGAGAGCAACAATACCAACCAACCAGAGCTCCTGGGGTCTAAACCACCAACCTGGGAGCGCATAGGGAGGGACCTATGGCTCCAGCTGTGTATGTAGGGGAGGATGGCCTTGTTGGGCATAGGTGGGGGAGGAGGTCCTTGGTCCTGTGAAGGCTGGATGCCCCAGTGTGGGGGAATTTGAGGTGGGGAGGTGGGAGTGGGTGGGTGGGTGGAGGCACATTCTCATAGAAGCAGGAGGAAGAGGGATGGGATAGTGGGTTTCATGAGGGGGAGTGAAAATGGGGAAAGGGAATAACATCTGAAATGTAAATAAAATATCCAATAAAAAAGAAAAATAAATAAAATATCATTTTATTATATCTGAAAAAGATCTATACAACCAAGTAGAAGTGTTTTCAGCCCCTACTGCCAAGTATGTTGCTAAATTTAAACTAGGAAATTATTTTCTTTGTGCTTTAGTTTTCTCCTCTTCCCTCTCCCCCTCCCCCTCCCCCTTCTTCCCCCCCCCCCCCCCCCGCCTCCCCCTCTCTTTCTTTCCTCTCTTTTTTTCTCTTAGGTATGTCTGGGTAACAATGCAAGGACTCATGCATGTGTATTCATCTGAATTTCTAGTCTTTTTAAATATTTTAATATTTTTTAATGATTTATTTATTTTTTGTGTGTATTGTTGTTTCTTTTGCGTGTATATCTGTGTGAGGATGTTGAATTTCCTGGATCTGGAGTTACAGACAGTTGTGAGCTGTCAGGTGGGTGCTGGAAATTGAACCTAGATCCTCTGGAAGAGTAGCCAGTTCTTTTAACCACTGAGCCATCTCTTCAGCCCCTTTAAATACTCTTATGAATGATTCAGAAGTTGATGCATCTTTTACCAATTTATTCTAAAATTTCTGTAACTCTCTCTATATGTTTTAAAATGTACAATTTTAGGTGATGTTTTATGATTGTTGATGAGGGCTATTAATTCAGGAAAGTATTTTCCTGTATGCTGTGCAGAAGTCTGAAACTGTAATCAGGAATCTTTCTATTGCTCTCCACCTTAGTTATTGAGACAGGGTCTTCACTGTGCTGGCTAGTTATATGCCAACTTGACATAAGTTAGGGTCACCCGATAGGAGGAAATCTCTCTTGAGAAAATGCTTCCATAAGATCTGGCTCAAGGCAAGCCTGTAGGGCATTTTCTTGATTATTGCTTTATGGGGGAGGGCCCAGCCCATTCTACATGGTGCCATCCCTCGTCTTGGGGTTTATAAGGGAGTAGGTTGAACAAGCTATGAGGAGCAAGTTAGTAAGCATTAGTTCCTCCATTGCCTCTGCATTGGCCTTTTCTGCCAAATTCCTGCCCCGTCTGAGTTCCTGTCCTGACATCCTTTGATGATGAGCAGGTATATTGTAGTTTAATCCAAATAAATCCTTTTTCCCCATCTTGCTTCTTGGTCATGGTGTTTCATCAGAGCAGTAGTAAGACACCAAACACGGACCTTGCTAATTTGTCTAGGCTTGCTATCCTGGAAAGTCTCCAGACCCTAGCAAACTCCATTCCCAAGTCCTGAAATCACAGGCGCACATAGTCATGCTCAGCCTTTTACATGGACACCGGGTATCAAAACTCAAGCTCTCATGTTCGTGTACTAAGCACATTACCTGATGAATCACCTCCCTAGCTCATGAAGTTTTATAATAATGCATGCATACAAATAGTTTCCTGCGATCAAGTCATGTAGTAATGTTTACACTACCGAATGTTTCCAAATAGACTTCTTTAGGATCTTCTTTACAATGTTGTTTCTTTATCATTAATTACCATAACAGCAAGGTTTCTTGAAGGAACAGTTCAACTGTTTATTTCTTGAAAATATGTGGTATCTTTCAACACTGTATTTCCAAGACATTCAGCCATTTTATGAGGGTTAAATTAAACCTAGGTAACATGTAAATCCACTTATTTTAACCCATGAAACTGCTAAAATATATTCTGAGAGTAAATACGTGAGAATTACAATTATTTCACCCTGAGTATGCAGATGCCACAAGTTCAGGTTGCCTCTGAATCACAATGCAATGTGTAGCCACCACATCAGAAGCCCATAAGACCTCAGTTTCAAGTCACAGCAAGCATTAGTATAATCATGATCTTTTGGTGGTTGTTATTTAACAAAGACAAATGGAACATTAGTCATTTTTACATATATGCCAATAGACCATATAACATCACTGACATAAAGACTACTAATATTTTTAATTGACTTGTTTCAGTAATTTTAAATAAAACAAATTTACTTATTTTATCTTTTGTAAGATTTATTTTTATTATTTTTAATTGTATATACATATATATACCTATGTGTGGGTTTGAGTTCAGGTATGTGTATATGAATTCAGGTGGCATTACAGGCTGAATGTCATGCCTCTGGGGTTGGAATTACAAGCACTTGTGAACCACTCAGTGTAGCTCTCTGGTCTTTTGGAGGAGTCGTATGCTGCTCTTAACCAATGAACCCTTTCTCCTGTCCCCCAGTTTGTCTTTTAATGAAGAAGAAAGAGAGAAGAGATACTGAATAGATGCCTGCCTTGCTTAATAGTGTTTGTTATTAATGGCAATATTTGGGATCTGTCACAGAATATTTTATTAAAAATATACATAATATTTGTGGTTTATTTTTAGAATGATAAGTATTTATTAGTTGCTAATTGACACTGACTAGCAATGTATAATTAAAATCATATAATAATTTTTCACATTCCATTCATAAATATATGACAATTTTAATGTTATTCCAATTATAATAAGTACACTTTGTCAAAACCATTTTTGTAGAAACAGTATAGAAATGTGCAGCTCTGATCAGATGCCTTCTTAGCAAGCTTTCAAATCATAACACTTTTGTGACAGGGAGTATAATAGTATATTTAATTTCATTGTCTTCTCTACATCATTGCCAGGGAGAATAAAAAAGATGATTAATGACATATTTCTAAAAATGTCTACCTTATTTTTCTATGCTAGGAGTAGAAATGAGACAGTAAGTTCTTGTAGCTAAGAGTGTATTTATGTGCTTCGGTGGTGAGCACATCTGAGCTTACCACCACTCAGCGAGAAGATCATCGACACCCAGAGGGTTTTCATGAGAAGTGCTACATGCTTGGTGCTTGTTCATCAGGATTCAGCAGCTGTTAGTGTCTTATTTTGGTCCATTGGTTAAATTTTCCTCTCTATTAAGGGAACAGTGAGACTTCTAAGGTCGACTAATCAAACAATTCAGTTTGAACAGAATTTCTTTATAGAAGGTTTCAGAAACCATAGATTGTATAGAGGAGAAGTATGAAGAAAATTTACTAAAGACTTGGCTTTTAAGAAAAAGTGGCCTATTATTTAATTCTGTAAAATTAGAATTTAAAGGCACAGATTCTATTTGGAGGTATTCCCATGAGGCATGGCATTCTTTTTAGGTGTGCTTTGTAAAAACACTGTTTATTAAAGCATAAGATCCTCTGTTTCAGCTATTTTACCTTACACTTACCTCTCATTGCTCCATAACCTTCAAAATTTTATCCCTCAAAGCAGCTTAATTTTGTAATGTTGTTGTTTCAGAAAATGAGGCTATGGTAGTGTGCTTTTATTTCCTCTCTAGGTGTAGGTAGGAATCAAAACTCAGAGCTTTGCATATATAAGGCAAGAACTCTGCCATTGAATATACCACCAACCTTTACTTTCTTAGTGTGTACTTCTCTAGCAGATAGAAAGATCCATGCTTACAATGTGGGGCAAACATTTTATGATTTGTTGTTTTTATAACAATATAATCTAGGAACAAATATGATTTAGAGGATGTTTGATAATAAATGTCATTGTGGAGCAAATATTTTTAAAATGTACTGAACTAGATTCAGATGAAGTTGAGCAAGATTGATAATTGTAGATCATCCATAGACCAACTTCCTTGTGGAGTCTGGCACCAAGAGAATAGTTCAGAATAGCTATTAGGTCCACATTCATAGAGATTATGTTGCATTCATGTGCCTCAGTAGGAGGTAAGGCTATGTGAAGAGTGTTAGTGACTTCCCTTGACAAGAACGTACTTGTGATGGAGTGAGAAATCGGGTCCATATTTCAAACTCTTACTCAATCATTTGTGACCCTGAGTGACTGTCTGTCTCAGTTCCCTTGCTTGTAAAATGGACTAATGTCTGACATTTGATAGGACTGCTGTGAGGATTCAGTGAAGGAATGCAAATATAGCAGCTAGAGCAGAGGAATAAGGGAAATTGTGATTAAAGTGGTATGTGATTAAAGTTAACTAAAGAGCACAGAGAAGAAGTACATAAGAAATGCAGATTTCTGTGAATTCATATGAGCTTTGCTCAGCTGATTTAGAGGGTCTTATTGTCCTTGTGTCCTTTATCCCCTTGGCTCTTACATTCTGTTTGTCTTCTCTTCCATGGGGGTTTCCTGAGCTCTGAGGGAAGGGGTTTGATGAAGGCATCCCGTTTAAAGTTGTGTGTTCCAAGGTCTCTCTATTTATGTAATGTCTGTCAGTGGTCTCTGTATTCCTATCTGCTGTAGGAGGAAGCTTGTCTGATATTGTCTGAAGGAAGTACTGATCTGTGAATATACTGAATATCAGAATGCCATTAGGAGTCATTTAATTGTTACTTTTTAATCCCCCCCATATATCCTTTTTTCTAAAGTTGAGAATTTTCTGTTTAGATCTGTACCCCATTTTTAATTGGATTATTTGTCTTCTTGATATCTAGCCTTTTGAGTTCTCTGTATATTTTGGATATTAGTCCTTTATTATCAGATGTGGAGTTGGCAAAAATCTTTTTCTATTCTGTAGCTGCCGCTTTGTCTGATTGATAGTGTTCTTTGCCTTACAGAAACTTTTCAGTATCATGTGGTCCTATTTATTAGTTGTTGATCTTAGTGCTTGTGCTATTGGTATTTTGTTCATAAAGTTGTCTCAAATGCCAGTGCATTCAATGCTATTTCCCACTTTCTCTTCTCTCAGGTTCAGTATATCTGGTTTTATGCTGAGTTCTTTGATCCATTTTGGAGTAGAGTTTTGTGCAGCAGCAAGCACTAGCCAACCTGAATCTGTACTAGCTCCTCTGTGCATGTATTACAACTTTCAGTTTAGTTTTTGTGGGATTCCTGAATGTGTGAATGAGTGGGTTTGATTGTGCTTTCTTTTCGGCTCTTTTCCTTCTGTTGGTTTTTGTCATCCAGTGTCGATGTAATGGCTTTAAAAAAAATCTTATTATAGTTTATTTTGTTATGATTGGTTGTTATCTCTTAGAAGGTTGTTCTTTTGTAATGAGAGAAAGAAAGGGAGAGAGTCAGCCTGCATGGGAGAGGAGATAGGAAGGAGCTGGAAAGAAGAGAGGGAGGGGAACTGGAATTAGGATATGTTGTATGAGAAAAGAATGCTTTTAATAAAGGGGGCATTTTTTTTTTTTGAATAAGCATTCTTGTCAGAACGACCTAAGACAGGCTTAGTCTTGCTGACGAAATAAAAAAGTGGGAGAGGTGGAGAGCCTTTGGGGCTGCTTGGCAAGAAGCTGACATGTGCCAAGGACAAGGAAAGGGGCTGCTTGGCAGGAATATGACCTTGGCCAGGGACAAGGAAGTAGGCTTCAAGCAGGAATCTGACATTAGACTAGAACAAAGAAGTAATTTCAGGTAGCAGTCTAAATCACAGGCTACAACAAAGAAGTAATTTCAGACAGGATTCTAAATTTTAGACTAGAACAAGGAAGTAGGCTTCAGACATGAAAATGACCATGAAAATGGGCTAGGACAGGAAAGTAGGCTCAGATACTTTGGTCATCTTGATAAGCCTTTAGAAACAGTGATCCTGGGAGTGTTCACATAATTGGGTTTAATACCTTGCTTTTTCTTTGACTATTTGTGTTTATTGTATTGCTTGTTCCTCTTGCATCTATTGTATTGCTAGACCCTCAACCTAGAACTGACCTTAATACATGTATGTAATCAAAATGGTATAAAAGCATAAAGGAAGAGGGGGGTGGAATGGGGGTTCTAAGGAGGGGAAATGGGGAAAGAGGATGACATCTGTATTGTAAATAAATAAAATATCCAATAAAAAAAGAAAAGAAAAAAATACAGAGATTTTTATAGACTCCTGATCCTACAGAAGAATTGTTAAACAGGAATAAGAAAAAATAATCAATTATAATGAAGAAGTATTTGAAATGTATATGGTTAAAAAAAAAAAAAAAAAACCTCTTCCAGCTCAAGGATAATCGGCTGAAAATGCACAGAAAGCAGAACAATGTCTGTCTGATACTCTGCTCCATATTATTTTACTCACTGCATCTCATTCTTTAAGTTTAGGAAGCAGTAAGTACTTCTTTTGTTTCAAACATTGTATACCAAGACATGGTTACAATAAAGTCTAGTAATATCTATACCTCCCTCTTGAGGAGTTTACAGGCCAGTAGAGAAATAGTCAAGCAAAAAAACCAAAAACAAACAAACAAACAAAAAACCATGATTACCTGCTGTGGCTTGGTGTGAGCCAAGTGACAGGAAAGCAGAGCCTGAATCAGAGCCAGCTCTTTAGCATACTGGACATGTTGAGGAAGTGAGTTGTGGAGTATGGTATGATTGTATCTAGTACTGTAGTATGCCCTCTTTAGTGGTTCTTATGGCTTCAGTGATTTGCCCTTTCTCTTTCTAAGAAGAGCTCACTGTAGCCCTGGCTGACCTGCAACTCTGTGTAGGCCACACTAGTCCTGAACTTACAGAGATCTGCCTTTTTTTTTTTTTTTTTTTTTTTTTTTTTTTTTCCGCCAGTTGCTGAGTTGATGGCACACACCACTATGCCTGGTCAGTGATGTGATTCTTATTTTTACCATTGAAGAAGTAGGAATCAGAGTTATCAGAGTTGAACCCATTAAGTTGAAAAGTCTAAAAATATATAGTCCATTACGTCTTTATAAGTTTTTGAAATTTTATTATTACATCATTTGCTCCTTTTCTTTTTTCTCCAACCCCTTCTGTGCACCCCCTTTACTCTTTCTCATGGCCTCTTTTTCTTTACTTGCCATCATACCCACACTCCTAAATACATAAATACAACCTGCTCAGTTCCTCTGGCTCTGGCTCTTACAATCTCTCTGCTTTCCTCTTCCAGAATAATTGAACATTAAGTGCAAGAATTGTGTGGAAGATTTATTAGTTGTGACTGGGCACCATATGATCTCTTTTTTCTCTGCATTTTTATTGTTTGTGGTTTTCTGTAATGGTCTTTATCTGTTGCAAAGAGAAGTTTCTTTAGAGGCATGAGAACTACACTTATCTGTGGATATACATATAGAATGTAGTTATGAATGATGTTAGTTTAATACAGTCACATTATAGGTTCTTTTCTAAGATCCATGACTTCACTAGCCCAAGGTGGTTGGCTACGGTTCAAGTTACAGTCATGGTTTCTCTCCTGTTAAGCAGGCATTACTGCCTTTTGTCTAGTAAAGTCTTTAGAAAGAGGTTGAGGGAAAAAAAAAGGAGTGCTCTTCCCCTTCTACTGTATGGGGTATTCATGAAGATTTTTAATTAATCTCAGGACTTTGTAAAAGTCAAAGTCAACCTGTAATCCGCACCTGCTCAAGGACCAGGAACTTAATGGAATGCTGGGAGTTGTAGTTCTTGGAAAATAATGGGAAATACGGTGGCCTTTTGGGTTGGTTCTTAAAAAGCACCTATAATACATGTCCTATCACCACTCACTGTGGTTTCAGAGAATGACCTGACCAGAGTCCATCTGGTCAGTATTCAATTAAAGTTTGCTTCAAATTTTACTCAGAATTTTGGAATTGGTTTTTATTTAAGGAATCTCAGGATCAACAACTATTCTGTTCCTATTTGGAAGTGCATGTGCCTTCTAATTGAATCAGCAGTAAAGCAGAGCACCTGACTTCATGTTTCCCGTTAGATGGGTGTGTCTGTTGTATGTCTCAGTAGACTTGAGTTTGCACATTGGTCAAATATGATTTGCTGCTCCTGCCTGTGATTTCCAGCCCTGGGGCTAAGGTCATCATTGCCTCTAAGGGATCCCCTAAAGGTTGGTACCTGAGTCTGACAGCATTCTTCAGATCCTCATTATCATCGAGACTTAACTAGCATTCTTCAACATTTTTGAGGTGATCTCAGAGGATATCTACCCTGTTGCCTCTATAGAAACATGCAAATAGAAGTCAAAGCTTCTGGAATGAGGATGAAATCTTAATTGCTGGCATGAGGAGCCACTGAGTAATAGTCACGTTTTCACATAGTCTGAGCCATTTGTTATGGGGGAGGCTGTGTATATTTTAGGACAATCTGAGTGTTATATCTTATTGCAGAATTGTATATGCAGTTTCTGTAATTATATGACATGTATGATACAGTTGATCAAATCTTCTAATCATTCTTTAATAACACAGCAGATACTAGGTTGTGGGTTTCTGCTTTTATAAACGGGATCAGCTTTGTAACACTCATACCATGTCCTCATTAAAGTCACAGCACAGCTAATGATACTCTTTCAGAAATTATATAGTCATTAGCTTTTCTCCTACTACTCGAATTCTTGTTTTTTACCCCTAAATGGATATTTTGTTCTAAAAGTACGTGTGCATAAATATACAAGTACCATTTCTGTTTAAAGGATTTATGTTTTATTGTTTGATAGAAGTGAATTTGAGTCACACATCTCTTTGGAAGACATTTTTGATCTTTTGAGCCTCTGGCATTTATAGATTAGGCAGGATCATAGCTGCTGCTGGGATTATGCAAATCAAAGTGTTTGTCATACAGTAAGTACACAAGATTCACTTCTGCTTTCTTAACACCCTTATTAATCTGTTGTCCACCACGAGCACTACTAAGTGTGATAGTAATGCTAACAGTAATACTGGATACCCGCAGCCCAGGTGCTTCTGTGTTATTGTATATGCTAGGTGAGTTTCCATCACATGGTTTTACCACAAGCACCTGTGTGACTACCAGATGATCGGGTTGTAATATGGAGTGTCGGATTTATCCCCATCTCTAGTTATGAGTGTCACGGACAATTTGAAGGCCAAAACTTAACTTGGTAGTGATTTTATGTATTATTGCTTCAGTAATCATACAAATTTAGTATATCATAAAGTTAAAAGATATTCCCTGAAAAACACCCCTAAAGACAAATAGATTTGGAGCTGGTAAGATATCACTCAGCTACTAAAGATGCTTAGTGGGCAAGCCTGGCTACCTAAATTTGAGCTCCAGAACCCATGTAAAGTTGTCAGGGAAAAATTGATGCCACATAGTTGTTTACAGAGGTCCTCATGTGCTCCATGTCATCATGCTGTACTTCTGTCACCCGTTCTTTACCCCCTCTCTCTCCCGTCTGTCTCTCCCCAACCTGTCTCTCTCTCACACGGAGATACACACAGAGACAGAGAATAATAATGAAAATAATAAAATTTAAAGAAAAATATAGCTTCATTTAAAAATATAAGGGAAGTACTGATTGCATTCACTTAAAAAAAAAAAACAAAAAAAAAACAAAAAACCGTGTTCTCAAGTATTCCAAACTGAGCTTAAAGTCACTCTGAAACCAAGGATGGCCTTGAAATCTTGATCTTCTTGCTTCTGTTTTTACAGTGCTAGTATTCTAGGTATGTGCCACCATGCTCCATTTACAGGATACTGGGATCCAGTCTAGGACTTCATGCATCTGTGGCAGGCATTCTGCCAACAGAGTCACAGCTACAACTCATGCATTCACTAATGAATTCACTCTTTTTTTCATGTTGGAATGAAATCTACTTTAAACAAAATTCATGCTTTTACTTATTTTAAAAGATTTAGTACAGTCTATTCTTTTTATATAATCAGTGTTGTTATAATTCTCACTGGGAATCTAACAAACATTGTGTAATACTCATCACCTTAAGAAGAAACACATAATCTCCAGCTGTCCCCTTCATTCATCTCTAGGCAAATATTAATCTGCTTATTTTCTGTCTTTGTGGATTGGGCTCTTTGAGCATATCCTTAGGTCTGTACAACACACAATGTTATTTCACCTGGTACTGTATTTTCAGTGTTCATTTATATTGTGGCATTTGTCATATGTCATTTCTCCTTTTTTTCTTTTTTCTTTTTTGTTATTCATTCTTATACTTGAAAAACATTCTATCAGATGGCTATCTCATACATGTTTTCTTGTATATAATTATCAGTTGTTTCAACTTTTGGTTCCTTTGAGTAATGTCACTACATTTTTGTGCAAGTTTTTGTATGAATGTATGTTTTTAGTTTTTTTGATTTAAAATGCCCCCGAGTTTGGGCTGTAATCAAGACTATAGGCCATTTTCTTAATTAGTGATTCAGCCTAGTGTGTGTGGTACCAACCCTGGACTGGTGGCCTTGGGTTCTATAAAGAAGTAGGCTGAGCAAGCCATGAAGAACAACCCAGTAAGGAACACTCTCCTTCGTGGCCTCTGCTTTGACTCCTAACTTCAGGTTTCTGCCCCAACTTTCCTCAGTGATGGACTATTACCTAGAAGTGTAGGCAAATTAACCTTCCTTCCAAATTGCTTTTGGCTATGGTGTTTTATTGTAGGAATAGAAGCCATAACTAAGGCAACCCTTTTAAAAATGGCTCTTCTTTTTATTGTTGAGTTCTTTGCATACCTATGTTATTAGTCACTTGAAATTCACCAACCATTACTGAGCATCTTTGGGGTCCAGGCTTTTGTTTCTAGCACTATTGACACAAAAGGAGTTGATGTTTGAGGAGTGTAGCCTAGGTAGCACTGGGTCCATGTGTAGGCTGAGTAAGTATATGGTGCTATAAGATGGTCTAGTTAGTATCATCACCTTCCTCCTTCCTTCTCTTTGTCTTCTTCCTCCTCATCCCACTCCCCCTCTTCTTTGTCTCTAGAGGAAGGCTTTGTTTTGTTTTACTGTTTGAGGGTATACAGTTCATCATGGTAAGGGAGGCATGCCAGGCAAAGCAGGATACAATTGCTCACATTTTATCTATATGTATAAAGCAGAGAGATGAATGCTGGTGGTCAACTCTATTTCTTCTTAAATTCAATCATGGACTCTAGCCTATACACTGGAGCAGCCCCATTTAGGGTAGGTCCAGTTTTAAATAAACTTCTCTGGAAACATATACAGCCACACACAGGAGTATGTTTCCACAGTGATTCTAAATCCTGTCAAGTTGATAACAATGATTAACCATCCATGATGCATCCTCCCTTCTGCTCTCCTACCCTCTTCTCTCATTTTCTTTTGCTTCCTTCCTTTCTTCCATTTTTTCTTTTTCCCTTCTCCTTTTGTGATAGCAGGGCTTGCATCCATGGTAATGAGCATTTTAATTAACATCCCAACTGAATTTACTTGATTTTTATATATGATCTTATGTAGTTTTCTGTTCTGGCCTCAAACTTGTTATTGTCCTGTTTTAGCCTCCAAAGTGGTTGAAGTTAGAGGCATGTTTTACTGTGCCTGGCTCCCAATCCGTTTTTCCTGTGGTTAGTATCTTGTCTGTGTGGAGCATAGAAGATGAAGTGACTTTATTGCTTGAGTGGACCAGGGATAACCCCACAGAGGCGGCAGTGTCAGTGGTAGGAACCTGAGTATTATATCTGAGCAGGTTAGGAGGAGGAGGTGCAGTTAAGGAGTGACTTACGGTATAATTCAGCTGCCTTTCTGTGACTTAACCTGGGCTATCTAGGGAGCCTTAGAAAGTAAAAACATTATATTATTTCTTTCCCCCCTGCCCACTCAACATCCCACATTTCCTCAGCTACATTCCTGGATCAGTACTTGTTCTTAACTAAGAAGAACACAATACCAGTTGATTTGCATTAGAACATATAATGAAGAACTCAAAATGAATATCATATCAAGGTAATGTCATAAGGGAATATTTAGTAGACCATTTCGGGCCAATATACTGGAATTTAACCAGTAACTTCCAGTATCTATTCAAAAATGCTTGGGTACATAATGTATACCAAGTGTTGTAATAGGAGGGTGATATAGATTGATATTTTAAGTCACTTGACCAAAAAATCTCATTTACTTATTGAAATAAAAACATGCATAGTTATAAAGGGTCATTTCAATTTTATAAAATTGACATTTTTTTAAAAAACAGGGCAAAATGGGAAATAGTTGCAAAATATTACTTAAATTATTGATGCCAAAAATCCTCTTTAGAAAATTAAGTTAAAAACAAAACAATACAAAACCAACCAACCAACCAACCAAAAAGCAAGCAGAAGAGTGGACTTCTATATGAGCCTGTTATGTATGTTGCTTTCCTGATCACTATATGGGTGAATAAAACCTCATTGTTTATTACTGTCACATTATTGGTACTAAAGCCTGTTTTTCTCTCTGTTCTCCTGTATTCTATTTTTGTAGATGGCTTTTCATAAAATGTCTAGCTAAAGAAAAAAATTACTCTAGCAAAATATACTGTAACTATAATACTGTAAATTCTAAATTAAAATATTTAAATTGATATTTTTCTTATGATTCAGTAACATTTACTAAATATTGGATTGAATAGTCAAATTATAGTATTGCTTCTGAAAGTTTTCTGTTTGGCAAGTTTTACTAAAGGAAGCTTCCTATGTCATTTTGTCAGGTACTTTTTTTTTTTCTTAACGGAGTTTACTTTTTAAGAATCTTGTGTAGCTTGCTAGTCAAATAACACTGAACTCTAGGTTTCATTGAGAGCCAGAGAGCTGCTAAATACACCCTTCCCTCGTCTCGTATGATGTTAAGTCTGTAATAGAGAGAGATTATTTTAGCTGATTTGTAGTGTTGGTTCTTATAAGGACCAGGGTTATTTATTTCACCACATTTTTGACAAAGCCATAAGTTTCATTAAACCACTTAAAAATTTTTCAGTTATTTATAATCTGCTGGTTATTAATGAATTAAAGATGGTGGGCAAGAGAATAAAGAATATTGTGTTATACTGTTTAATGCCTAGAACATGTAAATGTTAGACGTTATAAAGGAATAATAATTAGTGAAATAGTTCTGCTAGACAATGTGCCATTTAATTTCTCTCTTTTTTGTATAAAAAGGATAAAGGTATCTTGTTAACATAATTATATGTTTGCATAGTATTTATTTTCTGCTGCATAATTTTAAAGAAATTTCTTTGGTCCTCATCTCCTGAGAGCTTTGCTTATCTCTCATCTGTAGTGGTGTTTGTATGTATAAAAACTGTAAGTATAAGAAATACTAGTTTCCCTGCTTACTCTTCAGCAATAATTATCTGTAAATTAAAAACAACATTATTTTTTTGTGTGTACAAGTGATTTGCCTGCATGTGTGTCTGTGCACCACATGACTGCCTGACACCTGTAGATATCAGGAGAGACATTCATGTCCCCTGGAAACGGAGACAGCTTTGGACCCTTCTGTGTGTGCAAGGAATGGCATCTGATCCTTTCCATGATCATCAAATACTGCTGACCGTTGAGACATCCTTCTAGCCCCAACCATAAATTGTAGAGGAATTCTCAGTAGACAACTCTGTCTTTGCCCCCTTCCTCCATGCAGGTTTTTTTTTTTTTTTTTTTTTTTTTTTTTTTTTTTTTTTTTTTTTTTTTTTTTTTAACAAATAAGGAGTTGTTTAGCTGTTTTATTTTTGTGAAGAGGTACTGGTAGTAATAGACATTTGCCTTTCAGGAGAGCTGCAAATGAAATGCTGTGTTTATGTTTCCCTGGGAATTTTAAGATATGATTTATTTTTTGGTTTTTAAAATTTTTTTATTCTTTGTTTTCAATACATCTTGACTGCAGTTTTCCCCCCACTTCTTCCATTTTCCCTCACCCCACTTCCCCTCTCCCCAAGATCTACTCCTCCTCCCTTTCTTTTCAGAAAGAACAGGCCTCCCAGGAATATCTACCAAACATGGCATAACAGGTTACAGTAAGACTAGGCACAACCCCTCATACTGAGATGCACAACCCAGTAGGAGCAAGAGAGTCCCATGAGAAGACCAAAGAATTCATATAACATTTAAAGTTGGCCATAGAAATGTTAATATGTTTAGAGATGTTAGCAGTTTAAGACCTCTTGGTAAAAATCTTTGAACAGCATTTTATTATATAAATTAATGACATGCATATTTTTTCTTTACCTCCTTACTTATAATTAGCTTCAGGCTTTTCAGGACATGAGGGTCAGAAGTTCAACAGAAGAGAAGAAAACCACTTTTCAGTAATCAGAATGATACCAGGAGAATATTGTTCATGTTTACTGGAAATAATGTTAAATAGAGGTCACAACCAGTTTATATTTATTTTAAAAAAACCAAAGAGAGGTTGTACTATGATAAATATGTTGTATATATGCCTGAAATCCTAAAAAAAAAAAAAAAAAAAGCCCTACTAAAGAGATAAAATGAAGAAAGAACTCTGATTTTTAAGAGATGTGATAATGAAATGTTGCATTTCTGTGACGCTCTGTCCATTCTTCAGCTATGAATTGTATTATGACAGATCTAGGAAGCTACACATTGGATATTACTTAACAATCCATTTCAGTTCAGTTGTTAGGAAACAGATTGCGCACTTGACAGTGGGTACTGCTATGTAGCGTAAATCAGTACCATTAGGTGAGCCCCACCAGTCTACTTCCTGTGTCCATTCTGTCATGTCAACCATGTGGAAGACATGGGTTAAACTTCCCTATTTTCACCTTAAGTCTATGATTGAGAGAAATTCCAAGTGTGGAAAATGTCTCACTTCATCATTTTCTTTCTGGTCATGTTCATTACTTCTCCAGCAAGGGCAGTGAAGTGGGTCTTCTTCAGATCTGTGTCATCTGAAGGACAGGCAGCATCATATAATGACCATACAATAAATCTTTTCATGTTTTTATCTTAAAATTATTTAGCAATATAAAAATTACACTTGATGTGCTATCGTGTATATAGTGTTTTCTTATGAAATAAATGGAATTAGCTAAGGCAAAAAAGAAAAAAAACTTATTATTTTGATGGACTTACTGATGCATTCAATTACTAGAAATAAATACAGTTTTTTAAAGGTCATTTATACTTTTTTGAAAGACAAGGTCCTGCTTTGAAGTCAACAGTATCATGAAACTTAGAAAAGACCTCTTGCCCCTACATCCCAAGTGCTAAGATTACAGGCACGAGCCACTATAGTAAGCTTTGGTTTCCTTTAACCATTGTTCTCGACAAATGAAGGAAACTTTTCAAATTTTACATTACAATATATATGTATTTAGTCTTTTGAAGGAAAGCTTTGATATTCTCAAGTTGAGCTCAGTTTGTCTAGCATATTACAACCTGTATTGGTAGGCAGTGTGGTTGTATTTACAGACACAATGAAAGAGTGAAGAAAAGTAACGGTACTCTTCTTAAACTTCACAGATATTCAAAACTTATCTTGTTCTTGGAGCTCACTAACTTGATTGTCCATAATACATATTTTAGAGTATATTTATGCCTGTTTATACAGTGTGATTTGATGAGGTTTTTGTGGCTGTGGGGTCTTGCTTTGGTTTTATTTTTACTCAAATCTCTGTTTAGATTAGCCAGGGCCAACATGAAAGAGGATAGGTGCAGAGACTCGTTCGGCACTGAAAATCTACCCTCTAACCCACACCTCAGCATCCCGTCTCTTCTTGTGCTTTGGACTGTTCACTTTTGCAGCCTCTTTGAATGTTTCAGGAAGCTCTTTCTCAGCATCTTCTTTTTATCTCGTTGTGTTGCTCTACTTCATCCTTCTAGCTAATCTTCCATTTTCTTTATTAGATGTCTGTAATGTTGTCATGAAAAGTGGTTTTCATTGTTTATAGCTTTTGTCTTTATGTGTGTGTGAGATGTGTGCACATGTGGTATATGTGCATGTATGTGTGTGTGTACCTGCACATTAGTGTTAGTGTTTGTAAGAGCATGTCACACTTGTGGAGGGGACAACATTGAATTGGTGTTTGATTTCAACATTGTTCGAGACTGGGGTCTCTGATGTTGTTTACTGCTGCACATACTCTGTTTGCTGGCCTGCAGACTTCCTAACAATGTTCTGTTTTTGCCTCCCACATCACAGTAGGGATACTGGCATTACAGATGCAGTTTTCTCAAGGCCAGCTCTATATGGACTCTGAGGATTCTTCTCTCTCTGGTACTCCTTGGGCCTTGGTGGTTCTCCAGTGAGCCTTCTTTCTCTACAGGTCTACTTAGAGTTTTACATTTATAGAATTTCATATTTTTCCTGATTTTTTTTTCTTTTTAGTTGCATTGCTTTCAGTTGGTCAAGATAGGTTGAGACATTATGAATATCTGTCCCCCCCCTTTTCTATTCTATATCCCTAGAACCTAGCAGTAGTCATTGATAAGTACATGAAAGAACAAACTGAATTAAACCCGATAAGTTAGTTCTTCATGATTAATAAGAAAATAAGAAAGCCACAGCAGAAATGATAAAAAGTTTAGAAACAAGAGGAATTGGATCTTAACTTAGAAATTTGAGTTGTTTCATAAAAGACTTCCAAATTATAGGACATAGCTGATTGATTGAAGTGTCTCATCACAGAAAAGTTGACGTTTTCTATAAAACTAGATAGGAGACCACAAGAGGAGAACAAGTGTTGAGAAGGATAGGGAGGCAGAAGGAGACATGTGACATGAAAATGGAAACGAGGCAACTGAAGGGATGACAGAAGACAGGTGAGAAGGACCTGGAGGAAGAGCACTCAAGAAAAACAGTGAAACTCAATTTGTTTGTAAATTCAATAGCCTGGTTCTTTGTAAACTGATACAATGCTAAAAAAAGAAAAGATATCTTTTTAATTTGTTCAGTGTTTCTATTATAATTCACTTTATTGATTTTATGATTTTTCATATGTACAGAAATATAGTATGACTTATAGCAAACTGATTTTCAGGTTCTGCTTTGTTTCTTTATGAAGAGAAAAATAAAATAAGTGAAAAATCCAAAGGGCTAATAAATAGATATAGTGTGATTTGGGACTTAGAAAAATGCAATTCTTCTCCGAAATTTTTTCAGCTCCTTTAGAAAGATTCTCTATAAATGTCATATTTGGTTATGATTCACTTTACTTTAAAAAAATTTTAAACTGTATTCCACAAACTGGCTTTTGAATTTACTAATATATTCTTTATCTAGTTTTTAAGATTGTTTAAAATTAGATATTATAATAAATTCAATATGTAACCTTATATAATATTTATACCATAAGAATTAGTTGGAATTCTCGGGACAGTGAGATGACTTAGTGGGTGAAGAGACTTTCTTGCTGTCAAACCTGATGACCTGAGTTCAGTACTATGATCCTACATGGTTCAAAGAGAAAATTGATACCTGCTAGTTGCCCTTTGACCTACAAATGTGTACCCCCTGCCAATAAAATATAAATGGCCATGAATTTGTAATAGAACCAAGAAGGCTCTAGGTGAAGGCTTGGAGTGAGCACAGGGAAGGGAGAAAATTGTTTATATTATAATCTCAAAAATAGAAAAAGTAAAGAGAACCCCCCCAAAACTGCATATTTTTGCTTAGTTGCTTCCCCCTATATTTATTGTTTATTGCCTACACCCACAGCTTATTTATCAGTAATGTTTCTGATAGGCACGTGGTATTCCATTTTTACATGGAAGCATTTTTGTTTCTGAGTGATAAAAAGACAAGGTAGAAATTGTTCGGAGCATCTTTATTCCTGAGTTAGAATGTCATGGGTATGCATGCTTCTTCCCTAAGAGAGAGCTTTGATTGTTACTGGTGTCAGAAGAATTCAATCACGTCTACCTGGTAAGAGGCTGCTCTTTGACATGTTTATGGAAACTGCTTAATCTTTTAATAGATGACTAATTTTTTTGAAGACAGTGCTGTAAAGCTTTTATCTTGATATCTGCAAAACCAGTGTTAAAAAGGAACAATTTTCATTTGACTCTTAAAAATTTTTTTCAGTCTAGTATGTAAAAGTAGAATGGAAGTTATGGATGGAAAACTTGTACTAACTTTTCTCTCTGTAGTTCATGTTTAGGTATTCTAAATAAGTTTTCATTTTATAGTGATTAGTTAGTTCTTAAGTTTCTTTACTAGACCTTCAGATCTGTTTCTTTTCTTTTTAATCCTTATATTTTTATTAAAGTCTAACCATTGCCCCCCCTCCTGGTCTTTCCTCCTACAGTTCCTCATCTTATTCTTCCTCTCCCTTGTCTCCAAGAGGATGCCTCCCCCACTAGGCCTCCCACTCCCTGGGGGACCTCAAGCTCTCTTGAGGGTTAGGCTTCTATCCTCTTGAGGCCACCAGACCAGGCAGTCCTCTGCTGTATATGTGTCCCCGGTTGGTGGGTGGGAAGGCTCTGTATGCTGCCTGATTGGTACCTCTATGTCCGGGAACTCCCAGGAGTCTGGGTTAGTTGAGACTGCTAGTCTTCTTATAGTGCTGCCCTTCCTTTCACTTTCTTTAATCCTTTCCCCAATTCACAGGGGTCCCAACTTCAGTCCAGTGGTTGGTTGTTGGGTGTAAATATCTGCATCTGTCTAAGTCAGCTGCTGGTTGGGCCTCTCAGAGGATAGCCAAATTAGACTCCTGTCTGTAAACACACCATAGTATCTTAATAGTGTCAGGCCTTGTTACTTTCCCTCCCACTCTCCCATGAGATGCATCTCAAGTTGGGCTGGTTACTGAACCGCCTTTTTCTTAGTCTTCTCCATTTTTGTTCCTGCAGTTCTTTTAGACAGGAACAATTCTGGGTCAGAGTTTTTGACTGTGGTATGGCAACCTCATCCCTCCAGTTGATGCTCTGTCTTTGTACTGGAGGTAAACTCTCCCTACTGTTGGGTATTTCATCTAAGGTCCCTCCCTTTGAGTCCTGAGTGTCTCTCTCCTCCCAGGTCTCTGGTACTTTTTAGAAGGTCCTTCCCCTTCCACCCCACCCCCGAGGTTGTATATTTTTATTAATTTTGCTGGCCCCCAGGGCTTCTCTCCTGCCTTGCCCCCATACCTGATCATGTTGTTCCCCCTTTCCCCTTCCACTCCCCTCTTCCACCCAGGTCCTCCTTCCCTCTGCCTCCAGTGATTATTTTCTTCTCCCTCCCAAGTGGGATTGAAGCATCCTTACTTGGGCCCTTCTGCTTGTTTACCTTCTTGAGTTCTGTGGATTGTATCCCAGGTATTCTGTACTTTTTTTGGCCAATATCCACTTATTAGTGGGTATATACCATACATATCATTTTGGTCTGAGTTATCCCACTCAGGATGGTATTTTATAGTTCCATCCATTTGCCTGAAAAACTCATGATGTCCTCATTCTTAATAGCAGAATAGTATTCCACTGGGTTTCAAAGCTCAGTGTTTGCAGAGTATTTGAGTATGTTTGTAAAATATGAGTTTCATTTGTTTCCCTGGATCTGGCCCTTGTTCAGAGGTGTGGCTGAGGGCTGAGGATGGAGGTGGCTGAAGTGCTTTTCTGGCATGTGCCTTGAAGGCTTTGCTTCAGTTCTAGTACTGCAGAGCAGAAATTTAAGCTAATCAGTCCAAAAATCAGAACTCCAGATCTGAAAAGGAATGATCTTTACATACATAGTTTTCAAAATTAAAATTCCTATTTTTCTGCATGAAGTATATTACAACCTAACATTAAGATTGGGAGATTTTGCTGGGCGGTGGTGGCGCACACCTTTAATCCCAGCACTTGGGAGGCAGAAACAGGTGGATTTCTGGGATTTCTGAGTTCGAGGCCAGCCTGGTCTACAGAGTGAGTTCCAGGACAGCCAGGACCACACAGAGAAACCCTGTCTCGAAAAACCAAAAAAAAAAAAAAAAAAAGATTGGGAGATTTTCCCTAGATAACACACACATCTTTTTTCCCTGTGGCAGTTGAAGATGTATCTCTTGATGTTAGACTTTGGATGTATTAAGTCAATTCGGTGAAAAGAGCTTTTCTTATTTAAGCAGAAATAGATTGAACTTAATCCTGGGGAAGAGGTGATGTTTATTACCGTGAGGAGAATCAGAGCTGGGTCCCAGCGGCTCAGAGGAGGCTTGCATTAAGTATTCTGGGACTAATTAATCAGGAAATGATTTAATTAAAAAGGAAACTGCTCATCAGTTGCCCGCTCTGGGTATTTCACAGACGGCAACTGTGGACATGGATATCTGCACTTCTGTTTCTAGCACTGTTCTTTTAACAGTGTCTGTCCCTTTTGGAAGAGAAAATAAAAGTATTTTTAGCAGACTTTATTTTATAGTAATAAACTTGGATATCAAATTTATTTCTATGAGTTATAAATTTACATGAAAACAGTAATTTTGGAGTTAGGCAAGATTGGTTGAACTGGAAGTTTTTTGTTTTTTTTTTAACTTTTAAACTTACTGTTTAATCCTGGAAAAATCCCTGCTATTTAGAAAATTGGTTGTTGGATATGTTTATGAATATATTTAACTGTATGCAAACATATAAATTTATTATGTAATATTAAAGTTAAAATTCTAGCAACTCTTGATGAATTTACTTATTTTAATTACCCTGACATTTCTGATTGCATAATGGTGATGGCTTGAGGATTATTATGCAAAAAAGAATGCTTTGATTTCACAAGAGTATATGTGCTATATGTGTTATATGTATTATTTCCCAGACAGATTTGTTTTTATGATTACTTATATCATCCTCTTCATTTACCAGATGAACATTTAGACATTAACAATTCGTGAGAGATTCATAGTTGTTCTAAATATTGCTTTTGTCAATTTTACCTTTTGTCTTTTGAGATTTGATCTCTACTCAGTTGCTCCTAATGTATTCTAAGCACATTTTTTATGAAGGAAATCTGAATTATGGCCCTTTGGGGAATTTGAATTTTATATAATTATTTCAAATTAGTTATTGTTTGAGGTAGTAAATCTTGTGCTTATTATGATACAATCTGATGTTTACAAACGTCATAAAACATTTAGTCGTTGCAGTGTTGTGACTGATATGGTATTTGCTTTTAACAGTTAGATACAGGTCTATTAAAAGTATAGTTTGTTAGACAAAGTTGTTATTTCAGCAGTCAGCCTTTTATATACACATGTATGATGGAAGCAAGGTGCTAAATTCAGCCCGAGTCCTCCAGCTGCCACTTTTACTCTGTTTTTTATATCTCCTGGTTATTTTTATTCCCTTTGTGAGCTTTTGCTAATTTGTGCAACTTAACTACTCAGGTATTAGCTTTATTTAAAGTTGTGGTGTATGTTTCAGGAACACTCATAATGAATGTGTTACTATCCTCATGCAATCCCAGAAGTTAGCAGGTTAAGATAGGAGGATTATGAGTGGAGGCCCAGTCTGAACCAGTGTTTGAAGACCTTGTCCCCAAAATGTATTATTCATGTATTAATATAAACTGATAGCCATAAAAGATGGTTGTCTTGTAAGGTTTAAGTTACAGTTTTAAATTAATATTTTATGTAACACCCAAGTCACCTGATACTTGCCCTTTAGCTATGGAAAACAGGAAAGAAAGTCAGAGATTCAAAGGAAAAAGAAAAGTGGTTCTGTGGAATGATTTTTTTCTCTTCTGGGTTTTGGCTGTCTACTTTCATTTTGTTTC
Source organism: Arvicanthis niloticus (assembly GCF_011762505.2). Classification (NCBI taxonomy): domain Eukaryota; kingdom Metazoa; phylum Chordata; class Mammalia; order Rodentia; family Muridae; genus Arvicanthis; species Arvicanthis niloticus. The sequence goes on along the minus strand of NC_047667.1, from coordinate 47,416,439 downwards.
AGGCTTCTCCTTTAGCTCCAGAATGTACAGAGGCTTTTAGGAATCTGAGTAGCAAGGCTTCTACACAGCCCAAGGTAACTTTTACTCCCATTAATCTTTATTGGTATGCTGCTCAGCACATCACATTTAAAACCATAGTGCCAGGTATTTTTGTTTTGTTTTGTTTCCCTAGGACAATAAGTCTTGTTTTCCCATTCCTCCTGTCATGGTATATTGAAAGAAAAAGCCTTCAGCAGAAGAGACAACCACATTAATTTAACATCTATGATGGCAACAGTAGCTTAACATAGAGTATAAGGTTTATTAGAGCCCTACTTCCTGACCTCTGAAAACTCAAAATGGGGTAGAATGTACACAAAAAAATATTGTGGTAAACATTCCTCTAGGAGGACCCCAGCAGTGCTTTTGTTGTGGAAATGAAGTGTCACAGAGCAAATACATTAGGTTAAACAGTGTCTTTGTTTGTATTAGCCCTGAGAAACTACTCTCAAAACGAAAATAAGCTCAGATTTTATGACCACTTTGATCAGTGACATAAGCATAATGTTTTAAGTCTTGAATATGTTGTATCCTAATCTACACTGTTGGTTTAGAGAATACAAGGCTTGATGTTATCTGGGGGAGGGCTCAGAAATGCAACTCACCCTTTAGGATAGTACCAGTATTCCAAGTCTGCAAGGGGATTTAGAAAGTAGATTTACATTGTCACCCTTAAAAAGCATTTTACTGTTTTATGTTGTTTGGTTTTGTTTGAGTACCTAGTGAGGGTTTGGGTTTGTGGACTGGAGTCTTCAACAGTTTTTGAGGAAGTAGTTTTTTTGTTGAGGAGATTTTTTTTTTTTTTTTTTTAATGTGTGGGTGAATTATGCCAAAGTAATGATGTAAAAATATTTTTAGGTAGCGTATTTCTTCCAGAACAAAAGGTGTAACAACCCAAGTTTCATCTTCTTCAGTACCACACAACAAGAAAATACTTTGTGCTTTTTTTTGTTTGTTTGTTTGAAATGTAACATGATATATTTGGAAAGAACATGGATCTTATGTTACATCTGAGTTTCACCATGGCCTGGATATGTCACATCTGCTGTTGTCTAGACACCAAGAGCCTTCTCCATGAGGGTCTCAATAGTCTTTCATCAACCCATGAGCTTTTTTCTTAAGTACATTTTTAATATTGCAACTAAAGAATTCTTTAAAACCTTTTGTTACTTTAGATTAAGAACAAGATACGGACTTTATTTTTTCCTGGTTTTGATGCTCTTTATCCATTCTTGAAGATCTTTTTTCTCTACTATTATTGCCATTGAGTTCGAAATACTTCTTTTAGTTCTTCCAATGATTCAGGTTTATTCATGAATACCTTATGTTTGCTTTTCTTTATTTGAAAATGTTTGTTCTTAAAGGACATTTTCACTGGACATAAACTTAGTGGCTTGACAGTTTTGCTTTCAGCATTCTGAAGACAATTTTCTATTGCCTTCTAGCCTTTTTTTAAAGTCTATGATAGTATGTTATTGTTCCCAAACTGGTATTGTAGGTATGTAGCCTGTTCAGATGTATGGATCCACACTAAGAACTGGTATTGTGGGTATGTAGCCTGTTCAGATGCATGGATCCACACTAAGAAGGATTTTATATTCAGTTAGCTGTTCTGTTTCTATGTTGAAAATTTTAATTGCCTTTTAGCAAGAACCTTCTTCTTATCTTGCAATGTATTTTTTGTTTGTTTGTTTGTTTGTTTCTTCAAATTTTGAGGCTAGTATGTTATGAAAGTTGCCTATTGAATACCTTTGCTGTATTTGGGTTGAGAGCTAACGTTCTTTTTTTTTTTTATTGGATATTTTATTTATTTACATTTCAGATGTTATCCCCTTTCCCCATTTCCACCCCCTCAGAGAAACCCCCATCCCATCCCCCCTCCTCCTGCTTCTCCCACCTCCCCACCCTCAAATTCTCCCACACTGGGGCATCCAGCCTTCACAGGACCAAGGACCTCCTCTCCCACCTATGCCCAACAAGGCCATCCTCCCCTACATAGACAGCTGGAGCCATAGGTCCCTCCCTATGTGCTCCCAGGCTGGTGGTTAGACTCTGGGAGCTCTAATTGGTTTTGTTGCTCTCCCCATGGGTCCCGCAAACCCCTTCAGAGAGCTAACTTTCTTGTGTTGGAATAATAAGGACTAATAATGTTCAGACAAATGGTTTTAAACATTTTGTCAGTGTTCAATTTTTAAAGAAAGGAGATAAAAGTAATAATAGTAATTTATATCCATAGTTTTTCATATTTTACAAGGTTATTTCCATATTTTCTTTTTAAAATTCTTTTATTTTTTTGCATTTATTGAAAATTGATTTCTCACATAAAATATTTTCTAATTATAGTGTCCCCTTTCTCTACTCCCAGTTCTTGCACACTGGAGTCAACTTTTTTCTGCCTTTCATTACAAAACAAACAGGCTATATGAAATAATAATAAAATATAATAAGATAAAACAAAAATTAACACATCAAAATTGGACAAAACAAACACAAGGTCAGGAAAGAGCCCAAAAGAAACAGAGATTCACTTCTTTGCACACTCAGGAGTCACATAAAACACTTAATTTGAAGCCATAATTTATATGCAAAAGACACTCTCTGTGCCTCCTCTTTGTGGGTTTCCCTTACCCCTGAGGGGAGGCATTTGATGGAGACATCCCATTTAGGGCCAAGTGTTTCAAGTTGTCTCATTCTCTACATAATGTTTGCTGCAGGTCTCTATATATGTTCCTATTTACTGCAGGAGGAAGCTTCTCTTATGATGGCTGAGGAAGGAACTAATGTATGAATACCATAAAATGTCACTAGGACTCATTTTATTGCAAAGTGGTTTGTTTGGTTGGGTTTTGTTTAAAAAAGATCAGTAGTGTTTGTTTTACTTTAGGTCCTTGGATATCTAGTCTCAGGTTCTTGGTCACCCAAGCAGTGTTGGGTGTGGGTTCCATCTCGAGAGTGGGTCTTAGGTTCAACCAGATGTTAGTTGTTTAACTCCCACAGTCTTCATGCCACCATTGCGCTAGCATATCTTTCAAGCAAGAAATCATTGTAGGTCAAAGGGTTCCTGGCTAGTGTTTTACATTTCTCCTTTGTACCATCCAGAGTACCTTCCTACACCAAAGATGCTAGCACATAGGTCTGAAGGCTGTATGTAGGCAGTAGCTTGACTTCTTCATGTTTAGTGAGTTGTCTAATTGTTTTCTTCAGCAGTGGGGCCTTTCTATCTGTTTGTGGAAAGCAACCTATTGTCTTGGCAACAGCCCAGGTTATTCGGGGGTTCTTTTGGGACCCCTTTGGCCAACAACTCAATTAGATGTATCTTTTTTCTGGTATTAACAGCTTCATTTGGTGACAAGGAATAGCCAGGTGGGACTGTCTTTCTCATTATTTGGCAATTTCATTTAGATCTTCTTCATATATGTAAATATTTTAAAAGCTTTTACCCTATTATTGCTCTTAATCCAATCCCACACCCCATCAATCTATAACACATTTACCTTTCTAGGGAAATCTGTTACTCTAGTGCATTACTCTACAAGCAGCCTCTGTGGTTCTATGGATTGTAGCTTGCTTATTGTCTTTAACAGATAATATCTACATATAACTGAGTATGTACCATATTTTTCTTTCTGGGTCTGGGATACCTCATTCAGGATGATTTTTTTCTAGTTCTCTTCATTTACCTGTGAATTTCATGATTTTCTTTCTTCTTTTTTTTTTTTTTATTGGATATTTTATTTACATTTCAGATGTAATCCCCTTTCCCCCCACCAAGGAACCCCCTATCCCATCCTCCCTCCTCCTGCTTCTATGAGGATATGTCCTTACCCACCCTCCCACTCCCACCTCCCCACCCACGATTTCCCCCCCACTGGAACATCCAGCCTTCACTGGAACAAGGACTTCCTCACCCACCTATGCCTGACACTGTCATCCTCCCCTACCATGAGTGTTGGGGACCGCACTAGCCCCACGTTGGGGTGGCCAAAAAATGTCTCGGCCTGAGCAAAATGTTGAGGCCCGGGCCGACCCACGTTTGGGCGGCCACTGTATCCCGGCCCAAGCTGCCGCTCTGGTCTTTAGGTCGGGGGTTCAGCAAGAGCGAGGGTGAGGCCAGATTTTATCTAATGTCTGATGTGTATGAATCTCTCTCTCTCTCTCATCTCCCTAATGTCTTCTCTCTGCTGTGTCTCCCTAATGTCTGATTCTGATCTGTTCTGTCTCTGCCTTTTATATGTCTTACTTCTAAGTCACGCCTCTAAGTTACACCTTTAATCATGCCCTTAGGTCTTGTCTCTAACTCTGATCTCTATACTTCTAAATCATACTCTTAAATTACATACCTTTAATCTCACACACCTTTAATCTCACACACCTTTAATCTCAAGGTATCTAAACCAAGATTATCGGAGTGTTCTCAGCTGTTGTAGGCTATTGTAATCCAAGTCTCATGTCAGGGTATATGGCTCAAGATGGCTGCAAAGCTGATAGCCACTTTCTGCTAAAAGTCGGCCCCCAACACATGAGGAAAAGCAGCAGTTCCAACCAACCAGAACTCCCAGGGTCTAAACCACCAGCCTAGGAGAACATACGGAGAGACCCCATGGCTCCAGCCATTTTTAAAATACCTGATTTATACTCCATTGTTTAAATGTACCCCATTTTTTTTGTTCATTCTACTAGTTCGTCTTTTTCCCAATTCTGGCTATTAGAAACAGCAGCAATAAACATGGTTGAGCAAGTATATCTGTGCTAGGATGGACTTTTTTATTTCCTTTTTGTTGGGTGGTGGGTTGGGGGTATATGTCCATAAAAGTGGTATAGATGGGTCTTGAGGTAGAACAATTTCTATCTTCTTGATGTAACACCACACTGATTTCCTTACTTGTAGAAGTTTGCACTTCTACCAGTAATGGATGAGTGTTTCCCTTACTCCATAGCCTTGCCAGAATGAATTATCACTAGTTTTTTTTGAACTTTGCCATTCTGGTGGATATAAGATGAAGTTTCAAAGTAGCTTTGAATTGTGTTCTTTGGTGACTAAGGATGTTGAACATTTCTCTAAGCGTTTCTCAGCCATTTGCATTTTCTCTTATGAGAATTATCTGTTTAGCTCTGTATCCCATTTTTAAATTAGGTTCAAGGATATACAACTTTAATAAAACTAATCTTAAATTAACTATGTAATCACTTTTTGTGATGATTATTTACTTTAAATTTTCCCTTATAATTGCTAAAAATGGTATTTTTAACATAATTGATTGTTCAAAATGTTTAATAAATAAGTCTTACCTTGTATTATTATTTAAGATTAATCATTTGAGATGAGCAAGGTAATTTTATACCTCAAGTTTTAGATGTAATAGGTTATAGACTAATAATCATAGGCATTGAAGCTATAATTCAAAATTCTTGTGTTTTCTTCAATATTAACCATACTTGCTTTTCCCCAACATAACATTTTTATTAATTATTTGGGCATTTCATACAATACAACCCAATCACACTTGCTTTCCATTCCTCGCAAGTCTACCTTCCCACTCTAGCGCTCCACCCCTGAGAAAAACATCAAGTCCAATTTGTGTTGCCCGTACACTCATTGGACCATGGTCAAATTATCAGTGGCCAGCCCCTTAGAGAAAAACTGCATTCTTCCCCATCTCCCCACCGGAAGCCATCAGCTGTGAGAGCTACACTTCAGCATGCTTATCACAGGTTTAAGAGCTCTCTTCTATAGCTTCCTTTCTGGACTAGTGCTTTGGAAGGGGTTCTGTTGGATATATAAAAACCCAATTTATATTTATGATTATTTTAACAATATTTTCCATTATATTTTTATGCCACATTTTACATTGTAGGAAGCAACTATCAATTTATTGATTCAATAAATAGTGAATGTAAATGAATTTATTGACAATATTTCTTTTTTTTTTTAAAGAAAGATTTGTTTTCATTTATATGAGCACACTGTAGCTGCCTTCAGACACACACTAGAAGAATGCACCAGACCTCATTACAGATGGTTGTGAGCCACCATGTGGGTGGGAATTGAACTTAGGACCTCTGGAAGAGCAGTCGGTGCTCTTAACCACTGTCTCTCTAGCCTGACAATGTTTCTTAACATACTTTGTATTTTTTTGTAAATCTTGACTGAATAATGTACATAGATAAAGGGTCTGTTCTTAGTTTTAAACTGAACTGGCTTATATTTTCAAATTTTATGTACCCAAACTTGGAATCAGTCACTTTATTAGGACATTTATCAGTTTGAGAGTAGGAGACATTGGGAAATTTGAAATGAAGGAACATCGAAGGGACTAGAGGGAGGGAAGAAAAAGTTATATCATTGTATTTTCATTAAAAACGTAAAAATAATAAATGAAATTAAAGAGAACTTAAAAAATACTCCCCACCCCAAGTTACAAGTGTTTGGAGTCAAATGAGTTATGTAAATACTGAGTAATTTGCTTTGGGTGGGATGAAAAATACATATATTTAATAACATGAACACATATATTTAATAATTTCTTCATAAACCATTTTGAAGTCTTTTCAAGGTTTATTTTTTTATTTATTTCTTGTACGTCTCTTTTCCTCTTCTCCTTCCTCCTGCCTACTTCACATTTCATTTTCTAGTAGAGATTGCTATTCTGTAAAAATTACATTCTGTCTTCTGCTGTGCCTTTCAGACTAATTTCAGAACAACTTCTGTAGGTGATTTAAATAAAGATATGATGAAGTGTTGCTAAAACTTTTGATTTATGTGTAGCATATGCTTAGAACCTAACTTTCTTTTCAAAAAAGGAAAAAAATATTTTTGAATATGTAGGCTAAACCCAAAGATCTAACAAATCAGCTGCTAGGTTTCTAAAAGAAAAACAGCATATTTTGTCAGAAAAGCATGTATTTGTTCAGGATAGCATATCATAGGCATTCAAGAAAGAGTTTACTGAACAATGAATAAAAAAATGTACGCCCATTTTTTGGAGCCTATTTTGAGTATGATTATATATATATATATATATATATATATATATATATATATATGTGTGTGTGTGTGTGTGTGTGTGTGTGTGTGTGTTTGTGTGTGTGTGTGTATATATACACATACATACATATACACACACACATATATACACATATATACACACACACATATGTACACACATATATCATATATAGCTTTATATATAAATAATATAATATATACATATATAAATATATACAAAATAAGTTTTTTCTCTGACATGCTACTGATGAGATAAACTCACTATTAGTTTTAGTGTTGTTCTAAGGCTTCTTACATGGTGAAATATCTTAGTCCCTGTTCTATTGCTGTAAAGAGACACCATGACCATGGCAACTCTTATGAAAAAACACATTTAATTGGGGCTTGCATACAATTTCAGAGGTTCATTCTATTATCATCCTGCCAGGGAGGTTAGCAGCATTTATGTGTGGCACTGGGCAGTATCTGAGACATGGGTTGGGACTGAGCATGGGAAGACTGAGACTGGAATGGGCTTTTGAACCCTCAAAGCTCACCCCTCGTGGTCTGCTTCATCTACCAAGGCCACCTCCTAACCCTTTTCATGTAGTGCAACTCACTGGTTATTAAGCATTCAAATATGTGAGCTTGTGCAGGGCAATCTTATTTAAACCACCACCCCAAAATATAATGTTTGTCATATTTGGAGGCTCTGAGAGACGGCACTAATAGTCCATTGTCTACATGTAAAATAAATTAATTTAAGCATTCTTTTGTCCATAAATCAAATTAAGTTCTGTATTTTGGCTCATTGAATAGTTTTTGACAACATGACAAAATATACTGTTTTTAGCACACTTTTATTTCTTTGTGTGTATATGTATAACATGTTCATTTGTATTTTTGTGTGTGAGGCAGACAAAAGTCCAGAAATCAACGTTGCATATTTTCCTTGATTTTTTTTATCAACCTTAGTTTTTGAGACACAGTCTCTCTCTCTGACCCTCTAGTTTGCCAACTAGCTAGATTTGGAGGCCAGCAAGCCTTTAGGGATCTGCCTATGTTTACTTTCCCAGTGCTGGTGATTATAGGAACATACCGTGCTTGGCTTTTCACACAGTTTTTGAAAATCTAAGGTTCACATGCTCTCATATCACCAGCTGAGGTCTCTATAGCCTCTACCATATGCATCAAAAACTTAAATGTAGGCCACTTAAGCTATGTATACCCTTAAGTAATTATAGTAAAGCCAATGCTACGTGGCAGATGGCTTTTTGTTTCCTGTATAGAATACAAAAACATTAGAGAGGTGCTGAGTAATTTTAAGAACGTGCAGTGCAGTGATCTTGTTGAAATCCATTGTTATGAAAGAACACAATGAATTCTGATCTTTAACACATTTTATTGACTTGTATAGAACATCATTTATGGCACATCTCCTACTTGTATCACTAACACTTGGTGGTATTGTCATAAAATTATAGTACATAATTGCAATCCAAGTTTTTACAAAATTAAAATATCCAGAAATATTTTTAATTTAAGCACTGGAAAATGGTCAAATCATCCTTGTTATAGAGAAGAGGGTTTTCCAGTTTTTCTTGGTATGGAACATTTTTTGCTGAGTATTATTTGAGATGTATAGGTTATGAATCACTGCTTTAGGATATTTTTTGTCATGATGAGTTTCTTCTTGAAATTTGCACACTGATTGTTCTATATGAGATTTGGGTGGCCTAACAGATAGATAATGTATGTTCTTATTCAATAGTTTTCTTCAACTGCTTTGTCTATAGTCTTTTTTTCCCTGATCCCATAGATGACATTCACACCTCTTACTCTTGTGAATGAAAAACTTACATGGCCTTTAGGATTTAAAAAAAAAAAAAACAAAAACAAAACTATTAGTTTAGTATACATTAAAAAGAGGGTGGGTATCCAAGATGGCCGGCCAGGTATTTGTCATGTAGTTGACTTGAGATTTCTGTGCATCCCAGGCTGGCCTTAAACTTGAGCTGTCTTTTTGAGAATACCATACATGAATACTGTATTCACAGCATTTTTACTTTTCCTCTCCCACACAGTTCTCCTGTCCCCCCACCCCCACCCCCCAAGTTCGTTTAGTGCTGCTAGTATGTATCTGTGTTTCAGGCTGACTACTTGGAATTGGATAACCTATTAGGAGTGGTCTCACCCTTGGAGGAGATTGATTTTTTTCTCTCTGAGAAGCCATTCATTGCTTATACATGCTTTATAGTTGGAAATTGTACTGGTTTGGAAAAGTGGCAGTGGTAGGTTCTCCTCTAAGGTTATGACCTTACCAGCAATGGGGAATTGATTAGATTTACAGAGGCAGGCATCATTTCCTTCCTATTGAGCAGGCATTAAGTTCAATTAGACAGATGCAAGTGCTAATATTATACCACTGAAGAAATCTTGCTCTGTTGGTCTTTGTTGTGGTTCATTGGCTTTATATTTGGGCAGGACTGTTGAGAACCTTTCTCCCCCATAGCTTACGTAGCACCTCCCAGGGCTATGAGAATCGGTTTTCAGAGAGAGAACTTTTCCTCCTCTTGCTTTAATTTCTGAAGCATCAATAAGTTTAAAAAGGTATATAGTGTACACTTACATTGCTGCATCTTGCTTGAGATGGTTAGCATCTCTTTCTGATGAAGAGATAGGCAATGAGGGCTGGGAAAAGCTGTGACTTCCTCTTTCATCCATTCATAAGTGACCTGGAACTTTCCTCTTCTAATTCTAGAGCTATTTGGCTGAGATGTGAAAAATACTTGTTGCATATGTATTTAACATTCTTTGCCAATATATATTTTAAAGAAAAATTTGAAAATTATTAGGAACAAGTTGGGTAGATACAATATTTGTCTTCTAATAGATTTTTGTAACTATAAGCACAACAAAACAAAAACAGACGGCCTACCTACCATCTTTTCTTAACAGTGGGGATTAGATAAGTATTTTCCATAAATGAAGCAATACAACTATTACCTAATAACTTACCATTTATCTTGATTCTTTTCATGTTTTTAAACCTATATTTTACAAAATAAAAGTTTAAATATATAAAGACATTCCAGGGCAACTAGGTAAATGGATTTTCCAAATGTTTCTTAAAATTTAATACCTATCTTGTATACAAATAAAAATTTTAATTGTAATACTATATATTTTAATAAACTAATTTGCTAGTTATTAAGAAGTTCTAAAGATTTGAGTTATTTTTATAATTAAATTTCATCTACCTAGAGGAAACTATTGATTGAATGTTTATTGTAATTATTATTGCTTGAATGGCCTAATTTTTCTGCGTGTTGCAATCAATTAGCCAATATATTTTTATGAAACTCTCTTCGGAAATACTGCTTGTTTAATACCTTTGCTCTTGCACAACACCAGTAATTTCATTTTCCTTTGGGGCATACAGCTGTTCCCAGCCTACTCAGTGCCATGTCAGGGCATAAAATCATCTTGACAGAAAGCTCTAAATTATAAATAGTCACACAATGACATTCAGCTTGGGCGGTGCATTTATAAAAGGAGTTATTAAGCAAAATGTCATTCCAACCCATTACTAGAATTAGAATGCTTTTCATTTTTGCTGCCATTTTTTTGGTATTGAGATAGTATTTGTAAATGTGAGCATTTAAATGAAATGTATAAATATGAAGCTATGAAATGTACAAAAAAAAAATCACAGCAAAGCTATCCGGAAGTGGTTTCTAGAGTTTTCTTCCATCACTAATGTTTTTTAATTCATACCTTTTTCCCAAGAAGACTACTGACAATTTAGAGTTAACATTTTCAGAAGGCAAAAGTACAATAAATTTGCTTTCAACACCTTAATTGGCTTTTATTTGTAGTTATAGCTTCTGGCAACTCCTCACAATTTAAATACAAGTGTACTTTCTGATTTGCTGCACCTAGGAGCTTGGCCTTATGGGTAGCAGAGAGCTGAAAAGTGCAGAAACAGAGAGCAGGATGAGCAGGATGAGCAGAATGAGCAGGATGAGCAGGATGAGCAGGATGTGGCTGTTTAATCTTGAAACACTTTCTTTATAAAGGGCTGAGCGGACTTTCTTATTGTGTCAACTAAAACTGGCCTGTTAGAAACTTGTCTTTCAGCTTTCTTTCTCCAGAATCACCTAACAACTTCAGTTTAGCACTGTTATCTTCGAGCTTTAGCAGTATAGTTAGGTCTGCTGGGCCCAATGCAGAAACTTAGTCTAACCAATCATCCTGCTATAAATTTTGTTTACCAACTCTATAGTCCTGATAATTTTTTATACATATAGTACCACAAATACTTAATATGTGATTAAATAGAAAAACCGAAAGTTGATTTATATAATTTAGTATAAGCAACTTCAGCACATTGGGTATTTAATAGATATTGTGTATTCTTTCCTGTTGTAAATGTTAGTTATATGTTACTTGATTCTATCATGTTATTGCACATCTATTTTATAAGTCCTATGGAAATTATATGAAAATCTACTTTTAACCCAAGGAAGGTACTTTTCCTTGAACAAAATTATTTACCATTTAAAAAAATTAACATTTTAGTAGCTTGTTGTTATAATGCTTATAAAACCTGGATAGTTTGCACATGAAAGAAGGTAAAGCAATGTAAACAGAGAAATCAGGTTTGATAACATCTTGTTTATAGTCATCACATGAGAAAATAGGGGCTGGAGAGATGGCTCAGCCATTAAAGGCTAGGCTCACAACCAAAAATATAAGAGAAAATTTAGAGTGTTGCAGGTTTGAAGTTGGTATTATAAAGGGTTAGATAATAGTAACATCTAACCCTGTGGCTATGCATGCACATGTTTATGTGTATGTGTGTGATGATGCATTTCATTTAAGGCCATAGCCTTAACTTAGTCATCCTATTTGTTTATTATGCTCTAGTCAGTGGGTCAAAAAGTACCTGAGTGTAGATTTTATTTCATTCTTCTATATTGGCTTTTGATCACATTTCTCCTTTGATCACAGTCCTTTCTGAATAGATGTATTTTCTTACCAAGCTTTTTCCAGCTTAGCAACATTCATTTCTCCTTCATACATGCCTTGAAACAGCATCATAAGTTTATTCTTTCCATTCTCAATTTCTGTCTCTTCAAAGTGATTTCTGTCAAAGGTTCAATGTTCTGAGTTGTTCTCTTGGCTACTTAATCACTTTAGCCACTTAGCTTTGAAAGTGCCTGGTGAGAAAGAAAGAATGTTGTTCTTGCAGATGTAGGTCATTTCAGTTGATTTGTCATTTTTTCATTCCTCACTCATAGCATGGCTCAAAAATGATGGAAAAATACAGTATTTTAGTCATTTTCTGCAAAAGCTTTAACTTAATGGTAATTTTAATCTACTGTTGCTTCTGATACTTATTTAGATCCATGCTTTGCAAAGTGTGTGTGTGTGTGTGTGTGTGTGTGTGTGTGTGTGTGTGTGTGTGTGTGTGTATAATTAACCAGAAAGGAATACAAATCCTGGTAACCTTAACTTTTTATCAGATATTACTATCCTTTATTATGTGCTAGGCACAGTGCTTGTTATTAAAGGCATCAATTAAAAGATGAAGACATTTGATGGAGAGATTAAGATGTTACCAGTGAAGATATTTTTTTAAGACTAAGCATGGTGCTGTGTGACTATAATCCCAGCATTCAGGAGACAGAAGCAGGAAGATTGCAGGAAGGTAGAAGCCAGCCTGCTTAGCAGAGTTTAGTCTAGTCAAGTCAAGTTTATATAATGAGACCTCTTGTTAATCTCCTAACACCACTTCCTTAAGAAAAAAATACCATTAGTGAGTTGTTATGAAAATGTGTGTTTGAAGGATCATCTTATGATTTTAAAGCTATGTTTTTTCCTTATAATTATCTTTTCTATCTTTTCATAATGATGTAATTGGGTATGTCTAGAAGCTTAGTGGGGCATGGAGGACTCAACATTAGATTAGTTTCGTTAGTTACTCTTTGGTGGTGCTTTCACTGTTGACTTGTACTGACTGCTGGAGTAATTCATCATCATTATCAGAAATTATCTTCTTAATACCAATTATATATGACAGGGTTTCCAACTTTGAATAATAATCAGACCATTGTTGACTATTTCAGTATTGTGCAAGTGCATCAAAAGTAATTAAACATAAACTCCATACTTTTAACTCTGATGACCACAGTGAAACTAATACATGTAAATTATAACAATTAAAATATGTATTTGCCATATTCATTTTATATTATGAATAGCTTCCAGAAACTAAATTGTTGAACTTGATTGATATAGTTGTATGGGTAATTTCTTTAGTCTGTTTGCTTGTTTGTATATGCCTAGGCATGTTTATGAGGCCATATGTCTTCAGATGGCTCAGTTTTCCCCAAACACTTTTCCAATCCACCTCAAAAACTTTGTATATACTCTGATTGTGGACAGTATAACCTCATCTTTATACAATATTTATTTATCTCTTTATGTTGTTTTTAAACTAAGAACTATTTGTTTCTAAACATAATAATTTAACGAATGTTGTCACCACCATTGTATAACAATAATTTGTTATGTATGAGGAGTTAGATTACCAGAACATACTTCTAGTAAGACTTTTAAATTATTGTAGAAAATACTGACATAAATTACTCAAGGTAATACAAAGAATAGTTCTGTTCCACTTTGAGAAATACTATGAAAATTTAATGTCTGCATATAAAGAGGCAGTTTATATATGGCATTGACAAGTAAAAAAGGCCAACAATTATTACAGCATTAATCACTCAATCACTGTATGAATGTAAATGAATATAGTTAAAAATAATGATCAAATTAATTATTGAATAATTCACTTTTATTTTGTGAAATAACTTAAGCACTTAATATAATTATAACAAAATTATATTAAATTCTTTGTGGTAATTTTTCATGTTCTCAATTCTTTATAAAAGATAGGAAAGGTAATGTTTTGTTGCATGATGTAAGTACTCAGGCATTAAGAACAGTACAAAGGTGGACAGTAGTTAGCACAGAGACTCATAACTGCTCACAGTGCTGAGAATGTGTAACACGTCCCTAAATGGGACATTACTGTGCCCTACCAGCTCAAGGTTCAAGAAGTATTATGGAAGAGGGAGCAGACAAAAAGTAAGAGTAGCTGAAGAAGGATTGTTTGAAACCCTGTTTTCAGGAAATGATGGCTCATTTCATTCATGAATTACAGCAGTGGAGGTTACTTGCTCAAGGATCTGCAAAAAATCAAAATCCAGCACTGCTTCGGAGGACCTCAGGTAGCCCCACACCTAGTTGAACTGTTAGTAGTTGGTGCTAGACGAGAATCACTTTTTTTTTTTTTTTTTTTTTTTTGAGATATGTATGGCCACTGGTAAATTTCCCATTCTGCTTGGATGGCCCATACTTACTTGAGGTCTCCCAGTAAAACTGTCTTGACTGGGTGGGTTTTTAAGAAGAATAGAAAAATTTGCTGGGAGATTATTCAATGGATAAGAGGTTTTATTGCTCTTCCAGAAGACCTGCATTTGGTTCCCCTAACCCATATGAAAATTCACAACCATTTTAAAAGTCTCCTTTCAGAGGATTTGATGTCTTCTTCTGTCCTCTGCAGACTCCTGAATTCATGTGGGGCACATAAACAAGCTAGCTACCTGGCTGTTACCTAGCTGGCTAACAAACACACTCATATGCATAAAAATAATGAATTAAAAAGAAGACCGTGAAGAAGGAAGAGGAATATGTTAGGTAAGGAGTTGGAAGAGAAGAGTGGATATGATCAACATAGATTGTATACATGATTGGAATTTTCAAATAAGTAGAAATATACTTTAAAATGGCAAAAGAAAAAACTATAAAGTTTTGAAATCATTCCTCTGAAGAACTATATATAGTTTATGTTATTTTATGAAGTTAATAGAATTGCATTAGACTCAGGATTATAATGATAGTGGCCATGGCTGGTGCTTTTAATTACTGGGGAAGAAAACTGAGGGAAGTGAATTTGTCTTTTCGAAGGAATTATCATTTTACAAAATTGCAAAGATTTGTGGTTATATGCAACAAGAAGATATCCCCAAGTACTGCAACCTTCCCTGGCTAGATGTGAGGAAAAAAACTTGTGTGTGTTTCGAGTGTCCTTTACTAATTTACAAGATAAACCAATTGTTTGGATGGGGGTGCATCAAACCAACCAACCAACAGTCTCCAAAGTGTTAAAGGGCATAACACAGCAGAAGGCTGCAGAGTGATGTTGATAAAGTCTGCTTCTAGAGAGTTGGCATTGGTTCCAGAGTGCTGACGAAGTGCACTATGGTAATAACATGTGCTGCTTCACTTGTTGATAAATATTGGTTATTTGATTAGGAAGGAAAAAATGAAACTAAGGGCTTTTGATTTTGTAACAGAAATACACAAATCTGTTTTTATTCCTCAGTATGGCCATCTCTAGAAAAAGACGTGAATTTCTGTTATTCCCAGTTTAAATCCTTCAGAAGCCTCACCAGTGCTTATGAAACTCTTATGAATGTTCCCTTTGTGAGGCAAACGGGATGCCAGAACATTGAACAATGCATGTCTAGTATTTGATAGAACTTCAGTAATTTCCTAATCTAGCAGACCTCTAATTAGATGAATCTGGGCACAGCTTTGCAATAAGTAGGTATTTTTAACCTTTTGTGTATTCTATGATGGCACTTTGAGGACTCAGGGTAAGAAACAAGTTGGAAGACTAGAAAACTCAGATTTCATACAAACAATTGTGTTCAGTTATTGGACCTTGACTCCATGATAATCTCCTGCAGTTCATGGGGTTTTGTAGTGTGTAGGACTATTAAATACACACTGATAGATACATGTATAGTATTAGTGATTTAAGTAATATAGAAATAATACTTCAAGCTGTATTTCAAGATTTTGGTTTTTTTTTTTTTTTTTTTACATTGAATTCCAGAAACAATTTGTAAAGAGCATGAATTTTTCAGGTTTTCTTTTTCAAACCTGAGTCATAGATGCTGCATTTCAAGCCAAGTTAAGGTTTGATTATTCTACACTTCATGGCTCTTTAAAATTCTAGTTGCTATAACAACTTGATATTTCTTTATTATTTTTAGCATGTCAGTTGCCATAACAATAAGATATATGAAAAAATAGATTTTTTTATAACGGAAAACTTCCTTTCAATTAAAAATGAGGTTAAATGAACATTTCTTTTCTTTAATGTTAACCTGTTATTTAAATGTGATGTTCACACATCTGTGTCCATACAATTCTGTAGACTTTTATTTCAAGAGATGTTATATAGTTAACCTTTCCCACTATGATTTTACTGTACAAAATTTGAAGGGAAATACCATTTCATTTCCTTTTTTTTGAGCTAATATTAATTTTGTTAAGATTTCATTTGAAAATTGTACTAAATAATTTAATTTTCAGATGAACTATTTCATAAAATAAGGAAACCTCTTAGATATGAGACTTATGAAAGCCTGGCCTTTTTGTCCTATGTTATTTGAAATGCACTTCCAGTGTTTTAGTCATACTAACGATTGCGCCATTTACTTACCCAGAAATAGCTGGCCGTCTAGGACTAAGCTGTGAGTCTAAGAGGAGCACTTTTAAATAGTCTTTGAGAAAAAGTTATCATAAGCTTTGTTTTCAGGTATTATACCTTTAGGAAATTGCAAATAGGAACTTAAAAGACAAGGTAGAAGATATTGTTCTATGTTATACATAGAAAGTCAAAATGATGAGAGATATGTATTAATTTTAGTACCTAGTCACTTGTAAAATTAAATAGTTCTATCTCTATACCCCCTATTTCCCTGCTGTCTTTAATACACACACCACAGTTGCAAAGGGTATGATTATGTCAGAGGACAGTGTTCTGGTAGATGCTAATAGTGTTCTGATTGATGATCACTCACTGTTAGACAAATATTAAATAAGCATTCATTGTAGGCATGTGAAATCACAGGTTCTTGGTTATTTTGGTTGTGCTTTACACAAAGCTTAAGTTTATTATGTCATTATTTTTGCTATGTATACTTGTACCCGATTCACACACTTTACATACAGAATGTTGTTATCCTTCCTGAATATTCTTTTATTTACACAAATCTTGAATTTGTGTGAATGCCTATGAACAGATACACTTGCACACACATGGGAACATGTGTATGCATAAGCACAGTATTGATCCAGCTATCATTTTTTTATAATTCCTCAAACTTTTTTTTTTTTTAATGTTTAGAACTTTGTGTAACATGTGCTCTTGAGGCACGACTTTCCTCTTAGTGTTTAGGTTCATCCGTGGGTTTTGTTGTTGTTGTTGTTGGTTTTTTTTTTTTTTTTTTTTTTTTATTTCTTTTTGTTACTCTAAGCAGCAGGCCACAGTAAGTACATATCACAGTTTCTTCAAGAACATACCTGTTGATGGATGTGTATGCTGTTTCTAGTTTGGACAGTCTAGTTTTGTACATGCTACCAGGAACATTTTTTTTTTTGCAAGGCTTATTTTGTGGGTGTGTTTGCATGTCTTTTGGATTGAGATGATAGGTTGTAGTGTAGATTTAATACCACAAGGATTTTTAAAATGTTTGTCATAGTTTCTAAGTTTTGGCCATTTTATACCACCACCTCCAGTGTGTAAAACTTTTAGTTGTTTTGCAATCTTATCAAAAAATTTTATTGCCAGTCTCATAATTTTGGCCATGGTAGTAAGTACATTGGTAACGTATTATTGTTTGATTTTTTGCCTTTAACTAATGACTTGAACTAAGCACCTTTGACTCCTCATCCATCCCTAAATGTTGTATATACTCATGGTACCATGTGGTGCTTTGAGTCATGTATAATTATTTTGTAGTATGATCCAACCTGTGTGTGTGTGTGTGTAAAATAAGGAAAACTCTTAGATATGAGATTGAAAAGAGCTTGACATTTTTCTCCTATGTTATTTTCAAATGCACTTCCAATGTTTTAAAACTAGTCTTCCAAGTTTGTTTTTTATTTTCTTTTAGAAGATTGTTTTACAGTAGTGATCTCAAATTCTTTGTGTTTACATATAGGTTTTATAATCTGCAGTTTTTACAGATAAACCTGCCTAGATTTTCATATGAGTATCCAATAGATAAAACTGGTAAGAATCTGTTTTTTTCTTAATGATAGCATGTCTTCAAAAACATAATGATAGTATATCCCAGCATTTCCTTAAACCTTTAACTTTGTCTTGGTGACACTCTGTAGTTCTCAGAGTGGAGACATTATTCTGATTTTATTAGCTGTATCATTGTATTCCGCTGTATGAGCCTAATGTAAATGCTTTATTGTTTTATTATTTTAATTTCATGTTTATTACATGTATATAGCAGTGAAGTACCTCATGCTTTTACCAAGTATTCTCATTCCCTTATGTTTTAATGGGTATAGAGTAGTTATTTTAATATTTCTTGCATATACAGTTAGATGTTTCATGAATGACTTCATTGTCTCATTTATTCTGTCAACTGAGACTGCAGTAATGGTGCATGGTAGTCATATGGATCCACATGCTTGTGTAGTCCCTTTCTGAAGGAAGAATCAATTTCCACAACATTTCTTTGTGAAATACTTTGCAAGTGTATGTCTTTATCAGGTTGAGAACACTCGCCATATGTTGTCCATAAGTAAAGTTTTGTTATTTCTACTTAATTAAATATTTAATTTTTGATTCACAATAAAACAATGGTAAGAAAATAACCTTGTTTAGAGCTCATCAATCAGTAGATTATTATGTGCATCACTTCAGAGCATCTGCTTCCAGCACTGACCTCACGTTGCCTCAGCAGTATCCTGAATAGTTAGTACATTACAAGGTAATTGAACCTGCATTTAGTAGCAGTTGGCATTCTTAAAATAAGTAATCAACCATTGTTGTTTGCTAAAACTCAAGTTTTTAAAGCATTTTAACTATTGATACAGAATTGGATTTAGGTAAAGTTGTAAATTACTACTATTTCTTTAATATGCAAATATATGAAGAGATCAACTTTTTTTCATTGTAATTTGGTCATATTTTCTGACTTCTTCCTGGATGTCTTTATTATACAAGGGATTCTCACTGGTTTTGTTTATTCTAACCTTATAGAAACTACTTTTTTTTGTCCTCATAGACTGTACTGGTTGTTTCCATATGTATTATATAAAGATTATGTTAAAATGTGTTTGTTATACCCCTATTCTGTGCTCAGTGGTATTTAATTGGCACTTTAGATATAATAGTGAACAAAGCAAGTAATTGCTCCCCCATGAGGCTTCAACTTGCTCAAGGAGATAAATGAATGAAATAATTACAAACGATGGCAAGTATAGGATCTGGTATGGTGCTCTATGGGAACGCAGAGAAGGTTTCCCAGGGGAAGAAGTTATTAGAAAGATTGCCACTGAATTGAATGAGAGAAAGATGGTAGCACATTGAGCAACCATTGTAAGTACTCTGAGGCAGCAGGCAGCACAGTGGGCCTG
Source organism: Arvicanthis niloticus (assembly GCF_011762505.2). Taxonomy (NCBI): domain Eukaryota; kingdom Metazoa; phylum Chordata; class Mammalia; order Rodentia; family Muridae; genus Arvicanthis; species Arvicanthis niloticus. The sequence continues at coordinate 47,396,896 of NC_047667.1, read as the reverse complement.
GGCTTAGAGTGGTGAGGTGTGGAGAGTTTGTCTAACCTGAATAACCTAGAAGGAAAATGAGACTAGATGGTTAAATGGCGATAAGATTTTATATGACCTTTTATGAAATACAGAATAAAACAGAGATTTGCAATATTAGTACTGCTCCTATGGTTCTTTTGTGTCATCATCTGTTATTTATTCTACTTGTATTAAGAGCTAATGTCTTGCCCTTACTGTTACATTTCTCTTTCTGTGATAAGACACTATGACCAAGGAAACATACAGAAGAAAGGGTTTTGGAAGGACTTTAGTTTCAGAGGTTCAGTCCATGACCATCATGGTAGGGAGCATGGTAGCAGGCAGGCAGACATGGTAATGTATTAGTAGCTGAGAGTTTACATCTTGATCTACAAGTACAGGCCAAGAAGGCTAACTGGGAGTTGAGTTAGGCTTTTGAAACATCGAAGCCTGGCTCCAGTGACACACCTCTTTCAACAAGGTCAGACCTCCTAATCATTCCTAAACAGTTCCACCAATTATGGATCCAGTATTGAAATATGGAGCCCGTGGAGATGATTCTGATTCCAACTATGAAAACTCTGCTGTCTAAGACATTGTTTGGGTGTTTAAATAATGAAATAATAACATAATATATAATATGGTCTAAATTAAAAAATTTCATGCTTCTGGTGTTTCTTCTAATAAATTATAGCTTCTGCTTTTAGGAAGTCATTATAAAGTAAGACGAAAGACATCTCTGAGAGTTTTTGCAGTTAGCACTCATCAATTGAAAGGAGAGGAAAGTTATCATCATTAGTTGCTAATGATGATAAAAAGGGTGGCAGTGACACCAAGACCATAAGATGAGAAGAGTGATTCTTTTAACTCCTAAGAAAGCAGTGTATGTGATGAGCTATGGAGGTATATGTTACTGATCCTTTGTTATTGAAGCTTCCCATTGTCAATTATTTCCTGCAACTACCAGAAAAACTAATAAAGAAAGCCGGGCCAGAAGAGTCACTGAATATTAAGGAAACCTTGCCTTATTGGAACATCTAACAATTTTTTTGTGTTTGTTTTTTTTTGTTATTGGAAAGAAGGATGGAGGCTTAAATTCTGTTTCCCATTGTGACCTTATATACTGGAAACCCATGCAACCATGGGTTGCTTACAATACTTTTAGATTAAAATCCTTTCTGGTATTTGAAAATATGTGAAACTAGAGCAATTTAGTGCTTGAGTCCCTCTACATGTGATAGGTTTTTGTGTGTGTGTGTATTTTCTTAATTTTAGGAAAAATTAATAACTTTTAAAATATGTGTATTTTTAAATGATTTAAATTTTGGTAATTTAATTTCTAAAATTGTTTTCTAGTAAAGCTTAACACTTTTCTTAGTATAGAATGGATGACATGACTACATTCACAGATATTTAGCAAATATAATTCTCTTTTGAATATTATAATGTTTAAGAATATTCTTTTTTTTTTTTTTTCTTTTTTTTTTCGAGACAGAGTTTCTCTGTGTAGTCCTGGCTGTCCTGGAACTCACTTTGTAGACCAGGCTGGCCTCGAACTCAGAAATCCACCTGCCTCTGCCTCCCAAGTGCTGGGATTAAAGGCGTGCACCACCACTGCCTGGCAAGAATATTCTTATATTACTTTATTTAAATGATTTTATCTGTTTAAGTACATTGTTTCCCTGTAAAGTAATACTTCGTAACTTTTACATTACACATAAATATTTACTTTTCAAAACTAAGCATATTCATCTTAAGATTTACTAGTCTAACTTGTCTGATAAATATTTCTGTTGAGATGTGTACTATCTTTCTGTATTTCATTCCACCCATGAAGATTTTAAAAATAGCACAATCTTTCATAAAAACAGTTTAACATGGGAGACAGAATAAGCTTTCTATGCTTTAGGAACCATTTTTATAAAACCTGAAGAGATCTTTCTAACATATTTTTGGAGTGGCAGCCATTAGTAGACAGAAGAGGACGTGATGTAGTGATACAGTGTTAGAGATGACAGTTTCGACTGTTTTTAGTCTCAGTGTCTTAACTGTGTGGTTGTCAAGCCATGCTTCCTTCTCTAGTTCCCTCTTTGTCCATTTGTGGAGCAGTTACTGTACTTGCTGCATAGAGATTCACTCTATTAAAATTTATTATATGTATTAATTTATTAAATGCTGGGAAGAGAGGGAAGGAGAAAAGAGAGGGGTAAGAAAATGGAGGAGGAAAAGGGGGAGGGAAGAGAGAAGGGAGGGAGGGAAGGAGAAGGTGCCCTAGAGCTTCCACGGGCACCTTGCTTGTGCTAAAGTGCACATGTGGATTTCGGTGGAAAACCTGTAGGGGCCTGTTCTGTTCTTCCACAGTGTCATGGGTGGGGATCAAACGTGGGTTGTCAGAGCTGTTGGTGACAAGTACCTCTTACCTGCTGAGCAATCTCAGGCTTGAGATTTAGAATTTTATAGAGACAAAAGTGTAAAAGCCCATAGTAAAACTTTTGGCATATAGGACATGTTTGTTTGTTTGTTTGTTTGTTTAAAAAAAAACAAGTATTACCTTCCAAAAAAAGAAAAAAAAAAAAAAAGCAGGGAAAAAAAAAAAAAAAAAGCCGGGCAGTGGTGGCACATACCTTTAATCCCAACACTTGGGAGGCAGGTGGATTTCTGAGTTTGAGGTCATCCTGGTCTACAGAGTAAGTTCCAGGACTGCCAGGGCTACACAGAGAAACTGTCTCGAAAAACCAAAAAAAAAAAAAAAAAAAAAAAAAGCAGAAACAAGTATTGCCTTCCATTTGTATTTTTGTTTTCCTGATTTGTTTTAATCCTATAACAATTGAAAAATTTGTTTGGTAGGTTTTTTTTTTAATGTATTTAACTATCAGAAATAGGTTTAAAATAAATGATTGCATGTAGTATGTAAACCTAAGTCAAAATGTTTTAATATACATAAAATACTTGAGCAAATATTTATTTTGCTTCTACTAACCTATATATATATGTAATTCAAGCACTGTGGGATGGATTTCGTTAGCTCTGACATGTTTAGTGTAGTAAGATACACATAGATTAAGTGTTTCTGTTTATTCTGATGCTCCCTGTCTTCTGAGATCATATTTGACCCAGGTATTTCTTCATGGTCCAGTCCTGGTGTTTTGTTGTTCAGGTCAGTGTGCTAAGCTCAGCACATTCATGTGGGTGTGGCAGGTACTGAAGAGACAATTAGCTGACTTTGAATTTCTAATAAAATATGACTGTTCATTTTATAGTGAAAAAACAATGGTTATATCATTAGTTCATGGAGACTTAAATGATTTTTTAATAATTTATGGTTTTTTCTACCAAAGAGTATTACATTACTGCTGACTTTTTAGTGTCATAGTACCTTGTGGTAGTTTTTCTACAAGGTTTAAAGGTATATGCCAGTTTTGTTTCCCTAGTACTATTCATAAGAAATAATTTCTGCAAATGCTTTAAGGAGAATGCCTCCAGAAGTCCTTAAATACCATTTACATATTATGAGGATCGGTCAGTTTCATTGTCTTCTTTTGTCAGTCTTGATCTGAGATCGCAGAGTAAGTCTATAAGCCTGCATGTGCCTGGCAACTGTTACCTAGTGACAGTTTCAGCTGCAGTAGCCATTGGCTGTGCTGTTGATTGGGGCAGGAGGACCGAGTCACCTTTCTGATGGTGAGTTCTTCTCCATCAGCTCAGGATGATGATGAGGAGGAGCAGACGCTGGCTCAGGTGGAGGCAGCAAGACTGAGAAACTGTAAAGAATCTCCCTGCAGCTTCCCGATAGCTGCATCACAGTAAATCGGACTTCTGAATCAAGCAGCCCAGCCTCGCAGCTGATCAGAGTGAATGTACATGAGAAGCATCACCTTATTCCTATAACAAGAGAACTATTTTCTGATAAGTGAAACTCAGCATGTCCAACGAGGAATATCCCGTGGCTGACATAAAAGGACTTGCCTGAATGATGTGTTGCTGCACAAGAAAATAACTTTGAGAAGAATGCTTTCTGTTAAGCTGCTACATTGTTCCTGAAGGAAATGTTTTCATTTCTAGTGCATGCTATTTCTTCAAAAGCTGTGACAACAAAGAGTGACAAGAGACTCCCTGAATTGCTTGTACTTGGGAAAAAGACTTTGGCAAATGTTAACACAGTTCCAGAATGACCTTGGAAGCCTTTCGGATGGATTCTGCCCTGCCACAATCGCAGTATGTCAAAGTCCAGGATTTAAATCCGTCTTGATGTTTTGAGGTATTTTAAAACAGGACTATTTCCCAAACTACCTGATGGCCCTGTTTTAATTGTGCTTTTGTTTAAAATAGAGCATAGAAACAGACAAGGCATTTTCTTAACATATGGCTGTTAATAACTGCAAATGTAATAAACAAGGTAATTTTCCACTTTCAAATATTTAGTTGAAGTAATGATTGAATGTGTTAGTCATCTAATGGAAATAAGAAAGGTCTTAACAAATTGAAATATGAAGCCGACTAGAAAGACTGAAGTAACATACCAGCAGCATCTCTAGTGAAGTGTGCTCAGTGTACAGGGAGGTTCCAGGATGATCGGAATCTTATCTATATTTATGAGACTTGGGCATTGTTGCAAATGTGAGGAATTACTTCAACCTATACACTTTATTATGCTTTTTTATAAGGAAATATTGTATCAAATAATGAAAGTTATTTTTAGTTATAGATGCTGAAATTAATACCAAAAATTTTATTTTGAAATAAAAGAGATATCAATTACAGTGTTGTTAGCAGCACCAGCAACTGGCTGGTATAAAGCTGCTTTCATATAAATGTTTAAAGAACAAATACAAAACTAGGACTTCAGAAGTTTTCTCTAATTTTTAGTCTTAGGTGTTATCACACTACTTCATTGTGAAATTACCTTTTATTACACAATGGAATTACCTTTTATTCTCATAAGCATTATATGGAAATCTGGAGTCTGACTTTTACTGCCAGTGTACCTCATTGTGTTTATACAAATAAGCCTTTTGGAATTAGACTTGACAGAATTGTTGTTCCTTACTTTACAAAAATGTAAGAGAAATGGCTCCTAAAGTTTTCCATCGGCATCAGATGTGACCCTCTGAGGCCAAGGACACTTTGTCATATGAACCCTTTCTTGCCTTTCTATCTTTTAAAACTAGGATCTTAATTATTTAAATTCTAAAATATGAGTGGATTTTCATCTCAGCTCATCACAGTTGAAGCAGGAGACCTCAGACAATTTAGAATTGTTTCTTTCATTTTCATTCTAATTGATTTCTAAGAAACCCTCTCTTAAGAGAAACCTTTCTTCCCCTAATCTTTCTTTTTTTTACAAATTTAATTTTTCATAGTACTAGCTAATACATGTATTTTCTGTAGAAGTGCCTGAATCTGCAGAAGTGTCTTGTAAGCGCTGGAGGGAGCTAACCAGAGACCTCTTTTCACCTTTCTAGCTCACTCTCCTCCCTTACCCCCAAAGCTGAGATGTGTCACTGGTGAACTAAGGCTGATGAAGAGACCTGAGCACACTGTGGGCTGCTCAGCTGTAATACAGGCACTGGCACTTTCTACTGAAGCATGTTCTGAGACACTGATTTGCAGAGTTTAACAGATGCTGGCCTGGGTACCTGCTTGTGGGAGCCAAAGCTACAAATTACCTTAATTTCAAGCCATGAATGAATCCAGGTGGACTGAATGGAGGATTCTGAACATGAGCAGTAACATTGTGAATGTGTCTGAGCATCACTCCTGCCCGCTTGGATTTGGTCACTACAGTGTGGAGGATGTCTGCATCTTTGAGACAGTTGTCATTGTCTTGCTGACATTTCTGATCATCTCTGGGAATTTAACAGTCATCTTTGTCTTTCACTGTGCTCCGCTGTTACACCATTATACTACCAGCTACTTCATACAGACGATGGCATATGCCGACCTCCTCGTCGGAGTTACCTGCTTGGTTCCTACTCTGTCCCTTCTTCATTACTCTACAGGTGTCCATGAATCATTGACTTGCCAGGTGTTTGGATATATTATTTCAGTTCTAAAAAGTGTTTCTATGGCATGTCTTGCTTGCATCAGTGTGGATCGATATCTTGCAATAACCAAGCCTCTTTCCTACAATCAACTCGTCACTCCTTGTCGCCTGAGAATTTGCATTGTTATGATTTGGATTTACTCCTGTCTAATTTTCTTGCCTTCCTTTTTTGGCTGGGGCAAACCTGGTTACCATGGTGACATTTTTGAATGGTGTGCCACATCTTGGCTTACCAGTGCCTATTTTACTTGCTTTATTGTTTGTTTACTTTATGCTCCTGCTGCCTTGGTTGTCTGCTTCACTTACTTTCACATTTTCAAAATTTGCCGGCAGCACACCAAAGAGATAAGTGACCGGAGGGCCCGGTTCCCTAGCCATGAGGTAGATGCCTCTAGGGAAGCGGGACACAGCCCTGACCGTCGCTATGCCATGGTTTTATTTAGGATAACTAGCGTGTTTTACATGCTATGGCTTCCATATATTATTTACTTTCTTCTAGAAAGTTCTCGTGTCTTGGACAATCCAACACTGTCCTTCTTAACCACCTGGCTTGCTATAAGCAATAGTTTTTGTAATTGTGTAATATACAGCCTCTCCAACAGTGTTTTCCGCCTTGGCCTCCGAAGGCTTTCAGAAACAATGTGCACATCTTGTGTGTGTGTGAAGGATCAAGAAACACGAGATCCCAAACCTAGGAGACGGGCAAATTCCTGCTCCATTTGAAGAGAACTACAGTAAATCAACTGTAATGTGACAGTGGTTTGGATTGTATTCTTGATTCATTTGGAAAAATGCCCTAGAGAAATATTTATGTGAATAGTTGACCATGAAGTGAAGAATAAGATTAAAGATCTTTTTTATTTCATTTTGTGCAAGGCAAAAAAAGGGGAAAGGATGTATGAAGAATAATCTCATAAAGAATTACAGCTTGTGAATATATGTTCAGTGTTTGATCCTCATCACTGATGATAGAAGAGGAACTTCAAGTCTACAAAATAGGAGCAAATCCCTTGGTATCTTTCTGTGTCCTTTCTGCCTGCGTGTCTTTTATTTAGTCTTATTCTGTGTTCTTACTCCTTATACTTGTGGGAGTTACTATTTGCTAAACTTCCCTTTATGAGAAGTGCTTGTACATCTGTGTGGCCAAGTGTTGCCTTGCCATCGGAGCATTGAGACATGTCAGTCTATATAAGTTGTGTTGCCTTTGAAGAGGATGCACAGTGTTATGGTTTGTTATTTGTCATACAACCCCTGTGCCTATGTTCTTGTCATCTTCTCCATAGCTCAGATTTCTACTCCAATCAGAAAGGAACAGTATCTTTTCCCTCTGTATAAAAGGCCATTTGGTTTCCTCTCCCTTTTCTCAGCACCTGTTATTGCTTTTTCAGTTTTTCTTCAATCCTGTGGGACACATCTAGAAGTGTCTTAGCTGATGAAAGAATCCTCTATATAATGCAGTCAAGATGGTAAACAGGTTACTTTTCAAGCAAAGCAATCTAGCAGCTAGGAGGTTGTATTCAATACTTCAGTGGATTTTGAAAACATTTCTACCAGATTTCTTTGAAGTTAGTTCCTGTGTCTGAAGTAAAGTCCTCTTGGCTATAGTGAAGATTTTTTTTTTTTTTAATTTTCTCTGTGAAGCCCACAGTAATACTAACACAGATGCAGTTTACTCACCGGTAATAACGTTCTACTGTCTGTGCTACCCAGAATGACCTTTAGACAAGCCTGACACTGCAGTGATAGCCTAGGTTTGCGGCACTTCACTGTCACGTCCTCTACTCATTTCTTTCGTGTGTATTTACATATTCTATATTTTTACAAAAAATATGTTATATTACATGATCTGTGCCTAATGTTTTCTTAGCACAATTCATATATCAATGTTGTTTAAGGTGTCAACATTGGAAAACGTATATATATGGACTAACTTTAAAATGAAAATACTTTTGTGTCATTGTTATTCAGATATTTATATTAGATGAAGCTGCATTCTTAGTGTTGCTGGGAATGTAGTATACTTATCAAAAGCAGTTTAGATACGTCAGTATTTTGTTATATAATGGTCTGTTTTCAAATGCAGAGATGAACTTATTTTTAGTGTGCTACCTAAGGGTTGGGGGTTTAGGTTCAGCCATAGTAAAGTGGATGTGAGCAGAGCAGTTTATGTTCTTACCCTAAATTCTTGACTGGAAGAGGTTTGAAAATTTCTACCATATTGCAGAGGATTTTTCTTCCTAGCACTTCAGACTTTTGTGCTTTATGAAAAGTATTTAATGATGCGTGCCTATGACTCTGACACAGAAGCCAACCATGTCCGCACACTGGTGTTTTGACTTCAAAAGTCTGTTAAAGAAATGTTGTCACTTTATTAAGGTTGTTCTGAACCCTTGTATATTTTTTAAATATGTAAGAAAGGTTTAAAATAAAGAATAAAATAGTATTCTATATATCAAAACCAGATTTTGTATCAATTTACTGAAACACCAGAAATAAGAGTTACTTGGAAAATCAGAATCAAATTGTTCTGTACTTTATAGATGAGGGTTGCATAGAGTATTGTTTCCTGTTTGCCAGTGATATCATAGATGAATTGAGGTGTACCATTTTAAACAGTATTTATATTTCTTCAAATAAGAAAATAAATTCTTCAATATTATTTGTATTATTCAGGAACCCATTTTTGTTTTGTTTAATTTAACCTAACGTAGAGGAGCTGGGAAGGTGGCTCAGTGATTGAGAACACTTATTAGCACCTTCACAGAGACTTGACTTCCATTCTCAGCACCCTGTGGGGCAGTTACATGTGTAACTGCAGCTCCAGAAGAGCTGATATCCTCTGCAGGCCTCTGTAGGTGCCCATACTCACCTGCAGACACCTCCATACAGACATCCACATATATATAATAAAAAATGTTCATGGAAGTTTACAGTCGGGACAGGGATCTGGAGCTGTTCCCTCTCCTGAATTTTCCTTATAATGTTAAATGGTTTTCTGCCAGGTTCAACAGTAAGTTTTATGTGGATTATAACATTTAATCCTCTCTATAGGCCTTGCTCCTGTTACAGTTATTATTTTCAGTCTAGAGCTGAGGAAAAGTGATTCACTTGGGATCACTCAACCAATTACAGAGCCTTCTGCACACTTCTCTGGTGGCTTTGTCTGTGTCTGATGCCAGTGTAGCACACAGTTGTCTATACCTTAGCTGAATAATGGTCTGCACTGCAGTTCAGACAAGCCTCTCTCACTCTGCTTTTTCTTCAAAAATTTTCTGGGCATCATTTATGTTTTCAATGCTGTCTTTGCCTCAGTTTTTCCCCCATGGAGTATCATTTTATTTGATCTTGTACACTTCTTTTATTAAAACCTCAGTCTGTTAAGCCCAACCTTACCAGCATATTTTGTAATCAAATTGAACCTCTGCTATTTCCTTGAGTTTTTATTATTTATAGTAGATTTTTCTTGAATAGCTTTTTCAAAGATCTTTGAGCTTTTCTTAAAAAAAAAAAATGAGTGAGAAGCCCTTTGAAGGGGAAGAGTAAAAAAATAAAGACTTTTAAACCTTTAATAAAGACGATACAACCTTGTAGCCGACATCCTTGTCCACTGGCTTCTAAAATATATTTGCTCCCTCTTCTGAGATGTCCCCTGAGTCTCCCTTGTATGGATTGTATTGTAAATGGATCAGTTGGAAGCACCCCACAGGCAGTTGTTCCCTGTGCTTTGACTAGTTATGGCTCTCTATAATGTCCATCTGCAGCAAAAAGAAACTTTCTGATGAGGTGTGAGAGGTACATTTATGTACGGATATAAGGGTCAGAGAGGGCTTGGGGTGGAATGGGAGTAGGAATATGATTAAAATATGGTGTAGGATATTCTCAAAGAGTTACAAGAATATTTTTTTTAAAACAAACAAACAAAACCCTTTATCATAGTGTGAAAGACACTGAGTGAAGAACATTCTGGACTCTGGTTAATTTACTTTCTTTTGGTACATTTTAATACCATAGTAAGATGGTAATTGGAGACTGTTCTTTTAATCTTTAAGATGGTCATTAGTGAGAGTCAGAAATTATGCTGTATTCTAGTATCCACAGATGCTTGGTTCTATAGCTATAAAATAATGAAGGGCTTCAGACTCCACTAATGTATCCCCATTAATGTATGCAGCGCTATGGTCTTGAATTGATACTAAATATTTCAAGACCTCACTTTTCTCATTGACAAAATCAGATACTGGTTCGTACAGGTATAAAATGTACAGACTGTTCTCAGCATGGCTTCTTCATATAGGGTATTCAGAATGTTTAAGCTGTTGTTTGACTAACTTTCTGCTACCATATTATTAACACAAAACTCTTAACTATAAAATTCTAGTTGAAAGAGAATCCATTCAGAATTAGGCTTTTCTCAGATAGCATCTTTTCCTGCTCATGGGTGTTTCAAACCCAGATTTTGGATTGGACTTTGATGTTTTTAATTACATAAATGTCCACAACATCTGAAGACATAGTTCCCAGGAACAGTTATTTGTGATTAAAGATATCCCACAAGCTGTTGTTAAGACATTCAGATATGAGTCAGAGATTGCCTTTTTATTTCCGTGTATTAAATAATGTTTAAAACATTGTTTTTTTCAGCAAGGTTACAATACTAAGTAGGGATTGTCTTATTTTTCTTTGCAATATAAATCCTGTCATTTATTAAAATGGAGTTTGAACTATTTTGTCACATATATTTTTCAATTATTAGTTAGCCAATTTAGTCTTCAGATACTATCAATTATATATTTTAAAATATATGACATTGTTAGCTTAAAAGATTTTTCTCAGAGCCTCTCCATTCTCTGATCATTAGGTCTGAGAAAGATGCACCTGTGTAATAAGCAGATAAAAAGAATAAGCCATGAAGAGTCTGACAGTGTGACTTTTGAGCATACTATCACTACGGTCAGGTAACACTGTCACTGGGCACAGTGCCTTACACTGCTGGACCAATGCTGTATAGCTCTGTATTTTCCCGTGAATGCTTTTCTTCTCTGGATAAAGCTGTTTCAGAACTAGGGATGTAGCTCAGTTGGTAGAATGCTTGCCAAGCATGCACAGAGCCCTGGGTTCACATTCGTAGGAAAGCATAAAGCAGAGTGGTGGTATATGTAAATACTTATAGACTTTAGTTTTAGGGGATCCAGTGTTGTCTTCTGGAGTCCATGGGCATTTCATGGATGTAATGCACTGAAATACATGCTGGCAGAACAGCTATACACATGAAATTTAAAAAATTCCAAAATTTTATCCAGTGCTAAGTTTGCTTCATAATTTTAAATATTAACAACCTTATTCTAAATAGTAGAAATGGTTATAAATATTAAGGTATTAGGGTGTCTGGTTCTTTGCTAGTCTTCTGTTGTTTCTTTTGTACAATGTGGAATTACTTTATGACCAAAGAAAGAAAATTTATGTTTCACTAAGAAGAACACTAAATGTTAAAAATACTTTTTTTGAGAGGCCAGCCCAGTGGCTCAGTGGGTAAATGTACATAGTGCCAAGCCTAATGACCTGAGTTAAAGTCCCTGGACGAACATAGTGGGAGGAGAGAATGGCCTGCTAATCGCTGCTTTCTGAATGCACGCATGCATGCACATATTTGTAGTTACAATTATTTTGTTACTTTAAAACTGATTTTGTTAATTTTATAAGTAATTAATAATGGTCTTAATATCTTTCTATGAAAATACTTTATATAACTTTGAGATTTCTGAAATACTTCTGGGGTCTCTCTCTCTCTCTCTCTCTCTCTCTCTCTAAACTTGCGATACTAGATGTTTTTGCTGTATTTTTGCTTTAGTTATCACTGAATCTAAAATGATATAAGTCTGTTGTTTTTTAGTGAACTAGTCAATACACCTTTCTGCATTTTTCATATCTTTAACAACAAACACAGTTCTACACTAGGGAAAGAGTATCTCTTGGCTTCATTAACTGTGTTTGCTAGATAATAGAATTCCACTTTTGGTTCCCCATTTCCCAAAATCCATGTTCATATTTCAGTAACAATGAATTTTATATCTTATTCCTATCAGTCAGGTAAGGAAAGTCACGATAGAAGGCTCACTCACACTTTAGCCCAGCCTGATCTGAAACCCACTATGAGGCTTGGCTGGCCTTGAACTCTTGGTGACCCTTCGGTCTATGCATTCTGAGTGTGTGGAGTCATAGACAAAAATCACTCCTGCATTTTAGGAGTTAAAAATAAGTCTACACTAAGGAGTTTGTTATTCTGAGAAACCTCTTTCATTTTTCTGACTCATAGAATCAGAATCATGCTTCCAGAAATCAGACATACTTATCAACATTTTAGGTTACAAGCTTTATTGAATAGAGAAAGCAAAATTGGTCAGATAAACAGTTGTAGTATTTAGATTATCTCATAGGGGAATGGATTTTAAAAGGTCTTTTGAAGAAATGATGGCTGTAAGGAGTGAAGCTACCTCTACATATCAGGTCTCCATACACTCAAGGCAAACACGCCATGTAACAGGACACTGATGAGTGTAGTGTACTGACTTGTGCATGCCTTGCTGGCAAGCTGGATTGCATCATCACTCTGCATTTACCAGTTCATTTGGAGCCTTCATTTCATTGCCTGTTAATTAATACTTCTCACAAAGCTAAGAAATTGAAATTTCTATGCTTAATGGCCTCTGAGGTTGCTTGCTTCCATTCTTTCTGCTGACCTTCAGGTCTTCAGTCCTTTTCCTTCACCCAATACCAGATCAGGTTTCCCTCCCCGAACCCTCCCATCCACTTTCCCTCCTGTGTCCCTCCCTCCCTCCCCACTTGTGATTTCCTTCTTCTCCCTCCCAAGTGGGACTGAGGAGTCCTCACTTGGGCCCTTCAGCATGTTGACCATTTTTAGTTATGTGGACTATATCTTGGGTATTCTGTACTTTCCTTTTCTCTTTCTTTCTTTCGTTCTTTCTTTCTTTCTTTCTTTCTTTCTTTCTTTTTTTCCTGTGGGTTTCTTTTTTTTTTTTTTTTTTTTTTTTTTGCTAATGTCCACTTATTAGTGAGCACATACCATGCATGCATGCATGTCTTTTTGGGTCTGAGTTACCTTACTCAGGATGATATTTTCTAGTTCTATCTATTTGCTTGTAAAACTCAGGATGTCTTTGTTCTTTTATTATTATTGGATATTATATTTGCATATCAGATTTTATCCCCTTATCCCGTTTCCCCCCTGCCCAGGAACCCTCTATTCCATCCCCCTCCTCCTGCTTCTATGAGGCTGTGCCCCCCGCCTAACCCCCACTCCCACCTCCCCACCCTCGAATTCCCCCACACTTGGTGTCCAGCCTTCATGGGACCAAGGATCTCCTCTCCCACCTATACACCATAAGGCCATCCTCCCCTACATATACAGCTGGAGCCATGGGTCCCTCCCTATGTGCTCCCATCTCGTGGTTTAGACCCTGGGGAGCTCTGGTTGGTTGGTATTTTTGCTCTCCTCATGGGGCCACAAACCCTTTCACCTCCTTCAGTCTTCTCTCTAACTCCTCCATTGGGAACCCCTTGATCAGATCAATGGTTAGCTGTGAGCATCCACCTCTGGATATGTCAGACTCTGGCAGACTTCTAAGGTGACAACTCTATCAGGCTCTTGTCAGCATGCACTTCCTGGCATCCACATCAGCATCTACCTTTGATGACTGCACATGGGATGGATACCCAGGTGGAATGGTCTCCAGATGGCCTCTCCTTCAGTTTCTGTCTCACACTTTGTCTCCATATTTCCTCTCTTAAATATTTTGTTACTCCTTCTAAGTAGGACTGAAGCACCATACTTGGTCTTCCTTTTTCATGAGCTTCATGTGGTCTGTGAGTTGAATCTTGGCTATTTCAAGCTTTTGGGCTAATATCCACTTATCAGTGAGTGAATACCATGTGTATTCTTTTGTGATTGGGTTACCTCACTCAGGATGATATTTTCTAGTTCCATCCATTTACCTAAGAATTTTTTGAATTCATTGTTTTTAATAGCTGAGTAATACTCCATTGTGTAAATGTACCACATGTTTGTATACATTCCTCTGTTGAAGGACATCTGGGTTCTTTCCAGCTTCTGGCTATCATAAATAAGGCTGCTATGAATATAGTAGAGCATATGTCCTTGTTATATGTTGGAGCATCTTCTGGGTATATGTCCAGGAGTGGTATAGCTGGGTCCTCAGGTAATACTATGTCCAATTTTATGAGGAACTACCAAACTGATTTCCAGAGTGGTTGTACCAGCTTGCAATCCCACCAACAATGGAGGAGTGGTCCTCTTTTTCCACATCCTCACCAGCATCTGCTGTCACCTGAGTTTTTGATCTTAGCCATTCTGACTGGTGTGAGGTGGTATCTCAGGGTTGTTTTGATTTGCATTTCCCTGATGACTAAGGATGTTGAACATTCTTAAGGTGCTTCTCGGCCATTTGAGATTTATTCTTTTATTTTATGTGTATCAGTGTTTGCGTGCATGTATGTATGTGTACTCTGAGTGCACAGTGCTCAGAAGAGGTTGTCTTTATACCTGAAAATGGATCTGTTGCCACCATGTAGGTTCCAGGAACACATCCTTGGGCTTCTGCATGAGCAACAAGTGTTCTTCCTCCTAAGCCAGCTCCTCAGCTACCACCTCATTAGTTTATGTTTAAACAAATGAATTCAGAGAGTTTTCCAGTCCTCCTACCTTTTCTTTAGCAAGCAAAGTGTAGTGTTTTAAGAGAAAACCAGAGATTGCTTGTAGAGATGAATTGAGTAAAATTTTATTCTCTGTTTTTCCCTGTATATACCCACAGCTTGCCTGCTAATAAGGAGCCCAGTCTAGTTTGTGACAGTTTGCACTCTTGCCATCCCTGTGAATTGGTCTTTAAATTCGAATTCCCATCCGTCCACCTAACTTACCTTCTTTTCCCTCCCCTTTTCATTTTTTTTGCTTTTGATTTTTATAGAAATGTTGATTCAGAAGGAAAATCTGGGGTATTTTAAATAGAATGATAGAGAATAAATTATATATTGTTTCCTCACCTGATATAATTAGATGTGAAAATAGCCACTGATTATGGGTTTCCTCTGTTCCATTTCTATGAATTTGGAGTTTTGAAATGTGGGGATTTTCAGATGTAGTTATTTATATCTTAAACATTTCTTTATATCCTATAGCATATTTTTATGAAAATCTTTATAAATAAATCTTTATCTATATGTAGTATTTTTTAATTTTAAAATAAATACTAAGTCAGATTGTGATTATTTTCCATTTTGCTAATTTCTTTCCAAAAAGACTGAATTTGTTTTATCCTCAGACCAAGAATGTATGAAGCTCTGAGGTTCTGCAGAAGCTCCTCCCACTGCAGCTTCTCAGACTTACTCAGTTAGGGCCCCAGAGTTTTCAGTGCCTATCCTCCCAGCTCCTACAAGAAATTTCTTTGTCATATATTCCTTTTCCAACTTAAAAAACATATCATGCTACAATTTTTTTTTTCAAAATTTGTTGAACTGTGATCATTTTCCCACTTCTGTCAGTTTCTGTTTACTCAGTGCTGCTACTTGGCTATTAAACTCTGACACATCAGAGTTGGCTAATGCTGTTCTCCCAGTATTAATTCAGTCTTCAGTGTTGGCTAGTTCACTATATCTGGTGTGTGCTAAACTTTGAGAAAGGCTTAGCTTTTTCCCCTTGGCATCCTGCCTCTGTTGTAGCAGTGATGATAGCTTCTAAAGATGTGATGGGAGCACCTAAGCAAAGCCAAATAAAGAGGCACACAGGAAGCTTTGAGGCCTGTGCGTGAGCATGGAGATGCCGCTGTGGAGGACTGTGGACCCCAGGCCTAGTGTGACACTTAGAGTTTCCCTGTGAGCAGCTCTCAGAGTGGGCCTTAGAGTGCTCTGTCTAAAGTGACTGCTTCCTTGTTTTGAGCTTTGTGCAGGTACTCTGAGCTTTGTAGAAGGTGATCTGTGTATTGTGAGTAGTTTATTTGTTGAGCTAAAGTGAATTTGCTGGAGGTATTCATCATGACTTGAGTCTTTTCCCGACACTTGTGCTGCCCACCTCATGAGAGTGCGGTTTGACTGCACTATCCTTTTCTCCTCTGCTTTCCGGTCACACTGTATAAATAGAACAGCTTTTGCAAAGAGTATTTTGGGGGACTTGCAAGATTACTTAATATAGCTGTCCATCTTAATTGAAATTGTCCTTTCAGAGTTCACATTCACTGGACTTGTAAACTCTTCTTATATGCATCTTAAAGGAGGTGGGTAGCCATCAGGCTGACTGTGGCTTTTTGGTGATTTTTCTTAGACTCAACTGAAAAGAACATCTGAGTTCTGACTATGATCATGTGGGAAATTTTATATTTTTATTTTACCCATAAACTTTAATGGAATCATTGTTTTGTCAAGTATTTGCTAAGCCTTGAGCTATTCGTATAGCATCTGATTTAGAAGATCCTCACTAGCTTTTCTCTGTATAAACTTTTATTATATTCTTTTTTAAATGGCTTAGAGCTGAATGTGATATTTTTCATGTGATATGCTCAATAATAGATGAATATGAATCTATCATTTTTCTTGGCTTATATATGTGACTATTGTTTATTCAGCCAAGAAATTAAATCAGATACATTTAAAGTTTATATATATATATCTCATTTTAACACACTGAGTTTATTTTTGACAAATATATTTTAAACAGCTGCTTAATTTCATCTTTGTATATGTATGACCTTTATGTTTTTCAAAAATGCAATTTTACTTTGGAAGATGGAGGCAGGAGAGCTGTAAGTTTTAGACAAGCCTAGACTACACAGTGGGACTCTGCGTCTAATAAGCAAAAGCAAACCAAAAAATGAAAATATTTAAAAATTCAGTTTTACATTATCCTGTAGTTTGGCTCCTAATATTGCAAGAGGCCCGTTTAGCCAAGGCTTCTTTCCCAACATTATAAGTATTGGAAAGTGGTGGGAATCTTGAAAAATAAGGCCTAGTAGGAGGTCTTAGGTGTATGGGAACATTCCTCTTGAAAGGGATTATAGGACGCTGTCCCCTCTCCCTTGCTTCCTGGGCATCATGAGGTGAGCAGCTTCCCTCAGCCCCATATGCTGTCTGATATCTTGACTTGTTGCAGGCCTCAAACAACAAGGTTGATAGACAGCATAGCAAAACCCCAGCCCTCTTTCCCTTTCTTCTATCCACTGTTATCCATGTAACACTGACTAACATGTCTTATTTTATTTCCTTTGAACTGTCTCAGACTTTATCAAACTGCTTTGCTTTTCTAGTATGCTAATATTTCTATTTGAAGATGTGGTAAATATATCTTTAATGTATGAAACTAGATTATTTGAAAAGTTCATTCCAAACCATGTAAGAAATTCCCTAGACCTTTCCCATCTTAGAGATATGTTGGAATGCTTCATAATTAATATAATTTCTTACAGCGTATAGCTACAGGAGTCATTTAGTATGCTTTATGTTTATAGGAATTAAATGAATGAAGGTATTTCTCAAGATATTATACCTGTTATTTTTATAGCAGTAAACTTTTAATTTGTAATATACCTTAATCTTGCCTTCTGTTGCTGTTTTCTTCTAACAGCAGTTTCAATTATTGGTACTCTCAATATTCCTCATTATGACTAATTGCAAAAACAGTTTTAAACAGCCAATTTGCAAAGATGGTATACAACTTACAAAACCTAGTTTTCTTCTAATGCTTGATTGTTATTTTAGCTTTATGGCTTCTATTAATGTTAACAAGAAATTTTACTTTGGAAAATACCATTTAAAAATGAAACCAGCTAAATCTTTATAATTTGAATTTTATGAATTATATTTTAATTAATTTATAGAATGATACTGCTATTTTACAACATTTTATTTAATGTAATTCAAAAGATATTTTGGGTTTGCTAGAAGACAGTATAATCTCACTCAAATTTATAATATTGAATTACAGGTTTTTTAAAAGATAAAAACCAACTAAAGAGTATACATGGAGGGATTCATGGCTCCAGCTGCATATGTAGCAGAGGATGGCCTTGTCTGGCATCAGTGGGAGGGGAGGCCCTTGGTCCTGTGGAGGCTTGTTGCCCTAGGGTAGGAGGAAACTAGAGGGGTGAGGCTGGAGAGGGTGGGTGTGTGGGGAAGCACCCTCTTAGAGGAAAAGGGGAGGGGAGCAGATAGGGGATTTGTGGGAGACTAGGAAGGGGGACAACATTTGAAATATAAATAAATAAAATAACCAATTACTTTTTAAAAAGATAAAACCAAGCCTTTTGATTATTCATTCAGCAAATCAAAGTATAATTTATATGATCATTCATACTCTATAAATACCTTTTAAATATTGAAAGTTTTTTTTAAAAAAATATGGATGTCTTTAGCTTTGAAAGTTAGTTTGCAGGATTTTCAAGAATGCGTTTTAGTGGATGATTGTTGGGGCCTCTGTGTGTGTGTGTGTGTGTGTGTGTGTGTGTGTGTGAGAGAGAGAGAGAGAGAGAGAGAGAGAGAGAGAGAGAGAGAGAGAGAGAGAGAGAGAGAGAGGTTGGTTGGTAGGTTGTGATTTATGTGTGTGACAATGTATGCATGCATCATGGAGCATCTTGTATAGTGACCAACCCAAGGTCTATGTGTTTCTTTAATGGATTTTCTACATTCTTCTTGTTTTTGTTTGTTTTGTTTTTTTAGATAGATTCCGTATCACCAGTTGGTTAGACTAGCTGTCTAGCAAGCCCCAGGAATCTTCCTCTTTTTCACTTTCCTGGTATTAGGATTTTAGGCATACACTGCTGTGCCCAGCTTTTTATGTGGGACTTGGGAATATGAACTCAGGTCCTTATGTTTGTATGGCAAATACTTTACTAACTGAGCCATCTTTTCTATCCACTAAAAGATGAGTGTGTGTGTGTGTGAGTGTGTGTCTGCGTGCACTAACTTGAAAACCTTACATATGCTAGGCGATTGATTACTCTACCACTAGTCTATATATTCCCCACTGGCTTATTATTTTTCTGTGATTTTATCGCTGGAGCTTAAAAATAACTGGTAATTTCAATATTGCCTCCCATCCTAAAATATACTTTCATAAGTCCTAATGTAGTCTCATCAGCTGTTGTTCCTGTCTGTAACTTAAAGATATTTACTAATTGTGAACTCAAGTGTTAATTTTTAACATGTCTACTATTTGATTGCATGTCAGATGTTTGTAGAAATAGAAATATCTATTCTTATTATAGTCCTGGCATATGAAAACTATTGTTAACCTGTGTTTTTAATGAGTTTTCAGTTTCTTCATTCCTTCCATCAGCAACCATTTACCAACTAACTTGTAGGAGAATTATACTACTTTGATCATGGTAAGTGAAGAATGATAAGCTCTTCTCATAAACTGTATGTAGAAATATAGGTCAGCATAAAGTGTTCTAAGTTAAGGCAGCAAGTACAACTTAAGGTGATCTTAGATTGTGGATGTACAGCGAAGGCAATAAACAAATATAAAATAGAGAGGGTTAGGATGGAGAGCTACCATGTGATTTATTGTTGTGACTGTCCCTCATACAATATGACAGACTCAGTTTAGAATCCTGTAAACAGTGAACTTCTGAACAGCAAATATCCTCTGTGTACACGGAGTAGAGGATTCTTGTTTACGTATGAGATGAAGATATTTGGCTATTATATCAATAAAGCCACTATTTCTAAAAAAAAGAAGACACAACATTGAGGCCCAGAGAGATATGCTTGATCTCGGACACAGTCTTCCCCAGTGTGCTGTCATTGGGTGGAGTGGTGAGAGCCCTCTGAATCATAGGATCTGTAGTAGTGTCTCCTCATTGCTTGTTATAGCTGCAAGAACAGAATTGGGTATACAGAATACCCTAGCTACATGTATGATCTCAGCTGGAATCTAATTAAAGTATTATTTGGATATGAAATAAAATGTCAGAAGGTAGTATTGTGAAGTCTGGTTTGGGTTAACTAAGTTATGAGAGTGATATGGGAAATGTGAAACTGAATTCAGAGTTTTTATGCATTCATTAATTTTATAAAAATAGCTTCTTAACTGAATTCTTAGCCTTTTCTATGCAAAAAATATTCTAATTTTGTTCTAAGACCATAGATTTTGTAACCTAAAAATTTGCCCCTTTTCTCCTGTAAACTATCAAATTTGGTTTAGAGAGATGGATCGGTGGTCAAGAGTGCATGTTGCCTTTGCATAGGACCCAAATTCAAAACCTTGTATAGCTCTGATGCCCTCTTCTGGCCGTGGTGAGCACCTGCACTTCTGGTACAAAGCATCTCACATACAAACTAATAAAATTAAACTTTTAAGAATAGTATCAAATTACTGTAGTACAGTATTATTTAATGTATAAATTGTATGGCTTTACATAGAATAATGCTTTTTAAAGATTGCACTAATAATTTTCTGATCTTTAGCATTAGCTCTCAAAGATCTCTATAGCTAATTATATTTTGAAAATAGCAGCTACATTATTATACTATATGGCAAACAGCATTGCAGCCTAAAACCACACATCTCAAAAACAATTACTGTGCATCTGTACATTGGGACCACTGTTTTCGTGGTCATAGGCCTGTTCTAGTGCTAACACACAATGATAATCAGTGCCTAACATTGACAGCTTCTGAGCAATAGCCTAAGAGTTGTATTTTTATAATAGAAAATATAAAATTAAGGAAATAATTTTCAGTTTATTGTTGATTCAAAGTCTGACATGAGTAGTAATCATTTTGCATGGTTTCATTTTTTTTCCCTGTGGTTTTGTTCTCAAACTGAGTTCTCAAACTCAGTTTTACTTACATGAGAGAGGAATAGATATCTCACAGTTTTTTTTCCTATCATTATTATTGTAACATGTAACATTTTATATTTGGAGCTGATATAATATACAATAGGAAATTTACATGTATAAAATGATAAAAGTATTTTCATTCAAGAGGATATTTTTCTTGGTTTTATACTTGACTTTGTAAGTCAGTTCACATTAATAAGATTGCCACTGAATGGTTTGAGTTCAGCGAGAGTTTACTGGAGTGCCTGTAGATCAGTTCTCTGGAAATATTTTTTAAAGTATTCATCTATTTTAATGGATAGGATTCATATAGATGGGATTCTTCTAGCCAAGGCACAATAGTTTGATTAATGGGTAATAAATCATATAAGTTAATAAATTCCTGTCATTAAAAATGCCTGTAGTTTCTGAGGTGTTTATGAGTCAGTATAATATTGTGAGGCAGCATAAAGCTTTGAGCTGTGGTATGAACATCTCCTTCTATTTTGCTTGTCTGTTTTCAAGAGCATCTCTTTGAACTTCAGCCCTATTTGACTCTTAACTGTCTTAGTTCTTTTGTAATTTA
Source organism: Arvicanthis niloticus (assembly GCF_011762505.2). Taxonomy (NCBI): domain Eukaryota; kingdom Metazoa; phylum Chordata; class Mammalia; order Rodentia; family Muridae; genus Arvicanthis; species Arvicanthis niloticus. Next base: position 47,375,424 of record NC_047667.1, on the reverse strand, counting down.
ACTTGTATATACTTGATTTTTTTCATATATTTTGGTTATATTTCTCCTCTCTCAACTCCTTCCAGATCCTCACTATCCTACTCACTCAACTTTATCTTTCATTTTTTCTAAAAACCTTACTAACACATGAAAAACAAAAACCAAAACAACCATCAAACCAGCAAGACCAAAAGTACCAAAACAAATGAAAATATAACAAAACTCATGAAAATATTTAGAGTCCATTTTCTCTTGACCAACTACTTCGGGGGGTGGGGGGCTTCATACCTACTTAATGTAGTACTTGAAGTGTTAGACAGAGAAATAAGACACTTGTAGGAGATCAAGGGGATGCAAATAGAAAAGGTATCTTTATTTCCAGATGAAAGACCATAAAGACTCCATCAGGAAATTTCTAGAGCTGAGAAACACTTTAATCAAAGTAGCAAGATTAAAAAAATTAACAAACAAAAATGTAGACTTTCTATGCATAAATGACATACATACTGAGAAAGAAATCAAGGAAACAGTACACTTCACAGTAGCCTCAAAAAAAAAAAATCTTCAAATAACTCTAACCAAGCAACTGAAAGGCTTACATTACAAAAACTCTAACTAGATAAGTGAAAAAGTTATATAAAAATACTTCAAGAATTGAAAAAAGAAATTAAAGAAGACAGGAGAGGATGATGGAAAGGCCTCCCAGAAGCAACCCCCATCAACATTCCAACATAAGTCTTGACAAAAATTGAAAACAAACAAACAAACAAACAAACAGAAAAACTTTAATTAATATGGAAACACAGACACACACACACACACACACACACCAGATTAAAAAAAAAAAAAAAAACAGTCCTGAATAATAAAAAGGACTGCTGGGGGTATCACCATCTTAGATTTCAAGTTGGACTACAGAGCTATCATAATCAATACCATATGATATTGGCATAAAAACAGACATGTTGACTCATAGAATCAAGTTGACTGAGAAATAAGCTCATAAACCTATGTACACCTGATTTTTTTAAATAAAGAAGCCAGAAATAAACACTGGAAAAAGACATCTTTAATAAATGGTGTTGTCCAAGATGGATGTCTACATGTAAAAGAAATGCAAATTGCCCCATATTTATCACCCTAAGTAGAACTCAGCTCCAAATAGGTCAAACAACTCAACATAAAACCAAATACACTGAACCTGAAGGATGAGAAAATGTGGACTAGTCTTGAGCTTACTGGCAGGGAAAGACATTGTGAGCAGGACACCAATTGCACGGGCATTGAGACCACCAATTAACACATGGGACCTCATGAGATTGGAAAACTTCTATATGGCAAGGAACATCATTATTTGGATAAAATGTCAGGCTACAGAATGCTTTTTAAGAAAGCTTTATAAATAATTTATCTGATAGAGAGAGCATTAGTATCTAGAATGTACAAGTAGCAACAACAATAAAAACTGAATACTAAGAAAACAAAAAACCCAATTAAGAAATCAAATACAGATTTAAACAGAGTTCTCAAAGGATGAAACAGTAATGGCTGAGAAACACTTCAAAAACGGTCATTCTTAGCCATTAGAAAAATACGACTTAACAACTGCTTTGACATTTCTTCTTATTCCAGTCAAAATTGCCAAGATTAATTAAAAAAAAGGATATGGAAATAGGGGAACATTAGTTTATTGCTGGTGAAGTGCAGTTGATAAAGTCATTGTTCAAATTGACGTTAAGTTTTCTTAAATAGTTATAAATTTATCTATCACAATATCCATCTTTACCATCGTTAGGCATATACACAAAAAACTATAACTTACTACAGAGATACTTGCTCATCTGTATTCATTGATGCTGTATTCATAACAGCCAGAAATTAGAAACAGCTTTGATGTTCATCAACTGATTAATGGCTAATGAAGCTGTGGAAATTTTATACAATATTATTTGACTGTTAAGAAAAATGAAATTATGAAAATTTCAGTAAATAGATGGAATGTAAATAATCATCCTGAGTTAGGTAACCCAGACCCTAAAAAGACAAATATTGAATGTTTCATTTTATATGTAGTTGTTAACTTTTAAGCTTAAGAATAACCAGAAAAGTTAGGTGTCTAGTATGGGACCAGGGGAGAGCAGCAGTTCTTCCAGGAAGAGTAAATAGAATACAGTATTTTAAAGGGATAAAGGGGAAACTAGAATAGCTAGAATAAATGAGGAGGAGGGTGGAAGGGCCGGGTAAAGTAGGGAATGTGAGAAGTAACAAATGACACTAAAGACTTAAGAAGAGCCACATGGAAACCTACTACTTTAGAAACTTCCTAAAATACATACATATTTGAAAAGAATTGAAATGAAGTCACCATATACTGAGGGTACACTGCTCCAGCTAGACAGCTTATACCACCAAATAAGAACTCAAAAATACCAGGGATAGGTTACATCTTGTTAAATTGTTGGTCAAAAGGGTCCCATCAACCCGTCCAAACATTACAGGTTATTTCCAAAGCTCACTGCAACCTGATGCTAAGGTCTTATTGTGAAGACCTTACACATTTCTTCAAACATCGAACAATTTGAGCTGGTTCCCAACTAGTGGCCATGAACTTGAACTATGTAGGTCAGAGTTGTTAATGGAAAAACCTAAGGCTGAATCTTCTAATAAGGGAAAAAAGCAATAAAGTGACTCCAAATGGCATATTGCTGTACCCATAGATCAAAGCATTGTTCAACCCCACTGAGAGAAGCTTCTTTTTTACAGTAGATAATTCACCCAAGTGGACAAGGTGCTAAGAGTGAGAGGCTTTGGAGCATTCACATCTAAATGGGATCTTTATCAAACACTTCCCCTCAAGGCTCTGGAATCTATGTGGAAGTGGCTGAAAGAATTTAAGAACCAGAGGTTATGGATAGCTTCAAGGAAACGGTGTCTTTCATACACAGCAGGACTGATGTAAAATTACCTCACCTAGACTCACTGCATGCACAAGACCTTCATAAGTTCAAACTAGACAAAGGACCAGCACAGAGATAAAGTGGATTTCTTTTAGATTATGCAGAATTAATGAATATAATCTTGGTTTTAATTTATATTTTAAGAAAGTTTTAAATTACAAACTAACTCAAAAACCATTGCTGTTCTGTGAAACATCTCTGTGTAACTTTGTCCATTCTTGATTTGTTCATTTTGAGTAACGTCTTTCATTATTAATGTAATACTTGTTAGGATAAAACAGAAATGTGTTACCATGAATGAATCAAATGAATCAAAAGGTACTCAGAACCTTCCTTCCACCTTTCAGCAAGAACCTGACTATACCTGTCTTGCTACAATGTGTATGCCCATTGTTTTCCATAATATTCATGGTAATCTTTGGTCTTTGATGTCAGTAAGATCATACCCTAGGAAAATCTGCCTCTCAAAATAGCTGTTCTAGACCAGTGGATCTCACTCAAGCTTTAAGTAAAATACAAATCATCCGAGGCACTTTTTGAAACAGAAGTTTTGGTTTACCAAGGTTAGGCAGAGTTCAGAGCTCTTTGTTTCTTAGAGGCTCCCTTGTGACAGCACTCTTCTGGTCTTGGTGCCATGTCTTGGATAGACGTTTGGGTTACATATATACCAAGTACTTCTTTTGAAATTACTAAGTTTTTTTAGATCTACCATTTTCATAGGGAGGATGGTTGATAGCTTGCTCTCCCACTGGCTCAGGCTCAGCTAGCTTTTGCATGCAGCAGAATCACAAAAGATAAAATTTGCTAAAACTGGACATTCCTGGGCTCTGATCCTTGGAATGTATTTTGGTGGGACTTAGGTACACAGGAATCTGCACTTCAAAGCTTTAAATTTTTATATAGGTTACTAACACCATAGGTTACAAAAAAATACTTTAAAATTTGAAGTTGTACTATGAATTCCTTGTGCTGTCTCTGCATGCTTTGATTTTCTGTACCATTGCTGCAGGCAGACTGCACAATTTATTGTAATATATCAGTGGCAAAGACTATGACTCCTTTGCTACAGAATTAACCCTAAAGGATCTTAACTACATAATTGGTTGGAAGCAAAAGATATGTAGGTATTTGAAATTCTGGTTAATGGATGGTCAGTATTGATTCTTTTCAAGTTATACAGAGGTTGCGTTTATTAGACAGTCTTACCAGAAACAGCATGTGCTCTTTTGACTACATGGCTCAGCAAACTATAATGTCACCCAAAGTGATTTAAAAGCTTTACTTAGGATTAATCAATCATTTGCTTAAGTTTCTTATCTCATTTATTTGCCAATTTGCATATGATTTTGAAATTCAGACCTATTAAGCAAACAGTAATGTACCCAGAAATGGATTATAGAATAAATTGAATTAAAGCAGTGTCCTAGTTTGTTGCTATAATAAACACTGTGATCAAAAGCTACTTAGGGGAAGAAGGGTTTATTTGGCTTACGCTTCCAGTGTCAAAAATTTATCATCAAGATAAGTTAAAACAGGCCTGAATCAGAAACCAAGAACAGAGTCCATAGAGAAAGAAAGGTGCTCAGTACTTAGATCTCCACTGGCTCAGGCTCAAGCTAGTTTGTAGGCCAGATCCACTGGCTTAGTAATACACTGCTTCCAATGGATTGGGTCCTGTTTTATCGGTAGCAATAAAAAATTTGCCACAGATATGCTTGCAGGCCAGTCTGAGACAATTCTTGAGTTTTTATCATCTAGGTTATGTCAAGTTGACAATAAAAACTAACAGGGAAAAACATATTGTAATCAAGGCAACCCTAGTCAGAAGTATGAGGTTAGTGATATGGTATGACATGACTCCTCTGCTCTACCCTGAAGGGCAGTTTGAGTCTGTTGTCTCTTCGTGGCCTTATTCTCTTGCTACAGTACCACCTATAGCAAAGACCACTACAAAGAGCATCATAACCAAGTATAGTGAATTCTGTGTGGAATCATTTTGTCACACAAAAGGTTTTGTGCTCACAGAGAAAAGTTTTTGAAAGGGAAAGGGAAAATTCAACAGGAAAAAAAAATCCAACAGACACATAAGAAAATAGCATGTTTTTTTTTTCCTTAAGTGTGAATCTTGATCTAGATGACCTTTTTTTATAGGTGACTACTCAGAATAGTTTATTAATAACCTAAGAACCATGCTTTTTAATGCATAATATTCAAAACTATCATAACTCAGGTGGTCAGTATTGGAGATAGCTTATACTAATCTTAAAAATACACACTTCAATGATATACAGTACATATTAGGAAGTAATTTTATTAAAATATGAATAACCATTTTATTTTGACATTCTTCAACATAATAGGTCAAGATTCTATCTTTTTCTCCATTTTTAAAAATAAATTAATTATTTTATTTATTTGCATCTCAAATGTTGCACCCCCTGCTTTACGCCCTCCCAATGTTAATCACTTCATCCCCCCTCCTTTCTCCCTCTGAGAGGAGCCCCTCTATTCCTGACATCCCCCTTCTCTAGGGCATCAAGTCTCTACAGGATTAGGCGCATCATCTCCCACTGGGGCCAGACAAGTCAGTCAGCCCTCTGCTACATATGTGCCAGAAGCCTCAGATCACCAGTGTATGCTTTTGTTGGTGGCTTATTCTCTGAGAGCTCCTGGGGGTCCAGGTTAGTTGACACTGTTGGTCTTCCTATGGAGCTGCCATCCCTTCAGTTCCTTCAATCCTTTCCCCGACTCTGCCATAGGGGTCCCTGACCTCAGTCCAGTGCTTGGCTGTGAGTATCTATATCTGTCTCAGTCAGCTGCTGGTATAGCCTCTCAGAGGACATCCATGCTAGGCTCCTGTCTACAATGGTATCAGTAACAGTGTCAGGGTTTGGTGCCAACCCATGGAATGGATCCCAAGTTTGGCTGGTCACTGGTCAGCCATTCCTTTAGTCTCTGTTCCATTTTTGTCCATGCATTTCTTTTAGACAAGAACAAGTCTGGGTCAAAAATTTTGAATGTGGGTTGGTGTCCCTATTCCTCCACTGGTGGCCTTAACTACTTGAGGTAGTCTCTTCAGGTTCCATCTCCCCACTGTTGGGCATTTTGGCGAAGGTCATCCATATTGAGTCCTGGGAGCCTCTTACATCCCAGGTCTCTGGAATGTTCTAGAGGTTACCTCTACCTCCACACCCCAACCCTGGCAGCTGCATATTTTCATTCATTCTTTTGTCCATCTGAGTTTCTCTCCTGTCTCCCCCCATACCTGTTCCTGACCCCTTTCTCCTCCTGCTCCCCTCTCCCATCCAGGTTCCTCCCTCTCTCTGCCTCCCATGATTGTTTTGTTACCCTAAGTGAGATTGAAACATCATCACTTGGGCCTTCCTTCTTGTTTAACTTAGGATCTGTGGGGTGTATCATGGGTATCCTGTACTTTTTAGCTAATATCCATTATAATACTAGTGAGTATACACGATGCATGTCCTCTTGGGTCTGGGTTACCTCACTCAGGATGATATTTTTTAGCCAGTATTGGTGATGGCATCTACTAATGTTAAAAAAAAAAAAAAAATACAAACTTGAATGAATTGAAATACATATTAGGAAGTAGTTTTTTAAAATATGAAGAACCATTTTACTTTGACATTCTCCAACATAATAAGTCAATTTTAACAACATAAAATTTCAGCCCACTTACCTAGATATTTCTTTTAGTATTTTAGCTGCTTTAAGTTACTACCAGCTATGTCCAGTAAATGACCATTTGCAAATGAAAAATTAGTTTTCTCCAAAGTCTCACTGGTGAAACAGACCCCTTTAAAGTCAGGCCCCACTCCCAGTAGTAGATGGCCAACACAAAATGAACTCAATGATATCTTTGGAGGGTTGTGTCTCATGTTAAGACAGGATGTTTTGTTTGATTGTTTGTTTTCTTTTAACTTACCAGTTCTTTACATAGAGGTTATGGCTTCTGGTTTGAGGTTTTTATTGGATTCCTGTGTGTGCAAATATGTGCCTCTGGTTCTATATGTGTTTTTAGGCTTCTCGCTTGATTATATTGTCATATGCAGATTTTGTTTGTTTGTTTGTTTGGTTTGGTTTGGTTTTGGTTTATCTTAATGTATTTTGTTTATTTTTATTTCTTAGATGCCTGGTTGTTTTCTAAAGAGACAAAAAGGGTGTGGATCTGAATGGGAGGAGTGGTAGGAGGGAACTGGGAAGAGTAGGAAGGAAAAACAGAATCGAAATATATTGTATGAAAAAAATCTATTTTAAATAAAAGGAAAAAAATGAATAAGAATGTAAAAAAATCTATTGAAATTTTGATTGCTTTTTGATAGCAGTGGGTTTGCAATTAAGTAGAAAATCAGTTCCCTTTATGTTCTGTGTAGAGACCGGCTGTGCTGCATTTCATGTTACCACTCATGGAGTATAAAACACACCTATATCTAGCTTTGGGGATGCAACCTTTAGCTAATAATACTAACCTCAGAGTGTTTCCAGTTATTTAAAAAGCCAATCAGAAAGAACAACAATGAAAGGGTTTTTTCATATATTTAATCTTCAAAAAATTTTTTTCAGTCTTATGTAAGTTAAGACCCCCTGCTAAGTCATTCTATCATCAAAATTAATAGGAGACAATATCTGAATTTTTGAAGGTATCACTTGATGTGTTCATTTAATAAAATTTGTTCAGCAAAATGTGATTATAGGCATGTCTCATGAAAACTGAAATAACATTTGGGATTTGACTGTATTGTTACATGTGAAGTAAAGTAGATATTTATTTCATTGTAAACTAATTCAATCCCAGTTTTGTTATTTTGTGATAGCAATAGTGATGAGCTACAGGTCACTATTTAAATTGATTTAGATTAAATAAAACTTGAGAACCTACTTAACACTTTTAAGTATATTTTCAGTGCTAGATTGGACAACAAACATTTAGAACATTTCTGCCTTATTGATGGTTCTGTTGGTCTACACCAGCCTAAGGCCTTCAAATATTATCTGGTATGGAATTGCTGAGAGATTCATATAGTATTTATCAGGAATGAGTTCATTTACAAAACCCCAAATACCATAAATAAAAGTGGCTAAGTTTAAAGACAGTACAAGTTTATTTTCTTTGTATAGGCATGAAGTCTGAACATAGATGCTCCAGGCCTCCAGGTGGCTCTACACATAGAGAACTGAAACTTACTCTTTTCTTGATGCTGTCCTGTATCCAGTGTCGGTCTTATGTTCAAGATGGCTGTTATAGCTCTGACCACCAAGTGTTCCACAAAAAAAGATGGAGAAAGTTAAAAGAAATTCCTCATATTAAAGATTTTACCTGCTTAACTATACTAAACATATTAATTCCTATTTCCCTTTAAGGGTTATACATGAAACCTTTATAACTGATTTTATATATATATATATATATATGCATATGCATACAGTTAGATATTTTTATTATATAATATTAAAAACAGCTAATATATCTATTTCCTCATACATCGATCACTTCGTTATAGAAAAACATTAAATTTTTCTTCTAGCTTTAAAAAATGTTTACATTATCTTAGCTATACTACGAAACTTTTTTTTCTCTTAGTTATAATTCAGTGCCATTTAGCTGACTTTCTGAATCTCTATCTCTCTTCTTCTTCTCTCTCCTGAAACTCTGGCATTACCCTTCAACCTTAACTGTTAAAATTTTATTCTTGAGACAGGGTTTCACTCTGTAGCACAGTTTACTTTTGGTTTCACAGGGTAGCCCAGACTGGCCTTGAACTTTTGGCAAGGCTGAAGCTCTTACATGCTGGATTGCAGGTATTTCCATCATGTCCACTACTTTCAACTTATACACTTAAAAACTGTTTTTGAAGATTTCACATCTGAGTGAGACCTTTCATTGTTGCCCGTCTGTGATTGGTTTTCTCAGTAGATTGGGACACTTAGAGGTCAGTGACCATGCTATTTTCAGCTCACCATTGCACCCCCAAAGCTAGACATAATGTGCATTTTTATAAATAATTACTAAATGACAACATGAAACATAGTAGTAAAGTGTGTTGAAAGATTAGATTCCATTTGGTTAGACATAAAATTCTTTTTCAGGCTTGCTTTTAGGACCCTAGCTAGTATTAAGTTATTAGTTTACAAATAGAATATAACCTTTAGTAGAGAAATCTATTTTTACTTTTAAGTTAATTATTTGAAATGTATCCAGAGTTCAAAGTTGGCATTTAATTTCTAGATTTACCCTCATACTTTTATGTTTGAACTTACATCTTCTGACAGTTTCCATTTCACAGTTAGATATTATTTTTTAAGGAAAGTCATTTTTCTTTGCCTTTTCTTCATTGGAGTCTGGTATTTTTGAAAGCATATATTTAGAACATTGACTTGTATAATTTCTTAAGAGAGAAAGTGACATTGATCTGTTTCTTCCCTTTTGAAAATAATACTCTGTTGGTGGCTTGGACAGGTTTATGTAGAATTAAGTGGGCTTATATCTGTAGATGGACTCCTGCAGATAAAGCCACAGCCATCTTCAGCTAGGCGGCTTTTGTGTTGATGTACTGTTTTCCCTTTGGGCTGATAGATGCTGTTTCTTATAAGATAAAAACATTGCAGGGAAGGAAATTTGTTCTGTTTTGCTGCTATTTTCAGCAGTACAGAAGTGGCTGGTGGTGGGTAGACCTAGACAGACACCTTTCATCGCAACCTCAAGTGACTGCTAGTTCTCTGAGATATTTTTTTGCAAAACAGTTTTAATTTACAAGTGGTTGCATGATCTCCATGTAAAATGAAACTGTTCTCTGAGGATTCTACACTATTAATATATGGTTTTAAATCTCAATCACTGGATTGTTTCCACCTCCCATTTAAATGATGAAAATTCAATAAAGCTAATTTATTTTCTCTATTTTCATTACTAAGTTGGTTCATAGAAAGAATTATTAAGCTTCCAGTCTGGGCCCAAGCACTGAGCAGATCCTGGGCAGCAGCTCTGCACCCAGTCTCACAAAACCTAGAGAAAGCAGGGCTCCCAGGAGCTCTAACCCAGACAGTATCTTAGGTAAGGAGAAAGCAACACCTGCCCCAAACAGGGAATAACTAGGACCCACTGGGACCCAGGAATTCACTCCTGGCCTGGAGCACTGATTCCTTCCGGTCTGGGACTGAGCACTGAGCAGATCTTGGGCCTCAGCTCTAACCCCAGTAATAACACCCACCCGACACAGTTCTGATACAACCAAGATAATAGGAAAAACAGGCTCCAGTCAGAGACAGGGCAGGTAGCACTAAGGTCCAGATGGTAAAAGGCAAGCACAAGAACATAAGCAACAGAAACCCAGGGTACTTGGCATCATCAGAACCTAATTCTCCCACAATAGAAAGTCTTGAATTCCCCATATCACCAGGAAAGCAAGATTCAGATTTAAAATCCCTTCTAATTATGATGATAGAGGACTTTAAGAAGGACATAAATAACACTCTCAAAGAATTTGAGGAGAACACAGGTAAACAGGTTAGAAGCCCTTAAAGAGGAAACACAAAAATCCCTTAAAGAATTACAAGAGAACACAACCAAACAGATGAAGGAATTGAACAAAACCATCCAGGACATAAAAATGGAAGTAGAAACAATCAAGAAATCACAAAGGGAGACTACCCTGGAGATAGAAAACCTAGGAAAGAAATCAGGAGTCATAGACGCAAGCATCACCAACAGAATACAAGAGATAGAAGAGAGAATCTCAGGTGCAGAAGATACCATAGAAAATATTGACACAACTGTAAAAGAAAACGCAAAATGCAAAAAGTTCTTAACACAAAACATCCAGGAAATCCAGGACACAATGAGAAGACCAAACCTAAGAGTATAGAAGAGAGTGAAGATTCCCAACTTAAAGGGCAATAAATATCTTCAACAAAATTATAGAAGAAAACTTCCCTAACCTAAAGATCGAGATGCCCATAAATATACAAGAAGCCTACAGAACGCCAAACAGACTAGACCAGAAAAGAAATACCTCCCGTCACATAATAATCAAAACACCAAATGCACAAAACAAAGAAAGAATATTAAATGCAGTAAAGGAAGAAGGCAAAGTAACATATAAAGGTAGACCTATCAGAATTACACCAGACTTCTCACCCTGCAAATTTGGACATCTGGATGAAATGGATTCTAGTTTCCTTTGCAGTTTTGTGATTTCATATGACATTAGGCGAGTGATGAAAGTGTTCTGTTTTGATATCTGAAAAGTCTGTATTTATCTTATTTACTATACAGGTAAGTGGCCAGAGCAGAATAAAACGATGAGCATAAAACAAATTGAGAGAGAATAAAGCAACATGTGCAAGCATGTCCCTGTGAAATTGTCACCTTTCTTCCCCTCACCCCACCTCTCTCTCCACCCCTACATATGTAAACTTGACATTTCTTAAGGCATACATTGCTGTGACTTTATAGACTCCATCCTAGAACAACACAGAAGATTTAAGAATCCGTGTGAGGCATGGATGTTTGGAGACAGGGGATGCTGGTGAAAGGTCCGGGGCTCCCCAGAAGGGAGGTCCACTTAAGTCACAGGATAGCACGCACTCAAAGGACACACGAGAGACCGTCTTGCTGTAAAGTACATGAGGTGGTTTATTAAATCAGAGCTCTGGGCCAGCCCATATCCCCATATCTCACATAGGGGATAGAGGAACTGACTTTGTGGCTCAGGGGTCTAGCGCTTATATATGGGCGGGGTGGGGAAAAAGCGAACTTTCGCGTGGGTGCACAGGATTGGTTGTTTTACTTTTTTTTTTTTTTTGAACACTAGCAGGCCGTACCATGGGGGCAGGGTGTAGTTCCTCCCTTGGCCAGTCAGTTTCTGGGATGTTCTTAACAGGCCTTTGTCTTGTAACTCCCCCTCCTCTGTAACTAATTAGATGGGCCCAAGCCTGCTGGCAGGCACTTTTAACTATTTAGGTTAGGGAAAGGGTCCTGTTATTATTATTAGTTTCGGCCTGTTGTTTGAGGCTTGATTCACATTCACCTGGAATGTGTCCTGGGGTGGTGAAAATCTTACATTCAGTTCCTCGTTCTGGAATCTGCACTTTTCTGCCCAAGGTCTAAGGCGAAATATCTACACACATTTCATAAAATGGCCTTTATAATTTTTCACTCTACACTGGCATCCCACCTCTACCCAGAATGAGCTAACTAGATTTGGTTACTTAACTGCTAAGCATAATTCCAGTGGCCATGCTCAGACTCCACTGTCATCAGGGAAGCAGCTAAATAATGTTAATTCTTGGGAAATGTCTGTCTATGCCTACTCACAGATAACTCTTCCAGTAGTCAAAAACGAAGAATAAAGTATATATTTTCTAGCTGAGTGATCTGTTTCTTTTAGTGTCCTTGACATGCAGTCAGGTTTATTTTATTATCATTTTTGGAATGCATTTACATTTAATGGATTCTTTCCAAATTAAAAAAAAAAAGAATTCTTAATACCAAACTGTTTGTGTTTTAGAATCTTAAACTACTTTTCATTGTTTTTCTTCTGACATTGCTTATTGTTCCCCCTCTGTGTGCTATTTTCCTTTACCCTAGGAGCTAGGTTTCTGTGAGTTGCATGAGGTATCTGATGATCACCTCCCTCCCTGCCCAGTGCCAAGCCAGGGTAGGCTGATTTAATGTATGTATAGATATCTTTGCTGAGGAGTCCTGCCTACTAAGAATTATCCAAATTCTGCAGGGAAAAATATCTCTGGTTATGAAGTAGCCCTTGCAGCAATTTTCATTCTTTATTTACTTTGTCTTCCTGATGAGAAGAGTGAATCTCTCAGAAGCTTCTAATTGCCATGAAATATATACCCAGCAGCTTGTGTTTTAAAAGCTTTTACTGAATGTTTGTCATAGACCACGAAGTCTATATGTGTTGTGAGGGTTTGATGTAAACTGCCTCCCTCTGAGAGATGTGGTTCTTGATATTGCATTGTTCATTTCATTGAGTCCCCCAAATTTGTGGGAATGAAGAAGTAAATCAAAGAGTAAAGCTGGGCTTATTTTTGGTGCTGAGTACAATGCCAGGAATGTAAAACAGTGACCTTTTGTTCCTGTTGTTGCAGGCTGTCTAATTCCTCACTCATGGGATTGTTGGTGTCCATTCTTTTAAAACTAGGATATGTGTAGCCTCTATTACAGGAGTCATTTGTAAATCCTTGTTTTTTTTCTGTTTTATTTTTTATAATTTTCTGTAATGAATTATCATAGTGTGAAATTTAAGTACAGAAACAAAAGATATGAAAGAATAAGCCTCCTTCCCTTTTCTCCTCTTTATTTCCCACACTCCACAGTGCTGTTTTCTAGCTCTGCATAGGGAAAGGTTACATAATTGAAAGTTGTATATATTCCTTTTTCATATGACTTTTCTATCTATAGGGGCTAAACTGCCCCATTCTTTTATCACCTCTTCAAAACCATATTCTGTTGGTAGATATATCAATTCCTAATCTTGTGACAAATAATAATAATAATAATAATAATAATAATAATAATAATAATAATAATAATAATAGTTCTGACCACATAACATTTTATGGACATTCTGAGCTTGTTAGAGCAAATTCTTAGAAGTAGAATCGCTGGATCAAAGACTAGTATTTTTAACTCTAAGTTTTAAATTAGACCATTTATTAGTGTCTTCCTTTCTCTACATGCATTTCCAGGGCTTGAGCCTCAAAAGTAGGACGGGTAGGTGTTGGCAAGGATACTGATAGAGTGTGACAATTGTTGAAGCCTATGAGGGACTCAGAATGGCAGCATTCTGTGAGGGCACTTGCCTGCTCACTGTGCTTTCTCTTGCCAAAGGTGAATACCACAGCCAGTAAAATTTAAGCAATAGTCTGACTCATGTTTTTAGAAGCTGAGAAGACTGACTAAGACTTGAGAGCCACGTGAATTGAGGACATCTTGTGTTAGGATGTGGCAAAGGTTATCGCATCTCCAGAAAGCAAGAACACATAAGTGAAGATACCTGAACTTTCCCTTTTTCCAAGAGCAATACTCCTATGGTATTGTCATTGAATCATTTGTGAGTGATCTAACCAACTCTTAAAAGTCTCACTTTTTAATATGATTACTGTGCCATGACATCTCAACACGGATTTTGGGTGACATATACCATACCACAGATCTTCTTGGAGAACTGAAATCCTTAAGTGCATTAAGGCCCAAAAGGCTGCACAGTACTCTGACCTCCGAAGCAGAGGTTACAGTCAGATTCAACTAAGGGCACTAGTGACTGGATTGAATGGCAGATGCCTTGGTGAGGCTAACCAACAGCCTGATCTTTAGCAAATTAACAAGTACAATGTCACCTCCTTTACAACCACCAAGACAATGACCATATAATTACCCACAAATCTTCCTTTGACATGGTTGCCATTTCATGAGAGAGATTCCTAATCTTTAAAAACATTGAACTTGCAATTGAATTAAGTTGCTTACCTGAAAACAGACTACTTCAAGTGAAACAGAGTTGTCTTCACTTATTAAACTTGTGATGACTTCCAACTCTACTCATCACTATTAGAGTAAACATATGCTAAAAGAAAATGACAGAAGATATAGGAACCTTTACATGTACATTTGCTGTGCATTCCTTCATGCTTAAGTTGTACCATCCTTCAGCATAACAGAGACTTACCCAGAATAGACAAGTACATTTCTCTCTGGTTACATCTACACAAGTAAGACCACCCCAAAATCACTCACAGAGTACAAATCAGACTGCAGTTTCCATATTACTTCTACTAGCTTTAGTAGAGTTGTTTGAGTCTGACTACTTATATCTTTCCTTACTAAATATGCCATTATCATAATTACAGACATGTGGTTTCTTTTTTGTTTGTTTGTTTATTAGGTTATGGAGAGGTAACATCAAATGTTTTCTGTGCCCATGAATTGTATTTTGTAATGATAATCTTATTATTTGAGTGAAAATTTGTGCCAGAAGTTTAAGAGCTTCCATGTGGGCCTACACATGGTGGCTTAGACATTTTTTCCCAGCAGGCATAGTCTTATGAGTTGGAGGCCAGCCTGCTATTCATAACAAGTTTCAGGCCAGCCAAGGCTACATAGTGAGACCCTGTCTCAAAAAAAAAAAAAAAAAAAAGAAACAACAACAACAAAAAAAGAACTGCCTTGTGAAAATTGAAGTGTTAATTCATATTCTTTCTATATTTTAGTTAAAACTTTTTATGTGTGACATGATCTCATATAGCTAGGCTTGCCACAATATGAAATCATTTTTTAAAGATAAAAATAAAACACAAAAACTCAACCTAGCATGTCTCCAGTTTAGAAGATGTCTTTATTTCTCTTCCCATTGCTGTGATTAAATTGCTCTGACCAAAAAAAAAAAGAAAAAAGAAAAGAAAAGAAACCACAAACAAACAAACAAACAAACAGCCTTGGTGAAAAGCAACCAAAATAATGAAGGATACATATTGTGACTGAGGCTGGCTCTGAACCTTGGTCCTTCTCCCTGCACTTGCAGAGTGCTACAATGAATGAATTTGGAATTCATATTCTTTTTTTTTCTTAAAGTAGGACCTTTAAAAATTAGATGTGTGTATGTGTGTGTGTCTTCTCTTTGTGTGTATCATGTGTCTCTATGTGTCTATGTTTGTCTGTGTCTGTGTCATCTGTGCTGTCTGTCTGAGTGTGTCCGTGTCTGCATCTGCAGTACATGAAGATGGTTGAGGTGCCTGTGCAGATCGTAGCTGGAGCTCTAAGCAGTTGCAAGCCATTCAGTACAGGTGCTGGGAACTGAGCTAGGGTCGTCTTCAAGAATAAGTGGTTGTAACTGCTGAGTCATCTCTTTAGCACCTGGAATCCATATTCTTAACAAGAAAATTACTGCATCTCATTGTCTTGCAGTTTTGCTTTTAAATCCTTTTTAAGCCCTCTAAGTCCTTGTAAATCTTTGTCTTCTCTGCTCTCTTCTCTTTTTTCCCATTCCGTTTTCTGGTGTTGCTGTGTTGTATGAAATCTATTTGCTGCCTTTTATATCTCTAGCTCTTCCTGGCGCTGACTCCTGGTTCTCTGCTCCTGTTCCTTATGCTTCTCTCTCCCTCCCACTCCTTGCCCTTTTGTCATTGGCAGCTACTCACAGAGTTTCTTGCTCTTTCTTTTCTCTCTGTTAGTCCAACAAAGACTGCTTAGAAAGAGCAGCAGCCTTGTCATTTGAACAAAAGATTCTGACACCCTTGTAGGTTAGCTATTGCTTTGCTTAACTAAAATATGATTAGCCTCTTCATCTCTTGTTGAATATCTCTATTAATGTCAGGGAGTTACATTCTGCAATATCAGTGTCTATGACAGTGACTGCTTTTAAATTAATTTTTTTTCATACTGATTTATATCTTAGGAGTCTTAACTATACAAGGATAACTGTAACATCATTCAGTTTAGTATTTATCCATTAATTTTACATACAGTAATTTGGAAAGTAGGAATAGTTGTTTAACTAAGGAGTGTGTGATACATATTTATACCGGACTGTTGATATATATATGAGCTTTTTGAAACTTCAGTTTTGGGGTGATTATGTATATACTACTCTGTATATTAAAATAAAATTTTGTTAATAGAAAATATCTTACAATCTTCTTTGTAATGATTTTCATTATTACTGGGCAGGCAACAAAAGATTGAATCACTAAGATTCATTGAATGCATGGGGGTAGGATTCATATTTTAGCCCAATGAAAGTTAATTGTTTATTTGACATGTTGCTGTAATAAAGTAAGGCCTCAGATGTCTCTTCTATTTCTTAATTTTTTCTAAATTCTCCTCAACAGAGAACACCTTTAAAATGTTTTATACAGAAGGCGTTCATTACAGCTCAGATATATATTTAGTGAATTTATTATGTCCTTCTGTTTTATAGTCTCACACTGTTTCCAAAACCAATGCAGTTATACTAGTTACTTTCCTGTTGAACCAAAGAGTTACTGTCTGACTTATTAATACTGGTTTTCATCATTTCTGCCATATTTGCTTTGGAGGAATCTTGATTATTTTGTAACTAAAGATACCACAGCCTGAGAAAAGTGGTTAAGATCTGATGACATTTGATGAATTGGCATGTCACTTGCAATTGTTATTCTGCCCAGTTCTCAATTTAAGAGTGATATTTTCCCCTGGGAGTGCTAGAAAAAAATGTTGCAGCATCATTCCTCAGAAAAAATTATTAACTGTAATAAGTCCAAGGGGCATATTTAGACAAGGGTGATAGGATGGCAATAATTGGCCTTTCTGAATGATTACTACACATTTTTATTTGGAAACTAATTTTCTTCTCACCCTGGAAATAATTATATGAACAAATTCTGTGGATCTGAACTTCAGCTCTCATGTGAAAACAACTTTATTCCTATATAGTATTAAGTCTTGTTTAGTTGTATTCATTTTGCTTGGAATGAAAACACAGCACATTTGCACTTTGCATTTAATTAAATTGGAGTACTGTACTATTTTACCACATTTTAAATGTCCAGAGCATTATGTAAATAGGGATGAACACAGAATTCAGGGCAAGGTAGTTAAGGACGTCTTTAGCTAAAAGACCTCTAGTAAAAATAGCTGCTCTCTGCTATGTTGAGCTAAGGTAATTAAGGCTTAAAGAATGATGACAACCTTTTGCTCAAATACCCTTTGTTTATTTAGGCTTAATATCTTAAGTTCAAAATAGTGAATCCTAGTCTAGCATTCTCTGTGTAAACAGAGCTGGTCTAGGGAGAACCGTGAGTGAGATAAAACTGTAGTCCCTCCTTCTCTTCCCTGCTGAAGAAAGGCATGTTGTCTAGTAACATGACTGCTTATAAATGAAAAAATTAATCTTGCCTCTTTTTTGGTACATACACACATATATGTGTGTATATGTGTGTGTATATATATATATGTGTGTGTGTGTGTGTGTATGTGTGTATAGATATAGACATAGATATAGATATATAGATGTATATAGTCTTACCATTGTTGTCTTCTTCCCTTTTCTCCAGGTAGTATACAGGAATGCATTTTGGTAACTTAAATTGAGACTGTTGATTTTTAGAAGTTCTCCTCTTCACTCTGACAAATCATTAACCCCCTCTCCATTTAAAAAAAAAAAATAGATGGTACTATAGGTATCCTTCTTTAGCTGTGTTTAACCCCTCTGTCCTTCTTGTCTTTAACCCCTTCCTTCTCTTCTTTTCTTTTCCTCTCTCCCTTCATCCCTTTCTTCTTAACTTCCTTCTTCCCATTCCTTGAAAATGTTGAATTCTACCACCGTACTATGCAATAATGCTTTAATGTATATTTCTGTTCTTTATATTTCCTGGGCCCTCAAACTACATTTCTAGTTACAACATGTATTTGTATACTTGGCCTATAGTGGCATCTTAAACTGAATGACTTCAGAGACAAACACACTCTCTAGTATCTCCAGCCTTCTTACCTCTATTACCTGTATCCTTTTCTATCCATTCATAGCAGGTTGCTTAAAGGGACTTAATTTTGGAGACCTGGTTCATTTTGCTAGTAGAGCCTAGTGACACCTTTGGTCTTTGCTTCACCATCTATAAATCAGACAAACAGCCACTCCATGTTCCAGTGTTTTATTCAGTTGTTTGGTGACTGAGGAGATATACCTTGGTCTCAATGGTAGTACTCATTAAGTACATACAAGGTCTCTCCATGACTGTATCCATGGTTTTGGTTCCATGTAACAAAGAAGTTTAATGAGAGCTATGTATTCATTATGTACTTTTTCATAGCTAATAAACAGATGTTTTACTCTAAAATCTTACATTAGTTCACTAATTAATGGACTGTCAAGGTTCTATATTAACATCTGTTTTTTTAATGAGTTACCAAAACTTTAAGCAAGGAAGAAAAGAAGTTGTAATGAAAACTTTATATCAAAACTCAGAATTTTTCCAATAGATATGTTTAATAAAGAATCAAGACCCAAGATGGGAGATTCCAATTTCCCCTTCTGGTAAAGAATTTATATATATTAATATATATTACTGTTAAATGCCAACCAACCATGTGGCTTAGGGATAAAGGACAGTTTTTCAGGCAGAGTCAACTAATAAAATATTTTTATAAGATACCCAAGGATATACATTAAAGGACATTAGATAGTCTCCCCCCCCCCAACAAAACACTTAGGTAGAGATGTATGTTTTCACTGAACATTAGCTGCTGGTAAATATATAATTTCCTTGACTATAGAAGAATCTTGGAAGGTCTATGTGAAATACTAGAGTTGCAATTAAGTAAGTTTGCATCAAAAAGCATGCTTTTAGCATACTGGAACTAACACAAATTAAGGTATAATTTACACCTAGGATAAATTAAAATTTCATGCTTGTTATCCATAGCTACTAGAATAATTGTAGATACATTGAACATGGTTCTTCTATTTTATTATTAATTTTCCTGACTCTTTATCAAGTTTCTTGGTTTATCTCTTTCCTGGTATGCTTTTCAATAGTAATGACTTCATACAACTTACATTATTGTGGATGTATTAGATGGTTTTTAATGAAAATAAACTAATCTAATTAATTATGTAAAACAAAATGTGTTCATTATATTTTCTCACAGTATAAACATGCTCACGAGGAGACACAAGACAAACCAATTCTGTTCTAGCATTTTGTTCATAGTGAAGACTAATAACTGACCCAGGGACAGTGGTAGAAGAAATGGTAACGTGTATGGCTTCTCCTCAAGACACTGCCTTCCACCGAACTTCTTTTCATTGTGAATTTTCCAACTACTACTTCACATAATTTCTAAATTGTTTGGTGGCAAATGTTTCATACACTTTTACTATAAAATGGAGACATTCAGAAAATACATACATAAATAAAATTTGTGCTTAGCATAGCACTAGAAATTACTTCGTTCTCTGACACATTATGACCTTAGAAGTACTGAAAACATGTGGAATTCAGAATCTCTCAAAGCACTAAATACTTTTGTGACTTAAAGGGCCACATTGTCATCTCTACTATTTGGATCCCCAAAGTCTAAAGACATTGTTTTCAACTATGTTGTTTGTCCTTAAAGAAGCACAAACATTTAAACAAATGTACATATATAAAACAGAGTGTGCCATGGGTTAGGACTCTCTTGAAAACTCACTTCTCTTGGGGAATTCCTCTTTTGGCACTATCATGCTGCAGGGTCACAGGTACACATTAACATTAAGTAAAGCCTCAGTGAGAGTCCTTGCTTTGGAACATTGCATTTATTTCCATTGAATTATTTATGCAAAACCCATTGAGCACTTACATTGATTTTAATTGTTAAATGTATTTAAAATGGTACTTTAATTGCATTTGTGTTATAATTTTTCAGTAAACATTTAAGTACTTATTTTTAATTTGTTTGAAATTTGGTACATGCTATTCAGTAGCTTCTTTGCTAGGTAAAGAAAACTTTGAGCATAAGAAGTGTTTGTTATCAATTACTGCCTTTGTAGGGAATCTTTGTGTTATGATGATCTAAAGCATATTATTGATATCATGCTTTGACTAATGTCTCAAATAGTTTAAAACTTCTCATTAATTCATAGGGTATCTGGTTTGATATGGAATGATTATTAATGGTATCTTGAAGTTGTCTAATATTTATGTGATTCTGATAAAAAAATTCTTATAAAATACATTTAGCTTAAAGGACAATAATAAAGGTAATAGATTTTTGTTATATTTGAAACAAAAGGCATATTACATTTGAAGAATCATTTTTTATATAAAAAATGATGAAGCCAAACTAACAAATGAGTTTTGCACATTTGTACAAGTTGATGATTTGTTTGGGGAATGACATGTAGTAACAATGAAAGTCAAAGAAGGCAAGGTATTGAGAAATAAAAGGTGATAAAATGAATGTGGTTATTCATTTAAAGCTGAAACTTGGGTCATCAGAGCAGGAATACTTCAGATAAATGTAAAAAGGACGACTCAAGGAACAACAGTTTCAACGGATGGGTATTTAGATGTACTGTTAATTATCATTAGAAAGTAATTTCTTTGTAGTAGAGGAATTATGACTAAAAAGTGGAAGTATGGGCTGTTTTGTACCATCTGAGTTTTAAATGCCAAACAAGCAGAGTGTAGAGCATCTTTGAATAGGTGGGCTTCATCTGACTCTTTTAAAAGGCTTAGGTGAAGAGAAGTGGTAAGCATACCTCAAATCTATAAGAAATGGAGACCGAATGAAAAAATGACCATAGATCACACTTTAAGAAACTTTAGCTTAAAGAGTTACAAAGCAATGAAAGATCCCAGGATAGGGAGGGAAATTTGCTACATATTAAGATTAATAATTTGATTATATATGCATTATATAACTTTATTACTGATTTTTGACAACTTTATGCATATACGTAATATATTCTAGTTGCTCTTTACCCCACTCTCTGCTCTCTCCCTTCAAACCCTGTCAATCCCCTGTTCTCTTTACAGTAAGTCCCTTTTTCATATTCCTGTCTTTGTTTTTTGTCTTGTGACCCACTGAGTTTAACTATGGCTATCTGTGTGGCAATGAGTTTCAAACTCTCCCTTGAGCTTGGTAAACTCACCATTGGTAAACAGTTACTGCCTTTGCCTCAGAATAACCCTGTAGCTAATAGTTCTGCAATGTGGGTTATAGTTGCCTGAGTCCCTGATCCATATTTGTTTGATGACGGGTCCAGTCTTGTCATAGCCACTGTGAGATCATGACTTCAATGCCTATGTGTCTTATTCACTGTCCTAGTGCTGTGAAGAGACACCATGACCAAGGTAATGCTTATAAAAGAAACAATTTAATTAGGGGCTTGCTTACAGTTTGAGAGGCTTGGTTTATTATCATCATGGTGGGGAGCATGGCTTCTTGCATGGTACAGGAGCAGTAGCTGAGTTATATCCTGGATCCACAGGCTAAAAAAGAGGACTAGGCCTAGAATGGGTTTTTGAAGCCTCAAAGCCCGTCACCCAGTGATACACTTCCTCCGTAAAGGCTACATGTACTACAAACAGTGCCCACCTCTTAATGCTTCTAATCCTTCAAACAGTTTTACTTCCTGATGTCTAAGCATTCACATATATGAGCCTATTGGAGCCCTTCTTACTCAAGCTACCCCCTGTGCCCTGCCCTTGACCTAGCGTTTCACAGTTCTTCTTTTTTTTTAATTGGATATTTTATTTACATTTCAGATGTTATCCCCTTACCTCATTTCCCCCCATCCTCTCTCCTCCTGCTTCTATGAGGATGTGTCCCCACCTACACACCCCCAATTCCACCTCCCCACCCTCGAATTCCAGCTCCCCCCCCCCCCACAGGGTAGCCAGCATTCATGGAACTAAGGATCTCCTTTCCCACCTATGCCGACACTGTCATCCTCCCCTACATTTTTTGGTCCTCTTTTTCATGATGTTTTCTGAGTTTTAAAGGGCGTAGTACAGGTGTCCTGTGAAGACATGACCACTGAACTGTCACTTAGTTACATCACCTTGAGCAGACATGAGTCACTGCATTTACTTATTCTCTGCGTCTTCGGTTCGATGGACCATGGCCAATAGGAGTAAGGTTTGCAGGGCAGCACCAGCTTCGTTTCTCTATGTCTTACACTGAAGGTGTGCGGTATCTGCGGCAATAGGACCTTACCAAGTAGTTGTGGTGGTAGTGAAGAGGACTAGTGAGGGCCCTGGAGCCTCTGTGATCCGAGACTTACAAGGTAGCACCCACACCTGGGCTGGATGTTTTTAAATAAACTGTTGTTTTTAGGACCAGCATCACACCACCGTGTGTGACGTTTCCCTTCAAAATCTTTTTTAAGTTATTTTTTAATTGGATTATTCTCAGTTGTGTAAACATTGCAGTGATATTCAGCATTGGTTAAGTAACTCAGACCAGGGAGGATTCTGCTTGAATGGATAGAGAAGCAAACCAGAAATTACAGCTCCAGGAGTCTCAGATGCTCAGGGTGGTGTGCATTTCTTTCTTTTTCTCCACAGACTTACTTTCCCTCATCCTTTTATATTAGCTAACCTTGGTTTCTAGATCAAGATGATTTTCCTTCTTTGTTTTCAGGAGGCATTTCCAGTCACACCACACTCTTTAATCACAATTCTTCCTGACAGGTTTTTGATTGAATCCAGTTTTTGCATTCTGGACTCTGAGAATCTAATTTATGTGTCTGTTACAGCAGTTCTCAAACATTTTTACCCCAGAACTGCTTTATACTCTGGAATTTTACTGAATATCCTAAAACAAAAAAGTTTATATGGATTTTATTTATTCAAAATTTCCAAATTAGAAACCTAAACTGAGAAGTTTTAAATTTCAATAGATTTAAAGCAACATTATTTAAAGCATGTTATTACAACATTATATTAAAAATAACATTTTCTGAATGAAGTCAGTGAGAAGAGAGGTATTGTATATCTTCTGCAAATTTAGTTACTACTTGGTTTTTAAGAAATTTCTGAAATATAGTACTTCTCTGTTATTCAGCAGATGCACAGGTATGAGTTATCCTAAAAAGAGAAACCTCCTAGGAAGTTCTTGACAGTTTGCTGATGGGAGGATCTAGATCCAGATATGATTAATATGTCACTGGTGTGGTTTTTTATCATTAGTGAGGTATCCTGGAGGTGACTGCATCAAACTTAATTTTAGCATATATTATTTAAGAGATAAGTTACATCTTTAAGTTAAGTGTAAGATAGAAAACATTTTTTTCTAAGCATGTTTTGTAGAAAATAATTGAGACTCGAGGTTTTATTGGTTTTGAAGGCACAATTTGAGAGACACACTAAAATATTTAGTGATATTTTTGACATTAAAAATTTAGACTCTAGCCGGGCAGTGGTGTTATATGCCTTTAATCCCAGCACTTGGGAGGCAGAGGCAGGTGGATTTCTGAGTTCGAGGCTAGCCTGGTCTACAGAGTGAGTTCCAGGACAGCCAGGACTACACAGAGAAACCCTGTCTTGAAAAACAAAAACAAAAAATCTAGACTCTACCTTTATTTCCAAGACAAGCAGAAGTGATCTCCTGGCAATTTGACTAGATAAGATAGACTTACAATATTATAAATATAGAGTAAACATGTTACAGCACTCCAATTCTAAGGGGCTTCTAATACTGCCTGTGCGTTCATGTTAATAGAGACTATGGAAATAAGCCAAAGAAATCGGTGCTGGCCTTGTTAGCTTCTTCTTCTGAAATGCTGGGAAAGATTAGCTATAGCTGCTGGGTGTGGTATTTGGTTAAAGTTGGTTCTTTTGTAGGTTACTACACTGGTTTAGTATGTCTGTTTTTCATACAAAGCAGAGGCATTTACTCCCAGAATATCTCACAATCATTGTTTCATATATATACATGGTCACCAGAGTATTACATGGAAGTCTGTGTTTTGTATGTCTTTTGTAATTTTACAAAGGTGGCTTTATTTTAGACATTTTAGATTGACCCAGTTCTCTGTATTGATGCCCTGTGGCATTTATTAGTTGCGTATTACCTATATATATTTTTTAATATGGTCACGTAAAATATTTTAGGTCCCAGTGGATGCAGAAGGTTAAATAATTTGTCTTTGTCTTGAAAGACTTTAATCTTAAATATTAGATTTGTGGTGATTTCAACTCTGGTTGTCCATTAACATTGCACAAAGAAGTTAAAAATAAACAAAACAAAACCCACTTTACATAACCAAGACACAAAATGATGGCAGGACCCGAGACTCTGTCTAACAGTTAAATAACTTGGCTGGTGTTTCTGATGTGTGGCCAGAATTGGAAGTCTCAGTATAGAAGTCTTTACATACTCTGGTCTCTTCTAGTCCTGGCCATTAAATGTAGCTATAGCAGCACTCTAGGAGAAGCTGTTCACACTGTGCCCAGTGTGCAAGGCATTCCTCCAGGAGTGAGCAGAGCCGCCTGCAGCTGGTGATCTCTTATGTAAATAAACAGCTTCAGAGATCACTGATACGGAAATAGACTACCAGACTACCGTGGTTACCTTATATGCATTCCTCCTCAGTTCCAAAATACAAGGTAGCTTTGATTATCGGTCTTCCTTAAATTGATGAGATGTAGTATCAGCACAACTGGGGGAAGGGAGAAAGGTCTGCTTGTTACAGTAGGTGAACATTCACATAGCCTAAGGAGTAATGGGAATTGTATACAACATTACATTTTGCTTGGGGTTTTAGAACTAAAATAACATGAGGTCATTGTAGCAGAAGGGCATTTTTTACCATTGCTGATTAAAGAAGTGATACAGCAAGCATAGCTTTTTAAAACATAAGAGGAAAATATAAATGCTCATGAGTTTATAAAGAAATGCCTTATTCATAGCACAGAATAAAGCATACATGCTGTACCTATTCCTTCTCTTTCTAACATGACCAACATATGTTACTGACTGCTTAGTTTTCTTACATGTTAATTTTCATTGATGTAAAATCAGTGGGCTTTAACACTTTGGTTTTCAACCTGTTTATGAGACTAAGAGGAACTGTGGCTGTAGGCTCTCAGCACCATTGTGTATGCTTTTATTGTGGTGAATATCAAGGCAGCAGTTAATTATAGTACTAGCATTTCTGTTCTTCACCTCATTATCTCTGTCTTGCACTATTATTTTCTGTTGCTGCTGGCTATACAGCATCAGGCCTGGCACCAGTGAAGTGTGAACACAATGCCAGCACTGCATTCAGCACAAGAATAGAAAGGCAGATGGCAGATTGTACTATTTATAGTTGGAGCCAATCTGCCTGAGGTGAGCCCTGCTGAAATGGTTTTTTATCAGGAATGTTTTCATATATTAAAGGGATAAGGAAATGAAGGCAAGGAAAAAACTTCAGACCTTTGGACTCTGAGAGTAAAAATTTCGCTATAGATCACAAAGCAACTACAAGTATCAGTTAAGCGTTTTTAAACTGGAAATTTAAATATTTTTCTTTATATTCTTTAAGTAAAGACTTCAGGCCTGCAACATCCTTTATTGCAGAACATAAGGAGTTTATTATTCGGGGATGTTATGTTGCCATAGCAACTGATGCAGTGAGAATTTTAATTATTGGGAACAAAATGAGAATATGACAACTAATTATTTAAGACCATTGACTATATCATGTAAACTCAGACTAGTTTTTAGTTTCTTGCTCGTTACTTCTTGACTGCATGTGAAGAACACAAAATGACTCTATTCCATGTTTGATTCTTCATATTTTTAAAGAATATATTATTGAAAACTATTTATGGTATCAATTAGTATATTGATATAGACTGCATTAAAACTGCATTAATTATCTAAGCTTTTTATTTTTTAGATATGTGGTTTAAAAACTGATTCTGTCGCAAGAATTAAAGTGAACTAAAGAATTAAAATACTCTAGTAAAGAATTTAGGTGGTCCTGATAATCTGATATATAGTCACTAATGTAGGATAACAGTTAAGAAAACTTATGTTTTAGTCATAGTGAAACTGTAATATAGGCCTAAGAAATTAATTTGATCCAATCATAGTAATAATGTAAAAATATTTTGATTGGATTTATTGGAACTTAGCAGATTACTTAGTCATATTCCAAAAAATTCCACAACTTCTGTTCACTTCAAGTCATGATTAAATATCTGTCATATGAATTTGTTGGTTTTATTTAGAGGGTAAGCTGATTTGAATTTTCACTTTTTATACTTTGATAGTTTAGAGAAAGTCTGTGGAAAGCTAGATTTAGAATAAGACAGTTATAGTCTAGGCTTCCTGCTTTATTAGCTTCATATGCATAGTTAAGTACAGCTAATGATAGTAGTGACTTTTGGTTAGGCACGGCTGAACATTCTCAAAGCATCACCAAATGGAATGCTAGGGGGTTTAAAATTCACTGATTTATACAAATGAAGAAAATAAAAATTGAAGCTATAAGGCAGGCAGAGAAAACTCCTCTGTTTGCTGAGGAAAATGGAAAAGCTATCATCACATAATACTCACAAATTAAATACTAGCCACTGCAGCTCCTCATCCTTTTCATCATTCCTCCCTCTTCCTCTTTCTACCCCAGTTCTGTATGTGTTCTCAGACACACATTCAAGCATGTATACACAAGCATGTGAATCCAAGAGGCTGACATCTGATGTTTTCCCCAATTGCTTCTCATCCTGCTTTTTGAAACAAAGTCTTTCATTGAACTTAGAACTCTCTAATTGGACTAGACAGGCTGAATCCACCCATCTCCTCAGTTCAGTAATTATAGGCATGTGCTGCCTGTGTGTGTGTGTGTTTGCGCGCGCACGAGCGCGTTCAGGTCCTCATGCTTGTGTGGCAAGCAGTTCACTGACTGAGCTGCCTCTCACAACAAGCAATGGCAATAACTAGCATCCTCTTTAAGTAAGGGAAAGTGGAAGTGGCTTCACTAGGAGAAGAGCTTCTCCTTTCCATGTGTGGTTGTGTATTTTGTAAGCACTCTGATTGTACAGACATTCTGTATCCTTGTTCTACATCCTTTCCCCTCAATTAGGACTTGATGATAGTTCTAATCTTTAGGGAAAAATATTGGTTCCAATTTTGAGTTTTATGTTCTGATTTTGTTTATTCTTTATGGATTTCATAACAGAGAATTAAAAATTGGACTTTCTTTTTTTTTTTGGTGGAGAGGGAGTCACAAAGGTAGGGGCAGACTAGGGAAGACTAGCAAGTGGATGTGATGGGGTGTACTGTGTGAGATTCCCAAATAATTAATAAAAGCATGATGTTTCAAAAGATAGATGATAAATGAATTATGTGGGATCATTTAGGAATGAAAAATAGTTCATCCTTGTTCTATATAGGCAGGCAATGGGAAAGATTAGTTATTTTCCTGTGGATTTTAAGTAATATAAAAGTGAAGAAACCTTAAATTTAAAAGATTAAGGTTAAAAAAATTATTGCCATAACATAAGTCTTAAATAATTATCAGAATTATATTTGAGATTTTTGATCAGAACTCAACAATACACAGTTCTCTTAAGAAAAAGAAGTACGCATATAACCTGAAGGTGCAAAGCCAAAATACTTACCCTTATGCCAGTGTGGAGACAGGCAGATGGGTACAGATATCCCAGTGAGCGCTATGGTCCCCTTATGCCAGTGTGGAAACAGGCAGATGGGTACAGGTATCCCACTTAGTGCTATAGTCCCCTTATGTCAGTGTGGAGACAGGCAGATGGATACAGGTATCCCAGTGAGTGCTATGGTCCCCTTATGTCAGTGTGGAGACAGGCAGATGGATACAGGTATCCCAGTGAGTGCTATGGTCCCCTTATGTCAGTGTGGAGACAGGCAGATGGGTATAGGTATCCCAGTGAGTGCTATGGTCCCCTTATGTCAGTGTGGAGACAGGCAGATGGATACAGGTATCCCAGTGAGTGCTATGGTCCCCTTATGTCAGTGTGGAGACAGGCAGATGGGTACAGGTATCCCAGTGAGTGCTATGGTTCCTTTATGCCAGTGTGGAAACAGGCAGATGGGTATAGGTATCCCAGTGAGCGCTATGGTCCCCTTATGCCAGTGTGGAGACAGGCAGATGGGTACAGGTATCCCAGTTAGTGCTATGGTCCCCTTATGTCAGTGTGGAGACAGGCAGATGGGTACAGGTATCCCAGTGAGCGCTATGGTCCCCTTATGCCAGTGTGGAGACAGGCAGATGGGTACAGGTATCCCAGTGGGCACTGTGTCCTGACATTGGATAAGAGGAAGGAAAATAGTAATTACTTTCATTCTTGGTTATCATTCCTAATTGAAGTGTGTCTTTTATTTATAGTTTGAAAGGTATGTGAATTTGCTTCCTATTTAGAGTTTTCATTTTCCTTTCACATGAATTTAAACATTGATTAATTCTGATATTCACAATTGTATTTCATTAATTCATAAATCATTTAAGACATATGAAGAGATATATACATATAGTTGGGTTTCATTCTGCCTATAAAAGTCAGTTACATTTAATTCTGTTGGCAACCTTGGATGTTTGGGAAGGGAACAACAGCCAGGCCCTGCCCTGCAAGGAAGGCATTAAACCAGCTACCTACTCCCTGTTGGCACCATCCAAATTACTCTCAATGAATAAAGCCCAGCCTACAAAAAGTTTAAAACACGGTCCTTAGATTGATCCTCGGGCCTTCTATGTGCTAGGCAAGAGCGCTACTGCTATAACACATTGGCAGCCCTAGCATGTCTTCATGGAGCACATTCCAGTCTTATGTATTTCATTTGGTGGTTTTAATGCTCTTGTGATTGAAATTTGTATGGTTGCTGGGTCTTTGATGAAGTGATAGGAGTCATTTTCTTTTTATATATTATGACTTTAAAGATTTACTTTCCTAAGAGGAATGCATAGCATTTACTGAAAACAAAGCCTAGAAACTATTACTGTTAAACTTACCCTATTAGAACTAGAATTTTTAAAAGTAATAAATCTCAAGGAATATTATACTTGCCATCCCTTTCTTTCATTATACATGACAAAATTAAAATGACTCAAGTATAAATATACTGAGAGCCTCATTAAATGTGAATTTATATAAATTTAATAACATATCCCATGATTGTTTTGTTTTTTGTTTGTTTTTCTTGCTTTTTGTTTTTAAATCTGTCTCTGTGCCTCAGGATACCACTGTGGTCCAGGAACTTAGCCAGGGTAGAATATTGTGGCCCATGAGCTCTGTCTACTCTGTCTGTTGTAAGGTACTGAGTCAGCAGTGATTGCTTATGGCCTAAATACATGGTGCTACATGGTAGGCAGCATGCAGCGTGTCTGGTTGGGCGTGGTTGGCCAGAGGGAGTGTCTATGCAGTCTGCAGTCATCCCTGTATGAGGACAGTAAGGAGGATAGTTGGTGTGCTTTAGGTGCTCCCTGTTCTCTTTGTAGACTCAACTGTCAACGGGAACAACTTGGTTTTTTATATTGATGAATGTATAGATTTTTATTTCCCAGTGTCTTCAATCTTTCTTCCTCAGGAACATCTTATTATCCTTACTTGGGGAAAATAATTACTTTTCTAATACATTCAATGCCTAAAAGATTGAGGATTAATTCCAAAGGGAAAAGTTCATTATGGTTATGAATAGTGCTTTGGCGGCAAGCTTTACAGCAGCTTTAAAAATTGCTTCTTAGTGGAAAACAAAAAACAACTTTATTCCTGTGTGAGTTTAGGTCACAGTGTATACATTTGAATTTGTGTGTTTGTGTATGTGTGTGTGTAAGCTAGAGGACAATTTGTGGTATTGTTCTTCAGGAGCTATCCACATTAATTTTTGATACAGGATCTCTTGTATTGAGTAGGCTAGGCTAGATTGGCCAGCCAATGAGCTCCAAGTATTCACTTCTTTGTTATGTAGATACTCACAAAGCAAACCTTCTACCTGCCTCCCTCTGTATGTGTGTGTTTAAAATATTGAAGAGATGGAAGGAATAGACAAGAATAGCAAGATTATGAAAGAAAAACCTCCATGCTTTCTATGAAACTGTACATGACTGAGAGTGATTAAGTAGAAAAAACAGGTATTTTTATGCATATATATTATGCCATTTTTATGTCTAAAAATAGATTTTCATTAAAATGGACAGTGATTGTAGTAATAGAAAGTCACTACACAGATGTTTGCTTTTCAGTAATAGCCCAAGTCACTATTTAGAGGGTAAAAATCTATATTTTGGAAAGGATGTACTATGTTGCAGTAAGGAATTTTTAGTCACTTTAATTTTGTAACACTTTACAAGAAAAATACCCTTCAGGAAAAGGCAAAGTCTGTGTATTGATGCACATATTCATCTTTCATCACAAATTTCTTAATATTTTTCTTTAATTACAGTAAACAATATATTGAGGTAGTTGAAGTTTGTTTTACATTCTAAAGTGATTTTGTTTGGAAATGTATGAAACAAATTTTAAAACCTAAGAGATTTTTAAGTTGCTCAGTGTACATAGATCTTGTAACTTCCTATTGCAACCTCTAAGGCTTTTCCTTGGCTTAAAAAGCTCTCAAGTCCATTCACTGGTCCTTTGCAATGGTGCCTCTCACTCTCCCTTAGTAACTGTAGTTTCATAAATGCCTTTCCAGCTGAACTTCTGCATTTTGTCAGGTGTTCAACAACTTAGAAGAGGTTTCAATTTAAAATAGATTATAAACTTACGTGTGGGTGGCAGTTGAGTGAGTTGGTATGACAACTCATATTAAGAGGTTGAATCAAGTGCAAAGTAGCTTAACAAAATTTGAGAACTATAGTGCTCCATCACTCCTAATGACCTGGTTCTTTAACATGGGCTGGATGCTAAGGAGAGCACCTTCCTTTTAGACAGCCAGTTCTATCTGGGCAAAATGGTGAAGGTTGGACCCATTACTTTACTGCTACTAAGAACCCACCTTCCTAAGAAACACCTCCTTTGCCATTTGGGGTTATTGGCAAAAGACCTTAAGGACCCTGAGGCTTGTTTCTCCTCACCTTGCCAATCCTCAGAAAAGGGGCTTAATTAACACTACAGACCACCAATCTCATTCTTAAATTTTCTGCTTATTAAAGAAAATTAATAATTCTTCTTTTATAGAATTTGAAAATCTTTACAGTTTTTATATTCTGTATTTTATGGAATTAAGGATTATTAAAAACCAGATCTATGTGTAAAGTATTTTAATATTCTATTATTAGTAGGCTATCAAACATTAACTTAGATATTGAGTATGATGGAAAACATCACTTTAACTGGTTTTAGTTTTTATTTTGTTCTGAGTTGACTTCTTCATGTTTTGCTCAGATTGGTCCTAAACACTTATATTACAGCAATCCTCCAATCCTCCTGCATCGGCCTTTCAAGGGCTGAGACTTTGGGTGTGCACTGCCATCTCTAGCTTAAGGTCTCAATTTTCAAGGTGCTATCCATTTCACAACCCTGGAAACAGAAAATGGGAGAAATGAACAAAAAGAAATGTTGCCAGCTCTAGTTGCTAATGTTTAAGTAGCACATGAAACTGTATCTGTATTCAGAGTCTTCTGGAATGTTTCAGTAGTTATGTACAGTGAGTAAGTAATGTTGAAATCAAGACCAGCATATCCACTTCCCTTAACGACCATCACTTCTTCATAGTGAAAATACTCAAAATCATTTCTTCTGATTTTCAAAAATAACTAGTTAAAAAAAAAAGTATTGCCAGCATCTATAGTTGTCTTATTGGACAAAATAATAGCAGTACTCTGTCTCCCTTCTCTGTAATTCAGTATTCATTGACCAATCTTCTCTTGTCTAACCCCTTTCCTTCTCTCCACAACCTCTGGCAACTTACTTTCCACTTCTGTGAGAGCATCACTTTTAGATACCACTGATGAGGCGGTACAGAACTAGGGTTTTTGGCGCTTGAATTATTTTACTTCACTACACATACTGTTAGTGTCTTAAATATATAAGACCTACAATAAAATTGCTTTCAAGGAAGTTCTTCCACAAATAATGCAATACTTTCTCATACCACATACTCTGTATCATTAACAATTACTCACCCACCCAGTTGCTTCATTCTATAACTAGTCTGCTAAAATTGCTCCCAGAACAATCTCTATTAAGTGTACATTGTGTCATGTTATGTTCTTGATTTCTTTGGTTAGAAGAAAACTTGAAATTCCTTAAATTGTCTGGTGGCCTCTGCCATCTACATTGAGCCAGCCCTCCAGTCTTTTCCTCACTGCCTCCTCCTCCTGAGTGTATAGTGGAGCAATCTCTGTGTTAATAATCTTTGAGAAAACCAGTTATTTGTTTGTGGTGGCTGTTCTACTTGGAATTCACACTTTTATTACGAACATTATATCCATTCCTAATGCCCTGGTCAAATGTGAAGTATCCAAACCTTGTGTTTTTCAACCTGAAAGTAAGATTTCAGTATTTGGTTTCTTTGTAACTTCCACAATACCAGTCAGCTTCATTTTCCCTATGGTTCCTTTTGTGTCTACCCTTTATTTTTCTGCCACATTAAGAACTAGTTAAACACATGGGACTAAAGAGATGGCATAGTGGTTAAAAAACTCCTGGTGCAGAAGACCCAGATACAGTTTCTGCCATCCACATGAGCTCTCTCAACAACCTGCAACTCCAGTTCCAGAGAATCTGACACTATTTTTTTTTTTTTTTTTTTTTTGGCTGTTGCAGACTTCAGGCATGCAAGTGTTTCATGCAGATAAATATGCACATAAAATAAAAATAAGTTCATCTTTAAAAAAATAATATATAATCATGAGATTTTCCCTTAACATCTTCCCTATATTGTATATAGTTTGTGCTCTGTACATGTGTACGGAATTGAACTTAA
The DNA here is from genome assembly GCF_011762505.2 of Arvicanthis niloticus. Classification (NCBI taxonomy): domain Eukaryota; kingdom Metazoa; phylum Chordata; class Mammalia; order Rodentia; family Muridae; genus Arvicanthis; species Arvicanthis niloticus. Next base: position 47,342,103 of record NC_047667.1, on the reverse strand, counting down.
ACTTTCAAGTATAGCCTCATGGACACCACTCATGCGGAGACATTTGTATTCTATTCCTAGTGCTACCATTTACTCTTAGAATTTCATCTTGACATTTAATTTTTCTATGACTTAGTGGGTGTTTTTACTTACAAAGTGGGTGTAATGATATTTCACTCTACATTATAAAATTATTGTGTTATTTGCTGAAGAACTTCTTTGAACTCCTTGAGACGAAAATGGTCATATTTATAGGAAAATGATGTGATCTTGGCTCTGAAACATGAAAAATTTGGATATACTTTAAAGATGATTTTGTTTAAATGCCAAATGCCCAGAAATTATATTATCAGTTTTGTTACACGTGTATATTAATAGATATGTGCATAGTGCTTGAAGCTTGTAAACATATTTTCTAATGTTGGAGTAGGTCATGGTATATATTTTTAGTAAAATTTAAAAGACCAAAAATTGTAATGTAAAAATAGATTATATTGGTGCAGTCACTGAGTCTGAGTTTTAGATATAGTTTACTAGGTTGACTCTTGGTCCAGTTTTGTGACCACAGATGGTCATTTAATCTTTCAATGTTTTGTCTCCACGTGTATAAATCTGAATATTAGGATTCCTATGTACAGGATAGTTTTTAAGAATAATGTGTTTCAGATGAGACAGAATAATGATATATTAGTTCTTATACTAACCTCTCTTTGGAGAAATTCTCTATATTTAGGCTTTATCAAAAGTCAAATCTAGTGATTAAAAATTTAGCCTTAGGTAAATCTGAGGTTTTTTTTTAATACTTTGTTTTTATTTAAAATAAAGTTTTTCATTCAAGGTATTCGGATAACTGTTTCTCCTTCCCCAACTCTTCTCTTCCTCCTCCCAACTCACTCAGCATTTTGCCCTTGCCTTCTTCTCTCCCTGTCTCTCAAACAAACAAGTAAACAAACAAAAGTACAGAAACCCATACAGAAATACATACAAACCCACACATGCACAAAGCCCATGAAAACACAAAATTGGAAACCATATTATATAATCAAAAGACCACTAAGACAAAAATGCCTAAATAAAACAATATGAGACAAAAAGTCTACCAAAATATTATTGACTTTCTTTTGTGTTAGCCATCTACTGCTGGGCAAGGGGCCTACCTCAAGTGTGGTTAATATACCTAGTGACACTCCATTAGAGGAAATTAATATTTTCTTTGCAAGTTGATTGATGATAGTTTCTTGGTTAGGGATGTGAGCTCTTGTCTGCTTCACACTTCCAGTGCTTGGGATCCTGTCTGGCTTGAACCTTTGAAGGTCCTGTGCATGCCGCCCATTTTTGTAAGGTTTATGTTTATATCAGTCGTTTTGTGTTAGGACCACACTGTTTCTTTGGTGTCATCTATCCACTCTACCTCTTAGAATCTCTCTGCCTCCTATTCTGAATAGTTCTCTTGTCTCTAAGGAGAGAGGTTTGATAAAAACATGTGTTTAGGACAGAGTGTCTTTTACTCTCTGTACATTGATCAGTTGTGGGTCACTGTGTTAGTTCCCATATACTGAGAGAAGAAGCTTCTCTGATGATAACAGTGAGGCATTGAGCTATGGCTATAGCAGAATGTCATTACGAGTCATTTTATTGATACATTCTCTTGGCAGAACAATTGTATTTAGTTTTCCCCATGGCCCATGGGCTACCCAGTCTCAGGTCCTTGGGACTAAAGCACTATCAGGCAAAGGTTCCATATAGTGGAGTGAGCTGTAAATACAATCATATAGTGGTTGGTTACTCCTATAACATTTGTGTCATTATTGTACTGTCAAATCATGCAGGCAAGTCACCATTGTGGATCACAAGGTTCTGTAGCTTGTAACATTGAGTGTTAATTCTCGCCATTGTATTATGCTACATACAAAATAGAAGTTATCTAACTGCTTCCTAGACTCCATTGGATTTCTTATTTTTATTTTTTAATTAAATGACATAGTACATATATAATGTCTAATCTTGGTACATATTAATATTTAATGCATATTAGTGACTTATTAGGATGTTATGTCATTTTTTCACACAGGCTGATTCAGTTCTATGTAATAGTTTAGTATCAAAGTATAATGTTTTAATAAACAGGAATTTTATTGTATAGATTTATTCATTGAGACTTGCCTTTACAGCTTTGCATTTATATTAGTTGTGGTTTTCTGCAGTGGATTCTGTGTGTTACAAAAAGAAGTTCCTTGATGAGGGGTGAAAATTAGACTTTTCTATGGACCTAACATACATTTAAATCAGTGGTTCTCAGCCTTCCTAATGCTGTGTGAATCTTTAATATAGTTCTTCATGTTGTAGTGACCCTGAGTCAAAATTATTTTCATTGCTACTTCATAACTGTAATTTTGTTACTGTTATGAATCATAATGTAAATATCTGATATGTAGGATATCTGATATGCAAACTCTGAAAAGGATTCCCCACACACACCAAAAGGGGTTATGACCCACAGGTTGAGAACCGCTGGTTTACATTGAGGTTAAGGATTATTCTGGTTTAGTAAAGTTGTGGTTGTAGATTCTTCTCCAAGATCCATGACTTCACGAGCATTGAGTACTTGGCTATATTTCCTGGACAAAATGAGAATTTCTTCTTGTTGAGCAAGTCTTAAGTTTGATTAGGGAGTTGTACCATCGAGGTAAGCATGTGCCTACTACACCCTTAGGATAAGTATGTCAGGGTGGTCCTTGTGATTCACAGGCAACATAGCTGGGTAGGACTATTGGTTGGTTCCCTCCTTTGGATGCTTGTATGGTACCTTCTGGTACCTTGAAATCTGATCATCTGGAAAGAGGCTTTCAGATCAGTTCCAGGTCAGGTCCTCTGGGACCCTTCTTTCAAGTTTAGGCGGCCATTTTCAAAGGTGTTGGGTATCTGTACTCAGGTCCTCATGTTCGCCCAATAAGCACTTTACCCACTGAGCCATCTCCCTAGTCCACTTTACCCTTTATTTAGCTTTGTTGCTAGTTTAAAACTGCAAGCCGAGATTTCACCACCACCACCACCACCACTTGCTCCTCCTCCTCCCCTTCTTTTCCCTCTTCTTCATCTTCTTTTTCCTCCTCTTTCTCCTCCTTCTCTTCCTCCTCTTCCACCACCACCACCACCACCAGTACTGCTACCACTACTTTAAAAAAACATTCTGGGTATTGTTTTTCTTATCTCTTTGATGAAATATCTGACAGAAAGCAGCTTAAGCCTAAGGGAGGAACAATTTGGTTTTACTCACAGTTTGAAAGCCTATATCCTATCAAGGGGGATGAAGAAAAACGTGGTTTAGTGTGAGGCTGGTTGCTCACATCGGGTAGATAAGGAGTCAAAATGAATGCTGAGTCTCAGTTGGCTTTCTTCTGTCTATTCATTCTGTATTCTCAGTTCATAGGGGTAGTGCTACCCACTTCATGGTAGATTTTCTTCAGTTTAGCCTCTCTGGAAACATCTTCACAGGCATATTCAAAGAACCTCACCCAAGGGCCTAAATAAGGCCTAAGATATTCTTGTTCCTATTAAGGTGTAATTCTTCACAGGGTTTCCTTAAGTTTTTATTTTAAAATTGAATTTTGGTATAGTGATTTAAAAACAAATTCATTATACATCTCGTTAGAGGTGATATATATATATATATATATATATATATATATATATATATATAGTTAACATATACATATAACATAATATATATATGTTAAGTGGAAGACAATGGTAGCTGTCTCTTCATTTATCCTGTCACTTAGCATCTCCAAGAAAACCTTTCAGATTGAAGGTATTTAAGTCAAAGAATGATCTACAGAGTGATGAAATGAGATAATTTAAGATTGTTTTTATAAATTCTTTGTAATATATTATTGGTTTACCTCTTAAATTAAATCTTTAAAGAAACACTAAAAGAAAAACAAAGAAACATGGAATGCAAGATTTATAGTTTTGAGGCCCTAACAACACTAGACCAGCACTCCTTAGGTAATCCAGTACTATGCTGCAATAGGGTGTAATGAAGGATACATAATAATGAGACAAACACCTGCCATCATTACCACCTCAAGCAAATAGTTTGAATTACTTTTTTAAAGTAATTTTTAAAGTTACTTTTATTTTTTGACATTCCAGTCGCTACCCCTCCTGGTCCGCCCTCTTTTAAACATATAACTAGATAGCGAGCACTTTAACAGCAAGGTGCTCTATCACCCTTACTTTAACGTTTTCACTCATGAAAAGAAAAAAATGAAGAAATTCTGTATTTGTTTGTATATGGCCTTATCATAGTAACTGCTTACTCTGAAGGCAATACAATAATAATGTGATTTCCCCATGGACGTTTACAAATGAAATTATTCTCTGGTTTCTAGAATGATAAAAATGCCTATTTTTAATATGTTTCTGAATGTACTTTTTATTTCCTTGTAAATTTTCAGAGGGCTTTTGTATGCCAGCTGTTTTCCAGTATTCCAGTCCTTGGCTGGGTCTTGCATATTTTGCTTAACTGATTCATCTTTGTTGGAAGGTATTTACTATGCAGGAGTTTCAGATCCTTTTTCTTCTCCACATTGCAGATTTTTATATTTTACATTCAGTTATCACTTGGTGTAATTTCAGCTGTGTATATTCTAGTAAAACTAAAGGTATTCCTGAATCACTAATCAGTGAATTCCAGTCTTATGTAGAGGTGCTCCAAAGCACTTTTTAAAAATAGTTCAAAACTATCATTTTTACTTAAATTGAAAATGCATTCTCTATTCCAAGCTTTTGGGCTAACATCCGCTTATCAGTGAGTAAATACCATATGTGTTCTTTTGTGATTGGGTTAACTCACTCAGGATGATAGTTTCTAGTTCCATCCATTTACCTAAGAATTTTTCAAATTCATTATTTTTAATAGCTGAGTAATACTCCATTGTGTAGATGTACCACATTTTTTGTATCCATTCCTCTGTTGAGGGACATCTGGGTTCTTTCCAGCTTCTGGCTATTATAAAAATACTCAAGGGAACAAATATGAAACAAAACATGGGACAGAAACTGAAGGAGGGGCCATCTGAAGACCATTCCCCCTGGGTATCTATCCCATGTACAGTCACCTAAGCTAGACACTGATGTGGATGGCTGGATGTGCATGCTGTCAAGAACCTGATATAGCTGTCTCCTTAGAGGTCTGCCAGAGACTGACACATTCAGAGGACAACGCTCACAGCTAACCCCTGATCTGATCAAGGGTTTCTCAATGGAGAGGTTAGAGAGAAGACTGAAGAAGCAGAAAGGGTTTGTGACCCCATGAGGAGAGCAATAATACCAACCAACCAGAGCACCCCAGGGTCTAAACCACCAGCCTGGGAGCACATAGGGAGGGACCCATGACTCCAGCTATATATGTAGGGGAGGATGACCTTGTCGGGCATAGGTGGGAGAGGAGATTCTTGGTCCCATGAAGGACGAACACCGAGTGGTGGGAATGTGAGGGTGGGGAAGTGGGAGTAGGAGGGGGTAGGTGGGGGCACAGCCTCATAGAAGCATGAGGGGGGTGGTGGGATAGGAGGTTTCTGGGTGGGGGGGAAGTGGGGTAAGGGGATAAAATCTGAAATGTAAATACCCAATTTAAAACAAAAAAGAAAAATAACCTTACATTTGTATCAATACACAATAACCTATACCAATATATCAAAAAACTTTATTTCCATTTCAATATACAAAATTCTCTAACAATACAGCAAAATATAACCTTAATTTTGCATAAAATATAAAGATCTTTACCAATGTTAAACAAAAAAGAAAAAGAAAATGTATTCTCACAACTCTAGATTTCTTAACTACCCCATGAAAATTTAATTATCTAGTGTCTGGTACCTGAAGTTGTACATACAGGTAGACATACAAATATGTGATGCCACCTTTCATACGTCTAAAACACTGTCCTTGAGTTCAGTGTGCACCTCTAAGGGGAATCCTGAAGACAGGATTGTTAGTCTCCAGGCTGTTGTTCTGGTCAGCTCCAGCACAGTAGTAAGTCTGAAGGCTGCTCTATAGAGAGCTTAGGATGAGATTTTAACAGTGTGTGGTCTGCTCTTCTAAGGCAGGGTGGAACAGGTTCAGTGTACTAAGTAATTATCAAAATGAAATAGATGCAGGCTTATCACCTCAAGGTGGACTATTATTTTGACTCTTCCTATTTTCTTAATAATGAAAATTATAGAAAATAAAATCAATAATTTTCTCAGCTTATGAAAGATAGGAAGAGTAGTTTCTGTAGTTACTTGAAAAATAGAATACAAAGCATTAAAGGAGGCAGCTAGGTTTTAAATATTGAGATGTGATCCTGCATAAGTGTATAAACAGTTCTGATTAATAAAGGGCACTTTGAATCTGTATGGAGGGGATTTCCATCCCAGGCTACAGTGCAGAGCTGTGTACAGATGAAGTGAAAGCTTTTAGTAATAGCTCTTGAGGTCTCAAGGAGTGAAACAAGTTGAAGAACTAGAACTGTTGCAAAGCCAGGCCGACTTGTTCCTGGATCCCTCAAACTAAGAATAATTTTAGAAGCTTAGGTTTCCCTATAAATAGCGTAGGTGGATTCGCTTTCCCTTTAAATAGTTGAGGGTCATTATGGTCTGAAACTCTGAAGATAAAATGTAGTTGGAAGCCAAGCTCGATTTTAGTTTAGAATCTTTTCTTAGCTTTTTCCTCTTAGTTTAATTGTAATTTATAATTACACATTTAATTTAAATAGAATTATTGGGGGAAATCTTTTTGTTGACACTGTTATATTTACTATTTCCTTCATTTAGTTTGTAATCTTTCAGTCCGCTACTCTCTTCATTTTCAAGACATTAATCTAATTGTGTTTATCAATAATTTCAAAAACTATTCATAGCTCTTAACATCTGAAGACCAACTCAGTAATGTAACATACATATTCTGAGACAATTATTAGTGGCATTTGTTCTCTATTCAGTGACTTCTTTGTACATCTTATATTGTCCTTTGTAGGTTGCATTAACTGCCTTGTAGTTAATATTTTCAACAAATTACAAAAATTTGAAACTTACTCTGAGCCTCTAGTTGATTGGTTGAGCAAGGCTAGCTGACCAGTGAGCTTCATACCGTGCTTACTCTGTGCTAAGATTAGAGGCATGTAATAACGTGCCTAGCGTCTATGTGGGCGCTAAAGATTCAAATTCAGGTCCCTATGCTTGTGCAGCAAATGCTTTATGGATAGAGTCATATCCCCAGACTTAGACCTGTGTTCTTGCTAAGCTAATTGACATTTAAATGTAATTGACATTTAAATCATTATAATGGTAACACTAGTTGAAACCTATTCCTCTAGGCTGGAGAAATGGCTCAGCTGTTAATGGCGAGGCTCACAACTGAAAATATTAAAAAATTGTTTATCTGCATTTACACATCTGGACAGTCTCTTATGGTTTCCCCTAAGGTTTTCTGAGGGAAAATGAAAGGGAGAACCGAGAGCTAAAAGTTAATTTTAAGAAAGCCAAAATATTGTCCTTTTCCTAATGTCCCATGTCATGCATAAATGGCTACCAATAACTAAAAATAGCTTCTGACATGCTATGAGAATCAGCCTACAAGTAAGAGAACAGCCACATTCCTGCCATCTCACCTAGCGTGAGGAGTGGGAGTGCTGGGTCTGAAGGTCACTCAGTTGGTGCCTGCTGCTCTGTGCACAGAACTCTGGCTCTTCATTTAGTACTGAGTGGAGGACAAAACCATAGGGAGATGGGGGGCGGGGGGGAGACACGTAAATCTGGTATAGCCGTGACATAGCCTATGTCAAAATAAAAACACAGTGAAGATTCCCTCCTTAGCAACTGACAAGAAAAAAAATGAACAGCACAGTCCACACATGCAGACATTCTGTAGTCATCGTAGGGTCTGTCCATGAAACAAACCCAAAAGATCTTCAAGACTTGAGCTATCCACAGTCATATTCTTTCTGGTCCTTGGTTTTTGTTTGTTTAAGGAAAGGAAACTCAGACAAGATGTATACAATGGAATGAAACCAAAACACCCAAAATTTGTGGGAAACAACTAAATCAAATATTGAGAGGAAATTTGTAGAACAAATATTACATTAGAAGGATGGCATTAATCCCATTTGTATAAGATTGCCCCCAGCAAAGAGGAGGGACTTCCTAACTCATTTCATAAAGTTAATACTATTATCCTGAAACCTTAAATGGTTCACAAAGATAAGTCTACACAGCATATTTTTCACAAGTTTACTTCAGAATTCAACAGCATAAAAAGCAAAGGAATTAGCAGCTCTGCCCCTCTTCTGTGTGCTCCCTGACCAGCCTCAGGTTGGGCTTTTTGTGTTGTTCCTGCCACAGCCTTAAAGGGGGAGCATTGAGTCATAGTCAGTAGACTTTAGCTTCGTTTGTATCACTGTGGTTTCAAAACAAAGCAGTTTGCAAAAATAAGTTTATATTTTCCTTTTAAGAAATACATGTTTCTTCTCATTTTCTTAGCTTATTACACTTACTTAACTTGAAGTTCACTTGTTTTAAAGGTGGTATCTAGAACATTTCTTACATGTATTCAGATTTGATTAAATGACCCTCTATGACCAGGTGACTATAAAGTAGTCAGCCCTGCCTGGGTCCCCTTAGCATTTGTAGTGGGTGCCTCGAAATTTTGTTTTGCTAGACTTTCACAAAATAGGACTTTTATTTCACAGTAAAATATGGCACAATGAAGGAATAGCTCCCTCATTACACTATAATTCCATGCCATCTTTCTTTCTTTAAAAAGAAATCTTGTATTTGTTGAGAATAATTTAGTTTCAGGCAAAGTACATTCTTAGAAGATTAAAGTTAACATTTCACCCTCTAAATTAAAGAGATAATTTTCTGTGAAGATGGAAAAGCTACAGGGCACTAGAATAAGAAGTGGTATATATGTTGCTATAGTTCATATTTCTAAAGAGGAAAAAATGAAAGTCCTCCTTCAACTTTGTTGGTAAGCATATCATGTTTATCTTTTGGAATTAATTACTTGTGGTGATTCAAATTGTAATAGCTGTTTTGGGGGCATAAGTTATGTGGAGTTTCCAAGGCCAGTATTCAGGGGATTATTTATTGCTTTATAATCAAGTTTCCAACAGTTATAATAAATGGGTCTTTCTGGTATATGACATTCTGGTATGTTCTGATGGGCTTCTCTAGGTTATTGTTAAAGCAAATAAATAAATATTTCTTCACAATTATATTTTCTATGTAAGTAAGCATTCTTCATTTATACCTAAACATTAACAATAATAATATCACCTTAACTAAGTGCAGCATGTATTCTTTTTAATCCCTTAAAATGACATGTCAAAGTTGGTAGATTATTTATGACTGGCTTGCAGATGTCTTGATTGAGGCTGAGTGGTAGTCACAGTGTCCATTTCTAGAAACAAGTATCACTTCTGTCAAATTGATAGATGTGTTTGTTTCTTGTGTAAGTATGTTCTAGCCTCAGCTAGTGAGATGGTATCTAGTACTAAACCTTCTTCCTGTGATCTCATTCTTGCTCTTATTTTCACTTTCATTTTGGAAACTTGCGCCTCCATCATGGTTTTTATGTAAAAACAACTGCCAACATCCTATTAAAGAGTTTCTACTCACCAAACTACCTGAGTCACAATAGCCTACCCAACTTCATGGTCAAATGTGTGAACAGCTAGTCCATGAGAGAATATTAGAATTTCATTAAGCTTTATGACAAGCTTGTGATAGCTGTGACAATCTAGTTTTAGCTGGAGATGTTGCAAAGAATTCAAAGTCTGTGGAGGCTGTGCTGCCTATCTAAATTTATAAAACAGTCCTGAACCATCCTGAGGGGTTAGTGTCACATTCTCCAGAACATACACTGCAAATGGTGATTGCTGAATGAGAGGGACCATTGTTTACAGAGTGAGACAGATGATGACTGCTGTAAGAACGTGGGACCCTAGTGATGAGTAGGCAGGCCTTCCAGTGCTGTGACTTGAGCCCTTTCATATCAGCTGTCCCTAGTTCCAACAACTATATTGAAACCTTTCTAGCCATTTCTAAACATTCTCCTTTTCCTGTAGTTTTTCCCAAAGGCTGAGAGGAGAGATTTTGTTGTTATCTTTTTGGTTTGGTTTGTTTTTTTTTTTGTTGTTGTTGTTGTTGTTCTTCTTCCAATAAAGGCAAGAACAATTCATCTCAATTATTCTTTGAGGCACCAATATGTCTAAATCAAAAACTATGTCAATTTTCCACAGTTCAGTTGTGTTGACCTCCTTTTTTCAAACAAAAGGTCTGCCCTGGAGCTGCTTGCCAGCCACCTTGGTACACTCTATAAAGGCCAGAATGTGTTATCTCAGCTGGAGGGAGCTCCTTATACTGTTTTATAGTTTTGCTGCCAGAATGAGTTAACGTTCCTCTCCCGCCCCCCCCCCCCCGTGTGTGTGTGTGTGTGTGTGTGCACGCACCCAATTTTCCAATCCTGCCTTACTTTCAGAATTTGCCAAGTGTTAACATAGAGAAATAGTATTGTTTCCTGTGACATCTGTTACTCTCTTGATCTCTATGTTGATTTAGCTTGTCTTTACAAACAAAAGAAGATTCGTTATTAAAGGTAGAAATATGAAGATTTTTCTCTAAAAAACTATCTCCAAGTTATATTTAGGTTACACATATGTGTGTGTGTGTGTGTGTGTGTGTATGAGTGTGTGTGTGTGTGTGTGTATACTATGAGTGGTGTATTACTATCTCTGTACATGTAGAGGCTACAGTACCTGGTGTCCTGTTCTATCTAGCGTTACACCTTGTTCCTTTGAGACACTCTCTTACTGAACTTAGAGCTATGTTTGCAGCTGGAAAGCTCCAGCAATCCTTCTGTATTCATTCTCCCCAAGTCATAGAAATATAGTGGTGTATGTGACTTTGTTGGGTATTCACACAGGTACTGGGGATTAGATGTAAGGTCCTCATCGCAGTGTAGCAAGATCTCTCACCCATGTACCACCCTCCTGGAGGTGCTACCACTCAATGTAGGGTTGTGGGTCCTGCATCTGCTCTGCCACAGGGCACAGCTGCTCGTTGAGGTGGGATAAGGGAAGTTTGACTGTGTTTACTCTTTCCCCACATACCTCTCCCCTGCTGCCAGAGTGGGTGTGGGCTCTAGCAAATCACCTGGACACTGCTCTGGGGAGTAGGAAAGCACAGTCTAAGGCGCAGGACAGCTGGAGCTGGTTCTGGGGTCCCTGGGCCTGCGATGAGGCTGGGACCATGAGGTTCCCAGGATCTTGGACACCCAGGTGCCTCTGAAAGTCGAAAGAGCTGAGAACAGAATCTGGGCCTTCGGGCTGGTTCTGGGGTGGAGGGTAAGCTAGTCTTGAGGGGAGAGTCCTTAGCTTGATGGCTGCAGACTTGAACGTGGTGGCTAGGAGTGCACAGAGCCCTTCTACAGGACAGAGACAGCGGCTCTGTAGGCAGAGGCCATCTCTGTGGCTCTATACCGGCAGATCTCAATGAAAAGGGGCAGTCTATGTTTGACCGAATTTATTGTCATGCTGGAAAGTGGATGTGTAAAACCATACCTCACTTCTCATGGTGGACCTGAAATTAAATACCTTTTGCAAGGAGGAATGTCTGGAAAGGAATGTTTATTGGCTATGCCCTTCAGGCCTCTATGTACCTCATTAGCATGGAGATCTGTCTTGAGCCTACATGACCTGTAGTCATGTCCTTTTTCTCATCTACATGTGAAGGGCTTAAGGCATTGCCCTTATGTGACTGATGGGCACAAATCTGGGGCAGAGGGGTGCTGCAGCTAGTGACAAGGGCCTGGTGCCTGGTAGCAGGCAAAGCTTCTACCATCCCTTCAGGGTCTCCAGGGCTTCCAGCCTTAGCTTAACTGAGAACCAGGTTACCTCTCACAGCCCACTGCCCCACAACTGGATATTGTTTTAAGCTCCAGTATGCTGAAGCCTTCCCACACTTTGCTAAATGACGTGTGATATTTCATTTCCAATAATGAAATGTCCCCAATTTTGCATTAGAGACATTACATTAGAGGACAGACTCTTCTGGGTATTGGATGAGGTTGCAAGAAAATAAGGAAAAAGCAAATGTGTTGGTATTTTCTTTGGTTTTCTGTCATTATGGATCTTAGGTTCAGGACAAATATATGTGTATTTCCTTCAGAGAAAATAAGGTAAGGAATATATTGGTAGCAATTTAGCTATGGACAGAGAAAGAAGGAATAATGTTTCTAGAAATGTGTCACCTAGTCATCTTTCCTGATTTGTGTTCTTTTTACTTGGTTACTCACTATCATAAAGTTTATCATATATTTCATAATTTGAAAGTATAATTTTACTGAGTTTTTCATTATAAGAAATGCTGTATTTTATATTTTACCTACTAACTTTATAAACTACAGAACTTCGTATATTTCAAGAAAAGAGCTTCAATATGTTTAAATCTATCAAAAAATTAAAGAAATGACACCCCCACAGAAACATACACTGAACCATTACTTCATCAAAAAGAGAATGCTAATAATTACAGATTTAACTCATTTAATACTAGCTTTAGGGATAAGAACCTTACATTGTTATATTGCCATGGTACTCATTTACAGTTATCTGCAGTTTTGCTAAGTCACCTTCCTCTATGCTGGGGCCAATCTGTATAAGACTGAGCATGACGGGAGTATGCTTCACATCGTTCTGAATCGAAACCTCACCTTTTAGTTTAGATACTTCTACTGTCCAGGCCATATAAGTAATTTTCCTTATACTGTTGCAACTGAAAATAAGACTAGAGGATAGAATGGACCGAATTGCATTTGAACTATTCTATTTCATGTCTTTCCTAAATGGTCAGTTTTTCAAGTTTCAGTTCTTTTGAAATCTTGATAATAAATAGGATTCTTAGAGCCCACCTCATGCCCTGAACTCTAGTGGATTCTTGCATTTTCCAAAAGTCCACACATGTCAGTGACCCTGGTGCTACAAACATGGGACTGGATTGTGTGCTCTAATAGCCTCCTGTTTATGAGAGCTTTATTTCTGGATTGACAGTCATGGTCTCCATTTGAATTTCATGGAGGAAGTATTATGGGCTTCTGGAGACCTTTTCTTCTGTGTTTCCTGATCCTGCAGACTGTGTACTAAATCATAGTTAATTCAATCAACAAATATACCTTAGTATATTATTGAAAATAGTGCTATTGATCAGTTCTGTTTTCATTCATTGCCAGATTATAGACTGCTGTATATTTCATCCTGTAAGTTAATAAAATACTTTAAGCCTGGTAAGTAAAACTGAACATGGGTGCTGGTGGCTCATTGTAAGTGATTAGACACAGAATATGGGAAAGGATTATTTCATAAATAATTGTTAATTTGTAATAATTCTTAACCATGATTATTTTCAAATGGTAAATTAACATGTCTGTGTTTCATTTCTTCCTGATATGCTTAAATTTTATGATAAGCCAAGGCCTAAAAGATGCAGTGTACTATTTTATATTCATGTTTTGAAAACATTCTTAAAATTCTTTTGACAGTTTCATGCATGTATATGATGAATTGTATATAATGAATTATATTTGTTTTATGTTCCTCCCAGTGCCCTTCACATCCTTTTTCTCTCCTGCTGCAGGGTTCCCTCCTACTTCTATGGCTCCTTGGTGTGACTCACTGGGTTTAGTTAGAGTTCTTTCATGAGCATTGATGCGGGGTTTGTTACTGGATCATGGGTACCTTAACTCTGTCTCTCCCATGAAGAAGAGGGCCCTCACCCAGCTGGTAGACCCTCAGGGATGGGTGGAGCTTCAGGAGCCCCTCCTCCATCCATGATAGTGTGCTTGTGGAAATACCAGAGCTGCTATCATTCACTATTACATTAGCTATGTCATGTTCAGAAGACATTTTTTTTTTTTTGTATATTTACCCTTATCTGGCTCCTGCACTCTTTCTGCCCCCTCTTTCATGATGCTCCCTGAGTCCTTGGAGGGATAATATAAATGTCCAATCAGGACTGGTCATTCCACCATCTCTTCTTCTCAGTGTTTTGACCAATATGGCTTTCTGCATTAACCACTGCCTGCTGCAATAATATTTTCTGATGTAGACTGAGTATAGCATTGAGAATAAATGTGAGTCTTTAGAATGCACTTGACATTGTGAGCATTTTGCAAAACAGTTGAAGGTCTCCCCTTAGAACCTATGACCTCCTCTGCCTCGGGCTTTTGACCAGGTTTATAGACCAGGGATGAGTATCCTCTTCTGAGTCTGACTTGAAACCCAATCAGAAAGCAGTGAGAATAAAATCTTAAATAAATATAAACTTTATAGGTATTAGGTAAATTCCTATGAAGGTTAATAGGCTTTAAAGCACTAAGAGCAGATTTGAGTTTGGAGTGTTTCATGGTTTGCTTTCTGAATTTATGTGCATCTTTATACATTGTCTTGTTTTCTGTAGAAAATGAGATATTCTTTCCTACTTCATACGTTTTATAGATGAGTTAGCAGAGAATATGAGGGTTATTCTACTTCAGGATAAATCTCTTTTAAGAGGGATAGTAGGAGCCTCAGACAGGATGATAATTTAGTTCGGGCCATCTGTGGTGTAGAGCTGGACCCTGTCTCAAGTGCTTCCTCCAAAAGCCGTAGGTTAAAATGGTCTACTAAATAAGTAGCCAGTTTCTAAATCAAGATTTTTTTAGAGTTGGCATACTTGGTGTTTCATGCCTATCATGCTTTTTGTGGAAGTTTACTTTGTATATTTTGTATATGTACTAGCATGCTTGGATTGTATCCATTAGATACTATAAGCATTGCCTTTGTCAGAACAATAAAAACGTCTCTAGTACTGGTGAGATGATTCAGTAGACAAAGGCATTTGTTGTCAAGCCTGATGACTAGACTTCCATTTCTGGAATCCACATGGTAGAAGAAACCAACTCTTGCAAGTTGTCCTTTGACTTCTGCACACATACTGTATGTCGCATTTGTATGCTACCTCTAGTGCCCGTGTGTGTGCACATGTACACAGGTACCCACATACACACTAAAATAAATAAAAATGTCTATCAAAATTAAAGTTGCCTCCGAAAATGTCTCTAGACATTTGTGGGTGACAAAATAGCTGCCTGTTAAGAACGAGTGCTTTAGAGCACATAAATGATGTACAAGAACGTTCAGCGATGCGCTGAGCCTTATCTCACAGCACTAGAACTTCTGTTATGTGAATCTGGTCTTAAAGCAGAAATGAACAAACCAAGCCCTTGGGTAACATCTATTTGTCTTTTTTTAGTGATTCATAAATTAACATTTGCATGTTATCTATGGCTTCTTGGTATTTTTTTTTTAAATGGTTATCAAGAGGCTGGAGAAATTGTTCAGCATTTAAAAGCTGCTTCTGGCAGCCTTGTTTAGTCCCTGATTTTAGTGGGATTGCTTCAAGTTTCTCTCTATTTTAGTTTGATGTTGGCTACTGGCTTGGTGTATATTGCTTTTACTATGTTTAGGTATGGGCCTTTAATTCCTGATCTTTCCAGGACTTTTACCGTGAAGGGATGAAAACTTAATTTAAAAAAAAAAAAAAGCTGCTTTGGTTCAGTCACAAGGACCAGAGTTTGGATCCTAGTAACCTAGAGCCTGTAACTCTGGCTCTAAGGGATTCAGATTCTTTTCTCACCTCCTTAAACACTCCACAAACATGTATGCATACAGACACACAGAGAGAAGCATATATGCATGTATGAATACACATACACAGATTATAAAAATAAGTAAAAAAATCTTGAAAAGAAAAAGGCCTTAAAATAGTTTTCACATATTTCTGTGCTAACTGCCATATGGAACAGTATAAATCATCAGTTCTAAAAGCATAAACTTAGGAACCAAACTTCTGTGTTCAAATCCCATCTCTCTGATTGAATTTAATCGTCTCTAAGGTGAGGATAAGCCGCTGGCTCTGAGGATGAAACCAGTTAGAATGTAGAACAGTGTCATCAAATAAACAGTGGAATTTTTAATATATTGACTATAAAAATACTAAAAACCAGCTCAACTGGAATATGGCTCTGTAATTCATTATTATCAGGGCTGTGCACTGTGTGAGTGTACAAAAGCTGTTTTCACAGTAAAGGGAGGAGAAAGCATTACAAAACGCTTTGTTTCTTCCCCTAATGTCCAATTCTTAGTGGCATGTTCTGATTTGTTCTGATTGTGCAGGAATGAATGAAACAGCAGAAAATTGTTCAGTTGACTTCTGATTAAGCTTCTTGCCTAGTTCCACCGATTAGTTTTAATACACACACACACACACACACACACACACACACACACCCTCAGATCTTAATAGAAAGCTCCTCACTGAGAAGATAGTAAAATAAACTGAAATAAACTGGCTTTTTCTTTCATTTTTTATTGGTTATTTTCTTTATTTACATTTCAAATGTTATCCCCTTTCCCAGTTCCCCCCTGAAGCCCCCTAACCTATCCCCCCCCCCCTGCTTCTATGAGGCTGTTCCCCCATCCATCCACTCCTGTCTCCCTGCCCTGGCATTCTCCTACACTGGGGCATTGAGCCTTCACAGGACCAAGGACTTCTCCTCCCATTGATGCCTGATAAAGCCATCCTCTGCTGCATATGCAGCTGGAGCCGTGGGTCCTTCCATTTGTACTCTTGGTTGGTGATTTAGACCATCAGGGGGGGGGGGGTCTGGTTGGTTGTTATTGTTGTTCTTCCTATGGGGTTGCAAACCCCTTCAGCTCCTTCAGTCCTTTCTCCAATTTCTCCATTTGGGGATCTGGAGCTCAGTCCAATGGTTGGCTGCGTGTTGGGGTCCACACTAGCCCCACGTTGGTGCGGCCAAAATAAATGTTGCAGCCCAGGCAAAATGTTGAGGCCCGGGCCAACCCATGTTGGGGCGGCCACTGTATCCTGGCCCAAGCTGCCGCAGGTCGGGGTTCAGCAAGAGCGAGGGTGAGGGCAGACTCAAAGAATGGAGACCAGACAGGGTGTGATTCAATCCCGTTTATTCTTCTATCTCTCTTCCTCTAAGTGTCTCCTGTCTGATTCTCCCTCTATAGTCTCTGATTCTCTCTATATAGTCTCCCTAATGTCTGATTCTGTCTTCTATAGTCTGATTTCTGATCTGTTCTGTCTCTGCCTTTTATATGTCTCACTTCTAAGCCACGCCTCTAAGTTACACCTTTAATCATGCCCTTAGGTCTTGTCTCTAACTCTGATCTCTATGCTTCTAAGTCATACTCTTAAATCACACACCTTTAATCTCACACACCTTTAATCTCAAGGTATCTAAACCAAGATTAGCGGAGTGTTCTCAGCTGTTGTAGGCTATTGTAATTCAAGTCTCATGTCAGGGTATATGGCCCAAGATGGCTGCAAAGCTGATAGCCGCTTTCTGCTAAAAGTCGGCCCCCAACAGCTGCGAGCATCCACCTCTGTATTTGTAAGGGTCTTGTAGAGCCTCTCTATATAGAGACAGCTATATCAGGCTCCTGTCAGCAAGCACTTCTTGGCATCCACAATAGTATCTGGGTTTGGTGCCTGTATATGGGATGGATCCTCAGGTGGGGCAGTCTCTGGATGGCTTTCCTTCAGTCTCTGCTCCACACTTTGTTTCTATATTTGCTACCATGAGTATTTTGTTCCCTCTTCTAAGAGGGACAGAAGCACTCACGCTTTGGTCTTCCTTCTTCTTGAGCTTCATGTAGTCTGTGAATTGTATCTTGGGTATTGTATCTTGGGTAATTGTATCACTGATAAGTGATATCCACTTATCAGTGAGTTCATACCATGTGTGTTCTTTTGTGATTGGGTTACCTCACTCAGGATGATATTTTCTAGTTCTATCTATTTGCCTAAGAATTTCATGAATTCACTGATTTTAATAGCTGAGTAAACATTAAACCTCACTCAGGATGATATTTTCTAGTTCTATCTATTTGCCTAAGAATTTCATGAATTCACTGATTTTAATAGCTGAGTAAATGTACAACATTTTCTGTATCCATTCCTCTGTTGAAGGACATCTGGGTTCTTTCCAGCTTCTACCTATTATAAATAAGGCTGCTATGAACATAGTGAAGCAATGTCCTTGTTATATGTTGGAGCATCTTCTGGGTATATGCCCAGGAATGGTATAGCTGGGTCCTCAGGTAATGCTATGTTCAGTTTTCTGAGGAACCTCCAGTACTAAGGGGTTTAAGATCTTGCTTCCTGGAAATACATGTTTTTATTTTCATATAGTATCATTTGTATAAAGTAAAGATAATTTACAACAATCATGTTGTTCTCTTGTATGACAGTAATGATATGGTTTCCCTGTCTTTGTACAAGTCTGCTGTATTAAATCAGGCACTTTACATGGATTGGTTTGTTTATTTCTCACAGTAACCCTTGAGAATGTATTCCTGTTACCACCATTTACAGATGAGGATTGTGACACAGGAAAGATGAGTCGTGCCCAAAGTCCCATAGCTAGCAGAGTGGCTTGTGTGAGTGAAACTCATCTGCTTGAACTGGACATTTGTAGTTGCTCACCTGATCCCCCTTTCTCCATGCTTTCCTGCTTGGTTGAAACATCTTACAGCCTTGGTAAGGGACACTGATATAATTCAAGGACTCGGAATTCCTGGCAATTCAGATACCTTGGGAAGCTTTTTTTATGGTTTAGAAATGTCAGATTATGGAAGTTAAATTAATGTGAAACTGGGGAAAACTCTCTTATTGGATATTTATACAGAACTATTTAGATTTTACTAAGAAACTTACCTTAAAAGTGGTAGTCATAAAATAAGGTGGGCCTCTTTGTACACACACCAGGAATTAGCTGCCTTATTATTTCCACAAAATACACCTCTCTCTCTCTCTCTGTTAAGTTACTTTTTTAAAAATGTCATCTATATTCTATATTTTTCTCATTTTTATTTGATATTTTATTTATTTACAATTCAGATACCATCCCCCACTGTTACTTTTAATGGGCATATTATTCACCCCTTTGCACACTGCCATCAAGTTTCCCTAGAATAGCAAATATTATCATAGCTTTGGTTTAATGATTCCCTTTCAGAAGACGGAGAGCTTGTGATATAACATGTGACAGTAGTGCTGGCAAGAGAAAGGTCACATTTGAGGAGGGATTAAAGATTTAATTGATTATAGGGCAGATTATGGAAAAGGATGAATTTATTGAGCTTGTGACCAATACAGTTTTTGTGAGAATTACTTATTTATGCTTAATAACATAAAAACTACAGAAAGTATGTAAGTGATCGTCATATTGATTCAGAAACAAGTCACTGGCCAGGTGTAACTGGAGGCCAGACTGAGGCAACCAGAGCATAAAAGATGTCGACTGTGGTGTGGTTTGAATAAGGTTTGAGTGTGTCATTCAAGGTTCTTGTGCTGATCCTCATGGCCACAATATTGAGAGGTGATGAAACCTGTAAGGAAAAAATGGGACCAAGTACATATGACCCTAGAAAGCCACTATTAAAATTCTTTGGAGGATCCTGGTTAGTTTTTGAGAGAATACGTATTATAAAAAAAAAAATGAGGTGATCTTGTATCTCTGTGGCTTCCTGTCTCACTGTGTGACCTTTTCCATCCATGTTCCAGCCCTTTCATTGATGCTGCTATGAGATTCTTTCTAGAAGCTGAACAGATGTGGTTGCAGCTACCAATTTGGAGAATTCCTTTGAATTCCTGAATTCCTTTAATAGCCTCTGAAATTGTAAACAACAGGGTGGGAGTGGTGGTGCACACCTATAATCCCAGTATTCAGGGAGTGGATGGGGGAGGATCATGGCAAGTTCCAGGCCAGGCAGAACTACATAGTGAGACTGTCTCAAAAACAAAACAAAATAAAACAAAAACAAAAAAGACATTCACAGAACTGATAAATACTGTATTTTTTTAAAGCACAAAAACTAAACAAATTAGCCTCTTTACCTAGCTTCTGGGTATTTATAAAAGCAATTGAAAATAAACCAATATAAGCTGTGAGCAATTTTATGAAACTTAGTTTACTTCTTTCTTATGTATGTTTGTATGTATTTATGTATTTATGTATATTTATGTGTATGTGCTTGTGTCTCTGTGTCTGTCACACATACATGGATACCATGGAGTTGGAGTAATAATGAGGTTATAGGCCACTTCAAAAGGGCGCTGGAGACTGAACTCAAGTCCTTTGGAAGAGCAGCAAGTGTACTGAACTGCTAGGTCTTTCCAGCCCCTTATATCTTGAGCTCTTGAGACATACAACAAAGCATGGTATTTCCTAATACTTTCTATTTGCATTCTTCTACATGACTGTGTCTCCTTACACATTAACACACAATCTCACCTTCTTTCATTTGGGGGCTTTGACTTCCTTAGATTTGCATTATTCTCTAATCCCACTGTAGAACTCCCTTTCTTCTACCTAACTGCTTATACTTTCATGTATTTTCAAGTAGTCTCCTTCTCTTGTGACACCGATAGCTGTTTTTAGTTCCTTTCTCCAGTATTCTCCCCTGAATTCCTTTGTGTATGCTAATATTAATCTGATTGTCATAATATTTGTAAGGTGTTCATCCTCGGGACTGACAAAATCTGGAATTTTTGACAAAATCAGAAATTTAAATTTTACTACCAAACAAAGCCATGCTTTTAAAGCACTCTCTCCCAAGCTGAAGAAATTCTGCCCATGGTTTATTTTCTTACATGCTGGTTTCTTAGTATAATAAACTTGGCCACAGCTTTTTTCAATAATATAGAGAAAGTGCTATGTTGTATGTACCGTGGGACAGTGATCATTATGGATTAGATTGGTGGATCTCTTCACTGTAGGGAAAGTATGATGAAGATTTGGTTGCTTTCTAGTAGCCTTTTTCTTTGTACATCTAAAGACTTGAGTTTCTGAGACTGTTTAATGAATGTAAAGCCATAATTTGTTTTTCAGGCAGACACATATTGATCTTACAGTATCACATAATATTTAACAATTCTTATTCTTAATTATTATTTCTAAATCCCTTTAGAATTAATTTCCCCAAATTCAAAAATGTGATATTAGTGTTTCCAGTCATTAAATACCCAGATGGTGAGTTCCTTGTCTTTTATTGTCTATCTTTTCTCTGGATTCAATCAAGCTTTAGTGACTTCACTGCTATTTCTCTGTTTAGGAGAAAAGTACTAAAGGGAAGAGAGAAATGTTCTGTGTTTTGCTGCTTGTGTGTACCTGGAGAGGGAGAGAGAAGGGGTGGGAAGGAGAGCAGTCATAGTGGTGACTGACAGAGGTTTGGTGATCTCTTCATCGGCCAAAGCTTATGGGACTTCTCTGTCACCTCACCCTTGAAGGTGATTGTTGGTTGTTCCATTAGGTTCCTTAACTCCGAGCCTTTAATTTGGAGGGCATGCGATGACACGATTGAGTTACTATTATATAGTCCTATGTATTGTTATTGTTGCTATTATTATTATTATTACATTGCTATAAAGGACTATTTTTATATCTTTTTAAAATATTTAAGTAAGAGAAACATGAAAATTATATTTTGATAGAAAGGAGATAAATTATATGAATAACAGTATCATTTCCTGTTACACAGTTAAGCACCAAAGTTACCTTAATTAAAGTCCTGGGTCCAACATTTATCTATTGTGCTAGTTTAGGCAAGCTTCATTTTTGTTATAAAATGAGGATATTTATAGCTAAAATTATAAAGATTTTTATAAAATAATAAAGCAAATTAGGATATATGTAATGCTCTGAATAATATAGTATTGTTGCTACATTGGATTAAAGGTACTTTGCAATTTGCTGTCAGAGTCCAATATACTTCTATTCAATTACAGCCTTGCTGTATAATCTGTATGACTTTGAATATATTTTTTATAAGCTTTAGCTATAATCTTTAATGTGAGAGTAAATTATAATAGTGATAACCTCACAGAATTATCATGAAGATTAAAAGTCAGGGTTCAATATAAGATAGTTAACATCCTACCTAGCAAAAAAAGCCTCTAAAAGTGATAGTCTTTATCAACTTTGTGCTTTCACCAATGACCACTTTCATCAATGGGATTATTTCTGTTAGCTCAGAGCTGCATCCCTGAGAAGGTTATTATGGGCAGAGTAAAGAAAAGAGGGCTGCAGTGATTATGACACACCTCTAAACTGTACAAGAGAATTTATGCCACGGGATGCTGTAGGTGTTCTGTGTGAGAGAGGGAATAAAATTAAGCATGTGTGTGTGCTTTGAAAGTTATGTGTGTGTGTGTGTGTGTGTGTGTGTGTGTGTGTGTGTGTACATGTGCTTCTGTGTGCATGTGTCTGTATGTATATGTGTGTATACACATGTGTATATGTTTTGGAGTATGTATGCATGAGTTTGGTGTATGTGCGTGTGTGCATTTGCCAGTGTGTATCAGTGTGTATGTTTGTGTTCGCTCTGTAGTTGTGTATGTGTTGTCTCTACATGCACCCTGTGTGTATTTTATAAAGGGATTTAGAAGAGGATGATCTTTGCTGAAAGCAGTGATTTGGGAATGCAGCTATATTTCTGTTGTGCAGCTATATTTCTATTGTGCAGATAATTTGGAGTCGGGAAATAATAGATGTTAAATAGCTCCTATTATTATTTTTTTTTTGGGGGGGGGGGGTTCGAGACAGGGTTTTTCTGTGTAGTCCTGGCTGTTCTGGAACTCACTCTGTAGACCAGGCTGGCCTCGAACTCAGAAATCCGCCTGCCTCTGCCTCCCAAGTGCTGGGATTAAAGGCGTGCACCACCACTGCCCAGCTCAGCTCCTATTATTTTTAACAGCTGGTAAAAATAATGTAACTTACACCTAAAGAAAATGTTTACATTACTTATGTGCTTATTGTATATCAGGGACTTTGTTAACTTCTCTATTTTTGTTTTTGTTAGATCAAGTTCACAGTACCCTCATTATAAGATTTTATTATAGTCGAGAAGTCACCAACACAAAATGGTTAAGGTCATGTTGATAGTGTGTAGTGTAGTGGAGACATCGGAAACCATAAATTATTTTTTGCCTCTCTCTGTGGTAATCACATTTTCATCTGGGAAAATGTGGTTTCTCAAAGTAAATATCATACTTTATCATTTTCCTTGTGCCTAAGTTGTGGCCAAAAAAAAAAAAAGGAATTATGAATAACTTGGAAGAACTGTCTTCAAAGAGCTTTGGTCATACTCTGCATTACCCCGTCTTCTGCTCACTATTCCTCCTATTGTGGACACGTGGTCTGTGGACAAAAGGGCATATTAGACTTAGAAGATCAGTAATGCACACTGTAAGGCAGCAAGGAGTAGAATATGGGTGGTTAGAAGGTTGCAGCCTCCGTAACACCCTGGATTGCCAACCTTTGAGCATTTATACTAGAAAGAAGATGAGATTCTCTCTAGACTTCTCTAAAGTTTCAAACATCCTGAATATTCACAAACAAAAGTAGTAGGTTACTGATTCTGGAGCCCTCCATTGTCTGGAGAATTGCTGAACTCTACCATAACTGTTTTTATTTAAATCTTTATGAAAATTTGTTTTAAAAACTCAAACAAAACTCTGCTGTTGCTGCTTACGAAGCCAGGTTTGTTAAGTACAGAAATTTCTCAAAAACAAAACAAAAATCAGGTGTATATTTCTTACCTTTCTTAAGCACAAATTAGTTACCTAGAAAACCTTGAAAGTTCTGTGCTTCTGACCTCCTGCTGTGTAAGATTTCTTGCATTTATTTTCCCCTCTGCACAAATGTTCCTAATGCTAGGGAAGAATCACTGTCACATGAAGGAAGAAGCTGAAAGATAATTAGTTTGTTTCATTGAAGAGCAGGAACATGTAAAGAAGTACTTATTATGAAAACAAAGTAAATTCTGGAAATCCACTGATGGCAGTGTATGTGTCTTAATGTACAATGGGACTGTTATTCTACTAGTTACTTTGATCAGAACCCAAAAGTTGTTGAAATTATATAAACTGAATAGTTACTGACAGGCAGTTTTAAATCGTCAACTGTAATGGATAAAAGCTTAATTCTATTATATATGCACAAACATTGTCAACTGGAAACACTTTCTAGAGCAGAGTTTTATCCCTGCTTCTCTTGAGGGTAGCATAAGGACAAAGTGTGCATACTTTGTCTGTTCATCATATAAGTGAAGTTTGATTTGCCTTCATCTTAGACAGGCAAAATCTGGGAGCCTTATATCTCGGTGACTAGAGGGTAATACATTGTGTTTAAAAACCCATGGTACATACATGTGATACAAATTCTTATTTATAGAGTATTTCAAGTCATGTAGCCTTTCCAAGTCATATTGTGTACCAGAGCTCTTTGGACAAAAATTCTTGTGCAATCTCAATTTTAATAGTGTGGAATTTCAAAAGACCAATATTATTTTGAAATAATTAAACCCAAATAATTAAGAATTACATACATTGCTTCAACATCATGGTTCCCATTTCAACTACAAGTAGGAATTCTTACTTCTTTTTACAAGAAGACAGCTATGGTTATTTATGTTATAGGGAATTTAAAAAAAAAGAACTATATACAAGTTTTTAAAAGATACTTTGCTATAGTACTCTGGGCAATGTTTTGCTTTCTTTTTCTGACTTAATGTACTATGAGATTTTACAATTAACATTTTCAAAACTGTTTTCTGCTTATGAAGCTGAGATCGTGGAAGTGTTGAGTTTGCATCTGAAGTAGTGTAGTTTAATGTCTAGGTCTACAGACTGTCTACAGACTGTCAAGCAAGAGTTAAATAGACTGTCTTGGCACTTGACCTTTGTAAAGCAAGAAAGAAATAGATCCTGGTCATATGTCTATGTACAGAAGGGGAATTTTATGAGTGTGCAGGTATATGTGTGCATGGGCTGAGGCAGAGGACAACTTTGTAATTTCTCAGATGTCATCCACCCCCACCAGACACATATGTTCCTTTCACTGGCTTGTAGCTTACCAAATAGGTAAGGACGGCTGGCCACCAGGACCTTGGATGCGTTTCATCTCTGACTCTCCAGTATTGCAATTAGAAGTGCTCTCCACCAAATGCAGCTTTATCATTTTGGCTTGAAGTAAGATTCACCTTCTATGAAGACAAGCTCTGTATGGACTGAGCTAGCTCCATGACCCTTTCTCTTCATCTTTTTGAGAAGATTAAATGAAAGAACCCACAAATGTTCCCCCAGGAGTATAAGTTAGATAGCATTTTTGCCCTGCTTCTATATGACATCTTAATACTTTTCTTTAAAGTCACTAAACATTGTGTTTCTTAAAATGCTAAAGCCACAGCATGTACTTTTAAAATGGTTTATTTTGTTGTGAGCCTAGCCTTTACTGCTGAGCCATCTTTCTAGCCCAGTATAATCTAAGGAAAAGAGGATATCAATTATCAATTTGAGGGGGGCATGGAGCTGTGTTGAGGGAGTGTAACTGGGCTGGGTTGGAGGGACAAAAAGAAGAGGGAACTGATATAATTCTATTTCAATTAAAAACATTTTTAAAAAGATAAAACAGATAAATATAAGGCTTTATTTTTCAAGATAAAAATGGAAAATCCAACCCATGAGTGAAACTTGCTGAAATCAGTGAGCTATTTGGACAGCAGTTACAGCAGAAAAGTGCGTTGAAGCTCTTGATGTATACGAGCAGAAAAGAAACAGCTGTTTTCCTGCTTGAATTATCAGGCTGAAACTGGAAGATGGTGGAGATTGTTAGGCCGGTTTCTTTTTGATAATTTACTGTGTTATAGCTAACTTTGGACTCACAAGAATTCAGTCATAGTTTTCTTCTTAATCGTATTTTTTGCTTGGTTCTGAAATATGTGATATATGGGTAGAAATTGAGAGAAACATCATCCACTTTTGGAAGCAAGCTCTTTTTTCAATCTTCTGCTATCATAATGTACTATTATACATGAAAGAAAGAGAGGAAGGAAAGAAGGAAGGAAGGAAGGAAGGAAGGAAGGAAGGAAGGAAGAAAGAAAGAAAGTTGCTGAGAGTAGTAAGTGATTAATAGAGAAATTCACCAGAGGTTGAACTGAATCCAGTAAAGATTGTATCAAAAGGTTTATTAAGTAGTGGTTATGAATACTCCATGAACTGAAATTTACTTTAGCATCCAGAATTCTGTTTTTCATTGCCTGTGAAAAATAATGTGAGGAAGGTTATAAAGGGACAGTTTTAAATGGTTAAAACAACAAAGTGTCTTAGCAGCCAGCTTTCAGGAGTTGCAATTATTGATCCTAAAACAATCCTTATACAGTCGTTACAGCAGGTCCCCTGGGGCCTTTCTGTTGTTGGGTAGAGCATGAAAGTAGTGGCTCTTATTTTTTTTTATACTTATTTTGTTATTAGGAATTTCTCAAATTCTAATCCCTTTCTCATGGGTTTACCTGGCTTGAGAAATTGACTCTATGTGATAGCTGTGCATTCCCTTACATATAAAAGTGAAAGGTAATTACTACTGTGTTTAGCATCATTCTGTCTGGTTTTCCACACTGTCATTTTAGAAGACCATTTAAAGTCTGTATTATTGGTTCAAAGTTCAGACTGATCTTGTCCTTAATTTAATGAAAGCTTGCAGCTGTCCTAGATTTCAGGACTGAATTTATTCTCTGGTGAAATGAGTTACTTATAAGGAAATCTGTTTCTTCTATTGGTGTAAAGATTGAAGTCTTAGAAGGAAGTAATCAATTTGAAGTAATGTAGTCCATATTTAACCAGTGTCATTTTTTTCCATGCTTAGAGTAGTCAGTTATTAAAATACCATGGCAATTTTGTTGCTAGAGAAACATTACTATGTAATTTTTATGAGTATTGATATGGCATTTTTCTTAACCAAGTATTAGACTATCCCCACGTACAAACAGCACAGTGAGTTAAGGATATAGCACAATAATAGACTTCTCACCTAGCATGAGTAGCCTTGGTTTCATACCCAGTATAACAAATGGAAAAAAGGTGGAAGTAGAAAAAGAGGGTAGAGGAAAGGGGGAAGGTGGGAGGAGAGAGTACAACACAGCACAAAAGAAATGAAAACAGCTGTGCTTCAGACCTCATTGTCAATACCTAAGAAACCATGTTAGCAACTAAGAAATTATATAGAGGGGAGAGTGACATAGATTTTCTCTACAAAGAGTTTCTTTTAAAATAATATTGTCTGGATTAGGTAACTGTCTTAGTCATTGTGCTATTGCTGTGAAGAACACCATGACCATGGCAACTCTTATTTTTAAAAAGCATTTACTTGTACCTTGCTTACAGTTTCAGAGTTTTAGTCCATATTCCCGTGACAGGGAACATGGTGGCAGGCAGTCAGTCATAGTAGTTGAGAGTTCTACATCCAGATATGCAGTCAATATAAAGAGAAAGACACAGGGCCTGGCTTGAGCTTTTAAAACCCCAAAGCCCACCCTACATGACACACTTTCTCCAGCAATGCCACACTTTCAAATAGTGCTCCTTCCTAGTGACCAGGTATTCAAATCTATGAGCCTGTGGCATTATTGAAGCCACCTCAGTAACTTTTGCATTAGTAATATATTTGGAACTTGGGCCTGTTTTATTTCTTCCTTGTCTGTTGTAGAACATAAAGGAATATAACTTATGGGCTCTTTTCAAAATATTTGTGTGTGTGTGTGTGTGTGTGTGTGTGTGTGTGTGTGCATGCACAATGCACACGTGGAGTTTGGAGGACAGTGACCCACTTTATGGATTTCCAAAATTGAACTCAGGATGTCAGGCTCAATACTGAGTACATCTCCTCACTGAGCCATCACACACGGAACCTTGGCCCCTAAAGACTCAGTTCTTCACAGAATATAATTGATTAATTTTTAGAATTCCCAGGTTATTTTAATGATGAAAGAACTAAACATTTAAGTTGTGGAACATTGACACTGCTTGTTTACTCCATCACTTCAAGAGAAGGGACAACTCCCTCCTTACCGAGACTCAGTATCTAAAGGGTTTATGTTAGTTCTTACTTAGAGGGACAGTTCATATCATTAAACTTTTTCATTTTATTTTATGTTTATGGGCTTTGTCTGCATTTATGTCTGTGCATCACATACATTCATAGAAGTTGAGGTCAGAAGATGTCAGATCCCCAGAACTGGGGCTACAGATGATTGCGAGTGCTTGCAGTAGAGTCTGGGTCCACTCAAAGAGCAGAGCAGCGAGTGTTCTTCTGAGCCATCTCCCCAACACCTAATTTTCTTTTTTGACTCTATCTACTACTTGATGTTTTATTCACCATTCTTTTCTGATTATTGTTTAATTTCATTGTTTGTGCACCAAATACTCTTTACCAGGTCTTGGAGATTTATATGGTGAACACACAACACGTTTCTTGCTCTCAGAGACAGTATTGTCTAAGGAAAGAAGTTGGCCAACATATGGTTTCATACTCTCATGGCCTTCTCCATCCCAGTTTTTCTGTGAAGTTCTCACTAGAATCACTATTGCTTAGCCTCTATCATACATGCACATTCCTATGTACTCCTAGGCTTTTTGAGGATTCAAGACAAAAGTCAGAAATTACATTAGTTAATATGCTAACTTTTCCTTTTATCCTTAGGGTTGAGTACTAATTTCACCGAGCCCTAATTTTCTAGCCTAGTGACCAGTTTCTAACTTAATACTGTTGGAAGTTTAGCTTTCTCTTTTTTTATATGGATTTGGAACCTAACTCTGAGTTGTTGCTATTTTAATATAAATTAGATACTAGACAAGGAATATTATTTTGTGTTGACAAATTTCATAACAGATGTCAATTGTGCTGAAATTCTTGGCTCTCAACTGGTGAAAGCCCACTACCAGAGTCTTGGATGAGGGCTCCTCTCCTCTCATGTCTCTATTATTTTTCTTTTCTTTTCCTTTCTTTTCCTTTCCTTTCTTCTTTCTTTTCTTTTCTCTTCTTTTCTTTTCTTTTTTTTTCTGGTTTTTCGAGACAGGGTTTCTCTGTGTAAGCCTGGCTGTCCTGGAACTCACTCTGTAGACCAGGCTGGCCTCAAACTCAGAAATCTGCCTGCCTCTGCCTCCCAAGTGCTGGGATTAAAGGCGTGTGCCACCACTGCCCGGCCTCTATCATTTCTTTCTTTTCTATCCTGCTTCTGTGCTGTGTCATCAAATGTTGCGAAGGTAGTGATTTAATTTTCTTTTTCTTTATTCTTCCACCTCATTTCTTATTATCTTTTGTCTTCTTCATTTTTCTTTTTTTAAAATTCATCTTTCATTTCTTGTTACTTTCCATCCCATTTCTTAAAAATATAAAGCAAGCAAGCAAAGAAACAAACAAACCAAAGACCTCAGCTATTATTAGCACTCTGGCTGTGTGATCCTACCAGTGTTGATTGGCTTTGCCTGACTTTTTTTTTTTTATATTTGCTTTATTGCATCTGTTTATTTCTCCATTGATTCATGTAATATTTTGATATATTTTAGAAAAAACTAAAGTTATCTATATGGGGCTCTTTGATTATTTCTAAAAGTGACTTTCTGTTTTCTGAAATTATTTTTATTATTTTATTATTAACATGGGGTTTTACCCCTGTAATTAGTTATCAGCTCTGAGAACAACTTTGGGAAACCTTGAATTTTGCCTACTCTGTAGAAGGTAGACAGTAAGAGCAACTAACTGCTAGCAGGAAATATCTTTTCATCCCAGACTTGTGTGTCTGAAAGAGCTCCAGAAAGTAATTGAACATAATTTTAAGCAATGCCAAGTATATCAACTTTATGTATTAGAAAACTTGGGCTGTAACACCAAGTGTTACAGTAGATGCAGGGAGCTGCATGTTGCCAAGCCTGATGACCTAAGTTCAATCCCCTGGATACATATGATGCAAGGTTAAAAGGCCAAAAGGTGGCCTTTGACCTCCATATGTATGCTGTGGTATATACACTTCTAAGAGAAATGAGAGTGGAGAGAGAGATACACAGAGACAAGCAGAGAGACAATAAAAATAGAATAAATGTAAAAATTTTAAAAGAAACTTTATTGAAGAAAGAAAATGTAACAAAGGTCTGTTACTTGTATTTTTATTGCTGGCAACCAAGGACAATTGCAGTGTTTACTTTGTGATCTATAAACACAGATGTATTTAAAAGACATTTGTCTGCCAAGTACTTATAAATGATTTCTTGTAGTTATTATTTGCTCTAGTTGATAAGTGCCTTTGTATTTAGGTTTAGGTCTCCAGTAGCTCACCTAACATGTACCTGAGTGTTGCGGCCTGCTCTGTCCACAGATTGGGGTCTAGTAAGGGGGGGTGGGGGGGGAAGAAGGGAGAGAAACACGAAGAATGGAAAACAACCCAGAGGTTCTGTAGTCAAATCTCCTTTACTGTCTTCAACACACACAATTCCTACTCTACTACACCACCACTACACCACACACTATACCACCCTACTCCACTACTACACCACCCCTTACAAGGAAATCCTGGGTATTTATAAGCACAAATAAGAGAACACAGGTGAAAACATTTTACACGTACACCATACATCTGGGGTTACTAAACAGCAAAACAAGCTATGTGGGATAAACAATATACTTACCAGAGTGTGCTTCAGCTGTTATAGGCTTTTGACAACCAAGTCTTTCATCAGGGTATATGGTTCCAGATGGCTGCAAAGTTGATCTAGCCGCTTTCTACTAAAGTCGGCTCCCAACACCTGAGGGATGGGTTTAAATCTCTAAAGCTTTTTCTGGATCAGACATCCTATGGCTCAGGGCCCATGAGAATTTAGGTTTTTTTTTTTTTTCTTCAGTATTGACATCTGAGAGCCTTATTTGTGCTAGCTAAGTGCTCTACCATTGAGATCCATCCCAAGCCCATGTGAATTAATCCTAACCACTGATATTGAAGACACATAACCCTGTGGATCTCTGGATGTTTTAGAAAAGTGTGGTCATTTTATACAAGTCCTGTCTTCAGGAATAAAAGCCGGTGAAGAATACTGTCTAGGTAAGAGCTTACATACAGGGTTGGGATTCTCTAGTCTAATAGTATCCAACACAGTTTTCTGACTTACTTAGGCACTGCATGTAAGTAGTTCATAGACTTACATGAACTACTTTGAAATTATATTTTAAAGTATCAGCATATTTGAAGCTCCAGAGCAGTATGTGCCAGTCTGTTAAATGTTTGTGGTCATCAGTGCCATTATGGATCAGTGAAGACGCTGTGTCCTTTATCTTGAAAACAGTATCCCCCAGAGTGATGCCCGGGAATTTATAGCAGATATTCAAATCATGAGATGCAGGTGCTCAATTTCTGTGAACTGTTTTGAAGTCTTTCTAAATCACCTATTATAACTGTAGTTCTGTGTCCTTAAAACATAGTGCAGGCTGCTTCATGAGACTCAGAAACTGATTTATAAAATGAAAATGCCATGACATCAAATATTAATATTTTGCTATCAGCAGGCAGTCCAAATGTTAATGGCTGGTGTGCATTTGAAAGCCTACTTAACTGCGAATTTTATTAGGACCATTTCTCAGTGCTAAAGTTATAAATGGCCTTATAAATGAGAAATTAGCCACCCCTCTAGGGAGCAGCAGTTTCTTTGAAATCTTAATTAACGGATCATACTGATCTTCTTGTCCTTTATTTGCCAGCAAATTGTTAAATGCTAAAGAAAACAGCATCCAGCTGGAAATAGTCTAAGCAACAGTAACACCATTCTCTTATATATTTAAATATACTTGTAAATGAGAAAGAAGAACTTTGAATTGGTTCATATTCTTGTTTAAACATTTTTGGGGTGTGTTATTTTGTGGTGTTTTTTGTTATTCTTGTTTGTTTGTTTGTTTTCATCCTTTGTGCCTTAAAAAACATAATGCCGGAGATTGGGAAGATGAATCAGCATTTAAGAGACCTAGCTGTTTTTACCGAGGCCCTGGGTTCTATTGCTAGCACTGACTTAAGAGTCTGTAATCCAGTACCAGGGGATGTGATTTTCTCTTTTGGTGTCTGCAGGTACCAGGCATACACATGGTACACAGATCACATGCAGGGAACATCATACACATAAAATAAATTTAAAAAATTTTAAAGTACAAGAAATTATAGTGTAAATCTAGGAATTTTTAAATGGTTAAACACAGGTATATGAAGTATAGAATATTAGTTATAGTAGGATTTTTTAATGAAAATAAGATAATTTTTAAAGAAGTCAATTTTAACATAAGGATAAACTAATCCACTGTGAAGTGACATCTATAAAAGATCAGAGTGGTGCAATGAAAATAAAAAGGGAAAAACTCAGTAGCTCCCCCTCCAACCCCCTTTTTAAAGACAGGGTTTCTCTGTATAGCTCTGGCTGTCCTGGAACTCCCTCTGTAGACCAGGCTGGCTTCAAACTCACAATTTGCCTACCTCTTCCTCCTGAGTGCTATGAATAAAGGCGTGCACCACTGTTGCCTGGCTATAATATCTGTTTTAATTACATAACTTTTGTAGGGACACATTATACATTTTTATGTAAAACTTCTGGGAGATGGCTTAGCACTTTGCTGTCAGATCTGATGAACTAAGTTCTATCCCTGGGAAGTAGGAAAGAATCAATTTCCACAGGGTGGATCCCCCAGTGTGGGGGAATTCGTGGGTGGAGAGGTGGGAATGGGAGGGTGGGTAGGAGCACGTCCTCATAGAAGCAGGAGGATCGGGGATGGGATAGGAGGTTCCTGGGGGGGGGAGGGGATCACATCTGAAATGTAAATAAAATATTCAATAAAAAAAAGAATCTACTCCCATGATGAATTCATGGTTCCATTCCCATGCTCAAGTTCCACTGAATCTGGACATTGCTGCTGCCTCTCCTGCAAAAATGGCAGGCTTCAGGTGGCCTCTTTTCTCAAATAAAATGATTTAAACTTTTTTTAAAAAAGAAAAAGAATCTACTTCTACAAGTTGTCCTTTGATTTCCACACTTATGACACAAGTGTAAACCCTCCCACACATGCACACAAATCTTTTTCTACCATTACTTTTCAAAGTAATTACCAAAACTAATGTAATCTTTTAAAAAGATTTTAGATTTATTTTGGGGGCTCTAATGTTCTACCTGTACATATATGTGTGTGTCACGTGCATGTCTGGTGCCCACAGAGGTTAATAAAGAGCATAAGATCCCTTGGAACTGTAGTTGTGGATGGTTGTGAGCCACCACCCCAGTCTTCTGTAAGAACAAGTGCTTTTAACCACTGAGCCACCCCTACTGCTTCTAATGTAATTGGTTTTTTTTTTAAAAGAACTTTTAAAAGTACAGTGGGTTTTAGGTTAGTTTGCTTTTCACTTTACAATTGTTTTAGTTGTGTTTTAATTGTCAGAGATACAAATGAGCATTTCAAATATTAGCTATTTAATAAAAAGTTTAGATAAAGTAGTTCTTTATGTCACTTGATTTAATAGAAATAAACTGGAGAAATTTGACTTTCCAGATATATTTGCTGCTTTTTTTCAGATTTAGGATGATGTCCCTTTTAAATGTCATGCAAATTTACATAGTGATCATATTTTCGACTTCAGAACTATCTTTCAGGCAGGAGGAATAGCATATGATTATAATGTGTGTTGGTGGTGAATCTTCCTGATCTTGTATTTAACAGTACTCTTTATGTATGAAGCCTAAGGCATAAACAACAATAGAAAAATTTTGGACATTATTAAAACTTGAAATTTTTTAGTCAGTGGATACCATCAAGAAATGGAAAACAATCACAAAGAGTAGTACAGACCTAGAATCCAGAATATATAAAGGACTGTTATAAACCAATAAAAAGTCAACCCAATGAAAATGAGAGTAAATATTTCTCTAAAGAAAAATGTACATATCTAGCTAGCATATGAAAAGATGCGTAATGGTTTTTGCCAGAGAAGTGCAGATCAAGTCTACAATGATATACCCCCTCCTACTCACTTACCTGTTTCTTATATTCTGCCGTTCAGGATCTGAAAATACTGCAGCTGCTTTGGGTATCACAGAGTTCCTACAGAGCACAGCAATGTCATTCACATACACGTGCCTGTAAAAACTACAGACATATACTTAGAAGTAGGAATTTATAGGATCATTGTTCAAAATAACAAAAATAAAAACTTCCCTAATATTCATGGTATAAACAGAATGTGCTAAAGCTATACAGTGTAATATAATTGAACAACAGAAACAAAAAGAATGAAAAACTGTTTCATGGTATATGGTATGTTAAATGAAATAACCATAGAACATGAATGGATTCTACAAGTGATAAATTAAATGAATGTAACCAACCACCAAGGACCACATGTTATAACGATTCTCATCATATGAATGCTGGGAATAGTTGAATTTATAGAAGCAGAAAGCAGAGGCCTACCAAGGGCTGGAGGAGATAAGAGTCTGAGGGGGAGTGTTGAGTACTGAATACTATGATGTCTACCTGGGGTTTGGGAGGCTGTAACCTAGTCTTGTGACAGATGCACAGCTCTGACTGCTCAAAGCCTAACAGTGGGAAGAAGTAAGTATATGTGAGGAGAGTTAGCAACAACGGGGCATGAAGTGACAAGAAAGAATGCTTCAAGAAGACGATGGCTTTAGCTTTTAGTAAATCAGGTTGATGTACCTGTGAAGCAGTATGTGGTGAGGCTCAGTAGGCAATTTAAAATGTAGGTCAGAAGCCTGGAGAAATAATTTGAGAATCATTACTGAGTGGCTTAAAGGTAAGTGATTGTGTATCTAAAAAGGACTGTTGGTTCAAAAGAAAAGGACTCATGAGAACTTTACAGAAAATGAGCCGCTGGTAAAAGAGACAAGTTACAGAGAGAAGAAAGGAAACCAAGCCAGAGGAGCTCAGGAAGCCATGGAGGGAAGGCTTATCTTTGACAGATGTCTTTTCACGTGATACAAATATAGAAAATGTCCCTTGTGCTTGATAACTGGGTGGTCACTGCTATTCTAGCCAGATGTTACAGTATTTATTTGAGGGCAGAATTCAACAGGGCTTCCATAGAGTTTCTCTCAAGATGGCATTAAATTAGATTTGTGAAAGAGAAATCTGTTTTCTTTAATTATTGATGTCAGAACTTTCCTTTTCAATCCATGAATTTCTATTCCATGGTCTTTCCTTTTTAAAATTCACATGTGCTTTTATCAAGGTTGGTTTTTCTTTTCATAACCAAAAATAGCAATATAAACTATAGAGCCTGTACTGTACCCTTTATTAAGATACTCTAATTACGTAAATCTCTAACTTCACACAAGAAGGGTTTCTATGGGATTCTGTTGATACAGGCAGGAAAATTGCTCTCATTCGAGCCTTAACTCTTACGCTTCCAGGTGCTATTATAAAGACAAAGCAAGAAGCTAGGAAATTGAGAGGAAACAAACATTTTTTCCAGTGAAGATTTTCTATCATCTGGCTAACCAGCTGTATTTTCTTATATAGTCAATTAAGGATGGTTGAACTTAGTACAACCACACAAATGGAGTTATGATTATTCTAGCCTTGTATTCTAGTTTTGTATTCTGGGGGAC
Source organism: Arvicanthis niloticus (assembly GCF_011762505.2). NCBI lineage: Eukaryota > Metazoa > Chordata > Mammalia > Rodentia > Muridae > Arvicanthis > Arvicanthis niloticus. Next base: position 47,306,530 of record NC_047667.1, on the reverse strand, counting down.
ACACACACACACACACACACACACGTACACACGTACGTATATTTGAATGACCATTTTAAACAAATTCATCTCATAGTTGCCTTTTAAAAGTCCTTTCCAGGGAAGATAGATGCTGTATTCTTTCCTCTCTGCATTTCCTAGGAAGTAAGATGTTTCAGGACTCTTTGAAATTCTAGTATATGCTAAGGCAATGGTACACAAATTGTTATTACTCTCCCTATATGTTAAAGTTTAAATATGAAGGTTATCTCCTACAAATCATGGCTTAAAGGCTTGGTCCCCAGTGCAACCCAAGGAGGGACATTAACAGGTAATTGGATCATGAAGACTGTAATCACATGAATGATGAGTTCATGCCATTAGTTGGTTCATCAGGAGTGGGACATAGATGGGAAAGCAGATCTTTTTTGTGATGTCTTTAAAGAACGGGTCTTGTATCTGTCCCCTTTCTTGTTGTCCTTGTTTCCTGGATACCATGAGGTGAGCATCTTTGTTTACCTTAATACTGTGCTGCCATGTTGTAGGCCAGAAATGACAGAGCAAGGTGACTATGGACTGAAACCATCAGCCCAAATGAACTTTTTCTGTTTAAGTTAAGTTGACATTGTCAGGCATTTTGTTGTTTTTCTGAGAAACGATTATATGAGACATATTTTAGTAATAACTATTTTCTTTTCCTTCTAGTTCTGATTATTTCCAACAGTGTTCAGAAGCAAATCATAACTATTAAACAATGACAAACATTTAGACTTTCAGAGTTCACAGAGAGACACCTGTGATGACCATGTATCACTAAACTTCAATCCTTTCACTATGGCACACTCTTACAAGGTTAGAGTATGGATTTTGGTAGCACCAGAAAACTACAGAAGTTCTCCAACTTTTAGGTGATAGGATTGTGACCCTCATGGTATAGAATTAATGCAAAATAGTTGCAGACTTAATATTTATGGTGAGTTTAAAGATGCTTACTATATGTCAGGAACTCTTACTGGAAAAGGTTATCTCCATGTTTTTACTGAGTAGAAGAGGAAACAGAAAACAAAGCGTAGAAACATTAGGCACTTGTCTAAGAAAGTAGTTTGGAGGTAATTGGATTTGGGGCGTTGTTTCATTCTTTGGTTGGCTGATTGATTGATTGATTCATTCATTCACTCATTCATTCATGGTATGGGTTTATGTAGAACAGGCTGGCCTCAAAGTTTGCTAGATAGCCAAAGCTTGCCTTGAATTCCTGATGCTGGGACTTCAGGCTTGTACAGAACATTTGCTTTTGATGGTAGTCTGTATGTTTTACTCTGACTTCTAAAATGAGCATTCTTTTATGACAATGATTTTTCTGCTCTTCTCATAGAGATGAATACAGATGCAAAGACTTGGAGTGACTTGACTCCAGATGGTGCTTGAATACCTTAATATCTTCATGGGAACTCAAAATAATCAGTTCACTTTCCTCAGTAAAGAATTAAATGATTCCATAATATTGGCTATGTAATATTGCTTCTATAGTATTGGCTGTATCTAGATCAAAAATTATTACTAATATCTGTACAACCATAGAATTGTCAGAAGCCAGCATATAGAAAATATTTAAGACCATACTCCTTTATGCTTTTTATTCATGTTGATAGGATAAAACATTATTTAAGTCTATTCTATATGGCACATGAATGAGAAATAGCAATCTTAATTTTGAGTTTGACCATTCTAGCAGAGACGTGGGAATCTTGGAGTTCTGTGGAAGGAATTGGAGCCAAAGCAGTCTCTCTCTGAGGAATTTAGATGGCTCTGAGAAACTTCAGAAAACAGGTTTTAAGAACTGCATTTCCATTCTTCTTACCTCTTCCTTGTCAAAAGACATGTGTCTTTCCCCTTTCCCAGAATTTCATACACAGAGAAAAGTCTGTAATCAAATGATAGAGGGAAGGTTGTGCTGCTCTAGTGTTAAGGTCTGGCCCTCCAGTGTACAGTGCAGTCCCCGTAGCCACTGTTCCGTGAAGCACTTACTCCTTGTTAGGTCAGATCGAGTACAAGTGTAAAAGCACTTTGTATCACATTTTATAAACTACTGTGAAATGGGAATACAAAATATTTTTAAAGCTTTAAGGTTGATTACAGGTTAAGGTGATACTTCAGGTAACATGGATTATATAAAATGTTATTAAATTAATTTCTGTTGGGTGTGATAGCATAGGGAGGTTGAGGCAGTAAAATACAAATTCAACAGCAGCCTGGGTTACAAAGCAAATTCCAGGCCATTATGAACTATGTAGAGAGATTTTATCTTTTATTTACTTATTATGATAATGTATTAGTTATGTTTTTTAGATATTTTTATTTTTTATATTCTACTATAATTTCATTTTGCCCTTCCCTTTCTTCCCTCCAAGCCCTCCCATGCATTCCTCCTTGCTCTTTTTCAAATGAGACTTTGTCTTCCAAATGAAAAATAATTTTTCCTGTTCTTTTTTTACTTTTTGTTTTAGCTTCAAGAAAACTTTAAATTGTCTTTTATTTTCTTATTTCCATATAGCTAAATCAGTAGTCACATCTACCCAGCCAGCTTCCCAGTGTGACCCATTAAGACCCATTCACACAAAGAGGGCTAACAATTACTGGGCCATTTTTCTTAGTCCTATCTAACTTCCTGCCTCAGCTTGAAGTATTTTGTTCTTTATTTGGCAGATGAGAAACAAAAAATAAAAACAAAACTTTAAGTTTGTCCCAGTTGGATGTGATAGGGTCCAATGGATTTGCTAGAAGCTCCATAAAACAAGGCTAAGGAAATAGAGTGAACTCATTTTGCACTATAACTACCTGAATATATTGCTGTTGTTTCCTTTGAACTATCAAATTGTGGGGGAAAACATTGTCCTTGTTTTTGAGTGTTTTCGTTTTGCAGGTAGCCTAAGTACATGCTTGTTAGAACATATTCCAAGAACAGAGTTGTGCAGGGGAATGCTAAGAACTTGTGGGAAAACTCCGGGAGAAAAAAACAAAACAACAACAAAAAAAAAAAACAAAAAAAAAAACAAGAGTCTTGCGACCTTAGTTTCTTCAAAAGCACAGAAGTGTTCTTGGCATGTGCTTCCATGCCACCTCCCAGGTATACCGGATGGGAATGAGTTTGCTTTAGATTATTCATTACAACTGGCTATTAGTTGTTTATATGCCTCTATGGAAAAACGTGATTTGCTACGGTGTAGCTTGTTCTTATGATTATATATACAGCTTGAACTCAGGAGAACATCATTCATAGGACTTTATTTAACCCTGAGAGTATAAACTGTCTGATGCTCTGAATAAAGTTGACTACTGCAGGAGACTTTAGTCTTCCTCATTTATAGGCTCTAGTCTCACAGGTTCATGCTATTTTTAGAATGGTAAACAAATGCTACATCAGATCCATTGCAGTGTACCTCCAAAGACTCCCACCCCTGCCACATCTCGGTGAGTCTACCTCTGAAGAGTGAGATGTCAAGTTGACAAGCCCTGAGTCCTGGGAGGAAAACAGATGGCTGATTTCAGGCAAAAAGTCAGAATTTACTGCTGAAAAGTGGTCTAGTTTAAGTGTCCAGTGTGTGTGTGTGTGTGTGTGTGTGTGTGTGTGTGTGTGTCTGTGTGTGTCCGTGTGTGTGTGTCTTGCACATCCACACAAGGTAATGCAGTCTTTCACTTTAAAATTCTGTACTTTAACACACACAATTTGAGAAAAACCATTTTCATTTAAATAATATATTATTTTAAAAGACAGTCTATTCATGTGTTTATCATTATAGTCAGACAGAGTGCCTACAAATTATAATTGACAACTCAAAATCACTGGGCATTGTTGCACATGCCTTTGCCCCCAGCATGAGGGAGGCAGAGGCAGGAGGATCTCTGAGAGTTCAAGGCCAGCCTAGTCTACATAGCAGGCTGCAGCTAGTCCAAGATACATAGAGAAACCCTGTCTCAAAAATTAATAAACCCAAAACAAAAAATAACCCTTCCCCAAAACAAAAAAAATAATCCCCCAAAGCAAACAAACAAGAAGTTATTTTTAACTCTTCAGAAAAATTATTAAAAATATTTAAGGGTAACACAATTCTGTGGAAAAAAGTTCAAGTATGAAAGCTAACATTCATTATTTAATTAGACATTGTTGTTGAAAATATACCTCTTATGAATTATTTGCCTTAAGGCAATTGCTTGTCTTTAATCCATGAGTTCCACTAAGTCTCTCAAGTTATTCTCTAATAATTCTTTGTAAATTTACAATTGGACAACTGGATAAATAACTTGACCTTTACTAAGGCATAGGGCACTAGTAGAATCTCAAGCATAGGTTTGTGTCATGTGCTAATTTCCGAGCATCTTTCTTAGGTGACTAAGGAAATTATCAAATGCCAATTGATAGATCTCCTTTCTTTGGCCTTTGATTAGAGGACAGTGCTGAGGAAGTGAACATTCTCAGCATCTGTGTCACTCACTCACTGGAGGAGTCTGTCGGCTCCCTGTCTCCTTGTGTTCTGGGACTTCAGAAGAGTCTGCTGTATCTTAATTTGATCTTGCTTTCCAGGTCATCAATCCAGTTTTTCTGGGCCTCTCAGACTCGCTGTTTTCATTAATGATTCTGTCTGCTCATTGTTATCTAGATGTCCTCATTTTCCTCCCTGTCTTTCTGAGTTTAGATCAGATCTTGGTGACTCTATTCATAGCAGCGTCTGTAGCTTTACCTAGTGTCTCCTCACTTTCAACCAGTAAATTAGCTTTAGAAGCCCAGTGCTGCCAATTTAATATCAAATGAGGTATTTTTCAGAACTTCAATCTAAACAAAGTTAAAATAACATCTGAATATTCTCAGGATTTGCTTTTTCTGATATAGCAATATTAGTAATGTGAGCATGACTGTAAGATTTAGTAAATAAAAACAGAATGCCACTTAATGTCAGTTAATGGTAGTCAACCAGTATCTTCCATGCTGTATTTTATGTGGTAATGTTGCAGCTGGGGCAAAGATAGCGGCTTTTATTCCTTATGAGTTTAGAAGGCAATGCCTATTATTTAACTGCATTGGTTTTCTGTATAGGTCACTGGTTCTGTCATAATTGCACTACTGAATTCTCATGTCAGCAGCCACAGACAGAGAGCTCGTCTGTTAATGCCTCTGTTCTGTACTCATGCCCTCATGCCACTCCCCCTTCCATGCTGCCAGTTTCCTCCATCCTCCTTCTGGGCAGTGGTCTGGTGGCAGTCCTTAGTTCTGCTTCCCTACTGGGTTTCTCTGTCTATCCCCTGTTCTCCAAGTGATGGGAAGTGGGAGTTTCCTGATAGCAGAAGCAGAGGTATCCTCTTTGTTAATACTCCAGATTATAATTCTACATCCTTGTTCTTCTATAAGGAAAACCGACCACTGTTCTTCCTGTCCCCTTCCTGGTAGTTCTTACACTTGCTGCATTAAAAAAACAAAAACAAAAACTGTGTTCCACAGTACCCCAGTTTCCTTTGAGGGCTTCATTTACATTATGATCTCCACACAATATCATACTCATGATTGACATCTAGAAATATTCATTTGAAAGAATGCAACAAAAATGCTATTTTGGTTTGCTACTTAGGTAAGGGGCTGCATTTCAACTGTCTTCATAAACCTCTTATTTAACCTGAGTTGATTTGAGCAAAATGTGTACTTCAGAAATCTGTGTAAAAGGTTCTTTGATCCTTTGTTCCTACACTTCAGGAAGCTAAGATTATGAATTAGGTGTGGTGAATTGTTTCAAAGTAACTTCCAGATTTGTTTCTTAAGAGCAAAAGTGGGAATCATGGCATTGGCTATTGCCAGGGTCCCATCAGGTACATTCTGCATTGTGATAAGTTCCTAAACCTTTTTGTTTAGGAACCAGCTTAAAGCATTAAGTGCTACATGTAAACCCTCAATAAACGAAAATCGTCCTCACCTCTCTTTCCTGTATGACTCTGCATGCAGCATGGCCTGCTTTCTACTTCTCCAGTCATGTGACCTCTTTCTGGACTCCCTTTCTGTTTTGCTTCTCCATTTTTCTTTCATAGTCAGTTACTCAACAAATACTTCTTCCTTTCTGCATATAGCACACTGTATTTCTACGGTAAATAAGATGATTTTCCTTCACTGAGGTGAGATAAGATATGACATAGCAATATATTGTAAGTTTCATATAAGCATATATAACTTGGTACTGTATTAATATGGAAGAAGAACATATTTTCACCAGGGATCATTAGGAAGGCACTATGGAAGACACATAATGGGCCTTTACAAATGGCTGGTATTTCAGATTGGTGGGAAGGAGGACCATTTGGGTAAAGGAAATTGTACAAAAGCATTGAAGCTTAAAAGAATAGTGCAATTTTGCAGCTGGAATGTGATTCTGATAGATAAGGGCTTTGCAGTTTGAGCCCACAGTTGGTATTATGTTAGAGATAGATTTAAGTGCTACCAAGGAGCAACATAGTGCTTCAGGTAGATTAATCTAAGAAGACTTTATAGGCTGACTAAAAGAGGGAAAATTTAACGATGTGTTAATGTATTAGCTGTTGAAATTCTCTAGGCATAAAGTAATATTTTGAGATGGGCAATGGTTCAGGTAAGGAAAACATTCCAGGTGACCTGAATGATGGGCTAATGAAAATGCTAATTTTATTTGTGGTATGAACTTAATATTTACTTAATTTCATGCAAAAAATGTTTTGTGTATTAACTAACTTCATATAACAACTGAAAACTTCAAACAGATAATATTGAGATTTTGTTTGTTGTAACAGGCTTAGTAAAACCACAGAGCCAGTCAAGGTCATAGCTTGCACCTTTCTTTTAGTTCCCAGAACCACTTAATCTACTCAGTTTTCATAGCAGTTATATTTTCTTAGCCTGTATTAGAAGTTCGGACTTTTAGAAATCCCTTCTTAGTTATTTGGGTCTGTTAAAGGAAACTTACCTAAAAATGATTTGAGTGGCATAAAAGTCAAAAGTAAATATATATATATATATATATATATATATATATATATATATATACACACACACACACACATATATATATGGCAGGTATGTGTGTTTGTGTTTTAAAGTTTTAAATGTGACAAAGGTTTGCCATAAATTGTTATAGCTCTCAAATTTCTTTTACATACCACTATCCAGAGATACACTGAGTAGGAATTTTCTAATTCATACCTAAGCCTGTGAGTTTCAAGCTGTTTTACTAAGCAAAAGCTAGCATGTCAATAGTAAATTTATGATGTGCGTATATGTGAATGTGTGTGCGTGTGTGTTTGCGTTGTGTATAATGGAGCTTGAATCTAGGACCTTGTATATGCTAATTATATGTTCTTCTACTGAGTTATACTCCAGGCCCAAGACACCAAGATTAAAACAAAACAAACCATATTTAGTATAATTTACTTTTGTCAGAGATTTAAAGCCATTAATTATGTGACTTGTTTCTTATTAAAGTAATGACTTTTTAAAAATGATGTGGTAGGACTGTACAGAAGGCTCAATAGGTGATGCAATTGCTACTTACGCATGAGGACCTGAGTTTTAATCCCCAGAACTCACATAAAGCCAGATGCCATAGTATATGTCTGCCATTCCAGTATTCCTATATGTGTAAAATTTATTTTTTTTCTGGGGTGAAGGATTGAATCCAGGACCTCATGCATGCTATGTAGCTCTTTTTCCATTAAGTTATATCTCAGACCTCTCTCTACTATTTCTTTTTAAAATTATTTCTAGTTTGAAATAGAAAGCTTAGTAAGAAGTTTCTAAACAGCCTTTTGACTATTGGGGAAAATTAAAAAATGGGTAGGTAGGAGTTCTCACTTCTGTTTATAAGATAGAAACATCTTTATTTTACAATTATTTTCATGTGTCAATTTTAGTATTAGAATTAAGAACCTTTTGGTATGTATTTTACTGTGAAATCTTGTAAGTTGTTTATTCTCATAATAAAGACTACATGCTTACACTGCCTGCTTTCCTTACTCTGATTTACCAAGTGCCTACTAATGTCTGAGGCACCAGGGAAACAAAACTGAGGACTGATCACGGCTCCCTTGAAGGTGGCAAACAAGAGGGATGGTTCAGGCATGGATTCCAGCTAATTATCTGGCCCAGTGCAAGTTCAGAGAACCAAATGGTTAACAGCGTGCAAGGGAAAGAAGCAGTTGTCCTGTGTGTCTCCTCAGAAATCGGAATGTAGACCTGTGGGGGAACTCATTCCAATTGAGGTTTGGACTCAAGTTTTAAATGCAGAATGACAGCTCTGTCAGACATAGTTCCTAGAAAACAGTTTTTGCACATTTGCTGGTGGGTTACATCGATGCTTGTTTTAAAATACAGCTTGCTTGCAAGCGCTATAGAGATTTGGGGTGTGCAAATCTAAGTAGCATCTTGGAAAATGTGCTGGGAAGCAACTTCTCACATAATATTGATAGTCAAATCGGTTGCCATCTGCTTTAGTAAGGATCCAGAAGAGGAAAGTTAGTCATTGATGTCAGAGGTAGTCTTATCTTCTTCCCAGGGAGAGTATTTTAAAAAAAAAAAAAAAGAAAGAAAGAAGAAAAACTGGTTTCTTTATGAATTTTATATTATGTGCCCCCAGTCCCCTGATCTCCCTATCCTTCCGTATCCACCCTCCATCCTTGTAATTGCCGCCACCCCAAGAAAACAAAAAATAAAAACCTCTGTGGTGTGTCACATTTGTCCACACATCTTTACTTATCAATGTGCATTGGAAGGAATCATTGGTCTGGTTAGAGGCCTCTGGCTTCTGCTACACTATCAATAGCTATCCTCACTGAGGTTCCTCTCAGATACCCAGTTTTTGCCCTGTGTCATGGAGATCCTGCAGTTTGGGCTATGCAGGACCAGTCCCTTCATGTACTCTAGCAGTTTGTTGATGGGGCAGATGTTGGGGTGTGCCAGTTCAGATCCTTGATCTGGGTCTGGGTGGTAGCTAAGTTGGTCAGTCCACCAGCTCTCCAGCACCCTTGCCACCAAGGCCACATATCCCGCATTGCCTGCATGGAGCAAGGGGGTGGGGCCAGCTCCTCAGGGAGAGATTTAAGAGGAAATGGAACATGAACTGAGGTCAGAAACACCCTGTGAGATGAGGAGTGAGAAGAGGAACTGCCAAAAGGATAGACTGTCGTGGAACTACAGTGCACACTTATCTCAGTCTTGGAGTGATCACCTGCATTTCTGGAACCACATAAAAAATAAAAGTGTTGGATTAAAAAATGCAGGGATGGAGCAGCAGTTCTGTTCATAAGAGCACTGGCTGCTCCTCTAAAGGACCTGGATTTAGTTCGCAGACCAACATGGTGACAATAACAACCATCCTTAACTCCAATTCCAGGGGATCCATTATCCTTTTCTGGCCTCTATAGGTACTGCATGCATGTGGTGCACAGACATACATAGAGGTAAACCACTGATACACATATTATAAAATAACTCCTTTTTATATACACTCTCCTTGTAATTTGCCTTTATTACAAAAGGATTTCTCCTCTGTTCTCTCTCATAATTATTTTTGCCTCCTTCCAAAGGAGGACGAGTTAAAGGTCTGAAGAAACTGGAAATGATTCTCTTGAATGGGAAAAATTTTAAAGAAAAAAATTTGAAAAGAAACATGAAATGGGGCTGGAAAGATGCTCCGTAGTTTAGAGCACTTGCTAGACCTACTCTTGCAGAGGACCAGGGCCAGTTCCCATCACCCACATCATGCCACAAAGCTATGTGTAATTCCAGTTTCAGAGGGTCTGATGCTCTCTCTGGCCTTTACTGGCACCAGACTCACGTGGTGCGTATACGTGCATGTAGGGCAAATACTCCCACATAATCAAACAAAATAAATAAATCTAAAAAACTTTTAAAAAACAAACATGAAACATTAACCAGAATTCATTAATGCAAAATAGGCCTCATTTATTAGATGTGATTAGAACATTTACCTTACTGAAACACACTTTATGATTGAGGATGAGTTTCTTAGATATTCCTATTTCCTTTAGTATTAATGTAATTTGTATATTTTCTATTCTTAGATAAGTCACAACTTATATCAATGAAAATATACTGTTATAAAAGAAATATGGGAAATATACAAGTTGATTTGGTACAAAAATCAATTACTTGTTTCAAAACCCATATTCCTGGATGCAAGAATGGTTGACTCTAATGTGGTTTTCATGCATATACAGTGCCTCATTTAGATCCTTTAGAATTTTTAAAAAACCTGAATATTTCAGTTTTTTAATGAATAAGCAAAGCTAGAATATACTGACTCTGTTTTGATATTCCAGGTGATCCTTTATGAAAAAGAATTAGCAATTACAAGGCCTGCTTTTCAGTTGGTGTGCTTCAGTTAATTTATACATAGGTACAATAATGCCAGAAGTAAATACCATGACTCCAGTGATCCCGCCTAGGTGTGTCAGTATATCAGTATACCACATGTTTGTCTGTGCATGTGCAGTTGTGCATGAAGACCAAGGATGTTGAGGTCTTTAGTTATTCTCACCTGTCTTTTTGAACCATGATCTCTCATGGCACCTAGAGCTGACCATTTGATTACACTGTCTGGCCAGTGACTCTCTGAGACCTGCCTGTCTATACTGTCAGCTATAGGGTTACATAGGCTCCCTGGTTTTTACACGGGCACTAGGGGGTCCAAATTCAAGTCCTCATGGTACACAGACATCACTTTACTCACTGGACCAGTTCCCCAGTACACTGATTTTTTTTTTTTTAAGTTATCCAAAATAGAAACAAAAGTAACTTTTAGTTTGAATATTTTAAAGATATTTCTTGTTAATAGATGTGAAAAGGTAGTGATATCTTTGAACTTAGCAAATTTATTTATGAGATGAACCACAGTGAAGTCTTCAGATATGTTGATTTTGCTGGGCATAGTGGGATGCAGTGGTCACCCAAGCCCTTGGGAAGCTGAGGAAAGGTTCTGAACAGAGGATTAGCTCAAGCTATGTAACAGCTTTCACCTTAAGAAGAAAAATGTCAGCAGATGTATGAGTCTAGCCACAGGCAGAGATAGAGTCCACACCAAATTGCCCTGCCCTGACACCAGAGGTCTATGCAAGAGGTTGCCAAGACCCCATCTGGCCGTAATGTACTAGAGACAACCCCCCACTCAGAGAAAGCTATAACGGTCACAGAAGTTTTCTCAAGTAAAGGATACAGAATAAAGGTAGATAAGAGGCGAGTATAAAGGCAACGGCTAGGAGAAGCACTACCTGAGGCATCCTGTCTTCTCCCATTAGAGGCATGGGCATTTATCTCCTGACATCGATGCATAACAACATGCATAGACTATTAATTGCTCAGAAAGCCAACCTGTATGCTGATCTGAGTTTTTATTGGGATTCAATCACATGCAGCCAATATGACCGCCCTTTAGACTTTACCTTGATCTATAACTGCATGGCTTCGAGCCTTCATTCTTCCGTGATAATGTGTGAGCTTAATGGTCAATTCTAAATATCTAGTGACAAAGGCCAGTACTCTTTCTTTCTTCACCACCCACCTGCATTTTTCAAATATAAAAAAGCTCTCATGATCAGACTGAAGGACTGGTTCATAAAATTTGTGGCTATGTAGATGAAGTCATGTGAAATAGTTTTTATCTCAGATCACCTTTTCAGATTCTGTATCTACTCAGTCTTTTATGAATTCCCTTCTTATTCTTGGAGTCATATCACCTGAGCATGCCCAGTGTTCTCCTGCTGTGGAGCCTCTGCACAGACATACTTGCTGTCAGTGTCACAGACTTTCAGCTTTGAAACCATTTAGCTTTCTTCAGTGCCTATTACAACCTGCCTGTATCTTATGAGAGAGACCACTGTGCCACTTGAATCCTTTGAAACCACTTTTTCCATTAAACTTGTACAGTTAACATTGCCAATGTGAACTGTCTGTTATCATGTCTTTCCTTCTATTGCTATTTGTTTCTGCTCTTCTTTACGATATTAAGCCTCCTGCTGTTGAGACAGCACTTTGATTCCCTCAGATACTATTGCAATGCTTTCTTGCTCATTAACACATTAAATCTGATTAAATAAAATTGTAAATGGTAAGTTTTCATAGGTACATGTGTACCTATAGATAATTAGGAGTAATTAGGAGTGTACTATTCAAATATATAAATTGAAACATTTGTAAAAATCATCTAGATTATATTTTAGAAGTTTTTGAGGTAATATTAATCAAGAAAAGTGGATTTTTTTTTTTGATCTGTTGAAGACATTTTAAAAACAAGATGGTCACAGAATGCTTTAAAACATTAAGCTATGTCATCCCACCCCACCTGTTTCCCCTGAGATTAATGTCCATTCTCTGAAGATTCACTCACAAAAGCAACGGCACTTGATGTAAAGTATTAGTCCCTCCTCACTCTTTCTGTTTTATTTCTTCATGATGTTTTCCAGTAACCAGCCACTGCTGCATATTTATTTACTGCCTTGATCCCTTCTTTGAAAATATATACTTCATAGAGGTGAAGACAGTCTTGCTAACAACTCTGTGCTGTCTAGAATACGTCTGCATCTTTGTGGGGTGGGGGGGCAGCCCCGGCTTGGGGGGAGTCTTCTTTTTGTCGGATCTTCTTGAGGCTGCAGAGGGGAAAGAGTATCTGCAGGGGTAAGACTTGGTCTTATGAGACATTTAGGGTTGCTGTAATAATAAAAGTTTACTTATCCAAGTTACTATGCTACTAGAGCTGACCCGCCTTCTGGGATCCTCTGAGGCCAGAAACTGCAGTTTCTGGCACTTAGCACCTCATTCTAAAAACAGCAAAGGATTAAGTAAATAGCCTTTGTTCTATCTCAGCAGGAACTGCTGGGCCCTAACTTATGCCTGCTAGTCTGTGGTCTCAGTAAGAAAAGACACTTAGAGAAGTTATTATAGAGTTTATTACTAAGTGGAAAAAGTTTCCTATGAAAGCTATCTAAGGGAAAAAGTGGAAAGGTCCTGAGTGGAGAAAGGAAAACTTCTATCTGGGAAAAGGGAAAAATTCTGTTCTATATACTACTCTAAGTGGGGAAAGGTAAAAAATTCTATTCTATCTCTCCATTGTATCTGCCTCTCATCTCTTTGTCCTCAGTACTTATACATCTTTCAGAATATATAATCACATGTTACAAAGTTCATCACAAGTTCACACCAAAAATCAAATCATAAATTGAAATAGAAGTTTACAACAGAGAATGTTTACATGCATAGCCATTAGGAGTAATTATCTGGCTAAACATCCATCACCTGTCTAGCTCCACAGGTTCACTGAAGGTTTAAAACCATAACTAAGTTATTAGTGAAGTTTTCTATAAATTAACCAAGTCAATATTTTATCTTCTGTCCTGGCACCTATAATAAACCATTAGTTCCCTTTTAATGACCTTTGGTTAATTGTTTTACAATCTCTTAGAATGTGTTCTGAGTAGGAGAAAGTCTGGTTACTATCTATGAGCTTGGGATACTGACAGAGTTCTCATTGCAATTTCTTATCAGAAAGGGACCTAATAGCAGTCCCACTATAAAAGAGCTTAATAATCATTGATATAATTTTAGGAATTCTTATAGGATCATCATTAAGACTTAATAAGTCATCTATTTGTCTATATAGCATCATTACAAGACAGTACATCTTTGTGGATCCGCAGAGATCTGCTCCAAAGGGGTATGCTATTGTTTAGTGATTGTTACATATGTTTAATAATGGGAAAAGCATAGCAGGAATCTTTCCTAAAATACTCCTTACAGCCTTGCTGGATAAGGGCTCACTTGTCACAGATTATATAATAATCCAAGGCAAATCATTTCAGGATGATCACCTGCTGATTATCAGCTTGTCCCATTATGGCTCCTGACACATCTTAACAAGTGCTCATGCTGAATACACAAATGATTTCAAACCTAATAACAAATTAAAAGTTTATTTACATACTTTCGATTTTTTGTTCTTCAGGTTAAGTTATAACTGAGGTTGAAGAATTTCAATAAGAATCTGGAGTGATTGGAGGGGTGATAGAATGTTTTGACAAAGTTCTGAAAATTATGTGGCAGCCTATAAAAATGGGTGCATGGGTGGTTAAAACTCTGTAAAGCAAAGATTCATTTAAATTTGGCATATTTCTAAAATATTATCTTTATCAGAGAGAAAATCTTAGATTTGCAAAAAGCAAAATAATGTTTTTTCATTCTTTGCATGATACATAGATAAATTTTATTATTTTTAGAGTTTAAAGGAACAATTTGATAAATCATAATTCAATAATAAAAATAATGTAAAGCTAAAGATAAGTTTAAAACATAAGAACATGAAGCTCAGCTTTTTTTTTTCATTCTAAAAGTATATTTCCTGCTGATAAAGGCCCAGCATCACCTTCTTTCTCATTTGAAACTTGAATTTGGAATAATGAACTCAAAGCAGCCTAGAGAGTGAATGCAGGGCTGAATATAGCTTTAGCATATTTGACATACATATCTAAAGTCTACGAGTAATCCCAGGTGGTTGTTAGCTTTCTCTGTGCACTGCAGTGCCTCCAGATCTGCAGTGCTATAATCTGAGGAGGCACTTGTTGTAGTCCTGTGCTTCTGTTCGCTTCTTGTCACTTGGTACCCATCATAAGAATTGATGGGACTATAAGTCCACTTCCTCCTCAACTTCCTATCCTTCTGCCTTTCTTTTTTTATATATTTTATTTTATTTTTGAGATAGGTTGGCATTATATAGTTTTGGCTGTTCTGATACTCAATATATAGACCAGGCTGGCCTTCGACTCAACGAGGTCTGCATACCTCCCCCTACCTGAGTGCTGAAACTAAAGGTGTGCACTACCACACCTGTCTAGCTTTAGTTCTTCTAGCTGCCATATTACCCCAAGAGATTTTTTAAATTTGTTGGTAGATTGTGTGTGTGTGTGTGTGTGTGTGTGTGTGTGTGTGTGTGTACACCCTATATCAGGCTTTCATTCAGAGACATTAAGAAAGTAGATATGTGTTGTTTGTGGCAAGCAACTTATTCATAATATAATTGTTTAATTTTGCCTTTTGTCTTTATATACCTGACTTACGTTTAGACTCCTCTTCATATTCAAGAAATAAAATTGACCCATGATTCAGCATTTTTGCTACTGCTTGTTGCTTGTTATTTTAGTAGTACATTTGAAAGTAGAGTACTCTAAACTTTCTCATTTCATCCTTGGATTTTATGGTCAAACATCAAGGCAGATAAATGAGACCCACCACTGCAAACCCATCTGCTTTCAGGGACACGAAATCAGACTAATATGTGATGGTTTATCATCCAACATAGAACTGAAGAAAGATCCCTGTAGAGTAAGAATACAAGACACATTGTAAGGTCAGCCTTTTTAGATCTGAATCATTTATTTTCTACTGGTTGTGGCTAGTGACGGTTCACACTGGCACTTTTAATAGCTCTGACAGGTTGGAATGATGCTTATAAAGTTGGATTGATTTTGTGGCAGATAGGAAGTGACAGCACAGCATAGGCTTTAGGGGTGATAATAGGAACTAATAAGAGAAGGGACTGTCATAGCACTAGGAATAGGAAAAGCCAAGGTGTAGACAGGTGTTTCATACATCTGATAAGGCCATGTGTGGGAACAGTTGTCCTCACTATAATGCCTTTTAAGTTCTTGGCAGCTCCAAAATTGTTTTGTAAAAAATAATAGGATGTGGTTCTTCCAAGACTGTCTTCCTAATGCTTCTTGACATTTGAGAACTGTATTCACTTTTTTGTCTACAAGAAGCAAGTGAGTGATGATGATTTTTTTCTGGTAGGAATTATGAGAATTACAAGCACAGGTAAATAGGCAGCACTGGATAAACACCTCATGTAATATCTTGGTAGGAAACTTGAATTGAAGATAATTTCAGATTAAACAAACTTTTTTATACCCCTTTGGGTTGGTTTTAAAATGATATTCAACAAACTATGTGGTACCTCTGTTAGGCCATGGATTTTTTTCTACAAGATATTGTTTCTCCAAATTTGGAAAAAAAGTTGAAAGGCACCATATAAACATACAGTGATGCTATGTGTGCAAGCAGTTACTAGGGAAGGTGAGTCTACTGATTTTCCCCCATAAATGTTATGTAAAGTCCAAAGAGTTATCCTGTGAGCCACTGCCACTAGGCACATGTTTGTCCCTGAAGCTGTCCACCCAAGGCAGTTAGTTCATTCATCATCTTTTCAAGTAGGTTATAAGTAAAATTTGTCACTGTATGGAAAGAGAAACCCTTCATCAGTAAAAATCTGGGAGGTAAAAGTTTCAGTCTGTGTGGTTATCAAGTTTTCATAAGCAGAATCACACATGCTAACCACTGCTCCACCACTGAGATACGGGTCCTTAGCTCTGTAATGTACCTTTCTGTGTGTCAGCATTCTACTTACCCTTTTCCAGACCTCTCAATCCCCACTGTGTTAGACAATTCATTTCCTTGTCAAGTGTCAATTTTTATGTATCCATTCTTTTTACTTAAACTATTTACATTATGAGAATTTCATGTTATTCAGCTTCAAGATTCCATTTCTGCAAGCCTTCCGAACGTCCTGTGGACAGCCTTATCAGATGTGTGGTAGCAGATTTGGAACCTGACACTTTGCTCTCTTTCTTTCTCTCTGTGATATAAGATCTAATTACCACCCTGCATGAAGTAGCAGCTGAAGAGAAAGAGGCAGCAGGAGCAGGTCCTGACTTACTCACTGATCAGCTGCTGGCTCCTGCTGTACTTCTCAGCCACACTACAGCAACTCCCATTTACAGCATTTTCTCTTTCCTGATAGGAGGCAGAAAGGGGATTTGTTCAATCTTCGAAGAAGCAAGACATTAAACAATATGTTTAATGTGCAATTAGCAGTCTTTGATGCTTCTCTGAATTGTACAAAGTATTTTCATCAGTAAAATTACTAAAGTAGTCATCCTTTTTTCTTGACATTTAAATAGAGATAACACAAATATTTCTAGGATTAAAATTAGATCAAGGTAATAATCATTTTAATAAGGTTCAGAATTTTACACAGTTTTCAGCTTTCATTTTCTAACCATCTATAAAAGTACTTCTTAAATTTATGTTTAAAATATAAACTACCATATTTGTAGGATTCTAATTTTTAAAATACATGAGTTTTGTAATTAGCCTAGTATGTGTCTGTGTATGTATGTGGGAGTGTAATATTCTTTAAAGGACTTTGATCAAAAGATCATTTACCATATTCTTCATGATTAAAAATAGAAAACATTATTTAGCAGATGTAAAGAAATATATGCTTTATTGTTATTTGAAATATACATCATTATGCCAACTGTAGAAGGAGAAAGTTTGTATCCAACCTGAAAGTACAGCTAGGCATATTACATGCTTGTAAGCCCAGGAAATGGAGGCAGGGTAATCAAGTCCAACTCTAGCCTTAACTACATGAAAGAAAACAACCCAAAAGAAAAACCATCCAAGCTGAAAAGATGGCTCATAGTTAAAGAGTGGCTTTTCTAGAGGATCTGAGTTCAATTCCCAACATTCATGTCTTATGGCTCATAACTGATTGTAACTCCATTTCGGAGGTTCCTCTGCATTTTACTGCCCTCTGTGTACACTGTTATATACATGACATAATTTCACAGAAACACATATATAAACATAAATAAAAAACTAAAATTAGATATCTTTATAACAACAAAAGTAGAAATGTACAAAGTATTTTATTACTTGGAAAAATAGATAAATACTAATAGAGTAATATTTTTAAAAATTATAATAGTATACCTGTATAATATAGACATATTTCCTTCTTTTTAAATACTGAATCTAAGAGAGCAATGTATAGTTACATGTCTTGATAAGGATCAGTCTGTAACTGATCTTAGTAGGTGAAAGAAACATGCAGTTTCTCTCTGGAAATGTGTGCATACAAGTTTTTTTCTCCGTGTCTTCTCATGCACACACACACATACACACATACACCCAGCCTTTAGACGGACATGTGAAAGAACATGATCAGTGGAGGCGCTGGTCTAAGGGGAAGCAGTAATGCTTTGTTAAGAGGGGAGAGTTTTTATTACATTATTGTTTGGGTACATGTGAATGTGTATGTATGTGGGTATGTGCAAGCATGTGGAGCTTAGAGGACTTGTAGTAGTGGGTTCTCTCCTACCAACGTTTGGGTCCTGGGGATCAAACTCAAATCATCAGATTTGGTTGTAAGTGCCTTTACTTGCTGAGACATCTTTATATCTCTCTCTCCCTGATGATTGATTTCTTTTCCTTCTTTTGTTCTTTCTTTTGTTCTTTAAAGGCTAGTTGTTTAGGTATACTTTTTATGTTCTTTACATTTTTATAAGTATGTGTTATTTTACATAATTGAAAACAAAGTTGTGCATGAATAATCAACTGGGTTTTTTTCCCTTTAGGACTCTGCACAGGAGAGTGTTATTACTCGAGATATTCATCGTACATTTCCTGCACACGATTACTTCAAAGACACTGGAGGAGATGGTCAGGAATCTCTTTACAAGATCTGCAAGGTAGGGCTCTGCTCTCACTTTTTAAAATACATCATCAGGGCTGTTTTTTAGGGACTTATCATTAGATTGTTGTATTTTGTTTCTATCTCCATGTTTTATGAGCACTGCATTATCTGTTTACACATACACCACCAGATCCTCCACACGAAGCCTAGAGGATGACCATCATGTTTCCTGTTCTGAACGAGGCCCAGCACAACCCAGTTTGGCACACTTGCCAGCAGGAAAAGACTAGTATGTTCTCTCAGATGAGATCATGAGAGAATTGTCTCCACTTTTTGACAGTAGGCAAGAATGAGAATCAGTGTAGGCCGCTTGTTGAGTACTGGCAAATTCCTGCATCTTTATGTGGTTTTCATTTTGAAACCTGTTATCTTCCTCATCTTTAGTAGGTGGAGAAAAAAAGCTGCTTTGTTGTTTGTAGTTAAAGATTCTGTAGGGGAGAAGAGCCAGTAACTTAGATGATTTCTCAAGTGCAGCACAATGGGTGTAAATGCTCTTCTCGCTGCTGTTCCCATAAAGACTGTCAGTGAACAGTGGTGACACACGCCATCATCTGACTAAGCAGAGAAAACAGCCAAGTTTTATTACAGTACCTAAATGATGAAGTTAGCCTTCCTAAGGGTAGCAGAGAGCCAGTCTCTATTCTCAAGTATTCACAAATCCATTTCATTTGGTAGTTACTGGGTTTGGTTTTGTTTAACACTCACAGAAATGTATTGCTAACCAAGAATAGTTTTAAACTTTGGAAATGGAAATGGCATATCTCTCAGTAAAATGCTTCCATGTCATGGAAGCATGTCGTGGTTTTCCCCCTTTGTTCTTTGCTTTTCTTCCTTTCTCTTGTCTTCTTCCTCTTCCTCTCCCCTTTCTTTCCTTCCTCTATCTATTTTCCTTTCCCTCCCCCTCCTCTGCTTCTCTTTCTCATTTTTCTCCTCTTCTCCCTTCCCTTCTCTTTTCTCTAGCTCTCTCCATCTCCTATTTCAGATGTTATCTACAGATCAGAGAGAAGGCTGTGGATATGTTTCAAGGGTAGAGTACCTCTCTGCCACAAACAGTGCTCTGGCATTAGTGTTGAGCACTGAATTGAAACAATAAAATTAAGTAAGCAAACAAGCAAATGTCTTTCTTTTTTAACACACACACACACACACACACACACATATATATATATATATATATATATAATTTAATGTGAGGATATAGTAATCTTTGAAAATCTAATTTAAAAATATCAAAGTTTTAAAATTTAAAAATCATCTAATTTAAAAATTTTCAAAAATAAAGTACATTCATTATATATTTATAAAAAGGTGAAAGAAATATTGACAGTTTTTCCTCCCACTTTAAAAATTCTATAAGTAAATTATTTGATTCTGGTTCATATAAAACTGTAGAAAATGTGATAAAGTTTCTAAGTTGATGGAAGAATCTGGCTTGTGACATATGGAATAGCAGTTCCCCTGGCATTTAGAATATTTTCAGGCAGGCAGTGGCTTTTCCCTCACTTTTTCTCTGATGGTACCACTTTTTTCATATGACTATAACATATGGGTCTTATTTTGTTCAGTTCTGGCTTATTAGTTGGATCCATTGTAGTAAAAATAGTATTTACTTCATTACATTATATTTAAAAGAGAGATTTCTAAAAAATAGATGAACGCAAAGATATAAGTTCACTGATGAGCACTGTAAAATCGTGCCATCCTTTGCTTTGTTGTGATAATAATCCAACTCTGATCCTTTATAGAATAGTCATTAATACATTTATATATACATTGTGTACTCATCTTAGATACTATGTGTATTGGTCCACATAAATAGACATAGAACCCAACTCCAGGTTCTAAGGATAGTGTATATAATCTGTTATATAGAGAGATAAGAAAATATTGTAGAACCTAAAATTTGCTAGAGGTCTACTTGGTTTGGACCACTTGATTTGTGACTGACCTGTTTCTTCTTTTCACCTCACTGATCTTAGCAAGAAACTTTAGTTGCTTATATAAAATAAAATAATTTTGCATGATTATAGTGTATATATTATATATAATACAGTGTTTGCATAACTATTATAAGAATAAATATTCTTTTTAAGCTATTTTCCTTGCTTGTTAAAAATTCACACTCTGTGAGTATGAGTTTGTAGGAAGGTATTGTGTACATGTGAAGGTCAGGGACCACTCGCAGGAGTTAGATCAGATCTCTTCTTCCACCATGTGAGCCCCAGGGACCTAACTCACCTTCTGAGGCTATTGCTTACAGGGAGATTTGTTTCTTTGAATCCAATGGACATCCTAGTCCTTTCATTTTATAACTCTCACCCCCTATTTTGTATGAGCTATTCTGTGTAAGCTAAAGGCTACGGGGTGTAATTTATCTGCTTTAATTTTTTTAATTTTTTATTGATAGGATAATATTCAGCAATGTGTATATCTTGAATATAATAAGCACTAATGATTCTTTGTTTTTAATAAGTTACTTTTTGGTATAATCTGTACATAGAGTCATTTCACTTCACCTTTACAATTCTTTCTTTTAGTTGTCTTATTTAACTTTCACTAACTCTAGTGATAAAATGAAATAGAGATGGTACAAATCCTTGTATTGCTTCTAACTTTAAAATAAAATGATTTACCACTTAGACATGAACAACAGAGTTAAAGACCTTTTACAAAAACTCAGTGTTTCCCATATATTAACATTATAGGACTTTCACATTTGCATGGCATTTGCATACATATCACCTCATTTCTTTGAGATAATCCTTCCTCAGTGGGTATTTCCTACACATAGACTATGTTCAGCCTTTAAATTGAGCTGACACTACTAGGAACAACATTTTAATTATTATAAAGTAGAAACCAGCTCCAGGCTCAAGGATATCATAGTCTGACCTTGTAGTTGAGGCATTTTCTGTGGCTCTAGTGCACCAAGAGTTGGTTTGGATCTTCACAGTAGAGGAGACTGTAAACACTTGCTGTCAGGTTTTAATGGGTCTATCAATTCCAGTTTCACCTCTTACGTCTTTTTTCAGGATAGGAAGAAATTGAAATGGTTCAAAGCTTTGTCTGTTGTCATAAGTTTGTTTGGAGAGAGTTGTGATGAGAGTTTAATAGTAGAATGTAGAGATTTCTGCAAATAAAAATGGTTTTTCTACCCCTGTCTTTTCTATTCAAAATCATATTTTTAGAATGTCTTTGAAGAGATATTGACTGTGCCTTTGAACCACATAGCTATTTTCTAATTGCACACATACAAATATATTTTAAATTGTGAGACAACTTTGTATAGTTTAAGCACAGGACATCAGGAGTTCTGGGTCAGGTTTTGATTCTCCCATAAAGTAATGACATGTCTCAGACTGGAAAAATATAGGATAAAAACTTCAGAAAAACTTTTTGGAGGGCTAACGCCTTAGTAGAGATGTAGCCTTCCAAAATGTTCTTCTGCTTCTAATTTGCTGTGATTTTAAAAGCTCGTTAAATTTTATTCTTTTAAATTATGGTAGATAAATGCAGGATTTAACAGTTATGCACAATGTCAGTTTCTAGCTCTCAGCATCAAAGGTGCACTCTAGGGTGAGGACTTTCCCTGGCTTTCTGTGTAGTGTTTGTGTTTGTTGCACCATGTGAAGTTTATATAGACTGACTTTTAGATATATGTCTACTTATAAGACCTAAGACCAGCACATTGTAATAATCAGTTAAAATGTTACTCACAACAGTATAGATTGAAGTGTCTTTGGACATTCAGCTTAATTTGTGCATACTGCTTTTTCTGATGTTTTGATTAGCACTAGTGCTTTCTGAAAAAGGAGCTACTGCTGGGAATTTAATGAAAGAAATTGAATGTATTATAGAGAGATCAATACTCTTCTTCATGTGGGTTAATAATTTGGTTCCATAATGTATTGTGGAAAACAAGAATTAAAATAACCTCTTATATTAAGTACTTCACATCAAAGCATTATTGGATTGATTTTAAAAGCTAGAGCATTTAAGGTATTTGTTTTGATATTAACAAAACATACAGTTTTGACAATGCAAGCAATACTAATTTCTGAATAAGATATGATATTGTTAACATTGTTTTGTAGACTTGGAGAATGTATTTATGTTTGAGCATAAATTACTTTTCACTGAGTTAATTATATTTTTAATAGAATTTTCTAGCTATTTTACTATTTTTAATTAAATTCTCTTCTTTTGGGTATCTGAATGAACCTTAATTCAAATGAAAGCATTTATCAAGCTGGTGATAATCTATTCTGTGTAGCTTCATGTCTTAAGGTTTTCATTTATGTGACAAAGTTCCTAGCAAAACAAAGGGAGAGAAAATTCATGTTTGTATCTGAGTTTTCAGTCTCTGGTCAGCTGGTTCCATTTCTGTGAGCCCAAGATGAGGCAGCACACAATGGCCAGCCATACTTAACTGAGCACAACAGCTTGTTTTGTTTTGAACTGGATAGAAGAAGGCAGGAAATGGTCAGAGCAAGTAGGATGAAGGACATGTTTCTGTTGATCTTCTCCTTTTGTAATGCTTCACATCCTAAGGTTTACATTGCTACCAGTTCAACATGAGAGATGCTGACCATGTAAGCCTGTGCTGAACACTTTATACACTTTATACTCAAACTACAGTACCATATTTGCCCAAGCAACCCCTAAGAGCCTCATTCTTGAACCAACCAGATCCAAAGGCATGAGAACCTTTGGTTTGGAGGCAGATGCTCTTGGATCAAAGTGGACTAAAATAATTTATTCAGAATATGTTACTGTACATGGGCTCATAGCTTGTGCCCAAGCCAGATTCAAGCACACATTCTCAATAAGTCAACAAAGAGTCAATTAATAGTGGCAAGCAGATAAAGGGAAATTATCCTTGTGACTATACTGGGAAGAGGGATAAACTAGCAAGCCTCCCAAGTCTGTCTTGGCGGAAAGTGGTCTTGAAGTGAAACTGAAGTTGAAATAGAGAACTAAAGGTATGAAGGATATGGCCATCTAACCAGTCCTGGTTAAGTGTGGCCCTGTTCCCCACTGACCAGATATCCTGTTTGGGCTTTAGTTTCATCATATAAAGTGGTCTGACAGGTTGTCAGGACTGTGTGAAGTCTCTTTCCAGGAGGTAAGTTCCTCTATCTGGCTAGAACCTTTTCCTTCTTCCAGTATATGATTCCAAGGAAAGTCCCATATTGGGGTTTGGGGTGGGCATTGTTTCAGTAATCTTATAGAGAGAGACACAAGTGCCCCTTGAAAGTATTGTTACAAGTAGTACCTTGGAGGATTCAGGAACCCCTTGGAGAATTAAGCAGCCTTTTAAATTCTGTGCAGATTATCTCTCTTTCTCTTGAGTTCTGGTGTCTTTGAATTGGATATTATTTCCGAGGTAGATCTAAATAATGGCTCCAGAGGAGTCCTTTGAACCCCTGGGCAACCTGCTTTGCCAGCACATCTATAAAAGGCACTCTGTTAAGTGTTTTCAGTAGACCCTGAGGGACAGCAGTGAATTCTCAAAGCAAATTAACTTTCCTAAGGAAAATGAATTCTTTCAAGTCTTCTTAATGTTGAGGAACACAAGCCTAACACTAAAACCTCATGAAGTCTTGTCGTTTAGAAAACACTTCGGAAATCTCCTTATTTGACACCTATTGTTATTTATAGGGAAATATAATTTCCAGAATTTCACAAATGATAATCAGAAAAGTTAAGTGAATACTAAAAGTATATAGCCACTACATGTCCAAGGTTTACATTAATTCGGTTTAAAATTTTTTAGTATTACTTTGATTATATATGTTTAGTAAAAATACTTAGGAAAAAACCTCCCATATATTAGGGACTATGTCAGGCCCATTTATAAACATCATATTATGCATGTCATCCAAATACTAGGTTAACTTCCTTAGGAAGGCCATGTGTTGACCTGCGTCATACAGAGAGGAAGGATATCAGCTATCTAGCAGTTGTAGCAGATTCCAGAACCCATGTTGTTTATATCCTGGGAGATTTCTTAATGTTGCAAGTGAGTCTTAGCTTAAACATCATAAATGAAAGTTGGAAGACTATAAAATAATACTCAAATGCAAAGAAAAATGCATGTATACAAGTTTCTTTTGAGATAACAAGAAAAAGGTCAACTTAATGAAGCTAGAGTTGTGGAGGGAGAACAAGTGATTTGTAGTGCTCTTGAGAGTGCCTGATGACATTTAAGACTTTTTCCAAATGCATGGTCCTAGAAGAGCTTTCCTTGAAATAGCTGTCTAGTCGACGGAAGTGCAGCACATACAGAGTCTTTTAACTGAATTGCCTGTTGTGCCATCACATTGCTACTGTAGTACAGAAAATGTAGGCTTATGGGGATGACTTCAAAGGGGCAGGGCTGTGAAAGTACCATAGAGGATTGTATGTGGTAACGCTTTAGGAGACAATGTTGCTGTTTGTTGACGAAAGTAAGATTTTATTTTCCTAAAAGAGGATGGAATTAAAGAAAGTCTACCTGCAAAGATAAAGCTCATTCATGCTTCCTGTTCAGTTTATTATTTTTCTCTCTATTCAGAACTCTTCCTGTGCTAGGTTGAAATGCTGTAAATGTCCTGGACAGCAAATCTAGAGTGAATTCTATACGGTACAGAATTACAGGGTTCATATCCTGCTTACTAATTGTACACAGTTGCAAGTATCTTTATAACTCTGCAGCCTCCTTTTTATTCAGACCTCTTCCTGCCTTTTCTCTTAGGAAGATCTGAATTGCTCTCCTCCCCCTTCCCATCTGTCTGGATCTTAGTAGCCCATCTCTTCTGTGAAAGTTGTCCTGCCCACTCTACCCACAGTGATATACAGATTAACCCAAAGCTGACAATCTTATGTGTTACATGAACACTCAAGCTATTGGAGTTATATTGCCTTAGGGATTTTATTGTGATATTTCACATTGCTTTCTTAGATTTTTAAGGAAAAAATAGTTTCTTGAATACATTGAAAGAGGGTAGCTGGATGGGCAGTAACTAAAATACCACAGCCTGTCACTTCTTTCATATAAAAAGACAAGTTGCTCTGTAAAATGATGCTTCTATGCTCATGTATGTCACTATAGTAATCATGTTGCCATCTATACATACCCCAAGACATCATGCCGTGAAACTCAAATAGTCATCCTATAATTCTAGTATGTGAATACATCTGCATATGTGTGTTCATGTATATAGAAGTGCACATATATGTGTGGGTACTTATGTGTGTAGGTGTATGTACACATTTGTGCACATACATGTGAAGACCTGACGACAACCTCTGGTGTCATACTCAGGAATGCTATCCACCTTTCAAGACAGTCTCTCATCAGTTTGGCTAGACCCATTTTCAGAAAGCCTCAGGCATCCTCCTTTGTCTGCCTTCCCAGTGCTGGGATTACAAGCATGTACTGCCATGACTGAGATTTTTAAATGGATTCTAGGGGCATGAACTTGGGTCCTTGTGATACAAAGCAAGCCATCTTCCAAGTTCCACAATAAAATTTATATAAAAAATTTTTTTTCAGTGAGGCCAGGAAAGGTATCATATGCCTGGAATCCTTTTTCTTGGGAGGTGAGGTAGGAGGGTTGAGTTCAAGTGCCTGTGTACATAATAAATTCCATTCCAGGCTTTCCAAAACACTTTCCCAAAACACACAAAGTAAAACAAAGCATAGAATTATTCTTTAGGCTTGAGATTATTGTAATTGATAATTTAAACACAGTGTTTTTCCATTGGGGCGGGTCTTAGCAAAATGTTATTTTGGGCATATTCTATTTCTTTGGTCACACTGATTACTAATCACCTTTTGCTAGTAAAGTTAACTTTACATACTTGAGCTGATGAAACATATTGTATATTTCATATCCTGTGAGAAGCCTGTCAGCAAGACATGGCTTAATATTTAAGAAATATATTAGGAAAGCTGGGTTGTTGAGGCATATTGGAAGAGACATTAGGACACACCATAGTTCTACCTGCATGGACAAAAGACAGTTTGATGAAATACCTTGATTTATTATGTACTTCTGAGGAGAGAAGATCAAAAGGATACCTGAAATTTGTCTCTGACATCCCATTTCCTCCAACAGCTTTCCTAGCATAATATGAAGTGGCAGTGCACACAAGATCCTGAAAGGGGTCCTTAGTTCTACCAGTCCTGTCCTCTGTGAAGCACTTTATATATTGAAAGTCTTTGCAGGTTAAATCCTGAAAGGCGGGACTCTTGATTTTGTGTTTATAGAGAGTACCTGAGTGCTGTTACCCTGTATATCCATTACCAAATCATGAGTCCGAGGTCATAACCTAAGTGCAGTGAACAACTTTCCATAATCACATAACAGCTTACTTTTGTGGGGGTGATTAAAAATGTAAAAGATGTGGTAGTCTGGGTTTTTTTTATTTTATTTCATTTTAGTTTTGCATTTATTGTTTATAAAAGAGTCACTATACTTTTGAATTATTGCCAAGGGCTTCTATTAAAATCTGTTATGTAAAAAGAAGCCTACATCTAGAAATTGTGCCAGCTATGTTAGATAAGAAAGTTGCTTTGTTAGTGAATATTTGTGAGTACATCTAGCCTAGTTCAGAGTATTTCATATCAGTGAACCTACTTTTTAAAAAATTTTTATTGGATATTTTATTTACATTTCAGATGCCATCCCCTTTCCCCATTTCCCATCCCTAGAAAACCCCTATCCCATCTCCCCTTCTCCTTTTTGCTTTTATACAATTTTTTTTAATGTTAATCAAAGGCTTTATAAGTTTGGTAATGCTCAATCAGAGGTGTAACCCAATACCCAACCTAGATATATCAACTATCTTTGATTGGCGGAGACACTCCCCCCCCCCCAGTCACCTAGATCCTCCTCTCCTTACTCCTCCCACCTTAGCTCCTCCTATATATCACCCTTCCTGTTAAAATAAAACTTTTCTCGTAAATACAATTAGAGCATAACTATACCAATTCATGTCAGTAAGGTACAAGATAGACCCAATACCCAGTCCATCATTTTGTTGACTAACCAGAACCTCTGTCATCCCTCCTAACTAAAAGACTTAGTTCTGAACCTGGCTTTTTTCTTGGCTTTAGAATGAATGTCAGCTGAAAACCATCCTCTCAAATCTTTTCTCTCAAAGTAAATAGCCAGGATTGGCTATGAGACTATAAGTCTTCAACCCTGTCAGAAATCCAGAATGAATGAGTTAAATGAAATTATGGGAAGCGCAAAGTATAGCTTCTAAAACTTAGCCAATTTATAGAGACCGCTGAGCACCTGGACAGCCCCTATACTACAGAACGTTGCAGCATCCGATCTTCAGCCTTCTGGCCCAGGATCATCTGAGAGACCTAGTGATGCAGAATTATTAAGGGCTGATTACAATATCTTGGCCTATATAATCAGTCGACTATTTTGCAAGTGTGTCCTTTTCTGGACAGTAATTTGTCTGTAGATGGAAAGAGGCAATTCTTGCCTAGTGGCTGTCTCACCACAACTGGAGTAACTCCAAAGATGCTCAATTTCTTCTTAGAATCCAAGACAGGAAGCTGTCAGGAGCAGACAGGTCTCTAATCAAAATGAACATTAATGCAGAAATGTTTGTAACGTCAATACTGTGGATTTGTGATGTTTTGAAAACCAACTATTTATGTAAGGCAATCTGGACTGTTGTCTGTTAACTCCTCTCAGCTATTTCTAAATAAAATATAGAAAACACTCTAACAATAAACTCAGAGCCATGAATTTGCTATAGGCCCTTAACTCACAGGCTAACCATCTCAAATCAGTTAAAAAGTTAAAGAAGGACTGGGTCTAAGCCTTGTATTCCTAAATGTGTTATATAGGCACAATGCCTATGACAGTAACAATATTCATCTCACTTTTATATTAATAAGAAGCTCATACCAATGAAAACCTTAAATTTGAAATCAAAGTAAATTTTGTGCCATTTAAGAAATTATAACTTCATATTAATAACAATTATACGTATTTCTATTAATAGGTTATGGCTATGCAATAAATCCTAGCTAATCCTCCTTGTTCCAACAAAACTACTACTTTTCCCTAGAAAGACAGCCCAATATTAACCACTTTAGTCCCCAAGCCCAGGGAATAGGGGTGCCGACTCTTTATTAACTTCTTCAAGAAGATTACAGGCATTGAGGGGTGGGGGAAAGAGTAAATTGATAAGCCTCTGACGCTGTGTCTTCACTGCATCCAGATGGAATTCCAGGACATCAGAGGTTTGAGCAGGTCTGCTCAGCTGGCTTAATGAGTAGATACACCAAGGCTGTGTATTCTGCAATATACAATTCTCAAAACAAATTTTAGTGTCAAGAAAATTTTTTGTTTCAATTCTGGAATGTAGTCTTTTGGCAGCCTGCCTCTGTCATGTCTAGTCCATATAATTCTGGGAGTTTCTATGAGAGTGTGCTCCCACCATCCTCCTATTCCCGCCTCCCTGCTCCCGAATTCCCCAAAACTAGGGAATCCAAACTTTCAGGCACCAAGGCCATTCACTTTCACTGATGCCTGGCAAGACCACCCTCAACTACCTATACAGATGGAGTCATGAGTCCCTCCCTTTGTGTTCTCGGGCTGGAGATTTTAGAATGGCTACTCCAGCTTGTTTCTTAGGACTATTTGCTTGAAAAGTGTTTTCCAGCCTTTTACTCAAAGGTAAAGTTTGCCTTTGTCACTGAGGTGGGTTTCCTGTATGCAGCAAAATGCTGGGTCCTGTTTATGTCTCCAGTTGATTAGCCTATATATTTTAATTGAGGAATTGTGTCCATTAATGTTAAGAGATATTGTTGCTTCCTGTTATTTTTGTTATTAGAGGTGGAATTATCTTTGTGTGGCTATCTTCTTTTGGATTTGTTGGAAGAGGATTACTTTCTTGCTCTTTCTAGGGTATAATTTCCCTCCTTGTATTAGAGCTTTCCTGGTATTATCCTTTGTAGTGCTGGGTTTGTGGAAAGATATTGTGTAAATTTGGTTTTGTCATGGAATATCTTGGTTTCTCCATCTATGGTAATTGAGAGTTTTGCTGGGTATTATAGTCTGGGCTGGCATTTGTGATCTCTTAGGGTCTGTATGACATCTGTCCAACATCTTCTAGCTTTTATAGTATCTGGTGAGAAGTCTGGTGTAATTCTGATAGGTCTGCCTTTATATGTTACTTGGCCTTTTTCCCTTACTGCATTTAATATTCTTTCTTTGTTTTGTGCACTTGGTGTTTTGATTATTATGTGACAGGAAGTATTTCTTTTTTAGTCTAGTCTATTTAGTGTTCTATAGGCTTCTTGTATGTTTATGGGCATCTCATTCTTTAAATTAGGAAAGTTTTCTTCTATAATTTTGTTGAGAATATTTATTGGCCCTTTAAGTTGGGAATCTTCATTCTCATCTATACCTATTATCTTTAGGTTTGGTCTCCTCATTGTGTTCTGGATTTCCTGAAATCCAGAATATTTTGTGTTAAGAACTTTTTGCATTTTGTGTCTTCTTTGACAGTTGTGTCAATATTTTCTATTGTATCTTCTGCACCTGAGATTCTTTCTCCTATCTCTTGTATTCTGTTGGTGATGCTTGTGTCTATGACTCCTAATTTCTTTCCTAGGTTTTCTGTCTCCAGGGTAGTCTCCCTTTGTGATTTCTTTATTGTTTCTACTTTTATTTTTAGATCCTGGGTGGTTTTGTTCAATTCCTTCACACTTTGGTTGTTTCTCTTGTAATTCTTTAAGTGAATTTTGTGTTTCCTCTTTAAGGGCTGCTACCTGTTTACCTGTGTTCTTCTCAAATTCTTTGAGAGTGTTATTTATGTCCTTCTTAAAGTCTTCTATCATCATCGTTAGAAGTGATTTTAAATCTGAATCTTGCTTTCCTACTGATATGGGGGAATTCAGGACTTTCTTGTGTGAGAGAACTAGGTTCTAATGATGCCAAGTACCCTGGGTTGCTGATGCTTATGTTCTTGTGCTTGCCTTTCACCATCTGGATCTCCTTAATGCTACCTGCCCTGTCTCTGACTGGAGCCTGTCTCTCCTATTATTTTTGTTGTATCAGAACTGTGTGAGGTGGGTGTTGCTACTGGGGTTAGAGCTGGGGTCTAAGATATGCTCAGTGCTATGGCCCAGACCAGAACGAACCAGTGCTCTGGGCCAAGAGTGACTTCCTGGGTCCTAGTGGGTCCCAGCTACTGCCTGTTTGGGGCCAATGTGGCTTTCTCCTTACCTAAGATACTGCCCGGGTTAGAGCTCCTGCAAGGCCGGCTTCCTCTGGGTTCTGTCCAGTGAACCTATTTTTAGAGTTTATGTTCATACTCTTCTTCTTACCAGCATATACAAACTCAATAACCTTTTTAGCTAACTTTTTATTACATTTGATAAATAAAATACTATGGAATTTGTATATACATGTACATATGTTTACTTATATGTGTACATATATTACCTAACAGTCTCAAACTTACAGGAGAGTTGCATCATCAGAATTTTGTTTCACTAGTTATTTTGAATGTGATTTATTAGCATGACACCTCTTTTCCCCCCAAATACCTCTCTTATAAGCAAGAACACTTTCCCACATAATCATTACCCAACTCTTAGTTGATCACATAGCACTGAAGCATTGTAGCTATTAAGCAGAAGAATCACCCATGTTTGCTGATGGTCAGGTGTACAGAAAAGAATTAGAGTTTAAATCACACATTTTATTTAATTCTTATTGACTGTTGGATTTTACCAGGTCTAGATCACTGTTTTCTTATGTCTCTTGGTGTTACAGTTTTTAAAGATTATAGGCCAGATGCTTTTTAGATTGCCCTCAAATTCAACCTCTTCTGATGTACTCTTATGTTATATTTGAGTTATACATCTATGACAAGAATTATACAGAAAAGATCATTTGCACCTATTTATTTTTCTTAAGTTCTATACAGTTTCACTTTTCCCATTTTGGGTGATCTTTATTTTGATTATATAAATAAGCATTTGTCTACCAGGCTTATCCACTGTGAAGTGTTTTTCTTTAATTCCTCATGGTTAATAGATATTTTGCTGAGATCTTTTTTGGCTATATACATTTACTCCTTTGAATCATATTTTGATATATATTCACTCATTTATTTATTGTCATAGCCATGTATGCTTAAGGATTATTTCTTTCAAAATAATATTTTTGTTAATTTTTTAATAATTTCATACATGCTTTCAATATAATTCCTTTATATAGTCTCTCCATTGCTCTCTTGACTCCTTCAAGACTTGCCTCTTCTCCTTCCTTCTCAACTTTTGTTCAACACTCCTCTTTTTAAAATAACCCACCAATTTATTAGGGTCTTTTTTGCCAGGTCCAATTGATTAGGATCCTTATTGCATTCATTCTGTTATATTTTATGTTCTGTCACTACTGTTGCTCATTTTGATGTTCAAATTATCTCTAAATTGGCCAGTAAGATATCTTCAAGCAGGCTTCTATATTTCTGGCAAATTCTCTAACTTTGTGAGCATGGTCTTCCATTATTGCTCAGAAATATGTTCTATGTAAATGTGTTCTTTCTTTCTTTCTTTCTTTCTTTCTTTCTTTCTTTCTTTCTTTCTTTCTTTCTTTCGCTTACACAATTCTTCAGAAGACTCTGTTCCTTTAATCAAAATTGTAAGAAACCAAAATTTGGATGTGAAGAGTGATGACCGTTCTTGGGTGTCATTGCTTAAAAGTCTTCTCAGTGGATGAATCTAGAGGATGTTTGTGTGTACACATAGATCTATGTGTACATGTGTAACTTGTAAGCATGCCTTTTAACCTATATTTTTCTTTATTATTGAAAGAGCTCATATAGCAAAATTCAGTACAAAGAAATCACTTCCCATCACCTCTGGCAGTCTTTAATGTGTCTCTACTCACTCACCTCATGGTGTTTTTTTGTAGTAGGTTGTCTGAAGGGGAACTTTGGATCTGACCACTGAGATCTCTCTTGTTGCTTGGCTGATTGAACTGGGAGTTTCTTCAGTTCTTCGATCTAGTAATTCTGCTATTCTTTTTCAAGAGATAGGTGAGGTGTGTTTTAGATGATCCTCCTTTTACTCAACCTACCAGTGGTAACCTCTGTCATGCCTTTACTTCCTGTTAATGTACAGTTTCATAATACTGCATAAGTGAGAGTTTTGGAGCCTTCTCTGGTCTTGTCTGTGCAGGTGGGAAACCTTAAACCTGTATGGTGCATTACAGGAGTGCAGAGCCCTCTGGGGTATCCTAACCTTTGTGGATCTCTCACTCCCATGATTTCTCTTTAGTAAGAGCTCTAGGGTTGGCATGTACTTTGCCTTACTTCTATCCATCACCAGCAATAGCCAAACGCCTCAAGGAGACTGCTTCTTACATTGGGTGAGCCTTGTAGGTAGAGTATTGCTGGGAACCAGCAGACAAAATCTGATTCTCTCTGATGGGGATCTGAGAACAACTGTGTAGGAGCTCTCACCTGGCTTTGTCCCTGGACAGGTGGGTGTCTTTCCACATGTAGGTTGTTGGTTTTCAGTTATTCAAAGGTTAATGTATAACATTTTGCTGGCAATTTAAAATTCAGTTGCTTTTCTGAAATAGTTATTTCCCATGATTTTTTTTACCTTCACTAACTTTTTAGGGTTCTGAAAGTGTTGATTAGACACTTTTCTCCTGCTATGGAAGAGCAAACTTGGAGTTCCTTGTTCTACCTTCCAAAACCTCCCCTGGTTGTGCTTGGTTCTTAATCCACCTGTGTGTGTTGGAAAGCTACAGATTCACAGCAGTATTGTAGATGTCAATCCCTCCTTTCCACACAGCAGGCTGCACATGACAGCTTTTCCCAGCTCCACATATTCAATATATCAAGAAATCTTAGTCACTTACCAGCTAATTTCTCACCAGCTTTACTCTTGTCACCCTGGTTTACATTAACATCATTGCTTTGCAGTAGCTTTTTATTTTACTCAGTGTAAAAACAAAAGAACTTTTAGAGGTTTACCAAGCTGGAAAGTCATATCAGAATATTATTTCAACCATTCTTGCCTGGCCTCATGTACAGACAAGCTCATACCCAGAGCCCTTACACTAAACTGACTTTCCCTTTACCAAGAACACTACCCAACAGATTTACACAGCTGACTCATTAGCCTCCCTTTGTTCTCTGCTCAAGGGCACTTCTTCATGGGTGTTAAGTCAAAAGCTAAATCCATAAAGTCTTACCAGTATGACTCTTTAAATATTAGCTGAACAAGAAATAATCAATAAACATACCAAAGCAGACAGGGAAAAGACCAGATGTCTCAATCTTACAGGAAGAACTACAGGCAACTAAGGGATGTCGAGAGTTGGAGACAATAGCTTCTTCACAGATTGGTTATCTTATACTACAAGGTCATCCCTGAAAACATAGATACAAGCAGAATATAGACTGATCAGGTTATATTTAGGAATATGTTTATATATATATATATATATATATATATATATATATATATATACATATATATATATATATATATATATATATATATATTCTTATAGCAACAACTAATGAGAAAAGAGGCCATGAATTCAAGGGGAAATGGAAAGAAAGGGAAATGATATAGTTATAATCTTAAAAATAAAAGAAAAACAATCTAAAAATTAAGTCTCTTTTTAGTCCATTTCTCTTTAATTTTTCATTATTATACATACTACTTTCAAACATTATATAAATTATCTAGTATGACTGTTGTCACCTTTTTGCTAAAAAACAAAGCTTCATTAGAGCAATTGATTTGTCAATTTTGCTCACTCTTTCCTCTGGTCTTCCATATTTTGCCTCAGTGAAAGGGAAGTTAAGTAATTCTGGTAAATGGCAGAGCTAGAATCTGACATGCTTTGCATTTAGAGTCAATAATGGAAAACTTCTTAGTAAACTTTGGAACTAGAGTTTTAGAATACTGTGCTAGCAAATTTCTGTTCTAGGTATCAGAGTGATGGAGGCTACTTTGAGGTTGTCATAACTATATTGTTTTTATTGAAAAACACATGGTGAATTTCAAAGAAAAATTATAATTAACCTTTATAAAATGCTATGTTCATTGTGGACTGATTGTTCTGAGTATTGAATGGATATGGAAACATAATTAATTGATAATGATTCTAAAAGCCTGTGGGAACATTATGAGGGATATTAGGTACTGAAAATTTTTAATTAGAATATTCATGTAGAAACAAATTTCAGATGTGACACTCTAGACTGGGAATGACTTATGCTAATATTTGTTGTACATGAAATATTTAGTATTTGTCATTTCCCTAAAATTAATGATTAATGATTATGATCAATAACAGTTTTTCTTTTATTTAAAAACTCTTTGTATTTACTTTTTGTAGGCTTTTTTTTAGCCTACTTTTAGTAGGCTAAAGCTATTTCAATTTAATTTTGAATATGTATTTCTACATAAGATATGTACACACACATACTCATACACAAATACACAATCAGTCATTTTTATAGGTTCTGTACTTATAGATTCATCTTACTTAGTAAAATTTACTTGCAACCTCAAAATCAACACTCATACAATATTACATTTGTTGTTGTTATTGTTTGTTCATTTGTTCCAGGCATTCATAGAGAATTTTAAATTGTTTGGTGCTTAACTCTCACTGTAAACAAGCATCACATTATATTTATCGCTATAGGTTTTCTTTTTTCTTGGCGATTTTGGTATGTACCATGGTTCCCAAGTGCAGCACTGAAGTACTGGCTAATGCTGCTAGGTCCTGAGAGGTTGTGATATGCCTGTGTTGTATATATGCCTCATTGAGGTGTGAGTTTGTTCAATAATGAGTCAACAGAATGTGTTAAATATGTTGCCTTAAGAAGAATCATAGTTACAACCTAGTAATGCTGTGATTGATTGCTAAAAATGTTGTGGCCAAAGGTACATAGGAGCCTAACCCTTTCTAATCTGAAGAAAATAATTCAGAATTGTAAGGTCTAATGTCCTGACAACTTTAGAGAACATAGGTATATTGAAGACAATGCTTGCTTGCTTTTTGTGTGTGTGTGTTTGTGTGTGTGTGTGTGTGTGTGTGTGTGTGTGTGTGTGTATTTAAACTCCAATGAAAACTACTTGGTGTCTTTTACATATTTGTGTTCTGAAGGTGATACTCAAGTTAAAATACAAACTATTTAATGGGTACTGATTAGTACTTTTAAAATATTTAAATTAAAACTTAAAATTATGAAATATATCAAGCATGTTTAATTTGTATTTGTGATTTAAAAAATAAGTAATATTTTATACTTAAAAATTAGGAGAAATATTGCCAGTATTTTTCATTAACCTCATTCCTCCTTTGGGTTAAGTCTTTCTCTACACGAGTCAACCACTCTGGAATTTTGTGTTTATTATTCCTCTACATTCCTAGCTCTAGTCATTTATGTGATTAGTTTTTGAGTATTCTCTGAGTATGTATCAAAGAGAAAAAGTTGTGCTTGAGAGTTAAGTTTTATTATCATCTCCTGAGCTTGGCTCTGCAGGTCAACACATCTTCAGACCTAGAGATCCACAGAGCAGATACAGATAACACAGTGCCTGTGCTCTGGAGCTAGACAGTAAGTGCAAGTTATGCCTTTCACACTTTCTTTCTTTTAATTAAAAGCATCTAAGAAGATAGTTTTATTTCATATTTATATAAGTTAAGAAAAGAACATTTGAATTTTTAATTTTCAACTATCTGTACATATTTTTTTTTGGTATTTCCTTATCTCATTAATGTGAAAGTGTTTTAATAAAATGATATGTCATAGGTTTGTTTTCATTGTCAGGCCAAGGGACTTAGGGACTTAACTCTGAAGGGACAAAGAGCCAGTCCCTTATTTTTTGTTTGTGATTTTTCTCTCTTAATATAAAAGGCTGTAACCTTCTAAATAAAATTTTATATCTTAGCTAGACAATGTTGGCACATGCCTTTAATCCCAGCACTCAGGAGGCAAAGGCAGATGGATCTTTGAGTTCAAGGCCAGTGTGATCTACAGAGCGACTTCCAGTACATCCAGGGATACACAGAGAAACCCTGCTCAAAAATCAAAACAAAAATTTATGTCTTATAAGCTTAACAAAAAATACTGAGTTATAAAGTATAATCTTATTAGCATATATTTCTAAATAATATAAACAAAATTTTAGGCACAAAATTAGGCTACTTTATTACTTTGGGTACTAGCATAAATTGGGTGCCTCTACTATTTGTCCTCCTACTTAGGAAACTTTTGAGTGTGCAGGTCATGTTTTAATAATTTTGCAGAAATAACAAGAATATGTAGTTATCATAGGAATGGGAATTTGTGGTAATAGAGTAGACAGTGACTTCATTGTGCTTTTAGAAAGGATGACTCCCCCTAAAGCCCCTTTGTCTCTCCTTTCCTTCCTCTCTCCTTTTGTTCCTTCTTCTTCCTTTATATTGGGGATTGGACATTGGGCCTTGGTTCATGTAAGGCAGACATTCTACAATTAAATGTTTGTTGACATCTGAAAGACTGAACATCTGATATCAAATAATAAGTGTCCTATAAGTTTGTACGAAACAGAGTGGATAAATTTATTTTATTTTATTTCATTTTATTTTATTTTAAGACCAAACAAGAAGACCTTGACCAGCTTTATCCCACTTTTCTTCATCTGTTAGTGAAAAGGTTGCCACATTGATCTTATTTTTTGAGCCTTTTCTTTGTAATATAGCCTCATTTTTCTCTCAGAGGCTGTGAGAATCCAGACATATGAGTATATTTGATATGATTTATCTATGTCTGATTCTTTTACAGATTAAAAATACATTGTATTAATATAGGTCAGTTAATGTCTGATGGGGATTTTAGACTACAGAGGCACAAGCAACATTCTGGAGGGATGATACTCTCAATGTTCTGTAATGATAGCAATGCATAATGCCCTAGTTCAGACATTCTGAAAATCAAATGCATGTATATGCTTACCTGACTGTATTATACACAGAAAAATGGGTATAAGGCTAGGCAGGAGGTCACTGCAGAATGCTTGCCTAAGCATGTAGAAGGCCCTATTTTCAGTACTAGAAAAAAGTATAAAAAAATATTTAATAACCATTGCTCTAGGCAGGAAGTCTTCATAAACACAATGAATTTTATTAAGCAGTTGAGT
Source organism: Arvicanthis niloticus (assembly GCF_011762505.2). NCBI lineage: Eukaryota > Metazoa > Chordata > Mammalia > Rodentia > Muridae > Arvicanthis > Arvicanthis niloticus. The sequence goes on along the minus strand of NC_047667.1, from coordinate 47,268,757 downwards.
GGAAATCCTCTCAAATACGGCACATGCATGGGATTGGTACCTGCCTAGTTCTGGAATTCTTGGCTTTTATAAATATGGCAGAACCTGAACTTTTTTCTTCTACTTCAGGAAGCAGTAAGTAAAACATGACTCACAAAGCCTGTGTTCATATTTCCCTTGACTTAAGAATGTCATTTAAACTTTGACAGATAACTGATTAGCCCTCAAAATCTAAAACATTAGCTATCTGGATTTTCACAGAGAGTATTTCTAATTTCTTATCTTCCCTTTTTTAATAAATAAGCCCTCTTTGCTGGCTCAGCCTCCTAACAACTACTGTAGAGTGTCTTCAAGTATTTAAACTGCTAGTTAGAAAATATTAAGTAAACAACATTATTTCTTTTCCTCTGAAGTCAAACAGGCTTATGTCAAACTAAATGGTGCATTTGTTCCTTCTCAGGGAGTGCTGTATTTCCTGTGAGTTGGATTCTTGCCAGTTTTCACTTGGCATGGTTAAAATGAAAGGAATGGTATGGAATAGCCAAAGAGCCTTCAGTAGTGGGTGTATGTTCTCAGCATGATGTACCTTTGGACATCCTGCAAAACACACAGGGTGATTTTAAATGCATCTGCCTGTACAGCAACAGACATAACAAGAGCCATTTTTTTCTTAGCAACATTTAGAAAATGGGAGGGTTGTCTGAAGGTCATTAAGGGCTTACAGCAGGCATATACAACCTTTTAACAAAGCAGTGCCATCTGTAAGCTCACATTTTGTAATTCACACATGCATAGAAATCACTAATTGTTTATAGTGGTTCATGGCAACTATCAGCAGGTTGGACACCATGTTTGGAGGTTTTAGTTGTTAATTGATTTGTTTGTTAGAATGGTGAATTCGTACTACAGTTTTGAGAAGCTTTGAGTTTTTTCTGTTGTAGTGCACTGGAACTCTCCTATGAGCCTTGTAATTCCCCATCATTTACCCAGGGTTTCCAAAGCTCATGCACATTGGCTTAAATTAATTAATTTAGGTGATCTGAGTGTCTGTTTATTTCATGTGCTGAGGATGAGCCTGCCATACTGGAACATGTAGGGCTGCTTTGAGAAAGGTATCTTAGAGGAGTCCCGCTGCACTGGTGGCATTGGGGCTCAAATGGAAAAAGCAGTGCAAACGTGATAGAAAGGTCCGAGATAGGGCAAGCAGGTGCCTGATGGGAGCCAACATGTAAGTTAAGATTTATGAGTTTTTAATTTGACTTTTAATTTGATCTTTCTCTAGGCCTACTCTGTGTTTGATGAAGACATTGGGTACTGTCAAGGACAGTCTTTCCTTGCTGCTGTATTGCTGTTGCATGTAAGTAATTTTCCATGTTTTAAATAGTGTCCCTGAGTTTATTTTTGACAGGTTTTGATATTCTTGCTGATTTCCTACTTTAGGAAGCTTATACATAGCATATCTTTTTAAATTATAACTTGGATGAGAAATTAAAACATCTGTTTCCAAGACAGGATAGTCCTCCCTCCCTCTGTGTTCCCCTCTCTCTTTATTAAACTGGTGTATTTTATTAACTAATTTATATTTACTTTCTAGCCTAGTATCCAGCCCCCTTCTCTTCTTAGTCCCTTCCAGCTCCTCTCCCATTCTCTTCTTACTCTCTTACTCTGTGAAGGGGGAGTTCCCCCTGAGTATGACCCCACCCTGGCGCACCAAGTCTCTGCAGGACTAAATTCATCCTCTCTCACTGAAGCCAGACAGGGCAGCCCTGTTAGGGGAATAGGATCCACAGACAGTAAATAGATTCAAAGACAGACCCCAACTCCAGTTGTTGGTGGACCCACATGATGACCAAGCTACACTCTGCTACATATGCTTGTTGGGTCCTAGGTCCAGCCCATGCTTGCTCTTTGGTTGCTTATTCAGTCTCTGGGAGCCCCCAACGGCCCAAGTTAGTTGACTCTGATAGTCTTCCTGTTGAGTTCCTATCCTCTTTGGGTTCCTCAATTCTTCCCCTAACTCTTCCACAAGATTCCCCAGGCTCAGCCTCTCAGAGGACAATTATTCTGGGTTCCTGTCTGCAAGCATAATAGAGTACCATTGATCATGTCAGTGATAGGCTTCATTTTGGGCTAGTCCTTTGTTGGCCAATGACAGTTTTTCAATTAGTTTTGCTAACTAGAAGCAAATAAATTGCTTATTTGAAGTTATTTTTAGCATAACTATTTTGAATAAAAATATCAGCATAAGCACAGACATGGGAATTCAGACCACTATGAGCTGTTACACTACAACAAGGAAATCTGCTTGGTTTTCTCTGATTTATTTGTATACACTTCTTCTTCCTGTCAGTCACTCTCATTTAACGTCAGTTGCCAGGTAGTGGACTTTGAGCAGGATTACATTTGTAGTTGATGTCTAGGATGAGATACAAGGAATGTACATACAAACTGATTTTATTCTTTTTTCTGTGTCTTCATTGATTTTTCTGATGAAAGAAACAATACATGCTCACTGGAGAACTTAGTCTGCTCATCAAAGTGAAGCAAGATAGTTGACAGGAAACTTGCCCAGCCCAGTTCTGATGAAACTGTTAGAGAAACTTTCTGGAACAGGTAGCTATTTAAATAGCAAGAAAAGAATAATTAAAGTTGATGAGTTGTAGAAAAATGAATGAGATCAAGTGTTTGAAAACAATTTGGTACTCTATTTAGAGAGAAAGCACATGGAATCACACTTTACTCCATGTGGGGTAAACAGGGCAAGATAGAGAGGGGCCACATGATAGGGACTATATACTCATTTTGTTCAAGTGCCTTCCTTCTAATCAAATGAGAAGCCATTGGGCAGGGGTAGACATTTATATTCTTCTGCTTGTTTTTGCTTAGAGGGCAAAGCTGGAGGGAACAAACAGCCATGAGAGACTAGCTAGACTCCATGACATATGTTGGCACTGTGAAAAAGGGAGAAAGTTAGAAACATTTAGAAGGAAAAACTAGCAACTTCTGGATGAGTAAAGGAAAAGTGAAAGGTGAAACACCGAGTTCTCTAGCTTGGTTCTTGGCAGCTATGATGCTTTTAGCTAAAAGATTTATATTCATTTAGAGTAAATGGAAGAAGTTTGGATCAATGATTACTTTTGTTTTAAAACCTTTGAATTGGTGGGGAGGTTCTAAGACTATTAGAACTGCCCAGCAGCCCACTGGAACTAGGGGCTGATACTTTGGGAGACATCAAATCTGACATGATGAGAGGAAATCTTTAATCTTAGAAGAGTAACCAAGGCTCAGAAGATGAGAATGGCATTTGAGAACATCAGACACTAAAATGTCTGAGGAAGAAGAGGAGTGATCCATAAAGAAGGAAATAATGCATAGCAAAGAGGCCCATCTAGTTTAAACTAAGGCATTGCTTTGAGTCTGGCACTCTGAAGTGCGCATTCCTAGTAGACTCACAGTCAGAATGCTGACTACCTCACTCCAGTAAGAGTGATACCCCATGGCGCTGTTGTCATGACTCATCTCACTTCACTTTAGGCTGCTCTCCCTCTCCGTGCAGCATCAGATACTGTGGTACTCCCTGCTTTCTTTTTCTTTTTGATATCTTCGCATCCTATCTTCTTGTGATGGTCTGTGATATCAGTTTATTATTATAATTCTTCCAACACTGAATGCAAGTAATATCTAAAATGGTTTGGTCCCTCAGGAGACTAGACATTTAGAGTTCATGGAAGAAGTTTGGATGGTGATTAATTTTGTTTTAAAATCTTTGAGTGGTGGTGGTAGGTTTCTAAGACTTAGAGCTGTCCAGCAGCCACTGAATGGCATGTGCTCTTCACATCTGAGAGCCAACTTTTTTCTAAAGGACCCTTGTCTTCACTGAGGTGAAAAGCTGAGATTCAAGTCAAGGATGCTGCTGCTTTGTTTTGCACAAAATACTTTCTGAAATTAACCATTTTTGCTTCTGTCCATTGTGTGTCACTTGTCCTGGGAGGACAAGTTACCTACCTACCTTCCAGCTGAGGTTTGGGAACAGGGTTACTGATGGGAGCACAGATGGCTCAGAGGCAGCTGCATCACCAAGAAGTCCACTCCAGCCTAAGCAACAACACACAGAAGCTGAACTCCTAGAGCTCCTGGCATAGTTTGCAGCTGGCTGGAGAGCCTTTTGTATGGTGGTTGTTACTGTTTAATAACTCAGAGGAAGGTACTTGGGACCGTTCTTACTAACATTTAGAAGTTTCTGGAGACTTCTAACTTTATTTCATTCTTGAGTCTTGTAAGACTTCTAAGTTTTGTTTACTTCCTGGGTTTTACAAAGCCACCCTCTAAGGTGGACTGCTGGAATGAAAAGAAATCCCTCTATAATATAGCCCTTTCATAAACACATGACACTGCATTGGTTAAAGCTCAGTGAGAATATAGCTCTAAGGAATCTGTTTGAGGTTCTGGGAGACCTGGCTTATTTTCAGGTTTGTAATTATTTGGAAATGCACCCTGTTCTTGCTCTCCTTTGGAATGAGGCAAATAACTAGAAAAGTTAAATCCTCAGAATTTTTTGTGCTTCCTGTTTACAGTAATGAAGGCCATATAGTAAGTCAGCCTTTGTGAGATTGATATTAAAAATGTCTCCTAAAGTATGTCCCAAGACACACATCATTAACATCACATACTCTAAATTAATTGAATTATGTAGTTGTTGCCATAGATTTTAAAAATAACATGAAAGACAGAAATGCCTTCAGGATCCTTAAGAAAAGATTAAATGATATTCAGCATCATACTAATAAAAATATATCCAAATTTGAAATTTATATTATTTTGTGAAATTAATCAATATATGTTGTTTACCTATCAACCTGTCAGCTACTTTGAATACAGAAGGGCTTTTTTCCTGTATTATTTTTCTCTGTTGTCTAAACCAGTAGAAGACCATAGGCGGGGCTGGAAAGATGTCAGCCGTTAAGAGTACTGACTGCTCTTCCAGAGGTCCTGAGTTCAGTTCCCAACAACCACATGGTGACTCACAACCATTTGTTATGGGAATCCGATGCCCTCTTCTGGTGTGTCTGAAAAGAATGATAGTATATTTGCATACATAAAATAAGTAAATAAAGCTTAAAAAAAAAAAAAAAGGAAGAAGAAGACCATAGGCTATTCTAAAGTATTAATCAGACACAAGCTCAGGGTTCAGGGAAATATTATCAGTGTCTTGCTGACCAGTTCTTTGTCAGTTACATAAGCTGCTGCATATTTATCATTGCTGGAGCCTGCTGCTTTGTGGATGGCTGCCTCTTCCTCACCCACAAACATTTACCTCAGAGGGATGAAAAATGAAAATGAAAGAATATTCAAAACTAAAGTTTTGAATTTTCAAGAGTGTCATATCTAAATTATCTTTTAAAATTAGATGCTTCTGTGCTTAGAAAATTTTCAGGGGCTTTGGCAATAGCTTGTGACATTGAATAGGTTAAGCAGTGCAAGAATTCTCAAACAGATGCTGTTAATCCATTTATTGAGTTATAAGAATATATTATCTGTAGTTAGAGACTAATTAGCATGGATAGTATATAACCACAACAATTTTAAGCTACTTTAGAAATTAAATTATAGTAACCTTTAATACCACCTTATTCATTTAATATTTCTTCAAAGGAGGTGATGTAAATGGATTATGTATTTCATTTTCTTTCTTCTTATTAATAATTTTACTCATTTAAATTTCAAATGATACCCCCTTCCTGGTATTTCATTTTCTATAAAAATTATATTCTATTTTAACCTAGTATCTTTTTTTACCATATTTATTTCCAAGTACTTTTAAACTAATTGAAACAGAATGTGCACTGGGTTTTAGAAAAGCATGCTCATTTTTAAGGTTAAATTACTATATTTTAAATTATTTGGCATCTGGAGAAACTCTCCAGATGCAGGAAGGAATATGCTAAATAATCCAGAATATTTAAAAGTAGTATGTTAAAATTTTCTATAATTAAGCACAAACTCTTTGGTTTGTCTGGTAAAGATATATAGATATACACAGTGATTTTATTCATAAATGCACTTTAATACTTTGGCCAAATGCTTTATACATATACACAAAAGCACTTTTTGGGAGATTTTTAGGAGAAACTTTGAGTACACAGTAAAATGAGAATTTGGTATTAAATATCTACCATGTTCCCACACCTTAATATTTTATTTAAAAATACATTGTTCAATTTTTTAGACTAATTGCATATCAGTGATAAATTGAATTGTATTGTTCAGTGAAACATTAATCATTATAATAGTCTAAGGAGTCATTTTAGTGGTTTTGTTTTAAGTAAGTAACTACTGTTGAGGAAACTGGAGGAGAGATTCAAAAGTACTGGCATATCAAGTATTAGATCTTAATTGGTTTAAAATATAAATCTACTGAAGTTCAAAGGCATTAACTGACTAAGCTGATGAAAATACAGATATTTCAGAAGTTTCTTGGATCAAGTATGACTAGTGTTACATTAGCTGTCTTCCTCTCTTGCCTTTCTGAGGTAGTGTCACAGTAGCCCATGCTTACCACAAGCTGTGTCTCTGAGGACCCCTATCCTTTTGCCTCTCCTAAGTGCTAAGACTACAGACATATAACCATTTTAGGTGTCTCAGTAATGATTATGGGGTAGAATATCAGTTAATTGTCACAATATTTTCTTGCATCAAAGTGAAACTGTTAACGGTATTGTTTTTCATGTGTATTCATTGGATGTGCTATATTCCTTATATGAAGAAGAGAGGCATTGAGGAGCATTTATGTGTCATTTATGTTGCATGTCTAAAGGTAAACAAAAATTTGTGTCTGCCTGTTGTTTCACTGTGGTTAATTTGAATGACTTATTATGATCTGGCCCATTCTGAATCAGACTTGTGCTTTCATGTACTCAACCTCACCTCTCCCAAGATTTAGTCTTAATCCTGTGTGCTGTGCACTCATTGGTCACGGAGGTCTGTTCCTTTCAATTCTTGTTTTAGTGTCTCCCACAGTGCCAGTATCTCAGCTGAGCCAGAACTCTGTCTAGGAAGGCCCGGAGGCATTAAACTATCTGCTTCAGCAGTTTTATCACAGTAAAGGGCATAACTAGCATTTTGCCCCACCTCCTTTAAAATGCCAGTTGGTAAAATCGGCTAATTGTCATCCATTTATAGAGACAGAATGAATTAGTTTCTCTAAGACTGGCTATAGTCCCTGGGATGCAACTTTTTGAACAGCCACTTGTGAAGAAAATCCAAGAGAAGATCATGAGGCTTACTTGGGCTTGATGTTAAGGAAAGCACTTCAGTTGATAGATGTGCATTCGACTTCACTTGAGAAAAAAGGTTAGTGTGAACAAATGGCATTCATTCATACTTCTTACATGTTTTCCTGTAGATGCCAGAGGAGCAAGCATTCTGTGTTCTGGTGAATATTATGTATGGCTATAAATTGAGAGACTTATACAAAAACAACTTTGAAGATCTTCACTGCAAATTCTATCAACTTGAGAAACTAATGCAGGTAAAGAAAAATAGGAAATTCTATTACCCATGAATTTGTTGTTATTAAAATCACTAACAGAGTTAATGAGCAGTATTTAACTATGAAAGTTTAATGGATACAACTTCCAAAATGTAGATTTATTTTGTTTTATTAATACTTTTCACTTTTCAGGCATAAAAGTTGTTTTGTTTTTCAAAAGTTAGTATTTCTTGTGTGATTTAAAAGTCAAATAACTTTCTGAGTTCGAGGCCAGCCTGGTCTACAGAGTGAGTTCCAGGACAGCCAGGGCTACACAGAGAAACCCTGTCTCAAAAAACCAAAAAAAAAAAAAAAAAAAAAAAAAAAAAAAAAAAAAAAAAAAAAAAAGAACAGAGTGAAAGTCAAATAACTATATCTAATATATCAAGTTGAGCTTGATAACAATTTAGGTACCTCATTTAAATCATCAAACAGATACATTTGAGTCCATTTCAATGTGAACACTTGGTACAAAAATGGTTTAATCTCTGTGTCTCTCTGTCTCTGTCTCTCTCTCTCTCTCTCTCTCTCTCTCTCTCTCTCTCTCTCTCTCACACACACACACTACAAGATAAATAACATTGTTAGGAGCTATTTATCTTGTATTGCACTCTTGTACAGTTTTACTTTGTCATTTCTTTTATATGATCATGATTGGATTTTTAAGGAAATATTTATTTATTTATTTATTTATTTATTTATTTATTTATTTATTCATTTTATTTCTGTATATTATCTGAATGCATTTCTATTTGTATTTGGGTGAGACGATGGCCTGCCAGAGGGCAGCAGATCTGAAGCTAGAGCTGCAAGTGAATGTGAGCTGCCTGATTTGGGTGCATGGAGCCTAACTCAGGTACTCTGGAGGATCAGCAAAAGCTCTGAACTCTTTGGCCATCTCTCTAGTTCACAAACAGGTTTTTATATGGGGTCATTTTTTAGCGTTTGCTCTACTCAAAATTATTCTAAAACCATACTGTATACCTCAGAAAATGTTGTTTGAGAATTTGCAACATTTACAACTGACAAATAATAAAATTATGTAATGTTATTAACAATTCAAATGAAATTGTGGTCTGAGAGTGTAAAGATACATTTTGTTTTTAGGTGGGTAGGGGGTGAATCCTGTCTCTTACCTTGGACTCAGAATTTTCATTAGAATGAAAGTGTTCTTTTTTTTTTTAATTTATTTTTTATTGGATATTTTCTTTATTTACATTTCAAATGTTATCCCCTTTCCTGAATCCCCCGTCTCAAAGCCCCCTATCTTATAACCCTTCCCCCTGCTTCTATGAGGGTATTCTCCCACCCACTCCTGTCTACCTGTCCTAGCATTCCCTTACAATGGGGCATCAAGCCTTCACAGGACCAAGGGCTTCTCCTCCCATTGATGCCCAACAAGGCCATCCTCTTTTACATATGTGGCTGGAGCCATGGGTGCCCTCCATGTGTACTCCTTGGTTGGTGGTTTAGTCTCTAGGAGCTCTGGGGGGTAGGTCTGGTTGGTTGATATTGTTGTTCTTCCTATGGGGTTGCAAACCCCTTCAGCTCCTTCAGTCCTTTCTCCAGGTCCTCCATTGGGGACCCCGTGCTCAGTCCAATGGTTGGCTGCGAGTATCCACCTCTGTATTTTTCAGGCTCTGGCAGAGTCTCTCAGGAGACAGCTATATCAGGTTCCTGTCAGCAAGCACTTCTTGGCATCCACACTAGTGACTGCACTTGGGATGGATCCCCAGGTGGAGCAGTCTCTGGATGGCCTTTCCTGAATGAAGGTGTTTTGAGAGAACAAGATTTTTCCAGGAAGCAAGAACTTTTGTGTTAGCAAGGGTAATCTTGTTGTACCAAATCTTTTCTGCCCACACTCATCTGTCATGTGTTCATCCTCATCTCCTGTCATCACCTCTGTGCACTGACTTAGCAGGCCACCCTATGGCAACAGAAAGCTTGATGAACATTGCAGTTGCAAACAACAAAACTTCTTGAGCATTCATTCCCCTAAACCTTTACTTTTGGCTTTTAGGAACAGCTGCCAGACCTGTACAGCCATTTCTGTGATCTGAACCTGGAAGCTCATATGTATGCGTCCCAGTGGTTCCTCACTCTGTTTACTGCCAAGTTTCCACTCTGCATGGTGTTCCACATCATTGACCTTCTGCTTTGTGAGGTACAGTGTCCAGCTTTCATACCTATGGTGAAGTAGAAAGGTCTGCTTAAAAACAGTTACTTTCTCTTTTTTTCATAGTATTAACCCACACTCATGGACCAAAATTTCATTTTAATTTTTTAATAAAGATTACATAATTTTATTGTTTGTCAGGAATAAAAAATATTAAGGCTTGTATAATTTCCACAAAATAAAATTATGTGACTAAATTTGTGTAATTATATTCCTAATAAGACTATATCTGTGACTAATACCTCATCAGTGTAACTTTTTAAAAAGTTAAATAAATACATTTTGAGTCGGGGGTTTTTACTATTGATACACTTATACTACAGTGGAATACGAAGGAGCCCTCCCCTCATCCCCACTCCTGTAACTAATTCCTCTATTTGTTAGCTCCCTTTGTGTGTGTGGTATTTTTGATTCCTCCAAGAAAGAAAGATGTTAAACATTTTAGATCTTGAACTCTTCTTTCCTGTCCTACCCTGTCCTCCGCTCTCTCTCCTTCGCTTCCCCTTCCCTTATGACAGATGCAAACCTATTGTTTTATGCATGCCAGACAAGTGTTCTGCCACTGAATTACAGCATCATCCCATTGATAATTTTAGGCAATAGAACATGTCAATTATTTGTTTTTAAATACTTTTATTGTTTGTATTTGTTTACTTTATTCTTCTTATATTTTATCTGGTTTTTGGGGGGCAGTGGTGTGAGGATGGAACCCTGCCTCACCCATGTATATATTCTCCCACTGATGTATACTGCCATACCTCTTTATTCTTTTAAATAATTTATTACACACACACACACACACACACACAGCTTATATTGTATTGCCTGTCAAAATGCTAACAAAAATCTTCACGACTATCTTGAAAGGTAGTTTGCTGGGCCAGGCATAATGATGCACACCTTTATTCCCAGTACTTAGGAGGCAGAGAGAGGCAGCAGAATCTCCATGAGTTTCAGAACAGCTAGAACTACATACTGAGACTCTGTCTCTAGAAAGAATAGCTTGTCTAATGACAAGAAAAGTGTATACTTAAATGAAAATATAAATGTACACAAAAATAAGACTACCCATTTTAATCACCCTTGACATTAGTAGTTTAACTTTAAAAATAGTATTTGAAAAGTGCCTAAGCTACATAAAGTCTATCATTTTATATGCAAATATTGCTTGGCTTTTGCTCTCAAAGGCTATTGTTATTAGTTGCATTGTATCTGAAATTTGAAAGCATTTTGAAGATGAGGAAGGTTTTGAGTCATTTATGAAGTACTTTGGTAAGGAAGAGTTGGGTGTTTTACTAGGTTCACAGAAAGAGATCTTGAATCTTGATTATGTGACAATAGTTGATATTGATTGATAGCACATATCTTATTCATTTTACTTATAAATTAGGGTAAAATGCCATTTTAAATGTAACCAGTGGAAGAAGGCGCAAAGAAACTGAAACCTTCTCCAATATGCTGTGATTGTCAGAATATACACAAAGAAAACTTGGGCGTTTATGCAAACATCCTACTCTGAATGGTTATTTTGAATGGGCCTGGCTCACATTGTAATACAGTACTTTTTTTAAAAAGATACCTAATGTAGATGTTTGAGTTCTATAATCCTGAAACCAGTTAATACTCAAGATTAATTTTTATAAGTAAGTCTTCATAGGCATTATCCCATGTTATACACTAGTTAAGAATAGTGTTTCCTGAAATGCGGACCATGTGCTATGCTAATGGTGTTTGCATTGTCTACAAAATGAGCTTGAAATTACTTACCATCACTTCATATTGATTTCTTAAAGAGATTATTTGTGTTCATGCTAGATTAGCCTGTGGTTTTATTACAGAGTGTAGAGTGCATAGTTGTTCTGCTAAGTGGATTTCTCTATTGCTTATGGTAGAATAGTAATGCTGTAGTTTAGTTTGCTGGATGAATGGCTTTCTGAAATCCATGGCATCTGGCACTGTTTATGCATCTTCTGGAACCTGGATTCACAATTTCTTGGGAAATTTAATCTTGAAGATACTTGAATTTCTAGTGTTGAATACTAAGAAAATTATTCAAATTTATAGTAAAGAAATGCAAACAAAATTTACATGTTCCCGTTCTTTGTCATTAGTGGGTGAAGGATCACAGTATTCACTGCAATTAGTAAAACCACCACATGTGCTACTCTCTCACCTTTAGCTAATACTGTGCAGCTGGGTTTTGCTTTTTCAAATTATTATACAAAGTAATGTGTTTCATTATTGCAGTTTAATTTTTTTTAAATTTTCTTTTCTTAATGTAATTTAAAAAGTCTTTTCTCTCCTCTCATGGACTCTTTTCTTTCTAAGACTACGTTTTCTCACCTAATACAGTAATTTCTAGATCTATCAATATTACAAAAAAATTTAATTTTTTTCTTTTGGCTGAATAAAAGTTCATTATGTATATGTTCTGGACTTTCGTCACCCATTCATCTGTTGATGGACTTCTAGGTGGGGTACATTCCTGGCTATTGTGAATAACAAGGCAGTGACCCTGGGTGTGCCTGCATCTCTGTGGTAGCCTTTAGAGGTTTTAGGATGTACCCAATAACAGTAGAGCTGGTTCATGCAGACGTCTAAGTTTTGTTTTCTGGTAACCTCATATTCAAATTTGCTTCTCTGTTGCTGGGGTAAACACCATGACCTAAAGCAGCTTGCTCTGTGGCTTATACTTGCTGATCAGTCTGTCACTGAAGATAGACAGGTCAGGAACTCAAGTAGGAGCAGAGGCAGGAACCACAGAGGAACACTGACTTACTCCACTGCTTATCCAGCTTCCTTTGACATCCAGCCCATATCCACCTGCCTAGGGTATGCTCATCTTAATGAGCAGCCATGAAAATGCTTCCATGCCAACAGTCCCAAAGACCAGTCATGGAGGCAATACCTTAAGCGAGGTTCCCTCTGGCCAAGTGACTCTAATTTGTGTCAACTTGACAATAAAAAGTGGAGGAGGAGGAAGAAAGAACAACCTCCCCACCCCCAGCACACAGAGATTTCTGTGGTGGCACTGCAAGTTTGCATTCTCACCAGCTGTGAATAAGGGTTTTGTTTTTTTTTTTTTAATGGTGGCCTTTCTGACTGTAATAAGGTGGAAACTTAAGGGAATTTAAATTTGCATTTTCCTGAAAGATAAGGATGTTGAGTATTCCTTAAAGTTTTATTGGCCATTTGTATTTTCTCTTTTAAGAGGGGTCTGTTCAGTTTATATGCCAAGTTTTGATAATTTATTGACCAGCATTTTGGTTTTTTGCATGTTTAAATTTTGTAGTTCTTTATATATTCTAGATACTGTTACATATCCAAATCTGGCAGATTGTTCTTCCATTCTGTGGGCAATGTTTTTACTCTGTTGATTTTCCCTCACCTGTGCAGAACCATTTTTAATTCATGTAATCTATGTCAGTATTTCATACACTGTTGGAATCCTTTTTACAATGTTCTTGCCTTACCTGTCCTAAATTGCTTTCCCCTCTCAGGTTTTAAAGTAAGCCCTTTGATCTATCTTGGTCTGTTTTTGTGTATAATAGATAGGTAGGAGACACAGATCTTATATCATTGTTTGTATGTGGCTATCCAGATTGCCAGGACAGTTTGTTGAATAGGGTACTTTTCTCTAAGGTGTCTTATAACAGTATGTCACAGGTGTGTTCTGCTTAAGACTGCATTAGCTATCAGTGTCTTTTGTGTTCACATTGGAATTTTAGAGTTTTCTAGTTCTCTTGAAGAATGTCTTTGGAATTTTGATTGGGATTGCATTTGAATCTATAAATTGATTACTTTGGTAATAGCCATTCTTGCATAATTGATTCTGCTAGTCTAGAAACTTGGAAAGTCTTTCTGTTGTATAGTGTTTCTATTTCTTTTTTTTTTCTCTTCCTTTTTAGTGTATTAATAAATTTTTACTGCAGAGATACTTTACCTCATTGGTTAGACTTATTTCTGTACCTGTATAGGTTTCCAAAAGGTGGGGTAGGTTATAGTCATAGCGTCATGATTTCTAAGAAAGTGACAGAGTAAAGTAGCTCTTCAAAATAAACTTTGTGAGGAACAGAATATTAGTGTGCCTCAGGATGTTCATTCTTTCCACTAACTCATCTCTGTCATCTTTGTCAAGGATTATTTTGCAAAAGAGCTTTTGAATAAACTTTGACTTCCTGCCTGTCTGCTTTTTCTCTTTGCCCCTTTCCTTCTTCTAGTTAATAAAATATTTATATCTAAAGCTATTTTTTCCTATGTACTAAATATTCTAGTGGAAGAAATAGTCTTAAATAAACGATATACTGGGTCTTTTTCCATATTGCTTTGTAAGAAAACAGTACAGATCTAGATGTTTGTCAGTTAATATTTTTTGCATATGAAAAGCTAGGAAATTTTTAGAAAATGTTAATTTTTCCATTGTCATTCTAATAACAACAAAAAATACTAGGCAGTAAAGCATTTGACTCAAAGACCCTTTTATAAAGTGAAAAAGAAGACATTGAGTTTGACTTCCCCTTAAAGAGCAAATCATCATGTCATGTGCTCACTCTTTCATTCTGAAGTTAGGAATACAAAGGTAATTTAGCAAAAAGGGAATAATTAATAATAATAAAAAGGCAGTGCAACTAGAGTTCTAAAAAGCTCCTATTTATTAATAATTGTAATTTACAGTACTTAAATCTGGTTGTATGGTGTCCTGCGCTAATTCTATAATTTGGTTGAAGATACATGGCAACAGGTATAAATCAGAGTTCTGAAATATACTTCCTATACTAAAAGGAATGCACTGTCTATAAATGTTTAGGCAGCAATTGAAAGGAAAATCATTTTAACCCCCTGTTTAATGTCTGACTTTGAGATAAGAAGTCTATACATATTAATATTATAGTACAAACATTTTGCTGTTAACCCACCAAAAATAAAATGCTTCACTTTTGAAATAACTTTTTCTTAGTATAACAGAAACTTAGTATAATGTAAAACTTGATGTTTTGTCACAGAAAGAAAGTATAAGGTAATCAGCACCAAGATCATATAAAACAGGATGATCTGCATCTCAGACCTGCTTCAGGTCCTCCCTCCATGAAGGACAATCAGTAGCCTGATGCCCAGGATCGCACACTTGTCTGGCTTGATTTTGTTCTTCGTGTAATCATACACACAAACTTCCTGTGTAATTTCATTTATTCTGGGGATATTTATAAGATTTCTTTATGTTTTTCCATCTAGACATGGTTTATCTTCTCCACTGTAACCATACTAAAGCTTATCCACCCTTCTGTTATGTTGTTGATAGCCTTAAAATTGTTTCCATATTAAGGCTGTTAAGTGTGGCTATGAGTGGTCCTGAATTTATCTTCTGATGAATAAGCATACACTTCTGTGGATATATACCTAGAAATGAAATTGCCAGACTTGAGTGCATGTACATCCTCAAGCTGAATAGATACTGCTGAGTGTGTTCCAACCACTATAGCCATTACCTTTTGAGTTATTTTATTCAGTATAAGTATTCCTTGTAAAAAAAAGAAAAAGAAAAAGGAAAAATTTTTGTTGTGTTTTTAGATAGCTAAACCTGCATCAGATTATAATTCACAAATGCAGTAAAATGAAACTCATTTGGTGAAGAAATTGACCTGACTTCTGAATTACATAGAGATAGGGACCAAGGCTAGATCTTTTTTTCCCTTTTACTAAAAATGAATTTTTTCACATAATATAACTCAAGCACAGTTTACCTTCCCTGTACTCCTCCCAGTCTCTCCTCTCTTCCCCTCCCATCTGCATCTACCCCCTTTCTGTCTCTCATTAGAAAACAAACAAGCTTCTAAGGGATAGTAATAAAGTAAAGTAAGATTTTTAAAACCCTGTCACATCAGAATTGAATAAAGCAAACAAAGAGTAGGAAAATAGTGCAAAGGAGGGCACAAGAAACAGAGCCTCATTTGCACACTCAAGAATCCCATACAAACACTAGACTGGAAGTCATAAGATACACGCAGACTTTAGCAGGCCCTGTGCTTGCTGCCTCAGCCCTGGGAGTTGAGATGAGCTTCGTTCATGTTGATGTAAAGGGCTTGGTTTCTTGGTTTCTTGGTTCTTATATCCTTTCTACCTCCTCTTCTTCAGTGTTCCCTGATCCTTGAGGGGAAGGATTTGATAGACACATCTCAATTAGGATTGAATGTTCCAAGGATTTTCACTCTGCATAATGTCTGCTGTGGGTCTTTGTATTCCCATTTACTGCAGGGGGAAGCTTCTTTGATGATGGCCAAGGAAGACAGTGAAGTATGAATGCAGCAGAATGTCACTAGGACTCATTTTATTGCTACTACTGTTTTTTTTTTAAGAGCAGTAGTATTTGGTTTTACCCTAGGTTCCTGGACTATCCAGTCACTCTCAGGTTATTTATTGGTCACTCAAGCAGTGTAAGGTATGGGATCCATCTTGTAGAGTGGGCCTTAAGTCAAATCTTATATTGGTTGGTTACTCCCACAAGCTTAGAGCCTCTATTGCTCTAGCATACCTTGCAGGCAGGACAGTATTAACAGTATTTTAACAGGCAGTAAACCTTTGATCAAAGGGTTTGTGACTAAGTTGGTGTTTATGCTTCTCTTTTGATAACAAACAGAATACCTTTCTTTACCAAAGACACTAGAACATCAGGGTGAAGGCTCTCTGTAGGCACCACTCAACTTCTCCATGTTCAGTGAGTTACACAGATGTTGTTTCCACAATGAGACCTTGCTGTTAGTTTGTAGTCTTGGCAATAGCCTGCCTTGTTGGAGAATTCCCATGGGACCCCTTTGGCCAACAGCTCAATTTGATGTAACCCAATCCCAGTACTATAGTCACTTTTGTACCTGTATGACAGAGTTACCCTTATGAGGAAAATCATGAAGGAATTCACTGTTAAAAGGAGGAACATGGAGACAGTATACAGTGGGTTAACAGTTAAGATATTAGACTTAAAATCTTGATCCATCTGAATACCTTCCTCATGTTAATTAACCTGTATAAATCTCTGGAGATCTAGTTATAAAATAAGACTGTCTCTCGGGTTAGATAAGATTGTGACAAAGTATCTAGCATTAAATATCCCACATGACTGGAGAGATGGCTCAGTGGTTAAGATCACTGACTGCTCTTTCAGAGGTCCTGAGTTCAATTTCTAGCAACCACATGGTGGCTCACAACCATCTCCAATGGGGTCTGATGCCCTCTTCTGGTATATTTGAAGAGAGCAATGGTTAATAAATAACACTTGGGGAAAAAAAGAATTTAAATATACCATTACTTATCCAACCCCCCTGTGCTGTATCTGAGCATCTGAGTATCTGAGAGCCTTTTACTTCTTAGTGTCTTAAGGCAACCAGTCTTCTTAATCCAAACTAGTTGAAGTACTTCTTTGGTAAAGCAAAATTTTAGCCAATGGCCTTAAGAGAAGGTTTATTCTCTCTTTTCCTATTGCTGATTTAAGTAATTCCCCAGTGTTTTCTTTCCTCCCTTTCCCTTCATCTTACAAAAGAAGGAGGTAAGCTGCACAAGTTCTCTTCATCTTGACAAGAAAACTGACAGCAGGTTTTTGAAGTTGACTCTTTGCAGGTAGCTCAGTTTTAGAGTATAAAATGTATTCTGCTTTATATAGTAACTTGATATTTCATGAAATTTAAGGAAATCATTGACCCTTTGAATTAGAGTGTCTCCAGTGCCTCCTTTCTTGTAAGAATGATGAGATGACAGTTCTATATTATCTGATTAAAAACTTCCAAGGATAATTTCCCTTTCAAGGAAGTTTTCTGACATTAGTTGAATAGATTCATTATATAACATTCTCCCCTTTTAGCCCCAACACCTCCCACTCAAATTAATCTCTCCAGAATAAGATGATATAAGGACAGTTAAGACCTCTGGAAAGAATAAATGTTTCTGAAAACACTCTAGTGGTTGGTATATGTACACAAAGATATAGAAAATAAGTGCTTTGTGTTATCATCATTATCAACAGCAACAAAAATTGTATAGGCTATTTAAAGGTTTTGTTTTGTTTTGTTTTGTTTTTCGAGACAGGGTTTCTCTGTATAGCCCTGGCTGTCCTGGAACTCACTCTGTAGACCAGGCTGGCCTCAAACTCAGAAATCTGCCTGCCTCTGCCTCCCAAGTGCTGGGAATAAAGGCGTGCACCACCACTGCCAGCTTTTTAAAGTTTTATTTACCAATGGAAGTCTTCAAAACCAGAAAAACATTCTCTCTAAAATCTCATTCCTGAATCATGACCTCAGCCTGTTTCACAGTTAGTACCTCCAATGCATACAGGCTTGCACACAAACAACTTAGTAATAAATTTGATATGGAACTAAAATGACTTTACAATAAAATTATAAAACAAAAACTGGAAAGACCTTCTAATGTTCATGCATTAGACAATTTAGTATTATTAAACTGACAGATTCAATCCAGTATTCATTAAAATACCAAGTTATTTTTTAACCAAATATTAAAAAGTAATCCCAAAAGACAAAGAACAAAGCCATAGGTACCACAATTCCTGATTTCAAACTGCTACAGGAACTGTAATAACAGAAACATAAAACCAGACACATAGACCAATAAAACACAGTATGAATCTCAGAATCCAGTCAAGCCTTGCAACTGCAGCCCCTTAACAAAGATGACAAAAAAGACGACCTCTTAAATAAATAGTTCTTGATACCATTGTGTCTTATCCTGTCCTGTACAAAACACATTTATTGAACTAAATAAATCAGTAGAAATAAACTTAAATCTAAATGTCTTACACTGTTCCATTTAGTTGCATGTAACAGTAAAGAAAAAAAATAGACAAAACTGTTGTCCTTATTACATTTTTCTCCTTATAGTAGTCAGAAAATCAATAACTAAGAAGACCACATAGAACATTGGTCAGAAAGTATGATGGAGAAAAATAAAGGAAAAAATACAGCAGATCTGTCACTGTTCCACTATCTGCCCTGAATCATTTACATTGGAGTATTTAAAATGGTATTGTGGTGCATTCAGAGGGATGACAGGAAACTAGGAGGCAGAGGCAAACATCAGGGTGGGAAGTGATGGTTGGTTGGACCAAGGAAGTGACAGTGGAGGGGTGAGAGTTGGTTGTATGGGCACCTTTCAAAGGCTGAGGCAGTAGGGTGTGCTGGTAGGTAGCACAGGGCAAGCTATTCTTTTTGATGTAGTGAAAGGGAGGAGCTGTGCCACATCTGTTCTTCCAGGAGCATCTTGGAAGCAGCCTGACTAGGGCTTGTTGCTTCGTGGCATTGTTGAACGATTAGGGAATGTCACTCTTACATTCCCAACTCTGACTGCTCAGGCTACAATGTCTGTGTGGTGTTTCTTGTAGAAGCTGCTGTGCTATTCTTGAGTGTATTTAAGGTCAATGTTGGTATCACTAAGTTGAACATGTAGAGTGGAAAACTTATGACAGATGAGCAGCAGGAGATCAAGCACTTGATACTTTACATAAAGCTGCATGTTCATCACCAAGGGGAGGAATGTTGTTTTTGCTTTGGTGAAGACTGCATCATACTATTTTGAAGATTCACAATACTTTGAACATATTCAATAACTCATCATTGGTTGAGTATTAGTTCTCACGTTTATAATAAGAATCACTGATTTAAGTTATAAGGTGACAGATTATCTTTGTCATTATCATTAAAATCTCTCAATTCCTAACTAAAATAAATAGTTACTTTTCAGTATTTTTTGTTTCAAAGAAGAAAAAAGTCTCATAGTGACTAAAGTAGGTACATATGTATTGAATAAAGTAAGTAAGCATATTCTTTTAATGTTATGATTAAATATTTGAAACTAGTGTTAGCTACACTAGAAAGTGGCTTTTGATAAATATATTATTTATTAAGTAAACTTATCATGCATTCCAAAGATAAACTGTATTTTATCCAGCCAGGGATACTTACTTAATTAGAGTAGGGAGTGGAACAATTGAAAACAGGATCTAATCTTTACAAATATAGTTCAGTTCTTAGAGCTAAGATGGTTACTGTGTTCTGAGTAATTTCACTGTATTCTTTTATAAGCAGCATTTTTAATAAGGACAACATGCAAGATTGACCTGTGTAAGTCATTTTAATGACTACCTGCAAAGCTGTATGGAATATTTGTGTGCTTCCCATTCTCTGGAAGTGGGGTTGTAAAAATCCTTGTTAACTAGTTCTTACTGAAAGACACCCATTGTAGTTATTAGTAGCAGTCCTCTTTATAGCGTAATTATATTGTGTTGTAGAGAAGAAATTATCACATAGTAGCAACTGAAGGTAGATTTATAGATGAGGCTATGAATGACAGAAGCTACTTGCAGTTATTATTCTGTTTTATAGATAGCCAAGTTTAGCTGATAAATATTTGGATTTTGCTTTTTAAGACAAAACAAAACAAAAACCAGTATGCCAAAAGGTAGATGTTTGTGATCAACACACCCTACTAAAAACTGCATATCTTGTTCTGATCCACACACAATACTGCTTTAGCCAGATAGTTGGCCCATTTAGAAAAAAAAAAAAAGTGAAGTTCCTATTATTCTTTTTTTCAGCTCCACAGAAAATAAGCATGTTTTTATTTTCTTTCTTAAGACAAATGTAAGTTACAAAAATAAAACAGTGTTTGCTCTCCTGTTAAGGCTGAAGTCTTTCCAGTTCACAGTCCATTGGTGTCTCAATCTAATGCTATTCACCTCTTAATTCAAGTGTCTCACTGCTCTGGCAGGACTTCTCCATGGTAAGCCGTTTTTTGGACCAAATAAAGATTAGTTCTTTTTCATTATCCAGGGCCTTTTAATTACAGCTGTAGGTCTACGCCATTATCAACATTCTGTCAGCCCACGGTACCCAGGGTCCTGTGCCAGGTTGCCATTGCTCTGGGGAAAGGAGCAGGATAAGACCTTCTGGTTCCCTGTTGTTTAGGCTCTCACCAGGGCATTCAAACGCTCTGCTGTTTCAGATATCCACTTGACATTTTACCTCTTGTTCATGTTCTAGTAGAGTAACTCATTTTGTTCTTCATTTCTGAGGACTAATGCAAGAAAATTTTTAAATAATTGAATAAAACAGTTTTCTGTTTGTGTAGTGCTTCCTTGACCTAAGAATTGGAGCTGGCCTGCTTGTTGTTCCTTACTTAAGATGTCTAATTGTTTCTTATATAAAGCACTTAAAGCATTTGGAAGTGTAATTAATTAAAGCATGTCTAGTTGTTCTTCTAGTATCCCAGTGAAGTAGGTACATACTACTTCAGACAGGGATTTCGATTTGCTGATTAACAAATACACAAGTTTCTATTTTGCTCATAAGATTTTATAATACAAAGAAAAAACTGCCTTCTTAATGCGCAGATCTTGTATGAGTGGAGAGACTGAGCCTTGGCCTTGAACATGTTACACAAACACTCTCCCACTGAGCTAGATTGGGGTAAAATGACTTTTCTTTTGCTTCTACTTTTATTTATTTTTCAATTTTATTTTTTTACTTATTCACTTTACAACTCGTCCCAGTCACCCCCACCCACAATCCTTCCCCATCTCCTTCTTTTCTGAGTACCCCGTCCTCCTGTATCCCCCACCCTGCCACTTTAAGTCTCTGAGAGGCTAAGCACTTCCTCTCCCATTGAGGCCAGATAAGGCACCCATCTAGAAGACCATACCCCATATACAGGCCACAGGTTTTGGTACAGCCTCCACTCCAGATGTTCGGGACCTACATAAAAACCAAGCTGCACATTTGTCACACATGTGCAGGGAGACCTAGGTCCAGCCCATGGAACTAGATCTGAATAGACTAGGTATGCTCCACAGTTGGTGATTCAGTCTCTGAGAGCTCCAAGGGTTCAGGTTGGTTTACTCTGTTGGTCTTCCTGTGCAGTTCCTATCCCCTTAGGGCCCACAATCCTTCCGCCTATTCTTCTATAAGACTCCTCAAGGTCCATCCACTGTTTGGCTCTGGGTGTCTGTATGTGTCTGAGTCAGCTGCTGGGTGGAGCCTCTCAGAGGACAACTTGCTCCTGTCTGCAAGCATAACATTATCATTAATAGTGTCTGAAGAATAGATAAATAAAATGGAATTCCATTCTATAGAATTGAATACTATTCAGCTATTAAAAGCAAAGACATCATGATTTTTGCAGGCAAATGGATGGAACTTGAGAACATCATCCTGAGTAAAGTAACCCAGTCCCAAAAGGACATGCATGATATATATTCACTTTAAAGTGGATATTAGCCCTAAAATACAGGTACTATGTTACACTCCATAGACCCAAAGAAGCTAAACAAGAAGGAAGGCCAAGTGAGGAAGCTTGAATGTCACTCAGAAGAGAGAATAAAAAAATGATAAGAGGCAGGTGGAGGGAGGGAACTGGGAGGTAGGGGATGGGTAGGGGAATGGAGGGTTCAGGATTAGGTATGGGAAAGGACAGGAGAGATGGCTAGGGGGCCATGAAAATGAATGGAAATCTGCAACTGATGGGGTGAGGAGGTGGGGGCATCTGCAGGATGAGACAGGGACCTGAGATAAGGGAGGCCCCCAAGAATCAATGGGGGTGTCTTTAGCTGTGACTCACAGCAATGAGGATGTGGAGCCTGGGGAGGCTGCCTCCTGTGGCCAGTCAGGAACCCCAGTGGAGTGATAGAAACACCAACCCACTCAGAAAATTTTCAACCCCGAAATTATTCTGTCTACAAGAAATGCAGGTATGGGGAATGGGACAGAGACTGAGGGAATGGCCAACCAATAACTTGTTTTCTACTTTTAAAACAGGGTGACCTCAAGTCACTGTTCAACCCTATTAGGCCTTGAAATTATGGTCCTCCTGCCTCAGACTTCTATGTATTGTGGATTATAGGACTGTATCAGGATGCTCAGTTTCCAAATCTTTTACCTGGCACATCTTAAGACAGTAGTAACAAAACTTTCTGTGAGACGATGACTGGTAGAGCCCTAATACTATTAAAACAGCAGTTTATAAACGCTTCTTTTTCTTACTAAATGGAATCTAAATACACTTAATCTAACAGTTTTCAACTTGAAAATTAAATAAATAATGATGAGCTGAAACTAGCATTATCAAACAAACTTACATGAGTCAGCATTGAAACACACTTAAGTCTTCAGAGTTCTGAAAAACAGCCTTTAGAAGCACATGTTTCTCTGCCTGCCTACCTATTCAAGGATGTGCTCACTCTTGCTCCAGATCTCCCCCTGCCCCTTCCTCTTTCTCGTAGTTTCTTTGTTTGTGTCTGGTAGTGAATTACATGGAAATTTTAGAAATACTGCTTTTGAGATCTCCTTACTGTCAGATACAGTCCAAACTTAAAACCTGGAACACAGACCCACAGTTACTTCTTTAGTCAGAGTACTGAGTCTTAAAAATGAGGGGAGTGACTCTGTTCTCCGAGTTCCAGTTACCTATTAGGGTCTGCAGGAAACCCCTCCAGGGTGGGAATCATTGGCATAAGACTACACGCTGCTCTTAGGACGCACTAGACTCTGCCCAGCCACACTCTTCTTGGTACTTAGGTGCTTCCCTGCAGAGCTTTCTTTCTCTTGTCCTTCCATGGTATCTTCTCCCTTCTGTTTTCAGACTTTTTTGCTTCAGGCTCCCTCTTCTGAGGTTTAAGCCTGCTTTTCAGTTATTTAATTTGACCTGGCTTTACACCGGAGAGTGTTTCAGATTTGACTGGAGTTTAGAAAGTAATGAAAGAAAACCTTTGCAATGGTCTCAAGATATACCATAAACAAGTCAAAGAGACACCCTTAAATGGCCAACATGAAGGCTTTGTTTCAAGAATCTCTGTTTGTAACTATTTTATAAAGGTTTTTTTTTTTTTTTTTTTAATCCTAGTTAGGGAGTGCCTAGTTCTAAAAGGGGAAGGAAGAACTTGAATTTTCCGAGAAGGAGTTGATAAAAGAAGAAAGAAGTCCTGACTTATCTGATATTATGATTGGATTTCTCTCTGCTCTTAACACCTAAATAGCTCGTTCATTTTTGAGACTCTTGGTAACATATATCTCAATACTGTTCTGCTGACAAACATTCTTTCAAGTAGATCAGGCTTAGTGTGAGGGCAGTAGGAATGCAGAGCAATCTCCTGAAACCCTCTGTGGGAAGTAGGAACAGCAAAAGAGAGTGAGCCATGAGTGAACTAAGCAGGAGCCCAAGCTCATATTATTTGGCCAAAGAGAGTACAGCATCTGCCTGCAGCCCCTGGCCTCTGACTGAGAACAAGGGCATATGATTTCATGGAGGGAGATTTGGAAGTGGAGAGAGTGACCTAATCATGATAAATTGCTGTTTGTGCTTTGGAAGTCCATATTGCAAAAGCCACATTTCTGGTGATTACAGAAACAAGACTCTGCTGGGAGAGCACAATTACACTTGAAAGCATCAGATGCCATTTCTCCAAGCACAGACCATAGACAGAATAATTTGGGGCAGGGAGCAATCTTAAAACTTATTAGAAAGCTACAAAAATAAAAACTGTGGGATAGCCAGATGTGGTAGCACATGCCTATAATCCAGGATTGGGAACAAACAAGATGGCCCACTGCTAGTTTAAGACTAACCTGGGCTATATAGCAAAACCAAACTTGTACTTAAAAATGAGGGCCCAATAAACAACAACTTTGTGTGTGTGTGTGTATGTATGTGTGTGTGTGTATACATACACACATACATATACACACATATATACATACATGTATACATACATACATATGTATACATGCATACATACATACATTGCTATATAGTACTGAACTGAGGAATTGAAAGTTGAGAAATAAACTCATGTATTAGAGGTCAGTTGATTTTAAGCCAAGGTACCAAGGCAATTTAATGAGGAAATATTAGTCTCAAAGAATGATTGCTGGATAACTAAATATTGACATATAAAAGAATAAATTATATCTACACCTCACAGTATATATACTGTGTGTGTATACACACACACACACACACACACACGAGTGAATTTAAAATGGAGTGAGCAGAGATCCAAATGTAAAAAATAAATTTATTGTAAATCTTAATGGCTGTGGGTGAACCAGTGACTTCCTGAATAAGATACTCATGCCAGCTGGAGAGATGTCCTAACAGTTAAGAACACTTGTTTGTTTTTTTATTTTTAAGATTTATTTATTTTATGTATATGAGTACACTGTTGCTCTCTTCCAACACACCAGAAGAGGGCATCAGATCCATTACAGATGGTTGTGAGCCACCATGTGGTTGCTGGGAATTGAACTCAGGACATCTGGAAGAGCAGTCAGAGCTCATAACCACTGAGCCGTCTCTCCAGCTCAGAACACTTGTTTTAATTCCAGTTTCAACCTTTTTTGACCTATGTGGGCATCAGGTAAGCACATAGTGCCCAAGAATTCATACAGACAAAACATGCACATACATATGTGTGTGTGTGTGTGTGTGTGTGTGTGTGTGAGAGAGAGAGAGAGAGAGAGAGAGAGAGAGAGAGAGAGAGAGAGCCTGTCAGCCCATAACAGTAGCAAACAAAGGGGAGGAGATAAAGCTTGGAGTATATAGTGCAGTGGGCAGAGTCCCTGAGGTCCCTAGGGCTCTGAGTTGGCTGTACATGTATGGTCCTCTTTGTGGAGGAAAGTGAACAGCAAGAGGGAGATGCAGGGGAATTACTGAGTTATGCAGGTGTGGTCCTCTTCATGGAGGAGGGGTAAGGCATTGTACTTCTTTTAGTTCTTTGAATTTATTGGCATACAAGATTCTAAGAATTAAGATAATAGTTGAAGGTAATGAATTCAGAGAAATAGAAATGGTACAGGAATATCTATCTAGCAATGTTTCTTTGGTTGCTGTGATTTCAATATTCATTCCAGAGTAAGAATCATGGTGTGCTGACTTCTTTCAAGGCTTTTTTGGTCTGATGTTACCATGAGCATATCAACAAAGCCAAGCTGACAGAGAACAGACACATATTTTAACAGCAGAGCTTCCTCGGAAATTGTATCTTGATCTGATCTGTTTCACACCAATGTGTGACCAATTGTGATTAAAAACAGGCATGAGGATTTAGGAGAAGTAGAAACCTTTTAGAGTTGGCAGCTGCCAACCAGAGTGAAGATGGGTTTTCATTTTCCCATTACAAAGTATTTGGGGCTTATTAAAATGTTCACTTTCGTTGAGTTAAAAAAAAAAGTTTATAATTGTTAATAGTGTATCTTTTTCCAAATTAACAGAAGTTCAAAAAAAAAAAAAAAAAAGCATATTCTCAGCTATCTTTCCTTTGAGGTATTATCTCATGAACAGACTGGCTTTGAACTTGCAGTGATGCTCCAAGCTCTGCGATATGATGCCCCAAGTTGTTGTGATTAGAGGAATGAGCAATCATACCTGGTTTCACAAATACCACTTAAAAAAGAAAACCAGTGCCAGTGCTGAGACACCTAAGTTGGTAAAAGTATCGCCACCAGGCCTGATGGCGCACATAATAAGGGAGAGTGTGCAAGTTGTCATTTGACCCTCTCACATGGCTGTGGCACTCCTCCCTTCCAAAACCACAAATGGATGAATGTAAAAAAAAAAAAAGTGAATAATACAACTTGATACTCCGTAAGTTCTATATGATTGATACCATTCCCTCTTTCTTTGATTAAGTCTATTTCTTTATTTGACAGCAAAATATAGATAACCAAGCTTAAAAGACTTTGCACTTTGGTGTATTGGAGTGGTTCTGTTAAATGCAAGCAGAGTCATGTAAGACAGGTACTTCATTCAACTTGGATCCAGGATTGGATGGGACCACCTTTGCTCTCGTCATCCTTCTTAAGATACATGTTTTAATTAAAATATAATCATATCGTTTTTTTTCTCCTATACCATAAGTCCTCTCTTGGTGACCTCCCTTTTCATTATATATATATATTTATATAAAATATTTATATATTTATATTTGTGTGTGTGTGACCACTTTGTGAGGTGCTCATCCCTAGGAGAGGCTAATTTTCCCTCTCTTAGCAGCCTGTAGTTCTTTTCACTCTTCTTTCTGTCAAATTTTTGGGACTTTGGATGCCACTTCATGCTGAGTACAATGGAGCAGGCTCAGCTCTGGGGCATCATTTTTGTGCTCTATTTTAGGCTAGTAACTTTACTTACTGATGAAGACACAGAATTAATAGACTTTTTTAGAATGACTCTGGTTGGAGTAATCAGATACAAATAAATAGCTATTATTCTGGAACATAGGAATTTGCATATAGATACTTCTTGAGTTTTGTGGGGTAAGCGAACCATGCCACCAGACAGAAAACATGGTAAGGTTTAAGGAGGTTCAGAAACCTCAGAAATTCTCATAATTGAGACCAGTAGGTGTTAGGACCAGGCCCAGCCAGGGTTCTCCTGTTTTGGAAGATGTAATCATGACAGCTCATTGAGAGGACCCTGGCAACCTGGTCACATAGCATAAAAACCTAGCGTTCTCCATGTTAATGTGGTATCTAGATAGGTCCCGAGTATATAGCCAATGAGCTTCCCTTTCTGGGCATCCCTTCCTGCAAAAGGTATTTAATCCCTGGCTCACCCTGGGTAAGACATATGCATTCACATCCACCTTAACAATGAAGCAGTTTTAGATAAGCAAGGATCATCTCCTTCATCAAGGATTGCTGGGGTGTGTGTTTGTGTGTGTGTGTGTGTGTGTGTGTGTGTGTGTGTGTGTGTGTGAAGGCCTTCATCATAAAGAACTGTATCTACATCTCCCAGAGAATGCCTCTCTTCTAGACCCTCCATACTTTGGAGGCAGGCTGGATTCTCCCCTGTCTCAGGTTCAGCCATCCCTTTCCTGCCTGGAGAGGATAGACTCTCAGATCACTTTTCTGGGCTTCTCGAGGTCCCCAGTGGGCTCTGGGTACACAGGAGATTGAGAACCACAGCATCCATCCAAGTCTCCACTGTGTCTCACTTGTAGTAACATGAGCTGGGACCCCTGTCTTGGATTGTATTTTCCCTTCCCTGAGCAACATGCTGACAGTGCTCTGGGACCCCAGCAACCAGGCAGCCAGGCACAAAGCCCAGTGGGTGTTTGTTTGTTTGTTTGTTTGTTTGTTGAGGAAAGATCTTTTGAGATCTTTTGAGGAAAGATGATGTAGCTTAGGCTGGCTTGGGACTTGCTATGTAGCCCAGCCTATCCTCAAACTCATGCTTTTCGTCTCTTACATTCCTGAAGGCTGGATAAGGGATGGTTATGGTGTATCACCATGACTGTCTGGGAATTTGCTGTTTTTGTAAGTCTAAAATGATTAAACATTGATCCTAAGAACCAGCAACCTATGATCTATACCAAGGACTGAATGCTATTGAGTCCCAGTGTTGCTGTCGGAGACTGTCACTCTACATGGTACATGAATAAAGTCCCTCTGGTGTCTAGACATGATTATTTTATGTATGTGATGTATTTGACAAGCAATGGCCCCAAACTCAGAACAGCTCTGAATTTCAAATCAGTCTGTTTTTAAAGCCTGCACATTTACATTTTGCTGCACAGTAGAGCCATAGTTGTCTGTGTGTTGTTTTTGTCATGTGTTCAAGTAAAAGCTGTCTGACCTAAGAGATTAGCATGTTAGCCTTGGCTTCCTTTCCTCACACCTAGCCCTGTCTACCTGAGGGGTTTGGTATATCTTGGTTCAGGAAGTACAGTTACTTAAGTGTGAAGCCCTTGAAAGTTTAAATCATGGCATTCACATGGTAATGCTGATGGTTTTATAAAGTTATCCAAGAGAGCCAAAATTGTAGCTGTGTAGTGCCAATAACTGTGTGTACTTAAAAACAAATGCTGAACTGAGCATGTTAGTACATGCCATAATGCCAGCACACAGGGACTGAGGCAGGAGGATGGCTTACTCAAGCTACACAGCTAAGTCTAAGACCAGCCAGGACTATATAGTGAGATCCTGTCACAAAAAATAAAATAATTTACTCATTGCTTTTATGGATTTTCCTTTAGCTTGTGTGTGTGTTACTTTGGGAGAACATATGTGCCAAGGTATATATGAGAAGGTCAGAGGACTACTTTCCATTGTCAGTTGTCTCCTTCTGCTGTGTGGGTCTGAGTGCTTTAACTCAGGTCCTCAGCCTTGGCAACAAGTACCTTTACCTAAGGAGCCATCTCTCCATGAGTAGCAGTTCTTTTTTAATCTTTTGTATTAAGAGTGCATTCAAAAGTATGTTATACATTGTCTAACACTACTATATTTCTGCAGAATTGTGAGGGAAGAAACATGTTAACAGTGTATGCAGGGTTTTCAGACTAGATTTTCTGGCCATTTCTCTGATGTGGTTTCTTAAACTTGGTGAACATAATTCATAGAAACCATTTGTGTGTTGTATTCATTACGATAACTTGACTTTTAAGATTAGGTTGTTAAATCTTCAATTTAGAATCTCTGAAGGTTCAACAAGATTGAAAGGAGTGAAAACCAATGATTATTTCATTTGGGATACCAGTATAAGAGAGAGTAAGACTCACAGCAGGAAGGAGACACCAGGGAGAGCCTAGAGTATCTTAAAATAAAACATGGACTTTGTAGCTCATCAATTCAGCATCTAGAATACCAGAAGTGCTGGTTTAAAAGAATTTCACCACATTTATTTATTGAATACTTAAGACTGACTAATAGCCATATAGATAATAAATTTAAAAATGTATATTATCATAGAAATATAATCATAAAGGAAAAATACAAATTACCTACAATTTTTATAATAAGGAAAATTATTTTAGATTTGGAGTTTGAGAATGGTTTAAATAAGTAATAATTCGAGTAGAGATCTGAGAGCTACATAGGAGAATCTTTACCAATGGGTGGTGGAGGTATCCTCAGGTGAAAGTCTCTTAAAGTAGGAACTTTATGACACAGAGAGCAGTGGGCCAGGGAAAGGAGGAACCAAATGGGAATACTTTAGGGGTTCTCTTGAGTTTATGAGAGTCATCCCAACTGCATTGGAAATCTTCTTAAATCTCTCTCTCTCTCTCTCTCTCTCTCTCTCTCTCTCTCTGTATGTGTGTGAGAGACAGACATAGACAGAGAATGAGGGGGCGTGTATGTGTGGAGGTCAGAACAGTTCACAGAAGTCTGTTTTTCCTTTCACCTTTATGTGGGTTCTAAGGATCAAACTCAGATTACCAAGCTTGTATACAAAGCTTGGTACCTACCAAGCCACCTCATTGCCCACCTCACCCCTCCACGGAAGATCTTAAAATGTACAAGTAATTGCAAGGGTATTATTTTAATGTTTCTGAGATAAATATGGCTATAATGAATGCAGTTAACGGAATAAGGAGAGAGGGGAGGCACTACTGCCTGGAAAGAGCTAATGAAAGGTGGTTAGCTGGATTTGTGTAAGTACAGGTGAAAACTTAAAGCTTATCCTTTTAAAAAATAGATTTGTGGTTGTGCTTAATAAAGTAACTTAGTCTTTAATTGAAAATGAACATGGCAGATAAGAGCTAGCTCAAAAGTAGCGCTATAAATGACAAGCTGTATAGGAATTAGAATAGTGCCTGACTGCTGAAAAATAGTAGTTCTGACATGTTATGAATTTGTGAGAGATGGGGAGGGCATAGGAGTTGTACAGGAGAAAAGAGGGTGAAAGTACAGTACTCACATATAAAATTCTCAAGAGGATTTTAGATGCTGAAGGAAGAAGTGAAGAGAGAAAAAGACTGTCTAGGTCCCTACATGGATATTCTATGTGGATAATCTACTGGTGCTTGGAAACAGCTTAACAAATTTAGGAGAATTGGCACTATATATAACGGAGTTCCGCACTAGGGGAAAGGTTAACTAGAGATTGATATTAGTTCATGAACATAAGGAAAAGCTAGTATTTTGCCATTTGGTCAGGGTGGTTCACATCTGTCATCCCAGCTCCTGGAAGTAGAGTCAAGAAGATCAGCAGTCCCAGTCCAGCCTCAGCTGTATAGCAAGTTTCAGACCATCCTGGGTTACATGACATACTTCCTTAAAAAATTTTTTTCTGATTTTTACCTACAAAAAATAACTTGTATAGGACAGTGCAAAAATGTTGTCCCAAAATTTTGCATGTGTAACAGCTTGGGATATTGCAGAGAAAAAAATTTGTGAAACCTGCTTATTGTTGTTACGTACTTTCTGAAACTCTGTTTCCATTTCTTATTTCCAACAATTTTTCTATTTGGGAAGAAGGATTTAGTAGAATTTAGACATAACATTGGAAAAAGCTAAAATATATAATCCTTTCCCCCACTTTACCTTTAATTTTCATTTTAACCTTTGACTTTTGTCTTTATTTATAATTTTGATAGATGACCCCTTTGTGTTTGGAAGGAAGAAGGGGTGGCACTTTATGTTTCCAGAAATGAAATAGTCTCTGACACTATGTCTGCTGGTTACTGGGCTATGCCAGAGAGCCTCACAGTCTGCTGTTTAACTTAGCATGTCTCCAAGAGTCCTGTTACGTTCTGTGATAGTTTTGAGGAGCTTCTGGAATCAGGAATGCAATTAGGTGATGATAAAAACATAATTTTCCATGTGCTGTAGTGGACAGACAGTACCATGAATTATCTTTGTTGATTGGCATGTTAGATTGTTGACATTTTTATTACATTCTAATTTTATGGTTACTTTGTATTTGCACAGTAATTCATTTGTGTTGATTTTCTCTTTTAGTATTTATTCATCTGGTAATCTTTGATGGACTGTAGGGGTTCTGTTATGATTTTAAATGAATACCTCTACTAATTTTTTTTACTTATCTCATAGCCAATCCTGGCTATTTACTTTGAGAGAAAAGATTTGAGAGGATGGTTGTCAGCTGACATTCATTCTAAAGCCAAGAAAAAAAAGCCAGGTTCAGAACTAAGTCTTTTAGTTAAGAGAGATGACAGAGGTTCTGGTTAGTCAACAAAATGATGGACTGGGTATTGGGTCTATCTTGTACCTTACTGACACAAATTGGTATAGTTATGCTCTAATTGTATTTGAGAGAAAAGTTTTATTTGAACAGGAAGGGTGATATGTGGGAGGAGCTAAGGTGGGAGGAGTAAGGAGAGGAAGAGGAGGAGTAAGGAAAGGAGGAGGAGAAGGAAAGGAGGAACTAGGTGACGAGAGAAAGAGAGAGGGGGGAACATGGAGGCAGATGTTCGAGTGTCTCCACCAGTCAAAGATAATTGATATATCTAGGTTGGGTATTGGGTTACACTTCTGATTGTATGGGTATCTTGTTATTGAGCATTACCAAACTTATAAAGCCTTTGATTAACATTAAAAAAAATTGTATAAAAGCAAAAAGGAGAAGGGGGCATGGGATAGGGGTTTTTCTAGGGAGGGGAAATGGGGAAAGGGGATAGCATCTGAAATGTAAATAAAATATTCAATAAAAATAGATTAAAAAAGAAGTACAATAAAATGGATTTTAAATATAAAAAAATTTAAAAATTTTACTTATAAATTGATTTTTATTAGAATTTTTTAGTTTTTCTAAATTTACTAAAAATTACTAGAATTTTTCTTTTAAGGAGAAGTTCTATTGATTTTTGTTTGCTCATGTAATCTGCTCAGCAATACTAAATCAAAAGTAACTTATGTCTTCACTTTTAGTGAATTACCAAGAAGAGGGCTTTTAAATTATCTGTTGTTGTTATAAAATGTGCTTATTTTTGCACAAGATAAACAAATGAATTTTAATATTTCAGTATGTTCATGTTACAGTTTATAATTGGACATGATGATGTATTTTTTTTTAATGAATCATCTTCGAAAGCATACATATTTTAGCTGCTTGGCTTTTATCACGTTTTCTCATTCTTCACTGCTGAGTGTTGCCATCTGCTGGTTGTAGAAAGTAGGTTATTAATTTGAACTACTGAGTAGGATAGATATGATATATATATAAAATGCAAAAAAACAGATGAAATAGAAAGGACAGAAGTGGGGCTGGTGACATGGCTCAGCAGGTAAAGGTGCCTGCTTGCAAAATTGATGATCTGAGGAGGAATTCAGAGACACAAATGGTAGAAGGGGAAAACCCGCCCCAACTATCTGTCCTCTGACACCACATGCCATGGCTGCATGTGTTTGTGTATGAGTACCCTGTACCCAAACACAAAATAAATAAATTCTTAAGAATTAAAAGCAAAAGTAAAATCAGTTTGAAATGTAGTTTGTGTCTTAGAGTGGCAATCCTCAACCCAGAGAAGTAATCAGTCGCCATATGTTTGTTTAACTTGTCCTTGGTTTTTTTGGTGTGTGTGTGTGTGTGTGTGTGTGTGTGTGTGTGTGTGTGTGTGTGTGTACACAGGTGCATTTTCTTCCAGTTGCTTTCCACCAGCCATAGCCTCCTGTAAATCACTTGTTTTCTCAGCAGCTCTCATTCCTTTTGTATAAGAAAAGAATGTTTAAAACATAGGTCATAGGCTGGAGAAAGTCTACAGTAAGAGCCCCAGCTGTTCCTCCAGAGGGCCTGGGTGCAATACACAGGATTCACATTATCCAGCATCTGCCATACCCTGTATTCATAAATACCTGTAACTCCAGACTCAGGGGATTCAGTGACCTCTTTGACACATACATGATATATAGGCCTACATGCAGGTGAAACTTCCACTCAGATAAAATAAAATAAATATTTAAAAATTAAATACAGCAGCAAGAAGAAAAACAGAGTTGTAAGGATCAGATGGGTCAGTGCCTGTCATGTGCCTAGCACAGACCTTCCCTTTCACAAATGTTATTATTTTAGTGAAACTATTTATTTTCTATGAATTTTCTTCTTGCATTATTTCAAAACCACCATTATTTATAAATCTTGTTTTAGTTAAGTGTGGTGGTCCACATTTCTAGTCCCAACATTTGGGAGGCAGAGGCAGAGGCAGATAGATCAATGTAAGTGGGTTCCAAGATAGCCAAGTCTATTTTAGAAAAATAAAAAGGACGAGGGGGTAGGGAAGGTTAGAATCTGGTGTTGCTGCTATGGGGTTACAAACTCTCACAGCACACACTTCTGCAGCAAGGCTTCTGAGCAAGCAAGCAACAACCAGCTTGCCCAGCTCCTGGCTTCCTGCTTCAGGCAGTCCATCTCATGTAGCCACTGAAACGTCATACCACACTGACTTCTTAGACTTCACTACCAGCTCTGATGCACGTTTGTCTTGATCACAGTGCTAATCTCTAGCCACACTGCTAAGTAAATGTTGTGAAGATCCAATTGTTGCTATTTCAGCACTGTAAACCCCAGCACTGTAACCTGCAAACATTTCATTGGAAATAATCATAATTTACTGCAGATTTTATTTCTATTTCTAGTTGTTTCCCAGATTTGCTATTATAAGAACCATAGCTTATGTGAATCTTAAAGCAGAAGTAGGCAGCACAAAGTTCTTTAGTAGCAACCTGTACAATGTACACTTAGGCTGCAGAATTTCCCCTAATTAAAAAAAATGTGTTTATTTATTCACTGTTAGGAGATTATAATGATCTTGAGGAGAATTCATATGTCATCAAGAAACAATTATAATTAATAAGTATGAGGGCAGGTTGAAGGAGTTAAAAATATTTAACGTGAACAAGGATATGGTCAGAACCATCCTGGATAATGTGAAAAACTGAGACCAGATGTTTTTTATTTCCAGAGACCAGAACAAAAGGAAGTAAATTTACATTCTAGAAAAAGGCATTGGAACATGTGATGTGAGGCCAGTACACACAGTGGAGCTGGAAGCATGGAAACTGGGCAGCATTTGGGTATTTGGCTGTTTTTCTCAAACTCTGTTTATTATCAATATCTGTTTCTTCTAGTTGGGATTTGACATCCGAAAGCTCAAACTTGTCCCATGATCCTGTCTGGCTTAGGAAAATTAGACACTTACTGATGTCAAACCATAGTACAACTAGATCATGGAAATCATTTATATTATCGATTAGAAATGAAGGAATAAATACCGAGGATTAAACTCCTAAGCTTTTATCATTTTCTGGAAGGAAAAGTGATTAAACACTTAACTCTGTCCATTTTTTCAATGTTTTATTCTTTGATCTGTTCTACTAAGACACTAGTTACCTCCAATTTTCTAGTGACCCAAGCTTGTTTGTTTTTTCAGACAAGGTCTCCTATAGCTCATATTGGAATCAAACTCACCACATAGCTGAGAATGGCTGTCAACTTTTGCCTACTAAATATTAGTAATGCATACCTCATCATATATGTATACCCATGTGATTCTGGGGATTGAAACTGGCCTGTGCATACTAGGCCAACACTCAACAAACTGTGCCAGTTTGAACCCTAGTCCTAAGGTATTTAGCTTCTTAAGACTGAATTACTGACCTGATCATATTGTTTAGCTGGGCAAAGGGAATAAATGTTCTCAAAAGGTTAAAGAAATACACAGATCAACTTTCTTCAAAATACACAGCAGAGCCCATGGTCCATTAGATAAGTAAAATTTCACATAAAAACTCGAGTTTAGTTTGGGAACATTAGCACAATGATTCCTGGGACATGTGTGCCTACCTGTATGTCAGACAGTGTTCTGCATACTTTGTATAGAGCACCCATGAATTCCTCACATTGGCCATGTTAAATCTATGCAGCTTATGAGGAACCTAAAGTGTGGAGAGTTTACGTCCTATAGTTAGATTGATTCAGAGATAGGAAGGCAGGTTCCTTAGCCCAACTCATAACTACCTGTTCCCCAAGAGGTATAAAGACGAGAAGTGAATAAGATTTACTTCTGAAGGAACTATCTGTGACATTGTCCAATTATGTCTAGAACGAGTATAAACTGGGACCAAAATAAAGCAAGTAGTGAAGGCATAGGGAGCCAATGAGCAGTGGAGCCCCTCCTTCCCAGCATGGTCTCTCTCCTGCACTCCTTGCAGCCTTTCTGGCTCTAGTGTGCAGGCTGCCCCTCCTCATCTCTTAGTAGGGCTGCTCCACAGACAGTGCTTTCCTCTTGCATCGTATCTCAACCTCTGTGTTTGTTCCTTAAACCTTATTCAAGCTGCCACTGATCTGTAAGTTCAAACCCCACCACACTCCTCTGTGTGTGTGTGTGTGTGTGTGTGTGTGTGTGTGTGTGTGAGAGAGAGAGAGAGAGAGAGAGAGAGAGAGAGAGAGAGAGAGAGACCTTTACCAGTCTTTCCAAGGGCTGGCTGTATTTCTATTATTGAGCATCTCTGTGGCATTTCCCATTACCTCTGACACCTCCATCCATCCCTTACTTATATTTTCATTCATTCTTTTAAACATAAACTATACATGAACAGTAAAATAAGTCAACCTTAGATTGTGATGTAATGAAGTTTATAAAATGTAAGTTAAAAACGAAAACAATAAAGGACTTTGAGCAGAAAAAAAATTGATCTGATCTTCTTTCTCCTGCCCCTGTCCTTCTCTCTTCTCATCTTGCTGTATTACCTACAGTGTCCCAGAACTTCTATGTTCAAGTAAGCTTTCTGCTTCAGCCAGGCCACCTTAATGGCTGGAACTAGAGGCACATGTCACCATATCCAGCATTTTTAAAAAGGGGACTACTCAGACTATTCCTCATGCAATAGTGTGGGGAATGACTGTGGTGTTCCAAGAACAGAAACAAGGAGGCTAGGGGCCTTTGTATCAGCAGGGGCCAAGGGATGGTGTGGGCAGTGAGTCTGAGTGCTTCCTGCACAAGCAGGAGCACCTGAGTTTTGATCCCAACATTCATATACAAAGCTGGCCTTGGCTGTGTGCATCTCTAACTCTAGCATGTGGGCAGTGGAGACAGGAAGATCATTAGGCTTGCTGGCCAATAGAAAAGAGTAGCAGAGTAGGACACCCAGGTTCCTCCTCTGACTTCTGCACTTACATGCACAGCCATAAGCTGTGGTAGGAACACATGTGCCTGTATACAGTGTACTTATATCACATATCCAACACACACACACATGATGGTGTCTTGCATAGACTAAGAAACTAGAGATAATAAGTAGTTGGATATGCAATATATTCTTTTAAATAATGCTCCCAAGATTTATTGATGAATGAGTATGCATTGAATGAAAACTTTTCTGGTAGAACATCTAGGAAAAGTAGAAGTACATGTTAAAGTTAGGTGGGGAAGAACTTTTTTCTTTTTAACTTTATTTTTAAAAATGCAAAAATGAGCTGAGCAGTGGTTGTTGTACACCTTTAATCCCAGCACTGGGAGGTAGATGCAGGAGGATCTCTGAGTTTGAGGCCTGCCTGGTATACAAAATGACTTCCAGAGCAGCCAGGGCTACACAGAGAAAACTTGTCTCAAAAAATAAAATAAAATAAAATAAAATAAAATAAAATAAAATAAAATAAAATAAGCAGAAATGTGGCTGGCAGTATAGCTCAATGGTAACGTTCTTTTCTAGCATTAAAAAGGCCCTGGGTTCATCTCCAGTAACACAGGCACACAGGCACACACACAACCGTTTTTTCCTGAAGTTGGTTTTACACTGTTAAGAGTCTACAAAGTGGTGTGTAATGAACTAAAACATATCAGAGATGATCACACCCATATTGGACTTCCTTAATCAGAATATTCCAGGATGGGATTCAAGAAATAGAACATTTGACAAATCCTCCTGCCATTCTTCACTGGTGCTTCTGATTTATCTACTGGAATCTAACATAGAGAGAAGCTTACTTACCAAACTAACTGGAAGCAGAAATGAGCTGTAATAGGTGCCCTCTGAAGCTTTGGCTTCAAATGTAGTATTAACGAACTGCTACATTTAACTGCCAGACTGCTTAACATTTAAGCTTAATTTACTATGTTTAGATAGGAATGGGTTGAACAGGACTTCTAGTGCCTTTTCCTACAGTTATCAGACATTTTTCCAGCAACCAGGATAGTCTAGTTTCTATGGTATCCTTTCCTAATTAGGCCTTGGTGCTTCGTTCTATACCACTCCTGTCACATTTTCCTTTCTGGCTTGTTTCATAGACCTCAGACTAATTAACTGAACTAATTCCTCCATCTTTTCTTTAAAAGGGAACATCTCCTCTCTCTAGAAGGCAGACCTGTGGTTTCCAGTATGATTTCTTGATGTGAGAACAGCATTTCTTGGAAAAGCTCTTTCAGTATGAGTGGTTTAATGATCCTCCTCTTTTCCATGGATGCTTTCTCTTGTTGGTTTCTATAACAGGAACAGTCTTTGTCTTCTATTTTATGTTATCAGTGTGAGTAAGCTAAGCCATATCAGGAAGCTAGCAAATGACTATCTATGCTTCATGGAACCAGAAGTCATGGTTTGCCCCTTAAATTATATTGTTTGGTTGAAAGTATCCATAAGGTCTTTTTGGTTTGCATTCTGAAAATGAAGTAATTATTATGCTTCACAGGACAGAGGCTACAGATTTCAGATATCCCTGACTTGTGGATGGATGGATGGATGGATGGATAGATAGATATTGGGAGTGTTCAGTCTTACATCATTGGGTTTACTATGATTTTGCCTGAAAAGAACATTCAAACCTGTAGCTGGTAAGAACTTTGCAAATTTAGAAATGTTTTCATTCAGGAAAACCAGCTGCTCATCAGAGTACTGTGTTACATTTTAAATTCTTTTTGTCATTTATGCTTTTTACATAAATAACTTTTGTTTCATTAAAACCTCACATTGAGGTATGTTTTACTAGTTTGAAAAGCATGTGTGTGGTTGGTTCTTCTGGTAAGAAATCAAGGGAAATGTGCTTCCTTAAAAATTTGGTGATAACATGATGAGCAAATACTGATTTCTCAATGGAATTTTCAAGGGACTAATACTAATGGCTTGTTTTCTCTGAAAGTCACTGATTTGAGATTTTTGTCCCACTGCTCCCACTGTGTGCTCTTTCATCTTACAGTTAGTCAGGTTGTTTGTTTGTTTTTTAATCACATTCAAGCCTAATGTGTGAATTTGAATGTGAATTTATCACATGGAAGCCTAACGTTCGAATTCCATTTATAGCACTGGAAAGAATATGTACACATTCCAGTCTTCCATTTATGATTGTATTAAGTTTAATTTGTTTTAGTGTGTTTTCTGTAGATTTATTTATTTAGAGATAGTGTCTTGTTATGTAGCCTTGTCTGGCCTAGAACTTGCAGTGTAGATCATGCTGCCTGCCTCTGCTTCTGGAATGCTAGGAATTAAACTTGTGTACTACCATGCCAGGTCCATTCCTGTAAGTTTTAGGGTGGCCAGTTCATAGCTTCTTGTTAAAGTAGCAGGCTACCTCATTACCAGAATGTGTATATGTATACACACAGACAGATCACTGAGCAGACACAAGTGTGAAATTTAATATTAGTTAAACAACTAATATTAAACTCAACAGCTTTCTAAATGATCATTACACAAGATCTTACTGCTGGCAAGTCATCTAAAGCAGTGCTTCTCACCCTTCCTACTGCTGCAGCCCTTTAATACAGTTCCTCATGGTGTGGTGGCCCCCAACCATAGTATTATTTTAATTGCTAATTAAAACTGTAGTTATGCCACTGTTAATTTCTATCATCCATTTTATGTACATGAGTGTTTTATTTCATGTAGCCTACATGTGTGCCTGGTGCCCTTGGAGGCCAAAAAAACATGTTAGATTCTCTGAAACTGAAGTTACAGATGGTTGTGAGCCACCATGTGCATTCTGAGAATTGCATCCCAGACCTCTGGAAAACAGCCAGTGCGTTTAGCTCTACAGCCATACATATCTTCATTTTAAATGCAGATTTGTTACCTTGATATTGTACATACTTTGAGATCATTGCATAATAAAATAATATACTGATTTGTTTGCTGTGGGAACTATCAACTTTATTCCCTTCATAAGTTTTTATGCATGTGAATGTGCATGAAAGGAACATTCATTAGGGAACTAAAGAGGTTACATTTTGATAACATTATATGATCAGAATTTACATGATCCAGAGATTATTTAACATTAGTCATTTTTCAGTGTCTGAAACTACATCCATCCTCCAGTATACAGATGGATGAATTTCAGGTATACCTTTAAATATTAGGTTAGCTGTAATTATTTGATGCATATCAGAACTGCCTGACAGTCGAGGGCCCAGCCTAGATCGGCTGAAGTAGGATCTAGAGCATTACTAAGACAGTTTGTGTCACTCTGACAAATAGGTGACTTGTTACTTCTGGTTGATGCTCACTTCTCATCTTGGATTTCTGGTATCATTGCCTAGAAAGTTCTGAAAAAAATGCAAGTAGCTATATGGCTCCTGAGAAATATTTTATTGTTATTGTGGTTATTCTCTGGTTTAGCATCTGCCTCTGTGTGGTATAAAATTTCCCCAAATGATTTTAATAAATAGCTATGGCTGAACACCACTGATATAACACACAGAGAGCTGAGCCAGAACCAGAAAACGGTATAGTCCTAAAGTCTACAGACTCAGGTAAAAATACCTGGCATATTTGAATTTTTTTTTCCAAAGTAGAGCTATTAATGATAGCTTGCATGCCTAACAGACCAAAGGTTAGTTGAATTTCTTAATTTTTAAAATTCCTAAATTTTGTTATCAGTGTGTTTGAGAATGTGGCCGTGTATGTATTCAGATGACAATGCTGAGGTTCTCCACCTCACTTGTTATGTTAGAGAGGGGGCAGGGCTCTCATAGATGGCTTGTCTACACTGTGCAGCACC
Organism: Arvicanthis niloticus; assembly: GCF_011762505.2. Taxonomy (NCBI): domain Eukaryota; kingdom Metazoa; phylum Chordata; class Mammalia; order Rodentia; family Muridae; genus Arvicanthis; species Arvicanthis niloticus. The sequence goes on along the minus strand of NC_047667.1, from coordinate 47,228,363 downwards.
TGAGGCTGGCTAGCCTACAAGCTTCTAGGAGAGTCGTCCATCTCCATCTCCCACCTCACTTGCTGAAAGAGTGCCAGGATTGCATACACATGCCACTACCTCCTCATTTTTACATTGGTTTCTATTATAAAGTCAGTTCCTTGGGCAAACAAAGCAAGTGCCAAGCCATCTCACAAGCCTCGCTGGTAAAAGTGAATGAAGCAATATTCTTTTCTTTTCTTTTTTTTTTTTTTTTTTGGATATTTTATTTACATTTCAGATGCCATCCCCTTTCCCCATTTCTCCTCCCTAGAAACCCCTATCCCATGCTCCCTTTTCCTTTTATACAATTTTTTTAAATGTTAATCAAAGATTTTATAAGTTTGGTAATGCTCAATCAGAAGTGTAACCCAATACCCAACCTAGATATATCAACTATCTTTGACTGGTGGAGACATGTGAACATCTGCCTCCATGCCCTCCCCTCTCTTTCTTTCTTTTTCTCTCTCTCATCACCTAGCTTCTCCTCTCCTTTTTCTTCTCCTCTCCTTATTTCTTCTCTTCCTCTCGGTACTCCTTCCCCCTTAGTTCCTCCTACATATCACCCTTCCTGTTAAAATAAAACTTTTCTCTCAAAATACAATTAGAGCATAATTATGCCTATTTGTACCAGTGAGGTACAAGATAGTCCTAATACCCAGTCCATCATTTTGTTGACTAACCAGAACCTCTGTCATCTCTTCTAACTAAAACACTTAGTTTTGAACCTGGCTTTTTTCTTGGCTTTAGTGTGAATGTCAGCTTAAAACCATCCACTGAGATCTTTTCTCTCAAAGTAAATAGCCAGGATTGGCTATGAGACTATAAGTCTTCAACCCCGTAAGAAATTCAGAATGACTGAGTTGACTGAAATTATGGGAAGCACAAAGCATAGCTTCTAAAACTTAGCCAAATTATAGAGACCGCTGAGCACCTGGACAGTCCCTATACTACAGAACGTTGGAGCATCAAATCTTCAGCCTTCTGGCCCAGGATCATCTGAGAGACCTAGTGATGCAGAATTATTAAGGGCTGATTACTCTATCTTGGCAGATATAATCAGTTGACTATTCTGCAAGTGTGTCCTTTTCTGGACAGTAATTTGTCTGTAGATGGAAAGAGGCAATTCTTGCCTAGTGGTTGTCTCCCCACAGCTGGAGTAACTCCAAAGATGCTCAATTTCTTCTTAGAATCCAAGACAGGAAGCTGTCAGGAGCAGACAGGTCTCTAATCAAAATGAACATTAATACAGAAGTGTTTGTAATGTCGATTCTGTGGACTTCTGACGTTTCAAAAACCAACTATCCATGTAAGGTAATCTGGACTGTTGTCTGTTAACTCCTCTCAGCTATTTCTAAATAAAATATAGAAAACACCCTAACAATAAACTCAAAGCCATGAATTTGCTATAGGACCTTAACTCACAGGCTAACCATCTCAAATCAGTTAAAAAAGTTAAAGAAGGACTGGGTCTAAGCCTTGTATTCCTAAATGTGTTATACAAGCACAATGCCCATGAGAGTATCAATTTTCATCTCACTTTTATATCAATAAGAAGCTCGTACCAATGAAAACCTTAAATTTGAAATCAAAGTAAACTTTGTATCATTTAAGAAATTATAACTTCATCTTGATAATAATTATACAGATTTCTACTAATAGGTTATGGCTATGCAATAAATCCTAGCTAATCCTCCCTGTTTCAACAAAACCACTACTTTTCCCTAGAAAGACAGCCCAATATTAACCACTTTAGTCCCCAAGCCCAGGGAATAGGGGCGCTGACTCTTCATTGACTTCTTCAAGCTGATAACGGGCGTTGAGATATTAGAAGAGGGGTGGGGGGAAGAGTAAATTGATAAGCCTCTGACGCTGTGTCTTCACTGCATCCAGATGGAATTCCAGGACATCAGAGGTTTGAGCAGGTCTGCTCAGCTGGCTTAATGAGTAGATACACCAAGGCTGTGTATTCTGCAATATACAATTCTCAAAACAAGTTCTAGTATCAAGATAATTATTTTTTTAGAGGGCTGACATTTTATTAAAGATGTTGTTTGTGACAACTTTTCTTTTTCTTTTTCCCTTTTTTAATTGGTTATAATATTTACATTTCAAATTTTATCCTCTTATCCCATTCCTCCCACCACCAGGAACCCGTTATCCCATCCCCCCTCCTTGTGATTCTGTGAGGGTGTGATTTTCCTGTTTCTATGATGCTGTTTCCATTAACATAAACTGCCTCCTAAATTTCTAAATCCTTCCATTTGTATTATTAAATCTCCTTTTTTCTTTCTTTTTTTCTGTTTTCTTTTTTTTCTTTATTTTTTTTCATCTTTTTAAAAAATTGGGTATTATATTAACATTTCAGATTTTATCCCCTTACCCCACTTCCTCCCACCACCCAGAAACCTCCTATCCCATCCCCCCTCCTCATGCTTCTATGAGGCTGTGCCCCACCTATTCCCCACCCCCACTACCCCCTCCCCACCATCACATTCCCCCACACACACTCTGTGTTCGTTTTTCATGGGACTAAGAATCTTCTCTCCCACCTATGCCTGACAAGGCCATTTTCTCCTACATATACCGCTGGAGTCATGAGTCCCTCCCTATGTGCTCCCAGGCTGGTGGTTTAGACCCTGGGGGGCTCTGGTTGTTTGGTATTGTTGCTTTCTTTCTGGGGTCACAAACCCTTTCTGCTCCTTCAGTCTTCTCTCTAATTTCTCCATTGGGAAACCCTTGATCATATCAGTGGTTAGCTGTGAGCATCGTCCTCTGAATGTGTCGGTCTCTGGCAGACCTCTAAGGAGACAGCTATATCATGTTCTTGACAGCATGCACTTCTAGCCATCCACATCAGTGTCTAGCTTAGGTGACTGTACATGGGATGGATACCCAGGTGGAATGGTCTCCTGATGGCCCCTCCTTCAGTTTCTGTCCCATGTTTTGTTTTCATATTTGCTTCGTTGAGTATTTTGTTACTCCTTCTAAGTAGAACTGAGGCATTCCCTCTTGGTCTTCCTTCTTCATGAGCTTCATGTGGTCTGTGGGTTGAGTCTTTGCTATTCCAAACTTTTGGGCTAACATCCACTTAACAGTGAGTAAATACCATGTATGTTCTTTTGTGTTTGGGTTGACTTACTCAGGATGATAATTTCTAGATCCATCCATTTACCTAAAAATTTCTCGAATTCATTATTTTTAATAGCTGAGTAATACTCCATTGTGTAAATGTACCACATTTTTTGTATCCATTCCTCTGTTGAGGGACATCTTGGTTCTTTCCAGCTTCTGGCTATTATAAATAAGGCTGCTATGAACATAGTGGAGCACATGTCCTTCTTATATGTTGGAGCATCTTCTGGGTATATGCCCAGGAGTGCTATAGCTGGATCCTCAGGTAATGCTATGTCCAGTTTTCTGAGGAACCGCCAGACTGATTTCCAGAGTGGTTGTACCAGCTTAGAATCCCAGCAACAATGGAGGAGTGTTCCTCTTTCTCCGCATCCTTGCCAGCATCTACTATCACCTGAGTTTTTGATCTTAGCCATTCTGACTGGTGTGAGGTGGTATCTCAGGGTTGTTTTGATTTGCATTTCCCTGATCACTAAGGATGTTGAGCATTTCTTAAGGCGCTTCTTGTTGAGAATTCTTTGTTTAGCTCTGTAACCAATTTTTTAATAGGGTTATATGGTTGTCTGGAGTATAATTTCTTGAGTTCTTTGTAATATCTTGGATATTAGCCCTCTATCGGATGTAGGATTGGTAATGATCTTTTCCCAGTCTGTTGGTTGCCATTTTGTCTTATTGACAATATCCTTTGCCTTACAGAAGCTTTGCAATTTTATGAGGTCCTATTTGTCAATTCTTTATCTTAGAGCATAAGCCATTGTTGTTCTGTTCAGGAACTTTTCCCCTGTGCCTAGGTATTCAAGGGTCTTCCCCACCTTCTCTTCTATTAGTTTCAGTGTATCTGGTTTTAATTAAAGGTCTTTTATCCACTTGGATTTGAGCTTTGTACAAGGAGATAAGAATGGATTGATTTGCATCCTTCTAATGTTGACCTCCAGTTGAACCAGCACCATTTGCTGAAAATGCTGTCCTTTTTCCACTGGATGGTTTTAGCTTCCTTTTTCAAAGATCAAGTGACTATAGGTGTGTGGGTTCATTTCTGGATCTTCAATTCTATTCCATTGATCTTTCTTCCTGTCTCTGTACCAATACCATGCAGTTTTTATTATTATTGCCCTGTAGTACAGTTTGAGGTCAGGGACGGTGATTCCCCCAGAAGTTCTTTTATTGTTGAGAATAGTTCTCGATATCCTGGGTTTTTTGTTATTCCAAATAAATTTGCAAATTGCTTTCTGTCTCTATGAAGAATTGATTTGGAATTTTGATGGAGATTGCATTGAAACTATAGATTGCTTTTGGCAAGATGGCCATTTTTACTAAATTAATCCTGCCAATCCAGGAACACAGGAGATCTTTCCATCTTCTGAGATCTTCTTCTATTTTTTTCTTCAGAGACTTGAAGTGCTTGTCATACAGATCTTTCACTTGCTTGGTTAGGTTCACTCCAAGATATTTTATATTGTTTGCAACTATTGTGAAGGGTGTCATTTCCCTAATTTCTTTCTCAGCCTGTTTATCTTTTGAGTATAGGAAGGCTACTGATTTGTTTGAGTTGATTTTATATCCAGCCACTTTACTGAAGTTGTTTATCAGGTTTAGGAGTTCTCTGGCTGAAGTTTTAGGATCACTTAAGTATATTATCATATCATCTGCAAATAGTGAAATTTTGACTTCTTCCTTTCCTATTTGTATCCCTTTGACTTCCTTTTGTTGTCTAATCGCTCTAGCTAGGACTTCCAGTACTATATTGAATAGGTAGGGTGAGAGTGGGCAGCCTTGTCTAGTCCCTGTCTTAGTGGGATTGCTTCAAGTTTCTCTCCATTTAGTTTGATGTTGGCTACTGGCTTGCTGTATATTGCTTTTACTATGTTTAGGTATGGACCTTGAATTCCTGACCTTTCCAAGACCTTTAACATGAAGGGATGTTGAATTTTGTCAAATGCTTTCTCAGCATCTAGTAAGATGATCATGTGGTTTTTTTCTTTGAGTTTATTTATGTAGTGGATTACATTGATGGATTTCCGAATATTGTACCATCCCTGCATTCCTGGGATAAAGCCTACTTGATCATGATGGATGATTGCTTTGATGTGTTGTTGGATTCAGTTTGGGAGAATTTTATTGAGTATTTTTGCATCAATATTCATAAGAGAGATTGGTCTGTAGTTCTCTTTCTTTGTTGGGTCTTTGTAAGCCTTAGGTATGAGCGTAATTGTAGCTTCATAGAACGAATTGGGTATTGTTCCTTCTATTTCTATTCTGTGGAATAGTTTGAAGAGAATTGGTATTAGGTCTTCCTGGAAGGTCTGATAGAATTCTGCAGTAAAACCATCTGGCCCCGGACTTTTTTTGGTGGGGAGATTTTTAATGACTATGAAACAATATTCTTATAGTTCCTTACAATAAAGATTTAGGTCCCCAAAGCACAAGTAACTTAGGTTCCTTGACTGAGCTCAAAGTATATCAGGATTCTTAGAGCTTTCACTACAGTTTTTGTAGTCCAGGCTGCTGGTGGCTGTAGGTGTCAGGAAATCAGTGGAGGGTAGAAAAAAAGTGGAATTGCTCTAAGATGGCAACTTGGAAAGGGAAAGGAAGGGAAGGGAAGGGAAGGGAAGGGAAGGGAAGGGAAGGGAAGGGAAGGGGAAGAGAGAGGAAGGGAAAGGATGGGAAGGGAGAGGAGGGGAGGGGAAGGGAGAGGAGGGGAGGGGAAGGGAGAGGATGGGAAGGGAGAGGAGGGGAAGGGAAGGGATGGGAAGGGAGAGGAGGGGAGGGGAAGGGATGGGAAGGGAGAGGAGGGGAGTGGAAGGCAAGGGAGAGGAGGGGAGGGGAAGGGAAGGGAGAGGAGGGGAGGGGAAGGGAAGGGAGAGGAGGGGAAGGGAAGGGATGGGAAGGGAGAGGAGGGGAAGGGAAAAGAATGAGGGTTAGGAATGTAGGTTGGTAATGGAGTTGTTGCTTAGCATACGCCAAGCCCTAGGTTCAGGAGAGAGGGGTTGGGGAGAGAAGGGGACAGGTCATGTAATTAGAATCACCTTTCTCAAACTGAACATCTCTATTCCCAGGTAGTGTCCTGATGACTGGTATGTACCTTTAAAGACACAGACAGGCTCTGTCCTCCATAACCTATAGGGAACTACTGATAGGTGAATCAGTAGCCAACCAGTGAAGTCCTGTGTGCAGCAGGGGAAAGGTGCTAGTCCGAATTTATCATGCATCTCTCTTTCTCTTAAAAAAAAAATGTTTTTAAAAATGTTTTATGTACAATATATTGAATACTTTATTCACTGTTCATTTGGGGGGAAATAATAAAAGAATTATAGTAAATGTGAATATATTATGAAACCGTGGGAAAGGGAGAATAAAAATCACCTGCTGTTTGTATAGTTTACATCATATCAGTCATTGGTAGTGACACAGGGAAGATGTGGCTATGAGGGTTTTTAAGTAGCTCTCCTGAGGGTGTATGAAATCTGTTACAGGAGTTTCTTGACTTTCTGTGCTCCAATACTGACCTCTAGTGGTTGCCCATGAACAATACCCAAAACCATCCCCAGAACCAAATCCCCTTTTTTTGCTTTTGTGTTTAAAGAGAGGCAGAGTACTGCAGTGGATTTTTTGGCTAATGTGCTGCGGTATTCCTGCTGAAAGATTTATGTTTAAAAGCAACCTCTTTAATTTTTGTCTCTTCATTTTTTGAGGACATGGAGGGCAGTTACTATACAGACTATAGAAGAGAGAAATTTATCAAAGAAAGGCCAACTAGATTCTGTTCTGTTGTGGTCTTGTGTATTTTACAAGTCACACCAGAACCTACTGGATTGAAACCCATGATTTTTATGGAGGGACACTGGTGTCACATAGCCTTCTGGTGGTGTGTACTGAAAAGAGCACACTGTCACTTCTGTGGTAGTTGTGCAGAAACATAACCTAAATTTAATCATACAAATATCAAGTTGAGGAACATTAAAAAAAACTGGCCAATATTCTTCAGAAATGCCATAGACATGTAAATGATGGTGAAATCTATTCTAGATAAAACTAAATGGAGGGGCTAGGATTATATCCTAGATCAGAAAAAGGTGACATTTGCATAACATTTGGCCAAGGTTTCTTCCTTCGTGGTTTTGTTCATTATGTGTTATCTAGTTATGTAACATACTGACATTTGATGAAACTTTGTAAAAGGCATGTGGGGATTCTTGGAACTGTTTTTTCCCCCAGACATTTTCTTAGTTAAATTATTTTAATGAATGTTTTAAAAATTAAAATCATTTATTAATTATGTTCATGGTCTCATGAATTAAAGATTTGGGAAAACTCAGCTGTATGACCAATTTTTGGTCCATGTGGCATGAATTAGAACATCCAATTCACTTATTTTATGTATTAGCATCTTGGTAATCCTTGGTCTACCAGTGACATTGTCTGGTCTACCATACCCTCTCATTGTTCATTGTAGAACATGAAGGTCTAAGTGTTCTTGTGCTTCCTATGCCATAGCTGGCTTCCAAGAGTGACCAGTTTAAGAGAGAGCAGAGAATCAGTCCCTGAAAGTCAGGGTTCAGAAGCTGGCCTTGAATCATTCCCACCATATTCTGTCATCAAAGCAGTGACATACTTACTTGATTCAGAGGAGTGTCCATAGGCCCGACCTGTGAGTGGGAAGAGTGTCAAGGACTTGTAGCCATCTTTAACCACTACAGATACCTACCGGAAGTTTTACTAAATAAGCTCAAGATGAAGTGAATGAGAACACCGAGGATCTGTGTCACTCAGACAGTCCTAACTCTGAACCTGGCTTTAAGAGATAGCAGCAGGGTGGTGTCTCAAAGGCTCAGTTTTTCTGACTCAAAAAAATGGTAACAATAACAAACATTGCACAGATTTGTGGAAGAAGTTTCATGGAGAAAAAAAGCCATAAAGTGCTGAAGATAGTAGCTTAATACATGCCCTAATAATACTAGCAATTATCAGATATGCACATTACTTGAGTTACTTTTTTTGTGCTGTTTCCTTCGGTCAGTATCTTCCTGGGGAGCTGTATCCTCTTTTGGATGGATCAGAGGACCAGCACCCATTCCTCCTACTCCAATCCTCCTTTTATCTTGGCCCCTACAGATTTGTTGACCTTGACTCCCTTAGTAACTTTCCACTCCCACAAGCTGTCCTAGGTGTTGATGTACATGTGACCCTTTCTTGACATTACCTTTTCAGCACGTGTCCCCAGTGCTGTCAGCACAGCATTTGATAGCATCTCTCACAAGCTGCCAGCTTTCTCTGAACCCACGGTTGTCTGCTCATCACAGCGAAATGTTCAGTCTTTCTTTGAGTGAGTGCTCAGCTGTCAGCCTTTTTGATGTACAATTATGGATACTCAATGGTTAGCCTACCCAGGAGCACCATAATCTACACATTAGAGCAATGACTCAATTTGGGGCAATTAGTTGTAGGTGTTCTTTATGGCAAAGATATTGCCAGACTGTGACTGGATTTTGAAACTAAAATGTCCAGATCAGTTAAGGAACCATTTCTTCACGAACACAAGGCTGATCTCAATCTGGTATCATTGGAGAAAAGTGGTGACCCATTCTTTCTGCAGCAGACTGTGTTGTTATTGTCTCATATCCTAAAAGCAGTCAGCCACTTTTTTGTGAGTGTTTTCAATATAGAAACAAATGATAGAATCTTGTTTTGGTGGAATACACCTATTTCTACTTTCTGCTCTGTGGTTTTACTTGTATTTAAATGGAGGACTCTTTTTAATCCTTTGAATTTAGAGGATACATTAAATAATACTAAGATAAGGGATAGATTCACTTAATTGTACTTTGAGCTTTTTACTGCTGTAATACGTGCCTGAGATAATCTATAAAGAGAAAGGGGTTATTTGGCTCATGGTTTATAAGTTTCACTGCGTGGTTAGATGACCCCATTTCTTTGAACCTGTGGTTAGTAGCACTTCATGGCAGCAGTTCAGAACAAAAAATCCTCTTAACCTTATAACCAGAAAATATAAGGTGAGGAAGCCAGTATTCTACAATCTTGTTTAAGAATATCCTCCAAGAGACCCGAAGACTCAGCACCCCATACAGGACTCTGTCACCTGCCTAGTAGAGCATAGGGTCCTTTGAGATCTAAGCTGTAATGGTCACTTGTTACTGAGCCTTCTTCTCTGACTTAGTGGTTTAGAGGATGATTTTTATAATTGTGCTGCTCAAATTAACATCCATGATCTGTAGCTTGAACTGGGCAGCCCTAGAAAATCCACATGGATGTCTGTAAAACTGGTTTTTGAATTTTGTAATAAGGCTTCATTGTGTAGCCCAGGGTGGCTAGGACCTTCCATCCTCCTGCCTCATCCCCTGATTTCTGGTAGATACAATGCCATTCCAAGCTCATCCTAGAAATCATAACTTCTTTTTGTAAATGTTTAGGGTTAATGTGTGAGGAATAAGGATATGCTTTTAAGCTAGGCAGTGGTGGCGCACACCTTTAATCTCAGCACTTGGGAGGCAGAGGCCAATCTGGCATGAGTTCCAGGACAGCCAGGATTACACAGAGAAATCCTGTCTTGAAAAAGAAACAAACAAACAAACATCAACCAGCCACTCAAACAAACAAACAAGATATGCTTTTAATGTAATTAACCCAGATATTGGCACATTTAAATACTAATCGGTGTGTGTGTGTGTGTGTGTGTACACTCTTCCATTTGGTTTGGTTTGGTTTGTTTCAAGATGGTCTCACATAGCTCTGGGTTGACCTTGAACTCATAGATACTAATAGATATCCTTCTACCTCCCAAATGCTGGAACTAAAAGTATATGCCAGTATACCTGGCTTATATATTCTTATTTATCATTTATTATTTTGCTCTTATATTAAAACATAGTAGATAGACTTAATATTGAAAGTAACTGATAGCCATAACACAGTTAATTAATTTTGTTAAATAATCTCTTTTTCTTGCTTATTAAATAGCACATAAAACACAATATAAGAAAGAAATGAGGAATCTTTTTTGTCTCAAATTTTACCAGTTTTACAAGTAAAGAAATTACTTTGCTGACCCTTTCTGACCTAGAATAGTGCTCAGAACCTCAAATAGATGTTACCCACATGTATCCACATGGTGCTTTTGACAGTTACAGTGGCCATTCATTTTCAAGTTTGCTTTCAAGCCACTGCCTCTAGTGAATGGTTACAATAACTCTCACAAACATACTTCATTCTGAGTCGGGGAATGGAAGAGTCACACATGCCGGGTGGTGGTGGCGCACGTCTTTAATCCCAGCACTTGGGAGGCAGAGGCAGGTGGATTTCTGAGTTCAAGGCCAGCCTGGTCTACAGAGTGAGTTCCAGGACAGCCAGGACTACAGAGAAACCCTGTCTCGAAAAACAAAACAAAACAAAAAAAGGAAGAGTCACACAGGAGAAAAGGGGATATAGTTCAATTCAGTTTGGAAAAATTGATTATTGATTGTATCTAAGGCATAGCAAGATTAGTCCCATTATAAAGGCAGGTAAATGAAAACAGGTTGAGCTCAAAGTTGTAAATGCTGACAAGGCATAGTATTAACTTGGTTGTAAGGTTGGGCAAAAGTTGAGTTTCTGAAGGTTAGAGGTATTTTCAGAAAGTTTATACCTATTAATAAATTGCTAAAAATAATTTTTGCCTGAACAGTAGAAACATTTTAGAAATGACAACCCTCCCATTATCCACCCTGTTTTGTTTTGTTTTGTTTTGTTTAGAGCTATTTTGACTATTTAGAGATTTAAAATTTTTATTTATATTTCTTTGGTCATATTTTCATAGCCTTGTTCTTTCAACATTTGGTTTTAATACAATTCAAGAAAAGGGTTTTTTTGGGTTTTTTTTTTTTTGTTTTGTTTTTTTGTACCATAATACGAAGGTGATTCTATGAAGAAGTCTAGTTGAATACATAGGAAAAAGAGTCAACTACAGAAAATTAAGATGGCTGTAAAATCCTCACTGAGTAAGCATGTACTATATGTATTCCCACACTATTTGGGGAATGGTCATAGATTATACATCATGAGACTTGGGCTGGAGGTGATCTAATCCTGGTACTAAACATGTACGAAAGCTTGGGCTAGTCATGTTCATACGCTGAAACCTTCAAATTAAAGTCTATTATTATGAGAATCAGTGAGATTTTCTTATTGTGTTAAAAACAGAGAGCTAGGGGCAATGTTTTACAGTGATGCTGTAACTAACAAGCTGTGTTGCAGTGGTGTTTTCCATGAAACCATGAAAGGATGTGGGAAGGAGAGGAATGGGGACTAACTTAAGGGAAGGTACCCAAGTGTTGACACATTTGAGGGAACTAGAGAGACATAAGAGAGACTTATTGGACTAACCAGAACAGATCCATGTTGCATTTATTCTGATGGCAAGTTGGTAAGCACTCAGTTGTGAGAGCATTCTGCCCAGCCTCTATTGTTGGGGACCGCACTAGCCCCAAGTTGGGGCGGCCAAAATAAATGTTGCAGCCCAGGCAAAATGTTGAGGCCCGGGCCGACCCACGTTTGGGCGGCCACTGTATCCCGGCCCAAGCTGCTGCTCCGGTCTGCAGGTCGGGTTTCAGCAAGAGCGAGGGTGAGGGCAGATTCTACCTAATATCTGATGTGTATGAATCTCTCTCTCTCTCTCTCTCTCTCTCTCTCTCTCTCTCTCTCTCTCTCTCTCTCTCTCTCTTGTCTGTTGTCTGGTTCTGTCTTCTATAGTATGATTCTAAGCCACACCTCTAAGTTACACCTTTAATCATGCCCTTAGGTCTTGTCTCTAACTCTGATCTCTATACTTCTAAGTCACACACCTTTAATCTCACACACCTTTAATCTCAAGGTATCTAAACCAAGATTATCGGAGTGTTCTCAGCTGTTGTAGGCTATTGTAATTCAAGTTTCATGTCAGGGTATATGGCTCAAGATGGCTGCAAAGCTGATAGCCGCTTTCTGCTAAAAGTCGGCCCCCAACACTCTATGATGGGCTATGTGGCCTTAGATGGACCTTGATTTGTTTTTGTTTTTTTAATTCTGGCATAGAAACTTTGGCAGATAGTCAGTAGCTAGTTAAGTTGTTAACTTGACAAATGTAGATTGGGAGAGCAATCGTAATTTTAACCCACATTTTTAAAAAATCTAAAATAGTCTTTCTTTTTCACTAGCTAGTAAGTTGTAATCACAATTAGTCTAGCATTATTTCTTGGGATGGTAATGTCCATTTGTTTTGTCTCTGATCGTGTGTACTTACTTCTGATTCTGTAGTTAACCAAGTAAACCAACCAAAATATCTGCTTAATAGTTTATATTCTAATCAGCCAGATATTTTGTGGTTATCATTCATTTTTCATCATTCTTTTGTAATTTTGATACTTTGCTGTAAAACATTTCTTAGCAGATTAGTACAGGAACACTAGGTTTCCTGGCTATAAAGTGTTGCTTCACAGATCATTATAAGACACTGGGTACCTTTTCCTAAACATCACTTCTGATTTTGGAAAAGGAAACCAGAAACCCTTTGTAGAATACACTTGATATGGTACAGTTCACATCTAGAAGGCAAACAGATTCTGTGAAGAGGGCACATTAATTGAGCCTGAACTTTATCAGAGACGTCAACTGAGAAACTATTCACATATAGGAGAACTTGCATGGAAAGAAACCAGCACAGTCTTAGGAGATATTGTTTGTGATTCTGTTATCTTGAACACATAAGATTCTATATCTCTTGAATGTAATTGTTCAACAACTCTTCAGGCTCTGGTCTGAGCCCACAGTTCAGCTTCAGCTCCAATATGGCTTTTGCATTTTCACTATTGAAAATCCAAAAATATTTTGGATTTTCACTAGCTTTTCACTATTGTAAATTTACATGGTTTTCATGAAAATGGGGGAAAGGAGGTCCTTCAGTAAGACTGCAAGTTATCATCTACATCCACACAAATAATCCACTCCCCATCCCCCAAGGGGAGCACTAAAGCACACAAACACTAAGCAGGCAGTAGGACTCCCTTGTTATGAGGACAGGTTCTCCTGTGCTGTCTACCCACTCAGCAGGAGTTTCTCTCTTTGTTTTGTCTGCCACTATCAAGATAGCCACATTACACAGAATCCCATAGCAGGATTCAAAAATCCAGCCAATAATTTTATTTATTTATTTATTTATTTATTTATCTTTTCTTTTTTCTTTTCTTTTATTGGATATTTATTTATTTACAATACAGATGTCATCCCCTTTCCCCATTTCCCCTCCCTAGAACCCCCTATCCTGCACCCCCTCTTCCTTTATGCTTTTATACCATTTTAATTACATGCATGTATTAAGGTCAGTTCTAGGTTGAGGGTCTAGCAATACAATAGATGCAAATAGTCAAAGAAAAAGCAAGTCATTAAACCCAGTTACATGAACACTCCCATGATCACTGTTTCTAAAGGCTTATCAGGATGACCAAAGTATCTGAGCCTACTTCCCTATCCTAGCCCAAGGTCATTTTCATGTCTGAAGCCTACTTCCTTGTTCTAGCCTAATATTTAGATTCCTGCCTGAGATTACTTCTTTGTTGTAGCCTAAGATTTAGACTGCTATCTGAAATTACTTCTTTGTTCTAGTGTAATGTCAGATTCCTACTTGAAGCCTACTTCCTTGTCCTTGGCCCATGTCAGCTTCTTACCAAGCAGCCCCAAAAGCTCTCCACGTCTCTCCCTTTTTTCTTTCATTAACAAGACTGAGCCTGTCTTAGGTTGTTCTGACAAGAATGCCTTCCTTACCCATCATGGAATATGCATTTGTCAAAGGCAATGCACTTCTGTCTTAGGTTTGTAAGGCTCTGTGCATAATCTTACCCGTCCTTGGCTTGCCAGCCTGTTAACTTAATAACTCTGTCTGGGGGTCCATTTTCAGCCATGTACTTTGGCTGCCAACATGTTGACATTGTTTAAGATAAGCTTTACCATGATGGGTAGGAATAAAAGTATTCCCAGAACAAGAAGGGCTAGCCTGATCCTGAGGTTTGACCAAAATGGAAATACTGAGCTCAGGTCATGGATAATTTTATTGGCATTATCTGCAGTATCAAAGCTCAGTAGAGCAGCATTCTTTAAATTCATAATCTCACTATGCAAAATTAACACACCCAGAGAGGTGTTTGGATTATGCCAAATATCCTACAGGTGTCTTTAAACTTTTTTCTAATTATAATGACAATCATTGTGAATTTCAAAAGTAATACTACTCCAGTGATACTTGTCATGACACTTGAGATAGCTCTTGAACCCTGAACCTCCTTCAGATAATTTGAATGGGCATCATCTGTTGTTCCAGGTATCTATATAAATCCTTTTGTATACTCAGTACATTAGTAAAAAAAATTTTTTTTTTTTTTGGTTTTTCAAGACAGGGTTTCTCTGTGTTGCCTTGGCTGTCCTAGAACTTACTCTGTAGACCAGGCTGGCCTTGAACCCAGAAATCTACCTGCCTCTGCCTCCCAAGTGCTGAGACTAAAGATGTGCACCACCACTGCTCGGCTAGTAACATTTTTTGGCTAGATGGTTAACAAAAATAGTTGTCTTAATTCCTTGTGTCAATGCTATTGCAGAAGCAGTGGTGCTAGCAATTAATGGAATTAAAGCTGTTATACCAGCAATAATCAAACCTGCTACCCTCTTGCTTCTGCTTAAAGCCTAACTCACTTTTTCCAGCACTTTCAAACTTTTTCTCAGAGAATCAAGGTTTTCTAGTACTCAGGGAAGTGAGACGAAAGCTGGTTGATAGATCCCTGTAACAGACATGCCAGGTTTCAACACACTAACATAATTGGAAATTATACAGTCAATGCAACTTACAATAAAT
Source organism: Arvicanthis niloticus (assembly GCF_011762505.2). NCBI lineage: Eukaryota > Metazoa > Chordata > Mammalia > Rodentia > Muridae > Arvicanthis > Arvicanthis niloticus. The sequence goes on along the minus strand of NC_047667.1, from coordinate 47,213,341 downwards.
ACTGTAGAAGAGACAAAACTAATTTTAGCTTGACAACTAAAAGAGCCTTAAAACATGCACTAACTCCTATTTGAAATCCAGATCCTATCCCAATATTATCTCTTGCTATCCTAACATCATAGTGAACTACAGCTAGCTTCCAAATATATCTCTGACAAAGTCCAGATCCAGTCTTCCAAAAGTAGACTGTTATTTTCCATATTAGATTGATTTCTAGACCAGTACATGATTGAGTCCTAATAGCTGGGCACCTTTAAGAAGAATACAAGAGACATAATTCCTTTTCTTGATTCTCTATCCCACAAAGTCTAAAAACTTGCGGCAAGGCAGCTTGTCTCATCTGGGATATAGTCAAGCAAAGGTGGGTCAGGAACATATGTCCAATATAGCTTTCCAGTCACCCTTGTCAGGGCACTCAGCAAGCTCACAAGTCGGCATCATTCTTTGTCTCAGCAACAGTATGTCTCACCAATCTTTTTAAAGTTCCATGGGCCTCTTCCACAATACCTTGTCCTTGAGGATTATATGAAATCCCCATAAGAAATTGTTGACAAAAAGTCTCGACTGCTCAACTACAATTGCCAGACCCATTTATCTGGTTTTTATAAAATTGGATATTTTATTTATTTACCTTTCAATGTTATCTCCTCTCCCATCTCCCCCCCCACCCCACCCCAACCCCTTGTCTCATTCCCTCTCCTTCTATTTCTATGAGGGTTTGTCCCCACCATCCACTCATTCCTGCCTCCTGTTCTTGAATTCCCCAACACTAGGGAATCCAGACTTTCAGGCACCAAGGCCCTCCAGTTCCACTGATTCCTGACAAGGCCACCCTCAACTACTTATACAAGTAGAGCCATGAGTCCCTCCCTTTGTGTTCTCAGGCTGGAGGTTTTAGAATGGCTATTCCAGCTTGTTTCTTAGGGCCATTTGCTTGAAAAATTGTCTCCCAGCCTTTTACTCTAAGGTAATGTCTGTCTTTGTCACTGAGGCGGGTTTCCTGTATGCAGCAAAATGCTGGGTCCTGTTTATATATCCAGTCCATTAGCCTATGTCTTTTTATTGGGGAATTGAGTCCATTGATGTTAAGAGATATTAAGGAGAGGAGATAGTTGCTTCCTGTTATTTTTGTTATTAGCAGTCAGCTAATAATTTTAAATATCACCACTTCTTTTTCATCTTGAACAAGGAACTTCATTTTTGCAAACCTTAGACATAGAGAAATAATCCATAAATGGATAGAGGATAAATACTTTATAGAAGACAGTAATTTTATGTATTAAACAGAACACTAAATTTTAATAAGTATGTCAGAGAAGTTTTAATTACTATTTTATTGATATTACTATGACAGAATACCTAATAGAAGCAAGTTAAGGGAAGAAGGACTTACTTTAGCTTATCAGTTAGAGGGGTGATGTCATCATGGTTGGGATGGAGGAACCACATCTGTTGAGCAGGAATGCTAGGCTGCCTGCTCACTTGCAGCAGGTGAAGAAAGAGATCTCTGTCTGGAAGTGAAGCTGGCCTATAACCTTCAGCTCTGTCCACCTGCCAAGTAGGCTCAGTGGGCAGCAGGCCCCATTATCTCCTACAACAGCACTCCAGCTAGGCCTTAGCAAATATTTCACATATAACCATAATGTTATTATAAGTAAAAATGAGAGAATTTGAGAATTTTGTTAATAATGTATGACATCATGAGAAAATGCTTTAAGTGATGAGAGATGTGGTCCTAGTGGTATTCACTTTCTTTATTTTTTCTGTTGCAGGGTTTGAATATAATCTTTCATGTAGCTTTGGCTCTTCTAAAGGTATGTTTGTTTTTATCTTAACTTACCAAAATATTTCACCTCTTTTGCTTGTTACTAGAATCATTCTATGTAGAGCCTGTGACTCATCTTAGCTTCTGTAAAATTTTTATTTATGTGTTTGCAAGTATGTGTGTGTGTGTTGCGGAGTTTGGGGGAGACTGCATGCCATAGCTTACATGTGAAAGCCAGAGGATATCCCTCAGGAATCAGTTCTGTCTTTCCACTGTGGGATTCAAAGGTTGAATTCAGGCCAGCAGGGCTGCACAGCCATCATGCTGAACTAGCCCGCTGGCACAGAGAAAGACAACATTGCTGAGAAAGTCTGGTCCTCTCCATTCTTTTAAATTATCAATTATTTGGTATTTGTTTTTCTTAAAATCTATTTAATCTTGCTAACACTTTTTCCATAAATATAAATGATGCTTTCATTCATATGAGCTAGGTGATATGACACAAAATTAAACCTATTTTCTGTCAAAATGAAGCCACTTTTTTTTCTAAAAATATTTCTAATCATAATAACATCCCTGGAGGTACCTAAACATATAATTGAATTATTTAAAAGCTTCTATAATATACCAAAAAAGAAACTACTACATCTCAATTTCCCATTCTTTCCCTTGATGGCTGGAAATATATAACACTTTAGAATTCAATTATAATCACCTTGCTTAATTTTATATCAGATATCAATATAAGCCCTAACAGTGTAGTAACAGTAAGATATTTGCTACAAAGTTGAAAAAAAAAAAACCAGAGAAGACATTCTGTTATTAAAGATAAAAATTGCCTTTCTTTTCCCCAATAAATTTGTGGTTCAGTCACAGGCTTTAAGGCAGGATAGAACCAGTTCTATTTTCAGTCTTATTTTGTGACCTTTGGTAAATTAAGTGTTTAGAATTTTAATTTCAAGAAAATAATAAAATTAATTTATGGTATTATAATTAATAAGATGATATATGAAATCTCTAAATAACTGTCTAGGATAGTTCCTAACTAACTAACATCAGTTGTTATTATTTCAGTCATCCCCTCTGAGCCTCCTGACTAGGGAGCAGGAGCTCTTAATCCTGGAGCCATTTCTCCAGCTCCCGACTTAAACTGTTTTCATAAAATGGTAGAGATATATTTACTTAGTCCTTTCATAAAATTGTGAATCTTGGTTTGATTATTTTCTGATATTAAAATAAATCTAAACTTAATCACATCTAGTCCTCTAATCTAGTCCTCTCAAGAGGACTAGAATAAAGCTTAATAATGACTAGTTAGGGAAAGTAAGTCCAACAAAGTTCTGCCTTTTGCTATAATTTTTTTCCACTCTCAGGCATTATATGTTTTCCAAAAGTCTTTTCTTATGTTTGGTAGCTCATTTACTAGTGTTTAGTTTGTCTTTCTACAATCCAGTGCTATTGCTCTGGACATAAGACCTTTACTGTGAACCAGCTTAATGCTGTAGCTGTTGATTTAATTGCTTTCTTGAGCAGCATGTTGACTTGTTTGTAATATTTTTAACTTTTTAGCATTTTAACCTAGATATAACCTTGGTGAGGACATTTTTTGGCCTTTGAGTAGAAAGGCATCTGTTATCTTCTTTAGTGATACATGAACATCCTTAAAACATCATATTAAAGAGTTAGAGTAGTTAGAAAAGATAAAAGAGGAACCACTGGTAAAGTAGGGCCCTATACTTGTGACCACCCTGTATGAATTCTGAAACTGAATATACAGAGATGGAATATGTGTGACTACATTAAAGTGAACCCCAGTCATCTAATTACCCACTTGGCAGAAGGAACATTCAAACACACACAATACTGACTTCTCATTTCTTATATGTGAGAAAAAAGAATGTGTATATGTTTATATAAAAGTTAAAACCTGACTTTACAGTGGTTGTCAGTTACAGAGCCTGTCTGAATTTTGAGTAGACGCTTTCTCTGTATTGGAAGTGATTTCTTGTACATCTTTTGTGTTGTGGGCTAGCATAAGCACAGGCCCAGTTGATAACTGAGGAGGATGAAGCCCAAGGGTGACTGAAATGTTGTATCTCGTTAATAACAAAGCTCAAGTTAATTGCTTTGATTTTTATTTACTTCTAACACAAACTAATTAAACATGATAATAGAATTCTTTCCTTATTGTCTGTTGGTGAGCACCAAGGCTGATTCTGATCTTGACTGTTGTGAATAGTGTCATTGTAAGCATGGATGTGCATGTGTCTATGATGTGCTGGTTTGGATTTCTTCAGGAACATAGAACTTAACTGTAATACAGCTAGAAAGTATGGTAGGGTTTTTTGTTTTGTTTTGTTTTAGTTTGTGAAAATTTTTCATATCATTGTCTAGAATGATGGTGTTAGCTGACATTTCTAACCAGTGGTATATTAGGAGTTTCTCCCACCTTTGTACTCACCAGGGTTTTTTTTGTTTTGTTTTTGTGTGTGTATGTTTGTTTGAGACTGGTTTTCACATATCTATATTGTAGTTAAGATCATGTAGACTAGTGGTTCTCAACCTTCCTAAAATGTGACCCTTTTGATTATGGCTGTCTTGACCCCCAACCATAAAATTATTTTTGTTGCTACTTTTTAACTGTAATTTTGCTACTGTTATTAAGCATAATGTAAATATCTGCTATGTAGGATATCTAATACACAACCCCTTTTGTGAAAAGCTCATTTGGTCCCCAAAGGGGTTGTGACTCACATGTTAGGAACCACTGATATATACATTGGAGCCAGACTATTTAACTTCAAGTGTCAGCTCCAAAAAAATGTATCCAATGATGCATCTAATTCATCCTCAAGAATCTACAAACTCTTTGCTGCTTCAACATTGTTTGAAAATCTATTTTCAAAGTCTCTTTAGACACATGGCAAACTAAACTCTCAGCTCCTTAAAAAGAAAAAAAAAATCACAACAAAAGTTACATGCTTCCCAAATAAACTGGGAACAGGCACATGCAAACATTTCTGTTCCAAAGGTAGGAATAGAAAAATAGTAAGAAATCAACCCAAAGTTAGACCAAACTGTGGCTTGTCAGGGTAACCCCACTTGTCCAAGGCTGTCCTTGCTGATGGGCCACAAAACTGCTGTCAGGCTGGCTTTGCTCTCTGCCTACAATTCTCTTAGCACCTCTGGTCATTGCTGTCCCCTCTGCCTTCCTGGGCTTTCTACTGCTGCTTCAGGCTCTCTCACAGCCTCACTCCCCATCCTCTGTGGGACTTACACGGGTTCTCTCCCTGCAGTTCACTGCCTGGACTTTCCCACAGTTCTTACATGCTTAATGACTGTGAAACCAGCCTTGTTTGGATATTGCCAAGGTCTTCTGTCAGCATAAGCTATTCCTGGGCCCACTTAAACCATGACCAGCCTTTCAGCTAAGTATGAAGTAAATCCCTACATTCTTTGACTATACGGGACATCCAGATCTTATCTCAAGTCTTGGATTTTAGATTTTTATATCTACATCTGTGAGCCTGTGACAGAGAGAATGGTCCTGTAGAGTGTTGAGATGCTCTTGGGACAGCTATCCTCTTGTGCACACAGGTATCACTTATCTTTTTTATGTTATAGTAATTCCACATTCCTTGCCCCAAACTACTTTACACATGTTCTATTTCTGATTGAACTGCAAATTAAAAGAAAAAGTTTTAGTCTTCTCCTTTTTGTCTCCCAATTATCACTGTAAATATGGCTGAATTAGCAGTCTGAATGTCTTGTGGCCTTGAAGGTCCCTCTTTAAGGACACTCTTCACTACTTTGGTGATAACTAGCATTTTGTAGTAAATATTTGAGAAGAATTATCTTTTAAAAGGCAGAATTTAGGCAGACATGACAGTTGATTGCCATCAAGCATAATGACCCAAGTCTGATCCCTGGGAACCATATGGTAGAAGGAAAGAACCAACTTTGGCAAGTTGCTCTGTGACCTCTACAAGAATACTGTATCATACATACAAGTTGCCTTCCCCAAATAAAAAGTAATTAAAAAAAACTTTTAGAAATTTCCTCCAAGGTTGGTTGCATAATTGCTTTGAAACTGAGGTGAATTATAACTTAATGGTGGCCTAAACACATGGCAAAGGTTTCTCACCTAGGAATGGTGAGAAAGCAGAGAAAGATGGAGAAGAGTCCAGCCAGGGCTATAGCCCCAACCTGTCTACTTTTTCAAGCAGGCCCCACTGCTGAGAGTTTCTACTGCCCTCTGAGGCAGGACAGAAAGCCTTGGCGACAGGAGAGGGGGAAGATGTCCCTCCCACAGAGGCCATCTGAAGTCCCCACCAGCAAAAGTGGCAAGGATTTCAGCACAGTAACCAGTGCTTATGACCTTTCTCCCTTCCCAGCTGTAAACCTGGCAGAGCTCCTTGAAGGTGTCTCCTAAGCAACCCTGTAATCTCACCTGTTGAAAGAGAGGAAAGGGGGGATTTCTTAGCAGTATTTTTGAGATATACTTTAGAGCCACCAAATGCCATATATGGCTAATCCTAAACTGATTCATTGTGACTGTCTCTTGAGGCTTCTGCACTTACATTTGGGTAGGATTTGCTTTCTGCAGCTCTCTCCAGGAAGCCCACACCCATGCTATTCACTGTATTTTCCTTTCTTTCCTCAAGAGTCTTTTTTCCTCCTGACCCTCATGCATAAACCCATATTAAAATACCTCTAGTAAGTCTCCCACTCTGCTCACTTGTAAAGTGGCTAATCCTGAAACTTTTCTCAGTGTTGACACTACAATTTTAGTTTGGCTTGAGTTGACAGTCCCAAAAGCTCAGGGAGCTCTAACTGCTGAGGGTGACAGTATGGATCTATGTTTCTGTTCCCTCACTGATGGCAGTCCTGATAGTCCTCCAAGTTATATATAAATCTATCATGGGCTGATTCATTAACTAGGTCAGAGCCATTGTGTTCCAGTCTTTCTCAATGATTAGATGCACCATGTGAAAAAAAGGCTTCCACATGAGCCTTTTGTGGGGATAGTTCATATCCAAACTACAATAGCCTTATGGCCCATCTCCCAAAAAGTGGGGGGATATGGACAAAATGGAGCTAAGTGTGGTCTCTACCTAATTTACAAGAGAATTCCCATTCCCATTTGATAGAGCCTTTGCTACCCACATTTCTGTCTGGCTTCTGGTCCTGCAAGCCCTCACTGGAATCACTCATTAAGCTCTGCTTACATCGTTCTAAGCTCTCTCTCTAGATCCTCCAAACTTCTCCAGATTTCTCCTGCAAAGTAATCCCAAAGCTTCTCCCATTGTCCATCATGTAGTAATGGCAATGACCCTGCTTCTTAGAAACAATTTTCTGTCAGCCAGCCTTCGGGCATTATAACAAATACTTGAGATGATCACACCTTTTAAAGAGAAACGATTTATTTATTTTTATTTAATTTTTATCATAATGTGTTGCTTTTGAGCCTGAGGTGAGGCAGCACCACATCACAGCCATAGCACCTAACAGCAAAACTGCTAGCATCAGAGGCAGGGAAGGAAGGGAAGTAAAGGGAGCAGGGTCCCACAGTCTGCTTCAGCAGCATATCCTTGGTGTCCTGAATATTCCAGTAGGTTCTATCTTTTAAAAGATAGTGCTCTCTGAGGACCAAGCCTCTAGCATGCACTTTTTTTGAGGGGGGGGCATTCTGGACACAAAAAATAATAAGGTATAATCTTTCCTCTGGTCGTGTCTTTATATGGCCAAAGGAGAAATAAAGAACCAACAATTACAGAATTAGGAGCTGTTGGTGAGAGGTATGGGGACATATCACACACCACACACACACACACACACACACACACACACACACACACACACACACACACACACACACACTTTTCTGCTGCCCTTGAGAAGAAGGACTAACATGCTGCAGATGTTCACTTACACTGTAAGACCTTGCTTGAATATTATGTGTTAGGGGAGGCACACATGCTAAAATTGGCAGTGCATTTTTGGTCTCCTTAGCATTTGATGAAGCACTTTAGAGTTCAGAGTTTTTGACTCTGTGCTCAGAGATGGTGGCATAAGAAAAACTGAAGGTTTGGTTGTATTTTTTTCAATCACTGTTTTATTTAGAATTGGAAAGACTTGGGTTGAAGAAGAAATTGAGGTGTTGTTGTTTTTCCTTTGATGAAGGAACGGCTGCTCTCCTGCTGGTGGCAGCAGAGCCTACTCATAGATGTGGAAATGTTTTAACCACAGAACTGCTTGCCTTTATCTTGTGTCTCCCAAATTATTCAACATCTCTCTTTATTTTAAGTGCTTTGTATTTTAATCTAACATACCCCGTCTTAATGATAGATTCATGCTAAAAGCAAACCAACCATTCTGATTACTGTAGAATCCTCAAGTAATTTTGTTTCAGAAATATTGCGTTTTGTGAAGTAGGGATCTGTATTGGGGGTGGGGGAAGTCCATCATCACAGTGCATTGCATGCATCCAATCTTATTTTAAATGTATTGAGGCAGTCTGCCATTGTTTATCTCTCATTAGGCAGTCTAAAGTGCCCGGAATCAAGGGTAGTTTAGTAAGCATGTCATTGTTTCAAGCAGCCAGTAATTAATTTGATCTCAGTGTACCTTAAAAAATATGAGATCATTTGGCAGAAACAGAATCAAACCTCCCTGCCCCATTTTTGAGAGTAAAGTAAGTTCTCAGCATAAATTCATTCAAGCTTCAACCCCCTTACTTAAAAACCTTTCTTCATCTTTATCCTCCCTTGTTTTGCACAGTTCTGCCTTTTAGTATGGACATGTTCAGCATTCATTCCGTAGCCGGCTTCCCATGTATGTTCCTGGTTCTGTCTCTGCCTCACTTTCAAGAAGGTTGTCAGAGTAGGTTGGCTCAGGTATTCATCAGACATTCTGAAAGGACCTATTTTGTTCAAGTCCTAGGTTAGGTAAGGAGAAATAGAGATAACATCTGGTGTCCTAAAGTTGTCATGGTTATAGTGGGAGAAAGGGGTCAGTGCACAATTATAATTGTCCTGTCTTTTAGGGAACTTCTGGGCCAGGCATAATGGCACACTCCTTTAATCTCAGCACTCAGGAGGAGTAGGTTGGCAGAGCTTCACTCCAACCTGATCTACATAGTGAGTTACAGGCCACCAGGGCTACCTAGTAAGACTGTCTCAGAAAAAAGTAAATATAGGTGGAGGGTTGGCAACCTAGAGTCAGGGTGCCAGTTTTATTCTGGAAATACCAGGAAAGACTTTTTTTTTTTTTTTTTTTAAAGATCATAATTAAACTAAACAGAGAATTTGAGGCAGGGCTAGCAACATGCAAGTATTCACAAAAGAAGAAATTCAGATGGTATATAAGTATTCAGCATCTCTATCTATCAGAGAAATTAAAATTAAAACTACTTTGAGATTCCATTCATATCAGTCAGATTGGCTATCATCAAGAAAACAAATGAAGTGCTAGAGAGCTGGCTCAGCAGTTAGAGCACTGGCTTCTCTTTCAGAGGATCCAGGTTCAATCCTCAGTACCTTCACTGTGGTTCATGGCCATCTTTAACCAGTTCCAGGGGATCCAACTCCCTCTTCTGATTTCCACAGGTATGTACATTCAGCACAGACATACATACAAACAAAACATTCTTAAAATAATACAAAATGTTTAAAAAACATCAACAAGCAATAACAGATGTGGGAAAGATATGGGGGTAATAGTAACCTATAATCCACTGTTGTAGCTGTTAGGGATATCAGCGTGAAGGCATCTCAAAAAAACTAAAAATAAAACTATTATATGACCCAGCTGTACCACTCCTGGGCATGTGCTCAAAGGACTCTACATCTTACTACAGAGCTATGTGCTCGTCCGTGCTCATCATTGCTGCCTTCACAGTAGCAAGGGAATGAAGTCAGGTTAGATGCCCATGAACAGAATCGATTATGAAGATGTGGTATATAAATACAATGGAGTTTCATTCTGCCTTAAAGGAAACTGTAGTTATGATAATTATAGAAAAATTAATGGAACTGGAAAATACTGAGTTAAGTCAGAGAAGCCAGACTCAGAAAGACAAATACTGTATGTTCTTATATGACAATCCTAACCTCTATCTGTTAGATATGTATGTTCAGGACAGTGGAGGCCAAGAATAGAAAGAGGCCTCTTAGGATGGGGAAAGTAAAAGAGAGGGTTTAAGAGAGAACATGAGGAAACTGACAGAACGAGGTGGAAGCAGGGATGGGCGGGAGGCTGGAGCAGGGAGTACAGCAGGGAAGAGAGGAGATAGTGAGGAGGGAATCACCTGCATGAAATATGAGAGCCACATGTGCAAACTGCTACTTTGTAAGCTCATTTAAGTAAAATATATAAAAATAAAATAAGTTGTTAGGGAAGCTGACCAAGTTGGGTTATTTGCCGTGAGGTTCTGAAGGTCTTATACGTTTGCTGTCAATTTGTGTGTTTTCATCTGAAACTAGATTTTTTTTCTTACAAAAATTATTTTTATTTTATGTGTGTGAGTGTGTTGACTACACATCTGTCTGTGCACTGCATGTATACATTGCCCATGGAAGCCAGAGAATGGCACTGGATCTCCTGGGACTGGGGTTATGAATGTGTGTAAGCCACCTAGAAATCCCATTTAAAAGCATATTTCAATGCAACTAGTGTGCAGTAGTCTTTCTAATAAAGCTATTTGGAAAACAGCTGACCTCTGTTATATAATTTTATCTGACTTGTACTATTGTGATATTAACTGAACCTCAAAGTGAATCATCAGATCCTTAGTTGCATCACTTTAGTAAGCAAAATTAGTCTATTGCCTATGGAAAAGTAATGCTAGTAATCCACACAGATAAAGAGGATCATGACAGCTTATTGATCACTGACAGTCTTTAACCAGAGTCCTAATTGTGTAATAATGATGTAACTTTACAGCATTTACAGTTCATGAGCAGCACCTAAATGTCTTTTTATGCAGTTGTTATGAATAATAGCAAGGGCCTTGTCTCCTACTAAATATCTGTACTAGACGCTGTGTCAAGCACTTTTGAAATAATCTTTCTGATCTTACATTTTTCTCTTTGTTCTAGTGAAATACAACGTAAGAGTCACAGATTTAATCATTTTCATGTATGCAGTTTCTGTACTTGAAGGCATTCCCATTACTGTACAATACTAGCAGTCATTCCCAGTTGTCTTCATTGTCCCCAGCAGAGCTGTGTATGTCTCACTCCTCTGCTTTCCCAGTCACCTTTCTGTATCCAGTCTTGTGACCTTGATTGTTTTAGGTACCTGATAAAAGTGTGAAGACAGTGTTTGTGCCTTTCATTTAGCATAGTGTATAGCCCCTGATTCTATCAGTCTTCTTACTGTTGTGGTGTAGTTTCATTACTTAGTGTATTGTCTCAGTTGGCTCAAGGCATCCACCCATCTAGGCAAGTTATACAGTACAACCACAGTTGGTCTGTCTTACTGTGGAACTAGTGTTTGCAACCCTAAGCTATGGTGTGTGTGCATATTTAAAACCTTACAGATACTCTATAAAAAAAGAGACTTTATATCTCACATGGTATTCACACCTACTAACTCTCAGTCAAAATTCTCTGCTTTTTCATCTTATATAGCAGGAAATTCTGAGGCTACAATAAAATCAACCTCTGTTTCACAAGTATTGCTTCTATGTGACAGTGAAAAGAAAGCTTCTTAGTGAAATTATTTAAAGGCTATGTGTTTAAGATTGTTCCAATTTAAAAAAAATGTTTCTGGTTGAATAGGATAGAGATAGAGAAACTCAGAGCCATTATATGAACAAATAATTGAATTCAGACTGCTGAACTCACTGCCATAAATGATCATAAAATTAAAATAGTCTCTGCTCTTGACTGGCTGGAATGATACTGGATAGCTAAGTAAGGCTAAGCCAGTGTTCTTTCTTTGTCTCTCAGACATATGAAGTCATTCCTGAATGGCATGGCATGCTGTAGTCTGTTTTACTGCATCTCATCACTGTGTGTGAGCTCATCATCATTCTCAGAAGACTTTTGTCAGAGGCTGTCACTGCTCCATAAGTTTTTATGACACTTTATCTGTGTGAGTTGATAGCATTGCTTTTCAGCATGAAAGAGACTAATTTTGTTCATTAGGGTGTTGACAATTTGATGATTCACTTTGAAAATCAATTGCTGTCATCACAATGGTGTAACCAGTCAGAGAAAATGTAACCGAAACATAAATTTATTTTATTATTGATATTCAGTTTGTGTACGTGGAGAAAAGGCTTAAATCTGCTAGAAATACAGCAGCTAGAGCTCTGGCCTGCTGCTTCCTCTCTCTCGATTTCCTTAGACTGTAAGAATTTAGTTTGGAGAAAGTTAAATTAATTTAAAATAAAATCCTTTATTTATAACATTTATAATTTTGAGAGGTATATTTTAAATTTCTATTTTAAAAGATAAAAGTACATGAAAGGTGGTTTAAATAGATAGCATGCTCTTCTCCCAAAGCCCAGTGCAAAGGATTTGCCTAAAAGATGAGTATGTCAGCTCCCTCCCCTCCCCTCATTAAGAAGCCAGCTCTGTAAATGGTTTTCTTCCACAGCCCAGTAGGGCTTTCTCTTCATGTGCATGCTAAAGCTAGGTCATCCCCACATCCACATACCATTCATAGGGAGAGAAGACTACCAGAGGATAGTGGAGAACAGGCAGTTTCTGTTTAAGCAAATAAATTACATATTACACTTTTATTTACATTACTTGGGCAAAAGTTTTGTTGATAGCCACACAACTTTGGGGGAACTAGGAAATATAGTCTGTACCTCAGTATTCATATGTCCTGTTACAGTTCTGATATGTATAGTAGGAAGAATACATTTTCATGGAGAATAATTACAATCTGTCATAGTCTGCTGCACCGACCATTCAGTATCTGTGACCAGCTTCATCCCCACACAGACACTTCCTCCAGTAGAGACATTCCAAGACTCCATTTAGTTACTTCAAAGTAATGGAGTTTGGGTAACTTGGATGTCTGTGTTAGAAACAATGGAATGGTCTAAAAGGCTTAGAGTCACAAGGATCAAGGAGCCACAGATTACATTAAAGTTATAGTTAAGAACAGCTGCCTGGGACTTGGAGGTATGCTGTGGCCAGTAATGAAAACCACCGGCTTACTCACCAAAGTGTCTTTGACCAAGTTTCTGATAGAGCTGAATGCTTAACATGAGCAGAAAAGAGCATACTCCACAGATGTGGACAAGAACAATTGAGGGAAAGTTCAGAATTTACAAAAAAGTCAGGTTCCTTTCCTAAAATTCACTAAAGGGCAATTTTAGCCTGACCACTGCAGACAAGACAAGTTGTGACCTCCACAACTACAGCCAGAATGTTTTACCACTCATAACTGTTCTGCCATATGAATGTCCCAGCTAAAGAAAAGACCATAGACCACAGCTCTGGGCCTGGCCTTTCAGAGACTTCAGTGAACGGAGAAAGAAAGCTGGGTATGGTGGCACAGGGTTTGAACTTGCACTTGAAAGCAGAGGCAGATGAGTCTCTGTGAGTCTGTGCTCAATCTCTTCACATAGTGAGTTCTAAGCCAGCCAGAGATACATAGTGAGTCTCTGTCTCAAAAATAAATAATAGATAGATAGATATAGATAGATAGACAGACAGAAAGACAGACAGATAAAGATAAGAAAAGAAACAAAATAAAAACTACATAAAAAATTAGCTCCAACCCAAATGCCATGTGACTCCAATAGAAAAAATATGAGGAGGAAGAGATCTACCAATCTGAGGCCTAGAGGAAGAGTAGCTTAGAGGCCCCTGTGAAGATGAGTATTCTATTTAGCCCCTGCTGTCAGGAGTAGCAGTAGATACTATGTGATAGGCCTTTCCTCTTCCTGGGTGATGCAGACATAGGCCAGATTAGACCAGATTAAAGCATACAAAAGCAGGCTTATTAGGCAGTGCTCCCAGGCAGTCCATCAGTCCCAGAGAAAGGGGCTAAGGAAGTCACATCACAGATCTGGCCTAGGGATGGGAAATTTTTATAGACCTTAGTCGAGGGGTTATGATATGTCAGCCTGGAGCTGGGACTGTGCCCAAGTATGGTCAAGAGCTGAGCACTTGGTTGGAGATTTGGGTGGCTGGCAGCATGGGAGGAGGTGGAGACAGCTGCCATGAATGTAGTACTGGGCCCTGGGAGACACTCCTTTGTTCAGGTTTTCTGTGCAAGCGGGGTTGGGGGAAGGACGGCAGTTGGGGTTTCCCAGCTTGAGCAGGGGTGAACAGGAGTCCAGCCTAACTCTATGCTAGATGAAGAACACAGGGCAAAGGAGCAAAGAAAAAAGATGAATTCTTGCCAAGTGGGGCCTCCTGACTACTCTGCTGAGAGCAATGAAGGCAAACTGTGGCCAGAAACCAAAACAGACCGAGGCCAGGCATATTGTTTTTGAAACAGGTTTTTATTTGCCCAAGGCTAGCTTCCAACTTCTTGTGTAGCTGAGGATGACCCTGAATTTCTGATTCACCATGAAACATGATGTAAATGGTACTGGGGATCAACTCAGAACTTTGTACATGCCAGACAAGTGCTCTCCTTTGAGCCATATTCTCAATCTGTACATGTATCTCGACATGTCTTTGCATTGCTAAATCTTGCTTACTTATAGCATCTTTCCCAAATTACCATCTGAGGAGAACTGAATTGAATGTTACAAATGATAGTACTCACAAATGTCTAAATTCCTTTCTAAATTCTATCCTGCTGCTGGGCAGTTCTGCATACTCTTTACGGATTGATTGATATGGCTGCATTTTAAAAGATCAGTATTGGAAAGCAAGCCACCAACCATTTTTTCTTAATCTTTAAATTATAAGTGACTCTTCCTTAATCATGAAATGATGAAAGATGATGTATTTCAGATGTGACCCATTGTGTTCTCATTGTCTACAATAAGCTTTTCAGATACTATGGGGTTTTTTTGTTTGTTTGTTTGGTTGGTTGGTTTGTTTGGTTGGTTGGTTTGTATTTTGGAGGTTGAGAATCTATTATAGTAATTCTAAGTACAGTATTTTCATCTTAGTGATTTCTTCATTAATAATTAAGTCTTGCCCTTAAATTAAGGCTAGTTTATCATTCAAGTACCAAAGAAAAATCAATAATTTCACTAAGGGAATTACAAGTGTAATTATAGTAATCTTGACTTGGTATTTAATTCTATATAGGCAACTACAAGTTGGCTCTGAAGGAACATTGCCGATCCAGACTACAAAAACTCGGGAGTTCATTTATTCCTCTTACTTTCTTGATCCAAGAGTTGTTTCTAAGTTTTTGTGTGGCAAATTTCCTTCTTTTTCTTAAACTTACTGAAAGTTATTTAGCATGAATTATCCAAAGCTCACAGAGCACTTTAAACAGCAACATTGGTAACATTTAATTTAGAAACCTTCCTGTTCTGTATTAAAACCCACAGTGACTCAACTATATCCATTTCTAAAATGGTCTTTTCATTTTTCATGGCTAGTCCTTATTTATGATGGGTATAAGGTAATAATAGCCTTTTGGGAAGTGTACTATTTACCATCAGTTATTACATTCACAAGGAATCACTGCAGTTAATTGGGTTAGATCAGTTAACTTAGTATTTAATATGTATAAACCTGGATTTTAGGGAGAAAAGCAACATTCAAGAAGAATACATTTCAAAATGCTTCCATGTTTTCTGGGTTTTTATATACTACTATGACTTTGTTCCTCAGTTTGTTTATGAAATTAAAACAAAGTAACTGCCTTGCTATAAGAATATTTAGTAATTGCAAAGGGCAGAAGCCGTAACAGAAGCATACTCACCATCTGCTGCAAAGAAGTAATTCAGTTCATTCCTGAGTAAAAACCCACCGTTTACTGTGTTATTTCCCTGTGGAGGAGTCTCTGAGAGAGAATAGAGCACTAAATACCAAATTTATAAATGTTAAGGGATCATTATAGTTGATTCTTGCTTGCTAAAATAATAAAAAGGTTCAAAGGCCGTGTGAAATTATAATACTTTAAAAGTAAAATAATTGAACAAATGGAACTGCTAAGACAAGAAACTTATATATGTGCTCTTTCCTTCCATTATCTTGTCGGGAGATGTTTTAAAACCTTATCTCTTCTTTCTACTGTGACCTGCAGTGACAGCCTGGGATTATATAGGCAGAGAGATGATATATTAGAAGAGGCTAGTGATGGATATCATAAAGTAATACAAGAAAATACTGGATGGCCATCCTCCAGTCAGCAAGAGAAGGCCTGTCAACCAAGCGGCATAAAAGCTGAATGGTGCTCTGAAGATCAAGCAGTAATAAGCACCAAGCTCTGAGATGGGAGAATTTTTGTGTTTTTAGGAAGGCCAGTGTGGCTGGAATTTAGTGACCTAGTTAAGACTCAGAGAAGGAAGAATTGTGGACAGAAACCAAGTTAGTGAGAACACATAAGCAAAGGATGGTGTGTACATTGAGATTCAACAGGATACCATTGTAAGTTTTAAGCAAGTGGACATTTTACCTGATTTTTTGGTTTTGGGGCATGAGTTTGATTGAGGAATGTTGGCATATAGGGTGTAGATTGAAGAGGATGACCATAGAAACATGGACTCTAGTTAAGATGTCATTTCAGTACCATACAGAAAATAATGCTAGCTTGTGCTAAGGTAGTACATGTAGACATGGAAAAAGAGGGAAGATTCAAAGATTCTCTTTGAAACTGAATTTTTCAAGACATGTACATGGTTTGGAAGGCTGAGTGAAAGTGAGGGATGAATATATCCTAGTCTATCTTTGTCACTGAAACACAATATCTAAGGCTAAATAATTTGAAATAGGATTAATTTATAATCATGATAGCTGAAGGGTTCAAAGAACACAGTGAATGCGTTCTGGAGTGGGTTCCCTGGCTGGGTCACAACATAGCAGAAATGTAGAAAAGGAACAAGCCTGGTAAGGATGGAACACAGATAAGAGGAAGCGAGCTGAGGCAACTGAGTACAGGTCCTAATCATCCATTCTAGCAGGAGCCCAAGCTCCACTGCAGTCACAGCTCACTCCACAAGACCAGTTTTAATCTTCCTGAGACTGGAGCCCAGGACCCTGTTATGTGTCACCTCTTAACAACGTCAGTGCTGCCTGGAGACTGAGCTTCAGCACATAAACCTTCATGGGTCAAGCCATAGCCAAACCATAGATAGCAAAGGGGACCATGGAGACAGCGCTGACTGATTTTTCAAGTATAGGGAAATTCACGGAGTCTTTTGGAAAAAAAAATGTTCAAGTGACATTAACAGGACAAGAACATGAATTTGTTAGTATTCTTATGCCCATGGCAACCCTGAACCCAAAGAAATTTTAGATGGCTGAAGCTTAAGTACCTGAAGAACAGGCTTTTCTCTGTTCCCTACCATTGGATCCTTCTGCAACCTGACCTGCCTGGTTGGGCCTCAGTGGGAGAGGATGTTCCTGGCTGGAACTAGATGACCAAGGTGGTATGGTACCCAAGGGGGAGTAATGGGGGTAGAATTTGCAAGGTGGAACAGGGAGAAGAGGAGGGGTTGCAATCAGGATGTAAAGTGAATAAAAAACATTATTAGAAAAAAGAAACAGGTTTATTTTATTTGTACATGTGTGTGTGTTTATAAAGCCCACACTGCTATTCTTAAATTACTAATCCACCTGGCTCCACCTCCCAAGTGCTGCCACCAAAGCTCTGGTACCACTATTCTATTCTCAATTTTTTTGAAAATAATATCTTGACTTCTATACATGTACATGAGGACATAGAATACTTGTCTGTCTATGTTTGACTTACTTCACAACCTCTAAGCACTTCAATCACATTGCTGGAGATGACAGAAATTCTGGTTTTGGGTTGTTATTGTTTTTAGGAACAAATGATATTCTGGTGTGGGTGTGGGTGTGGGTGTGTGTGTGTGACATTTTCTTTATATTCATCATTTGATATACACTTAGGTTGATGTCATCTCTTGGCTACTGTGAATAGTTAGTTCTACAAAAAAAATTGTAGTGCAGATGTCACTTATGCATGCAGATTTCTATTCTCTTGGCTGTATACCAGTAGTAGATCATATGTTAGTTCTATATTTATGATTTTTGAGACCCTGCACAGTGTTTTCCATAATGGAGACACAGATTTACGTTTCTGCCAACAATGTGAGAGCTCCACCTTCTCCACAGCTGTACCAACATTTGTTCCATTTTTAAATGATTTATTTTTATTGTTAAACTGTGTCTTGAAGTATGTGTGTGTGAGTACAGGGGCATTTGGAGGCTAGAGGGCTTCAGATCACCTAGAGCCAGGATTACAGGCAGCAGCGAGCTCCAAGCATGAGTACTGAGTCGGGAACTGCAGTCCTCTGCAAGAACAGCAAGTAATCTTAGCCCCTGTTTCTCTATTTCATAGTTGTCATTTTAATTGGCGTGATGACATCTTACTATGGCCTGATTTACTTTTCCCCAATGACTAGTGATCTTGAATTTTTCCATATTTCGTTTGTTATTTTCATGTGTTCTTATGATAAATGTCTGTGTAATTTACCTATCTTCAATTGATTTCTTTGGTTTTATTTATGTTGAGTTATATGTATTCTTTATGTACCCTGGAGATTAATCCCTGCTAGATAAATAGTCTAACAAATATTTTTTTCCAGTCTGTATGTTCTCCTGTCTGAGTTGTTTCTTTTGTTGTTCAGAAGCATTTTCACTTGATGGGATATCTTTTTGTCAGTTTTTGGTTCTGTTGTCTATATATGAGGTCAAACACCAAAAAACATTTGTCTCAACCAGTGTCTTAAAGCAGTTCTCTTTTTTTGTGCTCTCGGGGGATTTTAGAGTTTCTAGAGTTACATGTAAGTCTTTAATATAGTTTGAAGTTGACTTTTTTTTTTTCATATGGTGAGACATAAGAAGTGCTGTGTATATATTTTTTTCATGTTTTCACCACACCACGAGTGAGTATGTGTGTGTGTGTGTGTGTGTGTGTGCACATACATTTGAGCACATGTGAAGGTTAACTTGGGAATTCATTCCTCAGGTGTCATTCACCTTGCTTCATGGGACAAGATCTGTCTCTGATTTGGAACTCACCAATTAGGCTGACAATTAGGCCTATGGATCACCTTCTCTCCTCCACTCCCTCCTCCCCCAACTGGTCTACATTCTCAGTTCATTTGTTTGTGTTCAGGATGACTGAACTTAGGTTTTTATGTTCACATGGCAAGCACTTGGCATTCTTAGTTAGGGTTTTTATTGCTGTGACGAGACAGCATGACCACAGCAACTCTTATAAAAAACAACATTTAACTGGGGCTGGTTTAAGGTTCAGAGAGAGAGAGAGAGAGAGAGAGAGAGAGAGAGAGAGAGAGAGAGAGAGAGAGAATGAGAATATGAGTGAATATTGGGCCTGGCTTGGACATTTGGAACCACAAGCCCACCCTCATTGACACACTTCCTCTTCCAAGGCCACACCTACTGCCACTCCCTAAGCATTCAAATACTAGTCTGTGAGGGCCTTTCTTATTCAAACCACCACACTAACTGAACTATGTCCTTAGCGCTGTAGTGCCATTTATTGAAGGTATTCTTTTCTCAAGAGTATATTCTTTTCATCTTTGTTACAATCATTTGGCTCAAGTGTGGATTTATTTTGTGATATTTGAGTTCTCTTGATTGGTCCTTTTTTCTCTTTTACATCAGTGTTCCATTGCTTTGGTTCTGAGTGTTTTGTGGTGTCTACTAAAGCTAGGTGCTATAAATGGTCCCAGCTTTCTTCTTTTTGCTGGACATGCCTTGATTATTTCAGGAATTTTGTGCTCCCTCATTAATTTTGTCATTTTTTTTTTCTAAACCTATGAAAAATGTCATTGGAATTTGATAGAAGTGTCTGTGAATATGTGGATTTCCTGGCCTAGTATGGGCATTTTGACAGTATCATTCCAGTCCATGGACATGGAATATTATGCCATTTTTGTGTATGTGTTTTCCTTAATTTATTTCATCAGTGTTTTGTAGTTCACATTGTAGAGTGTATCTAGTTCATGAATTAAGTTTGTGCCTGGATCTGTGTTTTTGTTAACTATTGTGAATGAGATTGTCTCAACAGTTTTTATTTATTGCTATATAAAAAACTCCTGATTTTTATATGGTGAATTTTACACTGTGACTTTTCTCAATTTGTTACATGTTCTACTAGCTTTTTGGTGAATCTCTATGTTTTTCTTTATATAAAGTCATGTCATCTACAAACAAGGACCATTTGAGATCCTCCTTTCCTGTTTGAATACTTTTTGTTTCTTTCATTTGTCTTTTTGCTATGGCTAATGCTTCTAACATTTTATTTAATGAGTGGTTAAGTGGACATTTGTGTCTTGTACTTGATCTTAGAAAGTCAATATCCTCTTCCAATTTAAATGATGTAAATGAGTTTATCATAGCTCTTATTGTGTTCAGGTACATTCCTTCTGTACTGAACTTTTAGAGAGTTTTCATCAGGAACCATTATTAAATTTTATCAGATGCTTTTTTTGTGTTCTAAGATCATCAAATGACTTTCATCCTTCATTGTGCTGCTATAGTGAATTGTTTCTCTGTGTGTATATATTGAAACATTTATAACCCTGGGATAAATCAACTTCATGATTGTATATAATCTCTTTTAGATGCAATAAAATCTATTGATTTTGATTTGATCTTAGTTGTTGAGAGTTTTTGCATCTATATCCAGCGATGATTGACTATCTTTTCTTTTCTTTTCTTTTCTTTTCTTTATTTCTTTTTTTGTCACATTTTTATCTGGCTTGGGTATGGCCTATGCTGACCTTGTAGAATGAATAGGAAGGGTTCCCTTTTTAAAATTTTCTTTGTTACCCTTTTGTTGAAAATTGATATGCTACTTTACTGTTTACTTTGCTTGACAAATTTAAATCAAATAATTAGAAAACTTAAGAGATTCTTTTATTCATCAGCTTAGTGTTTGCTGGATATGAAGAAACCCCAGTGAAAGACACTGTTGGGAACCGCACTAGCCCCACATTCGGGCGGCCAAAAAATGTCTCGGCCCAAGCAAAATGTTGAGGCTCCGGCTGCCCCGCGTTTGGCGGCCACTGTATCCCAGTCCAAGCTGCTGCTCCGGTCCGCTGGTCGGGGTTCAGCAAGAGAGAGGGGACGGACTCAAAGAATGGAGACCAGAGTGTGTTTCAATCCCGTTTATTCTTCAGTCTCTCTTCCTCTAAGTGTCTGCTTCTCTGTCTAATCTGTCTGCTGTGTCTGATTCTCAGTTCTGTTCTGTCTCTGACTTTTATATGTCTCACTTCTAAGCCATGCCTCTAAGTCACACCCATAATCATGCCCTTAGGTCTTGTCTCTAAATCTGATCTCTAGGTCACTCTTAAGTCACACACCTTTAATCTCACACACCCAAGGTATCTAAACCAAGATTATCGGAGTGTGCTCAGCTGTTGTAGGCTATTGTAATCCAAGTCTTATGTCAGGGTATATGGCTCAAGATGGCTGCAAAGCTGATAGCTGCTTTCTGCTAAAAGTCGGCCCCCAACAAGACACCTGGGACTTTGTTGGCATTGCTCTTGAATTTCAATCCGTTACTTATATTTCCATCATCATTTAATGTCTAATGGGAAAGATGACATCAAGGCAGGAAAAAAAACCAAACAAGTATTTAAGACTCTGTCAAGAACGTCATGGTCCTAGATTACCTTACAGACAGACCATTATGGCCTTTGACTGTGTGATGGTTTGCGTGGGAAAGGAGGTTCAAGAAGACATTGCTGGAAAACAAGGAGATTATTAGAAGAGCTATTGACACTCTTTACAGACAAACAAAGGGCCAACAGCATGGTGTAGCTCAGAGGATAATTGAAGCCCCAGCACCAGAGACAGACACAGCATGCTGGGGCCTTCAAAGGGAACCAGAGCCCACAAGGCAGTTGGTCTCTTTTTTTTACCCTTTTGATGATGGGCTGCACAACGTGATGAATGTGATCCTACAGCCAGGTGTTCTAATTCCCATGTGGGAGGCAGGAAAGGGGTTGACTCCCAGTGAGACTTCCGCTTCCTGGCACCAGCAAGTTAGTTAGCTTGGACTGTACAGAGTTCCAGTAGGGTGCCTGCTGGTATGTGAGAAGAGGCCTAATCATTCTTATAAGATTGGGCTTTCTCAATTTTTAAAAATATTTTGATATATTCTTAGCTAGCCATGGTATTACATGCCTTTAATCCCATTACCTGGGAGGCAGAAGCAGGCAGATCTAAGAATTTGAGGACAGCCTGATCTAAAGAGTAAGTTCTAGGATAGCCAGAACTACACAGAGAAACCCTTTCTCAAAAAAAAAAAAATTATTTTAATATGTTCTTTATGCCTGTGTGGAACTCCATAAGGACACATCTTGATTTTTCTTTTAGTCAGTGGCTTTTAAGTCCAGTTGAATCTGGGCACTCAGAAAATGGAAGCAAGAGAACTCGAAATTCTAGAACTACAGTGTCCTTAGAAGAATAAAAACTCCAATGTTCCTAGATCCAAATATTGAGAAACTCTGCTCTAAGCCATCATGGACTAGGGAAAGAGGTGAATTTTTCCTAAAGAAATTATAGTTTTAACATTTTAAAATAAGTCTTCTTAATATCAGGAAAAGAAAGGAAGCCTGGATAAGATTATGTGTTGTAGACATCACTCCTTAATATAGTCTGAACTTTCTTCTTTTGCATTTGCCTTTTCTACCAGAACCAAAATACCAGGGTCCTCCAGTATTCCTCAGTATTTTTATAACTGTCATTTTCACCAGATTACTGTCTAGGATCCAACCTGTTAACTCCACTTCCTTCATTGTTTAAACTCAAAATAAGTTCCAAACATGTAGCTATTTTCTGTAGTTGCAGCTACTATTTGTTTACATGGGAGGGGAAGCAGCTTTCCTCTTAAGCTTTCCAGTTCTCTTCACAGGGACATGTAGGAAAAGATCAAAAAGAGAAAAACATACAAATATGTGTTTTTTATTATATTATATCCTAGCCAGGTGGTGGTGGCCCACACCTTTAATCCCAGCACTGGAAATGCAGAAGCAGGCAGATCTCTGAGTTCAAGGCCATCCTGTTCTACAGAGTGAGTTCCAGGACAGCCAGGCCACACAAAGAAATTCTGTCTTGAAAAACAAAAACAGACAAAGAAACAAACAACAAATTATATCACACAGGATTCTTTATTAAAAAAAAATAATAATAATAAGGCCCTGGAGGAATAACCCAAGCATTCTTATAGTGTATTTGATAAAGAGTGGAGGACTAGAGAAAAATTTACCAGGAAAAAAGGTATGAACTAAGAATGATAAATTCAAGGAAAACTTAGAAAGGTTTGTCAAGTAGGTTCTCTCAGCATACCCTGACTGCACAGAGATGTGATGCTCCAAGCTTAGAAAGAACCCCTCTGGTAGAAGTCAGCTTGCTTTTAATACATGGTGGCAACACATTCTCCCAATGTCTCAAAACACTTCAGTGTAAAATTTCCAAGATGCCATATTATGGGGTAACATAACCTCAGCCCATCATTAGCTGTGTGGCCTCAATCAAATCTCTTAATGTTTTTAAGCTCAAATGCTCCCTGAGTGAAATGGGTACAATTAATTATTCAGATTAAATGTGTCAATCCATATTAACACATGTTAACCTTAGCATAGTTCATGGTTGTTAATAATCCCCATATGAAAAATGAGAAAAATATTTATCTATACTTGTAGTTATTTGATGTGCAAGTTGCTATATTAAGCCCTACTCTGGAGGAAAAAGCCTGCCATAAGTCAAAGAGCCCGTCAAGCCACATGTGCAGTGCTGAGTGTGGACAAGCACTCAACTCACAAGGGACAGGGCAGAGTGATGGCCACCATAAGACTAAAGGAAACTTCACTTCAACTTTTACCATACTTTTTTTTTCCTTTTTGCTAACTCTGAATTCTAGTGACTTCATTTGAAGCTATGAGTGAATGAGCATGCGTTAGTGGGGTGGAGTATGAAGGGGCTGTACACTGTATTGCAATTTGGACTTTTCCACTTTAAAAAATGAAAGTCTCCATCTTGACATGTTCATTTTGCAGAAACAAATTCACTTGTAATACAGGAGTTGACCCATATAACTCCCTTACAGAAAATATTATTTCTCACTGTGACAGCTGCTAAACTAGTTCTGGCATTCCACACAACCTAAAAGATGTCATAGATTGCCAGGCTGATGGATACTTGGAGATAGTTAGCAGTTTACAAGATTAGTACAATACCTATTATTTTTCACAGCAATAAATCACATGCATAAATACTAGTAAGAATGAGTACTAGTCTATCGTAGAGGAGCACAGATTAGTCTAGATTCTATGTCATTTTAATCTGATCAACTTTAAGTTTTAAAAGCCTATTCTAACATATGTTTGTACCTTCTGCTAAAGCATGAAAATAAATAAGAGCTTTATATACTCTTCCCAGGAAAGATGATGAAAAACCAAGATAGTGTTCCATTTCAAACCCATTTCATGGACATGGCTTCAAGAAAGAAAGCCTTGTGTGAATGGACTTTGTCAGAGCTTCCAGGATCATAGCTGCTGGAAATATTTGAAATGGACGCCGTCTATAACTTAAACTCAGATGTGCTCTAGTATCAGAAGTATATATTTAAAAGGGACGATTCAGAGGCGGCAGTGGATATCCTCTACTCAGGCACCTCCTCCCATTCAGCCCTTATGAGTCTTAGATTCTTTCTAAGTAGCTGACAGGTACCAGTTGTGGACCAGTTCTGTGTGGATACAATGGTAAAGCATAACTGTGTTACGATGGTTTCTTTACAGGCTAAAGAGATGGAGCCGATGCTGGGAACACTTAGTCCCTGCTATGCGTGTGTGCTCTTGCAAGTCTTATGGCTTTGACCAGTCACCCATTTGTTGTCTTGGTCTTTTCGTCAGTAGAATATACAGGTTATTAGGTCTTTGATATCTTCTAGAACCTAAGGTCTCATATTTTACAACTCTGTTGTAAGATCTAGAATAGTTTTTCAACGTGTACAGCACTGTATTGAAAGACATTATCTAAACACCTGTATACCTGAGGCAGCAGAGAGGATTGTGAACAATGGTCATAAAACCAGATACAGGAGACCCAATGAGAAGCAGGGAAAGTTACCTAAGAGAAAAGAAATTGAGTCTGTCTAATTAACACATGACATGTGGGATAGACTTAGCCTCTCTTGTTATAAAATACCTTACCTTACTGTGATAGAACTCAAATTAAAAACTCTAACTGAAAAAGAAAAGTGAGACAAGAAGGAGTTTCGAGAAATGGATAAGTTCATGATGTTGATAGTGATAATTATTTTATGGATATATATTTCTAAATACACTGTCTTCCTTCAGGTTTCTATTGCTGTAATAGACGCCATGATCAAAAGCATGGGGAAGAAAGGACTTATGTCTCTTACACTTTCACTTCACAGTTTGTTATCTTAGGAAGTCAGGGAAGTCAGGGCAGGAACTCAAACAGGGAAGGAACCTGAAGGCAAGAGCTGATGCAGAAACCCTGAACAAGTGCTGCTTACTGACTTATTCCTTGTGGCTTGCTCAGCCTGCTTTCTTATAGCACCCAGGGCCACCTGCATCAGGGTGACACCACTCACAATAGGCTGGGTCCTTCCCCATTAATTGTCTATCAAGAAAATGCATCCTAGTCTTACCTACAAGCCAACCTGTGGAGACAGTTTTCAATTCAGGTTCCCTTTTCTTAAATGACTCTAACTTCTGTCAAGTTGACATAAAATTATTCATCACATACATCAAGTTGTATATATTAACTGTGTGTCATTGATAGCTTAATTTAATATACATATATATTAAACTTAGTTATTTAATTTATATATATTTATATATTTTAATGTAATTTATATATAACATATTCAATATACTTTAAACCTATATACATATTAAACTTATTAAACTATAGATATTGATATATCTGAGACTACTGGCTACAAGTTTCAGATTTCTGTCTATACAGTACTCTTCAAACAAATAAAATGTATAGTAATAAAATGGCTGCCTTCTGAGCTACCTGTCAGTGCTGATGTTGTAAAGCAGTAGAGCAGTTCTTTAATCAGTCAGGGCATCACACTGAAGATGGTATGCTGTCAAGTCCTTCAGAGTATCCTCAAGTTGCTTTGGGGACCATTCTTGTCTGCATAAGACAAGCAAAAGCAATAACAACATGACAGCATCCTTCATCAGGTCAGAGATTCCTGAAAACATACATACACATAACCACTTATCAAGTCTACAAGATTTTCCAGTAATCTTTTTCTCCTTTAAATTCCTAAAGATTTATAACTTGAACCACTTACCACAGTGCCAGTCAATTATGTTGTGTCTTTTATTTCATACTCTATTTCTTTGATATATGAGTTACAACTGTAAAATAATGAGACTCATTTCCCTGTGAGATGGCTTGTAAGCTCAATCTCATTACGTTTCATTTTCCCTATTTTGTCAAGGACTTGAATAATCCATACCATTAGAAGCAACGTCTGACCTGACTTCCTACCCTAGAATCCTGTAGCAAGGTTGTGTGTGGGATTTTACAATGTTGAGAGATCAGGGCTACTCGGGATGTCATCTTTGATCTTTGACCTTGGGAAATTTTCAAATTTTAAAGAATTCATCTTTTAAAAAGCAGTCAGACAAGAGGCTGGAGAGATAGCTCAGCAGTTAAGACTGCTCTTTCTGAAGTCCTGAGTTCAACTGCCATCAATCATAGGGTGGCTTACAACCATCTGTAATGGCTTCTGGTATATCTGAAGACTGCAACAGTGTACTTACATAAAATAATTTTTTTTTAAAAAAGCAATCAAACAAAAGAAAAGAGAACTAGCTTGAGAATAGTGCTATGGCACCTTTACCTTCTCCTAGTGTAGAAAAAGCATGGATATCTAATCTGTGTCCTAGAGTGAGCCAAAGGTGCAGGTAGCCTGGCAATATTTTATCAGTCTTTTGCTGGTTCTTTTTTTATTGTTAATATGCCCAGAGTTCTCTTAACCTTCTTAATCGTAATCCAAGTAAACACAACACTTAATAATTTTCTCCTGTTTTGCATGACTTCCAGGTAAGAAGGAAGAAAAATTACTGGCTATTGAGTACCCACTATGCATTAGGCTCTAGAACAGATTCTTTTTTATATACAACTTAATAAATTTGCAGAGCATTTTGGCCATTTGGGTGATGTTGCCATTTTATTGAGACTAAAAGAATGCTAAGTAACTTACATACGAATATAGCTAGTAAATATAAGTAAGGGCTAGAGGTATGGCTGTGCAGATAGAGGCATGACTAGCACTTAGGAGGTTCTGGGTTTGATGGCCTGTAACACAATAAAGTGGTGGTGGTGCTGCTGCTACTGGTAGTGGAGCTGGTGTAACTGTAATCAAAAGGTGTTTTAATGATCAGCACCACCCTGTATTCTTAGAGATGTACTTAATTCTCAGTACTCTTATTTCAAGGATTAGGCCAGTCCCACTAGCCTACTTCTGTCTTCATCTATTACAGATGAAGGTATGCCTATATCATAGCGTATCATATGCTTTTTCTTCTATGGGTGTCTGATAGACCCTGTTGTATCTTCCTCTTTGGATGTCTCCCTCATTTTAAGGTCCTGAAAGTTGGAGGGTATTTGCTTTTTCATATTTGTATTCAACAAAAGTAACAACCTAACATTTAAAAAAAAAAAACTAACATTTTTTGAGAAATTTAGTGTTCACAGTTGTAGACCTGTGAATTTAATCAAATATGTTTTTTTCTTTTACAATGTAAATCTTTTTTCTGTCCTGCGAATGTCTAGCAGTCATAATAGACAGCTCATACAGAGCATTCTCAAGTACAAGACTCCAATGAAGTCCTTACCATCTGTCTTAGTTTGGGTTTGACTGCTGTGAAGAAACACCATGGTCACAGTAACTCTTATAAAGGAAAACATTCAATTGGGGCTGGGTTAGAGTTCAGAAGTTTAGTCTGTTATCATCACAGCAGGGAGCATGGTGGGAAGCATACATGCAGACTTGGTGCTAGAGAATCAGCTGAAAACATCTGGATTGGCAGGCAGCAGGAAGCAAGTGAGCCACTGGGCTTGGCTTGAGCTTTTGAAACCTCAAAACCCACCCCCAGTAATACATTTTGTCCAACAAGGCCACACCTACTCCAACAAGGTCACATGTCCTAATTCTTCAAATAATGGCACTCCCAATTCGCCTATATGGGGCCATTTTCATTCAGACTACCACATCACTGACCACCTACTTTCCAGAATACCAAATAATAATATAATATAGTAATAATAACAACAACAACAACAACAACATTTCTAGTCATTGCACTATGGCTTTGGAACAATTGTTGGCACTTTCCCTTATTCCTCTTTCAATACAAAGGGGCTATAGGGTGCCACATTCAAACATATGATTCTGATGTAGACATTCCTCTAAACTGAATATGAAAGGCTGATGTAAGAGGAACTTTTTGCTTAAAAATAGAGCATAAATGCCCCTCGTAAGATGTTCGTGCCACTCTCCATACCAGGAAGGGTCTGCTAGCAGCCTCAGAGATGGAGATGAGATGGCATGGATAGTCCACAGCGCAGAGTGTATTCAAAAGCCTTCTAACTAATCCTTGTTTACAGTAGTTTCTCCATATCTTTACCTTCCTGAGATTTGTCACCCTAGAAGCTCAACATGCTTTCCCTTTGCCTTGTCATTTCTCTGAAAAAAATACTGGTTTTTGTTAAGATGCTATACTGGTCCAGGATCTGCCACTACTCTGAGTGCCTAATCCCCAGTGCCTCCATGTGTCTGTACCCCATAGGTGTTGAACTTGTGTTGTTGTCCCTTGTTGTCCTGCCTGTGGTCAGATTTAATTGCAGAACTCTTAGCAGAGCAGCTAGGTAGATAAAGAAAAGCTTTCCTCTTCTGTGGGTGACATATCCACACTCTCTTGTTATCATAAGGATATTTTTTAGAATAAACACAAACTCTTATGGGAACGTAAGAAAATTTGAGAAGTCTAGTATGAACTAGTTAGCATAAGAAGGTTTCACTAGAACCACAGTTATTCTCTCTCTATTATTTGGATTACAGGTACTTGTCAGAAACTTAAGTTTCTATTTGATTACATCCAGATTTTCAGCATTTTTGTGGTATAGTAGGAAATGCTGACTCAAGGGGGTAGAGAAAGAGACAGAGAGACAGAGAAAGAGACAGAGAGAGACAGAGAGACAGAGAGGAAGGAAGAAGAGGAAGAGGAGGAGGAAGAAGAAACATTTGGGGTACCCTCTTAGCCTTCTTACTTTTTGTACCATGCTAAAACTTTATGTAAAATACTAGTGTCTATTTTAAGAGATTAGCTACAAAGACACAGAGCCAGGACACTTGGACACAGGACTGTTAAAATAACATTAGGCAACTATCTTAAAGGTAATAGTGTGCTTTTGCCTCCATTTTGCTACAATTGATTATTTACTTTATCTTAGAGATTTACAAATGTGTGTGTATCTATGTAGTATGTATGTATGTATGTATGTATGTATGTTTGTTTGTTTGTTTTCCAAGACAGGATTTCTTTTCTCTATGTAACCCTGGCTGTCCTGGAACTCACTCTGTAGACCAGGCTGGCCTCAAATTCAGATATCCTCAGCCTCCTGAATGCTGAGATTAAAGGTGTGGACCATCACTCTCCAGTTTGGAAATTTAGAAATTTTAAACTGCACGTAATTCCTAATGTTAGTAGCCTCATTAGGGAAGAATTTATTTAATCAGGGATGGTCAAAACTATATTTTATTTTGTCTAATAAAACATCAGAATTAAATTGATGTTTAAAACTGCTGTTTATAAAGGCCTGTGGCATATGAAAGTTACTTGGTTTTCAGAATTTCAACTTTAATAGTTACTAAGTAGTACTCAGTATTATGCTGTAGGTTTTTGTGTTTCAGTGTTAGATGTATATAAACGTAGCCAGCCTTCCCAATGTACTGTATTGCTTCTGTGTACCCTGCAATTAGTAAAAGTCAGTCTTTTCATAAACACTCCAGCCTGAGGGCGTGTCACCAAATGCTGGTATATGCTCTTCTGTTCACATTCTGTCATTGTACCCTAACACCTATCTTGTCTGGAGATTTCAGTAATGTGACAAGGATTATAGCTTCCCACTTTGAACACAGGGCATAAGATCAGATTTCTGTCTGTTCTTGCTAGAAAGCAAGAGTGATTAGGGACAGCATTTAGCTGTCTGTCTGTCTGGTTTTACTGTGAGCATCACATGTTAGGAAAAGCTAGTTCATCTGTCTGTGTGTTTGGGATTCAACAGTATAGACTGTCAGACTAACACTGATTGAAGGTGGACTGGGAGGGGAAAGCCTATCTGTCCAATGGCTCGCCATTGGCTTCCTATTACAGCATTCTCCCCTGAGACTTGCTCTGCATGCTCATTCACCTACCTCCCCCTCTGCTTGCTCCCCTTCCTTTCTTACCCCTTCATTACTGATTCACAGCTAGAGGCAGCACGGTGGCGGTGGCGGCAGCAGTAACGGGGCAGCGACAGCGACAGCAACAGCAGCAGGGCTGCTTGTCAGGAATCACGGATTGCAATGAGCTCATCCTTTTCTCCTTGCAGCTTCACAACTGCCCTGGCTTCCTGGCTACAGCTACTGCCGCCTGCTCGCCTGCTCGTACACAGATATATATTCATATTCATTCTCTCTCTCTCTCTCTCTCTCTCTCTCTCTCTCTCTCTCTCTCTCTCTCTCTCTCTCTCTCTCACACACACACACACACACACACACACACCCCTCTCAGTCACACATGCTAGAGCCCTCTGAGCTTGTCCATTTTGACACATGCATCTGAACTCTTCCTGCTCCGCTCCTGGCTATTTTTCCAGGATTCAGTTGCTTTTGCCTTTGCCATTTTTTATTTACAGCAACCTTTGATTTCCTTCTCTAGTCTACTCCAGGGCTTGTGCATAGTTGATAATTTAGACATAATGTTTTTCTTGTGGCGACATTAGCTGACAGTTCCCATCACAGACCATTTTGTGCATCCTCCTGGGGAGACGGAGCCTGGCTCCCCTCTATCTGCAGTTCTTAGGATTGTGGATGAGAGATCCAGCTTTCTCATTCTGGATACCTATTTACTGCTCATGGAAGAAGGGGTGCCCTGCCCAGCCCCAGCTGCTAAGCTCACACCTCCTGTCAAAAAGTCCCAGGACATGCACGACGAGAGGAGCAAGCTGGTGAATGAGTATGCATGTCGAGTGCTGGAACTTCTGGGGATGGGGCATCGGCTGTTTGTGCCACGGCTTCTGGCGGTGAGATTGTTTTTCATTGAACTTAATTTGTAGAGAGTCTGTGTAGTCCTCTATGAGAATGTCACTCTGGAGGCTTGCGGGTTCCTGTTTTCTTCCCTTTCAACCCTTTCTACTGAGGAGGGTTCAGTGGCCACTGCTGTGTAGCTTCCTTGAAGCCTGGACCATGCCACTCCTTAATTGGCTATAGGAAATTATGGCTCTTTTCTCAGAGCCGAGGGTCATATTAGTAGCATTATCTCTGTGGCAAGGGGGGGGGGGCATTTTCAGGCTGTCTAGGCTCAGCAATGAACCAGAAAAACCCCAAAACTTGATGTGGGTGTTCTGTTATTTATTTCTGCAAAGGGTTAAATTTTACAACAGAAATAGCCATCTATCTAGACTATGCAAGGCTGGCTTCCCAACCTCCTCAGATGATTGCCAATTAGATTCGGGCAATGGGATTTATTACCTAAAAATCCTTGGGTAAGGAATTGCACGCTTCTCTCCTGGGGTGATTGAACTATGTGTCTATAAAATGGCATACAGCTACTAGGTCTGTTCTATGAGTCTGAGAAGTCTGGCTTGTTTGTTATTTGATTTTCTGGATAAGAGAAAAATCAGCCTTCTTCATTTGCTGTCAAGGGTTAAAATTAAATACCCACAATTGCTGTGGCAGGGTTTCTCTTCAGTGGTTCCAGAGCTGTACCTAGCAACTGTTGGGTGATATAATTGGTCTACAGTAGTCCTATACCATCACTTGGTAATTGGAAGGAAAAAAAAAAAAACCTTTGTCTGTGTTATAGACTAGAATTTTAATGCTATTCTGGGTTTATATGATTCTCTCAGATGCATATCTTTTCAGTACAGTGTTTATTTGACTGGATTTAATTCTTCTCTTCCTCCATTTCTTCTGTCTGATCATAACAGACATTCTGTAGCCATGTGTATGAGAGATTTCCTACCATGAAAAAAGTCAGTTGATCATTGCAAGATGAAGTTAGATATGACGAGCAGTATAAAATTAAAGGGATGTTATTTGAGAAATATGACTTTTTTTCCATGTGGGGAAGAATTTTTACAAATCTGAGTATATATGTTTTAATTTCTAGGTAAACTGATTCACAGTTTAATTTACAAGGGGAAAAATGGAAAGATCCTTATTAGAAATGAGTTTTATTTTTAAGTCCAGAAAATTTGTTGCTAGAAATTGCTAATATACATTTAAACAAATTCCTTGCATCTCTGAGTCTTGGTGTAACAAATTTCCAAGTCTTAAAGGCTACTTACCTGTGATTCAAGGGCTTCTACTGATGACTTCACAGACCCTGGTGTAGCCTATTTTATTTTCAAGTTTTCAGTATTTTAGAGTAAAACATGAATTGATAGCTTAAAAGATGTCTCACAGTCATGTCTGTACTAAAGATAAATTTAAACTTCTGGTTTTAAACATTTAATTAGCAATAAAATTCACAGGGAGTTGGGCTCCCAAACTTGAGATCTTAGGGAGGTTACATATGTCCCTGTGTTTCAGATGCACAAATCTGGATTCAAATGATGGATCTAAAATAAGTGCTTCCCTCAGGGGTTTTTGGACTCTACATTATAGAGCCTAGGCAATAGTGCTAACTGTATGGCAAAAGACTAACATATGCTGAGCTGTATTTGTGGCCGTTTAGAAGTCTCTGGCATTGCTATACACAGTTGCCCTTGAAAGATTATTGATAGAACCCTTGGTTGTATGTAGCTTATATGTGGGGAGTCCTTTAATTAACATGGTGGCTGTGAATTGGGATCTGCTATCCAAGAAGTTATCACTCAAAGTTTAGCTTGTATACTGGGAGGGTGGGGGATGGGCTTAGTTGCTCAGCTCAGTCTTATTGGACTGACTCATGATTCAGGATTGATGGTGGTCCTAGGAGGCATCTTACCACATGCAGTATCAGTATCTGTCCATTTCCAGCTGGGAGGCCAAGACAAAAGTTTAAGACATGACTCTGCCTTTTTAGTTATGTTTTAAACATGACTGCAAACAAACATGTACAGATAAGTTATTTTATTTTAAAATGTCAATACATTTCTTCATTATAAATTAGTTTCTTTAAAAAAAAAAAAAAAAAAAGTCAAAGCCAGGTACAGCTGTGCTTCCCTTTGACCCTGGCACTCAGGAGGCTGAAGCCAAGGATCATCTCGTGCTACATAGTGAGTTCCAGGCCAACCTGTCCTACAAAGTGCCTCATGTAAAAAACAAAAACAAGCAAGTAAATAATGACTTATCCAACCAGAGCTGTAGATTTGCTCTTTGAGCTTTATTTATAGTTCTTAATTGACACAGAGAGAACTAAATGATGAGGCTTGTGTGACGGTGAGAGACCAGCAAATACAGGATACACATTTAGGGTCTATATGATTTACCTCTCAAAAATACAGACAGTAAAGAACAGTCCCTCCAATAGATCAAGTACTTAAACATGTACTTCATTTTGGATATTACCACGATGCATCAGCTCCATGTGATGACTTAGCAAACATGTTTCTTTATTGGAATTAAAATACCCAAATAGATGTAAACATCTTACACATCAGCTACAGGTTCTCCTTATCCTCTTCTAAAGGTTCTTAGGCCTACAACAGTTGAGGGGAGACTAAACAGAAAACCTATAGGACATCATAAATGAAAGAAGAAAAGGCCATTCAGAATAAAAACAGTGCAGAGGAGAAAAGAACCATGCAGCTTCCCCTGCCCCAAAAACTCACCCAGAATTTGTTGCTTAGTAGAGAGCTTGAGGAAAAATTTCTCATCCAAGAGTACTTAGGAGTTTAGAATAGAAACATCTGGAACTAAAACTCAGCTATTAGAACTGTTTCCACCCAATTTTCTTCTTTAAAAAAGAAAGAAAATGTGTTATTCTTACACTGCATTTTTCAGTGGGAAAACACATTGAATGTGGTGTCAGCAGAAGCACATAACACATGGCCAGAGGTTTTTCACTGCTGATGAACTTTGTGGGGGAAGAACTTTTACTCCCTTTACAGTCAGGATTCTTTTTTTCTCTCTAGGGCTTTTTTTTTTTTTTTTTTTTTTTTTTTTTTCATTCATATGACATGAGAAGTTACTATCATGTCATTAGATATTAAAATTAGTCTCACCTATATTTTCAATACTGCTCCTCTGGATATTTCCACAGTAAGTTCAAAAGACTTCCAGTAAAGATTGAGGGTGTGTGCGCACACACACACACAAACACACACACACACACAAATGCACACATTCAAGCAAATATTCTAGCTGTTCATTTAGTAACCATTGCAATATTTCATTTTAATGAAAAATGTTATGCTATCAAAATATACCCTAATATGTTTTTAGTTTATGGGCTTTTCTGAAATAAAGCAAAGGTAAAAAACTACTGGAGGCCAGGTTATCTTCTCTTTTTACCTCTATTGCTAGCATCTGTAGAGATTGCTCAATGAAGGGAGATTATTGCTTTTTACAAAGTTAAAAACTCAAGTACAGAAGATGTCATGTGTATACTTTTTATGCCCCTCCAAAGTCCCAAAACATCTTCATGTTAAAATAAGTTCAAAATCAGTTCTCTAATTTGGATTGTGTGAATTTTGTCTCTTAATCCTGTGTCTGCTGTACCTAGTAGAGCGTATATGAATCTATAGACCACACTTATATTGATGTTTGTTGTGTGCTTGACTATTTTATTTCTATTACTGCGGCAATGTCAAAAAATATGCTAGGATGACCACCTCTCCAAGATATTTCTTACTACCTACTTGGAAAAAAAAAAAAAACAGAAGTAGAATTTGTATAAATGTCTTTAATCAGACCGACAGGCTACATATGTAATCCTGTACAAATGAAGGAATGAGTGATGTCGCCTCTGAAGATGTAAGGGATAAACATAGTTTACATTATGAAAAGACTGTCATAAAGAAAGAGTTGTGTATTGGTAAACCACTGATTTATTTAGATGTTATTGTGTAGATGTTACTTCTGACCACTGTTACTTAACAGTGTTGAGGAATACTTGCCTTTTGATAGTTTACTGTTCCCTTGCAATTATTTAAAGGTACTGTAGAAAAACTTAAGAATTGACCAGTAAAGATGTGAAAAAAAAAAGGTTCATCTTTTATTGGTTATGCTTATAAACCAAAAGTTAATAATTTTCCAGTTGAGGAATAATAGCCTTTTCAGTGTAAATCAAGTCTAGCTTGATGGGATTCTGTGGTTAGAAGCCAGGACATCTTATGGGGGGTACTTGGTTTGGTTACAGAAGAGTTTGTCTTTCTGTTAAAGCTTAAGACTTATCAGCATGAAATCATATGCTAAGCCTGTCTTCATTGTCAGGGGATTAATATTCATATAACTCCAAGCTTAATTATAGCCATTGTTATCATCTTTATAGCAGGTAATTATTAATTCGTGTGGATTAGATCCTGGTTGAGGCCATGTGTTCTTTTCACAGGAAGCACTTCTCATTGTGCCTTAGACTAACACTGATATTAATGCTTGACATCTCTGAAACATGTATTTAATAAAATACATTCAGTGCTTCCCAAAGTATGAACATATAGTCTTTCATATATGTAATATATATTTAAGGGATGTGAGGAGGATAAGGAAAGGACAAGAAAGGTATTAAAAGGCTAGGTAAGTTTGTCTCTGAGTTGTGAGATGTTATGTTAAACTTTAAACTCCTGTCTTCCTTAAGCTAAGTAGTTACATCTGTGGGTAAAGAGCTTGCTGTGCAGGGAGGAAAATGTCAGTTCTAATCCTCAGCACCTACATTAAAAACAAGATGCCATGGTGTGTACCTCTAACCCCAACACCAGGGAGTAGAGTTGGGGATACCCCATGGGTATCACTGGCCAGCCAGGCTAGATAAAACAACAAATGTCTGGTTCTGTGCAAGGCCTTATCTGAAAACATGAAATAGAGAGGCAACTGAAGGCCTGGTGTCACCTTGGGCTCTTTAAGCATTCACACATGGGCAAGTTTACTACAGTGCCCATTTTGCTTTTATGTGAGGAACTATGACTCTGTAATACAAATCTAAAACCAAACCAAACACTCAGTGAAACTTCCAGGTAGATACACACACACATAAATTATCATTTTTAAAGCATTTTTAAAAACAAACTAAAGATCAATAGCTCGGGGTTAGAACATATGATTAGTGTGGGTGAGGGCCCAGTTCTGTTCCCAGCACCAAATACCTACTTTGTGTCAAGTTCCTAGTGAGGCATCCAAAGCTTTGTAAACTAGGAAGGGTCCATGCCTCAGCTGTAGAGGGAAAACCTCTTAGATACAGTTGTCAGAAAATGGAGTTTCCCCTATAAGCTTATAATGCACTTAATGGCATTGTGAAGATGTTTGAGGTGATACTTAATGATTAAAGAAGTCTTTTAAAGATAGGAAACTGGAGGAAGCCCCTTTGGGATCAAAGTAGGATTGCAGGTTATCTTTAGAACACCAAGGAGCAAAGGGTTTTTAATTTTGTTACTTTATTTTATGTCAATGGATGTTCTCATATCTGTGTGCCATGTACATGCAGTGCTGGCAGACGCTAGCTAGCAGAAGCCATTGGGTCCTCTAGAACTGGAATTACAGATGGTTGTAAGTTTCCATGTTGGTGCTAGGAGCAGAAACCCCTGCCCCCTATTCTCTGTAAGAGCAACAAGGACTCAGCCACTGAGCCATTTCTCTAGCCCCCAAAAGAGTCTTTTAAAAAAGATTTATTTATTTTTATAATGTATATGAGTACTGTATATATATGTACACTTACATGCCAGAAGAGGACATCAGATCCCAGTATAGATGGTTGTGAGCCACCCTGTGGTTATTGGGAATTGAACTCAGGACCTCTGGAAGAGCAGCTAGTGCTCTTAATCATTGAGCCATCTCCCCAGCCCCCAAAGGAGGTTTTTAAGTGCCTTTTGCTTAGTGGAATTTCTTTTTTATCATCGCAGTGAAATCATTTTTATTGAGATCCACAAGAAAAATTATTAGAGCCAGGCGGTGGTGGCGCACGCCTTTAATCCCAGCACTTGGGAGGCAGAGACAGGCGGATTTCTGAGTTCGAGGCCAGCCTGGTCTACAGAGTGAGTTCCAGGACAGTCAGGACTACACAGAGAAACCCTGTCTCAAAAAAAACAAAACAAAACAAAACAAAACAAAAAAAAACAAAAAAAACAAAAAAACAAAAAAAAAAAAAAAAAAAAAAAAAAAATTATTAGAACTTAGATTATAGATGTTTTATTTTTTATAACAAATAGGGGTTGTGTTCACATGTGTGAAGGTGTGATCGTACACTGGAGGAAAACACAGGGGTCCTCCTCTATCATTCTCTGCCTTCTTTCACCTCACTGAACTTGGAGCTAGGCTGGCTAGCCTGCAAGCCCTAGCAATCCTCCTGTTCCTATCCCATCATAGCACTGTAGTTACAGAGTTTTACGCTCAGCTTTTTACATAGGTGCCAAGATTCAGACTCAAGCCTTCATGCTTGTGCCCTCAGTGCTCTGACCATGGAGCAACCTTCTCCAGCCCCTGGACTACATTCTGAGTGCAGTTATAAATATCAGTGATGGTAGGCACTGTTTTTAACCACAAAATATCATTATGTAAGAATATTTGAGCAATAGAAAGATAATTTACCAAGTCATTATCCGTTATGTTGTTTTGGACTTAATATTTCATATAATTTATCTTGCTTTATTTTCAAGATGAGAAAATGTGTGCAACATCACAAGTTAGTCAGAGATGAAATTAGAATGTATTTATTTCAGCCTTTGCAACCATATTTAACTCCCTTTATATCCTAAGTACCTTCCAGAGATTGAGGTTCCATTTCTGTACTTCCAATCTTGGCCTTCCTTGTTATGTGATGTCACAGCTCTTTTACATCTTGGGTTCAACTGAGTTAGAGAAGCTAGTACTAATAGTGTTTTCTTATTACCATCATTGTTGTAGTCATTGTGGTGTGTGTGTGCGCGCACGCGCGTGTGTGTGCGTACGCGTGCTACCATGCGCTCACTCATGTGTCTGTCTTTTTGTCTGTGTGGTGGGAACATACACATCATACACATGCATGGGTGAGCATTAGAGAACAATTTTGTGGAGTTGTTTCTTTCATTCCACCTTTACATGAGTGCTAAAGATTAAACTCGTGTTATCAGGCTTACACAGTGTCCTAGTTAGGATTGCTATTGCTATAAGGAAACATCATGACCAATAAGCAAGTTGGGGAGAAAAAGGTTTACTTGGCTTACACTTCCATATCACTGTTCATCCTCAAAGGAAATCAGGACAGGAACTTAAAACAGGGCAGGAACTTGGAGGCAGGAGTTAATGCAAGGCCTTGGAGAGGTGCTGCTTACTGACTTTCTCAACATGGCTTGCTCAACCTACTTTTTTATAGAACCTGGACCACCAGCCCAGGGAAGGCACCACCCACAATGGACTGGTCCCTCTCCTACCAATCACTAATTGAGAAAGTGCCCTATAGCCACATAGAACCTGGACCACCAGCCCAGGGAAGGCACCACCCACAATGGACTGGTCCCTCTCCTACCAATCACTAATTGAGAAAATGCCCTATAGCCAGATTTTATGGACGCGTTTTCTTGATTGAGCTTCCCTTTTCCAAAATGACTATAGCTTGTAACAAGTTGACATAATGCTAGCCAGTACATATAGTAAGTGATTTAGCTACAGGGCTATCTTGCCTGCCTGCCAACAGCATTATAAGTGCATAGCCACCAGGTGATTTGACTTCTACTGTCCAGAGACTCAACCTGAGGTGGGCTTCAGTGCAGCCCACGTGCATGGCACTGCCTGCAAAGCACTGCCCTTGGGACTGTGGCCTCATACAAGAACTACCTCTGTCTTCATTGCCATTCCAACATGACTAAGTGTCCAATGTGTGAGGAAGAAGTATTCTTCATTCTTGATCCTAGCCTCTCTGCCATTTTATGTGAGCTCAATAACCAGGCTTGAAATTAGGTCCTGAGCAGATTTAGAAAATCAGGTAGCCAAGCCACCAGGTCAGAACCCCCTTTATTTCTCCAGCTTTTAAGACTCAATTATGTCATAGGATCTTACTTTCAAGTTCTGAAGGATAACCTAGAGCAATATCCTGTAATGTCTGTGGGTCTATGGGACCACACTGGACAAAAACTCAAAAAGAGGTAACCCATTCCTGGTACTGAGGTTTTTGTCCAGTAGTGTGTGACAATACTAATAACCTGATTGGCATATTGTCCCTTCATTCTAGGGTGACTCCATTTATACTCTTTTTATGTATGTATAGATATTCATTAGTGTGTATCAGAGATTTTGCCACCATTGTTTTTAATTTTTTACTAGAATATTACAGAAAATATTGCAAAATCTAAAGAAAAAAGTCATCTATTGTCCTTTTATCTGAGTAAACATTTTGTTGTGTTTCATTTTGGTCTTTTTTCCAAATGATTGATTTCCACATGGTGATTTTTAAAAAGTGAATTTAGCAAACTTTTGTTAGTATGAAGTCAGTAGTTAAGTGGATTGCTTCGTTTACTTTTTCATTGCTTTCTGTAGTTGTTGGATCTAGTCCTCATTTTCTTCATTTGAGCTGCTGCTGCCATGAGTGAAAGGCCATCTTCCCATTAGGTGTTTATTATGTAGCGCTGATGGGCCTTGATCCTGTGAATAAAATGTTCAAGGTGAAGTCACAGGTTAATCCATTTTCTTCCCTCTCCCTCTCCCTCTCCTTTTCTCCCTCCCCCTCTCCCCCTCTCCCCCTCTCCCCCTCTCCCCCTCTCCCCCCCTCCCCCCTCTCCCCCTCTCCCCCTCTCCCCCCCTCCCCCCCTCTCCCCCCCTCCCCCCTCCCCCCCTCTCCCCCTCTCCTCCTCTCCCCCCTCCCCCTCTCCCCCTCTCCCCCTCTCCCCCTCTCCCCCTCTCCTCCTCTCCCCCTCTCCCCCTCTCCCTTTCCTCTCCCTGTCTTCCCCCTTCTCTCTCCTCCCCCTCCCCTTCCCCCTCCCCCTCCCCCTCCCCTTCCCCCTCCCCCCCCAACTTCTAGCTTAGTAAACTTTTTCTGGACCTACTATTATAATCTCCATATAATATATATTAAATGTTAATTTGTTAATAATTGTCTCTTACATTGCTTTAGGATTTATGATTTCTGCATGTCTCATGCCAGTGTGTTCTGAATAGTAGAAATACTAAAAGTATCTAATGGTATATTCATGGAAATCCATAATATTTTTTTGTAATACATTTACTAGTTTAATGGGCACAGGCTGAAGTGTAGTGATGTGTCTTGGCGATTGTTTTACAGACCTCAAAGGAAGACCTCCTGCAGGCTGATTTTGAAGGTGCTTTGAAGTTTTTCAGAGTTCAGCTTCCAAAGAGATACCGGGCAGAGGAGAATGCGAGAAGATTGATGGAGCAGGCTTGCAATATCAAAGTAAGATCCGTGAACTTACATATGATGACAGTATAGCTTACATGTTGAATGATGTAAACATAGCAAAGCGTGTTCACCTCCTCGTGTCTGTGTTGCTGGTTTCTCAGTGTGTTTTAGGGTTGTTGTGTACACACTATTCTCTCCTAGATTTTTTGTCATTTCAGGATGTTGACAGTTGTTCTACCTTTAGTAGGACTCACAGTGAAAGGTTGGGGGCTCAGATTGTAATAAAAGGGAGGCAGTTATCTTTTAGGTGGGGCTCTGGAATGGGCTGCTATAATAGTGGTTTCTATGACAGCATACTTGCTATTTAGCTTTTGCCATCTGTTTTAAGATTATTTAGGACAGAGCAGGAAAAATATGTGAAGCAGTTCTTTCCTTTTCTTTAAGTACTTAAACAGTTTGAGTCTTGGTCTGTCCAGAGCCATCTCACATCTGCCAGATCCCTATAGATTTATTGGTCTGTGTTATGTGTCTGACTAAACAAATATTGTAAATTAACTTAAAATTGGAAGCTGTATCCAGACAAATGAAAATTAAGTTAGGTGAGCATATTTTCTCTAAAAGATTTAGAACGAGTTTCCTAATGTCAGTACATATACCTCCAAAAATATATTTACTTAATCATGACATAAATATAAATTTGTTTATTAAACCAAAAGACATTATGGATCTTATATCATCGTAGATGAAAACAGACAATAAATAATTAACAAAATAAATTATTTATGTCAGAAGGTGATAAGTAGCTGGGCAGTGGTGGCACACACCTTTAATCCTAGCACTTGGGAGGCAGAAGCGGGCAGATTTCTGAGTTCGAGGCCAGCCTGGTCTACAGAGTGAGTTCCAGGACAGCCAGGGCTATATAGAGAAACCCTGTCTCTTAAAAAAAAAAAAAGTGATAAGTAGATGTAGAAAAAGAAAAAAGGAAACAAATGCATAGTGATGTTTTTACTAGTGTATGTATGTAGACCTCCGTGAGACATGAATGAGACAGAGGCAGAGGGTAGGTAAGTCATGGGGAATAATGCTCCAGGCAGGGAAGAGCCGGTTGGAATGTCCTGAAATCAGCTCAGGCCCCGTGAGTGTAAAGGATGACATGTTGGCCAGGGGAGCTAGAGAAGAGTGTGGGAATTAGAATAGAAATTACAGGGCTCACAAAGGAGCAAAGAGTTGTCAGTTGTTATATTCAGGTTTACTTTGAAGTGGCAAGGAAGTATGTTGTGGGTTCTGAAAAGATGGCATATATCAGCTATATGATGGGTAAGAATGGGTAAAAGAAGTAGAGAGTGCACACAGAACCTGAAGTCATCCATGGGTGAGCTGAACCAGGATAGCAGCAGTGGAGAAGAAATAGATTAAAAATGGGAAAAACCTTGACATTTTTACTGTGTGTAAATTTAGTTGTGAGAAGATGAGGCAAGCTCATTCTAGATTTTGAACTAAGCAAATAAAACAAGTATTGCCATTAATTTAATGAGCTCATTACTTAAGATACTATTAAATGAGCCTAATAAATAATTGATTTGGAGTTTTTCCAGGTACTATGCCACTGCAAAACAACAATAAATTAAAAAACAAAAGGCAAAGTTTCCCTGTATAGCCTTAGCTGGCTGGCCTCTGAGTGCTGGCATTACAGGTATGTGACACCAGGTCCAGCTTGTGGGCTTGAAGTACTGTTCTCAACATCCATTTTTATTTTTAATTCTAACCTATTTTAAAATAAAGTATAAATGCCCCAAAGCACAAATCAACGCTGAAAGTAAATAACTGAATAGGAAAAAAATTATGGCTTTTGTCTTTCAGATGAACCCCATATTTTAAAAGATCACTTTTTAAGTATTCCCCCCTCCAAAGACCTCTCAAATTTTCATCTTGCATGCTATGTTGCTGAAGTCTTCAAGACTAATTATTTCAGCTGAGCATAGTAGCATATTCTTATTATTCCAACACTCAGGCAGTTGAGGCAAGATTGATTCAATTTTAGTTTGAAGTCAGCCCAGGCTAGACACATTTATCTCAAAACACAAACCAGAAAGATAGGAAGATAGACTGGCTGAACTAAATGTCTTAGCCAAAATTATGTTTACTCATAGATATTGAAGGTGTATTCTGAAGGCTGGGGACTGTTAAATAAATTTTGTGGTGAGTAAATTTGAAACAATTTTTTTGCTGCTGGTTGTTCCAGAGATGCCAAGAGAATTACAATTACCTGGGTTACATTTAGATTATGATTACTTTAGAAGTTTGTTAAAGTAAAACATTCAGTTCTAAGATATAAATGTACACCAGCCCTGATAACACATGCTTTTAATTCTAGCCCTTGGGAGGCACCTGTGAGTGGATCTCAGTGAATTCAAGGGCAGCCTAATCTACATGACAAGTTCTAGACTATCCAGGGCTACATAGTGAGATTCTGTTTCAAAAAAATAAAACTATAAAAGTAACATACAAAAGGCAACATTAACTAGAAGAAGGAAGTTAGGAAAGGAAGACAAGGTATTGGCTGATTATTTTACACAAGGAACTATGCTAGAGAACTCAGGAAATATGGATTAAAATGGGCCTTGGGGGAGTGAAAGAGATAAGCAGGGTGGGATGGGGTGGGTTTAGGAATGAAGAAATCCATGGGAGGGGAAATTACACAGTTATGCAAGACTTAAATGTAGGTCCTGATCAGAGATTAGGGAGGGAAGGGCTGGGGGATTAGAAGACAGGCAAGGTAAGCCAGCCTTGGGAAGCAATCTGAGTTTTAACCTGAGAATTCTGGTAAGGACTGAGAGGTTTTGAATGAAAGACAGAGATGGCCAGATTTATGTTTTAGACATGTCGTTTTATCTGCTGTGTGGAAAATGCATTGATGGGTGCCTTATGATGTTGGTGACAGCACTGTTCAAACACCCGTGCACAATCAAGAGAAGAGTGACAAGGGTGACTGTTATGAACTAGAGAGAAATGAACAGGAGATATTAAATAGAATCACCAGACCTCATGATTAGATGAGAACTAGGATGGGGAAGAGAGCCGGGGAAGGAACTTGGCATTCCTGTGTTGGCGCTTGGTAGTCATATCACACTGAGAAAGAAAAGAAGAGAGTAAATTGTATGAGTGGGTAATAAAGAGTGTACGATGTGTTACATTGCTGGCATAGAGCCCCACACTCGTATCCAGATAAGTAGAATAGCTAATAGTCAGGTAGATATTGAAGGAAGAGCTGAGCTAAAAATATATATTTGGAAGTCATACTATTAAAAGGTAGGAGTCAGTGAATAAAGGATGATACCAAGTGTTCAAAGAGAAGGTTGAGGATCAGTGCATAAGCATAAACATGAACTGTGTTTAGATGAGGGCAAAACTAAAAATGCAGAAGTCTCAAGAGTAAGAGATGTGAATGTTAAGAGAAAGGGCATTGTTATCAGTAAAATACATCGAGGTCCTGGGTTCTATCCTCCGCACAAGAGAAGGAAGATGATAAGGGCAAGTTAAGCAAGTATCAGTGGTTCCTAGAAGTCGTGTAATGTATTGAGGACTGGAAATGGACCTGGTACAATGCGTAATG
Source organism: Arvicanthis niloticus (assembly GCF_011762505.2). Lineage (NCBI taxonomy): Eukaryota > Metazoa > Chordata > Mammalia > Rodentia > Muridae > Arvicanthis > Arvicanthis niloticus. The sequence continues at coordinate 47,169,139 of NC_047667.1, read as the reverse complement.
GTCAAGAGGTACATTAAAGGATGGCCTTAGAGGGAGCAGTTTCAGTGGAGTGAGGAACAAGAGCCAATCATTAGAAGGATAAATAGGAAGTGAGTCAGTGGAGGAATGGAGATGAGGCACTTTAACTAAAAGGCTGTAGAGGGCAGGAAGTGGACGAAATAGCCAGCAAGTAAGTCAGAGGGTAAGTACATGAGCAGGATGGAAGATGGGCACAAAATACATGGGGTGGGGGGAGTGGCAATGTTGAGTCTTTAAATACTGAAAAGGAAACCTTAATGAAACGTACTTTTATACTGAGCATCTGCAGTGTGCCAGGTTCTATGCTAAATCTAAAGGATATGAGGCTGAGATAAAGCAAGTGTGCTCTCTGAACTCACAGAGCTCATAGTGCTGTAAGGAAGATGTTAGTAAGATAACCACATTAGTAATATAGAATACATAATATATAATTAGTAACATAGTAATTAGTTACAGAGATGGGAATAAAGTAATGAAGTTATTAGTAATTAAGTAAGATAACCACATGAGTAATACAATTACAGAGATGGGAATGTAACTGTAGATTTCTTGCCATTGTCTTAGTTATTTCTTTATATTTATGATAAAATATTCAAGCAAAGTAACTTAAAGAAGAAAGGGTTTGCCTTGGCTTATGGTTTTAGAGAGGTATAGTCCATCATGACAGGAAAGTATAGCAGTGGGAAGGAAAGGTGTAGAGGTAGAAACCAGAAGGATGAATGGTCACATCTCATCTACACTCAAGAAGCAGAGCTAGAACAAGAAGTGAAGCCATGCTATAAAGTCTCAAGATCATGCCCAGTGTGACCTACTTCCTTCAGCAAGGCTTCACTTCCTAAAAGTTTGCAACAGCCTTCTCAAACAGTATCACTAGCTAGGGGTCAGATACTCAGACACATAAGCCTATGGGGGTAACTTCACAGTCAAACCACATCTAGCATGTACAGAGTCCTGTGTTCCAACCCCAATACCACGTAAACTAGATGTGGTGGCATATTGCCCTAAGGATACGGAGGCAGAGACAGAATGACAAGTCAAAGCTCACCTGCAGCTCCATAGTGATTTCTTTTTTTTTTTTTAAAGATTTATTTATTTATTATATATGAGTACACTGTAGCTGTCTTCAGACACACCAGAAGAGGGCATCAGATCTCATTACAGATGGTTGTGAGCCACCATGTGGTTGCTGGGATTTGAACTCAGGACCTCTGGAAGTACAGTCAGTGCTCTTAACCACTGAGCCATTTCTCCAGCCCTCCATAGTGATTTCTAAGCTGTTCTGGGATACATGAGTCCCTATCCCCAAAGCAAAACCATATTTATAAGTAAGACTATTGCTCAGAACACTAACAAGGATATACGAGAGTAAAGAAAAGAAACCTGATTTTAACTCAGTAATTTAAGGACATGTTCTAGAATTGAGATGATAAAGGTATTCTAAAGTAGGATAATCTTATTTATGTACAGAGACTGTCAGAAGGGAGAGTATAATAGCTTTTAGAAACTGAGAGGGGCAATGTGACTGTCATCTAGTTATAAGGACATACGACACCAAAACACTCTCTACCTGTCAATAAGGAGAAACCCACAGAAAAAAGAAAAGTTGAAGATTCAACAAGGAAAAAGAAATGCATGAATAGTAAAGCACCTTCAATGAAGTAGTGCTTCCTCTCAGAAGAGTAGGTCTTTCATCCATTACAGTAGGGAAATAAGCAAGGGAGAGATGGATGGAGGAGTAAAGGCCGTTGTACACTTGAGTGAGGAGGAAATAGGAGCGGTTCCATCAGAAGCTCTGTGTTATTTCTGTTAAGCAGGACCTAGGATGAAGGAACTGTAGTAGAGTAAGAAGTCTGAAGCACATGGAAAAGGTTTTAGGCATTGCAGAAAACAAAAGAATTGCTGAACTGTATGAAGAGAGCATGAGTCTTTAGTAGCAAAAAAAAAAAAATATTTAAATATTTTATGTTTTGTCTAGAAATCTTCAGCAGTATAAATGTATATTTGGAGAAAGGAGAAAGTTATTTCAACCTGAGTTGGGGTTTGCCTGCATAAGGCAGAGGGTAGTGATATGTTCGTAAGATGATCTTGGGTAAGAGAAAAAGAGGAAGAAGAAAAGGAAGCATCCCTGATTTGCAGGTTCTGCAGGTTTTAAGGTGTGAATACTCCCAGTCTAGATGGTTTTAATCTACCAGTGACTTAATAGCCATATCAGTTTCCAAATATTGACAGTCATTCTCCTATGATGGTAGCTGCTGCCTCCAGCATATCTGAAGGTTAGGGAGATAGAGCTAGTGGCAGGAGGATCGACATAAGGGACACTGAAGTCTCATTAAACAGAAAGTAAAGACAGAATGGAACTAAGTGACTGGGAAGGGAGAGTATGACATAACGGAGAACTGTTAGACACCATGAATAGAAAGCAGGGAAGATGAGGTGATTAAATGACTTATTTATAGTCACTTGAGGAACAAAACCTTTTTTTCAAAAAATTCTTAAAGGAAGTTTTCTGACACTGTGATCAAAATTAATTGGTTATCACTTCAAGTTGGTTGCAGTAAAACCATGCCAGTAGCTATTGGCATCACAGTCAGCCATGATGTGCTTCTCTTTGTCCTAACAGCAGGGTCATCATTGCTTCTGGTTCATGTGGATCACATGTTCAAACCTTCAAAATGTGTGAAGAAGAATAAATAAAAATAGCAGAGGCAATTGAGTGCACTGGGAGTGAGTGAAGAGGCCGCTCTTGGCTAAATGGACAGTCCTAACCTGGCCTGTGGCTTATACAGCAGAACTGTCATGCTATTCTGTTCTGGAAGAGTAGTTACCAATGGCAAGGTGTTACTGTAAGGCCCCCCACGAAGGGAGGACCTCACCCAAGCCTCAGGAATTCGAAGCCACCCATTAACTCACAAGACACTGAACTTGATGCAATCAGCAAGAGGTATATTTCAATCAACATGTTGCGGTCAAGACCCATGACCCATGCAGGGGCAGTGGGTTCTGACCCCGGGGCTTTGGAGACAGAATTTAAAGCCAAAAACCACAACTCAAGGGGTGGGACCACAACCCAGGGGGAGTAAAGGAGGGTTATTGGGGAGTACCTGTGGAAAGTCCCAGCCCATTATTTAGTTTGTGACAGGGTCCAAGGAACAGTCATGGGGAACATTTTGTATAGGCTATTCTCTAAGAGCCTATTCATAATCAACCATCTATCTTGTGGTCAGCCAAGTTCCTGACCTACACTCTTGGTTCTGTTCAGTCTGCTAGGAGTTTTTGAAAAATTTTAACCCTTTCATTACCATAGTAACTGATTGCTTCAGAACATTCTAAACTGTGTTCTAGCTTAATTACCTATGCACTTGGCTAGTCAATCTCCAATCTTCCAGAATAGATGAGTACAACTTGAACTTACCCTTCATAAATCATTATTTTTGTGATAGTGGTGAATTCCCTTACCTTTTTCCTTCTGAGAACTCCATCTATATATATTTTTAAAGACTTGTATTTATTTATTTTATGCATGAGTGCTCTATCTGCATGTATACTTGCATACCAGAAGAGGGCATCAGATTCCATTATAGGTGGTTGTAAACGACCATGTAGTTGCTGGGAATTGAACTCAGGACCTCCAAAAGCTCTGACAGTATTCTTTACTGGTGAGCCATCTCTCTAGCCCGTCCATCCATATTTGTAACCATGGTTTTTAATTCATTTGAGAATAACTTCACTCTAAACCAAAATTATAAAGAGTATTAATACTTAAATCAGTTTGCTTCTTATTGCATGCTGTTTGCTATTTATTGCTAACCATTGTTGTATGTGAATAAGAATGTACTCTCCCAAATAAAAATTTCTTTTGAATTATTAAAAGCCACACAGAAGCTTTTGTTAACTCTATGGAGCCACATTCTCTGCCCTTACATGCAATAGTGAAGAGGTTCTTATTTTATTTATTTACTTTTTAAATGTTATAAAATTATGTATTGTGTTCCTCTCCTGTAAAGACCTCTCTATAATATGGACAAAACACTTGGGACTTTTTTAAAAATACTATAATCCCTTGCTGAAGAAATGTTCATTATGTTTTAGAATACAGAGATGTGGTGATTAGTAACTGATAATGAAGTAGTTTATAACATATCTTTTATTTCCCTCCCTCTTTTGAGACTTCTAATAGCATTCCTAATCCCCAGTGCACTTCAGATCTGGGACATTGTTTTGTTTTTTCCTAAGAAGCAAGGAGCAGGTAAATGCTGTATGTTGTCGGAAATAATTGGTTGAGTGTAGAAGACAAGCTCTCCTGCACACATAGGCACCAGGCACTTTGCACACTTAGGAAGCTCAGGCTTTATGCTATTCTTATGTGTTGCCAGGCAGGTTGATTGAGTCTGTATTTCATCTTTACCCCTGTACGTACTTCTGCCAGTTCATTAAAAAGAAAGCCATGTCAACATTTAAAATTTAACTTGATGGATGAACTGTGTATTGTTTCAGGAATTATTTTATATAGATATTTTTAAATGCTCTTTTTTCACAGAAAATGAGATAAATTGATACAAAAGTGATATATATATATATATATATATATATATTCTTTTTACAAAAATAAATAGTAAATGTGAAGAATGCTGTTTTGTACCCTTAAGTACAAATCCACATTGGTACTGTGTTCTCCCTGCACGTAATTAACAAGAAAAAGGAACAGCAGAATTGCTTTCTCATCTAGTAATTCCTCCGCCTCTAGAAACTTCATTCCTCCCTCTCTCCACCTTATTCTCTCCTAGCAATCTTTGATAGTCTCAGTAACATTAATGTTTATACTTTGAAAGGGAATTTTCATATTTTTTCTTATATTATCCTGAAGTATTAAGCCAGTTGTTATGATTTATTTTTAACAATGTTGGAGAGTAGACCAAGTCTTTTCTTTAATTGGGAATAGCAGATAACTTCCCCATAACTATTTATAAGATCCACACTTCTTTGAGTTGTGTATTTATTTTTCTATTTCATTTAATATTCAGATTATATTTTAATTGAGCTGATTTGTACAGGAAGATAAATATAATATTATTCTGTCTCCTGTAGCTTGCTCATTGTAAATAATTTGATTCTGTTCTTTTAGTTAGAAATAAAAATGAAATCTAGTGTCTTGTGTACTTAGACTAAGTTAGTTTAAGAAGGCAGCAAGTTTCTTGCTGGCTTTCTGGGGTTTAGTAAAGATATTCCTCAACTTAAGGTGAGTGAGATATAATCATATAAGCCCATCATAAGGTTGCAAATATCATTAAATAAAACAGCTATATCTGGGATATGTAACCAACTGAAGCAAATATAGCTTAACAACATACTACAATGTAGAATGTAGCTTCTTTGCCCTTTGATTCTGTGACTAGCTGGGAAGTGCATCATGAAAATTTAACACATACCACTCACCCGGGTAAAGGTCAAAATTTTAAATTCAAATTGTAAGTATGGTTTCTACTGAACATGTATTGCTTTTATGTAACAGTACAAAATTAAATTAAAAAGAAAATAGTACGTGGGACCCAGTTGGGGAAAGTATGTAACCAGGGCCAGTCCCTGAGGGAAAAGATTTTATCTCTGTCCCTTTTCTCTCACTGCTTTCTGGCTGCTGTTTGGTAGGAAGTTTTGTTCTATTATAATTATATTTCTGCTCCCTGAATCTTTGGCTGCAGAACTAGCCAAGATTCAATAGAAGTGGGGATTATAGACAGGCATCTTCAAAACTACAAACTAGACTACCTTTCCTTTCTTGTTTTCTTTAAGTATTTGATCATAACATGATAAAAACTAAAATATTGCTCAAAGAATTGCCTGCTCCAATTATAATATGTAGCTTACTCAGTCTCTTTCAGATACTTACTGTGGAGTGGAGGGTTCATATTGTATTATAAGGGAATCTTACACTATAAACCATGCGAAGAGGTGCCACAGTTGACCAGGGCAATCTTCTCCTACTCGGTTTGGCACAAGTTCAACACATGCTTCAGTGTTGTCTGTGTGCATTTTATCCAGGAACAGCCTTATTCCCTGTCATCCCTTACCTGAGGGTCACTGTATTCCCAATAAAAGAAGTATCTGTTGATACTTTTGTCCTAAAAAGTTTAGACTGAAATTTCTCACATGTATTTGTCAACTTTTATAAATTTCCACTTAAAGGTAAATAAAGAAGGTAAAGAAGTTTTCTTCTTCCTTGCTTTCTCATTCTCTCTCCCTCTCCTCTGAACTTTTTCTTTTTCTCTTTTCACTTCCCCCATATCTTCTTTTGCCCCCCCAGTTTTTGTGTTTGTATGCATTTGCTATTACTATAATGGTCATAACAAGAGTCTTAGACAGCCTGGGAGTCTCGAGCAACAGAAATTTATTTTCCTAAAGTCCTGGAGACTAAATGCCTAAGATCAAGGGATATTCAGAATTGATTTATGAGAGGACCCTCTCAATGGCACACAGTGGACACATTTTTTAATCTCCTCCCGTCTGTGTGTTCTGTGTCCTAACCTCTTTCCTTAAGAACACAAGTTACTTTAAAATAGAGAGCACCTTGCTTGACATTAATTCCACTTTAAAGGCTTTATGTTTAATACATTTAAACACACTGGGGAGTTAGGGCTTCAACACAAATTTCCCCATTTCTTTTCATAGTCTGTTGAATATAAATGCTTTCCTGGTCTCTCTGAAACTATTCTCTACATCTGAGCATGAGTATTACTTTGCAGCTCTGAGCTCTACCTCCAATATCTACTAACACATGGTGCTTTCCTATTTCTGTCATCATACACCAGTTCTCCAGTCTCTCCTCAGCCATCAGATTACCTGTAAGAGCCTGCTTTTCTTCACAGCTCCACCCCCACTTCTATCAGCCCACTTGTTTGGCAAAGAATTTCAGTCGGTGTGCATGTTAACTAAGAGTTCTGATTTACTTCAATGCTCTGGACTAGTGTGACTTCCCTACATAAACTTACTTACAGTACTGTATACCTCATATGAACTCTCCCCTCCCCCCATTCCGTTCTTTGCCTAAAGGAGAGGCAATGAATTGTACAAGTAGATGTACAATGCCCAATCGAAGAAGAAAGCCTATAGTGTATTTTAATTGAATTGAGTATTTTAAGCAAGAACAGGGTTTGAATAAAATGTTTTACCTAATTTTAGGATAGTCCCTGTTTTAAAAGTTTGTAGCAGACATTTTCCACAAAAAGGAGAGGTTTTCAAGAAAGCTGTCTGATAATCAGAGTGGGGTTTTCAGAGAGCATTCAGAACAGATCTCTGCCTTTACTTCCTGTTCCTTCTAATTTTCTCTACCCACTACCTCCTATGTGCACATTAGGCAGGTTCTGTCCCACCAAGATGAATTCCTAGCCCAGGGGGAGATGAAACTCCTGTAATTACTTCTTGGTACAGAGAAAACAGCAGTCCCCTGTTATCTGAAGGATGCACTCACACTGTTCAGCTCAGCACATTTACTCTGAGTCCACACCAGGATGCCATGCTCTTGTCACAAACTGTCTCTTCTGCCTAGAACACTTCCTTCTGTAGAGTTCTGAAGAAGGTAGGGATTTGGAGGGCTGACCCATCAAGGTTTGATTCTGTCTCTAGTTCCTACTCACTAAGGGATCCCGAGACAGTTACAGAATCTCCTTGAACTCGGTGTTTTCCTAATCATGAAATAAGGCCAATGCCACACAGGGGACTTTCAGAATTAATTAAGTTAAGCAGACATGTGAAGCTCTGGCTCAATTATTTTTCCCGTTTTTTCCCATAGCCGTGTGGTCAAGCAAACTCATTTAGTTTTTAAGACCAGATCATACGGTGTTCCCTCTGGGAACCCAGACTGTTATTTATTCTGACTCTTTAGTTCCTCCATTAGACCCCATGAGGGGGTAAGAATGTAGTTTCCTGAAGCCTTGTTAGTGAAATTCAAGTCTTGGTTTCCTCCTCACCAGCTCTGGCAGGTCTCTATGCTCATCATTTCAATTTTCTCTTCCATTAAAATGGAAAGGATGAAGAGCATTGCCATGCAGATTACATGTGGGTTCTGTAGGCAAGAAGTGCTGCAGAAAGAAGGGTATAAAATGTAGTTTTTAGTTATTTCATAATGATTTGAGTCAGCTTGTCTTACCTCTCTTAGATAGTATGTATCATACTATACCTAGCATCATACGATGCTTGTATGTAGATGTATGAAGAAACCCCACCTAGTACTCTTAGATAGTATGTATAATGCATGTATGTAGATGTATGAAGGAAATCTACCTACTACTTGTTTATACTTATTTAGTTAACAGATTCTGTCTGTAAGATATGAAGAATCTTGAGCTTCAAGATTTTTCATAAAAAATTGATTGTTGGCCTTTTGGTAAGGTCAAGGGTAATTTTTTCTGAAAATCCTGATGGAAATAATAATAAGGTTTTTAAAACCCTCATTAAGTAATATGAATGGCATCCTAGCCTTATTTGCTATAGAAAAGTGAAATAAAAAAATGAATTAGGAGCTGGAGTTGTATGTCATTTGGCAGATAGTTTTGCCTAGTATGAATGAAGCCCTGGCTGGATCCTCACCACTGCATAAACCAGGAGTGGTGGTGCATGCCTGTAATCTCAGCATGTGGGCGTAGAGGCAGAAGGATCAGGAAGTTAAAGGTGATCCTTGGCTTTGTGGTGAGCTTGAGAATAGCCTGGCCACTTGATCCAATTTTAATGACTTTGTTTCTTGAGTGTGTGTGTGGGGGGAGGTATGCCTGCATGCATGTGCTTATATGTGCTTGTATGTACATGTGGAAGCTAGAGAAAAACCTTGGTAGCATTCGTCAGGAGCTAGCCACCTTGTTTTTTGAAACAGGGTCTGTCATTGGCCTAGAACTCACCTATTAGGCTAGTCTGGTTGGACAACAGCCCTAATAGTCCACTTGTCTCCCCCTCCGAAGCAGTTAGATTACAAGGATGCCCCACCTCACCAACTTTTTTCCATGGATTCTGGAGATCAAATTTAGGTTCTCATGTTTGCATGGTAAGCACATTATCAGCTGATGTCTCTCTAGTCCCTAATGATTTTTACCTTAACTAGTTCAGAACCTAGTATAGGAGAGTGAGGAGTTAGACTGGGCACCCAAGATTTTGTGAGTGCGCACATGCACACACGCCTCCCCCTACACACACACACACACACACACACACACACACACACACACACACACACACACAGAGTTTGGAGAAAAATGCAGCTGGAAATGGGAAACAACAGTCATTTTTGTTGAAGTACTGCATTATTTAACATTAACTTTGTAATGATAACAAAGCAGTTATATCGTGCTTTTTGGAAGTCTGTTCTATTTATCATTTAATCACCAAAATAATGCCATAAAGTGGGTGTTTTAACTGACATAGTTTTGTAGGTTGGGCACAGAGTATTAAAACCCTAGTAAAAGCTACTTGGCTATTGGTCAATTTTTAGATATAGGCCTGTAGTTCCTGAATCTGTGATTTGCTATCTCTCTTGGGCTTTTGTTTATATTTATTTAAGGTTGCAGTGAATAGTTGTAGAAAAAAAAGTCAGGTTTTTTTGTTTTGTTTTGTTTTTGTTTTTGTTTTTGTTTTTTTGTTGTTGTTGTTGTTTTGTTTTTTTGAGACAGGGTTTCTCTGTATAGCCTTGGCTGTCCTGGAACTCACTTGGTAGACCAGGTTGGCCTCGAACTCAGAAATCCGCCTGCCTCTGCCTCCCAAGTGCTGGGATTAAAGGCGTGCGCCACCACTGCCTGGCAAAAGTCAGTTTTTTAAATTTGTGTAATATTACCAGTATTTAAAACTACTCTAATACAACAAGAGTATGTTGCTATGTGATTCATTCTTTATTAGTTGATATTTAATGTTTATTATATCCTGCTATGTTAGTAGGCATTCTACTTGGCAATGATCATAACAGAAAATATTCCTGTTTTTCTGAAGTTTTCAGGGTAACAGGAAAGGCATATAACATAAAACAATGTATACTGTTAGAAATCATAATGAGAAGATGGGAAAGGGGAGGTTGTTAACAGACAAAAATAATAATGTAATCTAATTTAGATTAAGGAATGAAGGAAAAAAAATCTGAAAAGGTGGTATTTAAAGTTAAGTCTCAAAAGATTAATAGGACTTCGCCAGCTGAGGATGAGTTAAAAATGTCCTAGAGGCCAGGTAGATGACTCAGTGGGTGAAGGACGCGCTTTGCCACCAAGCCTGATGGCTGAGCTCCATGCTAGGAACTCACATGATTGAAGGAGAGAATATCTGCAGATTGTCCTCTGACCTCTATACATAAACTGTGGCAGCATGGGTGTGCCTGCCTCACCACTCCCACTCCCATATACACAAAATGAATAAATAAATGCAAAAAGTAAAATCATTATTAAGGTGATTTTTTTTCCTTATAAATAAAACTGTTTGGAATCCACTGGGTTTAGAAGGAATGCTTTTAGGCAGACCAAATTGTTGAGAGAAAGAAATCAGTCACAGAGAATAGGATTTCCAGAATTTTCTAGTAGAACATGAGATAAGTATAAAACAACCCAGGAAACATGAAATAATTTGAAAGGAACACCATACACTCTGCCTTCTTCAGCTAGTATAGACCTGCCATACTTGCTCTCAGGAGGCCAAAGTATGAGGATCAGAACTTTCAGGACAATCTGGGCTGTAAAAAAAAGACTCTGCTGGGCCGATGAGATGGCACAACAAGTAAAGAAAGGCACTTGCTATGGAGCCTGACAACCCTAGACCCTAGTTTGAATCCTCAGGACCCACAGAGTGGAAGGCGAGAACCAACTCCTACAAGTTGTCCTTTGATTGCCATACCCACAACCTCAGGCACACACAGACACACACAGACACAGTAAACAAATAGACTATGTTTTAAATTTTTCCAAAAAGAGACCACTGTCCATATTTAGGATACTAAGAATTAGAGTATGCAAAAAAAAAAAAAGAAAGAAAGAAACAAAAAAAAAGAAGAATTAGAATATGCTGTTATCAAGTATATCAGCAGGGCACAGAAGAACTTATACTTTGGTCAAAGAGGATAAGATAAGTAAGGCATAAGATTGTAAAGAGAAGTGGCCCGATTTAAATTCTAGATTCTGATTTCTAAGTGGCAAAATTCAAACATCATTCTTCTCCCTTCAAAGTCACACAAATGTGCTAGACTCCAACACAAAAAAATATAGTCCTCATGTCAAAGAAAGTAGGAAATATATGCAGCTTCAAACCCCAAAATGTGTTGAAGGGCCAGAGAAATGCACCTGATAAAAATGCCCACGGCCATACATCTCAGACAAAGATGACAGAATTCTCAGAGAAACAAAGCCAGCAATGTCCACAGGCATATCCTGGGCCTTCAGAATACTTAAAGAAAACTGGCAGGGGCTTAGTGAAGACTCTCCCAAAGAACATTAAAAGGAATTTAAGACCAAAAGGTAGAGATTGTCTCTTTAATGTTAAACAAGATCAAATCTGGCGGGGCGGGAAATTTAGAGGTGAAGATTGCTTCAAAGCAGTAGTAAAAAGTGAAGACTACAGATAATAGGGCAGTATTGATATAACAATGACAAAGTGTCAGTCCACTAACCGTATTGTTGATAAAGTTGTCTTAATGCTGTGTGCTAACACATATAAAATATCTTTATTATGGATAGAGATCCCAATATGGAAGGGTAATAATTTCTATTGTATATTAAGATTGCTACTTGAAAGAAAGCTGCCTGGTGTTTGAAGACCAGTAATCATTTTATGTGTCACATTTTTCCTTGTACTGAGCTGTGTCTTCTGGATAGGACATGCTTTGTAGATAATGGTTTAAAAGAAATTAGACCCAATGGGCTCAGTTTCAAAAGTAGCGGTGTCGGTGTCTCCTGGGACAGTCCTGGGAAATGAGCTCCTGAAAGCTAGCTTTGCTCCAGTGCCCGGTCCTGGCTCTGGGAGATAGTTTCCAGAGGTATCAGTTGAACTTTGCAGAGGGGGGTGGGGTGGGGGTGGGGCCAGGTATGGGGGATGCTGATGACTCCCTGTGATGCTTGGTATCATCAGCCACATTTGGGATTTTCCTCTTGACAAGAGTGTTTGTCTCCAGAATAGTATTTTTCCTAGGTCAAATACAAGACAGCTGCTGTCTGCCTCCTCTGACCCTGTTACGGCTGGCTAGGGCTTGCTGCTCAATGACAAAGATAAGTCTTAGAGATAAGATCCTAGGAAGAACAGTGACTGTCCTGTTGTAGTTGAGTTTTTTATAGAAGCCTATGCTTTGGGGCAGTACTATAAAAAGGAGGCACATTACACATTTTCTCCCTTTCTGTATGTCAAAGTCCATGTAGTATATGTGCATATGCACATGCATTTTTGTATAGAAGACAGAGGTAGGTGTCAGGTGCCTTCCTCTACCATTCTACAGTTTTGAGCTAAGGAATCTCTCCAGGCAGTGGTGAATGACTTTAATCCCAGTACTCATGAAGCAGAGGCAGGTGGATCTCTGAGTTTGAGGCCAGCCTGGTCTACAAAGTGAGTTCCAGGATAGCCAGGGCTATACAGAGAAACCCTATCTTGAAAACAAAACAAAACAAACAAACAAACAAAAATAAAAACAAAAAAATAGAGAATCTCCCTGACCCTGAAGAAAGCTGTTTCAGTATAACTGAATAACCAGTAAGCTTCTAGGATTTTCCTGGCTACCACACACGCTGACACTCACTCAACAATACCTACTATGGAATGCTTGTTGCAGGGATGCTGTGGGTGAAATGCAGGTCCTCGTGTCTACTTAGCAAGCATGTACACACTGAGCTTCTCTCCTGTCCCCATTTCCATTCCACATAAATCTCAGATTTTGTTAGGGTTTCTACATGGCCTGTATGTTATTTATTTATTTATCTATTTATTTATTCACTTACTTATGTTTTTAATGAACTGCTTGTTGGGAAAGAAAATAGTACACTTCAGGTACATATATGTTAAACAACTTCACTTAAGAGGACTCTTATTGCTAAGACACTCAGGGAAGGGCACCACCATGGTTTATTAAGCAGGGACCTCTCATTGTTAAAAGTGAGATGATTCCCTTAGGAGCCATACACACTGCCAAAGGGAATTATGACTGAGAACATGTTTTTGGTGAATAGATGCTAAATGCCCATCTCACCTAATGATTACTGTTCTAATATTTGCCCATTAGCTACTTTCAGCTCAGGAAATAGATTAGACCCTTAATGTCTTATGCACCAGGAAATGAGCAACATATTTATAGATTCCACCAGTAAATTTGAAATAAAACTTCCTGCCTTTTAAAAATGAAGGCTCCCAGTTGGAGAGATGGCTCACTGCTTAAGCACACTTGCTGCTCTTTCAGAACACCTAAATTCAGTTTCCAGCACCCATATGAGGCAACATACAACCATCTGTAACTCCAGCTCCGGGGAATCCAATGCCTCTGGCCTCTACATGTAGGAGCAGGTCCACCTATACACAAAAATAATAAAAATAAACCTTTTAAATTTTTCAAAAAAAAAAAATGTACTCAGTATAAGGTAACTCCTCAGCCCAACGTGTTATAAAATAACACGTTATAAAAGTCCAACCTTTTTTTCCTAGAATACTTTCTCTGCTGTATTTTCAATAAAAGGCTATAAAAATGAAATTAAGTTTTTAAAGGAAGCCTGATTTTATGTATTAACAGCATTAAGCCTTGACAATCTGTTCTGTGGTAGTAGGGGATAGCTCCTTTCTTGCTTCATTCTGCAGTATATAGGAAGCTTGACCCAGGACAGCTATGTGGACACTCCAATTGTCCCACTGGAGCAATCTTAGGCTCACCTAATTTTGCCCCAACAGTTTAGCAGTGTTCCATAGAGTAACTATAAGAATAACATTAAGAGCAACTGTCCTGTAGACAGGCCAAAAGCAAGGCATGCTTTTAGCTTTCCTTGGGCCTTAAGAGCCACCAAGGCTGGCCCCCATCTGAAGCCAGCTGCTGAGCAGCTGTGTGATTTGGGAATTGTGATGGTAACGCCATTGAGTCACAGCACTCCAGAAGGCTCGTCCACCTCTTATACTACCTGGGTCTAAATTTCACCTGTAATTTCTCAGATTCCTGAATTCTGCCTCTACAGCCTTGCGTTCTATACCTGCTAACGACAAAACCCTTGAGAAAGAAAATTTAAATGACATAAGGTTTTTAAAAGAAAGGTCTAAGTCAAAGTGCTTTGAAAACACATCATTTAGAGAGATGTATTTTTTCAAGGTATTGGGTTCTCTCTCTCTCTCTCTCTCTCTCTCTCTCTCTCTCTCTCTGTGTGTGTGTGTGTGTGTATAGACAAATACATGTATTTTTATTATATGTATAAAATTTATATTATTGCTATAGCCCATTGATAAAAATTATAATAGGTTGTAAAACTAAAGGCCATTAAAATCTTGAGCCTACATGTATATCATTATGTATTGATTGCTTGTTGACTCTTTTACTGTTACTCAGACAGTCAGACCTTTGCAACAAAATTTGGTTTGGTCAGAGTCATTATTATTACTGTAATTACTATAAAAAAGAAAAGCATCCCACACCCACTATCTGATAACAAGTGCACCATCTAAGGAGTTCAGGTGGAATCACTTGAGTATGATGGCTGCTGACTTAGGTCTATATGAGCAGTGGCCCAGCAAGTGTGAAGCACCTTGATTTTTGGTTTGATTCCCAGTGCCATACACACAGTTTGAACAGTTCTTTCATAAATAGCAATTCTTACATAGCAGTGTGATTTAAAATGGTGTAAAAGAAGTTTAAGTAGATTTGGCTTCTCTCCCGTGCTGCTGTCTTAAAATAAAACGCTCACATGGCATATTGATTACAGAATACAAGGCCAATTACATCCCAGAAACAAAACACCTCTTTCTCTCCCACTTTGATATTCTTCACTAATGTAAGATGTTTCCCTGTTATTATTTGTAAAATCTGGCTTCATCTAGTTTCTCCATTAAATTTTATTCAGCGTGGACTTTGAAAGTATTTGAGGAAAACTGGCCCTGGTTGTCCATACCTGCAACCCCAACCTGGGAAACTTAGTTATACCATGTCTTAAAACAAAAATAAAAACAAACAAACAACAACAAAAACAGTTTGAGGATGAAGCTCAACACTTGTCTATTATAGCACCCTGGGCTCAGTCTCTGCTGTTTGGATAGGATTTGGGGGAACACAAGGAGGAATTCATTTAGTGAATAAGGGGATTGGGAATTGTTCCTTAGTTCCATTTATATGGTTCAGAATAAAATAATAAAAAGTGAAATAGCTAGGCATGATGGCACATGCCTGTAATTCTAGCACCTGGAAGCTGAGGCAGGAGGATTGTAAGCTGAAAGCCAGACAAGCTGGCATACAGAAATTTATGGCAATTTTGTGGGGGTGGGTCTGTATCAAGATCCCATCTCAAAAAAAACAAAAGAAAGAAAGAAAGAAAGAAAGAAAGAAAGGGAAGTCTGGGGAGGTAGCTCATTGGGTCATATAAGCATGAGGACCTGAGTTCAGATTCTATGGATTTACTACATAAAGCCACACCATAGCATGTAATATGTAATACTAGTGTGTCTATACTAAGGTGAGAGGCAAAGACAGGAGACTCTTGGAGCTCACAGGCAGCTAGCCTTGTGCACACAGCACTGATCAAGAGATCTTATTGAGGGGAAAGTGTAGACTGACACCAGGGTTGTTTTTGATCTTCACATATGCTGTGGTTACACCTGTACTCACACCCAAACACACACATGAACATACATATGCATACATGGTAAAACAGTATCTACTCTCTAACAATCTCAGTATACAACATAGTTCCGATGATAATCAGCAGACTGTACTTCACATCCTCAATATTTAACCATTCAGATGGGGCATGATGGCACATGCCTGCAATCTTAGTATTTGGGATGTGGAACAGACTGTTATAACTGAGAGTTTGTGTCTTTTGACCAATATCTCCCCATTGCTCTCTACCCTCAAAGTCTGGCAACCAGACTTCTATGAGATTGATATTCTTACATTTTATATATATATATATAATGTTGATTATATATATATGATATATATATATATATATATATGATGATATATATATATATATATATATATATATATATATATATATATCAGACAGTATCTTTCATGTTCTCCATGGTCATCTAGTTTCTTTGAAATGGCAGAGTTTTTCTTTTTAATGAATTAATATTCAACTAAATGTGTAAGCATATAAATAT
The DNA here is from genome assembly GCF_011762505.2 of Arvicanthis niloticus. Classification (NCBI taxonomy): domain Eukaryota; kingdom Metazoa; phylum Chordata; class Mammalia; order Rodentia; family Muridae; genus Arvicanthis; species Arvicanthis niloticus. Next base: position 47,152,834 of record NC_047667.1, on the reverse strand, counting down.
ACTTTATACATATATATGTATGTACATGCTTATATATCACATATCCAACTTACATGTATAAGCATATAAATATGCCATATATATGTATACATACATATGTGAATGCTTGTATACTACATACCCAACTTACATGTGTAAGCATGTGTGTATATATGTATATGTATGTATATATATATATACACACACACACACACATACATACATACATACATGCATTCTTGTATACCATATATATCCTGCATGTAGCTACCCATTAACTGGCACTTAAGTTGATTCTTAGTTAGTGTGAATAATGCTTCAATGAACATGGAAATGTGGCTATCCCTTCAATATACTGAGTTCACAGAGCATGGTCTTTAATCCCAGTACTGAGGAGGCAGGTGTCTGTGAGTTCAAGTCCAGCCTAGTCTACATAGTAAGTTCTAGGCTAGTCAATGCTAAATAGAGACACCCTATATAAAAAAAAGAAAGAAAGAAAGAAAGAAAAGAAAGAAAGAAGATAAAATAAAGAAAAAGAGAAGAAAAGAAAAACACTTAAAACAAGAACAAAAGCCAGGCGGTGGTGGCCCACGCCTTTAATCCCAGCACTTGGGAGGCAGAGGCAGGCGGATTTCTGAGTTCGAGGCCAGCCTGGTCTACAGAGTGAGTTCCAGGACAGCTAGGGCTACACAGAGAAACCCTGTTTCGAAAAACCAAAAAAAAAAAATTAAAAAGAACAAAAATCCCCACCAAATAAAAATGCTGACTTCCTCAGTGATGTGATTACAGACCAAAGAACTTTTCTCTTAATAACATTTTTGAAGAACCTTGATGATTGTGCAGCTTTACACCCCAACAGTGTGTATGGTTCTGTTTTCTCCACACCCTCACCAACATTTTTTTTTTGTTTTATGAAACTCCCTATGTAGCTTTGACTGGCCTGGAACTCACAGAACTTCTGTCTATGTCTCTGAGTGTTGGGAGATGCCCTGGCTTGCTTTTTTTTTTTTTTTTTTTTTTTTTTTTTTTTTTTTTTTTTTTTTTTTTTTTTTTGCCTTTTTGACAGAAGCTGTCCTAAAAGCAGTAGTTGTTGGTTTTGACTTCCATTTTTCTGGTGATTCACTGTTGTTTGGAAAAGTGTCTCTAGGTTCCCTGCCATCACCCCAGTTGCATCACTCAGTTTCAGAATTATGTACGCTTCTGATATCTTTTGATTAATAACCTATCATTAGACACATGATTTAAAAGTACTTGTTCCATTCCCTCATTTTTTTCATCTTGTTAATTATTTCTCCTGCTGTGTAGAAGCTTTCTAGTTGGGTGTAGTCCCATTTTTTTTTAATTTTTACTTTGTATTGTCTTGTTCAAAAAACAATACAATAGCACCAGTATAAAGAACTTCATCCCAATGTCTCTGCCACAAGGTTTTTAATTTGAAATCCTTACTATAACCTTTAATCCATTTGAAACTAATTATTTTAGATTATTTTATTTTATGTGTATGAGTGTTTTGCATGTGTGTAAGCATGTGTACCATGTGTATGTCTAGTGCCTGGGGAGTTCACAAGAGGGTGTCAGATCCCCTGAAACTGTTGCAGACAGTATTAGGTACCATGAGCATGGTGGGAACTGAACCTAGTTCTGTGCAAAAGCAGCAAGTGTTCTTGACCAATGAGCCATCTCTCTATCACAAGTTAGTTTTGTGATGCTGTGAGAGTCTACACTTGCTCTTATACATGTATGTCCAGTTTTCCCTGAATGTATTGGAAGAGACTGTCCTCTCCCATTGTATACACTTTGTGCTCCTCTCAAAGACAAAACTACAATAGTTATTATGGTGCTATAGCTGCGTTTTTGATAATAATAATTTTAATTAATTAATTAATTTTACACATTGGGGGTTTTGCCTATATGTATTTCTGTGCACCACATGCATGCCTGGTTCCCAAAGAGGCCAGAAGAGCATGCCACACATCTTGTGACTGGAGTTGTGAGTCACCATGTGGGTACTGGGGATCAAACCTGGGTGCCCTGAAAGAGCTACCAGCGCTCTTAACTGCTGAGCCATCTCTACAGCCCCAATATTTGTAAGTACAAACCAAGGGTGTAGCACACATTGAAACTGATAAGTATGAGGAGAGAAGGACACCCATGGAGATCATGGTTAGTAGTAGTAATTAGAGTGTCTTAGTCTGAGGTAGTGTGAGGTATTCAACCTAGTCAGGCTTTTGAGAATAGAGGTGCTATCACTATTTCAATAAGAGTCCAGCCTTGATTTGCTGAGGAGCCATCTAATTTGCTACCAACAGAAGCTTTATATGTAGACACGCCGGCTAAAGCCATGGAACTTACAGCGTCCTTTCTAAGTTAATGCTTGTTCCTGTCTGCTCTTCCTCACTTTTTCATTCAGTTTGTCTCTTTGGGAAGCCTGATAATTCCTGGTAATCCCATGCACTTTAGCCATCTAGAAGAGTGTTGGTTCCTGACTGCCAAAATAACCAATAGATCTGTACCAGATTGGTAAAATCCTGGAAGACTTCTTTATTTGAAATTTATATATTTAATAAGCATTAATCATCAAAACCAGGAGGAAATAGTTTTTCTTTTAATTTTTTCTAATTTCTGCTTTTTATTGGTAGGTAATTTATAGGTATATTATTTATATCAAAACCAAACCAAACAAAGGGGAGTATTTAGACTGCAACCATCTCTTCTCCCTTCAACCTTGCTTTCCTTCTTCCTAACAGTATAGCCTGCCAGTGACAATATGCTGACCAAGAAAACACTGGTTCTTATACATGGGATTCTGGAGGCTTGCTTTCAAATGCTAAGTTGCTTTGAGGTCAGAAGACATATTAAGGTATTAGGAGAGGGAATAGTGACTACATTAAAGTTATGGCTGCTTCTTGTAACTTTTGGGGGGGGGGATATTTGATTCAGCAGAAGTATCTTAGTGTTTAGACCTTAGGTGGAGGTGGGCTGTTGCTGCAGTACTCTCTCATGCTCCAAGGAGCAGGATGTGTTTACCTGTCTGAGGGTCAGGTCCTTCACTATTTCCTACAAAGCATTACCTAATCTTATTTCTGTTTTTCTCATTGGGCTTCTATTCAACTGTCTTGCAGTAAAAACAAAATCTCAAGTTTGCTCAGTGCCCCCTTTGTGTCCTGTGAGGTTAAAAATGGCCAGTATAGAAACATTAAATATATTACAGGGAATCTCTCTCCATAGTACTAAGGGGGTCTCCACAAAGAAAACGTATGTTTGCAAAAGAGAAATTTTGACTTGTAATGAAGCTTTTCACAAAATGGCTGTTTCACAATTGTATTTTACAAAGCTGACTCAGGTATTTATAGCTTATTTTCTTAAATAGGAAAAGCTCCTGGGATAGATTTTCCATGGTAGGTAATTACCCTCAACACATACCAGAGGTGGGTTTTTCCTTCTCAGGAAGTCATTATCCTAACACAAAAAACTGTGTGCTTTTTAAAGCAATATTAAACTATTGGTAGCCCCAATAATTATAAATAATAAAATTGTTGACCTACAATTAGCTAATATAGGACTTATTTATAAACTGCAGTCCTTAAGACCATTAAACTGTGTGCAGATCTCATTAATATTGTCAACCTTTCATAAAAAAAAAAAAAAAAAACCAATGTAGGATAGTGAGAGTTAAGTTTAAAAGTTTAAAGACATACTTCTAAAGTGTTAATCTGATAGAAATGCAATCCATGAGCTAGGAGTGTAGCTCGGTGATAGAATGTTTACCTAGTGTGCATGAAGTCTTGGGTTTGATACTCAACCTTGCAAAAAGAAAGAAAAGGAAAATGCATATTTTCCTAAGAGTTTCATCTTTTAGGGGATATTTATGTTTAAAAGACATGGGCAGAAATTTATTGGTTAAAAGGTAAATAGACATGTAACCTACTAACCTTCAAAAAGTTTAAACTTCCTTTTCTCATTTCTGAATCATCCCCTATATCATCTGTATATGTTCCAGCATTGGGTGTCATGGCATGTCATAATCCCAATACTTGGGAAGTGAAGTAAGAGAACCAAAAGTTCAAGGTCAACCAACCTTGAATACATATTAAAATGAGTTTAAAGCCAGCCTAGGCTAATGAGACCCTTTCTCAGAAGAAAAAAAAAAGAGAGAGAGAGAGAAAGAGAGAGAGAGAGAGAGAGAGAGAGAGAGAGAGAGAGAGAGAGAGAGAGAGAGGAGGAAGAAGAAGAAGAAGAAGAAGAAGAAGAAGAAGAAGAAGAAGAAGAAGAAGAAGAAGAAGAAAAAGATAAAAGAAAGAAAAAGAAAAGAAAATGTGTTTTAACTTTAACTTAAACAGGGCACTAGAGAGATGGCTCAGTGGTTAAGATCACTGACTGCTCTTCCAGAGGTCCTGAGTTCAATTCCCAGCAACCACATGGTGGCTCACAGCCATCTGTAATGGGATCCAAAGCTCTCTTCTGGTGTGCATGAAGATAGCTACAGTGTACTTATATAAATAAAATAAATCTTAAAAAAAAAAACAAAAAATTAATTTAAACATAAATTGTCATTCAGTGGGTAAAGTGTTTTTGTCTTTGTACGGCTGTTATGATTGCTGTTTAAAACTTGTATTTGGAAAAAGGTTTCACTGCCTGCTCTTGCAGAGATGGGGCTCAGTTCTCAGCACCTACATGGTTATTCACAACTGTCTCTAACTTCCATTGCAGAGGAATCTAATGCCCTCTGCAGGTAGCACCAGGCACACATGTGGTACATACATGTAGGCAAAATATTCATACACATAAAATTTTAAAAAGTCTTTAAAATTATATATTCTGAATTGGAGATGGCTCAGAAGTTATCTTAGCACCCACAAGAGTGCTCACAAGCATCTGTAAGTCCTGTTCTTGAGCTAGTGCCCTCTTCTGGTGTCTTTGGGCACTCACATGCATGTAGTACACAAACTCAGGTAGACACAAACACAAACATAAAGTTAAAATGTAAAATCTTTAAAAATATTTTTTAAGGGTCTGGAGAGATGGCTCAGAGGTTAAGAGCACTGACTGCTCTTCCAGAGGTCCTGAGTTCAATTTCCAGCCACCACATTGTGGCTTACAACCATCTGTAATGGGATCCAATTCCCTCTTCTGGTGTGTTTGACAGCTACAGTGTACTTATATAAATAAAATAAATAAATCTTTAAAAAATATTTTTAAAAATTTTTCTTAGCCCATTAGGCAGTTGACTGACTCTTAAAGCAAACCACAAAGCTGTCTTTTAACTACTATCCACCTCACTCATCGTTCGTTCTACTGTAGCACGACTGCTGACACGTGTTGCTCATCAGTAACTGGAGGGCAAATGCATGACTTGCCTACGGTCTTCTTTTTCTTTATACTTGGCAATGCCATATAAGCAATATTAGACACATGTTTTCAGTTAACATTTTAAGTATATAATGATATACTAAAAGCAAAATAATACTGACTATTAAAAAGTGAATTGAGGGGCTGGAGAGATGGTTCAGCAGTTAAATGCACTTGTTGTTCTTGCAGAGGACTCAGGTTCAGTTACCAGCACCCATATGGTGGTTTATGAACATCCATAACTCCAGTTTCAGGGGATCCAGTGCTATCTTTTGACCTCTTCTGGTACCAAGCACCCATGTAATGCACATGCATCTATGCAGACAAAATACTTGAACATAAAATAAAAGGAGCATATCTTTAAAAAATTTTAAGTGAATTGAAAAAAAAAGTAGGGGATGTAGAGATGGCTCTGTAGTTAAGAGCACTGGCTGTTCTTCCAGTAGGTCTGGGTTTGATTCCCAGTTTGATTCACAACTATCTGTAATTCCAGTTTCAGGGACTCTGCCACCCTCTTTCTGCGTCTGTGGGCACTAGGCATGCATGTGGTACATAGATATACATGCAGGAAACGTACAAACATACACAAACCACACTCAAAAATGTTTGTTTTTTAGGAGAGATTTAATAATAACAACAACAATAAAAAGACAAAACTTGGCATGGTGAGGCATGCCTGTAATACCAGCACTCTGGAGGCAGTGGGGGGAAGCCTGCCAGATGATCTAGTAGCAATTTCCAGGCCAATGCTACATAGAGACCCTGTCTCAAAAACAAAACAGAATCAACAAATGAATAAACAAATTCTAAATACAAATTGAATGAACCTTTCTTCTGTCTTGTACTTATGATGAACCTGACAGAGGCAAGAAAAACCCCTGAGCTTTTCAACTCACACTTGAAACTGCTTGAACTCTTAAGTCAGGTAGCTTCTTACAATGAGGATAATGAAGGTAGCCTGACACAATACACAGTCAGTCATGTATTGTGTGACCATGAGCAGAAGTCAGGGCACTGGGGTTTCCCAGGCCCACAGTTAACCATGTTTTACTTCTCTCTTTCATCCAGGCACCCCTAACCCAGACTTCTTGTTGCCTTTGAAAAGGAGTGAGTTAGTAGTTTTGTTGTTCAATGCCAAGCTTCAGGATAATTTGTGACTCTAAACTATCTCACAAGATGGTTTTTCTGACTCTGAGTACAAATGAGCAGTGAAAGGCCGAATTACAATGCAATTATAAGGAAGGATGATTTATTTCCACATGAGAGCCCATAGTAATGGTGTTTTGCTGATCACGTTATAACAGATGAATATCATTATTCAGCAGATGCTCTCTTTGTTCCCTGTTCTTGTCACAATTGCTCAATTTAATAAAAAGTAATTGATTAAATTCCGTTAGTCGTGTAGTCCGGAGAGTAGAGAGGATGAGGAACAAGAGACTGCTTCCCACTGCAGAGTTCTCTTCCGCCACCTCTTAGCTGTCTCAGTCATTGCTAACAGGGTTCATCTGGTCAGTTGTCAGAATGCTCTCAAGTGCAGCAGTGGCTATGAAGAGTAAATGTCTAAAGGAGAACTGGGATGGAATTGATAATGCAATGCCTTTTGTCTTCTGGGATGTTTTTCTTTGCTTAATTTTTAAAATTAATATCTAAAGATTACATTTATTATATGAATAGGTATCATGTGATGTTTTGATACACATATACATTGCATTATGTTTTTGTTTTGAGATGGTCCTACTATGGCTGTTCCTTCTTTGGTTCCAGATGCAGCTGGCCTGGAACTCACTACATTATCTACATAGTGAATAGGTCTTGAACTCATGGAGATCCACCTTTTTCTGCATCCTGAGTGCTGGGATTAAAGATGTGTTCCACCATGGCCAGCTACATTGTATAATTTTTAAGTCAGTTTAAATACACTATCTCTTTAAATATTTATCTTTTTTTTTTTTTTTAAATTTACTCTATTTTTTATTTGCCTGCATGTATTTGTATACTACCTTCATTCTGTACCCACAGACGCCAAAAAAAGGGCTTTGGATCCCCAAGAACTAGAGTTACAAATAGTTGTGAACCTCTATGTGGTTGCTAGAAATTGAACCCAGGTTCTCTGGAGGAGCAGCCAGAGCTAACTGCCAAGCCATCTTTCTACTTACCATTTATTACTTCTTTATACTGATAATATATGAAATTTTTATTCTAGCTTTTTTAAATACGTGGTGCATAGTATCTGTTGTCACTCTATTGTGTAGTAGCACCCAGTACCCTGAGCCTCCCTTACTGTAATTAGTGTCCACTGAGCAGCTTTTCCCAGCCACTCCCAACTCAGCTTCCATGAGGTCAGATTTTATAGGCTCCTTATGGTACTTTGTCTTTCTGTGCCTGGCTTATTTATTTAGTCTAGTGATATGTTGTCCCTGCTTTGTGCTCACAAATAACAGATTTATTTCTTTTTATGGCTGATTAGCATTCCATTGTGCCTGTGGTCCACATTGTCTTTAGTCACTCATCAGTTGGTGGACACACAGGTTGATTCCATTCTTGGCGATTGTGAATAGTGCTGCTGTATGCATCCTAGTTTGCTCTTTTTGCTCAAAATTGCTTTTGCTATTCAGTGTGTGTGTGTGTGTGAGTTGTGTACAACTGAGAACCCTTGAACTTGAGATTGCATGAGAGTGTGCACACACACACACACAGAGACATATGCAAATATAGAAAAACAAAAATTAGGAAAAAAAGTTTGTCAATGGTGGCTTTAATTTCAACATTTGGGAGGTAGAAACAGTTGGATCTCTGAGTTTAAGGCCAGCCTGGTCTACAGATCAAGTTCCAAGATAAATAGGGCTACAAAAAGAAACCTTGTCTTAAAAAAACCAAAAAACAAAACAAAACAAAATAAATCTAGAGTTGATTTTGTCTAGTTCTTTAGAATGTCATTTGTATCTTCATAGGGATTATGAAATTAAATCTGCAGATCTGTCTGAGTAGTATGAACATTTAAAATTTATCCTTCTAACCTAAGAAAGCTATATGTCTTCAATTTTTCATCAGTGTTTTAGAGTTTTCATTATAGAGCTCTTTCACTTCTTTGGTTAACTTTATTTCTAGTTATTTTATTTTATTGTATATTATTAACCTAGCTAAGATTTCTGTTCCTGTGATAAAACACAACCAAAAGCAACTCAGGGAGGTAAGGGTTAATTTCAGCTTCCACTGGAGGGAAGTCAGGGAAGGGATTCAGGTGGGAAAGGAACCAGGACCTGAAGCAGAGGCCATGGAGGAGTGCTGCTTACCTCACTCCCTAATGGCATACTTAGCTTTCTCTCTCTTATAACCCAGTGGCATCTCCCACAGTGGGCTGGGTCCTCTTGCATTAATCATTAATCAGGAAAGGGACCAACAGGCTTTGCACTCAAGCCAATCTTGTGCTGGGCATTCTGTCATCTGAGGTTCTCTCTTCTCAGATAACTCTAACTTGTATGTAGTTGACAAAACAAAAAACCAAAAAACAAAAACAACACCACCAACAAAAACAAGCCAGCACACATAATTACCACGAATGAGATTGCTTTAATCTCTATTGAGGATAATTCACTATTACTATCTTTAGCGATACTACTAATTTTTTATATGTTGTTTGTCTTGAGGATTTAATTTTGCTTTTGGTTTAGAAAGGAAAGACCTACAGGCTGAGAGAGCCTGGGACCAGGAGGCACCTGAACCAACCCTGTCAGAGTCTTGTGGGAAAACATGGCTGCAGTACATAACTTAGAGTATTTGTTTTGGCTACCAGTAAAGCATATTAAATCACTAAATGCTGTAGAAATTAAGGTAAAGTCACTCGTAAGTAGAATTCAGTTGCACTCTGCTCAAAGGCTATGGTGGGTCTGAGATCGTCTTCATCCAGCATGATCGCAAATATCAGTGAATGTGTAAGGTCATTTAGCACATTTGTTGCTGAGGTCAAGTTTAATTTGGATATGTTTGCTCTGGATTTTAGGGTTTTAATTGAGAAGGGAAGCTGGGTTGTTGGTTAGGGACATTCTTTCCTCCTCTGGACTCTGCCTCACCCTTTCTTTGTGGTGAGATGCAAATGAAGCAGGAGGCTGTCTAGTGAGCCTGTCAGGCAGGTATTTTGTCCTCCCGGTTTTCTTTCCTCACTTAATGCCTTGGGGTTGGTTTTTTATGTTTGCTGAGGTTTTGGATTTGCTTAGCATTTGCTTACAAAGATAGGGAAGATAATGAATTGAATGGCTGGAATTCAACACTAAAATAATGGTTTTTCTTTCCTTATCTCTGTATAATTTTGAAGAGAACTAAGGTTTCTCTAACCTTTGTCCCAGTAGTTCTCCACTCAGTGTCAGTGACTGAAATTGTTAGCACTCTAGAAAGCTTTCTTGTTTCTCTCTAGGGTTTCTCTTTCGCGCTGTTTTGTATCTTTTGTTCTGGTTTTGCAGAGCTTGAATTTTGTAATGTACATTCCTAAGTATAGATAGAAATACTGGGTTTTGGTGATTAGCAAAAAAAAAAAAAAGCTCACCATCTTACCTCTCTTTCTATATCAGCCCTCTGGCATTTCATGGTTTGGGAGATCCCTTAACATGAAGTCCCGAACACCTAAAACCAGGGTGCACTTGAAGGTGGGGGAGGGGGTGGGGGTCATGAAGCCAAAGCAACAGTTTTCTCTGGGGCTCTGACCGTGCATGTGCACACTCAGCTCTCTGCTCTCTGGGGTGTATTTCTGCCTGTGCCATTCTGTTCTCCTTTCCCTCTGACCTGATTGTATGGCAGTCAAGACGAGCATGTTCAACAGGTAGAGCCTGAGACAGAGAAGAGTCTTTGCAGGCACCCTCATCCTGTGAGAAAAGTTTCTTAATGTGTTTGCTTCTTGGTGGATAACAAAGTGCTGTATCACAATAAAGCTCTTGCTGTGCTTGATTTGAGAGAGCACAGACTAGAAAAAGGTCATCATATTTTCCCAAAGCTTCATTTTGGCTGTTCCTGTTTCTAACTATGACATTTCAGAATAGATGTTGTTAGAAGGCTAGAATGTGTTATTTAACTCAAACTTATTTAGTGAGAAACAAATGTGGTTTTGTTTTACAAGTATAGTTTTAGAAAGATGACTTGGGGGGACACCAGCCTCCAGAGCAAATTATCCCCTCAGTTTACCTTCTTAAAACAACATTTAAAACCATGGCAAAACACCGCTCCAGATTCAAATCTGTGTTTATCCACACGTATGTCATGTAGAATCATCTGTACAGACAGACATGCGGGTGAGTGATGATGAGTGTAGAAAATGAACTGTGGTAGGAGGAAGATCTTAAGGCAGAAGGAAGGAAAGAGAAAAAATATAAGTAATGAAATAGTGTGACATTCAGGCAAGTGGTGGAAAGAAAAGAGACCTGCAGACACCAGTCAGGGCTGGTGTACCTGGCAGTGCAGGAGGGGCGTGATTAAACAAAGCACAATGGTATTTGTATCACATGCTATAATGAAAACCATTGCTTTTGTATGTTAATTTTAAAAAGGTTTGGCTATGGAATCTTAAATTATAAACACATCTGGAAAAACTCTGAAGTTGTATTTTAGTTACTCTGGCTCTAAGCAGAAAGGCTCTGAACATGTCAGAATCCCTTTTTCTTGGTATAAAGGCTTGATACTGGAAAATCTCCAGTTGTCTATCAAAGTAGACTGCATTTATTGAAACACTTAGCAACTCTGGGGAGTACTTAATACCTACATTTTATGTTGCCCTTTGCTCTTTTCTCTGAGGAGAGATTTAAAAGGCATTTTCTCTTTGAAATCCCCCACTTAGCCCATTTAGTGGATAGAAACCAGACACATTGCTTTTGCTTTTCTTGCATACTGGGGAAACCTCTGATCTAGTCTGTCCCTCTCAATTTACGAGACCAAGAGGAAACTGAAACCTAAGTTTAAATGAGTTGTCCTGCGATAGACAGCTAGCTGGATCCTGTTTGAACTGGGGACGTGTGTTTACCAGGAGTGCCTTGCTTTCTGCTGCCTGTTGATACACAGCTTCTCTAAGTAGTGGTGTCCTCAGCGATTGCCAGAATCTTTGGTCACAGGTAATTCTCTACCCCACTGTCATTTCTCCCAGTCTGTGGCATATTGTGAGGTTCAGAACTGCAGGAACTCTCGGGAGATGATGCAGTGGGTTTCAGTCACCCAGTGGGCAGGAGGGTGAGTCACAAGAAGGTGTCTGGTGAAACTGAAAGGCCTGTGATAAACTGGACAGTGTACAAAAGCTGCTGAAGTTGGGGATGATGTTAGCAGACTGCTTCAGAGTCAGTAGAAAATGTCTTGGAAAAGAGAAAAAAATGGTACAGGTACAAGTTTTTCCTAAGATCATCAGTTTTCAAACAGCATGCTTTTTGTTTATGTAAAGAAAAAAACTTAAGTTTCCTAGCAGGACCCTAGCAAGAATGTATATTTTAAGAAATTTTTTAAAATGGCAAAAATTCAAAGAAAGAGGTAAGAAATTGTAGTTAGTGTTGCTCAAGAACATCTAAGCACTGTAGTGGACAGGAAAGACATTTTGGACTAGAGTAGCACCCTGGTCTCCTGGCTGTTAGAGGATTTTTGAAGGAAGTTTTGAGCTTATAGAATTGTTTGTCTCAAAAAACCACCCACCATTTATGTAAAGTTAAAACTATCTTTACAACCTTCAGTTGTCTTCTAAATCTGTTTTTGCACAGATATTCTGATCCCTTAAGTCTTAGAGTTGAATATGCAGCACCTTTAAGGTGCCTGGGTCGGTTGTTTTCCCCCAAGTGCTTTTTCCCCCCTTGGGCTTTAAGTGTTCTTAACCAAGAAGATTACCTATTGTTTCTCTAAATGTGCTCTGCTGGGCACTGAGGGGACTGTTCCAGTGAGGTTATAACTCCTGTTTGCCCCTGGGCGGTTGCCAGCACAAAGAAAGGCATGACGGGAGGTAGTTTGGTTACCTTTCACAACAGGTGTCTTTGTCAGTGCTATTCAGACTTCAGAGTGGAAGCACTGAGTCACTGCCGAGAGGGAAGCAGCAGTTGCTTGGCTTTCGCATCTAGAGCCTCACTGCAAGGTAGACCTCCAAGTCTGCTGGCCTGATGAAACTGTGAGTGAGTCCACGCTATCGTTAAAAATACCACTGAAAAGATAAAAAGGAATTCGAAGGTATGGACTGCCCAGAGAAGTCATGTTGCCTTGAGCCCTGATTAGCTTTTAATTTTTACTTGGCTAGTCATCTTTAAGATAAATGTGCTGGGAAATTCTTAATGAAAGTAATCTCTAGTCACAAAGCTGCATTGTGAGGGGAAATGAAGTAAAAACGCGTTACTGGCTCTCAGAGGGGTCACACACAGCTTGAAGTTGTTTTAATCTTCAGAATTTATTTAAGATATTGCATTTTCTGTTTAAGTAAGCCTATTAGACTTGGCCGTTTCCTAGCAAGGGTGTTTGCCCTTCTGTGAGCAGGTGCTTTACCACAGAATGCTTACAGGAGTGGCAGAGCTCCATGGCCACGTTTAAATAGCACAAGGTGATACTAGTTAAGTAGACATGCTATGGAATATGAATAATTTTAGGAAAACCTGGGAAAATAGACACCGGATTTCATTCTGAGTTTGTTTACCCATTCTCTCACAAGCCAGCAAATAGAGATAACATAATCCTGGTTTTGGTGATAAAGCCTAAAGACAACACATTGCAGTGTTTCTTTTTATTTTAACAGATGTCACCAAATTAATGTTTAATATTAACAGAAACTACTTCTCAGTACTGTTGTACTGCTAATACTCAGGGCAGATACAGGAAGAGCAGATAGCATGCTTTTGGAGGAGCGGCCCTGTCTTCCCTTTTCTTTGCCCACACTGTGCATGGAATAAGCATGTGTCATTTATCTTGGTGATTGAGAGAACTTTCAAAACAAAGCCTGCTTACCATCTCCAGCTGTCCTCCAAAAACCACTTGTGGGAACTAAGGAATGGATAGTTTGTGACTATCTGCTGGTTTGAGTAATTAAAAGAATTGAGTAATTAAAAGAAACAACTGTAACTTTAAATATAAAGGGAATAAGAATATTTATCAGCTGGGAGAAAAACTGTTTATAAATGAGACCCTTGTGTTTCTCCATAATCACATCAGATATTTGTATTTTTCGTGGGAGAAAGGAAAATTATTATCAACTGCTATTGATATCCCAAATAATGGTTTCATTTTTATATTTTGGTACTTTTTTTTTTTTTTTAACAGAAATACTCAGAAGGGAAAAGGATTCTTTTTCCCCCTTCCGACTTCAGGAGATAAATTTTAACTGCAACAAGGATTCTATAAATTTTGAGAAATAATAATGGCTTACCATCTTTTTATTTCCTAAGAATAAGGAAAAATAAGCACTGATTGCTTTAAGAAAAATTACTCTTCTTCCAAGAAGAATCTTCATGTGAATAACAATGAAGAAATGAACTGTTTGAAACTGTCTGAATTACTAAGGACATAACATAAATCGACTTTTGTTTTGGGAGGAATTTCATGTAGGACATTTCTAGTAAGGGAACCTTTTTCTTTCTGTTTTTGGAAGTGTAAAGAAGATTCCCAAACCTGAACTTCTCCTGTGCTGTATTGAGAATGCAGGTGTTTATAGTGCACACTTCCTGCATAGATAAGAGACCTCTTGTTTTCCACTGGGGGTGAATTACTAGGCAAGTCTGTGATAGCAGCTGCCTTTCCTTTTTTTCCTCCTCTCCTTCCCTCTGGATTTTGACACTCAGCCCCTGGCTCTCAGGTGGGTGTGTGCACTAGCACTGAGCTGCCCTAGGAGTTTTTTCCTGGATAGTCTGGTCTGGAGCTGGGGCAGCAGTTGCTGCTGTGGAGAAGCTAGCTGGCAAGATGATGGAAGAAATCTCCATTATGGTAGCCTATGACGCCCATGTCTTCAGCCAGCTGCATGATGAGGACCTCCTCACTAGCCTGGTGGCCATCAGCAAGCCCAGGTCCATGGTAGGTGGCACCTTGCACACTACACTGGGCTCCTCTTTTTGTAACATAATGGACACCTTCCATAACAAGAGAGGGGCAGGTTCTTGTGAAGTAAACGGAGGCATGGCTGTTGACTGTATTACAGGTCACAGCAAGGTCTGCAGGCTTTCAGTGGGCTTGTTTAATAAATAACCACTGTTCTATGTCAATAATATGCTTTAAATACTGCGGTAGTGAGGTTGAGAAGAGTTGTGTCTGTGTATGACTGTTATGAAACTAGCTACGGTTTCATACATTTCCGTTCAGTCTCTTTGAAGTAGAACATAGAATTCAGTGGGCCATGTCACTTTTGTAAATTGAATCAAATTGCTTTTTAAATAGAAATCAAACAGCTTTCAGGTTTTATATTATTTCCAGAAAGAACTAGAACAAACTAACTTCTTGGAGAATTTTAGGTGTGATGTAATATTTGTTAAAACTTTATTTTTTAGTTTTCTGCCTTCTTATAGTCTTGGCATGTGCATTCTGGCATGATAGAAAACTATGTTGTTAGAATGTTTATTGTTCCATCTTTGCACTGGCCAGGGAGGCTTACAGATGATCCCTGTCTGTGACGCACACTCTCCAAACTGTGCCTGTATTGTTGCCCTGTTCACTGTGCATAGCAGTGCTCCTAGCAGCAGAGAGAGAGAGAGAGAGAGAGAGAGAGAGAGAGAGAGAGAGAGAGAGAGAGAGAGAAAGGTTTATCATGACAGTTAAAGCTTACTGATATGAAAACCTACTTCTCTGTGTTAAGGCACAGGGCCACTAAAAATCACAATGTGGCAGGGGTTTTATTTTTAAAAGAAGTAAATTCCATGAAAATGATAAAGGGACAAATTCTGGATTGATTAAAAGAGACTTAAAGGTTTTACCAACCAGATAAAATGTTTCATCATTGTTTAGCTGCTGATCTGCATAAACTATAAAAAATATGTAAGATAATGGAGGAAGACGGAGTAATTGGCCACTAATTAGTTCTTTAATGATAATAATGGATTATAAAATTTTTTGTACCACAATGATTTATATTAAAATAGTAACGTAGACATACATAATTGAAAAGTTATGAGTTAATCATCTTAAAAAAGTTTCAGAGGACCTAGTAGAGGGTTTGGTGTTGTAGAAGGAAGCTGGAGTTGTTGACAATGGTGTGGAGGTAAGAGTGCCCAAACCTTCATTAGACTCTCCACTCTGTCACGTGTCCTACGTGCAGCGTAGATAACTAGGTGGATGAAAGCAAAACCAAATCATAATATGCTTCTGGAGGTGTTTATTGAAAGAATCATCTTGCCAATGACATGTTTTATTAAAATAAATGTAAGTTCTACTTTTTAATTTGCCTTTAGACTTATTTTATTTTACATGTGTGTGTGCTCTGTCTGTCTGTCTGTATGTCTGTATACCATGTGTGTGCCTGGTGCTTGGGAGGGCAGAAGACAGCATCAGATCCCTGCAACTGTGTGCTGAGAATCAAGCCTGGGTCCTCTAAAAAACCAAGAAATGCTCTTAACCGATGAGCCATTTTCTCAGCCCCACAGTTTCTATTTTTATGATTAAATATATTTTGTGAAGTTAATTACCTACCAAAATATATATGCTGAGTCAGGATAAGAATGTTTTAGACATTTAAATTAAATTATATCCATCAATTTCATAATAGTCCATCTTAAGAACTTACCCAAAGAATTCAGAAGTTTTCATTTCTTTGTGATGGTTTCACCAAGATCCTCTTAGAGTCTGAGCTGATTCTTCAGAATTTATAGGAGTTTTTAGACCAAAGGGGAAAAGAAACAAACACAGGTGTGTGTGTGTGTGTGTGTGTGTGTGTGTGTGTGTGTGTAGCTCAGTGACAGAATACCTGACTGTCCTGTTAACATCCCTGGCTTTGTTCCCTCACAACACAAAGGCAAGCAATCAATCAGCTGGCCAGCAGAACTGAAATGGCAGAGCATACTTGAGCAGAGAGGACAGAGGAGCTGAAGAGATACACAGCTCCCTAGCCACAGGGAACATCTCACTACTCAATAACAACAGACATTGTATTCATGTGAGGGAAGGGGAGGGGGAGGGGGAGGGGGAGGGGGAGGGAAAGAGAGAGAGAGAGAGAGAGAGAGAGAGAAAGAGAGAGAGAGAGAGCATGAACTCGAGCATGGGAGCATGACTGACTGCCTGCATGGCTGAATAGTAATGCACCTTCTGAGAATCACTCCATTTGTCAGTAATTTATGTATTTTTGACATAGAATTGTTGATGTGAAAAGCTCCATATAAAAGGCATAGAATATTTCTTTGGATACCAAACTTGTTGGCACATGACTTTAATCCCAGTACTGAGGAAGTAGAGACAGGCTTCAGTATGAGTTCTAGGCCAGCAGGGAAACAGTGAGACTCTATCTCAAAAATAAGACACAGAAAAGTTACATTTAATTTATTCATTTTGTGTGTGTGGTGGATGCATGTAAAGATGAGAGAACCACTTTGGGGGTCACTTGTCTCCCTCTTCCCCATGGGCTCTGGAGGGTCACCAGGTCACTAGGTTTGGAGGCTAGAACCTTTACCCACTGAGCCATTTGCTTTTGGTTCTACATTCAATAGTGATTTTTTTTTCTTTGTTTGAGATGAACCCTCAAAATTATATGAAAAAAAATTTTAGGCTTTCTTTAGTATGAAGCAAATGCTTCCTGATTTGACAAATGCTACTCTGGGTAGCAGGTGCCACCCTGATTAACTTACAGGACCCTCTTCCAAGTGGATTGGCCTTTTTGAAGGAGATTTAGATATTTAAAACAGGAGTGGGTGTTTTCTATAATAGGGTTTTATTTTATAAAAGGAATATGTTGATTCGTTAAATAGTAAAAATGTCTGCTTCTAAGATATGGACACTGAACCTTTTCTTATTTAAAAGTGCTCAAACGTACACACACACACACACACACACACACACACACACACACTCAAAAGAGCCAGGCCAGAGGATAACTGGCAGGAGTGAGCTTTCTTCTTTCATTATGTGGGTCCTGATAAACAAACAGAGACTGTCAGTTGGTGGCAGGCACCTTCATCTTCACCCAGGGAGCCATCTTACGAGCCTAGAAGGTGTTTAGTTTTTTTTTTTTTAAATAAAGAAATAAAAAAATTGGCATGTAATGTAGAATGGAAGTTTGGAAGTTAGCCGCCTTGTATTTAGAGATAAAACCACACCACAACTCTCTCTGTGTGTATACAAGTCTTAGCTGAGATGCTTACAGGAACACCGGAGGGAGTGAGGCTGCCCAGGCCCTCTCCCTGTGAGTATAGTGGCCAGCATCTTCCACCTCTGCTCTTCTCAGTTCTTTTGCAGGCTTTTCTTTTTTGTTGCAGTCTTGCTATATTGCCAGGTCACCCTTGAACTCTTGAGCTCAAGTTCTCAGTAGCTGGAACTGCAGGCATGAACCACTACTGTGCCCAGCTTCAGCTACTTCTAACTGCCTACTATAAATGCCAGGGAAAACCACACCTGGTACATTTATTGTATTCCAGGGAAGGCTTTGAGTATATATTTAAATTCAAAATGCATGCTCTCATATTTAAACAGTGAATAAGCCTAATAGCTAATGCAAACTCTAACAAGCACAAATATTTCAGGTTAAATGTCAATTTATATTCTGCTCAGTTTATTTCAACTTTCTAATTTATTAAGTGGCCACGGAAGGAATATTGCTTTCAGATGTATGTTAGTAAGTGCTAATATATAGACTGCTTTAATGTTTGTTTTAATACAGTATTCTGGGCACAAGTAGAATGTCCATCTTCAAAGCCCCCTCCCCTAATCTAATAAGAGAAAAGACCAAAGTCGGTATTTGTGAGACTCCTGTTAGATGCTAGAGGTAGAACCAGCTAGAGAATAATGGCCTTCGTTAAGCAGTGACAAAGGAGCCCACAGTAAGGCTGAAACGGTAACTTTGGCTGTGGAGGCTAGTCAAGTGTCTGCTAGGCAAGGAAAGGGAGTACTTTTGTGAACAAGGAACAGCTCATGCTAAAAGGCCGATGACTGCTTATGACACTTTATTTTGGAAGAGGAAGATGGTGATGAAGAAAAGGTCTTATACTATAGCTCAGGATGAGCTGGACCGTACTGTGTTGTCTAGGCTGGCCTTGGACTTGCAGCAGTCCTCTCACCTCAGTCTCCTGAGTGCTGCAATTACAGGTACGAGCCACCACCATACCTGGCTTTGTTAGAGTCCTTTGAAGTTACATGGTCTTTTGGGCTAAGGAGGTAGCTTAGCCAGTAAAGGATCTGCTGCTGTACAAGTAAGAGAACCTGAGTTCAGTCCCCAGCAAGTACATAAAAAGGCAGGTGTGGTGGGATAGCTGACAAGCCTGGGGCTCAGTGAGAGGTCTCAACAAACAAAGGGACAGCTCCTGTGGAACAACACCTGAGACTTAACTTCTGGACTCCATGTGTACCCTCATAGAAGAGCACAAGCACACAGTTAAAATGTAAAAGTTACTCGGGTGTCAGTTCAAGATTTACATCTGCTACTTACCAGGAAATTACAGTATTTCTCTAAGCCTCAGTTGACTCTGGAGAAATGAGGAATATCTTCATTGAATTTTTGTGAAGATCAAAGAAGAGCACTTGTAAAGATATCAGCTCAGTGAGAAGTCTTACCAGTTACCTCCCGGCTGGGAAAGGGGGTCTGGTCTGCTTCAGAAGAAGGTCTAAAGGAAGGAGTGAGCTGAGTAGATAAGGTGTGGTGGGGATGTAGAGGAGAAGAGGATGCATGTGACAGGAGAAGGGGAGTGCTGGGCTGCCCTGCTTGATTAGGGTGTCAGTTATCCAGGAAAAGGGGAGCTTCCCACCCTGAGGATTGTGTACATCTGACACTTGAACTCAGGATGGCTGGAAGGACCAATAGTGGGGAATGTGTATGAGCCCCTATGCTGAGAAGACAGGCTCATAAGCAATAGTTACATAATAGAAGATAGTTACATAAGCAATAGCATGGCAAAAATGGGCAGGCAAGGCCCACAGGGCCCCAGGAAGGAAATGCAACGGCAATAGAAAAAAGCAGGTGAAAATTGCTGGCCAGTCCCTGGCCAGTTGACCGAGGCAGTATGCGTCAGAAGGTAGTCCACACTTGTTCATTAGTTCTTGTAGTGGATAGATACAAGTCACTCTTAGAAAGATATATATAGTTGCTCCATGTGAAAAGAGCAACTGATTGGAACAGGTTGAAATTACCACAAGATTTTCATGGTGTTAGAATAGGAAAGTTAAGCCAGGCAGTGGTGGCGCACGCCTTTAATCCCAGCACTTGGTAGGCAGAGGCAGGTGGATTTCTGAGTTCAAGGCCAGTCTGGTCTACAGAGTGAGTTCCAGGACAGCCAGAAATACACAGAGAAAGACTAGGAAAGTTGGAAAGTGCCCTAGTTTGCTTTCTGTTGCTGTGATAAACACTGACCAAAAGCAACTTGGGGAGAAAAGGATTTATTTCAGTGTAAGCAACACACCGTCATTCAGGAAAGTTAGGGCAAGAATTCGAGGCAGGAACCTGCAAGTAGTAATTGAAGCAGAAGCCATGGAGGAACTTTTACTTGCTGGCTTGCTTTCAATGACTCGTTGAGCTTGTTTTCTTGTACCACCTAGGCCCTCCTGCCCAAAAGTGGTAGTTTTTACAGTAGCCCGGTCTCCCACATCAGTCATTAACCGGGAATGCTCTACACACGCTTGCCTACCAGCCAATCTGATGGAGGCACTTTCTCATTTGAGGTTTCCTCTTCCCAGGTGACCTAGCCCTTCTCTCTCTCTCTCTCTCTCTCTCTCTCTCTCTCTCTCTCTCTCTCTCTCTCACACACACACACACACACACACACACACACACACACACTCACAAACTCAAACAGCTATCAAGAATAAAACAAGGAAAGGGTGACCCATTTTGACTGTACTATGTCCTACATCTTGAAATTGAATATCATTCTATCTCTGAGGGAGACTTGATTGATCAGTAGTTACCCTTGACCTTTAACAAAGCCACTTAACCATCTAACACAGGCTATTTTATGTTGGCTCTGGGTAGATATTCTTAACTGACAGTTACCAAAATAGTACTGGAACAGCAACGGAAGGGGCCTCTTTCAGGGAACTACAGTCTCTCTGTTCTATAGATGGAAGAGGAGGGTAATCATTCTGCAATTTCTTCCCCCTTAGTGGTTTGGCACATGAACTGCATCAAGCAAGCCCAAAAAAAAAAAAAAAAAAAAAAAATTCAGAGCAATTCCGTATGCCAGAGATGAGGAAAATAATAAAATTAATGCAATTACTTCTAAATCATCACTAAATAAACATTTCAAATATTGACTAGAATCAAATATAAAGCTAATTAAGATTCTTCCATACTTAAATTATGTATTGAACATGTTTTATTCTCATTGTCATTTAGCATATTCTTATCTTGGCACCTTTTATCAATTTCAAATTAGTCCAGGGAACCAAATCTTTCCCTGTTTGACTTACTAATTTTGATGAGTTAAGGTTCTTAGGATCCTAACAGAAGAACTCTGTATCATCTGAAGCAAGACATGGAATTTACTGCATGGATGCCAGGGTGTGTCCTTCTTGAAATGCAAGGGCAAACTCTGAGATAGGCAGCAAGCCTGGGGCTGGTCTCAGGTTGGCAGGCATCCTGCATCTCTGCCATCTGATTACTTCTTTTTTTGCATCACTTTATTTATCTCTCTGTCCCTGAGTTCTCCAGCTTCCTCATGCCGGGGGCAGAACGCTGCTTCTGTGCAGCATACAGATCTATAGCTCCATTATATGCTGAGTAACATTGCTGCCTCTGACTCACATATCTGTGCCTGTGGAGAGAAACTGATTCAATATCTTTAGGTAAAAGATGATACAGAGTAGAACCCATAAGCACATGACTGGACATAGCAACATTATTCTCAGTAGCTGTAATCTAGACACAATCCAAATATCCATCATGTGACCATTTTCTAAACACATAGTGGTGTATCCATACAGTGGAGAAAAAATAGCAATTCTAAAAGAATGAAATACTAATACCTGCTACAACATATGAAACTGATAAACATGAGACTAATAAAAGACTAAATATTGGATGATTGCTGACCCTGAACATGAGACTTTAAAATGGGTGGTGAAGATGTATGGTAGACTGGTCTGTTATTTTATATATACGTAAATTCTTCTTTATCACATTTTTAAGTTCTTAGTTACTTTTATTGATATTTCAAAAACACCAAATCTATTTCAGTCTTCCCCTGCTATGAGACATTTTGCTGAACCCCGATCTGATCTCTTCATTGTTTTTTCTTCTTTCCTAGACCTGGCCTGTAATATCCCTACAAGCACACACACAGTGTGCTGTGCCCCCTGCCTCAGCAGAGGGGTCCTGGCCTGCTGTCTCACTTTCTCAACATTGCCTTCCTCAGCTTCCTCTTTAACTAAGTTTTTTCCCAAAGAGGAAATGTACACTTTCAGACACTGTGTACTCCCCTGTAGTCCAGACAAGGCTCACTTGTAGTTCAGTTGCCTGCTTACATCTGTTTAGAAGCTCTGTGGTTTTCATTTGTGTTTCTAAAAAAGCATTCCACATAGCTTCATCTACACTTCAAAGCTGCTATATTTTAGTTTCCATATAAACTTCCTTCCTGGGGACACTTATAAGTCCAGACTTTTTTTTTATATGTCTATTTCCCTTCTGGGGGAGTGAGTGTGTGGTAGGACTTTTATTTATTTTAATTTAATTTTATTTTGAGATAGAGTTCCACTATATAGTTCTGGCTGGAAGGAATTCATTTGTAGATCAGATTGGACTAGAACTTGCAGAGATCTGTCCTGGTTCTGCCTCTCAAGTGCTGGAATTAAAAACCCCTGCCTTCCAAGTTCTGGGATTAAATATGTGTACACCATGCCCTCCTCTAATAGGATTTGTACTATAAAATATACAAGCATTTAGTTCACTGTGCATATGAAAACAAACCCCGTAGTTTCTGTTACTTTATATATGATCCCTTAGCTCCCTATATTCAATAACCCTAACAATCAGTGGTAGGTGTGTTAGAGGTTGGTCTGGTGTTGCTATGTATTCAACTGTTAAATATTGGCACCAAGATCTGATTGCCCCCATGAGCAGATCCTCGTGTACATCAAGGCTAAATAAACCTTATTCTCCAATTTAAAACTATTGGTTAAATAAAAGTGGTTATAGCCAATTACTGGGGAGAATAGATGTAAACAGAGTTATGGACTGGAAGGTCATAGGTAGAGACCATGTGGAAGAAGGAGAAAGGAAACAAGAGAGCAGGAAGTCTCCTTTAGACGTAATGGACCAAGAGCACATGCCAGAGTGAAATGCCCCCTAAGGATAGATGATGGAGCAGAAATAACTCAGACAGCAAGCACTTGGGTAGTACAGCTAGGAAGTAGACAGTCTGGTGAATAGAAAAATAGATTAGGGATAATCACCAGTGATTGTGCTAAACTGATTAAAGGATTCTGCCTTGATTATTGGGGGGCAGGAGGCCAGCTGGGTCATATTGATAACTAATAGAGTTTATTAAAATCCATTTGTATAGATGCTTTAGATGAAAATTCTTATTTATGTTTGATACCTACCATAGAGATAGAGGTGTCATCTCTGTCTAATGGATATCAGGATGGAAACTTTGGGAAGTTAAGTGACTTTTCCCCAAGATCACATAGGGGAAAGGAGGGACCTGGGGCTGGAGGGAAACCTGGTTTGTTACACACCCAAGCCTCTGTAGACAGCCCTAAACAAGTTTGTTTTCCTCTTAATCCTGAGTAAGAACTTGCTTTTGACAGTGGGATTGGAAGCAGGGAGGAAGCAGAAACACTAGAGGTGTCATCTTTGCTTTTTTTTCTTGACTGGCTATGACTGAAATACGTGGAGAAGGTTACTAGGGAGTGAACTGCCAACAACACTGAGATTGAGGTTCCATAATTCTAGACCTAGCTGGTTTTCTGATACTGAGGGACTTAAAGTAGGAATGGCGGGCTCTAAACGTGGAGTCTGAGGTAGTGTTGCCAGTCACTTTGTAAAGGCTGCTTGCCTGCAGGGCAAGATGATTGCCTTAAGGAGATTTTCTTGGGATTATTTTAGTGCAGTCTGCAGCCAGAGTACCAGAGACTGGGTGAGGGTGACTTCCTGAGCTCTACAGTCTGAAACTTGAGAAGCTGCCAGCATTGTGGGACTCTCAGTGCAGGCCCTCCTTCTGTTCACAGATGATTATCTTCTTGTACCTTAGCATGGCAGAGGGCAAAGAAAGAGCAAGCCTTTGTTTCTTCCTGTGAGAGAATAACCATCCTTTCAGGAAAAATTTGCCTCCCAAAGACCCCATGACCAAATTGGATTAAGAATGGAGTACCAGCATAAGGATTAGTGGGGGGCATATTTGGTCCACAGCCCACATCCTTATGAAATTCCAGAGAAGTAAGGGATAGATAGTCCTGAAAAGTTAGGAAAATGGATGAAAGGTTACTTGCAAGAGCATGGATGATTTCAAAATAGTTATTACCACAGAGTTTCACTCCATCATAGATGATGACCTCATGGAGGTTACGTCATAGAAGCCCTAGACTATCTCCTATTACAATGAACCTATCCTAAATATTCTTTCATAGAAGTGTTTGTTACAGGAATAGTTGACATGAAATACACAATGCACTAATTTTTATTAGTCTGTTTCATATGTTCATACTCCTACGAGGTGAAAACACTTTAAGATTTTTATTGTTCTGCATTGGCCATTGATATTTTTATTTAGTTTGATCATCAACCAGACTTTCATTGATCTGTAACTGTGTGCTAACTACATTATGTTCTTGGCACAGAAGACCTAGATATGCAAAGCAATTCACGGTACCTATTGTGAATCTCACAGTGATCTAGTGATGCTGTTTACCCGGCTTCCCATGGAGTAGTGTGCCAGTAGGGTCCTGCTCCTATGGTCTGCGATGGGAACATCTATGGGCAAATTGAGAAAATATATCTCAAGTGGGGCAGTTGTGTGTGTGTGGGGGGACCTGGAGAGAGCCCTCTAAATGGTAGGACCATTTAAGAAGTAAGAAATGAAATTGGGGAGGAAGTTAGAGGTCAGGCTGTGGAGTAGAGCTATGTAAACTAGATGAAGTAGTAAGGGTTTTTTGTTTGTTTGTTTGTTTTTGTTTTTGTTTTTGTTTTTGAGACAGGGTTTCTCTGTGTATCCCTGGCTGTCCCGGAACTCACTGTGTAGACCAGGCTGGCCTCGAACTCAGAAATCCGCCTGCTTCTGCCTCCCAAGTGCTGGGATTAAAGGCGTGCACCACCACCACCCGGCGAAGTAGTAAGGTTTTATTTTTTGTATGACACATTGTGTTTTAAAATCAAATGACTCCGATTTTAGGTATGGTTTACAGAAATTTAAAATTATATATTATTAGAGCAGTCAGTATTATGTCAAAAACTCACTGCAAAGCTCAAGCTCAGTATCAAACTGTAGTATTAAAAGTCATTGTGAGGACTATACCCTGCCTTAGAAATATGATTCCCAACTCAACCAACAAAAGTGACACTGTAGCCCTGATGATTGTAATATTTACATTCAGATTTCTAGCAGGCTGAAAATAATGTAGAAACCCTCTCTTAGTTTTTAATTCCTCATTTTTTTTTTTTTTTTTGAAAAATTAAATGATCTGGGAGCTGGAGAGATGGCTCAGCAGCTTAAAAGCACTTCCTATTCTTCCAGAGAACCTGAGTTCCCTTCCCAACAGTCAGTCACATAGGGAGGCCCCAACTACTGAAATTCTAGCTCCAGGGCATCTAACCTTTTCTGGCCTCTTAGGATACCTGTTCATACATAACATACACTCTCACAAACACACTGTGGTGGTTTGATTGAGAATGGCCCTCATACGCTCAGATACTTGAATACTTAGCCTAAATTGGTAGACCAGTTTAGGAAGGATTAGGAGACGGTGGTGGCGCGCGCCTTTAATCCCAGCACTTGGGAGGCAGAGGCAGGCGGATTTCTGAGTTCAAGGCCAGCCTGGTCTACAGAGTGAGTTCCAGGACAGCCAGGGCTACACAGAGAAACCCTGTCTAAAAAAAACCAAAAAAAAAAAAAAAAAAAAAAAAGAGGATTAGGAGATACAGTCTTGTTGGAGTGGGTGTCTTTTTTGTCTTTTTATGGTGGCATTTCTATTTTCTGGTGTGACAATACCTTTGTGTTTTGTCTCAACTTTGTCAGACTTTTACAAACTACTCAACATACCTTTTATAGAAGTAATAGTTCCTGTTCTGCTCATGTAATTTTACATATAAACATAAATAGGTTTGAGAACAAATTCACTTATCTCTTTTTAAAATATAAACTGGGTTGTGAGTATAGCCAAGGACCCTCAAGAGTTTAGTACTTTCAGTGTATTAGATCTCCTTATACACAGAATGGAAAATGTTAAGCAAGAATATGGGGGCTGTATTTTTTGTTTGTATTACATGTGGATTCAGAGCAGACAACCCTCACTTATAGTGATTTGTAACAATAAACATGTGTCTCTCCTTTTCAGTGGCTAGAGTTGGAGTAGCTGATGGGGGCTGGGCACTACTGGGCACTGTTCAATTGTATTGAATTGACTCTCGTATGATTACAGAAGAACTGGAATGTTCTTGGATACATCAGTAGAAACATTTGATGCCTCTTAAATGGTTGAGTTTGCTGGTGGTGTTAGTTTGGAGGCCCTGGACTCCAGCCTCAATACCAGTCACTCGTCACTTAAACTTAGACCTTGACCTAGCACACTGAGTTTTGTGCATGCTCTGTTGGCCAAAGCAAAGCAAAAGGCTACTTCAAACATGAGTAGGAACGTGTATTCTACCATAGAGTACACGTTAAGGGAAAGGGGGAAATATTTGCAGTTGCATATATTTATATGTTGTATACATACATGCATCAGCAGGTGTGTGTGTAAAATTACTAACTCTTCATGTGATCATCATGGTTTCATTAGCTATAGACAACACTTAACACCATGGTTTTCAATACTACACAGTTTGTATCTAGTTCCATCAATTTTCCTGAAACTTTCCGATGAATTGGCGCCTTTCTTTCCTATCTCTTCCAAAAGTAATTATGAACAGCAATCTTGCCAATGAAGCTCTAGGAACCAACGCTGTTATTTCAACATGGCCCAGCTCTGTAGTCCAGGGATTCTCAGTAGCTGAGGAGTCACAGAGTTCTTTGGCAGTCTGGTTGAGCAGGACCTTTAGCAGGAAAATATTTTCAAGTTTAGAAAGTGCACAAGGCTACATAGTAAACTAATGATATTGGAATATATTGATCAAAGCACATAACCAAATTTATGATATTATAGCATATGCTTCTTTATTAATATGTAAATATAGTAGATAGCAAGATATATTGGTAAGTCTAATTATTAATGTATTAACATAGAAGATAGCAAGGTCTGTTAGTAAGTCTGATGACTAACTCAATGCCAAAAATAAAGAATATAAACAGTATTTTGGGCCTGGCGGTGGTGGCGCACGCCTTTAATCCCAGCACTTGGGAGGCAGAGGCAGGCGGATTTCTGAGTTCGAGGCCAGCCTGGTCTACCGAGTGAGTTCCAGGACAGCCAAGGCTACACAGAGAAACCCTGTCTCGAAAAACCAAAAACAAAAACAAATAAACAGTATTTTGAAATACATGTAATGCTTCTAGAGTGGCTTAAATATTTGTAGTATTTATTGGTGACCACTTACAAATAATACAGTATATCTTTACCAACATTTATAACTGAAAGCTGATAAATTCAAGTAGAGTTTCAGAGGAATAGATTTTTTTCTATCTTAGCTCAGATAATGAATTTTCTAATTTTTATTATGTGAGACAACAATTTTAGATACCTTTCTTTTCCTGTAACATTATAACTGGCTAGGAGAAATCTTAATTACACCTTCTTGGTAAGGTTTCTCTGTTTTTCTTTGGCAAATAAAATTTGTGTGTGCACGAGTGTGTGTGTGTGTGTGTGTGTGTGTGTGTGTGTGTGTGTATGAGAGCAAGGGTTGTGTTTAGTTTTATTTCCCATTTTCCTCCATCCCAGCAGTGTGTGCACTGTATATACCATACCTACTCAGTGAACAATACTGGACACTGGAAACCAGTACAGAACCGTGGCAGAATAATTATTGGTCTACTATGTGTTCATGACAAACATCTATCAGTAGTTATGTACATAAGAAGTAAAAGTTAATTAATTCATTAAGTTATGCTGAGGATTGAACCCCAGGGTTTGTACTTTCTGGGCAAGCACTGTACTATTTGTACCTGTAAAGTTATTTTTAAATAACTTTTTCTATTTTTCTATTCTTAGGTCTGTGTACCAAATTATTATAAAACCAATTGTAGACTCACATTAGAATGTAGCTGTGTTCTTACCTCTTAGCTTAGCTTAATTAAAAAGATAATGTAGTGGTTGTTTGTATTACACACTTATTTTGTTGGTGGTTCATTTAACTTCCTCCTATGTAGCACATAGCATTGTTTTGAGTGTTGAAAGACCTTCAAGCAGATAACAATCTAGTTTGTGAGACGAGAGTGGAAGCAACTGAGCTGATGATGTGAACAGCATTGGAGATTCGAGTCACCTTGCCCAGTTGTTCCTGTCATACGCTGTACCTTCAGGCCTCCCTGAAATAGTATCTCCTGCCTCCCTTTCTAAGCTATGTGCTGAAATTCATTTTCCATGTGGGTTATTTATTTCCTCACTCTGCCTACAGTAGTTCCTGGCACTGCATGCAGTGTTTCTAGAGAATGAATAAAGAGATGATGGCCTGCTAGTGAGACCCTGTGGCAAATAAACAGCATTTAACAAAACCCATTAGGCTACCTTGCTCTCCATCAGAATTGTGTTGGTGAATATATCTACCAGTAATGATTTTTCAGGCCTACTTCAGTTCTGAGCATTATTTATTTTTTAATTTTTGGTTTTTCAAGACAAGGTTTCTCTATGTAGCCCTGGTTGTCCTGGAACTTGCTTGATAGACCAGGATGGCCTCAAACTCAAAGATCTACATGCTTTTATCTCCTAAATGCTGGGATTAAAGGTGTTTCACCACCACTGGCTAGTATTTCTGAGCATTATTTTAAAGGAAAAACAAACAAACAAAACAAATGAATTTGTCAGGATGTTGGGAAGAAAAGTATTCTGGACAGAAATTATAGCACTTCCAGGAACATACATGGGAAGTTTAACTGCAGTTGAGGAAGACTAGAAAGAAATGAGAAAGTGGGCAATAATCATGAGAATTTTTTAGTCTAACATTGAATTAAGCTGATTTGAGATTGGCTTCAGAATCAGGCGGGCATCTTACTTCAGCCCCCTGAGTGTTGGGATTATAGGCATGAGACGAAGTTTAAAGATACTTCTTTGTAAAGAGATTGTTGTGACTCTTTCTAAAAAGAACTTTTAAAAACCCTCCATCCATATGCCTCTATCATCTGAGGTGTAACTGTTCATCGAGATCCATACAGTGAGGGACTTCTTAAATATGCAGATGCCTTTCAGAAACTGAAAGGACAATTGTAGGTTTCAATGTATGTGTATTTTTAGGAAACACTTCTCTAGAAACCACTTCCTAATCTGGACAACAACACAGAATGCAAGGGAGGAGGTGTGGTTTCATGGAGTTAGACTTTGTTGTTCAGACTCAAAAGTCCTTTTCTGGAATAATCCTAATATTGTTAACAGCCAAGTGCCCCACTTGCAGTCTGTAGGGACAGTTGGTGGCACATCCTTCATAAGGCGGTTCTTACAGTGTAGGAGTTAAAAACATGTCCACAGCAGTGATGTCCTGTCTGAACATATGCCCCGCACTGTTAGAGAAGTGCACTGAGGCACCTGCCAATCACTCCCTCTTCCATTTTTATTCTAAGAACTGCAATGAGGGGAGGATTGTGGGAGAGCAGAGGTGAACATTCTCTGTTATCTGTTAGTGTAGTACTTCAATCTAATAGGTGGTGACCCCAAACTCTCTGTAGAGTACTCTAGCCCAGTAGTCACAATTACATTCATTCAGTCCCTTTATGTAAAGGATCATTTTTATTGCTACTGCCTGAAAGGTGCAGATTGCTTCGCTCTTGAATGTGGGCTGCTCAGCTTCCTTCTTTTAAATACATCTCCCACTTAAAGCATTAATGTCACCTGTAAATGTGTAGTATAAATTGTCATTGACTTGAACTCTTCAAAGATTTGTGCAGTAAAGTATTCCCTTGAGAATTAAGGTATAACCTGTCATTGAAGAATGGTGCATGAGTACTAAATGTTTTACTGAGCAGCTTTCACTGTGATGAGAACGGTACAGAGAAGTGAGTACGAGAGTAGGCTAGAGAAGAGCTCTCTATACTGATGACTGAGTTGGCTGAACTCTCTCAAGTTCCATTTTCTCCTGAGGTTTACCTTACAGTGAATTCACATTCTTCCTGATTATTGTTAGGCCTGAAGCTTGGGGGATGGAGAGATGAGTCAGTGGGTTAAAGTGCTTGCCACCAAGCCTGATAGTCTGAATTCAATTCCATAGTGGAAGAAGAGACCCTCTTCACATAGGCCCTACCTCCATGCAGCGAGCAATACTCACACATGTGTGCATGTATGTGGGCACATAATACAATAAATTAAAATGTACTAAGATATTTTGTTTAAGAAAACAATGCAACTTAGAGTACTACTTGGAAGAAACGAGGGCTGTTGCTGTTGAAACTAGACCCAGGTTGTCTAACAGACTCCTGCCAAAAGACAAGGGCTTTTTCTCCATCCTTATAAGGCTAAAATGTGAGAGACATTCTATTAAAATTGATGAAATAAGTAATTGAGATAAATGACAGAAAATTATTTATTTTGTTAAGTTTTTAATAAACTGCTCTGTCAACTCTCAGGGGGACTTAACAAAATATTGAAAATATTTAGATTTCATTATTTCTTTTGGCCAAGTAGCATTACATTATGTAAACATATCTATTTTTTATTCATTTATCCCTTGAAAAACATCTATATTAATTTGATATTTTGACTATTTAGATGAGTGCTGTGATAAATATGGGGGTAGTTGTTTATTACTATAAACATATCAACTATTTTGGGTATATGCTTTGTAGTATAGTTGCTGGATCATATGGTAGCTCTGTCTTAAGTTTTTGGGAAATCTCAGTTCCATAATGACTGCACGACTCTCATGCCTAGCAGCAGCATGTAAGAGCTTCTTTTTCTCTGGGCCCTTGCCTGCGTTTGCTCTTTTCTGCCCTTTTGATAACAGCCATTCTCACTGGGGTGAGGTGGTATTTTGGTGTGGTTCTCCTCTGCATTTCTCTGACAGCACTACATGTGCAGAATGGAAAGAGGAGCACATTCTGCACATTCAGTCTGCACAGTAACCTCATGAGGGAGGTCCTCTTTAGAGTCCGTTTATTAAGTAACTTCAAGGTCACCGTGCTGGGAAGAAGTGGAGGCTGCGTTCAGCCTGTCAGGCTGTGAGTCTGTGCTGTTCATTTTTATTCCAGGTGCATAGCAATTGTGCTTTGCATTCATGCATTGGATACTATATTCAATATTCCTCTGATTATATATCACTTTGATATTCAGACTCTGGACTTTTTTTTTACTCTCCAGCAGTTTCTCAAAAGGTGATAAGTTAGATGTCAAACCTATAATTACAATTTCCTGGATTATTGAAGCATGGCTCTTGAAGGTGAATGTTGTTTTAATGATGATTGTCATTGTTACTAAACTTTTATTATTCACTTTCTTAGGGTATTTGAATAACAAAATAGCTGTGCTTGTCCAAACTCCAAAATGTCTGTGTGACTGTGTGTGAGAAAGAAGCTTTGTATCAGAGCAAGCATGTTTATTTATAGTGACCATAATGTAGCCTGTTTCTTTTTCAGTCTTATAAGCTTAATAAAACTGAAACTTAAAACTTAAGCTTTTTTCTTTCTTTTTTTCTTCTTTCTTTTTTTACTTTTCCCTTCCTCTCTGCGCCTGTCCCTCCCTCCTTCCCTCCTCTCCTTCTGTCTCTCTCTTCTCTTCTCTTCTCTTCTCTTCTCTTCTCTTCTCTTCTCTTCTCTTCTCTTCTCTTCTCTTCTCTTCTCTTCTCTTCTCTTCTCTTCTCCTTTCTTTCCATTATTGTTTTTCAAGACAGGGTTTCTCTGTATAGCCCTGGCTGTCCTGGAACTCACTCTGTAGACCAGGCTGTTCTCAAATACATAAAGATCTGCCTGCCTCTGCCTCCCAAGTGCTGGGATTAAAGGTGTGCACCACCACTGCTGGGTGGAACTTAAGCTTTTTAATAATAAAATACTTATTTACTTTGCTTAGTGGTGCATTCATACTAAGAGTAAAGACAATAGTGAGCTCCAGTCTTCATGAGATTTATGGTTTGATCAGTGCTGATGTTGAGAACTCATGTTTTATTGTGGCACAGCCTTCCATAGTTGTGCTGTGAATTTGAGTAGTCACTGATGGTTGTTAGATGTATGGCAGGGTCACCGGGAAAGGAAATGTTCATGTAGGAGGTGAAGGAAAAGCTTTCTGAGCAACTGATTAACATTATAGGATCATCATCTCTACACTGAAAACCTGAAGTCCAGATGCTCCAAAATCTAACATTTCCCAAATACTGACATGTCTAAAAGTGGAAGATTCTATTCCTGGCCTACTGTGATGAGTGACAGTCAAACAGTTACATTTTAAAATATATTGTAAGTTTACTTTCAGTCTATGTGTAAACTATTTGTGACATAGAAGTGAATAATACATTTAGGCTTAGGCCCTATCCTCAAGATATCTTATTTTATTCACCCAGATATTCCAAAAGAAAAATCCAAAATATTAAATACGTGTGGTCCCAAGCAGTTTTGTGATAAAGGATATTCAGTTACTATGTATTACTATGTAAAGCCATATAGTATTGGGTATAGGTGATTTTAAAAGGACAAACAGTTCCTATGGCTAGGCCTGTGGGCTGATGTCATATTGATAGAAGAGTCTGCTCTCATAGGAATGATATCTGTCTATTGACTCTCATTTCAGAGAAAATGGTCTTGCAGTTTGTTTGGGAGTAATTCTAAAATGCTTTGCTTAATGGGGGGGGGTAGTTTAATGATGAAAATTATAGGAGATTTGAGATAATAAAAAGCAAAGCAGTTTTGATCAAGTATATAGAATAAATACAGTTTTAGAAGACTCTAAAATAGGATGTAGCAATATATAAAGTATCTGATATTTCCACAGTCACAATTTGGATGGGTAAGGGAAAAGCTATGTTGACTAAAGATTCATTTGCATTGAGAGAAATCTGGGTATAAAATTCTATGTCAAGTTAAGAAACATTAGTAAATCACTTAACATATTGCTAAATGATACTATTATGGTGGCTTATGTCAGAGATTATGGATTTTAACTTTTCTATACAGGGTGTCTTATAGTAGAAAACCAAAGCCTTGTTCATGCTAACTGAGCTATACCAGCTTCTTTATTTTAAATTTCTATTCTGGTGGGTATGGAGATACCTTCTTGTGTTTTTCTTTCCTTTTTTTAAAAAAAACTGTGATAAAATATATATAACAAACTGTCTTTTAACTGTCTTAATTTTTACATCTCAGTGGCATTAATTATATTCAGGTTAGGTGACTTATCAGTGCAGTAGGTATCATGTTAGTTTCATGTATTCACAGTGTTATACAGGTATTATCAAACATTTTTCAAAACTCATTCCCCTTAGTACTCCCCAAGCCCGGGAACCTCTAATTTATTGTCTGTCCCTTTAAATTTTTCTATTCAAGTATTCCACATAAAAGAGTTTTATACAAAGATTTGTCTTCATTCAGAAATTAAGTATATGGAGATCTTTTTCTGAAACATAAAAATCTGAGCGCATGCTCACAGCAGCAGCCGTATGTTTTATGTGTATATTACCTACTTAGTAGTGGTATCTGCCTTGTATATTTCAAGGTATTGAAAACAATAATCTTGGGCTGGAGAGATGGCTCAGTGGTTAAGATCACTGACTGCTCTTCCAGAGGTCCTGAGTTCAATTCCCAGCAACCACATGGTGGCTCACAACCATCTGTAATGGGATCCAATGCCCTCTTGTAGTATGTGTCTGAAGACAGCTACAGTGTGCTCATATAAATAAAAATAATTTTAAAACAAAGAAACAATAATTTTATAATAGAATTGAATCATTATTTATTGCTATTAAAACCAAAGTCTCCTTGTTTTCTATGATTCTGCTAAGCTGCTGCACATAGAAACACACCACTGAGCTCTGTGAAATGCTTTATGCTCCCAGGTATAGGCTGTATTTATCTTGCTAATGTAGACTGGAGATAAAGATGACTGAAGACAGCAGTTCTTAAACTCCTCCCACAACAGGACAGATTTCATTCTAGATATTCCAGTTTCCCCCAAGAGCTTCTGTGGTGTGCTGACAAGGCTCAGGTGAGCTCATTGGTCTGTTTTTGGTATTGCTATTCACAGTAGTATTCACAGTAGTCTCTGCAGACTGTTTTATGCAATAATAAGATTTGGGGTTTTTTTCACCCGTGAATGTGCAAAGCATAAACTGAGTCAGGAGAGCATTTCTGCTTTTGTGAACTCATTGTTTAGATAAAACCAAAGCCATGAAAGATTGGTCAGAGGTATTTTGTGTGGCAGGCAGATGTTAATGAGATACACCATATGCTCTGTTTCCAAATGAGACAGATGATTGTGTTCTGTTCTGTGGATTTTACTATTTTCCATGCCAACTGCTGCTCAAATTTCTCACAAAAGGTACCAGGCAAGACTTGATACAGACAGATCACCTTACCCCCACAGCCCTGGAAAAGTAATTCAAAGATATATCCAAGACACTTGTGTCATCCTGCATAAGCAGAACTCACACTTAGAATTCTGGGGGCCAGAACACAGCTTATTAAAAGAAATAGCAGCAAAAGTCATGTTCTTGCTCTGTAATCTCAAGAAACTTCAGTGTTCTTGGAAGAGAGCCCTCAAATCTAGAAATATCTGACTTCAAAGCAGGTTATGAGCAAGAACAGATTGTAGGGCACAGACAGAAGCTGTCTGGGATGCTGCCAGCTGTATCTAATTAGTTACGGTTAGTTAATATGCAAAGTGTGTATCATTTAAGAAAGAGGTGTGCCAGTTAGTTCAAAGTAGTTGAATTATCATTCCTCTAGATTATCTAAAAAGGAGCCATAATAAAATTTATTTTGTTATATATTATAGTGTGTATATCTTAGGAGGTTTTAAATCCAGGAGCTAGTGACAAGAATTGGAATATGTACTATTTTTAGAAGATTTTAAAATTTATTTTATGTGTACAAGTGCTTTGCCTGAATCTCTGCATACATTTGTATTATGTGTGTATCTGGTACCTATGGAGGACAGAAGGTGGCATTGGGTCCCCTGGAACTGGTGTTAAGGATGGTTGTGAGCCATCATGTGAGTGCCTGGAATTGAACCTAGGTCCTATACAAGAGCAGCAGGGTCTCTTAACTGCCGAGTCATCTCTCCAACCCCCATACTTTTTGTTCCTGTGTTTTGTTTTTTTGAGCCAGGACTTTACTATAGTCCTAGCTAGCCCTGAACACTATGTAGATCAGACTGGCTGTGAACTCACAGATACACACCTATAGTATATGCCATTTTAGTAGTTTCAGATGTCAGTTGTTTTCATTTTTGTCCCCATTAAACAGCATCGATGTTCAAATTTTAATTATTGTCTGGCACTGTGGGAAAATGTGCCCTTTTATATGACACAAACCGTCTCACTGGGTCTCAGTGGATGTATCCAACATAGACTGATCTCTACAGATTTCTTTAGAAGAGCTATATAATAAAATAATTTGCTCAAAGGATTTTGATTATTTCCCTGGAGGTTTGACTTGCACACAGTTGCTGAATGATCAAGGTAACAGCAAGCAGTAAAGTCTGTGCTTTCAGAGACTTATACCTGTGGGCTATCAGGGAGGGCCTGCTGTTTGTCTTGTTTTGCCTGAAGAGCAGCATGCCTTCCAACCCTCTCACTTTGATTGACTCCTCTTGATAAGGCAAATGTGTTTAGCAAAACCTTCCATTCTGCAGACTTTCTGAGACCAAACACTGTATCACCCAAGATAAAGAGTGGGACACTCTTAACTTGTAACTTAGGTTTCTCCTGGCACTGCCTGTCCATTCTATTATAGCTTTTAATTTTCCTCCCTCCCTCCCTCCCTCCCTCCCTCCCTCCCTCCCTCCCTCCCTCCCTCCCTCCTTTCTTTCTTTCTTTCTTTCTTTCTTTCTCACCCCCACCCCCACCCCAGACAGGGTTTCTCTGTGTAGTCCTGGCTGTCCTGGACTCACTCTGTAGACCAGGCTGGCCTTGAACTCAGAAATCCACCTGCCTCAGCCTCCCAAGTGCTGGGATTAAAGGCGTGCACCACCACTGCCCGGCTTAAATTTTATTTCTTAAGTTTAAAAATGTTTTACATTTTTATTTTATTTTGTGTGCATGGGAGTGGGCACATGTTAAGATTGGAGAATAGCTGCTGAGGCTCAGTCTCTCCTTCTGCCACGTGGGTTTCAGAGACTGGGAGCAGAAGGTACAGTTACCCACTGAGTTATCTCCACAGCCAGTTCTGTTTTAAATGGTGGCCAGTAGTTACACTAGCTTTCTGCTATAAGTGGGTTGTCTGAAATAAAGGTTTTAAAATACCATGTAGCTATCTTAAAAGTTTGTTTAAGTAACCACAGCAGAATGGGGCAAATTTTCACTTACTGCTGTGTTAAAGCCAGTGTGTATATGACATGAAAATGGCTGGCAATTCTTTGGTTCAGAAAAGTCTCAGCATCCAAGATGAAAGCAAATTACAAAACTTCAGTAACTTTCTAAAGCTCTCTTTAAATATATACACTTTAGAACATTCTAGTATCCAGGATAGATTTCCCAGCATATTTATCTACAACAGATCTTAAATATTGAAAACCAACAGAAGTTGATGCATACATTTTTTCTTTAATTATGTAAGGACATACTTATTGCTGGTCTGAAAATGGTTCATAAAGACTGCCTAAGACACTGCAGATAACAAATGCTGAGGGATGAGCTACATTTTTTCATGTTTTAAAATGTAATTATATTATTCTAAACTTTAGTGGCTTTTCTCAGAGATATTTCACAGTTGGAAGGGCCAAGGACAGTTGGTGCCTTTGTAGTTCAGATAACTGCTTCTGTCTAAGCAGTGGGTCCTGGGTGGGATGTAGCTCTTGTCCTCGTCTTGCCTAAGTGGATGGAAATGAGGACACAGCCTTCGGGAGCATAAATATGAAACTACACATAGCACCTTCTCTTCAACAGCCGCACCAAGTCGGAGAGATGCTAACCTAGCGTATGGTGAAACTGGTGAGGATTGAGAGCGCTGACTGATGCTGACTGATGACTGAGCGACAGTCTCCTCCTCTTCCTCTTCTTCCTCTTCCTCTTCCTCTTCCTCTTCCTCCTCCTCCTCCTCCTCTTCTTCTTCCTCCTCCTCCCCTCCTGCCTATGCAGACAGAAGACTGTGGGCAGGGAAAGGACTGAGGAAGCTTTGTGCAGGCCTCCTTTTCTGACTTCTGCAGAAAGGATTTTTCACTTTTTAGAACATCCTTATAAGAGACACAATTCTTAGACCTTCTATTCACCTGCCTGCACCATGCAGTGACATAGAGAACTATGTATTCATTGTCTCACCCCAAAACACTCCCTCACGCTCATTTGCAGGCACTGCTTTTTCCATCACTCCAATCTACTTCCTGTCTATACATTTGCCTCCTCTGAAAATATTACACAAATACAGTAATATAGTGTGTAGTACTTTTGTACCTGGCTTCTCTCAGTTAGCCTACTGATTTTTGAGCTTCATCTGCTATGCTATGTATGAGCAGTTTGTTCCTTTGTATTACATAAAAGTATTTCAAAATATGAGTGCCTCAGTTTGGTTTATCTCTTTCCTAACTTTTGAACTTCTTTTTGTTATTTGAAAAAAAATTGAGATCATGATATAATTATAGTTTTTCCTTCCTTTTCTCCCTCCAAGACCTCCCATGAGAAACACTCCTTGTTCTCTCTAATTGTGGCCTTTTTCCATTAATTGTTATTGCATGCATATATATTTAACTTAATATAATATTTTCAGGGGAGGAATATATGTGTGTGTGTGTGTGTGTGTGTGTGTGTGTGTGTGTGTGTGTGTGTGTGTATTCATTCTCACCCTTAAACACTCCCTCAGGCCTTTCCTTTCCTTTCAAATTTTATATATATTTCCCCCTCTATATAACATACTCTGTATAATTGTACATGTAAGTATGTTTCCAGGGCTAACCATTTGGTATAGATAACCAATTGGTGTGTTCTTCTCTGGGGAAAACTATTTCTATAACTCTCAGCATTGCTTGGTTGCTTGTATGAACTTTTTGTTTCTAGTTTTTGACTACTACAAATAATGCCATAAACATTCCCACCCAGATTTTCATGTCTCTTGGGTAGATGCCTACAAGTACAATTGCAAGTCATATATAAATTTAACTTCTAAAAAATTTTATGTTATCATGATGTTTTTCTTTGTTTCTTTTTTAAATTTATTTATGCACTTTACATCCCACTCATTGCCCCCTCCTGGTCATCCCCTCCCACAATCCTTCCCCTCATTCCTCCTCTCCTCCTCTGAGTGGATGGGGGACCCTTTGGTACCCCCACTCTGGCTCATCAAGTCTCTATGAGGCTAGGCACATTCTTTCCCACTGAGGCCAGACAAGGCAACCCAGCTAAAAGAGCATATCTCACAGATAGGCAACAGTTTTGGGGATAGCCCTCGATCTAGTTGCTTGGGACCCACATGAAGACCAAGCTATACCTGTGCTATACATGTGCAGGGAGGCCTAGGTCCAGCCTGTATATGCTCCACGGTTGGTGATTCACTCTCTGAGAGCCCCAAGGGTCCATGTTAGTTGACTCTGTTGGTCTTCCTATGTAGTTCCTATCCCCTTAGGGACTGCAATTCTTCCACCTACTCTATAAGAGTCCCAAGCTCCATCCACTGTTTTGCTGTGGATGTCTGTATCCGTCTGAGTCAGCTGCTGGGTAGAGCCTCTCAGCAGACAACATGCTCCTGTCTGAAATCGTAACAGTATCATTAATAGTGTCAGGGATTGGTGCTTGCCCAGGGTATGGGTCTCAAGTTGGACTGGTTATTGGTTGGCCATTCCCTCAGTCTCTGGTCCATCCCCTGTGCCTGCATTTCTTGTAAACAGGATAACTTTTGGGTGGAAAGTTTTGTGGGAGGATTAGTGTCCCTATTGCTCCCTGGTGTTCCTGCCTGGCTATAGGAGATGGCCTCCACAGGTTCCATATCCCTGATGCTGGGAGTTACAGTTAAGGACACTCCCTTATTCCAGGTCTCTGTCACATCCTGGAGCTGCCCCCCTCCCGCTCCTGTCAGTTGCAGATTTCCATTCATTCTCATGGCCATCTGGCCTTCCCTCCTGTCCCTCCCCAACACTTTTAAAATCATATTCTATATTTCTGTCAGCCTTGCAAAGGCATTTTATTTTCTCCGTGTCCTCGACATTAGTCTCCCTTTTTTATGGCCTAGATAATTGAGTATATAATCAGTAGTTTCTCTTTCGAATTTTATGTTATTTTAAGATTTAGTTACTTTAATTATGTGTCAGGGGCAGAGGTATCATATGCTTTAGGGGCTAGAGACTCAGGCAGTTGTGAGATGCCCAGCATGGGTGAGCCAAGTTTGGGTTCTCTGCAAGAGCAGTTATGCACTTGTAGTCTCTAAGCCATCTCTCCAGCTTTTTTTTTTTTTTTAATTTGAATTTGTATTTTTAAATAAATTTGAACATTTTTTGTTTGTTTGTTTGAAACAGGTTTCTCTCTGTAGACCAGGGTGAGTTTGAACTCATGGATGGCCTGCCTCTGCCTCCTGAGCACTGGACTAAAGACATGTGCCTCCACACCTGGCTATTGTTGAATATTTTTAAGTTAGCAACATTATGTTTTCTCTAGAACAATCTCTGTTTAAAGTATTTGCCTATTTTTAAATTGAACTACCTTGCTAGTGCATTATGGAAGTTTCTTATATATTATTATATACATACATTGATTTTTGGACACAAGTTTTTTTATTAGATTTGTAAATATTCTTCTCAGTCTTTAGCTTTTCTTTGTATTAATGATGTCTTTTAAAGAAAAAACAGTTTTTGTTTGTTGTTTAAGACAGGGTGTCTTAGTTAGGGTTTTATTGCTATGAAGAGACACCACAACTGCAACAACTCTTATAAAGAAAACATTTAATTGGGGCTGGCTTACAACATCACAGATTTAGTCCATTATCATCAAGGTGGGAAGCATGGAAGCATGCAGGCAGACATGGTTCTGGAGAGAAGCTGAAAGTTCTATATCTTTATTGGCAGGCATCAGAAGGACACTGATTGTATGTCACACTGGGCATAGCTTGAGCATAGGAGACCTCAAAGCCTGTCCACGGTGACACATTTCCTCCAACAAGGTCACACCTTCTAATAGTGCCACTCCCTATGGGTCAAGCATTCAGAAACCTGAATCTATTCAAACCACCACACAGGGTGTCATCCCTATTCAAACCACCACACAGGGCTTCCCTTTGTAACCTTGGCTGTCCTGTGTATGAGAGAGCTAGAGGCAAGCAGGCAGACACACACACACACACACACACACACACACACACACACACACAGAGAGAGAGAGAGACAGAGACAGAGACAGAGACAGAGACAGAGAGACAGAGACTGGAGTTAGTTCTGAGCTGCCTGCTGTAGGTGCTGGGAAATGAAACAGTGCATGCTTTTAACTGCTGAGCCATCTCTCCAGGCTCTTACTTATTTTAATTATGATTTTTTTTTATTTTTGATAATTTCATACATGTGTCCAATGAAATACGATAGTCACGCCTCCATTTCCGTCCTCCAATCCCTGTATACCACCACCATGTCTCCTTTCTATCTCCATGTCTTCAGCTACTGCCCTTTCTGCCTTTTCTTGGTTTGCTTTGATATTCTTTTTGATAATGCATAGGTGTGAGAGGATGGAGCCTCCTCTGGACTGTGGGAAACTGAACAATACAGAAATACCTCAAGGAAAAGCGAGTTTCCTTCCCCAGCATCTATCAGCTGCTAGTAGCATTTCATTAAGGCGCAAGGCCTTCACCTTAGCCTTTGGGATCAAATGTCCTTATTACACATGTTCTAGGTCCGTATTCCAGTTAGAAAGAATGGGAAAATAGGAGAGGGGGTCCTATCTCCTCCTTTGAAGGAAGCGTCTTGTCCTACTTTGCCTTAGTTAGGTTTTTATCGCTAAGTACAATGCACGACCAAGAGCAAGTCGGGGAGGTAAGGGCTTGTCATCTTACACTTCTGTGCAGCACTCCATCACTGGGAGGAGGGAAGGCAGGAACTGCAGCAGAGACCACAGAGGAGCACTGTCTCTCAGGTTCAGCTTGTTTTCTTATGTCACCCAGGACCACCTGCACAAGAGTAACAACCACCCTGGCAGCTTGCTTGGCTCCACCCCAATCAATTAGCAATCAAAATGGCTTCACACTTGCCTACTGGAAAAATGAGAGACATTACAAAACTTCACCATTTACAGGGTTTTGTTTTTTTTTTTTTTTTTTTTTTTTTTTGAGACAGGGTTTCTCTGTGTATCTCTGGCTGTCCTGGAACTCTGTAGACCAGGCTGGCCTTGAACTCAGAAATCCGCCTGCCTCTGCCTCCCAAGTGCTGGGATTAAAGGCATGCGCCACCACCGCCCAGCCCATTTACAGTTTTTAAGCTGTCTTTATGTGGTAATTTTTCATTTTAAAAACAGGTACTCAGGGCCTGTCATGTGCCAGGGTTACTCAGGTACTTTGTTTATATCCAGAATTGAAATGATTTGGCTTTGAATACAAAGCAGTCCTGTCATCCTGAAATACTGCCATTTGAATAGTACCAAAATGCTCTGCAATTTAGCATTATCTGTTGGAGAGAGAACTGGGAGTGACAGGCACTTACTAGCATATCCCAGTTCTGTTGGTGGCTAGGCTAGCCTTTACTTTAAAATGAGGGATTGAGGGCTGGGGAAACTTTGGTGTTTTCCTGTGTTGTTCTCCCCAGCTCACCAGATGGGAGATGGTGCACAGAGCAGCAGGCCGGCACCCCTAGTCATTGCTGAAAGTGAAGACCAAGCTTCCAGATTTTTTCCAGTGTAATCAAGTTGACAAACAAGATTGTCACAGAGACATAGTATTTAAAAGTCATTCAGTCATTGTCCTCTGGCTAGAAGATGTTGCCTGCCTCCGGGTTTAGATCTGGACATGGATTTTGTGACTAGCTTTCTTACCGTTAAAATAAGGCTTTAAAAATAAAACTTCTTAGAGTGATAAACAGTTTGTTTTGTTTTGTTTTGTTTTGTTTTTTTGTGACCAGTAAAACTTTGAGCTACACTTGCTGAAACCCTACAGTACAGTGAGCTCTGGTTTATATGTACGCTGGCAGCAAACATGGTAGAGTGAGTTAAGTGGGGAAGACCTTAAGGTAACATGAAATTTTCCTCCTCTTTGTAGGATTATATCAAAACCACTCTAGAAAGTTGGTCATTTCTAAGTTTGCAAAGAGAGAAACTAATTAAATAATTTATTAAAGAGCTGTGGCAGCACCCATGTTCCTCTCTCTTTAGATGTCAGCATTCTGCAACAGTTTCTTGATCATTGATGTTTTTCTAGGTGTGTATATATCTGTGGTATATGTTCACATGTGGAGACCAGAGGAAGACACCGAGAGCTCTTTGCCGTATTCCCTTGAGACAGAATCCCTCACTGAACCTCCAATTAGGGTAACAGCCTTTAAGCCCCAGCAATCCCCCTGTTTTTGTCTCCCACAGCACTGGAGTACATGGCTACAGGGATACACCTGCCTGGCTTTTTATATAGGTGCCTGGGATCCAAACCCAGATCCTCATGCACATGTGGATAGTGAGTGCTCTTATCCATGGGACCATCTTCCAGCCTCTCTGTTATTGTTTGAATGTAACTTGGTTTTAGAAACTCAGAGAATTGAAGACCTTTTTGTATTTCCCAAGTTTCCTGCTTCTTTGTAATGAGACAGCAGTAATTAGAAAGCAAGATATATGCAATTAGATATATTCATTGATTTTGGATCAAGTTAGCAGACAGCTAAATGTCAGACACATAGACTTTCTCCATCTCTCCTCTCTCTTCCTTCTCTAAGTTTTCAAACAGAGAAACTCTCTCACACAAACTCTTACACACACACACACACACACACACACACACACACACTCTGCACCTATACTTTTCTAATCTCATGCCTGAAAACTGACTTTGCACTTCAACTCAGTCCCAATGAGCTCATTCCAGTGTTCTTTCTATTATAGTCCTCTGATGGTGCTAAGTCTGGATCTATAACTTACTTGCTAAGTTTCCCTGGTTGTGCCAAATTGCCATTCCTGCTGTCACCCTGAATTGTTTGGCTGTCTTCCCCACCCTGCTGTAAGTCTTCATGGCAGACTGTGTACTCCCATGAATGCTTTCTGCATTCTGCCTGGGCTCCTGCACACCCCTGCCAGACTGCCATTCTGTGCAGACACTCTTGTCCTGCTTGCTGTGCTGTGTTGGAAGACCATCTGTCTGCATGTTTTCCTTCTATATCATGGACCCAGCCCCCTCCATCTAGGTTATTCCAGATATTGTTCAGTAATATAATTTTTTAACCAAACCCATGAAAACTGAGTTTATTTAACTAATTTAGGTATTTTATACTTTTTAGTCACCCAGATTTTTTAAGCACACCCATGAAAGCAGAGTTTAATTAATTCAGGTGTTTTGAAAGAGGGTGTCACTCTACAGTATCAGCTGCCCTCAAATTTACTATGTAGTTCAGTCTAGCTTCTAGCTCTCTAGCTTCTTACCTCAGCCTCCCAAGGACTAGGATTCAGCCCTAGGCCACCTTGTCTAGCTTGTTAGTTCGTTTTCTTAAGTGGCATGAGTATATAATGAAATAGAATCAAATTCAGTATCAAATTGGATATCTCTGAACTTTGAGCTGTCTGGCTTAGCTACACTGAATAACCAGAAAGATAATGGTTCCTTGTAGCTCTGTCCCACCAACACTAGCATTACAACTACACACCAAGTGGTGCCTGGATTTTTTTTCTTTCTTTTTTAAAAAAAAAACTTGGGTGCTGGTAATCAAACTCAGGTTCTCACACTTTTGTTGCTCATCAACTACCTTTGGAAAAGAGAAATAAACCAGCTCTGTTCAAGGGAACTTGAATGTGAATGGAAAACATTTCTTTCATTTGGCGATGTGCCACATGTATCCCTCTTTGCTGACATACATACATACATACATACATACATACATACATACGAAAGAAAGCAAGCTAAAAGACACAGGACACACCTGACTCAGAACTCTAAGCAAAGTACATGTTCCCTAGCTGATGCAGATGAGGTCAGCATGGCACACTGGACCATATGATAGGTGATGATGGGCAGAAGAAATGGCGCAGTTAGCAAAGTACCTGCAACAAAAGTGTGAGAACCTGAGTTTGATTCCTAGCACCCAAGTTTTTAAAAAGAAAGAAAAATACAGGCACCGCTTGGTGTGTAGTTTTAACTCTAGTGTTGGGGAGGCAGAGCTACAAGGAACCATTGTCTTTCCAGCTGTCGGTTAGCTGAGCCAGACAGCTGGAAGTTCAGTTAGAGACCCTGTCTCAAAAAATAAGGTAGAGAATGACTGAGAAATGCATGCAACTTGTGGTCTGCATATGCATCCACATGCATGCACATAGCATATGAGCATGTGTAGGTACACATACACAGGTAATGGATTACTTCTGAGTTCTCATTAAAGTCCCTCATTACAGTTTCTTTCCACAAAGTTTTTATGACTAGTTTTTGGAATCTCGGTTTCTGTGTTATGTGATTCAGTTGTTTTGAGAATATTTAGGTCATGTCTTTGGCTTTCCAGATTAGAAATAACATACAAACACATAGATACACATACTAATGAAGTCAAGGTTATGAAATTAGTTGCTTAATGTGGATTTTGGCTTAACCATTTATAAATAATCTCTTAATCTATGCCTCAGAAAAGTGTTAACATTGAAAAAGGAGATGTGGAAAATGTAGAATTCTGATAGTTTTAGAATACATTTTTAGATTAATGAGTTAATCATGTGAGATTTCAGTGTTTTGTTAGGTTTCCATAAGGA
Organism: Arvicanthis niloticus; assembly: GCF_011762505.2. NCBI lineage: Eukaryota > Metazoa > Chordata > Mammalia > Rodentia > Muridae > Arvicanthis > Arvicanthis niloticus. The sequence goes on along the minus strand of NC_047667.1, from coordinate 47,108,142 downwards.
TCGTGGCACTAACATTTCTAATTGTGTAAATCTTGAGTCTGGGTAAGAAGCAAGTCTTGATGAGCTCAGTTAACTGCCTTTTCAGTCTTTAGGTTTAAATTTAACTTTGTTTCTTAGTGAGAAATATCTCCAAAAATTAAGGCAACCAATAGCTCTGCAAGGAGAATTGATGGGAGTCCAAGGAGATGATGGCTTTGAATGGGGAGGAGTAAATTCAAGCGTTCTTTAACTTGGCACATTCAGAGTCCTTCTCACTTATGCTCACGAACCTCAATTACCATATACTTTATAGAGACAACAAACTGCTTCTAAAAACTAACTTGATATTATGTTAGCCAGTAACAATTTGCTCTTGGAAAGAGAAATAAAATTTTTGCTGAGAGTTGGGAGGTACAAGAATTGATCAGTTATTTCTATCTTGTGTTTATAGACTCACCCTTAGGCCCAGGAAGTTACTTGTACTTTCTTTGAGCATGAACTTGCATTTTATAGCTTAAATTGTATATTATATTATAAGTGCTATTTCTCCAAATCCTGTAAGTACAATTTTCATATAGGTCGAGTTCTATGGTGATGAGAAATAGAAAAGGAGAGATGCCATATTTTTTATATAAGATTAATTTTGAAACGGCAACATTATATTTAAATACATATACACACATATGCGTGCGTGTGTATATATATATACATATCTATCTATCTATCTATCTATCTATCTATCTAATCTATCTATCTATATCTTTGTAATATTCACAAATACACACACATTAAATTATAAACTCAGACTTAGTCATAAAGTTTGGTATTACCAGTACCCGATTCTAAGTGTTGGCCTAAAATACATACTCCTTGAAATAAACACAATTATACTTCACTGATAGCAGCAGTGAAAATCAGACTTTTGAGGGCTCCTCCATGGATTATTTTTCTATTTTTATCTTGGATATCTCACAGTAGAGATTGTAGTTTAGTGTAAGAGGCCCATTTAGACCCCAACTGTATATTGAACACTTCCTTCTTCAGTTAGTGTGCTTGACACCATGCTATTGAGTTGTGTTAGAAAGTCAAAAGGCTTTTTATGTACCAGAGTGCCAATGAGGAGAAGCCGTTACAGGGATCAGTTCTGACTGCAGCCTTAAAGAGAAAGCTGAACTGTGGAAATGTCAAACAAGAATAATTATGTTTATTCTTTTCATCTTTCCTACATATTTCAAATGCTGGCATTTATTTCAGGTTACCACTGAGATATTTAACCTTGAGCTGGTTTGTTATGCAAACTTCCATCAGAAATAATTTTTACATATTTTTAAAGCCTTTGGATGTAGAGAAAGAAATGGATAATTATTAGTGATATCTGCCTTCTACTTTTCAATGACAGTAGCTAAGGAAATACATGTATACCTCACTGTCCAAGGAGTTTGGGTAGCAATGTCATATGTTTAGAGACTTTACAAAAGCTCAAGTATAGATCTCTTGTCAAGTTCACTGAGCTTAGTGTAACTCTAGGTGTAGCTGACAATCTCCATATAGTTTCTGGTAATAAAGTATAACTAAGTAACACTTAAATGTTAAATAAGGGCTCTTTCCACTCTTCTTCATTCACACTCAGTTTAATGGGTTCTTTTGTACTTTGCACACATCCTCTGCTTGGAGGAAGCTTGTGACATCCCAGTGCCTTGAGGAGTGTCTTGTCCTTTCACTGTTTCTTATTGCAGGCATTCCCTTGAACATGGTATGTGATAAATGAACTGTGAAAGAAAAGACGTCAGCAAACTTGGCCCCTCTATCTTAATCTTGGCTCTCTCTCTAAGGGCATTCTATTACTCAGGTATGGAGGCTGGTTGGAAAGTGCTGCTGACCCATTGTCCGTGCTTCAGGTCAAGTGGTGGGGCAGCTTCTGAGGCCTGGACTTGCCTGGACTTGCCCAGTTCTTGGAAACAAAGAAATATTCGAAGCCTCTCATGGAGCCAGTCAGCCTAACTTTCTGACTTTGTATTAACTTATTTTTTTCCCAGTACTGGGGGTCAAAAGACTCTAAGGTGTCTTGCATGCTAGGCAAGTGCCCTTCTTTTTTTTTTTTTTTTTTTTTTTTTTTTTGGTTTTTCGAGACAGGGTTTCTCTGTGTAGCCTTGGCTGTCCTGGAGCTCACTCTGTAGACCAGGCAAGTACCCTTCTATAGAACTACATCCTCAGTCCTGCTGTTCCATTTGAAAACCTTAGTGCTTGCTAACAATGATGTATTTATTTCTTCTTGGTTACTTATTGCTGTGACCAAGTACTTAACAAGAAGCACTTAAGGTTGTGGGGTTTGTTTAGGATCACAGTCAGAAGAAACACAGTCTATCAAGGCAGGGAAGGCATGACAGCAGGAGTGTGAGGTCCCTGGTCACTTTACATCTACAGTGTGGAGACAGAAAAAGATGAATAATGATATTCTGCTGCCTTTTCCATTTCCCGCCTGTTTAGTCAGATCTCAGCCTAGTTAATTGTGTAGCCCACATTCAGCAGAGTTAAACCTGTCTGGGAATACTCCCAGGCATTTCTGGGAGAGGGATGCTTCATAGGAGAGGCCAACTCCAGTAAGTTGACAGTGATAATTAACCATCACACATTTTGTTTTGTGAAATAAAGTTTCCTGTAGCCCGCACTGACCTTGAACTTGCTGTGTAGCTGAGGAGAAACTTGACCACCTGACACTCCTGCTTCTTCTTTCCAGCACTGCAATTACAGGCATTTGATACCAAACCTGGCTCATCACTTAAACAATTTTTAAAGGATTTCTTTTATGTTTATGACTGCTTTGCTTGTATGTATACCTGTGTGCTATGTGCCTTCTTGGGACCTGCGAGGTCAAAAGAGTGCATTAGATATTCTGGAACTGGAATTTCAGGTGTGAGTCACCGTGTGTGCTGGTAACAAAACATAAGTCCTCTGCTAGAACAGCAAGTGTTCTTAGCCACTGAGGCATTTCTCTAGTCCCAAGATTATTTTTTAAGAGAGTTCTGGGAAATAGGAGTGGTGAGATAAATGCTAGGTGTGGCTGAATGGGTAGCATTGTTGCTGGCATGTGTCAAAACCTGCTTTTGATCCTCAACACCACAAAACAAACACACAAGACTTCCAGTATCAGTTATTCTGCCTGATAACTCCTGTAAGGCCCCTTCATGTCATAACTTGCTTTTTATATCTAAAAGAGATACAAATATCTGGTAAGACTGTTCATCAGAAAACCCAGTCATTGAATCACCAACTACTAGAATAGATTCTCACTTTAATCAAGTGACAGCAATATAGGTTGGCTGCACTTGGGTCCCAGCTCATACTTTTTAGCCTTCTTTACAGGTGCCTTCCTTCAGATTGTCTAGCCTTTCACACAGGCAACTGTAACTCAGCATAGCTGGTAGGCCTTCACTTTCTTAGTTTCCTCCCTTACCTTCAGGAAATTTTCTTTTGTTTTATTTAAATAATAGGGGAAAATACATCTATTCCTTGACATGATTAATAGATGCTTGATGCACACATATATGGAGAGGGGTAGCACACTAATATGGATTTAGGGATTGATGTTGAAAAGGCCCAGTTAGAAGATAAGTACTATGAATTTAATCCAATTGTATTTGAATCCACACCAATTTTCTAATGAGCATAGAGTATATCAAAAATAATTTTAAATTGGATTGATTAAAAAATATCATATAGAGTTTTCTGGCCATGCATGAGTTTTAGGTTAAGACACTGGGTAGCTGGGATGTCTACAATATCTGGGTTTATTGGCTACTACTACCCAATAGTAACCATCTTTTCTATATGACAGTGAGAGTGTGGGACAGAACTGCGATGTCTCTATTTCTAGCACTTGGTGACTACCCTACTGAGATCCTGAGACTTACATGGTCAGTTACAAAGCCTTCTTGTATGACAGTCCTCACATCCTGTCTACATGTACTCTGTCCCAAAGTTTTTAGTAAATTTGTAAAAGTCTGCTATATTCTAACCCACAATAGCATGGGGTTAGTATTTCTGTTATGACATTCAAGTTTTTCATCGAAAGAGTTGTTTCAGACCATCTTTGTTCATAGTATTTGGAATAGTGCCTCATAGCCAGGAAGCATCTGTTGATGTGGTGAGCATAGACCTGCTCTTCCCCAGTCTGTAAGGAACAGGAGCAACACTGCATCATGGAGATCTGGAGGCCACTGTGTGAGCATCCAGAGTTCTCTTAATTCAGTGCTCACACTTCTTATAGGCCACAGAAAGTCTTAACTACATGATCTCTAGTTGGCCACTGTAAAAGACATACCCTCAGACTGTATCAATAGTGGCATGTTGCATGTTACCTTTTAAAAAGTAAGACCTTAGTCTGTTTATAAGGCTGTTCGCAACTGCTAAGTCAGCCTCTAGGTCATTGATTCTCAGCCTGCAGGTTGAACACCCACAGAGGTTGCATATCCTCCCACATACCAGATATTTATTTACAGCATGGCTCATAGCAGTATCAAAATTATAGTTGTGAAGTAGCAATGAAAATCAGTTTATGGCTGGGGGGGGGGGGTCACCACAATATGAGGAACCATATTAAGCGGTGGCAGCATTGGGAAGTTTGAGCTCTAGATGATAAAAATAGATAAAGTTTGAGGACTATTTTTTATGTTTGTTAAAAAAATATTTATTTTATTATTTGTTTATGCATGTCTTGTGTCTGTATGTGAATGGGTATGCGGGTCCCTGCAGAAGCTGGAAGAGAATGTTGGATCACTTGAAACTGGAGTTAGACGTCATTGTGAGTTGCCCAAAAGAGGTGCTGGGACCCAAACTCTCATCCTTAGCAGCAGCAACGGGCACTCATAACCACTGGGATATGTCTCCAGTTCCAGGCACTGTTTTGCTGCTGTTGTTGTTGTTGTTGCTGCAAATCTTCTTCCTAACTTGATGTAATATAATGACTCAATAACCAAGGACTTGAAAAGTCTATATGAGCCGGGCGGTGGTGGCGCACGCCTTTAATCCCAGCACTTGGGAGGCAGAGGCAGACGGATTTCTGAGTTCGAGGCCAGCCTGGTCTACAGAGTGAGTTCCAGGACAGCCAGGGCTACACAGAGAAACCCTGTCTCGAAAAACCAAAAAAAAAAAAAAAAACCAAAACAAAAAAACCAAAAGTCTATGTGACAGAAGACTGGGAAGAAAAACAAAAGAGGTACAATTATAACATTTATATTTGATTAAAGATTCATTGTTTATTTATTGTTCGTCTGTATGTGTATGTCCCTTTGTGAGTTATATCCACCACCACATGTATGCAAGTGTTAGAGGAGGCCCAAAGAGGGTGTCAGGACCCTAGGAACTGGAGTTATTGATGGCTGAGCGGCGACATGTGGGCACTGGAAACCAAATCTGGGTCCTCTGCGAGAGCTGTAAACCCTCTTAATCAGTGAGCCATCTCTCTAGCCCCAGCAGATGGATTTTAAATAAACAAAACACAGTTAAACATAATGATACTAAAATAGTAGGTAGCAGTTCAGGGCCAGAGTTTTGACCTAGACCTCATATATTTAAATGAACCCCCAACCTGTTAGCTGTATAACCTTGGGTAAATCACTTAGTCTCTCTGTGCCCGCTTCTTTGCCTATACAGTCAGGATAATAATGGTACCTGCCTCATTAATGGCAAGCTCAAAGAATTAACTCATACAAGGCATACAGCAGTCAGTGCCTGACACATAGGAGCATTGGCTATGCTTGCTGGTCCTGTAGGGTGTGGTGGCATCACTGCCCTCAAGGCAGACAAATGCTAATTTCAGACGGTTTGCAGTTCTCTTCTATGCTTGCTTTGAAGTTCTCCACTTCAAGTGAGTAATCTTTATGTCTTGACTCTTCCTCAAATGGTTCTTATACTTTCCTTGTAGAACTCAGAAGACCGAACCCTAAATTAAGGAATTATCTTTAAGCTCTTTAAAAACAGACTGCTCTTGTCTCACTCAGCAGACAGCATGGTTTTGTAAGCCTGGCTTGTGCAGTAGCTCTTAGTGACTGTTGCAGGGCCTGTGAGGTAGACAGCAGCAGGCCTCTGATTCTTGCAACTCCTCTCCTGACAGACTGGTGCCTGTGTACCTTAGAACTCTATGGCCTTGGCTAGCACTTTCTCTCCTCTCTGTGATCCAAAAGGATCTGCACCCCTCAAACAGGTATCCTTTCATGGATATGTGACCTGTGCAGCTATGTGGGTCTCCACACCTGATTTTCTACTCTATCTTGACATATTGACTCCTTAGTTTTAACAGAGGGCCTAGATTTTCCATTCTACACTGTGTTAATAACTGTATAGTCCCTCCCTTCTGTGTCCACTGTCCCCATACCTGGAATGCTCTTCCTGTCCACTTGGGACTGTCTGTTTTACTCTGAGTTTAGTTTCATTCTCATTCCTCAGAGAAGTAGTCAAAAGGAGAGCCAGGCACTATCCCTCCAATGCCACTCCTCCCTCAGCAATATACTAACTTAATAAATATATATTTATTTGTATGATTATGATTACAATATATTTTAATTGTATGATTATTGGCATGTCTAGGCCTACAGCATAGTGATAGGCAATAATTGCTGGTGTAAGGACTGAATGGGTAGATGATTTGAGTATGTGTATTTTGTCATTGCTATGGTTTTGTTGTTTTTAAAACAATGTATGGTTGGCTTGATATTGTTATGGAGTCCATGCTGGCCTATAACTCTCAGTGATCCTCCTGCCTCAGCCTTACAGATTCTAGAACTACTGGTATATACCCCCATAATGAATATGGGTGATTTTTAAAAAATACAGATATTGGAATACCTTTTTTTTGCCATGTTAAGAAGTAAGTGTGTGTGTGCGCGCGCGCTATTGGGTGAGTGTGTGTGATTCTCTCTCTCTCTCTCTCTCTCTCTCTCTCTCTCTCTCTCTCTCTCTCTCTGTGATTGTCTGTATGTGTGTGTGTGTTTATAGTTTTGCTTTTGAATGACAAAGAAGGAGAATTGATGCAGGTTCATGGCCAGCCTGAACTACATAAGTTTCAGGTCAGCCAGTGTTACATAGAAAGACTGCATCTCAAAAGCAGCAGCAGCAACAACAACAACATTCAACACTCCAAACCTTACATCTTAGCATCCTGTATGTTTTTACAAAGTTAGTACAATGCTGCTACGGTGCTTGTCGAGTTAAATATGAACAGAGAACAGTCTCCCCTTGACTCCCTGGTCATTCCAACTCTCTTCTCATTCTCTAGTTTCAAATACACTTGATTAGCTCACTCATGATGCCCAGCTGTTCTGGCTTCCTCTAGACCAGTTTTGGAACCATATCTGATTAATCTACTTTATGGAATCAAACCAGTACCATCCAACATATATTCAAATTTAATGCAATATAATCCAATTTGTAATCTTAATTTTTTGGACTTGATAGTCATTCTTTTATTCTCCAAACACTATACTGAAATTTCTTTTTTTGATTTACTTATTTTTACTTTTTATATAAATTGATGTTGTGCCTACATGTATATCTGTGTGAGGGTGTCAGACCACCTGGAATAGGAGCTACAGACAGTTGTGAGCTGTCATGTGGGTGCTGGGAATTGAACCTGGATCTTTGAAGAGCAGCCAATGCTATTAACCACGGAGCTCTCTCCAGCTCTTATACTTAAATTTCTCGGTGATACATTTCTAACCCAGAAGTCCTTTAAAGATGGAATTTCACTTGAGAGGTTATAGTAGATTTTGAGTATTTCTCCTAAAACAGAAATCAAAGCATGCAATATGGTATATCAACTTAAGATATTACTGCTTCTTAATTTTTGCAAAGTGAAAAAGAATTAGAATTTTAATAATTTAGCTCCAGATTGAAGATAACCAATATAGTCACAGAATTTTTATTGCTTAATTTAAAAGCAGACTAAATGTCTTCTTCCTCTCTTGGAAGTGCAAAGAATCCAAGAAAGAGATTTAAAAAACAATAAAAAATTCCACAGCATCTATTGCATTCTGGGAGTGAAGAAAAAAAACCCTAGCATTATTTATATAAATTAGTACAGTGTGGAGTCGAAACAGAAAGAAATAAGTGTAAGAAATAATACACAAAGAAGGGTGTTCTCAGCGAATATTCAGGCTGCAGAAGCTGTCCATCTGAGAGCTGATGAATCCCAGTACCAGGATATAAATCCCTTGCTTTAAGCTGTAAATCTTTTGGCTCACTTGTGCTCTCAACGCGGTTTTCTTTTTTTCCAGAAGGTTGTGACAGAAAGAAAATATATTGTTTTAGCTTGCGTCCTTAAGACTTTATGGAATTTTAAGCAAGTTTCTCCCAGAATTAAATCCCTTGCTTACCAACTTTAGAGACTATTTGACCTTTGTTTTTCTAGCTTGCCTAGAAAAATTAAAGTGAAGGTGTTCATATGGTTTTTTTATGCCATATATTGACAGGGATCTAAGGTTCATTATCTTCTGGTCAGGAATTAAAATAACTATATGCCCATCCATGAGTTGAGTAGCTCAGTTGGTTGTATATAAGTACACACAGACACACACACACACACACACACAGAGAGAGAGAGAAAAAAAACACAAAAAATGTTTTTTAAAAGAATAAAATATGGCCGGGCAGTGGTGGCACACGCCTTTAATCCCAGCATTTGGGAGGCAGAGGCAGGCAGATTTCTGAGTTCGAGGCCAGCCTGGTCTACAGAGTGAGTTCCAGGACAGCCAGGGCTACACAGAGAAACCCTGTCTTGAAAAACCAAAAAATAAATAAATAAATTAATTAATTAATTAATTAATTAAATAAATAAAAGAATAAAATATGCAGTGTGGCTAGAGCAGAAATTGTTTGTCCCTAACTCTTTGACTACATATCCTTGTCAGTAAAAAAATTAAATTTACCCCATACTTTCAGTGTATATATTCATTACATAATAAATTATGTCCCTCTACTATAATAAAATAGACACTAATATAGCTATGTTTAAAATATGGGATAAAAACTTCACAGGACAAATTGTCATGATCACTTTTTGATTTTTGCAAATTATGACATGAAGAAAATACAGATCAGAATTCAGTGGGCCACCAGATTCTTGCTAAGTGTTTTTGCTTAGTGCAGCAGAAAGCGACTGAAAAGTTCTAGGGAACATAATGCCTTATTTGCTTCTGAAAAAAAATTGCAGTGAAAATATTTCTAGAAGAGTGCCAAGACACCAAGACAAGGATGGATGTTATGTAATAGTCCTGCCGAGAGAAGCAAGGCGTGAACCAGGCCCTGCCGATGAAGCTTAGAGGGAGAAGCAAGCATAGGCTCTCACATATGTGAGTATCGGTGAAGGAGGAAGTCAAGGTCACTTCTGGTGAATGACATGAGTTTCCAGATAGAAGATGAACCATGGGAAAAAGCATGCTTGAGGGTAGGATGGGAGTGAGTACAGGATTCAAGTTTCTCATACGGGAACCACCCAAATGATTTTTAGCCTTTGGATATGTGGTTAAGTACAGTGGAAGCTCTAAATCAGTGTTTTAGGTAGGGTTACGATTGCTGTGATGAAACACGATGACCAAATCAAGTCGGGAAGGAAAGGGTTTATTTGGCTCACACTTCCACGGCACTGTTCACCATTAAAGGAAGTCAGGAAAGGAATTCAAGCAGGGCAAGACCTGGAGGCAGGAGCTGATGTAGAGGCCTTGGAAGAGTGTTGTCTACTGGCTTTCTCACTATGGCTGGCTCCTCCTGCCTCTTATAGAAACCACGAACTAGCCCAGAAATGGCACCACCCACAGTGGACTGGCCCTCCCCCATTATTGACTAATTAAGAGAATGTTCTACATTTAAATGGAGGCATTTTCTCAAATGAGGGTCCCTCATTACAGATGACTCTAGCTTCAGTCAAGTTGCCTTAAAACCAGCCTGCACAACCATAAACTATAAATCTGAACATTGCCAACATGCAGATAATGCAGAAATTCCTTTATTTCCAGAATTATTTATTAATAAGACAGTTTTATAATAGAAGTGCTAGGGAATTCAACAAAAATAATTTGTTTAATCTAAGATGACAGAAAAAAGAGATTAGAGATGGACAGGTAAGCAGATCTTATAAATGTACATCTCCTAAAGCTGCTGTAGCCTCCGGACCAGGCAGCTGATATTTAAATAGGGCAAAGAAAATGGAAATCAATATTTCAGGAGCTCTATTTATAGATACTTTAAGTATGCTACATTCTGCAAAGAACAGTAAACACCCCCAAATGGCCCACATACAATTAATCAATAATGGGTTCAGGAATCTGTCACAGGTGTGTGTATCTGTAGGCATTCGTAGTTAGGAAACCAGACATGTCAGAAGAGAGGGTAGCAAGTTCAGCGCCAGAGGTGGTTAGTGTGAGTTTGTAGGACCCTTGTTCTGGAGGGTCCCACGATGATCTCCTGGCTGGGGACAAGGTGAGAGCAGGGAGGGCTCACTACTGTCTCCGTGCCGCCTCCGGCTTGCGTTTCTGCTGTCTGTAGATCTCCGTCCAGACCTGATATGGGAGGTCGAGGCCAAAGGACACAGACTGCGAGCAGGAGGGGAGATTGCCTGGCCCTGTCGATGACCGGTCTCTCCCAGGTGTTGCCCCTGTCTCTCCTTGCTGAACCGATCCAGGCCGGGGCTGGGCCAATAAGGAGCCAACTAGCTGACAAGGAGGCAGCCTGGTGTCCCAGGCAGGTTCCGGGAGAGCCGGCGGGTTCTGAAGTGTTACAGCTCTTTACTAAGCCAGGAAGCGCTGCCGGCTAGGTAGCAGGGAAAGGCGGTAGATCCCTTGCCCAGTGTTAACAGCTCTGGAGCTGGCTAGCTGGGGAATAGGGAAGGGTCCACGACGGAAGCTCTCAGACAACAGGATGGTTCTTGTGTGCCAATGAAGGGAAATAGGAGGGTGTTTGGAGGTTTTGTAGATGTTGAATATGTTTAGGGTAGTCAGGGCCATCATTAATTGTACATTAGGGGGATAAGTAGTGGTTTGTTGTTTCTGGGGCTGGGCCTTCAGGGTCTGGTGTGTGCTTTCTATTATTCCTTGACCCTGAGGGTTGTGGGGAATTCCTGTATGATGGGCAATTTCCCAGTGTGCACAGAAGGTTTTAAATTGAGAGCTAGTGAAGGCGGGGCCGTTATCAGTTTTTATCTGTTGAGAAATGCCCATGATGGCAAAGGTAGAGAGCATATGGTAGATCAGCCTTTTTGAGTTTTCACCTGTCTGGGCTGTAGCCCATACAAAATGTGAGTAAGTGTCTATGGTGACAAAAACATATTTTTGTCTACCGAATTGGGGAATATGGGTGACATCAATTTGCCATAAGGCATTAGATTTGAGGCCTTGGGGATTGGTGCCCATGGTTTGTAAAGCTGGGGTGGTAATGAGGGATGCACAAGATGAGTTGAAGAGGGAACACTTAGTAAATTGGTTGCTGTAGCTTTGTGAGTTAGAAGAAATGCGTGTGTTCCTTTTCTCTGCCCTCTTACATTATTGTGATCCATGTTAGAAATTGTCTAACAGACTTTTATAGGCTCTGATGGCTTGTTAATTTTACTTCTTAATCTTGTAGATAAAGTATCATTGACTAATGTCCCATTTCTCTTATTGTTAAAAGCATAAAGAGTCATAGTTTGTGTTGCTGTCTAATGTGAAGGGGACCGAGGTGAAACCCACAGAATGTGATCTCTCTTTGGACATTTCTTGGCTTCTGTTCATTTCCTCTCTGGTCTTTTACTTTGCAAACTGTTGCAAACTGACCATTGTAACTCTGGTAACCTCTGACCCACTTAGTATCCAGATTGATAAATTCTTGCAGAAGTGACTAAAATCCTATCTTAAAAACCTTTTCAAGTCCCTCAAAATATATTTTATGTCTATTTTCTTCATTGAGTGATTGATATATGAAATGGAATGGTTTATTGATCCTAGAACCCAGAACATTTGCTTTGAAAAATATTAGCCTGAGTCTGTGGTGATTTGAATGAGAATAGTCCACATAAGCTCATATGTTTGAATGCTTAGTTACCATGGAGTGCAATTCTTTGAAAGGATTAGAAGAGCCATTCTCAACCTGTGGATCACAACCCATTTGGGGATTGAATGACTCTCTCACAGGGGTTGCATGTCAGATATCCTACATATCAGATATTTACATCATTATTCATAGCAGTAGCAAAATTAGTTATGAAGTAGCAATAAAAATAATGTTATGGTTAGAGGTCATGACATGAGGAACTGTGTTAAAGGGTCACAGCATTAGGCAGGTTGAGAACCACTAGATTAGAAGGATTGGAAGATGTGACTTTGTTGGAAGAACTGTATGTATCCACTGAGGATGAACTTTGATGGTTCAAAAGCCCATGCCAGGCCCAGTGAGTCTCTCTGCTCTGCCTGTGGGTCAGGCTATGGCTTCCAGCTACTGTTCTAGTACCATGGTACTACCATGCTCCTGCCATGCTCCCAGCCATGACTGTATCCTCTGAAACTGTAAGCAGGCCCCTAGTTAAATCCTTCTTTCATGTGAGCTGCCTTTGTCATGGTGTCTCTTCACAAGCCATACGACAGTGACTAAGAAAGAGTCCTATCAGCTTTTTACTTTAACATACTAAGCAGGGATTAATATCACCATCTTTTACATACATTCATAATTTTAAATTATTGTAATATTAGGAGGTACCATGGCTTGAACTTAGGGCTTCATTCGTTCTAGGCTATCACTCTGCTATTGAGAGATATTGTTTTTTATTTGTTTTGAGACAGGGTCTCAGTAAGTTGTTTAGGCAAACTTTCAACTGTCTCTGTAGTCCAGGCAAGTCTTGGACATGTAATTTAGGCCTGTGCCACCATGTCTGGTTTGATATATTTTTTTAAAAATATCTTTCAATTATAAAAGAAATAGATTTCTCGAGCTATTCTGTAAATAGTTTTTACAAATGACTGGCCCAGTGTTACTTCTTAAAATAATTTACTTATTTTCATTTTGTGTATGTGACTACTTTAATACATGTATGTATGTTTGTCACATGCATTGCTTGGTACCTGTCAAGACAAGGAGAAAGCATCAGATCCCCTGGAATTGGACTTAAACAGATAGTTATAAGATACCATGTGGATTCTGGGAATTAAATCCAGGTCCTCTGCAAGAGCTCTCAATCTCTGAAGCATCTCTGCACCCCTCAGTGTTACTTTGAGCACAGGAGAAATGGTATCTTCTCATTGAAGAAGGAAGTGTACCCAAAACAAGCATAGCGAGAATCCTCTTCACTGAGGTGCTCCTCCCTCACTGCCTTTCACAGGACAAATTTCCTCTTGCTCTACCTTGTACCTGTTGATCATCTGTAGATTTGTGGTAATTAGACACATGTCTAGTTTTTAAGCCTCCCAGGGAGCCCTGTCTTATGTTGTAGGTGGAAGAGGAAAGGTACAGAGATGGGCTGTTGAGGACTCCTGTCTGCACATTTCTGACCGTTCAGCTGCACAGCCTGCTGCGTGCTGCCTCTTGTCATTGTTCTCACGTGTAAATTCTGAGTAACTTGCCTCTGAAAAGGCTTAAGTGCTGGCATTTCTAAGTTATCACTCTAAAGCTGTTAGGAAAAGTTTTGACCTGAAATAATTCCACACATTTTTAACACCAGTTAATGCTGATCAAAAAACAACAAAAGTGGTTAGCATGGTGGTTTAGCATTTAAAGGCACTTTTGATCCCAGGGACCCCTTGGTGGAAGAAAGGAAAAAAACAATTCCTGCAAGTTTTCCTTTGATCTTAGACATGAAGCTTCTTTCCATCTCTCTCTCAAAATGAATCAGTAAGATAAAAATAAGTTTTAAATGCAGAAGGAAAAAGCAGGATATGGTAGCATTCATGTGTAATCCCAGAATATCAGGACTAAAGGCCATCATTGGTCACATAGTGGGTTTGAATACAGCCTGGGGTACATAGTGAGCCCCTATCTCTAACACACACACACAGCCAACAGAGGGAAGCAGACACCAGGATGTCATACTGCAAACCTTGCAGGCATCCTTTATTTATTGGCAGGTTAGCTAAGTAATTTGCAATGCAAATCCCATGTTGATCATAGACCACTCAAACCTGCCAGTCCCAGTTTGAAAATATCCTGCTTGTTGCGGTGAGAAGAGAGTATTGCTGACATTCATAAGTGAGATCCATGGAGCCAGGGATGCCTGGAAGTTGGGTGGGATATGCACAAAGCTCATCCTACCTGCATGTGGGTCAGGGGTAGAGTGCTTGCCTAGCATGGGCAAGACCTTGAATCCTGAACTCAGCATCTGCGGGTGTAAACAAAAGATCATGCCATTTACATTGTATATGCCGGGCTGAAAATCTTCACATGTATATTATCATGTGTTTCTTTTTCTCTGTTAATATTTTTCTTTAAGATAACATAGCGGATGCATTTTTGTTTCTTAAGATATCTGTTGTTGGGGCTGGAGAGAGTACTGATTGCTCTTCCAGCAGACCCGTGTTGAATTGCCAGAATCAAGATAGAAGCTCACAGCTATAACTCCAGTTCTAGAAGATCCAAGGTTCCTTCAGGAGGGCACCAGGCACATTCATGATACACAGATGTACATGCAGGCAAAACACCCATACATAAAATAAAATAAAATAAAATTGATTTGGTTGTCTAATTAGTAACTATCCCAAATTTAAGATCTATGATGTTGGGAAGCACTTTAATTCCTAAACATGCAAAGATTGATTGCATTTATTGATAGGGAAATTTAACTAAATCATAATTATAAGACAAATATATATTTACAGAGTTTTCCACTGTGTGATATGTGTGTGAATGTGCATGCTACCACACTGATGTGGAAGTCAGAGGACGGCTTTATAGTGTCAGTCATTTGTGGAGCCTCTGGGATTTGAACTTAGGTTTCCAGGCACCTCTACCCACTGAGCCATCTCACTGGCTTAAAAAAACATTTAATTCAAAATTATACTATACATAAAATTTAGGCCAGCTAATGACTCAGAAATTTGGGCTAGTGGATGACTTGTTGGGTAAAGGTTTTGACACCAAGGCTGAAAACTTGAGTTTGATCCCTGGGACCCACACATGGTAAAAGGAAAAAACCAGCTCCCACACATTGTCCTCTGTCCCCACAAACACTGGGGGACACATGTGCATGCATACACACACAATAAATAAACTGTGATATAATTTATAAGAGCCACAATACATGTGAAATTCAAATATTAATAAGTGATATAGAAAATAGATAAAATAGCAAAATAGATAATAAAGCAAAAAGACAAAAGAAGGTGAAATCTTTCATTAGTAAATTCAAGACCATTACAGCAAGTTCATTTGGAATGAATAGAAAACAATTTTAAACAGTCAAACTGTTTGACTACATCTAAAACTGAGAAATACACTCTTTCTGATGTACCCCATGTGCTGTGGGTACCCACACCCATGCCTGTGCATATGAGGCTCACAGGCTGACCTTACATGCCTCATCTGTTACTTTATTTTTTGAGATAGCATCTCTCACTGGACCTAGAGCTCACTGATTGGCTAGACAGACTGTCTTAGCAAGTCTCCAGGATCCTCCTGTCACCACTTTCCAGTTCTGGGATGGTTGCCACCCAGAACTTTGTTTGTTATTCTTCTTAAGTGTTGGTCATACAGGCTCAAGTCCCATGCTTATGCAGCAAGCACTTTACCCACTTGAGTCGTCTGCACAGCCTCAAGAAATACACTATTAAATGAGAGAGAGAGAGACAGAGACAGAGACAGAGACAGAGACAGACAGAGACAGACAGACACAGACAGACAGACAGACTGTGGAGAGTGATGGAACCTGAGTGTACATATTAAACATTCCTAATCTGGAATGCTCCAAAACTTGAAGCATTTTTAGTATTGACTAACAGAAGTAGAAAATTCTATACCTGATTTCATATGGGGAGTCAAAACACAATACAGGGTTTATGCAGAGTGCAGAGCAGTAGCTGTACAACATGAAGACCCGAGTTAGATCTTGGCACTCTCTTAAAAGCTGAGCATGGTCGTACACCCACCTGTAACCCTAGCACACCAGGGAGTGGACACAGTAGAATGTGCTGGGCTTCTGTCCATCCACCAGTTGAACTTTAGGTTCAGTCAGAGACACCATCTTAAAGGAATAAGGCTGAAAGTGACAGAACAAGACACTGATAACCTCCTCTTGCCTTCACAAGTACATGTAGAAGTGTGAACACTCTCATGTGCACACACATGCTCACACAGAAACCTACACACGTGCTATAACTGTTTAAATCATTTTCTAGTTAGTATATAAGGTGTATATGGAACATAAATGAATTCAGTGGTTATACTTGGATCCTGTCTCCGAGGTACTTCTTTACATATTTGCAAATATCCAGATTTCAAAATCCAAAGCATTTCTCAGCCTGCACATTTCCTGTAAGGAACACACAAGCTATATTCTTTTGCAATCCTCCTCTCCAATATCTCTGACTGAGACTAGCGTGATTGATGTGGAAAGAAAGTAAGACAGCTGTGTGATGACTGCTCTGTAATGCTCTTCTACCAGCTCCCTACCATTCCCCTCGGCCTTAAACTTACTAGACTCCCTTCTTTCTCATTTCCTGATTACAACGGAGTATGACATACTCTCATCAGTAAGTGGCAGGTGAGGGCATTAGTACCAGCAGTGGAGTTAAAGGTTCCTAGGTGGTTTTGAATTTATACCCACTAAGCAGCAGCATCTGGGAAATAAATGAAAAGGCAGTGTCCTTCAAAATACTGGTCATCATATCATTTTAGAGCAGTGTTTCTCAACCTATGGGTTGTGATTCCCCTCAGGGGGTCACATATCAGATATCCTGCATATCAGATATTTACATTATGATTGATAACAGTAGCAAACTTACAGTTACCCAGTAGCAATGAAATAATGTTATGGTTGGGTCACCACAACAAGAGGAACTGTTTTAAAGGGTTGCAGCATTAGGAAGGTTGAGAACCACTGTTTTAGAGGGTGTGAAAGACATTTTAAAAATGGAAGGTAATGAGACTATAATGAAAATGCCTGTGGATATTGCTCATTTCTGGATGCAACTTCAGAAATCCCATAGCCAGTGTAATGAATGATGTGAAGAGAAAGCCCAAAGGGACCACATGAATTTGCACTTCAGCTGGACCACATGACCTTTAACGGTCATTTACTCTGTCTAGTTTCATCCTGGCATCTGTAACACGAGGTATAACTGTTTATAGTTTATTTTATAATCACTCTTTCAGTCGGTTATAGGAAGAGGAAGGGTGGGTTTTCTTTTTTCAATTTTTAAGTAGCATGCACAGTAATGGATTTAATTCTGGAATGTTCATACAATTGTGTCATTCTTGCTTTTAGCAAACATATAAAGACTCTGCTGACTTCTGTTTGTAAACATTTAATGGTACAACTAATAGCACTTAATGTATTGTTTTAGTTCCCTCTTGATACCATGGTAAATCACTAAGTTAAGCAATTATAAGGACGTGTGTATTACAGATTTGTGGGTTAGAAGAAAACATGAGTGTCACTGATCCAAAATGAAGGTGTTCTCAGGATTGTGTTCCTTTAGGGAGGTCTATTTCCTTGCTTTCTCTAGCATGTAAAGGCTGCTCACATTCCTTTCCTGGGAGAGTTCTGCTTCCCAAAGCCAGCAGCAGCAGTAGATTAGCCCGTTGGCAGTAGTCACATCTCAGTGAAGTTGGCAAAATTCTCTTTTAATGATTCATGTAATTACACAGGGCCTACCCAATAATCTAAAATATTTCAATCTCAGAGTCCTTATACTTAGTCACATTTGAAAATCTATTTGCTTTGTACTGTAAAACAACATATTTACAGGTCCTAGGATAAGCCTGTAGTCAGTTTTGAGTAGCTATTTTTCTACTTCGACTTCTGTTTCCAAGTTGATTGCTTTCTTATTTTTTAAAGTTTATTAAGAGGAAAAGCAATTTTTAAAAAGTGGCATTAGCATCAGCCAGACTGGGAAGCATTTCACCTGTGAGGTGGCCGTATCCACACCTGGGAGCCTAGAACAGGTCGGGGGATTGTTTGGCTGCACCCAGAACTTGGCCACATTTGTTCAGCTTCATCATCCTAAAAAAAAAGGTTGACAAGTGGCCAGACAGTCTCTAAAGGTCCCTCCAGCTCTGTTTAGCTACTGTATAAATAGATATTTACTACATCAGTCTCTGTGTCAGGCCCAAGTACTGTGAAACATGTCTCTAACATGGATGATTTAAAATATTGGTTCTGTCTAACGATGCTGTCCCCCAGAGTGTAGCCGGCATCCAGCATGTCAGCTTTCAGCTGGATGTCTACACAGTTGCTGCTGTAGCCCTGCCAGACCTGGAATCCAGTTCTACTTTCCTGTTGTTTTAAAATTCCTAAAATATAGCTTGGAAGATTAAATTTGAGGTCTTGATAAGCAAAGCCCTATACCTCAGAGTTGTATCTCCAGCCTTTCTAGAGTGACATTTTGAAATAATAAGTGCTTGTTGTCAGCTGTACTCATTCCCTGAATCCAGCCAAACAGGAAGTTCTGGAAAGGCAGAGTGGTGTTCAGCTGGTGGAACAACGCACACCCAACCATTCAGCCCCAAAAGGAGTGCTGATTCTTAATAAATTCTTCAAGTGCGGACCTCCAGTAAATTGATTTTACTTAAGGGGATAAACATACGGTTGAGACAATAAATTCTTTCAATTTTAATACTGTTTAGTTGACCTTTTGTTCTTTTAATGAAAACTACATACTGAAGAGGTTTTCTTTAATTCCTTTCTAAAGTAAGAAAATTTGCAA
This sequence comes from Arvicanthis niloticus, assembly GCF_011762505.2. Lineage (NCBI taxonomy): Eukaryota > Metazoa > Chordata > Mammalia > Rodentia > Muridae > Arvicanthis > Arvicanthis niloticus. Next base: position 47,089,294 of record NC_047667.1, on the reverse strand, counting down.
ATTTCCACATTCCATTCCCTAAACAACATAATTGTATTTATTCCTGAAGTGTAACATGAGAATGTGAAGGCACCGTTTTCTTGATTACCTCACATATTCCAAGAGCCTCACAGGAGCCCTGCTGACTTTCCCGGTTCATCCCCACCCCTTCACATTGTGCCACTTACAGGTGGAGGTTTGCTCTCGCCCCACAGCACTAGATAAATAAGCTTGGAAGGTCTCCTAGCAACATATTGCTCTGGGAACCTGTTCTCCTTCCCTAAAGAAAATGAAGCCAAACATGTTAGTGTCTCAGCCAGATGGGGAAAGGATTCACTTCCTGAGGGTGTTTAGTACATTTTTAAACATATAGATAGATAGATAGATAGATAGATAGATAGATAGATAGATAGATATAGATATTTGAAAGTGTTAAATGCTTTTTTTATTTTTTCTGCATTGAAATGAAACTCTTCGTATGAACAGTAAGCTTGAGTTTTACACAGCAGATACATGTTAATAGTTTGAAGACTTTTCAGGGAATAAGCCTGCTTTACATTACTGATCAATGGATCCACCGTAGAACTATATTTAAAATACATTCACATGGGGCTGATGCTTCACCTAGTCCCTGGTTAGGAAAGACTTCTGATTCACTGGAGACTGCTGCTGGAGTCTACTCCCTTTAACAGGTCCCTTCATGCCTCGTGCCCTGTACCCTGCATCCTGTTAACTGCTGAAAACCAGACTTTTTCCTGCTTTTCCATAGCTCAGGGCAGTCTCAGCACCAGTGATATGCTACTTGATCTTGAGAATCTGTTTTCATTTTTCTGAATGAATGATTAACATGTAGAGAACTGAAAGGAAAACGTATGGGGGGAGGGGGGACCATGAAAATCAAAAAGAAATGTTTAGCTATCACAGGCAAATGGCACTTTGCTTTCTGTTCAGTCCAGTTGGTCACAGTGTGCTAGGGGAAGTCACTGTTGATGGACTAATGGAGGGTTAGTGAGTCTCATGACAAGATTCAGCAGTGGCTTTGCAGTTCAGTCACACCCTGGAGAATGTCCTTCCTTGATTGACTGGAAGATATTGCCCTGAGAGCCAGGTGAAAGTTCTCATAATGTAGTTATTGAATAGTTTGATCTGTGTATCAGATTTGGACCATGTTTGTGAAAATTCGTAGTTGTGGTCAAAAGCAGATCACTGCAGTACATCACAGTGCTCGGGCTGATGAATACCAGGTAATCAGAAAGAAAGAACAATGTCTGCCATCTGCTAACAAACCTTCTGGCCTGATTACAGGAAATTGAGATTATCCTCACCCGAGAAAAGCCTGTTTTCATTTGAGTTCTTTTTGACCCTTCTATTTTCTAAACGTTGTATAGTGAACTTAACAGGAAGCAACTTGAGGCTTAGGATGAGCCCTACCCTTTCATAAGTATGGTGTCTGCAAAGAGGATAGACTTATTTATACTCCTTGCTTTGGCTGATTCCTCAAGAAGACAACAACATAGCATTTTATAGTCTTTAAAACAATCCAGAATAAACTTTTCTTTAAGTCTCTTTAGGATCTAGAATTAAGGGAATTATGATGTTTGAAAGAATTCTGTAGAGCTTAGATGTAGGTCAGTGGTGGAACACTTCCTAACACATGCGAGGCCCTGAGTTTAATCCCTAGCACCACTAAGAACATTATGTATTTTTTGTTATACAGTGTTGAAATAGACATGGAACAGAATGGAGTCCATACATTAATTTTTACTGAGTATGTTTTTATTAAAACTATCTACTGACCAAGCAGTGTTTTAGACACATTAGCTGTTCCATCATTTAATTCTCCTAATAACTTTTACCTAGTAGAGATTTATAAGAGAATAACTGTGCCAAGCAGCTAAGTGTCTAGTTGTTGAAATATTACAATTCATAGATAGTTCAACACTGGTTTCTTTACTGACAAATTCTGTGGGCCATATCCTTTGTTGGTTCTTAGAATTCTAATATTGAAAGGTTATGATCTTTAGAGAAAAATGAGCAACTGTCTTTTTTGTTTTATTTTATAATAAGGTCTCACCCTCTAGCCCTGACTAGCCTAGAACCTGTCAGACCGAGCTGTTCTCAGACTCATGGAGTTCTGCCTGCCTCTACTGTGCCGCCACATACAGTTTAGCAGCTGTCTTTTGAAAATGACATAATTTTAGCAAAAAATAGATGAATTTTATTTTGCTGTTTTATTTGATATAATCATCTCAATCTTCAGGTTTCAGTGTCAGACTTTGCAGTTATCTTTATATATAAAGATAATTAAATTTAATAACATTAAATTTATTCACAAAATGTTGTGACATAGCAGTAGGTAGAACAGGGATAAACTTGACTATTTTTGTAGTATTGGAACAGAGCCACACACATTTGCTTATGTACTGACCATAGCACCTTTTGTCACAGTGGAGTTGAATGTTTCTAACCTCAGCTACATGGTTTACAAAGCCTGCAGTGTGTACTGCCCTGGCCTTCACAGGAAAAGCCTACTAGTCTTTATTCTAGAATCCTGTTTTTACCCCTCCCTTTGAGTTGGAAATGCTGCTTTAGAATACAAGAAACATAATTGGAAGACACTTTAAAAGTGTTTGTGATTTTTTTTTTTTTGTAACAAAATAAGGTTCTTATCTAACATGTTCTTTTCCAAACACTGCAGGTACCAACCAAAAAGCTGAAGAAATATGAAAAAGAATATCAGGCAATGCGGGAGAGTCAGCTGCAGCAGGAGGACCCGATGGATAGATACAAGGTATGGGGCACACTCAATACTTAGCAGGGCAATCAGGACTTGACTTACCCTGATTAAGCAGTTGTGGTAAGTTCGGCTTCCTCTGCTCAGCTCTAACCTGTTCAGACATTGACATGCTGACTCTGTGTGTGTCTTCGTTTTCAACGGAGTCAGTCGAAAGTCACGTATTCAACTATAATATTTCTTTTCTTTCAGTTTGTATATTTATAGGTACTCCAGCTGTTGAATTTATACTGGGAATCTTCATGAGAAGCTGAAAGAAAGGGAAAAAGAAAGTTGCTTTCTGCTTTCAAAAATGAGGAAAATAAACCAGAAAATGGCAAAAGTACTGTTTTAGCAGTGCATGATCACTTCCAGAGACTTTTAGATGGGACTGTTCCAAGACTCTCTCCAGGATATTACAAACTTGTCCCTGACTATAGCACATGTTAAAAATACAAAAATAGAAGAAAAAAAATAAAAACCAAAAGGTGTATCAAGCACAGTAATGTGTTTGTTGCAAATTTGATTTCCACAAACATATCATAGGTAACAGTGACATTTGCATTCTGTTTGAGAATCAAAATTATCTCATTCATAGCTTCATTAGTTGAGGTGGTTAAAAAACTTGTCTCCTCACAAAGTTAAATGTTTTTTGGTAATTGGCAGCATTGCCTATGGCATGCAGTGGTGGGACACAGTGATTTGCAATTTATTTTTTCCCTTCTGCAGTGTTATTGCCTCCTTTCACCTGCTTTAATTCTTTAGAATCATACAGATAGATCAGAGTCCGTTCTCACTACATTAACATCCAACCGATGCCAAAATATCCTTCCAGGAAGGTATTATGGCACCATTCTTAATGGAGCTACCCACACCTGGATGGCTTTGACCTCCATAACCAGAGTTGCCCCGTGGTTGGAAAGGCACATGTTGGCATCAGTCACACTGTGCACCTTGATTTTATTGCTGAATAGAATAGCAAGAAATGCTCATGGTCACAAAGAAGCATGGTGGACAGGATCTGTGGGTTTCATAGCAAACTTGAGCTAAAATGGCTCAAGTTGGCTTTCTGGAAAAGGCAATAGGATTTGTAATCGGAGATGAGGATTTTGGTCCATATGTTACTGGTCAGCATTCTGAGCTGCCGTTGAACTTTCCTTGTTTGTAAAATACATGGGAATTTATGATTTTGTGGTGGGCTAGTGTGAGATTGAAGGCTGTCATATGTTAAACACTCAAAACATAATTGGTGTTTAATAAATGGTCATTGGTTTTTAAAGTCCACTACCACAAATCCTTCAAGCATGACTAGAATAATATCACCTTGCTTGGCGCTGGCTCTCTAGTCCTTCACAGGTCATGTTCACATTTCATACAACTATTGCTACCCTATGGTCTTATCATCAGTCATATAATTCTTCCCTTTAGAGCCTGCTTGAGAAATGAAAATACCTCCACGTACAGCTATGATCAATGACTACTACCAGATTATTGCTCACAGAGAAGGTTTGATGCCTATCTACTATTTGTCTTCTCAGTCAGTTTTAATGGCAGACCTATGATATAGAAAGATTCAAAGTAAAAACCTTTTATTGTTTGTTCATCCTAATTTTCAGAATGCTACCACCATTATAAATAAAGTTCTATAAAAAGAAAAGAAAAGGAAACCTCACCCAAACTTACTTAATTACATGATGGGACAGGAGGAGCATTTAGATCCAGGAGTTTGAAACCAGGGGCATAGTGAGACCCCCATCTAAAAACACAAGATAAAACAACAAATGTCTCATGGAGCCCAAAGAAGCTGTAATACAACTGAACTGTAACTGTCTTGCATCCTTTTTCTGTTAAAGAGGGCATGTATAAACATCACTTATAAACTGCAACATTATTTGTACAGTTTTCACTGAGATAAATTCAAACTTTTAAAAAATAGGTGTTTTAAGCTCCAGCATTGCACGGTTTGGCTTTTCATTTGGTTGTGTGGTTTCATTTTGACAGGGTCTTGCTCTGTATGCCAGGCTGATCTTCATGCAGGCCTGTGCCACCATTCCCATGCATTGTGGCCTTTATCTGCACATGTCACACGCCCTTTATCATTGTTTCTTTTGTATGATTATTGTTTTCTAATATATTCTGCAATTAATATTTCTATAACTTTTTAATAATGTGTAGGTATCAGTTCCAGTGATCTACTTAGCAAACTCACAATCTTCAAGTTATAATTACATTTCAAGGTAGTTATTGCCAGCATAGTTCAGGCCATTAGCAGATGTTTTGATCCTTCAGATATATGGAAATCTGGCTTAAGAAGTAAATGAAGGGCTGGAGAGCTGGCTCTGGCTGGTAAAGGCACTTGTTTCCACGCTGATGACCTGACTTCAATTTCCTGCATCCACAAGTGGAAGGAGAAAGCCCTGACCTTTACATTCACACTGTGGCATGTGTGTGCCCACACACATCACACACAAATAAATATGTAGCAGCTGGGTGTGGTGGCACACGCCTTTAATCCCAGCACTCCAGAGGCAGAGGCAAGTGGATCTTTGAGTTCAGGGCCAGCCTTGTCTACAGAGTGAGTTCCAGGACAGCTAAACCTACACCGAGAAAGAAGATCTTGAAGACACTGAGAACTCACACCTGTTCAGTAACAGTTCCTTCTTCACCACTGGAACCCATAATGCATAAATTGTCATGTCAGGCCCAGATTACCATATGGCAAGAGTTTTGCGAAGACTGTGAGTATTTAAAAACAAAAACAAAACCCAGAAATGTAATACAGTAAGCTGTTCCAATTTGGTGCTATGATTTCTCCCACATCTGATGATATTGAAGAAGGGTGATTGCAGAAAAGTAAAGGTTGGCAGTAAAGGTCTAACAGTGCGTGGATCACTTTCAACAGTTGTACATTTGCTGTATAAATCTAAACAAGTGGACAAGGAGTACATACCTCAGGGTAAGGCACTTACCCAGTGTGTGTGGGATCATAGGTTCAATGCACAGCAGCCTCCCACCACGTGCCCTCCCCTCTGAGCATGCTCTCTGTGCCCATTACATTGTCATTTTGTATTGCTGGACTCACTTACATGCAACAGTTCAGCCTCAAATAAAGAGAATAAATGGAATAAAGAGAAGGGATGGTGTTGGTATAAATTTAAAATTTAAAAGTCTATGCATGGTGAAATGTTCAGCAATTGGGTAGTGGTGATGGCTATACAGTTTCATGTAACTGAATTGAATAGTAAAGTATAGTTTTGTCAGACATGGTGATGAACAGCTGTTATACTAGCACACAAGAGGCTGAGGCAGAAGAGTGTGAAGCATTTGAAGCCAGCTTTAGCTACATAGTGAGACTATGGCTCAGCAATCCCTCCTCAAAATCACATGATTTTTATGGCATGTGAATTACATCTATACCCTAACCCAAGACAAAAGTTCAAGAATATTGGCTGCTAGACCACCCTCTTTCTTTCTCTTCTATTTTCTTTTTTTTTTCTTTCTTTCTTTTTTAGTGTGTGTGTGTGTGTATACATGCAGGTGCTTAACACAAGTGTGTGCAAATGGACATGGAGTTCAGTGCCCTGGTATCTTCCTCAGTTACTCTCTACCTCAGTTTTTGAGCTAGAACCTGGAGCTCACTAATTTGGCTAGTCAGTGAGCTCACCCACAGCTGCTCTGTTGTTGTTTGCTTGCTTGCTTTCTCTTAATGTAAGTGCTGGAGACTTAAACTCAGGTCTTAAGGTTTTCATGTCAAGCACTTTACCAGCTGAGCCATTTCTCCAGCCCTACTTTATTTTTTTGTGAGACAATGTCTCCCATATGCTAGGTTGGGCTTGAACTCACTGTGTAGTTGAAGATTATTATGTCAGACATCTGAACCTCTTCTTGAGTGCTGAGACTACAGGTATAAACCACCATGTCCAGTTTATATGATGCTGGGAACTGAACTTAGAATCCAGGACTTCTTGCATGCTAGGCAAGTACACTGCTAACTGAGCTACATCCCCAGTCCTCCCGTTATTTCTTTTGTGAGCCACAAGTAACTTGTATCAAAATACACTACTCATATAGAAGTCATACTTGTGCAAATTTTGTCAAAATTCCAGCTAATTAATGACTTTTGATTATTAATTTTCAGGTAGACTATTTGGAGTTCCTAAACACACACAGCTCACACACACACACACACACACACACACAGAGAGAGAGAGAGAGAGAGAGAGAGAGAGAGAGAGAGAGAGAGAGAGAGAGAAATAAGTACACACATACACACTGCCTACACTGCCTAACCTAGCATCAAATTTGTATTGCAATCCAGGGAACCCTCAAACAACTACTTACAGCCTTTAGTAGAGTCTCTTTCTGCTTAACTCCATAAGATTCCAAAAGAGAGAAAGGAGGCTTTCTGGAGGATGAATATACAGTATTATTTTTAAACCTTTTTCATCCTCCTCCTTAACCTGATCATAACAGTATGCAATATTGCTTTTTTTTTTTATCTGATTTTTAGTTTGTAAATTCGATTGAGTTCAAATAGGGTGAAATGTGAGCTATAGATGTGATGACACCCCTCCAAAAATACACATTTGTGAATAGGTACATCTGTTTTAGAACACGTCACATATCAGTGATCAAACCCGCCAAAGCATATTATAATGTTAGAGGTCAATATTCTTTTCCTACACTGAGTACATGGGTTGCTTTCAGTGTGGGGAAAGAGCTGCAGTGGTACAGTCAGCTGGCGAAGGCTCTGGAGAACTGCAGCTCATCGTCATCTACCTTTAGAGAAGGATACACTCTTTCTCTTGTCTAACTAAGAGCTGCTGATGCTAATGGGGGCCAGGCCCTCAAACACACAAGTAAGTAATTAAATTCAGTGACGTTCTCTAAGCAGAGTAAAAGCTACCCGTTCTGTAGGGGAAGAGCCTGGGAAGAATTTGGACTGCTTAAATTGTGTTGGGCTTAAGACATGCATAGTATCATAAATATATAATGTAGAGCTTAACTATCTAGCCATATCTAATTGTGAGCTTAATTAGGCATAGTAAAAAAAAAAAAAAAGCCAAAACATAAGTCAATCAGTAAGTCAGTGGTGAAAGGCTTGCCTGTAAATGTGGAAGCCCCTGGATTTGATCCCCAGCACCATCAAACCAATCCAAATCTGAACAAAATATAATTCAGATAGAAATGAGTCTTCTGGGCTGGAGAGATGGCTCAGAGTTAAGCACACTGCCTGCTTTTCCAGAGGTCTTGAGTTCAATTCCCAGCAACCACATGGTGGCTCGTGACTATCTAGAATGAGATCTGGCTCCCTCTTCTGGCCTGCAGGTATACATACAGATAGAACATTTTACACAAATAAGTAAATCTTTTTTAAAAAAATAAAACAAACAAACAAACAAAAAACCTAGGCACCCAGTATTTCTAAATGATGTGCCTTTGTGGAAAAAAAAAGAATAATTCTTCTAATGAGTTCTGTAAATTATACTAAGTTTTTCTTACCTGTAAAAGAGAAGTTGGTGGCTTTCATTTTGTTTTTTACATTAGTGTGTTGGGCTTTTCCTTACTCATGGATGTCAAAAGAAATAAATTCATCATGAAAAAAATGTTGTTCTGTCAGTGAAGATAAGTATCAGTATCTGTACCATTTCTTTCTTACCATAGAGACTGGTGTTGGTTTTTGGGACTGCCTATTCTGTCAGCTAAGGTGCTAATGAGGAATAACAGACACGACGATGGTTTCTGTTTGTCTGTGATAAACAGAATTTATTTATCATGATGTTAAATTGCAGAAGGTCCCACATTCTTCCAGGCCTGGATAACACCTATCGCTGTATCTGCTGAAGAATGTAGCTAAGGAGTCACAGGTGGCTTCTTTCTCTCTCTCTCTCTCTCTCTCTCTCTCTCTCTCTCTCTCTCTCTCTCTCTCTCTCTCTTTTGTTGTTGTTTTGGTTTGGTTTTTCAAAACAGGGTTTTTCTGTGTATCTCTGGCTGTCCTGGAACTCACTCTGTAGACCAGGCTGGCCTCAAACTCAGAAATCCACCTGCCTCTGCCTCCCAAGTGCTGGGATTAAAGGTGTGCACCACCACCGCCCAGCCACAGGTGGCTTCTGATGGAGTTGCCCCTTTCTCAGTTACACTTCGCATGTGCAGCTCTAAAAACTTGAAACACAAGAGAATTTTTGACTCTGTTTATCCTTGATTTCCCCCATCTTTCAATGTTTTTCTTAGAAACGTTTTATTCCTGTTATTGTTGAAACTATATGACAGTAATATTTCTGTGTCATCTGTAACTATTTACTTTTTGTTTTTTATTTTATTTTTGAAGACGTGGTCTCACATTAACACAGGCTGACCTGGGAATCTGTGCACTAGGATAGAAAGCCACAGTAGTTTGTGGGCCAAATCTGGCTGACTGTGTATCGTGTTTTTGTTTGGCTGTGACTGCTTCTGCACAGAGACTGTCATTTCAGCATGGAAATGTGGTCTGTGGTGCTAAAATGTTTACTCTCCTTTGCTAAAATATCACCTAAGGTTACTGGAGTTTTGTTTTTTAATATATAAAGAAATGCAGTGTGTTTTGCAACCTATAGTTTGACACTTTTTATGTCTAAATTTTCATAAGAAAGATGAAGTGAATGTGATGTGAAAGAAAGAAAGCATCATGGTCCAATATCCAGAAGTTTCTCTCAAATCTTCATTTATAGGTGAAATTGATATCTAACAACTTCCTCTGTAGTCATTTATCTTTGTAGATCAAAACCACAGTCTTCTGAAAGTCTGAGGATGACGATCAACTCTTTTTAAAAGAAACATCCAAAAGACAGCTTGCGAAAGTTGATGGTTTTCTTGCTAATAAAATTGTGCTGGGTCTGAGAGAAACTCATTCTTCTGACCCTTAAATAGTTTTAAAAGCGTGTGCCAAGAACTCACCATAGTAGCAGGCAACACACCCAAAACTCTGGGTGAGGTTTACAGAGCCACTGCCTTTGCGTCACTTTTTCCTGAAAGTCGAGTTCATTTTCTTCTCTTTGCCAGTTAGCATGTCTCTGGTTTCTCCTTGCCATCCTTCAGATGGCTTCACCAAAACTTCAGCCTCCAGAAGTAAACAGGAACTAGGCATAGTTTTCCATTTGCTTTCCTCTGCTTAGCACTTTCAGAAACCAACTCTGCAAGGCTTCTGATCTTATCCTATGAGGAAGCCCCTGACCCCCAGCATTAACCCAAATCAACAAGTCATCTGTAGTTGCTAATGTTTCCACACACGGCATTTTCATAAGTCATACAAACTGCAAATAGCAGTGTGGAAAGGGAGGAGTTTTCAAGCCTGATTCTTCTGCGTTGAGACTTGCCCACTGGCTGCCTCAAGTATACTCTTCCATTGAATGTTTGCAGACACGGAGCGAACTTCGCTGTGTGACATTCTGGACAAACAGCAGAGTATTAACAAGTGTCTGTTTCTGTTACTGCTGTTTCCTAAATGTATTAGTAGGTGTGCAATTTCACTGGATATTCCTTTTTTTTTTTCAATTGTCTTTGTACCTATGGTTGAAAACGGTAGTTGGTCTTTGACCTTTGAGGAGGTAAGTTGGTTTTCTTCGATCTGTGTATGTCTGTATTCGTGTCTGTCTCTGAAAAATGCGGTATCATCCTCCTAATAGTTACTAACCAAACTTCCTCGCTTTGTAAGTCCTGTGCAAGAAGGGAGGGAGAGGCTGAGGAAAGTTGTATGTTTTTGTTCAGATGGTATTAGTTGTGAGAGATGGAGTGGGTTTCAGAAGTGTGATGTTCAGGTTATGTAATCTGTGCCTCCCGTAATCCTTTCTGAAAGTTAAGAGGAGCTATCTGCCTGATTTTTTTCCAGGCTCTGAGATGTTGGCACATCTGCCCTCGCTAATATCCACAGTGTGGGTATCTCCACTGGCTAAAGCCATCCAGCTGATTTCATAGTCTCCCCCTTAGGCAGAAGCTTGGTTTGAAATGAAGCAGGCCTATCAAACCCAACTTTGTCCCCCAGTGTACTGTGAAAGAAGACTTTTTTTTTTTTTTCCAAAGTGGTCAGTTCTGAAAATAGTTTTGACTCCTCAGGAAAGACTGGAAAAGACACCTAAGCATGATAATATGTTTTAATCCTTGGGCATGTTCATCACAGGCCATCTCAGCCTCAGCAGCAGCAGAGTCTCAATTGTCTCTGGCATGGCGCAAGGACACCTCATTACCCAAGATTGCCCGCTGGAGGATGATACTGCATTTTTGACCCCATAGCTTGCTTTCTTTTCATGCCCCCCCACCCCCCGCCCCGTCTGTGAGTGCAGAGCAGCCATCTGACACCTCCCACTGCTTGCTTTGCAGATACCAAACTGGAGCTGCTTGCTAAAGCAAAAGCCAGTAGGCATGCCTCATGGCCAGTCTGCTCGTTAGGGACTCTGATACTCACTTCTTCACAGAGTCCTCCTAGTTCTTACCCTTTAGCTGTGTGTCTGTGATAAAGGGTTCAAGTTTCTTCAGTAATGAGAAGTTTCCTGTCAGAAGTTGAGCTGTGCTCACTCAGTTTGTTTCTGTAATACATAATCTATCCGACCTGTGCCTCTAATCTAAAGTGAAGTTTTAAATACTTGTATGAGTAACTTTCCCATGGACATCGTATAACCTGCAGGTTAACTCAGTTCTACACACAATAGCAGGAACCTGAAAAACTGGTAGCATTTTAATATGGTGTAAATAATAGTCGAGGAAGCATTTTGTAGCTTCGCATTCTGTGAGCGCAAACTCAGTAGGAGCAGTAACCCAGGAACCAGGTGGCAGAGGAGCCTTATCAGCCTCTCGGAGGGATTTATCAAGAAATGAGAAAAATCTCTTCTCCACCCAACAGTCTGCCTTGTGAAATATGTGATGTTGAAATCATGCTGGCTTACTGTTGTTTCCTGGCCAGGAGGCCATTGATTGAAGAGGTTTCTAAAATGTGTTTTTTAAAAATCTTAAGTTTTCTGCAAGCACATGAGTTGTTTCTTTAGAGAAGTAATAGATGTGTTACAAATACAAACTCTCCAGCCCCTGGTAGATAGTGGGTTTTGTCAGCGAAGGTTCAGCCTCAGGAGGCTTTGTTTCTGTGTATTACCCATGTACCTTAGTGGGAGGTTAGAGCTGTGGGAGCACAGGCTTTTAACAACCACAAGCTGCCCTACCAATCCAGGAGCACTGCCCTACCAATCCAGGGAGCACTGCCCTACCAATCCAGGGAGCATTGTCTTTTGGGACACCTGAGCAGAGAAGATGTTCTCAGGTGTAGTGTTGTGTGCTGGTCACTAGGAAGGCCCAGTGTGGTTTGTGTAGAAAATGACCTTGTTCAGCAGTAGACTGAAATCTTTTTTTTCTTTCCTTCATTCTTACTTACTTTCTTTTTTACTTCTATACATTTTAGTGTTTTATCCCTTCTAGAATTGAAATTCTGAATTGAAGGAGTTTAACAAAAGATTTTAAAATTGTAACTGAATTATATTCACTGTGGAAAACCTGAGACCATCTTATGGAGAAAAAGATAATGTCAAATCTAACCTACTGCCTACAACTAATATTTGTTGTTCATAGTATTATAAAAATGGGGCTTTCTAGCTATTATTAGAAAATTTTCTCTAATATGTATTAATATATAAAATTCTATCATGAATTTTTTAAAAAGTTATGTGGGTAATTTGGAATTTTATCTTATGTTTATTAGTAGATCTGTTTTGCACAAAGTTTTTTTTATATCCCTGAACTGTCTCAGTCCGTTTTCAGAGTGCAGGGCTCTCTTTCTCCACTGACCTTTCTGCTTATGGTTCCTTGGGTTCCATGAAAGTCGCAGGCCTTGCTCTTTGTTTTATAGACTTTCTTCAGAATGGAGATGACCATGGGTTATTAGAGATTTTTTTTTTCTCTGTCTGTAAAACTAACACTAGGCTGTTCTGCAGCAGATAAAATTAATTCCCACCTTTTGTATGCACTGACACACCATCTTCCAGAACATATATTCGTCTTGTGAGTTTTTGCCAGTGCTTTGCCTGGGTTTACTACCCTTTTAGAAAACACTGTCAGGAGTGTAAATCTAAAACGAAATAGAGCTTGTTACACTGAAGCCCTCCTGTCAGCCCACTTTAGCGTCTCCTGCAATCAACAGTGGCAAAGAAAACATATTTGCTTGTGTGCAATGGAAAACACTAAACTGCTGCTATGAAAGTAGGCACACATACTCGGCTCCCAGTGGCTGTAAAGAGTACCTTGCTTCTTAAGAATTAGCCACTTGATTCACTCATCATAACTTTAAATCTTTTCTTGAGAGTTCAGAGTGGGGGCAGGGACCAATATTGTATTTTACCCAGAATCTTTTAATCTGAAGTTTGAATAAAACAGAATAAATATTTAGAAAATACATTTCAGGGTTCATTGCTCTCAGGCACACAGAAACATATTTACAGAAGTAAATGTATCTTAAAGAATAAAGTGATCAGCTGGGAGCAGGATCACAAACTCATGGGTCTTCTTTCTTCTTTATTTTTGAACCCTATATAATTTGATTTTAGGTTTAGTGTTCTTAAACAGCTCCAGTTAATTTGTTCCCTCATCTTGGAGAAGCAATTTAAGAAAAAAAATTACCAGCATCATCCCTGCTTTGTCTTGTAGACAGTTTCTCTAGAGGTCACACTGTGCATGTTTCAAACAAGAATTGTTGGTGTCTGTGTTCTAGGTCTATGTGAAAACCTCCCGTAACTGGGAGCACATCTGGAAACTCTGCTCTCTGTGGCGCGTCTTACCTAACGACGCTCTGTCTGGAGGGTCTAGGGGATGTTTGTCAAGCTTCACTGGTAGAGAACTGCATCTGCACCGCTGGCTAAACTCACTGTTGTTTCCCAGACAGCAGCTGCTTCCCGTGCCACTGCGCCCGCCCTTCTACACCTCTGAGAGTTCACTTGTTGATGTCGCTTGTTTTTCTCCTGCCAGTTTCTACCCCTACCTAATGTGGACTTCTGGCTCTTGCTCTTTTTCTTCAGAGGGAGAACCGAAGATTACAGGAGGCCAGCATGAGGTTGGAACAAGAAAATGATGACCTTGCCCATGAACTAGTGACAAGCAAAATTGCTCTGCGGAATGACTTGGATCAGGTAAGTTTGTCCTTCACTGTATAGAAATGATACTGCGACAGCTTCTTCGGGGGTGAGGGCCAAGGTGCTAGCTCTGTTCCTTTGTCTTGGTTTATTTGTTCTAAATTTTGTTTCTTTGCTTTGTTTTGTTTTTTGAGCCAAGCTCTCAACTATGTAGTTCTGGCTACTCACTATATAGAGCAGGCTAGCATAGAAGTCCCAGAGATCTACCTGCCTCTTCCTTCCAAATGCTGGAGTTGAAGACATACCCTACTTCCCCTGTGCTTTCTCTGTTCTTGATACAGGGAGCTGCTGGCTAGATGACTGGGTGAGTGGCAGGTGGGAGGGGACAGCTTGTGCTAATTACAGAGAATGGAAAATGAAAGTCTTAGGGAAAGGTTTGGATTGGTTCCAAACAACTTGCGTGACATATTTTTTAATATCCTTTGTCAGTGCTTTTCCTACATCAAGAGCTACCAGCATAACTACCTAAAACATTAGTCAGCAAGAGCACACTAATGCCACGTCGACATTTGGAGGCACTGTCCTGTCACAGTCGTAGTTCTCATCTGTGACATGTAGAACTGTGTGTAAAGACCATGCATTAAGGGTTAGACCCTGAATGTAGGTACACAGCTTTAATCCTAGCACTCAAGAGGCTGAGGCAGGAAGATTGGGAGTTCAGCCTCAGGTTACCTTGAGCTGCCTAAGAGTCTATCCCATTAAACGCAACAAGGAAGAAAACAGAAGGCCTGCTGAACAGTGCTAAAGCCAGGCTGCCCTGGTGCAAGTCTTAACTGCTATATCCTGGGCAGCTCTTTATCGGTCTCTAGGTATAAAAACTATCTACCTCCTGGGGATGATGTAGGAGTTCAGAAAGCCCTTCAGTTCTGTGCTGGTTAGTTTTGTGTCAGCTTGACACAAGTCAGAGTCATTTAGGAAGAGGGGACCTCAGCTAAGAAAATGCCCACCACAGATTGACTGTGGCCAAGCCTATTTCACATATTTCACATTTTCCTGATGGATGTGTGTGTGGGTACAGCTCGCTGTGGATGGTACTACCCCTGGCAGGTGGTCCAGAGATGTATAAGAAATCAGGCTTAGCAAGTCAGGATATAGAAGTCCTAATAGCTCCTGACCTGACTTTCCTCAGTGATGGACGGCTACCTCAAAGCGGAAGCTGAAGTAAACCCTTTCCTCCCTAAGCTTCATTACCGCTTTAATGACCTAAGACAAGTAGTGTATAGTCATTGCCTGGTAGCTGTCTCCAGGAAACCCTCTGCTTGTCTGGCTTCCCTTGTTCCTCACAACAGTGCTGACAGTCTCTGGACTTTCTGGGGTTTTTTTTTTTTTTTTTTTTTTTTTTTTTTTGCAAGCATTTTCAGAGATGGGTGCTAAGATGGAAGCAGTTGTGTACAGTTTTAAATTTCCACTGCTGTCTGCTTCCTAAAATGAAAATGTTCATAATAGATAGGCCAAGGTCAGAAAACTGGAGATGAGTCTCAGAGAGTAAATCATTGTTGCCTGTGTGCTAACTGGATTTTAATAGGATTTAAATACAAATTCATTGATACGTCATCTGCTTAAAATTGAAGGACGGCTTAAAATGGTCTCTGCCACATTTTTCATTTCCCAATCTAAACAGCTAATTATGTGACTCAGAGTTTTTAATTTCTTTTTAATGTGTTTATAAGATTGTGCCTGGTGTTTGAGGAGGCCAAAGGAGGGAGTTGAGTCCCCTGAAACTATAGTTAGGGACGTTTGAGAGCTGCCGTGTGGGTTCTGGGAATGGAACGTGTATCCTCTGCAAAAGCACTATGTCCTCCTAATACGGGTCTCTCCAGCTCCAGCTCAAAAGTTTTTAAGTTGGAGATAGACCTAAATACTATGGAAAATAATAATAACAACAGGGCAAGACAGAGCTGTGGGAACCAGCATTAAATCTGACTTTTTTTCTGCCTAGAGCTAAGAGACTAAACTCCAGAACTAAGGTGTGCTAGGCAGTTACTCTACCACAGAACCACAGAACCACAGCCCCAACCCCTACATTGACTTTGAAAATAAAAACTAACAAACAAAAACCAAATGAAGCTGCTTGGAACAGAGGGAATTGAAGGTAAAAAAAGAAGCCCATTTAGTCCCTTTCAACTACAAATTCTATTCATCCTGCTCCAGTGGAAGTTGATAGAAGTCATAAAAGAAGCACGGAAGCTGAGGAAGGTCCCCATTCAGTCAGGGCTGGTTCAGCCTGGTCTCAGGAAAGCAGGGCTACCTGGAAAGTCTGAAGGCCATACTCGCTTTCAAGGGTGCCTGTACCCCTGATTCTACCATTTTGATCATTTATTCCCTTTTAATTTTCTTAAGATGATTAACTGAGTGGAAAAAAAGGTCGAAGGTTTGTGTTCACTGTGGATACAGTGATATGAGCTAAGAAGAAAATGAACGTTATGTGATCATTTGTATTAAGCCTAGAGAATATTTAAGCAAATAAGTTTTAGTGATTACTTTCTGTATGCTAAGTAAGCAATATGCATAATGACTTATAAGTATTATCTTCTTTAATCTTATTGATAATCCCACGAAGCAAATACTTGTTAATGTATACAGTAGTTGGGACAGTCACTTCAAGCCTCTGAGCTTTCTCCATGCCTGGTCACTCAGTGTGAGAGCGAAAGCCATCCTACTTTGTCCTGGAGTCACTGTGGCAAGGGTAACCAGACATCACACAGCATGAGTATCTGCAAAAAGATGGCCAGTTTAGTAATAACAAAGAAGTGCAAGTCAGCTGTGCCCTAACTAAAGGAGTGGCTAGTGGATCCTCTCCTGTCCCTCAGTTGCCTAGAGCCTCTTTCTTGAGCTCCCTTTGGCATCTTCTCTCTCTCTGCCTGGCCATGAGCCTCTCTGTAGTTTGCCTGTGTCTGTGCACTCCTACAGTGCCTATTTTGCTTTTTCAAAGAGATGGAACAGAGAACAGTCCTGAATTCAGTCCTCAGTACACAAACTAACCCTACTAGACACCAGGCACCACTGATTGCCTAAAGAAGGGGCGTCCGTTTCATATACTCAGTCTGACTCTGGGCCCTTAATTCAGATTATTCACCAGCTTCACTGATTTGGAAAACTGTCCTTTTGCTGGCTCTTCTACAGGTTTTTGTGAGATTGTCTCTTTCCCAGTTCTCCAGTCTCTTTGTTGTTTTATGTTATTTCTTAAATGAATTTTGATACAAAGTTAGTTCACTATTTTCCCCGCAGAAACAAATTATCTTTTTAAAATTTTATTTTTATTTTATTTTATTTCTTGAGATAAGGTTTCTCCATGGAACCCTGGCTGTCACCTTGTAGATCAAGCTGGCCTCAAACTCAGAGATCTGCCTGTCTCTGCCTCTCAGGTTCTAGGCGTAACTGGGTGAGCTGCTATGCTCAGCTTTGTTGAGGTATGAACTGCACACTCTTTCACTCTGGATCACAGGTCTTTTTAAAGTGTTCTCACTCACTGGACCCACTGGGGTGGGGCTTCAAGTTTTGTCTTTGTGCCTGGAAACCTCATATTTACCTTTAATCTTGTATAGTGGTTATTTCTGCTTGTCACAAATTCAACTTTTGAGGCAAGGATTATTTTTTAGAGCCCTCATTTCAGAAGTGAGAAAACTGTCGTATTCCAATGTGGAAAGTTATTCTTTAAATGCAGAGATTTTATTTAAAAATGAACACGAAAGTTTGTTTACTACAATGCTACTTATAAGAAATAAAATATAAAAATAATATCATGTCTATCATTAGAGGAGAATAATAGTTGTTGCAGGATATTTGATCACATTGTGAGCCCCAAGACTGTGAGCTGGAAAACCCTTGTTATGTTGAGGCTCAGCCCCAGCACACACCTTTTATCCAAAAGCGCACTGTAAACAAGAGCTAAATAAAGTCAGCTGTAGGTCAAGAGGCAGAGCTGGCAAGCATTTGAGAGGCAGCGACCATAAGAAAACCCAGAAGAGAGAAAGGAGAGTCTCTGAGCTGAAGAGTATTAAAGGCAGCAGGGAGAAGGAGAAAGGGCTTCTTCCCCTGGGACATCTGTGGAGTAGGAAGGTCAGCTGGGTGCTTTTTCTGCCTCTCTGAGCTGGCAGGTTTTCAGCCCAGCACCTAGCTGCTGAGTCTTCATTAGTAAAATCAGATAACTGGGATTTTTGTTTTTAAAACAACAAATACTTCTGTAAAATATGTTTTTGGAATTATATTTTAGATAACAAGGTTAGAAAAACAATATGCATTCTATGCAATAAAGAACACATGACTTTATAAACAAAGGAATATTACTTAAAAAGTCATCTTACCTGCAAGAGAATCCCTTTTGTGATTAGTCTGAAATGATTGCTATTATGGTCTTTGCAGAAAGAAACTGATTATCGAGTCTCTCTGTACTTAATGTGAATACTATATCTGTTCCTTTAGAAAGGATTCTAGGGGCAGGGAGATGGCTCAGTATTTATAGTGTTTGCTATGCAAGCATGAGAACCTGAGTTCAAATCCCCAATATACATTGCAAAAGCCAAAAATGATAGTGTGTGTGTGAACCCAGCACTGGGAGAAAGGAGACAGGCAGGTCAGTAGAATTTCTTAGGCATCCTAGCCAAATTGGTGAGCTCTGAGGAAGACTCACCTACACACACACACACACACACACACACACACACACACACACACACACACACACACACAGAGCCCTTTATTTGTTTCCTCCCTGTTTGCTAGCTCTATGCCTCCCTCTGATTTCTCAGTTTCTGCCTCTACAGGAGGTTTTTCCTTGTCACACAGCCTTTGGCTTGCTGGTCTTCAAGGAAGTACATCAGCCTGGGAGTTAACAGACTGGCTTTGCCTGCTCCTCCTGTTTGCCTAGGACCCTTTACGTTCAGTATATCAGAATCCATTCCTTTATTGAAAACAGCAAGCATTAACAGACACTAAAGTGGTTGTATGTAAGGCTGTATGTAAAGTAAGTGCTGAGGAGGTACTTATTCAGAATAAATAATCCCTTGACCTAGTCGCTGTAGTGCAGGCATCCTGAATGCCCTGGGCAGCAAAGGCACTTCAGCTTTTCTCCTGACAAAGGACTCTTCTCATGACTCACCCTTAGACTCCTTATTAGAGAAGGATCCACAGCAATCAGAAATTATCAAAGAAACATCTTCATTTCACTGTTTCTGGGCCCTCCCTACCCTTCCCTGATCTCAAAGAACAAGAAAGAAAGATAAGATTAGTATTTTCCCATGAAGGATACGTTTGAGTTTCTTCTGACTACAGGCCAGAAGCTACAGATCTAGAGAGGTACATTGTTTTGTTCTAAATCAAACAATTGGCTGAATGGGTTCTATCGGAAATTATTTGTGTAAGATCCTCATCCCTGTTCACTCAAGCCTTTGATCAGGTGACTGGTAGATCTGTGATTAAGCAGGTATTGTATTTTCTATTTCTGTCTTTTATTTCTGTCACAGAAGCCAACTGTGATCTGCTCTTCAAATAGCAATAAGCATTATGACTGAAGATTGGTGTTCTGTTCATACTGTCAGATTATGATGAGGGTCTTATGATTTGAGTAAATCTGTTCAATATTATGCTTGTTGCGCATTGTAGACAATGTCTGCTTGAACAGAATATAGAATGGTTCGCTATACAAAAATCCAGAACCTGTTTGTTTGTTTGTTTGTTTGTTTTATTTCCAGACAGGGTTTCTCTGTGTAGCTCTGGCTTTCCTGGAACTCACTCTGTACACCAGACTGGCCTTGAATTCTGTGTGCCTCCACACTACACCCCAGCCCCCAGTACTGGGCTTAAAGGCATGCACCACTACTGTCCAGCTGCAGAAACCTATTTTTATAGGAGTCAGGTCATTCAAGATCTGGTCCTATTTTGTTGGGCAGGAGAATGGCTTCTACTTCACTGTTGTATGTAGAGGAGACTCTTAGAATAAAATCTCCTAGAAGGCTGTGGAACTCTTCACATGCAGAGCTCACAAGCTCTGTGTATGTTGGACACTTTATCAATAAATTATATAAGGCCACTTATCAGCCTCACAATGACTATTCAGTAGAAAACATGTACATAAAAATGATAGGGTTGCTGGGCAGTGGTGGCGCATGCCTTTAATCCCAGCACTTGGGAGGCAGAGGCAGGCGGATTTCTGAGTTCGAGGCCAGCCTGGTCTACAGAGAGAGTTCCAGGACAGCCAGCGCTACACAGAGAAACCGTGTCTCGAAAAAACAAAAACAAAAAACAAAAACAAAAAAACAAAAAAAGATAGGGTCTTCAGCATAAATACTTCATGAAGAAGGGCTTCTGTTAGTTATAGTTTCCAAACCCAGAAAATGGCTGGATATGCTATAAGATTCAATCAAGAAGCTTCCCACTGAAGTCTGCATAGCAATAGCATTGTACTCATAAAATAGTATTCAAATTGACTAACGGCTAAGTTACCTCTCTTGCAGAGATCAGATCTTTAGAACATTTATTTTAGAGTTTATATTTTTCATATTGGGATTGTTCTCTTTTAAATTGTAAAATTTGCTGCATTGTGACAACAAGAAGTTGTTGCTATCATTTTTTTTTTTTTTATCGGCAGAACTCAATATTCTCAGGTAGAGCTGGACCCAGTGGGAGGCTTATTTGATTAGTGTTTAAGAACTTGGGCATAGTTGGTTCTTCTGATACATTGTGTTGTGACCACGCATCAGGGACTTTGAAGGGGGTCTCTTGTTTGGCGAGTCACCTCAGTCATCTGGTTGGCAGCTCTTAGGATTTAGTTAGTTTTGGGCTCCTGCGTTCTCTGAGATGCTCATAGTCTACTTGACTAACAGTTTTTGCAAATTGGATTTTGGGTTCCACCTCCAATTTTAGCATGCCCATCTGCTCTTCTGATCTTTCCCCTAATGTTTAAAATCTTCTTTATACTTATTACTTGGTTTATGTTGCTTATGAGAGTGTACATGTTTCACACATGCATGTGGAGGTGAGTTCTCTCTGTTTGCCATGTGGGTTCCCAGACTGGAACTTGAGTTGTCAGGCATGGCGGCCAGTGTCTTTACCTACTAAGCCAGTCACTGCTGCCCTCCCATCTAAAACTGAATGCATCAGAATAAACTTAGAGTCTATTTTCCTGCTTCCACCTGCTGAGTGCTGAGATCGCTGGCATGCTGTCCCAAGTCCTGTTTATGTAGTGATAGGTTGAACTGAGGGCCTTGTAGATTCACGCACTGTTTAGTGAGCCCACCACTGCTCCCATTCCTGCTGCCCTTCGTCTTTAAGATGCCTAAGGAACTTTTTCACTTTAAATACCCAGTAGTCCTGACTGCTCTAGAGACAGTTCTTGCCACTAAAACATAGGGCTGCAGGAGCTGGAAGGCAGTGAGAATGAGAAGCTGGGATGCAGTTCTCTGCCAGTTCCCAGCAGACCGTGCTGACCCAGCCATCTAGACATGTGGAAAAGATGGTAAAACACAAACAGAAGCCGCCTGACTAACACACATGATTACTTGGATAGTGTTTGGCTACTTTCAGCTAAGGATGGTTTCTTCAAATAGCTGCCTTTCCTCTGCCTCAGGGTCTTCTCTGCTAACCCCAGCCTGTGGCCCTCTGCCACCTCCTATGCAAGCAGTCTGCTCCCCCAATGCCTTAGAAAAGCACCTCCATCCATCCATCCATCCATCCATCCATCCATCCATCCACTAACCACTTAAGAGATTACTCCTGCCCCCATGATGGCTGTGGTGCTAGGGACACAGTTAAAAAGCAAAAGAAATATGATTTCTCATGGTGTTTAAAGCATGGTGGCAAGACATGTAAGTCCCTCACACAACTTACAAAGAAAAGAGGCAGTTTAGATGGGAGTGAGTGAGGCTGGCTCGTTCACTGGGATATGAATGTCTGACTGGAACCAGAGAGTTAAGCTAGGACCTCAGAGTACTAAACAGACAACACTAGCTACATTAAGTATACACAGGGGAATTTTAGTTAATTTTGGTTCTGTATCCAAGTAAACAAGAAGATACTCTCTTTGAACTCCTTCCTGTATCTTCTAGAAGCACAGTATTGGCTGCTTGGATTTCTGGTATAAACTTCAGCTTTTCATAGCCTCTCACATAGATTCTTTGTCTTAATTTCTTACTCTGCTCACAGACCTATATGAGCACCCTTGTGGGCCAGTGTACCCCAGCTGGTTTTCAAATTTTCCTGCCTATATATTATTCATGGGTCAGTCTGTTTGTCTCCTTGTCCTCTCTGGGTCCTTCCCATATGCTTCTAATCTGAGGCTTCTGTTAGAGGATGGTTCTCCCTACTCAACGGGTCCATCTATTCAGAGTATGTGCTCTTAGGACATGTAAAAAATGTGCTGGAAGTGTTTAGAAAGAACACAGACTTGAATATCATTCAAATCCAAATCCAAATCTAAATCCTGCTTGTTATATTAGGTGTTTAACCTCAGATCTTTTCAAACCTCAGTGTTATTAGCTATAATGCATTGTTCTATAAAGACTAGGACTAATGTGAACCAAATGACTGCATAAAATTGGCTGGAGAAAACAAGCCACCTTGAAGGTCAGCTGGAGGAGAATAGGATGACCTGAAGTAATCGTTTGTTAGATTGGAAAAAGCGAGCACATGGATTCCAGCCCCTTCTTTACGGCTGTCATGTCTTCTTAATTGCAGGCAGAAGACAAGGCTGACGTGCTGAATAAGGAGCTCCTCTTTACCAAGCAGAGGTTGGTGGAGACTGAGGAAGAGAAGAGGAAGCAAGAGGAGGAGACTGCCCAGGTAAAGGCAGGCTTCTCTGTGTGTAGATACACTGACAGGGAGTTGGTTAATATTATGAATGAATGAATGAATGAATGAATGAATGAGAGAATTGATACCTCCCCCCACCACCACCAAATCAAGGGGAATGTTAAGCAGTAATCCCAGCTTTTGATCATCTTTTAGGAGTTTGCCGTCACTGAGATATCTAGCAGGAATGTTGAACTTTTTCTAGATTTAGTGACTTTGAATTGTGATCCAAGAGCCTTGATGAATCTGGAAAATTTCTGCCATATCTGTAAGACCATCGTGTCTTTGGAAGTAGCTATGAATGCTGTGGAACTGGAGGCCTACAGTGATTTCTTCCTGACACTGGCAGGAGCTGTGGCCTCCATCCATAGCTTCAGTTTCCTGAGTCACACTGCAGTGCTGGACATGACATCTTCTGCTTAGGACATAAGCTGACTAAGGAGAAGTCATAAGGAGAAGTCCTCTGAAATGATGAGTGAGTTTCCTTCTGAGGAAAACTCAGTAATGCTAAATATAAACTGAATTTATTCTCAAGAATTCAAAGGCCTTCATCTAAACAGCCAGAGAAAAGTGTTAGTGAAGTTACACATGGAAAGGTGTGTCATTAGCACCTTCCAAGGTCTATAAAGAAAAGTTCTGTGATTTTTTTTTTCCATTGAAATATTTTAAAAAGATGAATTCTTCATGTCAACATCTCAAATTATGAGTAGGAAGAATTCATCTTTTTTGTTTTTTAAAAAGATTGCTTTATCTTTGTGTATATGTGTGTGTGTTTGTAGGTGTATGTCATGTATGTGTGTGTACCCACAGAGGCCAGAGGAGGATGTTGGATGCCCTAGAGCTGGAGTTATAGACAGTTGTGAGCCTCCTGACCTGAGTGCTAGGAACTAAACTCAAGTTCTCTACAAGAACATCATACTTTTAACCACCAAGCCATCTCTTCAGTCCTAGTAATTCACCTTTTTATTCTGTGTATATATAGAAAGACTAACCAGAGCTAGGTTGTTTGCTTACATTCCTGTGTGGCCAAGAACTTAGCAGAATCCTAGTACCTGCACCTTTCATCGCCTAACCTATCTCTAACCTAGAATTCTATAGCTTCTGGTAAAACAATAACGTGGTTGCAAATATATTTATATTTTAGCATTTCACAGACGGAAACAAACACCCTGTGCTGTGTCAGTCTTTTCCTTTTGTCTGGCTCCTTGAACCTCCAGCCCTGCTCAAGATCTCTTACCTTCCACTCTTTCCTGACCCTAAAGCCTCTCACCCTTGCAATAGCAGCGACTATGGGGACTGTAGACAGGAAAACCAAAGTATGGCGTTAAGAGTAGCACGCTTAAAATACAGTACCACCCTAGTATTTTGTTGTAGACTTACAATAACACCAGCTTCTGAGCTGACACTTACAGTTATCTTACTTACAACAACACTAGCTTCTGAGCTGACACTTACAGTTATCTTACTTACAACAACACCAGCTTCTGAGCTGACACTTACAGTTATCTTACTTACAACAACACCAGCTTCTGAGCTGACACTTACAGTTATCTTACTTACAACAACACCAGCTTCTGAGCTGACACTTACAGTTATCTTACAACAACACCAGCTTCTGAGCTGACACTTACAATTATCTTACTTACAACAACACCAGCTTCTGAGCTGAGCAGTACATTTATCAAGTACCTGGAAAGCAGAAGCACTTTTATTATAGGGCCCCATGTATGTCTTCCACTGTATAGAAATTAAAGCCTTCTTAATCTCTATAAGTGGTAGGCTTTAGACTGTAAAGATCAAGAAGACTTGACTGTAGATATTTATGGGAATTAACATTTTGATTGAAGGTCTAGAAACATGGCTCAGCAGCTAAGAGCACTTGCTGCTCTTATAGAGAACCAGAGTTCCCAGCATCCAAGAGTGACTCAGAACCAGCTGTAACTCCAGGTCTAGGGAATCCAACACCCTCTTCTGACTTTTGCTGGCACACATATGTATATATTCAAATACACATACAAAAATTTAAAAATCATAAAAAAATACCGTTTGACTGTCTTGATTTTTTTGTTGTTGTTGTTTTAGCTAAAAGAAGTCTTCAGGAAACAGCTAGAAAAGGCAGAATATGAGATAAAGAAGACGACAGCCATCATTGCTGAGTATAAACAGGTAATGTGCCACTGGGGGCTTTTATTTTTTTCTATAAAAGCAATTACTTTTACTTACAGTATTTTGTTTTTGTTTGTCATTTCCAGAGAAGATTTCTAGATTTATGGAGACCAGTGTCTTACTCTGTACTCTGGAGTAGGCACTAGTAGTTGGATTTGCTGGCTGATGACTTGAGATGCTAAGTTGCCCAGCACAAACTGTTGGGGTTTTTTAGTGTTGCACTGCTCCTGTGGGCTAGAAAACAGTCCCATTGAGATTCTTGTCTAGTAGGTCACACTGGTAACATTTGCCTCTTTGCAAAGCCTAGAAACCATCTTAAAGGGGCAGCGGCCAGGGGTGGGGAGTATGTTTTGATCAGTTCTCATGGTCCCCCAAAGCTGGTTATGTAGACTTGCCCACTGCAAACCAGTACTGGCCAAAGATTTTCTGTGGACTTTAGGATGCTTCTTTATGAGAGAGCTGTCTATACCTGAAGGCATTCCTAGCTCTCTCAGCAGGGTGGTCCTAGAAAGCCTTCATTCCAGGTCCTGCTGTGTCTTCATATCCTTCTTGTTGGTAGCTGGACATGGCAAGGACCCCTCATCCTAAGAAGACTTTGAGTAGAATACTTATTTATGTTCTAGGCTTTCAGACTTTACAGTGCTATGTGCTATTTTCTGATCAGAGGATTTCCTTGGGATATCAATGTATGTAGGATGTTGACATCTCATAGGTGTATTTTATAGTGTTTTTATGTATACAAGTGAAATGTTTTGCAAAAAATTGGTTACATGCAGAAAAATATAAAACAAGCCTCCCTTAATTATACTAACTAGAGATAAGGATTGTATTATGTATACATCATATAAACAAATGCTATATAAATAAATATTTAAAGGGGGTAAATTGTGTAATTTCTATTATTTTTTAGGAGGATATTAGTCCAGTCATACATTAGGAACCTCTTTTCATAAAGCTATCTCAGGGCTGAGACTGTAGATCCGTGGTAATAAATGCATAAATGTGATATACATAAATAGACACATATTTATATAAATATGCATACACACATGTACATACATATACACACATGTACATACATACATACATGCATACACATACATTGTGTGTGTGTGTGTGTGTGTGTGTGTGTGTGTGTGTGTGTGTGTGTGTGTAAATACCCCTCCTGTTCATGGAGTGTGTATTTGAAATGAGGTTTCAGAACTGTCTTCCACTTGTTGTGATAGTCATGTGTTTATTTAATGCTTTCTGGTGGTGAAGCTTGATTGATAGTTCATGGGAATCATAAAATGAATTAGTCTACTTTTTCTCCTCTAGAAAGTATTTTTGTTGTTGTTTTTTTTTTTTATTATTCCTTTGTTTTAAGGTGCCTGAAACCCTTAATTCTTCTGCCTCAGCTCTCCAGTGCTAGTATTACAAATGTTTGCTTTCATACCACCCTCTAGCTTCTCTTAGAGTGTGGGCCGGTAATTCCTGTACATAGACATAAGGAACTATTGCAGAATATTTGATTATGCTGTGAACCCAAAATTGTGTTACTTATTGAAAAAACAAACAAACTGGTTTTAGTTGTGGTGTGGCTCAGTCCTTAGCACACACAACTTTAATCCCAAACAGTAAAGGTAAACTTAGTTTGTAGGAGGAAGCGCCCCTGTTTGAAAATGATCTCTAATTGAGTAGCAGACAAAGTGATGAATTAGAGAAAGATCTGACAGAATAGGATATGTCCAACACTCAGGAGAGAAAGGAAAGGGAAGCTATGTAAGAGAGCAGCACGGAGAAAGGACAGGAGGAGGCAGGCTTACAGGGAGTTTCACAGAAGCAGATTGAAGAGACACAAGGGAAGACAGGAGGAGCCAAAAGATTAGAAAAGATTGCTAAAGTTACTTTGAGGCCAAGCAGAGCAATTCATTTGGAGAGGCAGAGGCAGGGGAGGCAGACAGAATCAGTCAGCTTGAAGAGGAGTTTTGAGCCAGGACAGCTGAGTTGAACCAGCCAGCCAGAGTTCAGAAAGAGCTAGGAAAGGGTGAGCTTATTTAACAGTAAATCTCAGAGGCTGCAAACATTCTAAACCTAGATTAGATTTCATGGAGGCTAGAAGCTTCCAGGACAGGCCCTCCTAATTAGCATACTGAAGCAGTAAGCCTCAGAGACAATTATTTTGGGAGAAGAAAAGATAATTTTACAGGGAACCCACTGTATGGGGGGAGTGAGGAAGTAACCCTCTTCCTGTCAGTGTACGTGCTTCCAGAGCATGTGCGGGAAATCTTCTGTGAACCAGTTATGGTTTGACCTGCACTTCAAAGGCTGGGCAAGACTTGGAGTGTGGATTTGGAGGAATGCCAGGTGGAAGATGGTGGAAAGAGGAGTGGAATGGAGGTAGATTAGTGAAAAGAAAAGCATTTCACTTGGCAAGAGATTCAAATACAGAAGTGAAATAAAAATCCACAGGGGCCCAGGCTGAGCTGGGCTGAAGAGTTGGGGTTTGTATTTTGTTTGAAACAGGCTTTTCTGAGCAGAAGTAGCTGCCAGTGGATGTTTAGATGTAGTGAGGAATACAGAACCAGTGGGAGAGGTCCACAGACAGAAACGCAGCTCAGACTAAAAATCAGAAGAAATAGATTCTAAAACCAAAATAGTAATAGTTAAAACAGAGGAGATACAGGGTTTGTTTGGGGTTGGTTGGTTGGTTTTGCTAGAAAGGACAAAACTAATTCTGAGATTTTTGTGAGATAATT
This sequence comes from Arvicanthis niloticus, assembly GCF_011762505.2. Classification (NCBI taxonomy): domain Eukaryota; kingdom Metazoa; phylum Chordata; class Mammalia; order Rodentia; family Muridae; genus Arvicanthis; species Arvicanthis niloticus. Next base: position 47,061,713 of record NC_047667.1, on the reverse strand, counting down.
AGATGGAAATCAGCACTGGGAATATGAAGGCTGTGAGCCCTGTAACCTGTCATTACATGCAAATACATTTTAATTGACATGTTTTGCTGCAGGTGGCCTCTGTATTCCAGGTACACAGCCATACTAGGCTTTGAACATGAGCTCTGAACTCAGGTCCTCAATGCTTGCTCAGCAGTCCCTATTATGAACTGAACATCTCTCCAGCCCTTAATTTCTTTTATATGTTAACTAGAGGTCTTTAATTTTTTTGGAGGGGCTAGAGAGATGGCTCATCAATTAGAAATACTTGATGCTCTTAACAAAAGACCTGTGCCCACATGGTGGCATCTGGAACTACAGTTCTATGGGACCCAATGCTTTTTTGTAAGTTCTGTGGACACCAGGCATACACTGGCATAGACACATACACTCAGGCAAATAAATCTAGATGGGTTATACATGTTCCGAGTCTAGTTTACACTTTGAAATTTGACATCTCTTAATTTTCATTCATGTTCCTATTTTGTTTCATATGTTTTAAGATTTATTTTCATTTTTGTAAAACAGTCTTATTTCAGACAATAGATTTGAATGTTCTATTTTTTAAATAGTTTCACCCCGGAAAGCATTTCTTTTGGCGTATTCTCAGTACTTACCAACACCTTATTTCAGAATCAATCATGAAATAGATTTTTATAAAATATGTGCTTCCTATTGGCCAGTTGCTGTTCAGTTCTAGACCCTGCACACCTATTGTGTTCATTTGATTACTGTAGCATAGCACTGTTTAGTCATGATGGAACTGAAGCATTTTATTCACTCTGATACTTAAGGAAACTGTTATGATTAAAAAGAGATATTCTATAGCCCAGTGGGAATTGTTGCTAGTTTAGATTCTGTTCACTGAATTCCTAGTATAATGCCCTGTACAAAGTAGATTCTCAATAGAGATTTACTAGGTGGTTCCATAGGGAGGTTCTGAGTTCATTATTGCTAGCCACAGAAAGCTAGTGACAACAAGAGCCCATTTCTATGCTGTATGTCTCTCCTGATTAAGTTATGCTTCACACATGGAGCTTGCAGGCCTTCTGCTCATTTCAGAAATGACTATTTGCAGTGCTGCTCATTTGCAAAATGTCTCCTAGGATCAGACGTGCTAGTGTGCTTTGTGAATTGATAAACAGTTAAGTCACCATTCATTCTGTTTCTTAGTAAAGAAACTCTTTTCTCTGTCTTTAGATATGTTCTCAGTTAAGTACCAGGCTGGAGAAACAGCAAGCAGCCAGCAAGGAGGAGCTAGAAGCAGTAAAGGTAAGAAGTGGGCTACCTCTGTGATATAATTTCTTCCAAAGCCATCCTCAGAGACCTCTCTCCACATTTTGTATAATACACTCAGACACGAGGGAGAATCTTAGTCCTCTTTCCTGCCTCAGGTATGTCTTTCCTGATATTTATGCTCCTATAAATAACATGAGACTTCAGAGGCAAGGTAGTGGGAAAGAAGGGACTATATGAGCCCCAAGTCTTATGTCTTCTTGGGTGGTGGGAAGTCCAGCAGCTCACATCTGACTGTTGCCCAAATGGACTGGCTTCCATGTGGGTTCTGCAAGATTATCCTAACAGTCTCTTGAACAGCAAGCACTACTGGAAAAAACACTTGATTCAGCAAACAATTTTTAATAATAAAATATAACATAGTAAAATATGAGAGAAAACAAAAACTGTCACATTGGAGTTGGACAAGCCAAGCAGAAGAAAAGGAGCCCAAGAGAAAGCACAACAATCTGAAACCCACACATTCTCTCCATACTCATGAATCCCATAAAAACATTGAACTGGAAGCCAATTTTTAATGTTTTTCAAGGAAAGGTATACCAACTATTTTTATGCTGCCCCCTGGTGGGTAAAACTCCTTATGTCATTTCTTTACTTCAGAAAAGGGATTACTTGTTTCTTAGAACTGTGGGTAATGGGAGCAGTGAGTGACCATAACAAGCTGTGTGGTACTCCCGAAGAACTAATACAGATAACCGCACACCAAAGGGATCGGTAGGCTCAATAATATCAATATACAATATATTCTTTTTTAAAAATTTATTTTTATATATAGCTTTAAAATGTAGCAATGTTCTGTCTGCATGTATACCTACATGCCAGAAGGGGGCATCAAATCCCTTTATAGATGGCCATAAGCCACCATGTGGTTGCTGAGAATTGAACTCAGGACCTCTGGAAAAGCAGCCAATATTCTTAACTGCTGAGCCATTTCATCAGCCCACGATAAATTTTTACAAATACTAATACAGTGTTACTTTACCAGATATCTTTCTATTTGAATATATTCAGGTTTCATAAGTGTGTCCTAGTCAGATTATCATTTAATGGTAACTTCTCTAATTTTAAGTTTTTCTTCAAAAGAGAACAGTGCCTGTGTCATAATTTTAGAGAGTAAATAAGATAATGTATATAAAGTACTTAGATTAATTCGGGAGATGATACAGCAGGAACTAGTCCTTACATTTTAAGTAAGATTTTTTCACTTCATGTTACAAAACATTAATTGAGGTTATTAGAAAAGGTTTGTGGTCTTTTTTCCTAAATCTACCAAAAATTTTAGGGTCACCTTTTCCCCTATTTGGTGTACCTTTTCATTTCTTTTTCTACTTAGCATTTTTTATTCTTTGTACTTTCTAGGTCCACTTATACGTCTGACCAGTATGAGACCAATATGTCTTGATAGGAATCTTGAACTAAAATCTTTGTGGAAATAAAACCCAAACAAGAATTTCTATTGAACGCACAGAAATGGTTTTATTGAGAAACTGTTGGGCTGGAGAGATGACTCAGCTGTTAAAGGCTAGGCTCACAACCAAAAATATAAGAGAAACTGTTATTGTATACATTATTGAACTGTAATTTTGATATAAAAGTACAAAGGGAAAAGGCTTGTGATTTTCCTGTAAGGCAAGTTACACGCACAGTCATACCAAACATCATTTAGGAAGTAGAAGACGGTTCTGCAGTAAATCATACTGACAGACAGAGGTGTAGAAAAGACAAAACCTAAGAGCTACAGGCCTGAGAGCTTTAGGAACTAATGCAGGATGCATAGAATTCAGTAAGAGAGAAAGATTTAAAAGAATATTCTAGAAAAGCAGTGTGAGTGAGGACAGAGAGTCAACATGTTAGTTATTCATTAGAGGTGACAGATGTGATTAAAATAGGTGCTAACTAGTAATGGAGAAAAACAAGAAGGTAAGATTAGCTATGGAGGGGCTGGAGAGACAGCTCAGTGGTTAAAAGACTGGTTGCTCTTCCAAGGGACCTGGGTTCAATTCCCAGTACCTGCATGGCAGCTCACACCTGTCTGTAACTCCATTTTCAGGGGATCTGACACCTTCCCACAGACGTACATGCAGGAAAAACACCAATACACAAAAATAAAAGTTTTTTTTTTAAGTTAGCTAATGAAAAGTGATGACATCCTAAAAGAGAAAGGTGAACTTGCACAAGGAAGACTGACTAGCTTTTATTAGCACCTGTTGTATACACTAATCTGTGGTGTCCTAAGGCTTTATGTGCCTCCATCCTTGTAACCCTACAACTACCCTAGGAAACAGATAGGATTGTATCTTCCAGCAATTAAAAGGAGGCCCCAGATGGATGGTTCATTGTTTGATTTATAATCCTGGTAAGCAGCAGAAATAGGATTTGAGCCCAGAGTCAGACTCTAATCCATATTTTTGGTCATTAGCCTCCCATGCTGCTTCTGTATCTTGTATGGTATGATGTGCGAGATTTGTTCTTTAGTGTCTATAATGCTGTGATGTCTCCAGTTCATCCTCTATACTGTAATCACAACAAACATGCCCATGTATAAATTTTACCATAGCACCCTGTGTGTGTTTTACTTCTAAGTCCATCTAATCAACCCAAAAGAACACTGGCTTAAACACAAAAGGGATCATACTTTAGAGAAGTAGATTCTTGGACATTATTGAACCATGTCCATATTATCCTAGCAATAAGTAACACCATTACCTTGAAAAGGTGCTCTTCTTGTTCACTCTACCCCCAGGGCTTCCATCCTCAAGGTCACATAAGAAAGAATGGTTAACTGAAGCTTATTCCATCATTCCTACATTCCAAGGCAGAACTTTTGGCCAGTGGAGAGGCAAGGCTTTAACAGCCTTGTTCTAGCAGAGTAGGCTCTTTCTAACTGGCCATGAGAAGTCTTCTAAAACACATTTCTGCTTATATATCAGAACTTAATTCATGGTTATACTTAGCTACAAAGGAGTCCGAGAAATATCACCACTGATCTGGACATGCTGCCAGCTCAAATAAAATCAGGGTTCTATTATTATGAAAGAAGAGGTGGATGCTGGGTGGGAATTACCATCATCTGCCACATGTTACCTTATCTACCAGATTGCAGCTCCAGTGTGAATCTTCAGCATTTAGCATGGAGCTGGTGGAATGAACCCATTGTGGTATATAAGGACTTAAACACCAGGCCACAGAGAACTCAGATTTCTTACTTCTAGCTGCCATGTCACTTACACTTTGCGAATCCTTGATTTCTGTGAAGGTGTGCCTTCCTGTGACATACGTCTATTCTTTGATTTTGTTCAACTTAAAATTGTTTATCTAAGAGTCAATACCCTTGTTTAATATCAAGTCACCCTTTCCCCATCTTGAGACATATGAAAGAGGCTGGAGAGGCTGCTTTCTTATTTGGTAATTTTGCAACATCTACAATGCAATAAAAAGTCAGTATGCATCATTAGGTACCAAATATTTAGTCAACAATGCAAGAATGGCAGATAGTGTATTTTATTTTGTGCCAGAGCTGAGTTAATTATTGCCATAGGTTAAGTAAGAGAGTGAATAATACAGTGTTTTTTTAGTGTGTCCAGTGAATATTACTCAACATCAATGTGAAGAGTATCTTTTGGAGAAAATGAAAGACAAGCTGGTGGGGATTGAAAAGGTGAAAGACTTGGGCCTGAACGAGAAGTGCTTGAATATGTCAAATCAAGACTCTCGTGATCAACTGAACACAGGCTGATAGAGTAGCTAATGAAGACATGGCATCAAGGTTACCAGTGGTGAAGCTACTTTATGTACACGAGCAAGGACTGTGGTTATCATTATGGACACATTAAGCTTCTTTAACAGCAGGGCATTAGAATAAGAAATGTATAATATATTTTATCTCTAACTCATTTTTGAGTATTTTAGTGAAGAGAGAGAGCAGTTTTATTTTAAAAAAACATTGCTTGTTATGTATGTGGCATGCATGACCAGCAAGGGGAGCATGTAGTTATGTCACTTTTATTTCCTTAAACTAGTGCTTCTGAAGTTTCCTAATGCTAGGACCCTTTCTCATGTTGTAGAGACCCTCAGCCATAAAATTAGCTTTGTTGCTACTTTATATCTGTAATTTTGCTACTGTTATGAATAATAATGTAAATATCTGTTTTAAAATGGTCTTAACTGACCGCTGTGAAAGGGTCATTTAATCTCCAAAGAGGTCTCGATTCAAGATTGAGAACTGCTACCTTAAACAGTGATATTTATCTTTGCTTAAAGCAGAACAAAAGGACTTGTACAAGGAATAACCTGTTCAGGGATTAGGTGGGTTTGTACTGACTGTAACCATTTGGTGACCACAAGTCAAACAATGCCTTCAGCACGAGGATGTTTGAAAGCAAAGTGCCATCGTTAAAATCATTTATTATTTTGGAAAGTTGTTTACCCCTATACAATACAGTTTGATGTTGGGTGTCTCTTTCGTATGTTTCAGGGTAAGATGATGGCATGCAAACACTGCAGCGATATCTTCAGCAAGGAAGGAGCTTTAAAGCCAGTGGCCATAAATAGAGAAGACCAGGGACTTGAAGCAGATGATGAGAAAGACTCACTTAAGAAGCAGCTGAGGGAGATGGAGCTGGAACTGGCACAAACTAAACTGCAGCTGGTGGAAGCCAAGTGCAAAATCCAGGTTGGTAATTTGATAAACGATCAAAAGAACAAAAGACAAACAACCCCGTTTTACTCTAGAGAAATTACACAACCCTGGGTATATAGAATAGATCTGAAAATCTGACATGTACTGACAGTAAGACATGAAAAATTGTATTTTTAAACAATTCTAATGTATAGATAATAAGTATTTACGTAAAGGAAATTTGATTTGTAAGATGGCATACTTAAACTTTGATATAATTAAATTTTGGCTGAATATTTCATATTATGTGACAAAGTTATTCTCAATGTTATTCAGAGTTGATTTATACTTTAATTTTGTGTCAATTCTACAAATGCTACTTATCATAAACACATAGTACCAAAATGCAAAGTATGTTCTGGGCCATTTCAGAAACTATAGATTCTGTTCTAATTTCAAGACAAAATTAATTCCATGGCTTAATTTTAATGAAACTTGCCAGCAACTCAAACAACTGATTTTTTTTGTAATTTTTTTAAGATTTATTTTTATTTTTGTGTGTGGGTATTTTGCCTACATTTATGTCTGTGCACCACATGTGTACAGTACCCACAGAGGACAGAAAAGGGGATTGGATCTCCTGGAAATGGAATTACAGATGGTTGTGAACTACCATGTGGGTGCTGGGAATTGAACCTGGGGCCTCTGGAAGAGTTGCCAGTGCTCTTACCAAGCCTTCTCACCAGCCCCCAATTTTTTGAAATTTTTTGAAAGCAAACAGTCTAAGACACTGTAATCCAAATACATATCACTTTGATACTTACATGCTGAGGAATAATGGAAAACAGTAAAATATTTTCTATAAATAAATCACTATGCTTCTATATAAGAACAGAAATTTTTATGTACAATAAAAATACTGTAACACATTAACTTACACAAATCCAAAATCTGAGCCAAAGTGTATTTGAAGTAGCATTTGTTGGTGCTGTCTGGCATGACAGCCTGCCCAGTGCAACATGTAGTTCCTGTTTAGAACCAAGGCTGAAGTGAAGTCACATGATAGAATACACCTCAGATTCACTACACCTTTGGTTTTGAGTTAATTTTTTTTTAGCATTGCCAAATTTTTTATGACCTTCCCTGACTCCTGTATTGAGTTATATGACCCCACACATTGGGGGAGTATCAACCCATTCTTTAAGATGCTGAACTGAGACAGGATCAGGGCATCTCCCTTTAATCCAAGCACTCAGGAGACAGAGGCAGGTGTATCTCTGAGAGTTTGAGGCCAACCTGGGCTATGAGTGAGATGCTGTCCTTTGAGAAGAATCTGGGGCCAGGCGGTGGTGGCGCACGCCTGTAATCCCAGCACCTGGGAGGCAGAGGCAGGCGGATTTCTGAGTTCGAGGCCAGCCTGGTCTACAGAGTGAGGTCCAGGACAGCCAGGGATACACAGAGAAACCCTGTCTCGAAAAACCAAAAAGAGAAAAAAAAAAAAAAAAAAAAGAAAAAAGAAAGAAAGAAAAGAAAAAAAAAAAAGAAAAGAATCTGGGTTTCAGAATACTGTCCTTGGTTCGAGTCATGATGGTTCTGCATGTGATACATTTTGTATCCCTCATATGTCCTGGACCATCATATCTTATAGCATGTACCCATAGACACAAACATGATTTAAATGAACTTTTAATAGTTATGTTTTATGAGAACTTAATAGTATGCTTTTTGTTTGTTTACCCTTGGTCACTTTGGTTAACAGATCTGAAAATGACAGATCCAAGCCCTCAGTTTTTACATTCACAAAAGGCTAATCCCATTCTTTCCTTTGCAGTTCTTTGGGTCTCAGCTCCATTCTCTCCATATTGGATAATAGCAGTTAGAAAGACGGGCCTGGTGTCTTGATGGACTGACTGATCTGTTGCCTTTTCCAGTAACCATGCGGCGTCAGGGATCCTCAGGAACCTGAATGTTCTCAGGGCAGCATCTGAATTGGAACTCATTTGTACTCATATTTATTTGTGGTTTTAAGCATCTAGTCTCCAGTTGCAACCTAAATTTGGACCTAAGTAGCAAGGAGACGGGGAAAATAAAATGTGGTTCACTTCTCCCTTCATAGAAAGCACAGCCTCTCAGTTCCTCAGTAACTGTCAGCTCTCCACTTTGCTCTTCCATTAGGAAGCCAACTAAATGTCTCCTGGGCTTTGAGGGAGGGCTGGCTGCAGAGGCCTGTTGACTCTAAACAGCATCTCTTAATTTCCTCTGGCGTTTATGTAACCTGTGATCTTCTTCCACTAGGAACTTGAGCATCAGAGAGGAGCACTTATGAATGAAATACAAGCTGCAAAAAACTCTTGGTTTAGTAAAACCCTGAACTCTATCAAAACAGCCACAGGCACTCAGCCACTACAGCCGTCACAGGCTCCTCAGCCACCCAAGGAGAGCACATAGTTCCAGCCTCAGCCAAGCACAAGAGCACAATGATCAAAACAACGGAAACCAAGAATTTTTCCTGTTGTCCTTTTGAAAAAACTAAAGGAGACCAGAAAGCAAGTTAAGACTCTTTTCAGTAGCTCTGTCTCTCATGTATGACATTTTTCAAAGAGATGTTATTTAAACTGACCTGATTTATGTTGAATATCTATTTCCCAGCTGCTTCATGGAAAACAATATTCAGATCCATCATAGTATATATTACACATTGTTTTATATGCCTGAAATTTAGTTGGGAATGAATAATCTAGAACTGAATTTTTTTGTTAGAATTAACTATTCATAATAATTTTTATCTTACATAAAAAATGGAAACATGTTATCCCAAGGTTAAAATGGTAAGATCTTTGTCACAGAATTCTGTTTTTAAAGGGAAACTAAGCCTCTTTAATGTTCGAGGATTATTCATATAAAGCACACGGTGGGGCCATGCATGATCACTTACAGGTGTCACACTGAAAGCGATTTCCAGAGTAGTGCTACTTTTGTCCAAGAAAAGAACAGAACAGGGGTTGGCTTCAAAGTTTCCCTCCAAGTTTTTTAAGTTTGGCTACATTTGGAAATGAAGGGCCAATAGCTGTGGAGTAGATGGGCTACTACACTCTAGGTAAATAGAGACTTTAAATAAATGTGCAATAAAATCATTTGGCGCTGGTATTCTAGCAGATCCTTTTAAGGACTCCACATGGAGCTTGTTCTCCTGATGTGCCTATGTATGAACACAGAGGTGACTTGTGACAAATGTAACCTCAAAGATGGATATTTTAAGTTGCAGATTTTGGGGGGGGGGTCCCTTCTCTGGAGAAGTCTAAAAAGCCCACGTTCAAGCGTTGTACTTTGAATAGAACAGTGACAAGGCACTGAGTGATGACAAACTTGTTAAGGCCAACACCAATGTTCTGCACTTTATTAAAGGATGTGATGTTGCCAAGGACGTTGAGGAGATCTTCTCAACACCTCAGTGTTGGGCAACTTTCCTAACTTTTCCTTAACTCCTAAATGGTGTATCACACCTGGGAATAAAGAGAAACAAATGCATTTTTCACATTTTGGATTGACTAAACCTTTATAGAAATTCTTAACTCATGGAATGGTAAGGTTGCTGTTAAAAAATGGTGCAAATATTTTTTTCAATTATATTTGACATGCCTGTATAAATAGCCCTTGCAAGAAATTCTTTGGAAAGAACAAAACTAAATTTTTCATTTTCTAAGCTACTATGGAAGTCTCTGGTCCCTTTATAGCAACCAAACAACTGTCAGTCATGTACAGTAACATTTGTTTATCTTCATCTTTAGCTTCATTGTTATACATAACTGTTTCCAAAGTATCTTAGAGTATGTAGTGCCACAGTGGTTCTCCTCTGTGCCATATATTGTAATAACACACTCTGAGAGACCTCTCAACCCTCCTGCAAGTTGCTCATAACAGATCCTTCCTCTAAAATCATTTCTGAGTTCTAGCAAGTGGAAATTCTTTAATCTCTAAATATCTGTATCATCTACAGGCCATAAAACTGATGTTTGATATGTCATACTTATCACACAATGCTTTCCATATAGAAATTTGTTTTTTTCTGACAGCTTTCATCAGAAGATTCATTTCTTTTTACCAAAAGGGCAATAACCCAGCACTCATGATAGCTCTGTTGACTCTAACATTCCCTACATAATGGTTTAGATAAGCTATTTTTTTCCTATAAAATAAAATGGCTAGAACATCACATCGTTTCTGTCAGTCATTTAAGGCAGCTACTTAGCTTTATTGGTACTGTGTGCTGAGACCAGGAAGCCTTTACACACCACCTTTTCAAATGGCCAAGGGAAATGAAGGTGCACTTTTATGGACTTACAAATACCATCCACAGCTCTTTTTAACTTCTGAAAATAAGTACATTCCACAGAATACCTAAGTTGCAAATTTTTAATAAGTGATAAGTGAGAGAAACAGAATGGCTCTAGATTAAGTCTTTATCTCTTCAGGCCACTTTCCTTTTTCTCTTTAAACAAAATCACCAGGAACATATGCTTTAAGAGTTAAATATATCTTTTGAGTTTTCATCTAACTCTTCCAAAAGACATAACAGCAATACATAATCTTTTTTTGTTTTCTAGTACCATATGATACTGGGGCATGTATACTGGTATCATGTCTAAGCTGCCCAGCATTATGCTGTCTTTGAGTTAATAACAGAAGTAAAGAAAATTCAAGAAGTAGTAAGTGATTGCTTGTTCATTATCATAGTAGTGCCCAACCACACCATTGCTTGAGAACTCCAGAATGCCAACATAAAGCAACTAACTCATCTCACTTTCACTTACTATCTTATATATTTGAGAATTGAAACTTTTTTTTTCACGAGACAAGTTCTACTATATAGTCTAGGCTAGCCTTGAACTTAGAACCTTCCTACCTTAGCCTTCCAAGTGCTGAGATTACAGACAGGCATCACAACAGTTAAAATGATTAGTTTGAATTCCTTGTAGAAAAGAGATAAGTGTCCCAAGATATTTTCAAACATGATAGTTCCTTTCATCCTTCTCTAAGATTTACATGCCAGTAAACACTCCTGAAATGCTGACATTTGCAGCATCTGAGAGGTGATCATTCCTCTTTTCGTTGAGTTCTGTAGATGACAATGAAGATTCAACCCATTGGCTTTTATAACTAAAAGGTCACTTTTAGTATATTCTTGAAGGCTGAAAGACACTAAGCTAGATTTGGAGTGCATGTACTTAGCACACATCCTGAGCCAAGTCACAGTTTGGTTTTCTTTAGTACTTGTAATTTAATGCAAAGAAATTCTTGGTTCACTATACTTCAGTATGAGTGCCCATTGGAAACAGTAATGGCAAAGCCACCTAGGCCACAACCTATCTTTTCATGCAGTATGTCCTCCCCTCACCGGCTGTTAAGTTAGTAATTTTTTCTTTTTGGCCTTCTTGAATTTACCTGGTAAGGTTGAGAAGACCCCTTTGTACTGATGATAAAGAGTTTAGTATTTGTTTTATTTCATGTTTTGAAAATGTTCACTATTTCCTACAATGTGTATTTATTTGTCTTCAACCCCTGCTCCAGCTATTGAATTGGGTAATTAGTGGTTTTAGCTAAAGTGAGAAAACGGAAACAATATACAGTTAAGAGGGAGGGCACAGCAGATAAAAGAGCTTTAAAGGAGTCGCCTAGGTCAGGTGTCAGTGTTGGTCACAGTGATACACACCCACAGTCCCAACACTCAGGAGGCTGTGGAGTAGACATGCCTGTAAGCGCAAGGCCAGCTTGGGCTACTTCGTGAGTTCCAGGAGAGCTAGGGTTACACAGCAAGGCCCTATTTTGAAACACCAGTAACAAAAAAAAAAAAAAAAAAAAATCAAATGTGTGGCTAATATCAGACTAAGCACTCATGTGCTCTCACTGAAATCATCTTTGCTAATGAACTCACCAGCCCTGTGCATCAAACCCAAAGGTGGACAGAGAAATCATTTTTAAAGGACCTAGTTTTATCTTCTAAGAAGGACACTTAGAAAGATGATTGTATTACATAACTTATTCTTTATAATACTCTACAATAGATTATTCTCTTGCTTTAATATCTAGCAAATGAGATGATGAACAATTCTGTTGTATGATTTGAATAGTTAGGGGTGAGTGTGCATGTGTGCACTGTGTGTGTATGTGTGTGTGGTAAAATTTTTATAGAGTATATGGTTCTTTTGTTTACCTAGATACCATGCAACCAAATACACATTAGATTTTGAGACATAGTGTTCAAAACTGGAAGCCCAGACAGCATCTCTGCGGCCTGTTTTCAATGACCGTGCATAAAATTCTGTCTAGTCTCTGTGCTGGGAGTGAGTCACATTCAGCACATTCTTCTTTTCTCACGGTGGCTTATATGTAATACATGCAAGGCACTTTACATTACCCATTTCCTTACCTTTAAAGCTCTGCAAACATGAGAACTCCCAGAGAGTGTACCTCAACAGGTGATACTGACCTTGAATTATAAGAAGAGAAAGTAGATGCTTATGAAATTTTTAGTAATTACAGTCAGCTGTCCTGTGTATCATTCTCAATTTTCTCTTTAAACAAAACAAAATGAACTACAGCTTGAACTTACTTCCAACAAAATATATCACCTTCTGTAAAACCATCTCCATCAATATGTCCCCCTCATTGTGCCCTCATCTCTGGTTTACCATTAACAACATTTTTAAAAATTTAAGAAAAATGAATTATTGAGAAGAAAATGAACATTACTTTTTATTGACAATTGAATAACACAAGACTCCTTCCACTAACCTACTCTGAATAACTATATTGCATATGGAAAATAATCAAAGAAACCGATTTGTGAGTATAAATGCATCAAAAGACTATTGTCATAAAAGCACAAGAATAAAGATGGAGATGATCCCAGAATCCAAGATATCCCAATAGCCTCCTGCATTGGTTTTACTATTCTTGGCATTTTGCATAATGCATGGATTCTTTGTTCAAATTAGGGAAAGGATTTGTCAGCCCCATTTTTTTTCTATCCAAGTCCTGCCTTTTTCCTTCAGTGAGGAAGTAACACAAATCCTATGCTATTTTTATGAAATGTGATCTTCCCCAGCATCTACAATAAAAACACATTAGAATAAAGGAGTTAACTAGTCTGAAAAGTGCTAATTGACCATAAAATCAACATTAGCCATCAGCCTTTTCCTCTCTAGACACTGACCAATCACTTGTTTCCATAATGCCATGTATTATGTATAGTACACTCTATTAATGTAAATGTGACGCTTGTTAAGAAAGTGCAATTTATTGTACATTGTCCCAACAAATGTTTACTTTTATAATTGTTATAAACTTGTATTGGATTGGTATCTTGTTTAAATGTGTGAATGAAACCTTGTGAATAAACAAATGTGACCAAGAAGGTTAACAAGGTGGCTGTTTTGTGAGCCAGTGACATTTTCAATGCTTTGTGTTGCCCCTTTCGTCCCATTAAACAGTAATAAACATTTGTTTTAAAAGTGCATGTGTCTAGTTTTTTCAAGTTGACTTTATTTTGAATCAACTTACTGATGTTAGTCAACTTAGAAAGAAATCATACATAGAAGTATGTTCCAGGATGTACACAGCAAAATGATAGCCACTATAATACCAGTGCTAATAGTCTATTAAAGACAGTAAGTTCCTTGATTACAAGTAAAAAACAAAACAAAAAAACAAAAACCATCTTGAGCTAGTTTAATAACCGTTAAAGGCAATGAATTAAAATAAAATAGGAACATCTACAGCATGGTGCCCTAAGGCTAAACAATTAGAAGGCTGGGCACTTCTAATCCTCTGCCTGCTACCCAAGGCCCAATAGGGGAAGTGGCCAATGGCCATTTACTTGAAATCTCACAAGGCTGGTTGGCTTTCTCTCCTGCAGCTCCTACACCCCATCCTTCTCCCTGATCCTCTCCCCTGCATCCTAGACCCTGCAGCTCTAAGGGTCCTGTTCTGTGCCCAGCCATTGGCATCTTTATTGATTAATCAAAATTCAGTTGGGGACAAGGACCTTTAGCATTTGGACACAGAGATTCCTGACTGAATCAAAGCATTAGGACCAGTCTCCAACACAGTCCCATTATTCAGGGACGCTATGGTGGCTTTCTTGTATGGTAAGTAAACTTTCCTAACAGGAAAAAGGCTAATTAGCTTTAAGTAGCAAAAAAGTATAAAGAACATCAAAGTGACAGTGACAGGATGAGACTGGTGTGGGTGAAATGGATTAGTCAGCTGTGTAGTCTTTGGTAAGTGAACTTGGTTCACCTATACTCCCGAGTTGTTCGAACACTAAGGCGTGAAGTCATAATTAAACCTTATGTAGGAAAGAGCTTGTATAATCAAGGTAGGCATAGTTTTACCTGTTGTAATGTCTTAAAAACAAGAAAGGCTAATGCTTGCAGCCAGTTCATGTTCTCTCTCTCTCTCCCTCCCTCTCTCTCTCTCTGGCAGGGGAGGGAGTGTGTCCAAGAAAGGATTTCTCTGTGTAGGATAGCTGGCTGTCCTAAAACTCACCCTGTAGACCAGACTGGGCTAGAACTCAGATCTGCCTGTCTCCGCCCCCCAAGTGCTGGGATTAAAAGCATGCACCTCCACGCCCAGCTTCAGCTCATGTTCTTCCTGGCCACTTGTAGATAAATCATGAGGCAGTCTACCTATGATCTTCCAATCCAGTCTTCTGTCCCACAGGCTTTGGATTTGCTTAGCCAATTTCTAATATGTACTAATATGTTCTAATATGTAGTCCTTTATTCTCTCGTAGGAGTTCACTTCTTTTAACTAATGCATAGATATGATCTATGTGATGACTTGGAGAGCAAGCATTCTAGACAGTAGAAAAATCAAATTAGACTTGTGAGGCAAAAAACTACACTAAACAGTATGCTCAAGAAATAACAGAAATGCTATTGTTTAAACCAGGGAGAAAGTAGAGGTGAGAGCAGGTGACAGTAAAGGGCAGAAGTGCTTGAGTTTCTATACATTTTAAAGATGAAGTCAGAAGGACTTGCTATATCTATAGCACATGGTATATGGTCTAAGAGTGAGGATTCAGTGTGACTCTTGGGCCTAAGTAAGAAAGATGATTATGTAACGCTTCCATGGAGTACACTGGAGTATTTGTTCCTATTCCAGTCCTCATTTCTGTTTATTGTTTGGATACTTTAAAAATTGAAATATAAAATATATACCTGTTAGTTCATTTCACTAACTTATAGGATCTTGCTACTTTGTGCAACTACTGAGTCCAAATGATCTTCATACACTTCCATTAGCCCACTACTAACATGACAGAGCAGCATAGTATAAAAGGTTCCACCATCTTGCTGAGGTCATTTTAGGTTTAATTAGAATTTGAGCTCCTTGATGGAGAATCCAATAGGAAATTACCTAACTCTATTCTAGAAACATAAGGTCAAAATGCCCCAACTAACTTAGCTTCTGGTAAGCCACCTGCTTATGTAACCTTCCCTTCCAGCTAATACCACTTAGCTTTTGTTAAAATGCTAGCTTACACAAAACCATCCCCTTGCAATTGCTAAGCTACCACGACATGGTTTTTGCCTTTAAAAGGTCCTTGCTAGAAACACTCAGAGCTACACTAGGGTCCTAAATACCAAGTGTAGGCCCAGCCAGCTGGACTAAAGACTTTCAACTGGCTACAAACTGTATTAGAGTAGTCATCTCTGGTGGGATCCCCATAACAGTAACGCTTGTCACCTTGAGAAATTCACTCCTAGGCCTTAGGTATAAACTACCAAACCACACAAATGCTATATTTACAGCTCATACCATTGTAATCTGTACCCAAGTCAAAAAACAATACTGTTAGGTCTCTAAGAAATTTAGGTCTCACTCAGTATCTGTGAATCAGTCTTTCCAGTACTCTTCACCCAACCCTCTACACTAAACCTCTCCCTTCCTGGGTCTGGGCTTCTGTTTCCCTTCTTCCAGTTTGATCCCTAAAGGGGCTCTAGGCAGCGTGAGCATGGCACGCGTGGCTCTTGCAGGCCTTGCTCTTCTCCCCTATACCTTCTGCGCCCCCCCCCCAAAAAAAACCTTTAGATTACATTTTTATTATTATTATTATTATTTTGGTGTTTCAAGACAGGGTTTCTCTGTATAGCCCGGGCTGTCCTGGAACTCACTTTGTAGACCAGGCTGGCCTCGAACTCAGAAATCCTCCTGCCTCTGCCTCCCAAGTGCTGGGATTAAAGGCATGCGCCACAACCACCCAGCTAGATTACATTCTTAAAGTCAGCCACCAAGGTCTTTTCCCTTTTAAACATTTCCTGAGGCTGACTACCAAAATCCAGCTTTCAAAGTACCAAAGTACTTTGGACTACCAAAGTCCAGCAACCAAAAGCCCCCTTTTGGCTACCTTAATTAACATGATCAATCAAAATGAAACAACTCATTATAACAGGAGTTTTTACCTTTATAAACTGCCATTTGCCTAAGGGCCAGGTCTGTTTCCTCTTACCCAGAGACAGTCCTTTGTCCCTCCAGGACCAATCGCCCTTCCCTCTCTCCCTTGCTCCTTTCTGCTTCTCCCTAGGCCTCTATCTGTTGTTTGTCCCACTAGGGCAAATAAATCTTTGTGTTGAGACTTTGGTCTTGGGCCCAAACCAGTCCCTTCAATCTCTATATAACTCAACTGTTTTTGCTACATAGGTCTCTTATCCAAGTCAGCCTCTCTTGGTCTGAGGATAGGCTGACTCCATGACAGGATTCAAAATGGCAGTTCAAGACTAGACAAGTCCAGTCTTCAGAAGCTGCCCCACCACCTGGCCTGAGGCAAGGACAATGGGTCAGCAGCAATTTCCAGACTTCCTCTGCAATGGTTTCTAGCCTCCATGCCCCTAGAGATGGGGTAAGATAAAGGTCATCCCTGCTTGACTTCTGCAGAATAAAACACTCTTTACGTTTATATACTATTTGAGTCTAGGGTATCATTCTCAGGTGAACCATGGACCCTTAGAGGTCTGAGGCACCTCTTGCTCTTTCCCTTTCTCTTATGTTGTCTACCATTCATGTTCAGCCTGGACTCTTCCCTCTGCCTGATTTCTTCTTTATAGCTACAATAAAAATCTCCACACTTTAGAAGTAGGCTTGTCTTCCTCGTTTTATTTCACTTTTTCATTCAAATACTCAAATCTCAAAGGGTGGCACCTTTTTGTCACTGTTCACTCCAGAAAAGGGCTGTTTTCACTTTTATCACTATAGGCCACGGAACTAGTAGTTTAAGACTTTAAGTTGCAACTATACACTACATACACCCTGCCTGACTTGTCATTTTCTGCAAGTTCGTGTGAGAAATTTACGAATGCTTCATGTTTTAATGTCTTGATGTAATTACATTAATATAAAGTGTAGTATAGCAGCATTTCCCATGACTTGCTGATTCTGATAGCTTCCCTAGGTATCCATAAGCTGACAGCAGACTGCTTGACCTCCCGATGGGTACTGTTTATTTTCTGTCTTGTTTCACCGTGTGTTATGGACATCTCTATGCTGTCAGAATTAGAATAATTTGAAAAGCGGTTTTACACTGGGGTTTAACTAATCCACGCTGCTATAACTAAAGTCCTAAGAATTTCTCCACATTATACGCGGGATCACTCAATCCAAACCCTGCTAAAAATAAATTGAACCGTTAGAAAAGAGCGAAGGCACTGGAAAATCTGGTATCAAGAGTTCATAAAGGCAAGGGAGAATGAAGATTTCAGCCACTTGAAAACGTGCCGCCTTTTTACCACTGTGCCTAGGAGCCTGTCAGATAACCCGTGCAACCTTTCCACATTCCTACGAGATGGCGCCACGTCAAAGGTGCTAGACGCTGGACGTCTCCAGAAACCCTAAGCCAGTGTTTTCTTCAGGAGCCTTCCTCTCTTAACAAATCCGGCCTTTTTTTGATCGTAATTGTGCTCCTTCGGGGGCGCTCCTTTGTTCTCTTCCAACACCTCATAGCTACCGAAGACAAGATGGCGGCCAGGCTAGCCCAGCATCTTATCGGCGGAAGCAGCCCTTCTCTAAACACTTCCTATTGGGTCCCCAAACCTTTGAAGGTTAGTTCCGGGGCTAGGTCAGGCCGCGGTTACGAGCTGCGACTGCGCAGCCAGGTTACGCCGGAGCGGAATGACGTCTCAATCGCTGGGGCGGAAGGAAGAAGCTTGACGCTTCGTGAGCATTCGATCGCTCGCGAGAATTGAGCGTTGCTAGGCACCTGCCTGGGGGCGGGACTAGACTCGGCGGGGCGGAGCTGGGCGGGGCCTCGCGGTCGGGCGGCGGAGCCTCGCGAAGGTTCCAGAGCCGTCTCGTGCGGAGGGCAGGCAGCCGAGTCGCGCCAGGTCGGTGTAGCTCGCTGCCAGCACTGCGACGCTCGTGGGTGGCGTGTTCGGCCTTTCCCGTCTGCTCCGGTGCACCGCTGCAGCTCCGGCTTCGGGTCTGACGCGCCACAGCATGGCTTCCGCTTTGGAGGAGGTAGGGGTCGGCTTGGACCCACCGGCTCGCGCCGCCCGGCGGCCGCTGCTTTCCCCGGGCTGGTATCCTCAGCTCTGCCCCTGTCGCGGGCCCGCGGCCTCGGCGCTGCCACCTGCCTGGGCCCTGAGTGTCCCGGCCGCGGCTGGAAGGTCGGGGGTGTGTCTGGATCCCAATTTTTGGCGCGGTTCGTGGTAGGCTCGCGGGTGGCGGCCCCCTCTCCATTGCCTGAGGTCTCCTCGGCTCCCGGTTACCGGCCAGGAAACAGGAACCTTCCTTACATTAAAGCTCATTGCTAAAGCTATGAGCTCCGGGCCGGGGGCAGTTGGAAGGAATTCCTGTATCCGCACGACTAGCTATGGCCACCGCATTCATTCCATTCTGTGTGTTATTTCTAAACGCCATGGACAGAGCTTATGATTTTAGTTTTTATTTACCAATGCTAGTGGCTGATCTACAGGCCTTACACATACTAGGCAAGCTCTCTACCATTGCGTTACACCCTCAATCCTTATGTATAAAAACGTTTTTTAAAAAAAATATTGGAAATTTAGCTGTAGGTACTATTACGAAAAAGTGAACGTGGAGGACTTGACTTTTTGAATCCTCAAGTTTTACTCGGCTACATAACAAGAGTAATTGAGTTACCGGGTTTTGGCCTATATGGGTTTTATGTGATTGATATATTGTGTTCACAGAAACGTTGGTTATCTGTTAATATTTGTTTTTCGGAAATTTCCCCCTCACTTTGAAAAGCTAGACATCGGCTTTTAACACATAAAAACTAGGAAGTTATGTTAAAGTATTAATCCGTGTATCTTGTAACAAGTGAGTAGCCTCGGGCACCATGTGCTCACTGGGAGAGTAGAGGGTGGCTTAACAGTTGTGCACACAGGTAGGTGGTAGTTCAATAGTAATTGTCTCCAAAGGAAAGAACTTGGAGATAGGCCTATAAGGGCACGTTTTTCTTTTAAGACAAAATTCATCTTATTCAGTCATATTAAAGTGTATAATTCAACTTTTTCTGTTGTACAACCATCAGTATTACCTAGTTGCAGAATATTTTCATTTCCTAAAATAGAAGTCCATTGTAGGTGCACCATCTAGGTGGGTTGGAGCCTTGCATGCTTCCAGTTCACCCGAGGTACCATATAGCATTCCTTCTTGTGGTTGAATAATATCCCATTGTACAGATAGAATGCGGACTCATCTGCTGGCACATACTTGTTTCTCCTTCTTGACCATTGTGAATCCTTGTAAACATGTTTTATGGGCATGTTTTCAGTCCCTGGAGTTGCCAAATAATAAGGGAAGCTACCATTTCCACAAGAATTGCACAAAAGGTACCATTTCTCCACATACTTACTAACATTTGTTATTTTATTGGGTGGTTTTTGTTCATATAATACCATCCAAGTGAGTGTGTAGTACCACCTTATGATTTGCTGTGCATCTTTGTAGATGTGTGTACCTGGAGTCCAGTTCCATGTCTTTGTGGAGGAAAGTTGGGTTCTTCCATTTTGAGCAATTGGGTGGGAGTAGGTCTCACTAAGTCTTAGGGATACACCTGCCTCTACCTCCATAGTGGTAGAACTAAAGGCATGTGCCACCAGGCCAGACTAAGCCCCTGTTTAACAAGTAGGAAACAAATTCAAAAGGAGGTACATTTTATATGTAGAAAACAAATGCATGCCAAGAAAGCAAGAAAAATAACAAGAAAAGGTGAGCAGGAAACAGTTCTATCTAACCCAGGTCACCTTAAAGTCTGGATAGAGAACCTGAACTGTCAGTGGTTTCAGGGCTGTGAATACAAAAATGAGGCAATGGTTCTTCTGTAAGTCACTTCAATTGATACCTTACTGAAGAGTCCATTAGAGCCAAAACTGGCCATGAAGAGGGCCTGGGAATTCTGCCATGAGTCAGCTAGAAATAAGGATTCCCATTCCAGCCAAAAGCAAAACCTCTTACTCTCTCAGCTTTTGTTAAATAAATCTCTATTCTAGGAATAAGTACTTGCTTTACTTTTAATATTTTTTATTATGTTGATACTTAGAATCCACATGAATTTTGAAACCACTGAAAGACTTTGAATGAAATATCTTGATTCTATATTCAAAAGATGAGTGTGCAGTTTTGGATCTTAGAATCAAGTTTCCTTGAGATCGTGGACAGGAGTTTCACTATTGAGCTTTTTATAAACTGTTATTAGTAGGTACAGCAAATGAGATCATAACGGCCACAGAGTAATGAGCTATTATAAAAATAATCTCCTTTACTACTTAATATCTAGCATTAAAGGAGTTTAAAATTATTTCTTTTATTTCTTGAGATTATAATTAAATCATTTTCCCCTTCCTCCAAACCCTCCCATTTGCAGTCTTTCAGTTTCTCTCTCTTTTCCATTGTTACCTACATAGTCTGTTGTCATCTTTGTTCAGCTCAAGTTTAGGCAGTCGATGAGGTAGTTTTGGATGGGTGTAACTTCTAATTACTAGGAGTCACAATCTCACAACAAGCTCTTTTTGATCCTCTAACTCTTAAAATCTACCATTTCCACAAGAATTGCACAAAAGATACTATTTCTCCACATACTAACATTTGTTACTCTGCAATTATCTGAGCCTTATATGCCTCTGGTGAGGGAGGTGTTCTCTCTCTCTCTCTCTCTCTCTCTCTCTCTCTCTCTCTCAATGGACTCTTATCAGTTGTAAATGGAGCACTTAAGGATTTTTAATATTAAACCTTTTATTTAGTATGAAGGTATAAAGTAAGATGATTGTTTTTATGGTCAGGATAGGTTATCAAGGCAGAAAATTTTAAGCATTTTTTTTTTCAACATTACGTCAGAGGATGATTGAGGAAATATTTAAGCCCATTGACTTCGGTGTCTGCCTGTATACACCACATGTATGGAAGTGCATATGGAGGCCGGAAGAGATCATCAGATATGTGGGAGGTAGAATTATAAAGATTTGTGAGCTTCCTGATGTGGGTGCTGGGAACTAAACTGTCCTTTGGCATGGGCTCTTAACCACTGAACAGTCTCTCCAGCCCCGGACCATTGATTTTCTAGCATTGTCTTTAGTAAAGTTCCACATTACATATCTGTCTGTAAAAGGTAGGGG
The DNA here is from genome assembly GCF_011762505.2 of Arvicanthis niloticus. Taxonomy (NCBI): domain Eukaryota; kingdom Metazoa; phylum Chordata; class Mammalia; order Rodentia; family Muridae; genus Arvicanthis; species Arvicanthis niloticus. Next base: position 47,040,146 of record NC_047667.1, on the reverse strand, counting down.
ACTTACATGATGTATTGGCATCACAATAAAACAGTAGATTTACAAAGAACAGTTTCCTAGACGATGTTCATAAGGGATTGGATGCTGAGATTTCCTTTCTGTGGTCTCATATTCTACCAAAAGATCAACCCAACTGCTGTACAAGACTTTTTCTTAGAAGCAGAATATTTTTTTACATTATTTATCATGGCACTTGGGGAGATCAGATGGTCTTTCGAGTATTTACTCTTCTCTCACCTGGATCCTGAAATTGAACTCAAACCATCAAGATTGGCAACAAACACCTTTACCCACTGAGCCATCTTTCTGTTTCTGACTGTTTTATTTTGGTTTTAAGATTTATTTATTTATTTTATGTATATGAGCACACTGTAGCTGTCTTCAGACACACCAGAAGAGGGCATCGGATCCCATTACTGATGGTTGTGAGGCACCATATGGTTGCTAGGAATTGAACTTAGGATCTCTGGAAAAGCAGTCAGTGCTCTTAACTACTGAGTCATCTCTGCAGCCCTATTTTATTTTTTGTCCTAACAGTTCAAATTCTGAGATAGGAAAATCTATGAGAACTGAAAGTACAGCCATCGTTACCTCAGTAAAGTTTCTGTAGTGACTCCAGTCAGATGGCCTCTTACCTCTTTTACTATAATGTTTAAGTTTTTCTAGTATTTGAAGCCTAGACTTGGTGTTACTTTTAAATCTCCCAAGATTCCTTTTCAGTGTTCTAAAACAAAGGCAGGTGACAGCCTACCAAACTGCAAAATTCAGACTTACTATTGATTAAGATTGTTTTCCTTTATCAAAAAGGAAGTGAGAGTTATGTACAGTTCAGTGAACAAGAAGAAATACCAGTTTGCAACTCTTAAGAAATTAAAACGCACTTAATTTTTAGTTCAGTAAGTTGAATTGGGCAACAGGCCTTATTTATTTTAACTTACCTCTCTCTACTTCAACACAGTTGCAGAAAGACCTAGAAGAGGTCAAAGTATTGCTAGAAAAGTCCACTAGGAAAAGACTCCGTGATACTCTTACAAGTGAAAAGTCCAAGATTGAGACAGAACTAAAGAACAAGGTGCAACAGAAGTCGCAGAAGAAACCAGAACTTGATAATGAAAAGCCAGCTGCTGTGGCTGCTCCTCTTACAACAGGATACACCGTGAAAATCAGTAATTATGGTATGACCTGTTCCACTGAATCTAATGTTCTGACCAGCAGAAATGACTTCCCCATAATATATTCATGTTCCATATACTTTTTTTTGTGAAGGTTGTGGTTTTTTTTTAATGTTGACGTTTGGTGTGGGTTAGATACTATTATATAGTGTAACAGTATATGGCCTTAGATACTGTATTGGGAGCCAAATTAACAGATTTGTGGTGAAGAATTAGGATCTTTTATCTAGCTATTTGGGCTTTGCTTTTTTTGTGAGACACAGTTGACCTGTAGCCGATTCTGGCCTTGAACTCTGAGACCCTCTTGCCTTGTGACTTTTTACTTTGAGGCCAGGTATCTTTGTGTATTGTCCAGATTGTTTTCAGAAGTCAACTTGGGCTCAAGAGCTCCTGCTCACGCCCTCCAAGTAGCTGGAGCCTAGTTGTATACCACCATGCTGTGCTTAGTAACTGGAATCTTAAACTTACATTCTACTTTGTCCTGAAAGAGTTGAGGTCGCTTGTAGGGTGGGGGAAGTGCTACTTAGAGATGTAGAAATCATTATTGAATTCTACAGTGTTGAGTATTCAGCTTAGTGGAGAATTGTTAATTTCCCAGAGACAAGTTATGAATATGTAGCCCAGGCTGGCCTTAAACTCACTGGGTAACTGATCATGACTTTGAACTCCTGGTTCTCCTGCTTCCACTTCACAAGTATATAAAATGTTTAAGTGCGCTACCATAGCAGGCTCTGTCAAGTTGTAGATGAAGGACAAAATTATTTAACAAAGCAGGTAAATAAGCTAATCTTCGTATATTTGCTTGGCATAGTGGGACATGCTTGTAATCTTAGCTGGTCAGGAAGATTACAAGTTTGAGGCCAGCTTTGGCAGTTTAGACCCTTTCTCAAAATAGAAAAGAAAGATTAGTGCTAGACTGAAACTCAGTGGTACAGGCCTAGCCTGGTATTCACAAGGCTAAGGGTTCAGACCCTATTAGGGAAGAGAATTATTTTGGAGAAAGAAGAGTCAAATTTAATAATTGTTTTTATTCTAATGAATAAGAAGATCATGGGCTTTGCACATAGAAACTGAATCTGACCTTCATTCTCCCACTTGCTGGTGTTCAGCTTCAGCAGTGGCACTGTTTCTAGGAGCATTGTTTTGAGACATAGCTTCTTCATCTTGAGAAATTTTTTTAATGATTTCTTTTTATTTTTTACGTGCATTGGTGTTTTGCTTGCATGTGTGTGTGTGTATATGAGAGAGAGTGTCAGATCTGGAACTGGAGTTGCCGCCATGTGAGTGCTAGGCATTGAGCCAGGGTCCTCTAGAAGAGCAGTGAGTGCTCTTAACCTCTGAGCCTTCATGTGAGAACTTTTAGCCTTTTATTCTTTCCCATGTGTCTTATTACTAGATTTTCATTTTCTGGAGTTTTATTTTTAAATTTTATTTATGTGTATGGGTGGGTGTTCATTTGCATATATCTTTGAGCACCACATGCATGCCTCTCAGAGTCCAGAAGAGGATGTCTGCTGTCCTGGGACTAGAGTTACAGATGCTTATGGTGCTGGACTTGAACTCTGGTTCTCTGGGAGAGCAGCCACTGCTGAACCATCTTTTAGCTCCTATAACTGGGTTTTATGATAAGCCATGTTCTCTTGCTGTTCTGTAGGCAGTTTCAGACATTCCTGTTCCATCTTTTTTGTTTTGCTAGGATGGGATCAGTCAGATAAGTTTGTGAAAATTTACATTACCTTAACTGGAGTTCATCAGGTTCCCACTGAGAATGTGCAGGTGCACTTCACAGAGAGGTGAGTTCTTGTTACTGGAAGTACAGTGGTCATTGCCTTAGTCATGGGAATCTTGTCTTCTGTATGGCTTCTGAAATTTGTTGAGATTTAGAATTAACTATAAAGAAGTGCAACAACCAAATGTACACACTAAACCACCTGTTCTCAACCTTTCGTGGTGACCCCTCCAGTGTCAGATGATCCTTTCACGGGGTCACTTATTATTTACATTATAGTTCATAACAGTAAGTAAAATTACATTTATGAAGTAGCAGTGAAAAAATGTTGTGGTCCAGTGGGCATGAGGAATTGTATTAAAGGGTGGAAGCATATTAGGAAGGTTGAGAACCACTGCACCAGACTGAAGCCAGTTACTATGTGAGAACTATAGAGTGCCTGTCATCATGGAACCAGAAAGATAATGCATTTATTGTTGTGTTGTAGGTCATTTGATCTTTTGGTAAAAAACCTCAATGGGAAGAATTACTCCATGATTGTGAACAATCTTTTGAAACCTATCTCTGTGGAAAGCAGTTCAAAAAAAGTAAGTTAGTTGTTCCTTTGTTTGGTCAAAGTATTGTGAAGTCTCATGAAATTGAATGTGGCTGATTTAGGCTGGAGATGAACTAAACATTCTCTGCTATGTCTGGTACCAGTCCAGTCCCCTGCCTGATCTGTAAGTGGTATGTTACTGGAACAGCTGTTCTTAAGTACTTTTGATGTCTGCTTCTACACTGCAGTGGACCATGAAGTATAAAATCAATAATTTTGTGTTTGGCCCATTGAAGAAAATTTGCCAATTCATTTGCAGAAAATTGTTCTAAGAACGTTGTTTTAAAATAAAGGAGAGATGATTTAAATAATGTAAAGTGAGTTATACTGCTTTGTCACTCAGTCACTGTGACTCCTGATGTTTTCTTAGCTTCACTGTCCCCATTTGTATGGTGGCAGTTAAAATGGCGCACTGATAAATAGATCGGAAGTACTGACATTAACAGTGTAGTATTAGGTCCACTGTATATAAATCTGTGATGCATTTAGGATCTCTTAAGTACCAAGCTTGTTGAAGTTGCAGAAGTACATGAGTTCATTTAGAAAAAAACGGTTGCTAATACTTTTTACAAACTCATACCATCCTTCTGTTCTTTCTAGTTTAAGAAAGTGATGTTTTAATATGTGAGATATGTAGGCATGTCATTTTCCCTGTTAGGTATTTTCCTAAAAGTTGTAATAAAAGCAGTCTTAATTAGCCAGTGTCTCACTGCAGATACCCTCACTTACTAATTTTAGAGTCAAAGGAGTGATCTAACTGAGGCATCTAGCAGATAAGTTGATCATTGTTGACTTGAAGGTTGTTTGCCTTCCTTGCTTTCCCTTCAGATACTTTACCTTCTATTTTTCCTTAAATCGCCAAAATTCAGCCAGTCCTTTGAATACACCATGACTGTGACATTTAGGAGCTGTTCTTGTGCTATGGCAGATGTCTACAGTGTCATCCTGTTAGCTCTTAATTTTACTTGGTTCACATTTTGTTCCAGAGCCCTTCTCATGAAGTTCTTCCCACACCTCCCATTAACCCTGTCTTTAAGAGTCTGCATGTGTGCCTGTCTGTCTGAGAGAGACAAGAGTAGTCTCTTGTCGGTTCGACACTATATTCACCAGGCTAGTCAGTCCACAACAGGGCTTCTTGGGATGCTATCTTCCATCTCACCATAGAAGTACTGTGACTACAGTTAGCGTTTTTATTTGGGTTCTGGATGTTTGCATGGCATGCTGTCCTTGTTAAGTTTTTATTGCTGTATAAAATACCCAGACTAAAAGTAACATGTCCAGATCATAGTCCATCATGAAGGGAAATTAAGGCAGGAACAAAGGAAAGGCCGTGGAGGAACCATACTGGCTTATCTCTGGCTTGCTCAGCCTTCTTTCTTATGCAACCCAAGACCACCTGCCCAAGGATTATACTACCCCAGTGGGCTGCACCCTCCCTGTAATCATTAATAAAGCAAATGCCTTACTGACTTGCCCACAGGCAGTCTGGGAAGTAGTCATTTTCTCAGTTGAGGTTCCTCTTTCTAGGTACTCTATCTAGCTTGTATCAAGTTGACAAAAACAAAACCAACCAAAACACATGCACATGTGCTTTACCTACTAAACTAAGGGAGGTTCAGCCCAGGGTCTTTTGAAATAGGGTCTCGGTAGCCCAGGCAGTATTCCATCACTCTAAAGATGACCTTGAGCTCTTGATAATCGTACCTCCTTCTGAAGTGCAGGGATTATAGGTGTGTGCCACAACGCCCTGGTTTATGTGACAGCAGGAATCAAGCCAGGGCTTTATACATTCTGAGCAAGCACTCTGCCAACTGAGCCGTATCCTGAACCTTATCTGTAGGTCTTGATGGTCTTAGCATTGAAGGGTTTGCTTGTTTTATTCTGGCCAATCCATAAAAGGAATACTAACACCAAGAATGAATATTAATGTATTAGTTACTTGGTTGGGTAAATACTATATTCTAAATACTTGTGCTTATTTCTATGTTACAAATTGCATCTGCCTCTTTTCTTCCAGGTCAAGACTGATACAGTTATTATCCTGTGTAGAAAGAAAGCAGAAAACACAAGATGGGACTACTTAACTCAGGTGGAAAAAGAATGCAAAGAGAAAGAGTGAGTTTAATTTTACTATTTTTAGCTTTGGTTATGGTTTTACTTTATGGATAACAGTTGTGCAAGCAAATTGCTTACTTCCTGAGGTCTTGGGCCAACCTCTTAAAGATGGAAACAGAGAATCAGTGTCTGTCTCCGTAAGAGAGAGAGTGAGTGAGTGTGTGTGTGTGTCCATCCATCCATCCGTGTCCCCCCAGCCCCCGTCCCCGTGGTAGTTCTGGCTGTCCTAGAACTTGCCAAAGTGGCTTTGAACTCCTGGAGATCCACCTACCTCTGCCTCTTGAGTGCTTCTGGGATTAAAGTAAGCACTACTGTGCTCAGCCTGTTAGAACCTATTAGAAGAGGGCAGGGGCAGTTTAAGATGTTATAGCTTGGTTTTTGGCATTGTTTTTATTCCTGTACATATTGGTACATCTGTAGATAACTATGGCCTGTTCTCAAATAGCCCTGCTCTAGGGATTCTAGAGGTTTTCTCTGGAAATCTCACTGTCTCGTGTCAGTCCTTGCTATCTGGTGTTCTCCTTTGTGTACTGTGTTCATGTGAGTATGTAGTTTTACCAGGATAAACCTAGGCTTACTATTTTGGTTGTATACTCTAACATCCCTTCTCTCTGCTCCTCAGCTTCCTACCAGTTAATAATCTAAGAATCTCTTTCCATGCTTCAGTTTTTTAATGTATCCTGTTTTCTTTTTCACAGAAAGCCTTCCTATGACACAGAGGCAGATCCTAGTGAGGGATTAATGAATGTTCTAAAGAAAATTTATGAAGACGGAGATGATGACATGAAGCGAACCATTAATAAAGCATGGGTGGAGTCCAGAGAGAAGCAAGCCAGAGAAGACACAGAATTTTGAGGAAAGTCCTTATGGGACCTGTGATGTGGAATGCTCATGTTTCCAGTAAGGGAATGTTGTTGAACTACACATATTTGTTCATGTGGGTCTGTAGTTTTGACAGATAACTATTTACACGGCCTCCTAAGTAAAGACTCTCCATTTCCTACTGGAGGATTTGATTTAAATAAATAAGCTTACTAACTTTTTCCTTCATTAGCACCCAGACATTTTGTTTCAGAAAAGGTTATATGGCATTCTTACTGAAATGTAAAAAGGAAGTCTTACATAATGAAAATGTTGTATCACAGATTTTTGTTCTGGCTGGGAGATAGAAAACAAAAGTCTTGTCTATCTGTAACTGACATTAGTATTGTAAAAAATAAAAGCAAAATTTTTGCATAAAATTCAAATTTGTACATGAACCTGCAAGTTACTATAGAGCTGTTATCCATTATTACCAGCTTAAGCAACATGTGAGCCATGTGTTACTATGTACTAATTGATTTAAGTATATTTATGAATATAAAATTAAAATACAAATGACAAAAATAGACAGACATCTTATGTTGGTAAGTATTGTCATGGATCAGATGGCTTAAAAAATAACCATGATGCGAAAACTTGAAAACCCCCTTTATTCCTTTGTTCAATAAAGTTGGAGTTTTACTTAAAAGATAAGTTTTGCAATCTGTTTTGAGTGTATTCTTTGTTATTACACTTCAGTAAGTTTCAGAAAGCAGTAAGAGGGCTGGAGCAATGACTCAGCTCACCATCAAAAAGAAAGCAATTAGATGCCTAGAAAACAACAACTACCAGACTTAGGTAAAAGTCAGAACTTAAAACTAATGTGTAGAAAGGGTGGCTGGAAGTATAATGCTTCTAAAACTGTATTGAACTGTGAAATAAACTGGTGAAACACATTAGGGTGTGTATTAGGAGAGTTAGAATATTATTATAGAGAAATGAATCATTAATGTTATCAGAATAACTTAAAACAGCCATATGTTCAACATTTACAGCATCAAGATCTCTATGTAAAAAATAAAGTTATAGAAGCACTAGAAGAGATGGAATTCCATTATGACCTAGGGAAGGGGAAGAAGTCTTGATTTAAAATGTAAAAGGAAAATACATTGTAAAAAACTACACATAACCAAAACCTGATGATATACTGAGAGGTTGCCAATAACTATAAATAAATTGTTCACAGAAAAAAAGTAGGAGTTGGGGAAGATGACATTTTCTTCAGGTGTAGCCTCTGGTAATTTTTAAGAACATGTATATTAAATTACATGTCTAGGTTATGAAAAGTAGATGCATAGAACAAAAAAAACTGGGGATGATATGCAGTGAAGAGCAAATAGGGGTTCAGAGGTTAAGAGCACTGACTGTTCTTCCAGAGGTCCTGAGTTCAATCCCCAGCAACCACATGGTGGCTCATGACCATCTTTAATGAGATCTGGTGCCCTCTTCTGGCCTTCAAGCATACATGCAGGAGACTCCTATATACTAAATAAATAAATAATAAATAAGTAAATAGCAAATATTAACAGGACTATATTATGGTACATCATGGCAGAAATAGACAATTTTGACCTCAGAACCACTGAAATTTTAACATAATTGAAAGCACTGAAATTGGGGGAAAAAAAGCCTAACTTGGTTCACTTCTGCTATGTAATTTACAGAAATAGTAGAGACATATCTTACTATTCTGGAGTCTAGTAGGTCAGATCAAAGGGCCAGTCTATTTAGTGGTAAATAAGGGCTTTGGCAGAGGATGCAAGAATGAAAGTCTTCCAGGAGCTCCCAGTGTATTGGTCTCACTCATGAAGGTGAAGCTATGGCCCCACCTAATACCATGGACTGAGCATTAAATTTCAATATGCATTTTGGGAAGAGAACTAAGCAATAGTTGCTTTGTTTGCATATTGAATTTAGTATAAGTTGTTCAAGTATCTTTAGAATATTGTCATTTGTCCATTAGATGAATTTAAATAATTTTGTGCCACAATTAGTATATTGCAATTTTTATATATTATGATTAAAGTAAACAAGTTGGTGATACTGCATTGCTTTTTTAAAGTTTTTTTTTTTTTTTTTTTTTTTTAATTTTGAGTTGTATACATGTGTGGGTATTTACATGCCATTGTAATTGCTGGAAGCTACCAGAGGTTTTTGGATTTCCCAGGGAATTGAATTATAATTGGTTATGAGCCTCTAAACATTTCCTACTAAAGGAGCCCTAAAGACAGGTGTCTGAATCAGGAATATACTGGCTCTTATACCAGTAAGCAAGAACATAGTGAATAACCTTGTTCAGAGGCTATAGATGTCAAGGGACTTGCACTGGTAATAGGACAGTAATCACAGGTAAGGATGGGCAGAGTGGACTAAAGCACCAAACACATGAAAATGTCAAAGTTCACAGGAATGAAGAATGATTAGTTTCCATTTTTGGTAGTATAGCAACTTGTTTACTCCGAAAATTTATTATAAACTTATGTCAAAGAAATATATTTTAGTAATTGTTGATAGGGAAAGTAAAAAACAAAATAACAAAACAAAAACCCAAGAGATGCAGCAAAGATAGAATTAGTAAAAACAGATCTTGCACAACAATCATCACTGAACTGTCTAAGCCACTAGGCAACAGGTAGCTTTAAATGTTGCTAGCTCCCAACTGTTTGTAATTCAGTGCCTTCCCCTGGCCTCGAGTGCCAGGCACCCACATGGAGCACAGGTTTACATATAAAACACTGATATGCATTAATGACAATTTTTAAAAGATGAAAACAACTATTTAGCAGTTCTTCTATTCCCTGTCACATAAAGTTGACCCTAGATATAATTTAGAATATTTTGTCTGTCTCTTGTTATCCAAAAAGTGACAGTAACTGCAGACCAGAGAAACTAGCCCAGGGATACAACATAGAAAAGCAGCCTGTGAATTAATCACTCTAAAAATATATATTATTTCACTATTAAACATCAAACTTGAAGGAAAACACCATACTTTCACAGAAAATATTTTTATTTCACTCTTATACCATGTGTGGGAGTAATATGCTTTAAAGTTAAAAGACAATTCAATGACAGCCACATTTATTTAAAATCTAAAAGTAATTTAACTCAGGGTCAAGTAGACTAAATATACTAGACCCTTAAAAGATCTAGGGTTTGGTCTTAAGTCTCTTGTCAGGGTTGGCTTCTGGGCAGGTTCTGAAACTGTTTTACCATATTGCTCGCTGGACTCCAGAAAGTAGGCCGTGGTCAGCTAAGTGGCGGAAAACAATGCGACTAAGTCTCCAGCGACGCTTAACACCACGTGGGCGAGATGTCATAACACACCGATTTCTGATTCTAACAGGACAACTATCCCGTGGAAGGGCAGCAATTTCATCACCAGCCATTTCCTAGGGAAAATTATAACAGGTCGTAACTCAGAGCCTAAAGGAAAGGAAGAATGGGCTAGAATCTCAGCCAGAGAACCTCCGATATGGTAGAAACAAACCAGAAATGTCTCATGTTTTTTCAATGTGATTTTAAAGATTAAAATAACCATAATCCACAAATAATAACAAAGTTCAGTGTATTTCTATAAACAGCATATACTGTATAGCCATCACTGAATTATAAAATAACAACAGCACCCAAGGCTGATAATGCCTCCCTTCTAAGGGAACTGGCTAACCGCTAATATGTACACTAATACCATAAGTACACATTTTTCCTGTTGCAAACTGTATGTTATATGTCCATATAATATATTGTATTTGTTTGGTTTTTTATTCTACAGTATGCTTGTTAGACCACCTACACTGTTCCAAATGTCATTAATATCCTCAGTCTCCTTGATGCTAGTTTGAGTATGTAGGAATTCTTTTATGTATTCTGTAGGTGGTAAAGTTCTGAGTGTTGGGTTCAGACCTGCAGCTGAGGTGACTATTTAACATACCAAAGCAGATCTATCCTCCAGGCTCTACCAGCATCCTTCAGTCCTTACCTGAACTTTTAAGCTCAGGGCCTGGTCTTCCTCTTCCCCAGAGGCTCTTCACGACATAATCCAGACATTTTAGCTCTCGTTCTCTTGTTTCTTTCTCCTCCCCCTCCCCTTTCTGTCATAGACTTTAACATTGCTTGAATTTGGCTCATTTTGCCATCGGAGATGACTGATCACAGTAGGTTCTGTTTTGAGTTGTGAATAATGCTACTCTGTACATCCATGTTTAGGTCATTTACAAAAAAAAAATACATGAATGCATTTGTTGCCCCATAACAGACACACATAATTTTTGAAGGACAAAAGCTTTGAGCATCTGAGTTGATGATACTTAGGAAAGACCATGGCTTGAGACTAGTAAAAAGTTTGCTCACCAAGATCCTTAAAACCTTATGATGAAGATTCTGACTACTGCAGAGATAAAGGAGGGTGGCCAGACAAGGTATATGTTAAAGAGAAATATTTGCAATGTCCATGTATCTTGTACAAGTAATGTCTATGAAACTGGTAAGTCAGATTGTCAGTAAAAACTTACCAGATGTGTTGGTACACCAGTGACCTTTGATAGAGTGTAGGAGACACACAAAAAAGTGCACTAACATTTAAAAAGACAAAAATTGCAATACCTAGAAAAACCACTAAGTTAATAAATGATTGCATATGCAAATATACTGATCTAAAAGCTTATGCATTTGTTGATAATTGAAATATGTGGGGAATTGCATAAAACACAATGAGATCAATGAACAAATACTAAGTACTATAGAAGAAATGTGCAGACTTATCTATGCACTTCCTTGTCCTCAAAAACTGAGAAACAGGAAAATGAAAGCAGAAAAGAAAGCACTTAGTTCACAAAAGGGAATATTGGGAAAGCCTGGAACTGGACATAAATTTAACTAGTAAGCATTAGACAGCCCTGGTAGTTTAGATAGCTCATTATCCCCACTGCTGTGCTGGTGCTGATACTAGAGGCATTTCTTCTGGTGTATATAGGGAGATGTTCTTCATAAACCACTCATTTACCCTCTGGCTTAATTGACAATTAAAATTTGTATATATTTAATTAAATACTGACACATAATCATCTTTCTATTCTTAACAAATATCAAACAAATAATGTACCATTGATGACTACTACTCTATATTTTAGCATATCATTTCTTCACCTTATAACCTCATCTGTGTGCCTGTTTGACCAACTGAGCTTGACCCTTACGGACTCCCAGCTCCTGGCAGCCACCATTCTACTTTCTGCTTTGACGATCAACAATGTCTTGAGCTGAGTGCTCTTCTCCTAGTAAGTGAAAGAAGTGTACCCCATTGTGGTAAAAGCCACAAGAAAGAGGTCCTAGGAACAACTCAGTTTTCTGCTCATTTAGTTAAAACCAGATGAAATTTAAAAGAAGATACTGTAGCCAAACAGTGGTAATGCATACATTTAATCCTAGCACTCAGGAAGCAGGGGCAGGGGCATCTTTGATTCTGAGGTATGCAGACCAAGTTCCAGGACAGCCAGAGCTGTACAGAAACTCTGTCTTGAAGAACAAACAAACAAAAAACAAAATTATCCTTCCAACTTGTACAAATGTTTTTTATATGGACTTTTGGTAAGGTAAGTAGCCTTGAGTTTAAATTTCCTACAATCCCCTTCTGTATAGGTATTCTGTCACCACTTAAATATAACGCCTTATGCCTCAGGAAGCCAAACAGGCTTGACACCCTTTTATTCAACCAGAAGTACATGGCAAGAAAGGAAGGCTAAATGAAAGACAACCTAACCATGGAGGGGGCAAAGGAGTTCAGGGGGCAGATTGGAGGATGGACCACACATCCATGTATTTGGCACACAGCCCATGCATCAGCAATACCTCCATGAGGGTTCTAAGACTAGGGTGACACTGAGGAGATTTTGGGTCAAAATCCTTGTCAGTTTCTATGTGGTCACCACTCACTTTCTAGGGACTGTATAATGAAACAGCTGAAGAGCCAGGAAAGATTGACTAGTTGTCCTTTATCCTAAACTTACCAAAGTCAGTTTTAAGGCTATTTATGTTGACTTGAATATTTGATCTTATTCTCTAGAAATTACATTAAGAAGTTGCAGTAAAACAGCATTAAAAAGAATATGAGGATAGTTAATGATTTTGTGAGAAAAAGGGACTCAACTGGCTAACCTGAAGGTCTTTTGGCAAAATGGTATTCTTTCTGAGTGAATTGATCCGAAGTCTCTCATCTGCATACTCATAAGCCATTTTTCTTCTCTTCACGTCACGCAACATTCTCCAGTCTACATAGTAACCTCGAACTTGGCCTGATGCTGACTGAGGAACTGCCTAAAAACAGAGAGACAAGTGTTTTTCCAATCCTACAAACTTCTTTCAGTCACTAGTTATGACTTTCAGCAGTGAAGAAATTTTAAATTATATTTGGCATGTATGCGTGCACATGTATGTGTGCTTGTGTATGGTGCATGTGTGGAGGTCAGAGGACAACTTTAGTGAATCAGTTCTGCATGTGTGTACAGGCATGTGTGTGGAAGGTGGAGAGGACAACGTTTCTGTGAGCCAGCTACTCCTCTATCACATGCGTCCTTAGGATTAAACTGGACAGGCATGGTGGTAAGCATTTTACCCACTGAGCCATCTCACCAGGGGAAGATTTAATATTCTTAAGAACTAACTTATTACATTTATTTGTGTGTGCATGTGCATACTACGACTCTTGTGGAAATCAGAGGACAATTTGCAGGAGTGTTCCTCTTAAGTTTTTGTTACCTGCTCCCACACCCTCAGGTTCTGATGACTTCAATGTCCCTTAGTTATAAAATTAGAAGCAATCTGAAGAGGATTTCCAAACTCCCACTACCATACCTCCGCCCCCTCAGTAGTTTTTGTATTCCTCTATACCCTCCCATTGGTTATATGACACCTCTGTCCATTACAGTGGCCAGGAACCATGGATATATGGATATGGCTAGTAGATACTGGAACTGTAAGCAGTACAAGTGGGGACATAATTCTTGGCATTAACTTGCTTAAAACTTCAAATAGCAAACAACTTTGTTTTGGGTACAACTGCAAAAGTTACCATCCCAACTGCGATATATTTTAAGCGTCAGATACATAAGACTTTGAAACCTGCTTCCAATAGAAGAATATGAATGTCACATGTCATTTTAATTTTGACTTCTTAGGATATGGATATACCTGACTAAAATTATCTATCAAAATTAACTGCATCTACTTTTAAACTTAAATGTAAATACTAGAAAAAAAAATATAAATCACCCTTGTGGTTTACATTACATTTCTACTAGACAAAACTGCTATTCGTGACCTAACCACATTCCTAGAGTCAAACTTCATACACAGGAGTCTGTATCATCATGTTCCTTTCAAAAAAGGCAGATCTCTGCCGAGTCTTCCCTGTTCTCTATCATCAGTGTTCCCCACTCTAGTGGACCTTTCCCGCTAATATACAGATGTGATGTAAAGAAAAAACAACCCAGGTTGATACCCCTCCCCAGCAAAACTAAGACTACTCCAACTTCCTCTGCTACTCTTCCCAGTTTCTGTCCGAATAACACTCCCATTCCTCAACTCTACAGCCAATTCCCAGCCCTTCCTTTAATTAATCCTTCATTTTTAGCAGAGTGGCTTGCTCTCTATTCGAAATTCTGTCACTGCGTGCTTCCAAGTCACCACGAGATGACAGGTAGTTCCCTTCAGTCTCCTTGCACAATCGGAGCCTCTGAGGTCTCAATCATCAGACTGCCCTTTCTTCTCCTTATAAACTGGAGTCATTCTCGCAGCTTTCAAATCACGGATCCATATCTGAACCCCAAACCCTCGACTGCTGCTTAGGGCTCTCCTAACCTAGCCAGAACGGGAAAGCAGAAAGAGGGAGCCTTGGGATTGGTCCTCCGTGCGCACTGCAGGCGACAGGGTTACGAGAGACCCACAGCACACGGAATTCAGGGAAGAGGTGGGCTGGCGAGAAAGGCAGGGGCCTGACCTGCCGGAAGGTCCGCAGCAGCGAGCCTAGCACGGACGCCGCCATGTTGTCTGCCTAGCCAGCCAACCACCGCCGCGTTACCACGCCGGAAACAGGTTGTGCGGAGGCCGGGCTTGTGCCTCAAAGGGCGAGCCCGGGACAAGATTTAGCCTATAAAGAGGGAGAGGTTAGGTACGGGATTTGCGCTCTCGCGGTATTTCACTTGGGCAAACCATCTATCCGGAACGCCCACTTAGACGGAAGTGGAACACTGAGGCTGCGCGGTCCGTCCTGGAGCTCGCGGTTCCTCTGTCCCAGCCCCGCCCAACCTGCGCCTGTATTCTGCGCGTTGGCGCCCCCCGGCGGAAGCTTGCCAGCATTTGTCACTCAGCCTGCAGACCTGGCATAGGTCACATTTCTGCTGTAATGATGATGATAGTGGCCCTGACAGAGATTCTGCTTGCGTGTCAAGGGTTTTAATATATATTATATCATATTATATTTACTATATTATATTAATTTTATTATATTGTATCATATCTGTATTAAGGTTGTATAAGTTTTACTGTTTTGTCATTGTGTGTTGGATGTGTGCATGTGCCATTTAAAACCTGCTGTTAACCGTCTAGGGCACTTTCCTGTTATCTTCCTAGGAACAGCCCATTGGGCTATTTACACAGGAACCTCCCAGGAAGAAGGAGAGTCTTTAATAAGAGTTTCGACTTATTGAATATTTCTAATGGGCTAGGGAAAGTCTGACTGAAACCGTATGGCAGGATAAGACAGCCAGGAGTCCCTGCCATCATACTAAGATCTAAAAAGTTCCAGACTAGCAAGCAGCATCAGGCAGGTACCTGCCTCAAACCCTTGTTAAAACCCACGCCCACTCCCCACACCCCACGCCACACAAAAACACAATTGGGCATCATCTATAGTGATCTCAGAATATGGGTACATGGTAAACACTTTCATTATGTTTTCTGTTGTTTTAAGGTGTCTGTTTGTTTTCATCTGGGATTAGATGGATAGGGAGGATTTCTGGGAGGAGATGAGGGAGGGGAAATATATGAAAAAATATTTCTTTTCAATTACAAACAAGGAAGAGTTTCGCTAATGCGTTACTATTTCAGCAAAGCTAAGCTTTCGGAAGGGCCTTGGAAGTCATAAAGATATACTTATAGGCTATGGAGTAAGAGATGAGTTTTATACAATTAAACTATTGCACAGACCCATGAGTTGAATTCCTAAAAGGCCCAGAAAAAAAAAGTCAGAAAGTTAAATTCAGTGTGCCCATTTACAATATCTCTGACAGTTAAAGTTTTGTTTTGTTTTGTTTTGTTCCAAGACAGGGTTTCTCGGTGTAACAGTACTGGCTGTCCTGGAACTTGATTTGTAGACCAGACTAGCCTGGAACTCAGAGATCTCCTTGTTTTTGCCTCCCAAGTGCCTTGGGATTAAAGGTATGTATGTGCCATTATGCCTGGCAAAAGTTAAACTTACCTCATTTTTCCATAATACATTTTTTATTTTTGTCCCATATATAATGCTGTCAAACCCCTAAGAATGAAGGGCATGAGAAATTCAAAACTAAGAACACCCAGATAAAAGAATTAGAAAAGTGACTGGAACTTGCAAATTTAACATGGAAGTCAGAACCTTACAAACCAGTCCTAAGATGCTGTGTACTTAGTATGCTGTGTGTAGTCTGTGCATCATAGTTTGTGTGGTTAAAAGTTAGCAACATACAAGGTTATCCTTACCATAATTTTCTCTTAAATTATATATATTTATAGCAAAACTATAGTTAAAATGTTTCTGACACTTGCTTATTTTACATTCAAGAAGAGTAGGGACATGCTTGTCTTTGATGGCTAAGAACCCATTTACTGGGTCTACTTACTTGTATAATGAGCAAGTAACACAGACCACATCTTTCTAATGAGCCAAGGTAATTCACCACACTGAGAACTCTCCAAAGAAAATAACTGGAAATTGCACTAAATAGTGCTTTAACTAGCAGTAAGTTTAATAGTAAAACAAGTAAAAGTATGCATTATATATTTTTTCAGTGAGCTTTCAGTTTGAGAAAATAAATAGAAGTAAATTTTAAGTTTTGTTTGTTTGTTCGTTTGGGTTTTTTTAAATGGTAAAACTGACAATTCATTGAAAACTGGGAGACTCATCAGCAAAACCACAGACAATAATACACCCATCATGTGGAGAATAGCCTTTTAGTAATTTGGAGAGTAGCTGAGATACAATGTCTTGAAGTCTGTCAGGGGGAGGCCTTGGGGAGAGCACACTTTCTGCCTCTGTTCTTGAATGTACTGAGAGACTTTATTTGGAGTCTTCTCCATAGTGATCTTCCATGCACAAGAAGATAGCATATGCTGCTAAACACGATGAACAGCCTTCAAGATAAAACTGCTCCCCCCCCCCCAAGTTTTTCTGCTTCTTCCTTAAAGATTATTTAGAGATCAAAGTATTTCTTGAGACAGGTGCCTATCAATATTGTTCTCCAGCAACTCCATCTCCTATCCCACCTAAAAACTTTGTCTGGAGCTGGCACTACATACCATTGCTATAGTCTTACTGAATGAATACCTTCCTGGACACCCGTGTGTGCTGCAGCCTTGTGAAGACAGCTTGCCGAGTCCTCCAGCTGCTATCATGGCACCTTTATTAGCTTTCTTTGTGTAACACTAGTTTTGAAAACAAATTTCCTCTGGTGGGCTATGTTTCCATCCTTCATTAGAGTATGGCAAGGAACATGGCCAGGACCCCATCTCCATGTGTGTCATAAGAAGTCAGGAAAACTATGTATTTAGAGCTGGATGTAGGACCACGGCCAGAAAGACTTCAAGCCCTTGGAGTCTGGTAGATCTGATCTTTTGCTTTGTTGAAAATGATAAATTAAGGTGATGGTAGTGCATGCCTGTAATCCCAGCACTTGGGAGGGTTGGAAGTTCAAGACTAGCCTTGGGTACACAGCGAGTTCAAAGCCAGCATGGGCTACAATGAGACCCTGTCATAAAATAACAAAAACATAAGCAAACAACAAAAGACAATGTCTAATTGGTGGCAAATGAAAAAGTATCCCAGGATCTCGTGCCCTCAGGCCTGGTAGGGTAAATATTCATGACTTACAAGTTTTTGGAATAAAGAATAAAGATAGACAAAAAGATGAAAGACATGTATAAAACAAGATATAGAAGAGACACAGAGCTTGATGCCCTTCTACTCCCCAGGAAATTCCATTCCTTCACCCAAAACTCCAGAGAGCACCTTTAAAGTAGAGTAAAATATACATAATGTTATACTCCGTTTTTTACTTCTATAATAGGATATATAAGGTTGGGTAATTTATAAAGAACAAAGATATGGGCTAGGAATGTAGCTTAGTAGAGAGCATGCCTAATATGAGCAATCCCAACTAGATCCCCAACACTGCAGAAACTGGGCATAGTGGCTCATGCCTGTCATCTCAGACCCAGGAGAGGAAGGTAGGAGGGCCAAAAGTTCAAAGTTACCCAAAGTCTGCTAGCCTAGACTTCCATGAGGCTCTGTGTCAAAAACAACAAATTCAATTGCAGTCCAGAGAAGCCCAAGGGGATGTCAGGTCCTCTGGAACTGGAGGTGCAGACCCTCATAAGCCATCACGTGAGGGCTACTGGGATTTGATTTCAGGTACTTTGGAAGACAAGCCATCCTAATTAACCCTGGGGGCATCTCTCTAGCCCTGTGTGAGGAACTTCTTGCTGCATCATCATTACAATAAGAGAATGAGTGAAAGACAGAAGATCCAGACTCACCCAAAAACAAACCTACTTTCTTTGTTGTTGTTTGTTTTTCAAGACAGGGTTTCTCTGTATAACCCTGGCTGTTCTGGCACTCACTCTGTAGACCAGGCTGGCCTTGAACTCAGAAATCCAACTGCCTCTGCCTCCCAAGTGCTGGGATTAAAGGCGTGCGCCACCACTGCCTGGCTACAAACCTATTTTCAAGATAACAAGCCTACTCCATCCTGTGACATTAATACATTAGAACTTGATCTAATCACCTCTTAAAGTCCAACCTCTTTGTTGCAGTGTGGGTTAAACTTCAACACATAACAAAATTGTCCATCAGAGCCATTTTATGTATACAGGTCAGAGGCACAAGCTACCCTCATATTATTTTGCAATTGTTCCTACCATTCACTTTCTTCCCATTTACCTACCCTCTCTTCTGGTCTCTGTGGGCACTGCATGCACACGGTGAACAGAGAGACATGCAGGCAAATCACCCATCCACATAAAAGAAGAAAAATAGAAAAGAAGGCCCTTGTCAAAATCAGGCCCCTTTATATTGTACTTTTGAGCTTTCAAAACATTGGGAGGTAAATCTGGAATTTGTGTTTGTTTTCATTCTTTGAGACAGTCTTGTGTAGCCTGGACTGGCCTCAGACTTGCTGAAATTTCATCCTCCATTTTCCATAAAGGAAGTTGTACCAGACAGTGACCTCCCATTTTCCCCCTTCCCCAGCCTCTGACTACCACCATTTGCTTCATAATTTTGAGTACTTTAAGAACCTGATATAAATCACCCAATGTTTGTCCTTTTGTGACTGTCTTTGTTGTTTTGGGACAGGTTTTACTGTGTACCTGAAGGTGGCCTCCAACATGCCACCCTCCTGTTTTAGTCTCCTGAGTGCAACTGGCTTCTTTCATGATGGCTTCAAGTCTCAGTTAGACTGCAGCCCATCTCAGCACTTCATTGATTTGTTAGGGCTGGATGGTATTCAGATATATGGTTATGCCACATGTTGCTTCTCTCACTAGGAACTTAATTAGCTTTTGCCTTTTGGCAACTGTAAATAATTCTGCTGTTAACCTATATATGAAAATATCTTAAGTTGTATTAGTATCATATAGGGTGTTGATCATTTTGAGATGGTACTAAAACAGAAGTCTCTGAGATAATGTAACTAGACTCCAGAGATTTCTTTAATCAAGATTGCTTTGTAAACAGCATAAGACCACCGTATCCCCTCCCAAGTGTACTTCCCTTTTTGCTTAGTGTTTGAGAAATGTAAGGAGGTCTAGAGAAGGATCATTTGAATTCTTATGATAAGTAATTTTTCTTGGCCATTTGGGAGACTGTAGAAAAATCAGTTGTTCTTACTGTCTTGGCATATTAGAACCAAAAGAACCATTATCCGCCATTTACCTAGTCAATATTAATGGTTATTAATATTGTATATCAGTATGGGAACTAAGTATGTGTGTGAAGGAGACTGAAAAGAAAATCTTCGCCCTTCCGATGAGGTTGGAGATTATTTCTTCAGATGGATGTGGGGATCTCCATTGTTAACAATTATATTACCTCATAGTTTTTCTATAAAGTACTTTTTGGGTGAACAGTAAGATTCATGAGTTAAATATTTTAAAATTTGATTACAAGTGTGACCTAGTTGTTGCATTGGCTCCAGATTGAATAAAATTGTAAGGATGACAGTGTAGAGCAGTGGTTCTCAACCTATGGGTTGTAACCATTGGGAAACACATGTTTGCAATGGTCTTGGGCATGGAGACACTACATAGTAGCAATATTACAGTTATGAAGTAGCAACAAAAATAATTTCATCGTTGGGGGTCACCACAGCATGAGGAACTGAACCAGAGGGTTGCAGCATTGGGGAAGCTGAGAGCCAATGTGTTAGAGGAGGAAACTAAGATGCAGACAGGTCAGGTCACTCACTAAGCCCACAGCTTGTTCTGGGCTGCAGCCTATGTTCTTGCCTTTATGTTGTCCTCCGAAGATGTGATGGCTCATGGTAAAGGCCTGCCTGTTTAATGGAACACTTTGCCCATACAATGTTATTAATTGGCCAGTGTATGTAATTTCTACATATACTATTTTAGTCAATTAACAAACACATACACTTGTAAATGTAATTTTTATTCCCCAGATGTAATTGTTGTTTTCAAGGCTCACTGCTCAGTAAGCTTATCCTTTCTAGTTCTTTCTGAGCTCTGGCTGGCTGGTTCAACTCAACTGTTTTGTCTCAAACTCCTCTCCAAGCTAACTGATTCAAACTGGAATCCCTCAGCTTCTCACTGAATTGCTCTGCAGGGCCTCAAACTAATTCTGACAATTTTCTCTAATCTGAGTCCTTCTTATTCTCCTGCTTCAACTGCCTCTGCATGAACTCACGAATGAACTCAACTCTACTGAACTGCACTGAACTGAACTAAACTCACTCAACTGAACTGCACTCACTGAACTGCCCTCCACTGTTAGGGATTAAAGGTGTGCAGCCAGATCATACATTAATCCAGGACATGTCTGCATTTTGGACAGATTATATAGACCTAAAAGGTCACTGGATATGATCCCTTGCCAGAGCAGCCATGTTGCTGGATTAAAATTCCCTCTACAGAGATTTTTCTCCACAAAATAAATCTAATACACAGACACACACACACACACAGAGGGAGAGAGGAGAGAGAGAGAGAGAGAGAGAGAGAGAGAGAGAGAGAGAGAGAATGTGAAAAATGTGAAGGAAACAGGTAACAATATTGTCTTTGAAGAAGAAAAATAATAAATAATCGTTCCTCACTAGGCATTGACATAATATATATTATACAGCCATAAAATATAGCACCTGTGGTGCTCATAATAAAATAAAATCAATAGATGGCAAGTGAGCTAGAATATCTATGAAAGAAACTTTGATCATATATTAAAGAAAGTATATGATCAATGAACAAATATTACCTGGAAAAACTGGGGAAACTTGAAGTCTTCATTTCTTACCAGATATCAAAGTACACTTCAAGTAAAGTGGTTAAAAGTGAGGTAGGCATGGCTGAAAACGTGGTTCAGTGCTTAAGAGCATTGTACTGTCTAGCAGAGGATCCATGACACATATCTCACAACCCCTTGTAACTGCAGCTGCAGGGGGATCTGGCCTTCTTGGCACTTCCCTCATGTGCACATACCCCTGACAGACAGTCATGCATAGACATAATTTGAAACTGATAGTAAAAGTAAATTTTTTAAAAAAGAAAATACAGAGGAATACAGTTTTTAAACAGTTAAATTTCAATAGACAGTTCTCAGAATATGCAGTAACATTGGAAGTATTCAGCCTCACCAAGGGAATGCAAGTTAAATTAATGATACTGAGACAAGCTAGCAAATCAGTTTTTTTCTTTTAATTCAATGTTGTCATGAGTGTGGGGAAATGAGTAACTTTATACTCTGTTGTGGGACTCCAAATGCTGTAGCTTCTGCAGAGCAGTTAGCTTTCCCCAAGTTTATACCTGTTGGCCCAGTTATGCTACTTTGAGGAATGGATTCTGAGAAAAACCTGAAACTGAGTAAAGTTATACATAATTATATTTACCATGAGATTATTTATCATCAGAGAAAATAAGTTCACAGTGGGGAATGAGTTAAATGGATGAAAACACAACACATGATAATTCTAACTGCAAACAAAACAAAACAAAACAAAACAAGACAACACCAATGGGAAAGGGCTGGAGAGATAAGATGGCTCAATGTTTAACCCTCTGTGCTGCCAGGTAACCAGGCTTGATTCCAGGGCCTACATGATAGCTCTCTTCTGGGCTTCATGGATATTTAACAGGCATGTGATGGACAGACAAAAGATTGAAGGCAAAATACCTGCACACATAAAATGAAATAAAATAAAACCAGAACACTGGGAGCTGGCAGGATGGCTCAGTAGGTAGAAGCCCTTGCCACCAAGCCTACTGACTTGAATTTGATCCTCAGGACCCACAAGGTAGAAGTAGAGGACCTGTTTCTATAAATTGTCCCCCGACAGAAGTACACTGTCGAATGCATGAACCCTTACCCCGACCCCACAGAAAAAAATAAGTATAACAAAAAAATGTTTAAAAATCTGTTGTCTGCAGAGTATAATAGTTCACACTTGCATCCTAGCACTTAAGAAACTGAGGTAGGAGGATCACCATGAGTGTGAGGTCAGTCTTGCTACACAGAAAGACGTACATAAGTAATTGTTCCCTTTTTAAATTTTGTAATGAGGAAGTAATAGAACTAACTTGGCACCAGCCTCTTAGTCCCACAGGAAGTCCCACCCACATGTGGTTTGTTCTTAATCCATCTCTGTGGCCACGATAAATCACCAGCATCCTTGGCTCTCCTGTTCCCCACCTGCCCTTGTAGTGCTTCGCAGGGCTGACTTTTCCTATGAGAAGGCCTTTCCCACTAGAGCTGGATGTGTCTAAGGGCTGACTTTTCCTATGAGAAGGCCTTTCCCACTAGAGCTGGATGTGTCTACGTTCCTAAGCACTAGAGTTCTTGGACAAACGGGAACAAACAGGAGGAAAGTGGGATTGGAGGAGAACATGTGGAGGGAAACAGAAAGGTGTTTTCTTTCTCCCTCTCTTCCCCTCTCCTCCCCTCTCCTCCCCTCTCCTCCCCTCTCCTCCCCTCTCCTCCCCTCTCCTCCCCTCCCCTCCCCTCCCCTCTCCTCCCCTCCCCTCTCCCCTCTCCCCTCACCTCCCCTCTCCACCCCCCTCCCCTCTCCCCTACTCTCCACTCGACTCCTCTCCCCTCGACTCCCCTCTCCTCCCCTGTCCTCCCCTCTCCTCCCCTCTCCTCCCCTCTCCCCTCCCCTCTCCTCCTCCCCTCTCCTCCCCTCTCCTCCCCTCTCCTCCTCCCCTCTCCTCCCCTCTCCTCCCCTCTCCTCCCCTCCCCTCCCCTCTTCCCTCTCCTCCTCCCCTCTCCCCTCTCCCCTTTTCCTTTCACTCTTCGCCTCCCTCCATCTCTCCTGGCTCGAAAATAGATGAGATCACTGTTCTCATTATGTATCTGCCTTTGTTTAAACTCTACCAAATAATAATTCTGTTGGTTAAGTAGCCTGGGGGCAGTGGTCATGTAGGTTCTGTGCAGTCTGGAGTCTTCCTCTTGTTTACTTGCCTGTGAGGCTCCACCTGGAGTTAAGTGCTGTGAGCCATTTTGGACACAGGATGGCAGTATTACTACATCTGACCTCTAACAGCCAGGGTCTCTAGGCAGATTTTATAAGTCTCTCCTGTGTTTGTGTCCCCCACCCCCACTCCAGCTGCATTCCAAATAAAATGATAACACCTTGTCTATCATTAGATGGGACTCATGTCTGGGATTAATGGCCACATATTGTGTAGGGCCTGTGCTCAAATAAAAGCTGCAGGGAAGTGCTGTCAGAGGAAGTTAAACGTGAAGCATTTTCCTTTTTTTTCCCCAGACTCTCAACTTGTCACAGATTTTTATTTGCTATTTAATAAAGAAAAATGAAATCATTAAATTCAATTTTAAGCCATTAGCAGGAACTGAAGCACTCATTCCTAGCTTATGCAATGCCAGTTCACAACGCAAAGTATGAGCATTTTAATTGCATGCAGAATCACTGAGATTATACAATTCATATTTTATAATGTGTGACTGCCTATGCATCTCATTCTTACAAGAACAGTGTGAATATTGCATAAAACTAACTCGGCAGCTTTGATCTCTTTTCTTGATAGGTGTGTGTTCCCACTTATACTCTATTGGAGGTTAGGGAGGAGCCAAATCACAGACACATACATGTCAAGTGGAGGTGTGTTGCGGAGAATGAAGCAGGTAAGAAAGAGAATTATGATGGGAATCTCTGTTAGTTCATATAAGAAGAGAAGGACTCCGTTGACCTTTAAATGGAGATCTGGAGGACATGAGGGATTGAGCCCAGAGCTTTCTAAGGAAAAAAAAATGTTCTAGGCTTCAGAATGAATAACAGATATACACATGGAAAGGCTGTGCCGTGGGAGATGCCTTAACAAAGTGAAATCAGAAGAGGTCAGAACAGTGGAGTTCCTGGCATCCCACAAAGGGCCTCGAATTCCCAGCATGAACTGCAGTAGAGATCAACACTTCCAAGTTGCTCATGAATTGATGAATGGCTTCACCTGGGACTGCAGGAGCTTTGGCCTCTTCTCTTCCCTACAGACTAGCCACTACCTTGAATTCTCTGGTCCCACCTCCTACTCTAGCTACTGTCTGTCTGTCTGTCTAGTTCTAAGCAGGCAATGTCTGGTTTAATTCATTTGTATTAAAAGGTGCCGTGGGTTTACATTGGGTACTTCTCGATTCTTGTCCCTGGATTTCTCTGATGCTGGCTTGGACATCCAATGAGCCAGAAGCATGTTTGTTACTCACTCATGCACAGCTCCCAAGTCTGGTGAATTGACACTGGGGAAATACCATAAAACAATGGTATGGGGCACCTCAGAAGGCCTCAAAGAGATGCTGAGCACTGGTGACCCACAGTGGCTAACTTGGTATAAATGGCACCTTGGTATGGCTTCTCCATTCTCACCCCCCCTCCCCCACTGTTCTCATCCCTTATTTTGTTCTCCACAAATTACTTGCAAACAAACTTTTACTTTGGATCCCACTTTGGGGAGTGGAGAGGGAAATGTAGGTGAGAATTAAAGACATCCCATCCAAGCGATCGCCCTCATCCTGTTGATTGTGCACAGGTCTTTCATTTCTTTTATTCCTGTTCTTGGTCCTGAGTTCAGAAGTCTTCACCTCTCGTCTGTGCTACAGTTAATTGTATTTGAAACGTCTCTTTTAGCCTGGCCTTTACTTTTTAATTGTTTTGTTTTTGTTTTTGAGACAGGATCTTTGTACTCCTAGCTGACCTCAAACTCTCTCTTTGTAGATCAGACAGGCCTCAAACCTGTGGTGAACTTCCTCCCCCTGTCTCCTGAGTACGGATATTATGGATGTGTGACACCATACAGACCCTCTCTTCATTTTTACTTGACCCATTATTTCCCTAGTAGTATCACCTACTTTCTACTGTCAGAGTGAGCATCTCTAAACACCACTTGATTTGGGGAGGTAGCTGCTCAAAATAAAATCCAAAGTCCCTAGTGTAATATCAGTGACCACAGTCCAACTCTGACTTCCTATCACTTTCCCAAATACCTCTGACCACACTGGAGCTTTCGTTTCTCAGCTCTTCCCTCTGGTGGTTTCCCTCAAAGCCATTCTTTCAACCAACCTTTCTGTTCAGACTAGTTCAGCTCACACTAGTTTCTGTTGACCAAGAGGACGAGGAACAGGTGATAACATTGAAGATGAGAGTGTGGTGTACAGGGCATTCCTGTGTGAACACTGTCCCATGCATGTATTTTTAGCCAGTCTGATTCAGTGTAAGGGTTTGAAGCTTTTCCCCCAGGGTAGAACTATTGCTTTGCGTTTAGTGAAGAGAAAAGAAAATTTGCTTTTTCAGAACTCGACATTGTCTTGTAGTAAAATAAAGTCCCGAGTGGAGAAAATGTAAGAAAAGCCTTTTAATTGAGATATTATTTATAATGGCTAATGTCTGAATAAAGTCAGAGCATTACACATCGGCACCTTTTAAATGGATGGTAATGGATCAGATAGTTCCTACTTAGCATCCCCAGCTGAGATAGAAAAGTGTTCACCTTTCCTCCAAGGAGCTTCCAGGAGAAGCTTGCATATTTGTTTTGATTGGTTATAGATAATAGGCATGCAAAGAGGTTTGTCTTTCTGAGTCTCATTTTCCACCTACATATTCAGTGCCTTCTGGACTCGAGGCCTTGGAATTCTTTCCACCTTTTCTGGTTGTGCTCACAGGGCCACTGAACACAGCATGCAAGATGGCAGTGCAGGACAGGGCCAGACCCATGGGCACATAGAGCTGAGTTGATATTCAGTATATGAGATTTGGCAGTTTGGCCTCCCTGGCTCACAGTTACAGTGCTTTATTTTGTCTATCTGTCTGTCTATCATATATCTGTCTATCTATCTATCTATCTATCTATCTATCTATCTATCTATCATCTATCTATCTGTTTATCTATCTATCTATCTATCTATCATCTACCTTTGTGCTATGCATCAAGCACTTGCTAGGCGAGTGTTCTGTCACATAGCTATAACCTTAGTGCCACATGGTTTGTTTTGTTTGTTTGTTTTGTTTCAGGGGGGTTATAATTCTGCCATGATTCAGATGTACAAAGTGAGTGGCTGCTTGAGATAGAATTGGTTTTTGGATAACCTTGTTCAACTAATGAGGCACAGCTAAGTAGCTCATTCTAAACCCTCTTGTGCAACTCCTAGAATTTGTAATCTCAGCCACACCTGGGTATCACACATTGTCTGTTCTTCTCAGTGTGAGCAGCTTCTTCCTTTTAGACTAATTCCCCACGCTAGAGCTTTTCTTTACTTCTCCTCATTAAATTACTTTCTTATAGTTCCATAAAAAGTTGCCACAACCTCAACAACTTAAAAAGGGTAGGAATACACTCTCACAGTCCTTATGTCAGATGCTGAAATCAAGTCGCCAGCAGGGCTGTGACTCCTTCAAAGGCTCAAGGGCAGACGGGCCGGTCTCTACTTCTAGGAAATCTCACTAATTTTCCCCATCTTCTAGCCCTTTTCTCTGTGTGTGATTGTCTTTTGTGCCCTTTGATTAGAACCCTCTCGCTTGGATTAAGTGTCCATCCCAATCAAAACAATATCATTTCAACCTTTACCTTGATTATACCCAAAAAGACTAATTTTGCACCGGCTTACCTTCTGAGGTTGGGGAAGGGAAACTAAACACGCTCACCTAGACTTCAAGGCAAGCGTGTCAGCTTCTCTCGTCAGCTGCCTTTCCTCCTTTACAGCTCCCCATTCCTCTTTTCTTAATTAACTCCCTTAGGGCTGATTCATAATTTATGTGCACAAGACCTGGCAATTTTTAAAAGCATATGCAAGGTAAGCACATAAAAATTAGAATTTTTCACAGAGGTAAATGCAAAGTCAGGGAAGGAGGGGCGGAGGAACTGCCACGGTCACATACAAATCTGACGGTGTGTTTGTAATGTGTCCTCAGTTCACTGGAAAGTTCCTAAAGAAGACTCATTGCTTTCAGGTTCCTAGCACAGGGGATGCTCAGAAAGAGTTCTGGATAGATGATTGAAATTCTCACTTGTTAATCATGTTCTAACTAGATCATCAACCTTGATAAGAGTGGAC
Organism: Arvicanthis niloticus; assembly: GCF_011762505.2. NCBI lineage: Eukaryota > Metazoa > Chordata > Mammalia > Rodentia > Muridae > Arvicanthis > Arvicanthis niloticus. Next base: position 47,012,643 of record NC_047667.1, on the reverse strand, counting down.
CAGACTGATGCCAGTCTCGCCTTGTTGTTTTTGGCTTTCTCCCTCAGTTCCCACCTATGTCGATAGAATCTGCTAGCTTGATATTTTAGAAGTGCCCTCTGTCTCTTTGCACAATGGCAAAAATCACACAATGATAGAGGGCAACCTACGTGTTTTGTCACTTTCAGAGAAAGACCTGAGCAAAGGTATCCTTGGGAGGTTAATAGGGGTAGTGAGGCTTTATGAGCCCTCTCCTCTGCTCCGAAGCAGAGCTGTCAGATATGTATCTGTCCCTCTGATAAGAACACAAAGTCCAGAAGTCAGAGATGAGACTCTCAGCTTGGCGTTCCTCAGATCAAGTGCTCTGTCCTGCCCAGGGCCAGCACCAACAAGCCTTGTACAGTGTACAGTGTTGATGTTCATAAGCCTTCACCAGCTGGCTGAAAGCCCAGCAGATGTGCTCTCTGGGAAATCCTCTAACGCAATGGTTCTCAGCCTTCCTAACACTGCAACCCTTTAATACTGCTCCTCATGTTGTGGTGACCCCCAACCATAACATTATTTTCAATGCTACTTCATAACTGTAATTTTGTTACCGTTATAAATTGTAATGTAAGTATCTGTGTTTTCTGATGGTCTTAGGTGACCCCTGTGACAGGATCATTTTACCCCCCTCCTCCCGCAAAGGGGTGGAGATCCACAGATTGAGAACCTCTGCTCTAGCGTACATAAGGGAGCTCAGAGAGACAGGGGTACTAGGTCTTCCTGGCCTTTGTGAGTTCCGGATCACCTCAGTGGAGTTGCTGCAGAGAACTGCGGTGTTCCCTCTGCTGCCCCTCCCTGAGATGGACCTGACTGTCAGACTGGTTCCAACACTTGCTTCTGCCTCTGCAGATGTGTGGGTGACTCTTCTTACCAAAAGAAAGTTGACATTTGGAGCTTTTGACTCTGACTCAGTGTCCTTCCAGGCACTCTCTGCCAGCTGCTTGTGGTTCAGTCTGAACAGAATGTTTTGTGTGGTTTCAGAGTGAAGGCCACACCCATTTCCTTTTGCAATGTCCACAATGGGTTTTCACTTGAAGGAATACACATCTGATAGGAAAGCAGCTTTTTCTTTTTTTCCACATCATCTTTTCCCCTCCTTTTCTTTCTCTGCTTCCTAGTTCCTCTAATCCCAAACCTAACTGATGAAAAGGCAAATTGTTAGAATTTAATGTAAACACATTCCTTTTGGTAGCTATGAGGACAAAACTACCATAGAGCCATAAGTTAGTGACACCTGGAGGTAGAAAACATGTGCAAAGCCATAGGGAGATGTCCCCATTCCTGTACTTGAAGATCCATCACTCATGTGACCTGTCAGCCCCAGAGCAGTAGGACAGTAGATCGTGTATATCATACCCATGGCCCACACTGGGGCCTGGAAAAGAGCAAGGGGACAGAATGTCTACTTTATATTTCATTTTTATCAAAGATACGTTCTCCACAGCTTTCTCTCTGGGCCTGATCTTAAAACACTTAAAGAAATTCTTGAGTTTTACTCCCCCCATCTCTGGGCTTGTTTCTATTGGTGTAATAGAACTGTTCCAGTATTGCCTGGTCTCTTGTATCTAGCAATTCTAAATAAAACCTGGTGAATCTGCATCTTGACTCATTTTAGAAAAGGAAACTGAATTGTATGTCGAGACACTTTTGTCCTGTGCTCTGTGCCTCGGTAGAGGTCTAACCTTATCTTCTGATGCTCCTTGCTGATTGTTTTCTGTCTCATCTCCAAGAATCGAGCTATTCCAGCAGTCTCGAATGTCATGGGCCTTCCATACATGGAAGCTGCCCAGCCTTCCATGGAGCCCCTTTGATTGAATAAGTTGCAAGACTGAGCTCTGCTTGCTGGGCTTTGAGGTCTCCACTTGAGAGTCTGATTTGTCTTCTTTGGATGCAGTTCATTCTGAGTGCACACTCTCAGCATCTCTGCTGTACGTAAGGGAAGGAGGGGAGGAAAAACCAACAGCAGTAAACACTTCAATGGTTCCACCTCCACAGGATACAAGTTATGGGGTCTCAGTGTTCATTAACATTTTATGTAGTATTGAGAAATAAATATACAGCATGTTCCTTAAAAGATACACAGAGATTACGAGCAATCATTAATTCATTTAATTCTTTCATAGAAGTAGAGGGTAATGCTTTATTCATTTTGACTCCTTTCTATAAGAATGCTGCTTTGTCTTTACCTCTAGAATGTGAAGTCTGTAAGAGCTGAGCCAGTGGTGGCAACGACTTTTCCTTGTTCAGTTCTATACCTCCACCTTACGGATCAATTTCTACCCCATAATATGTACTCAATATATCTTTGGGAACAAAGTCGGATTGTATTTGCTGTAATCTTACACATTATGCTGGTCGGTGAGGTAGAAACTGTCATCCCTTTATACACTTGGAGTCAATCCTTGAGGTTTGATGTCAGACTGTCTCCCACTCTTGTTTCATTTGGGATTGTGTACACCGTCCCGTCCCCCGTCCCCCCCCGTCCCCCCCCTGCTCCTCTGTGAGGAAACCAAAGGGTCTGCTTGAGCAGAAGAACACTTGCCATATGAAGCAGAATGGTGACACAGCTGGAAAAGTTGATGTCATGAAAATGAGAGACCAAGCTCACCCATGTGGGTTCTTCCCTGCTGAGCCCATCTGTCTGTGTGGGCCATCCATAGGTACCATGAAGGGGTAAACTTTATCCCTTATAGTAATAGACTGGGTTCTGATTATGGTTGCCCTGAATGCTGGGAAAGTGCAAGGGCAGCTGGCATCTGTCCTTGCTAATGATCTTATTTAGATAAATACACCGTTGTAATCTTTGTTGCCTCTAAGAAAATCTAGACTGCTCAGATTACACACGTTGGTTTGCTGATCTTTCTGTGCCCCAATGAGGCCAAAATTTTATTAGCTCCATTTTCCAGATGGTGAGACCCAAGCAAACATATTAACTTAATGCCGGGAAAGCTAACCCTGACATTGCATTTTCCCTCTTACTCCCCAGGCCTGCCAACTTGTCTTTATTATCTGATGGGGTAATGATGAGTTCTGTGATCCTAACATTATTTTCTTAACAACATATATTCACTTGGGCAACACAAACAACAATAAGCACTTTTGAATGCAGGACCCATCACTTTCTACTAAGAGACAGAGGGAAGTTGGGGAAAAATGAACTGGTAAAATTACTGAGCTTAAAAGGGCGTTTGATTTTAATAGTTACTGACCTCTGACCTGCATGTTGGGACAGAATTCAAGCCATCTTTACCCTTAATTTTCAGCTTCAAGTGTGGGCTGCAGCCTGAGAGGCAGGCTCTGAGGCTGACCATCTTAGCTCTGCTGTTTACTTACCTAGTGTGTTGAGTGCCCATGTGAAGTGCTCCTCACCATGCCGGGGTATTGTGAGGATTAAAGAATTGAGTACATTTCATACTTAGAGCAGCTGTTGCACCATGAGTGTCCAATAACTGTTTTAGGATGGTCACAAAGACAATGATTTCTCTCTTAACTGCAGGCCACAGGGATCCTTTCTTAAAAAGTTGTCTCCCTGCACAAAATGACAATTTTTATGTCTAATTGATGTCTCATTTACCAGATGTTATTCAAAAATGAAACTCTCCAGGCATTCCCAGAAAATAAGAGTAAGATTTAAGAGGAATGGTCCACGGAGAGATACAGTAACCAGTTCTTAAATTAATTAAAAATCTTTAGTATGAGTCTGTCAGATGCAAACCATTGCTTAGGAGACATATACTAGGTACCTGGGCATTTACACATAGAAACAATATTATTTTCTGACCTCAAAACACATATTTATTTCTATCTTAGCCAGGAGGCATTGCTACATCCTCAGGAAGAGTTAGTTTTCTCTTAGAACACTTCTGGCACTAATGCCACTCAAGCGTGTGTGTGTGTGTGTGTGTGTGTGTGTGTGTGTGTGTGTGTGTGTGTGTACAAGTATGTGTTTGCATGGGGGTGTACACAGGTATGTGGAAGCTGAAAGACAACATCTGCCTATCTTCAGAAATGCTGTCCACTTCCTTTGAAAGAAGATCACTCACTTGCCAGTTAGTCTGTCTGTCTGGTTAGCTAGCACAGAGATCCTTCTGCCTCCTCCTCTCAGAGAAGGAACTACAAGCATGTGCCTCCATGCTTAGTCTTTTCACTTGGGTTTAGGGAATTATACTCAGGTCCTTTTACTAATGAGGTGGTTCTTTATCAAGGATACCTCCCCTCCAGCCTGTATGTTATACAGTAAATTATGAGCCTGGGTGCTCAGAGTCAGTTCTTTCTCATCTGTAGCTTTACTAGCTACACTAGTAGTAGAAGCTAGCTTAACTAGCCTTACTAGCTAAGACAGAGCCTATCTCCACTGTGTAGCTCCCATTCTCCATAGAATTGGTTCCCTAAGCCTTACACCTCACTTTTGGATTCACTATTAAATGTGACTCCTATATGAGCCCTGTCCCCTGTGACCTTCCTATGGGTAGTTTTGCCTCTTCCACACCACTGAGCACACTGGTCATCACCAGTGAGCTAAGAGAAAAAGAGGAGCTTTCCTCTTTAACATGAGGCATCTTGAGGCAGTCTAAAAGGCTAAGCTCAGGTTTCCTAGTCTTTCAAAATCTAGAGACGGTCTCTCTCCTCTCCAAAAGATTCCCCTGCCTAGTAACACTGCTTCCATAGAGAAGAATGATCCAGTACAAAGTTAAATTGAGGTCTAGAGGAAAGATTGGCCATAGTTTCGATCAAAGAACTTTTTGATCAACTACACTTATCTTCCCCTTTCTTTCCTCAAACTTTCCAGGACCAGTCATTTCCTGACGGTGGCAGATCTGCCCAGCTCATCTCTCAGTAGAGTTCTGTAGCCTCGGACTTTGTCCAGGAACTTTAAGATTTTCTGAAAGTGACCATACAGTATATGCCTTCAAAGTGTCTGAGCCAGTGCATTCTCCTGAAGATGACTGTGAACACCCAGCCATCTGTCAGCCACCTGTCTGCCAGTCTGAATCACTGTCCATCTCCTAGACCACAGAACAGATCATCCTGATGCGACATACATACTCCCAAACACATGCCATCTACCAAGATGTCACTGCATACCTTACTGCACAGTCAGACTCACATATTCACCATGGACCCTGAAGCCTCCTGCAAAGATACAGCTCATCTCTCTCCCCTGCTGTGGTTATGCTTAACCATGTCCTTCATGTGTAATTACTTTTGAAGCATAGCTTTAAACTTCTCCCAAAACCACAGTGGCATGGTAGAAGGTAGGGCTGCCAACATTTAAAAGAGTCAGGATGTCTGCCCTCTCCTTGCCTTGGGCCATTTTCTTTGTTTGTGGGACATTGTAATGGAAAGGTGAACAGACATTTTTCTGCTCTTGTCTGATGGCTTCTCTGGAATATAAACCCAAAATCCCAGGATTCACTGTGGCGCCAAGACTCCATGACAGAGGCTCCTCTCAGAGGCTGTGGGATAAGCTGCAATTGGTTTTGGACTTGGCTAGACCAGCAGGATTCTTGGGGAGCCTGTCATTGTCACTGGCAACATGCTTATAAGAACTAAGCAAAAGTAATGACAGCCCTTGAAATTCTGGGTTTCCCTCTCCAGCTTTAAGTCAGTGGTGCTTTGGATTACATGGCATATGTCAGAGGCAAATATATTTACTCTCTTTAAAATTTTTATTCATTTGTTTTTATGTGTATAAGTGGTTTTGCCTGCATGTATGTTTGTGCACCACGTGTATGCTTGGTGCCCACAGAAGCCAGAAGAGGGTGTTGGATCCCCTGGACCTGGAATTATAGATGGTTTCTGACCTGTCCCGTGGGTGCTGGAGATTGACCCCAGGTCTTATGGAAGAGCTGAGGGTGTTGGGAGCTGCTGAACCCTCTTTCCAACCCCATGATCCGGGCACTTAAATGACCCATTTTGCTTCTAAATTCTCCTGCAGGGTTAGGAGGCTCAGCTCACAAAATCCAGCACATGTACAATTACTTTTACCACTGATCACAGAGTGGGTGATTTCTTTGTTTGACGTTTAGTGACCTCCAAAATCTGGCCCTGATTTACCGTTTCAACAAGCCACTTCCTTGTTTTAACTCTTGCTTTGATCAAAATACCTCTTTTATCTTTATATGATTTCTCAACATTGTAATCTTTCTAACAGTGTGCTCCCAGACTCTTCTTTCTTTTTGGTTGTTCTGTCCGGTTTTTCTTTTCTTATCTTCTGACTGTTCTTGTGCATTCTGATAGCTTCAGCTGCTACTGCTACATCTGCATGTCTGTCTCTATTCACACATCTCTCCTGAACTTCAACTTCTTTGCAACTTCAGATCCTTAGCACTGCATTGGGTATTTTGAGTGTATCAGTGGACACCTCAAACTGAATTCCAAGACTGAACTGACTTTTGTCCTGGAGTCTCATCTACTGGCAGTACTTGTAGCTCAAGTGAATTAGTCCTAAGGGGGAGCCTGGGATTTGCCACACATCTCAGGAGCCCTTGTTCCGGTTGTTCAGGACCCACATGAAGACCAAGCTGCACATCTGTTACATATGTGTGGAGAGGCCAAGGTCCAGCCTGTGTATGTTTTTTGGGTGGTAGTTCAGACTCTGAGAGCCCCGAGGGTCCAGGTTGGTTGACTCTGTTGGTCTTCCTCTGGAGTTCCTATTCCCTTAGGGGCTGCAACCCTTTCTCCTATTCTTCCATAAGAGTCCCAAGCTCCATCCACTGTTTGACTGTGCATGTATACCTTTATCTGAGTCAGTCAAAAGCAAGTCTGTCTGCAAGCATAACAGAGTATCATTAATAGTCTCAGGGATTGATGCTTGCTCATGGGGTGAGTCTCAAGTTGAGCAGGTTATTGGTTGGCCATTCCCCCAGTCTCTGCTCCACCCCCCGATCCCTGCATTTCTTGTAGACAGGATAACTTTTGGGTGGAAAGTTTTGTGGGTGGGTTGGTGTCCCTATTGCTCCACTGGGGTTCCTGCCTGGCCACAGGAGGCAGCCTCTTCAATGCAGCAAGTCACAGCTAAGGATTCTTAGCTGTGATTCTCGGGTGCCTCCCCAATCCCAAGTCTCTATCGCTTCCTGGAGATGCTCCCTACCTCCCTCTCAACCCCCAACCCCCATCAGTTGCAGATTTCCATTCATTCTCATGGCCATTCCCCATCCCCTCCCCACTGCACCCCCTCTCCCACCCAGTTCTCTCCCTCCATCTGCCTTCCACAACCATTCCATTCCTCCTTCCAAGTGAGACTCAAGCATCCTTGCTTGTGCCCTTCTTCCTGTCCAGCCTCCTTGGGTCTGTGGAGTGTAGCATGGGCATTCAGTATTTTATACATACCATGCATTCCCTTTTGGGACTCAGGATGACATTCTCAAGATCCATCCATTTCCCTTTAAAATTCAAGATGTCTTTGTTAGGAAATCTTTTTTAAAGCCGTGCTTGCATTTAATCCGTTAGCAATCTCTAGCAGTTCCCCCTAGAGAATGTGCCCTCACTTCTGCTTTTTGTCAAAAAGATACAAGTAGTTACAAGGATATATAGATTCTATACCATATCCTCTCCATGTTCTTTTCCCTCCCCCATCACTCTTCCTCCATCTTCAGTTTGGCACCTTCCCTGCCTCACACATATCTCCATAACTACGTCTTCACTGATATACCTATCTCCAGACTCATGCCCTTTAAGGCTGTCATTAATTCATTCCAACAGTGTTTGTATGGCAGTGACAACTGTGAACAAGGCAGGTATGCTGCCTGCCCTAGTGGGGCTTCCATTCTGGTAAGATGGACAGGCTTCATGTACTTGTAACCATGTCGACTGAGAGGAGGAGCCCGGGTGAGGGAAGATGTGGAATCCTGATCAGGTAACTGCCCCATCGTAAATTGGAGCATGAACTTCCTACACAGCTCTGGGTCTGATCTTTCTGCCTTCTTTCTTGAGACTTTTTTTTTCTCCTTTGAGAAATGTAATGTATACTCACCGTGGGATATTTGAAAATACTGAGATACAAGAAAAACAACAAACAAAACAAACATATACTTAGAGTCTCGCCGTCTCTCAACACTGAGGTGTAAACCCTTTCAGCTGTCTACACATTTTCAAAATGATATTCCCCATCATCTAAGTGAAGTAAACCAGGCTGAGAAAGGCAAATATTGCATGTTTTCCTTCATATGTAGAAAATATATCTGTGTCAGTGTGTGCGTGCGCGCATGTGTGTGTGTGTGATGTATAAGTAGAAGAAAGTCTATAGGAGGGGTAGAAAATGGCCAATAGAGAGAGGAGGTGAGGAAGAGATAAAATATTACATATTTACTCTTATAAACAGAATCTAGAGTTTATATATGACAAAATAAAAACATAAGGAGACTTTAGAAGGGGAGGGAGACTCGTGAGAGGGTCGAGGAGGAATGAGGTTAGAGAAATATAACCAAAGTGCAGTGACGTATGTATGTGGAGTGTCAGCATGAAAACTAATATTCTGTGTGCTAATTAGAAATTAATTTAAAAATCTTCCTACATTAAAAATATAATATGTTTTGATTTTACCTTCTGTAGCTTCCTGTGGTCTGAAATCTCACACTCCCATCCCAATGTTTAGCAGTAGATATTAAATAGGGCACTAAAGGTTCCAACTCATGTGACACATCTGTATTTAAGCACAGGTTATACTACTTAAGTCCTCAGTAAAGATAAGCTGCTTTAGAATGTTGTTTTTCTATGCTTACACTTAAAAGTCTGTGGTGCTAAAATATCTACTGATAACATCATGTCATCGTCTCAATGCCACTGTTCATTTATTTATTTTAATTACATTATTATTATTACGCGTGTGTGTGAGTGAGAGTGTGTGTGTGTGTGTGTGTGTGTACCACTGCATGTGTGTGAAGCTCAGAGGGCAAACCACAGGAGTCTTTCTCCTTTGAACATGGGGGTCTGGGTTTGAATTTAGAATTCAGGCAGTCAGGCTTGACAGTCTTTAACTTCCTGAGCCATGTGACCAGCCTTCCCTCTCTTACTTGGGTGGCTGAAACCCTCTGCAGTGAGGCTCCTGTTTTGAAACTGGTTATGAAAAGCTGCTTTTGCTGAGAAGCCTCAAATTCAAACTTAGACCTTTCCCTTTGCCTCTTGGGTTATCAATTTTTTCTTCACTTGCAAAATTAATGCATTTAATAGGAATGCAGAGTCTATGAAAGGTTTGTACTATACACCTATAGGAAGAGTGGAATTATATATTTTGACCAGTTGTGACTCCCTGGGATGGTCTCTGCTGTAAAAAGAAGTTGGGTTTTTTTTGTTTGTTTGTTTGTTTTTGTTTTTGTCTTTTTTGATTAAGGGTGGGGGCTACAATTAGTAGTTGTGGATATAAAGATAGGTATTTGGAAACTATAGTGCTCTATAACGGTTTAGTTAGAGGGCAGTAGTTGGTCCGCCTCTAGGATCCTTGGTCTTACCAGCTACAGGTAGTGGTTATGTTTCTATCATGCCTGTAATGAATTCCTTCCTATGAGCAGGCCGTAAGTCTAATTAGGAAGGCTATTCTTTATGACACGGTCTGAGTGCTGCTATTGTTCCCTTTAGAACATCTTGCTATTCTGGTCATTGTTGATGTTCACAGATGTTACAGCTGGGGAGGACTATTGATTGCTTTGCTCCCTTAGCAGTTTGCATGGCTCCTTCTGGTACCCTGAGAGCTTGTCCTTAAGGAGAATGCTTCCACATCTGTTCCAGCTCAATTCTCAGTCCTCTGTCGGAAGCAAGTAGTGTCTGCAGGAACAGGGCTCTACAGTAACAGGAGTCTATCTTCAATTTCTGGGTGACAACCAAGGGCCATGGCAATAACCTATAATTTTTTTGGGGGGGGCGGTTGTTTCTCTTGGACTCCTCTGACCAACAGCTTAAAAGGAGGTTGTGTCCTGTCCCAGCTGATCTATCTACGACATAGCCTCTATCCCTAAGGCTGAGGGAATGTTGTAGAAGAGGGGACAGAAAGACTTTTATAAGAGCCAGAAGACTGGGATAGAACATCTGTTGAGACATGGTGTCTTCTATCTATGACAAGGCGGCTATATGCAGGAAGTCTCAACAATATGGTTGCCTACACAGGCTTAAAAAATGACAACGCCAATTGACATGCCAATATTGATGGGGAATTCTCACAAGGCTTCACCTCTAGAAGAAGAGCTACAGGACTGGTGGTTTCTAGGAGACGAAGAACCAGTCTTCACTGTGGATTAGCCCCCTGATAGTTTAGCCAAACACATATGAGCAACACAAAGTGATCTCAGCAGGCTGTATATATACATCATATAATATATATATATATATATCTGCAATCAAGAGATAAAAGATGATGAATTTGAGAAGGAATTGAAGGGACACAGGAAGAATTAGAGGAAGGAGGAAGGAAATATGCAAATACAGCACTCAGTATAGAATCCTGAAAAAATGAATGAAAGAGTTTGAATTATGGACAAAGACCTTTCCCAGGCCCAGAAAAGGTGGCAAACCTACATCACCAACTCATTCACATCAATTATTTTCTTTTAGAATGCAAAAACTCTTAAATGATATTTTTTCTCTTCCAAGACTTAAATTTTAAAAACAACCAACCAACCAAACAAACAATAAGCCCGTTGGACACACCCAGGCACCCAAGTCTAAATCCTCACCCCTACTCTCCATCCCTAAAAAGGACCCTAAAAGGCTGATTTTACTGTTTACAGTTAAATTTACACATATTCGGGTCTTTATAAGATGACCATGGGTTCAATGGGGAAGAAACTAAATAGCCCTTTCTTTGCCTAAACTGAATGTAAATCCACTTTTCCTTTATTAGTGTCTGTTTCCTAACTTTCTAAAAATATAAAACCATGCAGTGGGCTTAATGAATCTAAAGGCCCAGTAACACTTCTACCAATGAGAGACACTCATCTGAGCTTTGGAGTGAGGCGGGAGGCAGAAGAGTGTCATTGGTCCCCTGGCTTTGGAGGTACATGTGAGGCATGGTGTTCCTCTGAACTTGCTGCTTTGATGCCACAGGCCACTGGGATCAACAGTGACTGCCTGCAACTCCGGAATCTCAGGGTTTCCTGAAAGGTAGAGGCAGATCTGAGTGCTGGCCTTTGGACCCCGTTGTCTTTGATCTGTGCTTTAGCTCTCCCGTGTCTCCCAATGGTTTTCTACATCCTGGCGGAGCTAGGGCTGACTCTTCTGCCTTTCATACCTTTGCACCTGGTTTGGTTTCTGAATCTATGGCTGCTAAGACAGGCAGCAGCCTTCAGTACTTCATTACTTTAGGCAAGACATCTTATTCTGTGAACAGAGCTGTAATTTTTAGTGATTTAACTTTCTCCTGTACAGTGGTTTATTGAGGATGCATGGAGTTACACAAATACAAGTGAAGATTACAAGACAGGAGAGTATCTGGTAGTAACTCAGCACCATCACCATGAGAAGAATTCCAGAGCCCCTGGTGTCTATTGTGTTTGTAGCTGCATGAAGACTTGCTTGATGGAGTCATTTTTAGGTGAGGCTGTTCCTCACTCCATATTCTGCAAAATGGTAGTTTTTTCAGGCCGTATCTTGTCTCAAGAGACTCCTTTTAGTGAGGAGGTTTTAAAAATTATTTTATGTGTATGAATTTTTTGTATGTCTGTACCACATGCATGGTTGGTGCCTAGAGAAGTCAGAAAAGCATATCAGATACCTTGGAACTGGAGTTGCAGATGGTTTTGCAAGCCATCATCTAGGTGATGAGAATTAAACCCTGGCTCTCTGCAAGAACAAAAAATACTCTTAACCACGGAGCCAGCTCTCCAGCTGTACAAGCAGCTTTTGACTCCATTTCGAGTACAAACAGTGAGACAGGATAACTGTATGTTGGTGGGCACACAAACAGCACAGGCACTCCCTGCCAGGTGCAGACTGATAAATGATTTATTTCCCAAAGTAAGTAGTACCACAGTATAAATCTATCAAGGTAAACTAGGACCACATGAGCACATGGGTATATTGAAATAATTTCAGGAAAATGGTGCCCAAGAACTTACAAATACACCAGACTACAGAAAGACTACAAGTCCCTCATCTAGACCCCATAAAGAGGAAGACATCTGACATCGACACTGGACACTGTCAAAGCAATGTCACTGGTGTACACATCAAGAGACTGGCAGTCCTGACTAGCCCAGGGCCTTCAGTCCAGCTTAGGCCCCTCAGATGACACTGCCTAGTCAAATTGCCACCTGGCTATGCACCTGCTCACCTGTCTGGACATGTCTGTTCATCTGCCCACTCATCATCTGCAGGCTTCTCAGCTCTGCACCTACTTCTGTTGCTTGACTCAACCCTGGGGCCCAAAACTCTGTGTTTGTAGTTGTAAAAAGAAGAAACCAACCTCAGTACTACTGCTACATCAGTGTCTCTTGATTTCAGTTTCAGACTTTGGAATATTTCAGATCAGAGACTTTGAGATTAGCGAGACTCACTCAGTGATGTCTCTGGTAACATTCTGAATTTAAAGGCAATTCTGAAGCATTTCTACTGCAAACGTTTCAGGTCTGCACTACAGGCTGAAAAACTTTCACAATACAAGTTTTTTTTTTTCTCTCTCACAGATTTACAGGGCTCAGGGTCGACTTCTTTTGAGGCTCTTTCTGTAGTGTTCCGATGGCCAGCTGCCCTCTTGCTGTGACTGTACACCCTTCCCTATGTTTATCTTTACCTTACTTTCCTTTTCTTATAAGGACACCAGTTATGTTTGATTAGAACGTACCCCAATAACCTATTCAAATTAGTTATCTCTTCGAAGACCTTGTCTCCAAATACAGTGACATTCTTCAGTACTTAGAGTTGGACTTCAACATATAGGTGTGGGGAGCCCACGACATTTTCTGAATTGAACTACAAAGGGACACCTACTCCCAACAGTCCTAGTAAGGTTTTTCTCATAGAACTGAGCAGCTTGAAGATTGAGATGGTGGGACAGACCTAATAGAACATATAGACTTAGTATAGGACAGAATAGTTTAGGCATTGTTGGATGCAAATAGACCAATAGACCAGAGTAGAGAATGGAAGGCTAAGCTATGTGTGTATGGAACCTTGGAAAAGGAAAGGGGATGGGAAATACCAGAGGAGCAAATACATATTTTTCTTTACAGATGTCCAGTTCTTTTAGCATCATTTATGGTCTCTAGATATCCATTTGGAAAAAGTACTGACTACTTTTTTTAAACCTTGGACAAAAATACGTTTCAGACATATAATAGTCCTACCCATGTTAAAATGAAATTTTAAACCCCTGTAGAACAATATAGCTGACTATCTTCATGACCTAAGGGTAGGAAAATGCTTCTTAAATAAGCCACAAACAGAACAAACCATAAAGGGAAATGATGATAAAGTTGAGCAAATTAAAATGAAAAACATCTGCATAATAAAATACCAGACAGAAAGGAACGGAGAAGTGCAAATAAGGAGACAAAGCCAGCAACATGAGAATATATTATGCTCCATGCAAACAAATTAGCATGAGCTGACACAAAAACCACCTTAAAATATAGTCATTAGTTTGCTAGCACTGGATATATGGGTTTAAATACCAGTTCAGTACGATGAGAAAAATCATTTCAAACTTGTTATTTTCAAAATTAAAATGTTAGAGTACATGGGAAAAAAATGTACATCAGAAAAGAGGTCGTAACTTAGCTTCATATAGACATGAAATAAAAATATAGAGAGTCAGGCATGGCGGCTCATATTTGTAATCCCAGCATGCTTGAAGCTAATGTGGGAAAATTTCCTTGAGTTCAAGGCCAGCCTGGGACACACAATGAATTCTAGGCCATCTTGGGCTACAAAGTGAGACCCTGTGGGGTTAAGAGAGATGCATTGGAATAATAACCCCATTCAGAACACTGTTTCTGGACGTGAATGTTCCAACGTGCATTAGTGCAAGTGCGTGGACGTCTGAGGTCAATTCTGAGTGTCACTCGTGCTGTCCCATCATGAAAAAGCAAGCAAACAAACCAACCAAACACAGGATCTCTCGCTGGCTTAGAATTCCCTGCGTTCATTGGCTGGCTGGCCACCCAATCCCAGGCTCTTCTGGTCTTTGCCGCGACAACTCTAGGATTACCAGCAGGTGGCACCAAACCTGACTTTTCTTTTTCCCACATTGGTTCTGGGGATTGAACCAAAGTCCTTGTGCTTGCCTGGCACACATATTATGGGACCGAGCTGCCCTCCAGCCCACAACGCTTCTCTCTCTGAGGAAAGGAAGTATGATGAATAAGACCGCACATGTAGAGACTTTAGTAGTGTTTGTATTTTACTTCTGAAGCTAGGCTGGGCATTAGTGCCTTTTGTTCCCTTCTCTGTGTCTTTCCACAGGCTTGAGATACTCTACACCTTTTAAAGGGGCCATCTTCAGCTTCAACATGTTGACAACGAATTTTTCTACTTTTCAATACTTTACAAATTTATACAGTAAGAGTTTTGATATCTGAAGACAAGGATGGATATGGGACAAGCTGGAGCTAGAGGCAGATGGGAGGAGGCTAGGGGTGGCAGTGTTTCAGTCTGCAGAGGTACCTATTGGGCTTCTGTCCCTCAGTCACACATGGAACTGCTCCTGTACCACAGATGGCCTAAGATGGGTGACCTCAGCACTTCCACAGGAAAATCATGTCATTACCGTGGCTTTGCCCTTATGTGGAATGGAACAGTTGCTATAGTGTGGCCTAGCTGTACAAAACAAAATGACAAACACTGGCTATTAGGGAGAATTAAGGTTGTCTTTTTCAAAAGCATGAACAGCATGGCCTTGGGAGGAACATTAGAGCTGGGAGCCTGGGACTCAGTGGATAAGAGAAACGATGGAATTTTCCTATTGTTACAGCTGTTAGTCATCTTCAGGGAAGAATAGTGGAGTCTCTCATTTTTAAATGTACATTCTTGAAGTTTGGTAGGTGTTGCTATACTTTGGTATAAAAGTTCCTTTTTTCCCTAAAACAAAATCAGAGGGCATTCCCAGTAGTGTTCAAATAATGATAAACAGGGAGCCTTGCAAAGGACAAAGGCTCTCTACTGAATCCCACACTGTAAATATTCCCACAGTGGCCTGATTTTTATGTGACATCTCTGAATGTGGCTCTTGAAAGCCGAGCGAGGCTGGCTTTGACACACTACTTCAAAGTTCCTTTCTAGCAGGATGGTGAGCCAGTGTCTTGGCCATAGAGAGGAAGACCAACAGGGTAGAGGAGACTCCTGCATCTACAGACTCCTCCCATTCCCTCTCAATTCAAAGCATTTAGCTTTCCTTGTTCTACCTAGAATACCAAAGCACTTCCTTCACAGACAAGCAGTTTTAGAAGATACCTAAACTCTGTTTTTGTTTAGAAAAGAAGTAGTGGTTTATTATCTTTCCCGAAGGCAGCAATGACCAGAACTGGTAACAAAATTTGCCTTATTTACAGCTCTTTACAAATCATCACCTGTCAAGGGGACAGGTATCTTTGCAAGGCTGGGGAAAGCTTTTAATCTGAATTGCTGTGCTGGGTAACCTGACCTGAGGACAGCTAACAAACATCCTGGCTCAATTTTCTTGTGAAGCAAAGACAGAAATGACCATAGATAATGAGATAGGAAAACCTCAAGGTAGGAAATCACCAAGATTGATTAATTCAGGGGATCAAGAATGCCATAAAGAATTCAGGTCCTCCCAAGTCATCCCCCTTTATCCTGTTTAGGGCCTTCCATAGCTAAAAGATGGCAGCCATGCCTCAGGCAACCATAACAACACTATCTAGCAAAAGAATTAAAACCATTTAAAAAAATAAATAAATTAGACCTTACAAAATAAAATAATAAATCTTTGGGCTCCAAAGAATGTTATCAAGAAAAAAACGATAATCCAATAAATGAGAGTGGATATTTGTAAGTTATTTTTCTATTAAGAGTTTAGAAGCCAGGCATGGTAGCACCCAAATCTGGAAAGGCTGAGGCAGGAATGTATTAGGTTCAAGGTCAGCCTGGGCTATGGAGCAAAACCATGAAAAAATAAAGACCAAAACAAAACCCTAGAATATTTAAAGAACATTTGTAATTCAACAATGAAAATACAAATAACAAATTTAAAATGGGCAAAGGATTTAAAACATAACTTTCTAAAGAACATATATTAACATTCAATTTACCCGAGTAATGTTCGGCATCATTAATCATTGCACAATGAAAAAGCTACAGGATTTCATTTCATATCCACTAGAGTGTCTAAAGTAATAATCAAAACAGACAGAAAATAGCAAGCACTGATAGGTCTTGTAAAAATTTGGAATGCTGATATGTTGCTGGTTGAATTATAAAATGGTACAGCTATTTTGAAAAACATAGATTAAAATATAGCCCAGAACAATTATATTCCAAGGTAGATAACCAAAATAGACAAAAATACATACCCACACAAAACTTTATACACAAATGTTCACATTTCCATGATTTGTAATAGCCCAAGTTGGAACTAGAGCAAGTATGCATTAACTAATTGATGGGCAAACAAAATGTGGTGATATATAATATAGTATACCGCATACAATATAATAAATAACATAATATAATAGCATTCAATCATAAGAAGGTTTGAAATTTTTATGTATGCTACAAGAACGAAACTTGACAACTCTGCTAAATTAAAAAAATTCAGACATAAAGAATATGTACGTCACGATTCCATTTGTATGAAGTATCCAGAAGCATAGGCAAATCCATAGAAACAACAGACTAGTCGCTGTGCTGGGCAGAAAGAAGGAGACACAATGCTAATGTGTTTGGGGTTTCTTCTGGGGTTCCTGACATGTTCTCAAATTAGCTAATGGTAATGGCCGGGCAGCCCTATGAGTGCACAATTGCTCCAAACCACTTATAGCACACGTTCAAAGATTAATGCAATAGTACATGAATTGTACCCCAGTTTTTTTAAAAAAAACATTTACATGACTATCGCATGGCTTTGGGGGAAACAGCACAAAAATGTCAATGGGATAGCAAACATTCTGTTTTGTAAAATTTGTAAAAGTGTTTTGTGATTGTGAATCTTACTCATTTTAGTTTATCCCTTCCTGACTCTTGGTCTTATGACTTAACTGGGTCTAGTGATTCTCAACCCAAATGGCACATTTTAGAACCACAAAGGGAGCTCGGACAGAGCATTGTGCCTGGCCTCCATCCAAGCCCAACTAGATTAGTCTCTGGTTTGCTACCCACAATGTGGCTGTCTAACTTGGTTAAGTCTCCCAGTGAGAGGGCTGGGGTACCAGCAAAGTGCTTGCCATGCACATCCTTGTAATCCTAGTGTAAGGGAAGTGGAGACAGAGAGATTCATGAAGCTTGCTGGCCAGCCTGGCCAAGTCAGTGAGCTGTGGGTCCTATTGAGAAACCTTGTCTCAAAAAACAAGGTGGTCGGCTGTTAAGGTATGAAGACTACTGGCTTCCAGAGACATACATACATGAATACACACACACACACACACACACACACACACACACACACACACACACCTTATAACCATTCCCATGTGTTCACAAGGCTTAGATAATTAAAGAGCATAGGCAACTCTGGGGAAAATTACATGGGACTATTTTAATGAACCCTTATGTTCTTCTTAAGCCATGTGATAATTTGTATGTGTTAAATTCTATTTGTTTAAAGTATTCATTTAAAAATGCCTATTTTCATTCATGTGTATGTGTTTTGGATGCCTGCCATGTGCCCGCAGAAACCAGGGTCCCGAAGAAGGTATAGGATTCCCTGAAGCTGGAGTCAATGCGGAGATTGAAACTGTGGTCCTCTGGAAGGGTGTCAACTCTTCTTATCCATGGAGCCATCTCTCTAACCCTTCAAGTACACATTTTGATAAATATTAGTAGATAAACAGTTCTGTAATAACGTCTATGGTCAATACACAGAGGATTTCCATATTCTACCCAAATTTCTGTGGTCCTTGGTAGTCTTTTTTTTTCTGCTATGTACTAGATATGCATTTGAGAATGTTAAACAACATTAGAAAGCAAGTCTTAAAAATATAGGTAAAAACAGGACAAAACTGCTATACAAAGAGTAAAAAGAAGCAAAAAATTTCATATACTGCAATGTTAACTTTTCCAGTCTTTATTGAACACGTTCATAGATACATGTATTTCTCCATGCATGTATTCATTTGCAGGAAAAACATTAGTGATTATCTCTGATGTTGAGAATTATAGGAAATATTAATTTTCTTCTTTCTATTTTCTGCATTTCCTATTTAGATTAGCAGTAAATTGCATTTATAATGAAAATAATAATATTTAGAAAATAGCAACCACGGTGCAAGTGATACACAAAGAGAGAGCTTCCTAAAGAAAGCTGTCATCCCCACTGGGTTCTAGAACCCTAGCTGTAAATCCAGTTCTCTGGCCTCACACACCTCAGGCTTGTGGCAAGTGTTATTGCCAAAAGAGATTAATAAGAAGATATTGACTTCCAGTGAGATGGCTATCAGAACATATTGGCCTAGGAAGAAAAAATATTGATGGGAAAAGAATCAAGGTCTTGCATTGCCTTGAAAAGAATAGGAAACCTTCCACTTTGCTGAATTCCACATTCTGTTCATTTTTACAGGCAATTGCACATTTCAAGACAAAGATTGCCCATCCTGGGAAATACTGTGAGAAGCTCAAATTTAGAGTTTACTAGGTAGGAAACAAGGAAGAAAAAGACAATCTTGTAGAAACAGAATAAGCATAATTTACAGAATGGGAGAGAGAATGTATGCCAAGAAATCTTGACAATAAAGTCTGTTCAGCTTTGGCTTCGGCTCTGTTGGGTTCAGTAGCACACTAGTTAAGACATTATACCTATAATATGAGATGGAGCATAGCCACCATCTCAAACAGGCCAGCTTCAAGTCTCCAAGCGAGACATAAGTGGTTTAGTCTCCCTCAAAGCCAGTGCATCAGTCTATTGTGTTTACGGTGAGTTCTTAGGACAAATACAATGGGGGAGATGACTGTAGCTGGAATGCTTTCTTCTACATACTTCTTAAATAAAAGAAGATGATATAATAACATATTGGTCTAGTCACTTGAACCAGAGATGTTTTTCCAGGTTCTTCTAGAATGAGCTGGGTTTTTTTTTTTTTTTAGTATTGCGAGACAAAATGATTTTATGTTGAAGTTATCTCCTAGTTGTGTGTATTGTAGTAGCAGTAGTAGTTTTGTGCTGTATTGTTGTTGTTGTTTGAGACCGGACACTATGTAGCCCATGCTGACTTTCATTGTGCACTATCCGCACTTCTGCCTTCTAATTGCTGGCATTACAAGTATGGGTCTTCAATCCCAGCTCTCGGGATAGGTTCCAATGTCATTTTTCCATTGTTACATTGAAACCATCTCTAAAATGTAGAAATTTCAAATAATCATTGCTTTCTAACTGTTCTGTGTTTGGTAGTTGGATTGAGCTGAGCTGGGATTGTCCAGCAGGTACTGGCTGACGATGTCTCATGTCTCAGTCGGGATGGTCAGGTGGGCCATCTCTTCCTTTTTTCCTTCCATTCCTCAGGGGATAATTGAACCTACAGGGCCAAGGAGCACAAATCTTAAAGAATTATCGTACCTATCCTTTAGCTTCAGTCTATTGGGAAAGAGAAGCCACAGAGCTAATAATTCTGGTTAAAGCAGTGGGTAAATAGACTCATTCTGTGTGAGGAGAAACAGTGGAGAGTCCATTTTCAGAAGTTGTGAACTTAATTGCAGAGAACACAGTGGACCTAAAAGAACAATAAACTTTGGGATTGGACTTTCCTGTGTCTAAATTATGGACCTGCTACTAGACATGACTCCATCACCTCTTAAGTCTGTGTTCTTTGCAGCACATCAATAAACCCAGTTGCAACTAGGAAATGTGATTTTTTTTTTTTTTTGTAATTCTTAGAATAGTTGTGGCTCTAAGAAACAAAATCCTGAATTTAGAAAATTCTGATATAGGAAAACAACAGGGGTCATTCATTTAGTAGCTCGGCAATGTCATTAAAACCCTTTCTACTTTCTCTCTCCCTCCCCCTCCCCCTTTCTTTCATAACAGTGTCTCATGAGTAAAGGTTGTCCTTGAACTCCTGATTCTCCTTTTTCTTCCCAACTGCAGCTGTGATTCCAAGAGCTCCTTCCATTTTCTGTTCTGTGTTCCTTGACACTTCGTCTTTGCTTTGGCCAGTACTCCTTCTGGCCAGTTATAAGGTGTTAGATATGCCACAGCTTAAAGCATTCTATACAGGTGGGAGTGTATGTATGTATGTGCAGTTTTCATTGCAGCCTCGCCAATATATTCACCTTTACATCTAGTTTACTCTGAATGCAGTTCATGTTCTTGACTGAACTGGTTGCTAGAAACTGCTATGTAATTATCCTGGTTGGCTTAGAGGAGTAAAAAACAACTTCCTATTCTGCTTCTGACTGAATCAAGATAGGAAGAATTACAGTCACATATACACATTATCAGGAACTCTGATGTTCTCCTTCCCCATAGTGCTGGACCCTACCATCTCAAACCATGAGCCAAAATAAATTTCTTCTCCTCAAGTTCATCTTGTCAGGTATTAACCACAGCAAAGAGAAAAAATAGTAATATAGAAAATTGGTACTGAGAAATGGAGATATTTATGTGACAAACCTCTAGCATGTGATTCATAGGTATTCTGAACTGTTTTATGGAAAGGATGTTGAAGAGTTTGGAGCTGTGGGCCTGAGACATTCTGGAATGCTTACTGCTGAACTCAATGGAGCCAATCATGGAAGTCTGAAAGGCTAGAATGCCAATAGAAATGCAAATACTGAAGACGTTGGTTGTTCATGTGGTTTCAGGGGATAGCAAGAACTCTATTGGGAACTGTACTGTAGACCATTTGTGTTATGTTTGGCAAAGAATTTGTCTATGCTTTGTGTCCTGAATACTGACTGAGGCTAAATTAAAGACTAATGGACTAAGTTGTTTGGTGAGAGGAACTTTAAGACAAAATAACACCCAGGCCATGGAGCAGCTGTTGTGTGCTTTATTTGCCATAATTTAAAGAGAGATAGAGAAAGCAGAAAATGAGACAGAAAAATATGCAAAATGTTCAGCTTAGCAAGGAAAAGAGTCCAAACCCAGTTTAAGTTGTGAACAGCATTTATTTGGACAAGTGTCTATAATTGTTGAAGAGATTCATGCCAGGAAGGAGAAACTTTGGATTTTGCACTGGGAAAATAAAAAAGGTGCCTTGAAGGCAAGACTCTGCCCATTGAAAAGGTTTAGAGTTATTCTAATGCAAGTTAATTTGAAAGAAGGATGTCTGAAAAGAGAGCCTTCAAGGTGCCCTGCTGGAATATAATCATCCAGAGAAATATTTTCCCAGGTTCAGTCTCAAAGGCATACAAAGTACCTTGGTCCAAGGTGGCTACATAACCTGGAGTCATTCATGCAGGATTATTTTTACAGGCATGCAAAATGGAGGTGTTATGGGGTCTTAGAGGCTTGTGCCAGGGTTTTAAAAAACTGCTTAGGGTAGGCAGTATGCCTCGGGTTAGGATTCTCACATGAAACCCTTAAGGAAGACCATATATGAAGCTTTGAAGACAAAGTCTACATTGTATTGAAGACCTCATAATACTGATGATGCTACAAATACGGGTGCTCTTACCGGGAAAGCAGGAAGCACCAAGTAAAGAAACAGATTGAAGGGAAGAACCACAGGCGATGTCATCATGAGTACCAGATGCTGGACCTGGGGTTGGTGCACTAAAGTTTGGGGCAATGAAGAGAAACTTATATAAAATATAAGTAATCTAATACTGAATAGGCATTCTTGTTCTAAAAGTAATTTGACTTTTTATGTTTGTTTGTTGTTTATTTTTAAGACATGGTTACTCAGTGTAATCCTGGCTGTTGGCCTGGAACTTGCTCTGTAGACCAGGCTGGCCTTGAACTCACAGAAATCTGCCACCTCTGCCTCCTGAGTGCTGGGAATAAAAGTGTTCACCACCATGATTGACTGTATTAAAGACTGTTCTTGATGACATCATCCCATCTAATAAACACAGATGGAGAAATCTACATCAACTGTCACCATGACAACTGCTTCAAGTAGGAATCAACAATAGTTAGCAAAAGCTATGTGTTAAAGTATAAGACATGGGCTATATAAAGGTTTCAAAATATCTAATTACAAAGGGACAAACATTCACCTTGGTGAAGCTTGGTGGAGACAACCTGAAGTAAGTGACTCAAGGTGACGCTGCCAAAAGCAAGGTAGCTTGATATCAGTGCCCTCTGATATGACACGGTGAGGACTCCCAGCACACCGCCCAAACTGAAGCCTAATTCTAGACATAAAGGTAAAAGCAAACTGAGAATTCTCTGCAGGGTAACTGACTCCACTCTCATAGCTCCACCATCACAGCTACCAAGTCTGTAGTAGATAAAGACAGAAGAACTACTCTAGGTTGAAGAAGGATGGATGCCATGAATTATCCTGGATTGGGTCCTAGGCTAAAAAAAAATCCAAAACCCCCATACCAAAAACCCAAAACCAAAACCCAAAACCCCAACCCCCCCAAAAAAACACAAGCCCCTCAAAAAAACCCAAAACAACCAAACCAAACCAAACCAAACCAAAAAAAAAAAAAAAAAAAAAAACAAATAAAAACTCCTCCAGAACAAAACAAAACAAAACACCCCAACCAACTAACCAACCAAAAAAAAAAAAAAAAAAAAAAAAAAAAAAACCAAATAAAAAAACACTTAAAAAAATATAAAGAACATTACAATGTTTTGGTTTAAATGCAATGTATAAGGCTGATAACCAACACGATTGTGTCAGTATCAATTCCTGATTTCTGTCATCATGAGGAAGTTATGGGAAAGTATGTTTCAGCTCAGGGAAACTACTATGCACTGAAATCATTTACAGTGAAGAAGATGAAAGGGCAAGCCACACCCTTAACTTAGTCTCAAAAGCTTTAGAAGAACATGGGTAGATCGGAACTCTTTATACTAGTTTGCTATTTTCCTTTAAGTCTGAAACGACTACAATATAAAGTAGTTCCACTTGTGCAATCGATGACTGTGCACTCCTCTGCTGCTGTGCTTGCCCCTGTCACCATGGCCGAGCAATGGTCCTAGAGATGGTAGCACTGCTCTCCCTATCTTTTGTTAGGCTGCTGCAGTGGGGGCACCAAGGAGCTTCCTTCACTGATTCCCATCTACTGAAGGTGTAGAAAGTAGAATAGTGCTGAGAGAAGGAAGAGACTGCTCATGGATGGAGAACTAGCAAATGGGAATTAAGAACGGTGATGCCTTAGGGGGCGTCTGGCAACAGGAGAACCTCCCGAAGGTGGCTTGCAAAGTTAAGAAGCAGAAAAGAAGATCCAAGGAGGAAGAAGGATGTTTGGGTGTGGGGAGCTTCTTGGCCATTTGCAATTTCACCACCCTGGTCACTTTTGTGAATGTCTGGTCCTAATACCTGGGCCACATAGCAGAATTGGTCGTGGTTGGCAGTACAGAAGAGTAGGGAACATCTGGACTGGTGTAGAGATCCTCAAAGGGTAGTTTGTGGGGTATACAAGAATCAAACTGGATAATAACCACAGAACGACAGCAGCTGATACGGGAGGGACCCTCATCTTGTCCTTTGGACTAGTCAACAACTATAGTGTGTTTCATTTTGTTCAATGGGCACAGTACGTTCAACATTCTTATTTCAGAGTAAACTGAGGCGCGATGAGGTTAAGCCAAAGGTCATCTTCCAGTTACAGATTCATGCTTCAGTCTCTGGCCCTGGGCTCACCTCTAAACTGAAACCCAGGGGAATCCCAAGTGACCACTTTAGACTTAACACACTCCACTCACGGTTAGCTATTCACTTTTATGACATCTTTTAGAGACCATGTAGCTAAGGGATATATTATTAATATCCAGCATGGTTGTCTGTAGATCACCTGTGCTGTGTGAGTCAAAAGGGAAAACTTGCCTAAGTTTTTTATTTTAGAATTTGGAGGTCACTTTTGCTAGCTCAAACCAGTAGAAACTAGTGACACCCCTCCGCCCGGGCCTGTGCAAAGTGTAAGACCCTTTGATGTCTGCTTTTTGATCTTGCTTATGCTATCGTTTCTGAACATGTCGTGAAGAGCAAGAATGTTTGGTTACGCATAGGTTGACCCCTGACTACCTCATTTTTGCTTACCTCTAAATAACCACCTGCCCCCATGCCTCTTGCCTACCCTGCTTCCTTACCTCCTAAATAGCACCGAGTTCCATTTGAGGGATTCGGTAGGATTGAGGCTTCCTCTCTCATCTTCATCCTTAACTGTTGCATTAATTATTTTTCTCGTTGCTATGACAGAATGTCTGACAAATGAGAATTAAAGGCAGATGGGTTTATTTTGGCTCACAGCAGTAAAGTCCAGCATGGTAAGAGAGACATGGCAGTGGGAGTGTATGGAGCCTGGTCATGTGGGATCTGTGATCAGGAAACAGACAAAGACAAACACTCCTGTCGCTCATTCAATCTGGGACCCAAGGCCATAGGATAGAGCCGCTCATATTCAGGGTGAGTCTCCCCTCCTCCTCCATTAAACCTCTCCGGAAATACCCTCACAGATACACGCAGCAGTTCATCTCCAAGATGCTTCTAAACTTCATCAAGGTTAAGCATGATGACTTTGACATCAGCCCTTTCTCTTTTGAAACACTCCTTGTTCCAGTATAGAGCCCTGACGGATGAGCAGAATGGGCCCGGTTCAATAACAAAACTAAAGATAACTCTTTGAACTTTCTTTTCTTTTGTTCTCACCCCTCTCTTTTCCCTCCCGCAATCTGTGACGGCAGAATCAGAGGCTGGAAAGCCTGGGCCTTCTCTGTTGTGTTGTGGATCAGCCCCCTGGAATCTGTGTTGGGCAGGGCAGGAGAGGCCAGCCTGGCAGGGAGGATGAAGCAAGTTGGCCTGTGACCTACTGGAGCACAACGGGAAGGATGAACTCCCGAGTGTCTGATGGCAAGAGAAAACTGTGGCTCGGATGTGCTCTTCTCTCCTTCCCTGGAAAGAGTTCCTGTGTAGCCAGCATGTGGGAGGCACCTGGGAAGGTGTACAGCAGAGTGGTCCCCATAGCCCCAGGTTGCTCTTCCTGTCCTCAGCCCTCTTCAGAGCCCTCTCACAGGTGTGAGGTGATGAAGAAAGAGATTGGGGGGGGGGGTGTGTCAAAGCAGGGACTCCCTTGGGAGCCTCTGCTGACTTTTTTATTTTAAGAGCAGTAGGCAGCAAGTTCCAGGATGTCTGAAACATGAAAAAGAAACCTAATAAATATACTTTCAAACCCAAGACTCAGCGCCTGGCCAGGAGACATGCAAACCTTTTAATATCCTTGTTCTGCATTTACTTAAATGGAAACAGCCCCTGGTATTTTTAGCTGCTGTGTAATCAAAGTAAGAAGGAAAGGGGGAATGTATACTTTTTTTTCCTTCTCCTAGTTAGAATAAGAGAATGAATTGCTCAATTCTCAGCAGAGTCCAGGAAGGGAGGAAAATCCCGGAGTCCCCTTGATTGGCTCCTCCTCTGTCATAGCCTTGATTTAAACCCAGGGAGGGAAGAAGAGGGAGAAGAAATTGAGGGACAGAGCAGCACTGAAGTCTACAGTACCAGGACCAGCTCACAGGCGGCAGGAGGGTTGGAAGTGGTGCCCAGCAGCCTCCCAGGTAAGAGTGCCAGCTCCTGAGGCTTTATCATTAATTGGGAGAGGGATGGCCATTGTGAGTGAGATTGTACGCTGAAGTGCACTGTTGGAAATCTAGGCAAGGTAATGTAGATTAAGTTCAAACTATTTTCCAGGACCTGTGACCCAAGTCCTCAGCTGGTATTAGACTCTGCCTTTCCCATGCCAGGAGGCACCACCCCCTTACCTGCCAAGTTCAGTGTGGGCACCAGATTCCACATGGAGCAATGTATTTTAGATGAAGTGTTTTCTTTAGTTCTATTTGTGTTTCTTCTTACAAAGACCACTTCTCTCCGTGTGATTTCTTACATGTTATAGCTTGTTCTTTTAAAACAGAGCTTTCATTTTGGTTGTGTTTAGGAAACTCTATCTAACTTTTCCATCTTTGAGGTTTTTGAGCCGATGAAGATGATGCCTGAAGACTTGCATGAAGGGGCTCATTGAGTTGTACATGTTTTAATCATTCTGTGTGAGAGGAGATTGTCTTCCCCCCTATTTCTCATATGGTTACCCTCACAGTGCCTTGAAGTGGGCATTTTCAATCACTTCAAGAGTGATGTGGGAGACTGGTTTTTTTGAAGATATGACTTTTTATTTATAATGATGTAGGTTGGGAGAGGGCTGGGTGAAGAGGGAGGAGGGAGACAAGGTTTCACCCCTAAGGACCCGATTAGCTTATATAAGCATTGACAGAATCATAACTTGAACATAGAAATAACAGATTATCCACATCTGTGCTGGTGAGCCATGGCTCTGCCCTGTTGCAGACTCAGGGTGACAGTGACAGTGTCAAGAGAAGACTCAAGAGGAGGTAGCAAGTATCAATACCAGGGTCCTTTCCCTCAGAAACAAAGGAGAAACAGGGCCTGATTTTCTCTTATGCTACTCTGAATTCTTTTAATGTCTTCAAGTGCGTTGATTCCCAAAGCAAGGAAACTGGGACAGATGATTTCCATCCCATCTTGTGGCTTCTGGCTTTCATTCTGGTGCCGTGCTGTGGTTTGACATGGAGGGTAGACCAGCAATGTTGCCTGAGGAAATTATACCCAGGCCCATGGAAACTCTGCCCCTTCCAAAGCCCTGGCTCCCATAGGATCTGGCTGCAGACATGAGGTCATGGTTTAGGTTCTGTTGGAGTGTCTGGAACCACCAGTCAGCAAGCTGATGGTGTTGTGATATCAGGCCTGGCTCCTGATGGTCAGCAGCTTGGCCTGGTTCCACCACCGACGACTCAGGCAGATGCCAACCAGCTGCCGTCTAAATATGTGCATAGCCAATGTGGGTAGAACAGTGTAAATTCCTGGAAATTAGCATTGGTTCTTCAGCTCCATAGAAGAAGGCTGGAATTCTAAAGTTGTTTCATTGTGTGGAAAACTACATTAAACTAAGAAAGAAATTGTAACTTTTTGTTATGAGTCTCTCCTCATTGGCATGCACCTGAAGTGAGTGCCCATCATGATTGTGGAGAATAGGGGTAATTGTCGATCAGGTAACACTTTATCATTCTGGGGAGTTGGTTGGTAAAAGAAGGTTCCCAAATTTAGATCTCATGTCTATTTTATCTTCACACTGTGGATGAGCCTGGTCCTTGGAGTCTAACAGAAAACCTTTCTGTGAGAAATTAATTCATTCCCACAGGGATAAATGATCATCTTTGCCGATTGTTCACAGACAGCCTTTAAAGCTCTTGACATAGAAACTGGTATATAAGGAGCATTTAGAAAATGGTAGCTACTATTATCATCATTCATTGGACCCTTTGCAAAAGGCAGATGAAGATTTAGGTTGATAAAAGAAAATGAGCCTGTCGAAACTGGTGAAGAAGTAGTTGAGCTCCAGGGCTGAGCTGGGTGCTTCATTCATTGTCTTTTCTGGTGGGTAGGCAACATATATAGTCAGAGGGGTTGTTACATAAGGTGTGACAATTCTTAAAAACACTTCCTGGGGACTCATTAGATGGACTCAGTGAACCAGGAGCACAGGAGCACACAGCCTGGAACATGCAGTTGTGTCTTCATCCTCGACCTGTCTCTCATCCTGTATGGAATGCCTGTTCAGAGAGCTTAGAGTCACAACTAAGAATGTTTGTATGCATTTGGCTCAACTGGAGGCTGACGTAGAGGGAACAGTGTTGCCTCATAAACTAGATTCTCTTGCAAATTGAAGAATGGGGAAGGGGGGCATGGGTCATCTGAGGTCTCACATCCAGGATGGGTCATACCACAGTAGTTCAGCTCCCTGAGAACTTTATTTCCTAGACTAAGCATTCTAATCATAAGACTCAGAGCCACTCAGGGGCCAGGCTGTAGACTGCTGGCAACCGATGTTCAAGAAGAGTAAGGGAAGGAGTGAAGGTTGCCAATCACATTTGTGACATCAAGACACCCTTAGCCACTCACTCCTTCATTTGTCTTCAAAGTTCAACAAGGTCTACCCTATTATTTGGGGGAAAGAATATCTTCTTAGTGACTCTACTGGAAATCTAACGTAATGCAGCTTTTCTGAGACCCAAAGCAGTACACTGATTTGCTGTGGTTAACCGTTAGGCAGGATGAAGTCATGAAGGAACAGAGAAAGACCTGAATTTAAGTACAAAGCTCTTTGCCAGTGGCTAGAAGCTGGCAAGTGTTCTATTTGATGTAAGTAGTATTTTTCCTGACTCAGTGTATGTCTTTCTTTGGAGAGAATGAGGTGACACAAAGTCCACACAGCCCTAATGAGAAGTGCTTGGGAACTGAGAAACATTCTCTCCTACTAAGGCTTGGTTGACGTATGCCCTAGTGGATAGAGGTCTTGATATTCTCTGCTGTTTCCTGCCGTGTGGTAGGAAGTGTAGGACCTAAACGCCCTGTGAGGAAAACACAATTCATCTCCAAGCATCAGCTTGCTCTGGCCAAAGGCCAAGCAAGTCCAGGCTTCCGTTCCTGATTTATTAATGTTTTGTTGAATACCTGGTATGCCTTGGCTTTCCTTTCCTTTCAGAGCCGCTCTCTCTTGAAAGAAATATAGCAGGAAAGAGGATATTTGATGTTTTTCTTTCCACATCTACAGTTTATATTGCAAAAAGATGAAGAATCCAGACACGAGGAAAGGATAGACCTAGTGTGTGATCTCAGCTCTGCTGCTTAACTACTTGAATGCCCTGACCAAATCATTTAACATTTTGAGTACTTAATGACAAATAAAATTGTTGATTGACTGTCATCACTTTGAGGATTAATTCAAGCTAATGGTTTTTAATTGTTTGGCCCAGTTCCCACCATCTAGTAATCACACACAGATCTATTGTCCCTTATTATATAACTCACAAACTATTTGGCCAAAGCTATGCTATGTGGCTAGGAAAGCAGGATGGACCTGTGTCATCCTAGCCATTGCCATCCATGAACTGATAGGCATTCTGGGCTGGGAACAGACTTGGATTTGGACATGGTGCATTTTGGCTAGAAATTAAAGCCACAGGAGAAGCTGCAGAACATGGAAGAGCATAGAACCCTGTGACGTCAGTGCATCTCAGGCAGATCCATGGATCATCCACGCAGGTCATGTTGAGCAGTACATCCTGAGCAAAGCCTTTCTCATGGCCACAGTGGCAGCACTTATTCCTGTCACTGTCTCAGTCCTCCTCCTGTGATGGTGCTCAGCTTCAGTGAGACAGGGGTTCCTGGGGGACCCCTGGTTTCCATGGTTTCCTGTGTATAAATGTTGTTTGCCTCGTGAATTCCCCCAGCATCTCCCCCACTTTCCATCAAGAGCTACGTCATAATCATCTTTATTCAGAAATGTATCATGTGTTGTTTTTCCTGGTGAAGTTTGGCAAGCCCCCTCCCGCCATACTGAGAACCCTCTGTGGTGTGCCATGCATATTAATACAGAGGATGAAGTCATGCCTTCCTCATGCTGTTCAGCAAAGACAGGCTCTCTCCTGCCACATGTTGGAGCCAGAGCCAGCAGCATCCCTTCTTGCTCACACTTCACAGAGCTAGATTGAGGATTTCCCCTGCTCGTCTTCTTTCGAGCAATCACTCTGCCCAGGAAAATCTGAGCTCAACATGTGCAATCTGAGAGGCTGTGATTAGCAAGGACATCTTGTTACAATTAGGACAAGTGACACAGAGGGCTCCTGCAAGAGCTTCTGGGCCTTCTCATATTCCAGGCTTCAAAAACAAACAATGTAAGACAGGGTTTTGGACAGCCTTGCTGTGGTTTATGGCAGGAGTTCCCCATTTTTTTTCATTTGTTAGAAACTTCTTTAGAAAAAAAAAAAAAAACCCATTTGCATTCCATTTAGGGCCCAGGAGCGGTGAGCGTGTGGAGGGTGGTGCTGGATGGTAGGAGTGAGCAGAGAAGTTGACTTTGTTGGCTCTATTGCTGACCAGAGGGGATTTGCTGGAGTATAGATCATGCCTTGCTATACCCACAGTAGGTGCTTGAATGGATACAGCAGGTCCCAGAAGGGAAGGCTCCATTGTTCCCCAGGTCCAAATCTGTGGTGTTGCACTTGGTAGTAACATAACCAGCAGCAAGTTGTTAAGGCCGCCATTCCTCAGCTCCCAGCTTCAGAGTCTAGTGGACAGTTTGTGTTTGGTTGCTTTATCACTGAAATAAACTTTTGAGCGAATCTTTATTCCGTATTTCTCTTTCACACCTACCCCCAACTCATTTTGCTGGCTCTCCCCCCCATTCCACCTTCTCACTCACAGAGGTCTCAAGCAGAGTCCTGGGCTTTCCTATTCAATCATGTTCATGAACCCAAATCCGTTTTCTTGACAGAACCCCCATCTTCTCTAGTGCCCATCCTTTCTTCTCCCCCTGGATTAGGTTGCTAGGATCCACATGGGATGAATGTCTGTGGTGGGTTTATGTATACCTGGATGTACTCCCTTCTCTTAACTTGTACAACTGTTCTGGCTTTGTCAAGTCGCTTTCTGAGGTATATTGTTACACGAGGAAAAGGACGCCCCTCTACCAAGGCCCTATCATTAAATTGCCCCTGGCTAGTCAAATACCCATGTCTTTGCCTGCCACCCAATTCCCTTCATCCTGGCCTCGCCAACCTTCCAAACTTTCAGTAGATGCATAGATGCTTGCTACCTACTCATTAATGGAATCCTGACAGTAAGAGATGTCTCCTGACCATTCCATTTCATCTGGAGAGGGTCCCTGTACCTGAAATATAGAAAGAGCTTGGAAGAGGGGACCTAGTTTTACTGCTATTAATAACACATGCCTCAAGCGACAGGCAGAGTAAGGATTGAACAGCACATATGAGACATATGAAGACCCCTCTTTTGCGACATAATTAAATGGATATGAAATTCCCACCACACAAAATAGCTAAAGCTTAAGGACATGAAAGTGCTTCCTTCCTCTATTGGATCATTACATACTACATACATGTGTTGAGTTACCATACTGTCCCAGACAAAGAAGTACAAATGTGACAACAAAAGAGCACCAGCATGGTGCCATTCTGGCTAGTCCTCTGTGGTGACACATCCCGTCAGTACATCTGATCAAGTGAGGGTAGCACTTGGGGATGGAGGTGTTTGCATCAGCAATGCATATGGATGTAGACCAAGCACATGAGGATACTCCAGCTCCAGGGGGTTCGTATGCAGGGATGTTGAGCAGGAACTGAGCAATCTCTGCACTTCCTAGCTGTGGTACTCAGACAACATTCTCAACCCCTCCTTACTTGTGCACAAAAGCATGGCGTGATGGCAAGCAAGGATCCGAAAGTCAGATTGCTCAGGTTCAAAACGTAGACGTAACCTAGTGATAGAAACATACATAGTAAGCAAGAGACCCTCTTCTAAGCATTGAAAGAAAAAACTGCAACACTCTTGGCTGTGTGCCTGCAAATGTGCTTCAGTCTCCCTGTCTTTAGGCTAGTACCCTAGCCTAGCATACGCAAGGTCAAGTTCAGTTCTAAGACTTGAAACCGTAATGGGGTTAACAATTGGGCTGTTGTGATGACTGAACCAGTTAGGGGATATGAAGTCTCAAAATAGTTCCTGTCTCAGAGCAAGCATTCTATGTGCACCTATAACTGTTGATCAGAGAAGTGGTTGATTTTCAGGCTCCTATAAACACCGGGGACTAGGGAGATGAAAGGCTGGCTTAGGTGCATGTGAATAGGAGCCCTTCCTGATAGTGTAGACAGTGTGTGGACTCTTAGATTCAGTTTAAAAAGGGTAAGTTCCTTTCAGTCAGCCTTCATGGCTTTCTTTATGTATTTTTTTCCTCTGGATCTAGGCCTCCTGGAGTGTCTGATCCCTTTCTCTGAGAATGGGTCTCTGGGGGATGTTTGCCTTCCCTCTGGGATTCCTGTTTGCTTCTGTGCTCCTGGTGGCTTCGGCCCCAGCCACTTCAGAGTCTTCTGGCTGCAGCAACAAAGAGCAACAGGTTACAGTCAGTCACACCTACAAGATCGACGTGCCCAAGTCTGCTCTGGTTCAAGTAGAAACTGACCCACAGTCACTCAGTGATGATGGGACATCACTCTTGGCTCCCGGGGAGGAGGGGGAGGAGCAGAACATTATCTTCAGGCACAACATCCGTCTTCAGACACCGCAGAAGAACTGTGACTTGGCAGACAGTGTCCAGGATCTGCTGGCCCGGGTGAAAAAACTGGAGGAAGAGATGGCAGAGATGAAGGAGCAGTGTAGTACTAACCGCTGCTGCCAGGGAGCTGCTGGTAAGACTACCATCTTACATCTACCATCTACATCTTACATCTACCATCTACAAACACGTAGTGTGTACTATATGCTGGGTCCTCCACTAGGCTCATGGGTACTGTGAGATCTTATTGCATGTCCCTTTCACACTTGCTTGTTTTCAAGGTGCAGGCCACATCCCTCCTGTTTATTCTCTGTTACAGCTCTAGAGGCATCTGGAAGCCTAGGCAGGGAGGGTTCAGCAGGCTAGTCTCCAGGACTAATGGTACCAGATGGGAATGATCCCAGGGCTGTTTTGCTGATAGGCCAAATTGCTATTGAGGAGGGAAATGAAGCTATAGAAAGGAAGCTGAATTTGATGTTGAGAAATTCTCGAAGTTTCTTCAACTGTCCAGCAAGGCTGGTTTTGTCAGCTAGCACAGTTCTGTGAACTAGAGAAGGTGTATATTAGAGGCCTGGTCCATAGTAGGTATTCAGAAAACTGTAAATGTTGCATTAGTAGTAAAGCACAAAGAACGACTTTTCCCAGCTCCATCGTTTAAGAACATGTCTGCCCAGGTGACAGTGAGTGGTGCTTTTCATTGTTTTGGTTAAGAGTACCCCGAAATGCCAGGTATAAAACCAGGGACCAGGGACACACCATTGTGAAGAAGGCAGCACGAACCCCTCTCCCCCTGCCCCAACCCCTGCCAGTAGCAGGGAAGTTTCCTTAGGAAGGGAAGATGACTTTCCAAGAGGCAGAAGGCACTGCATTGACTGGCCTGACCTCCAGCTCCCCTAGCTGTGGAGGACAGCCCTATCAGATGCTCTGGCTCACCTATCACCGAGCCTGGGAGCTACCCTGCAGTTTCTGTAGACTGAGTCTACAACCAGCCGTGCTGGGTCCAGCTTCATTCACTAGGATGAGAAAAAGGTCCCACCTGCCTCTCTCCCTGAAGCACTGTCCTTTGAGGCTAGAGCCCAACAATCAATGATGACCATTTAAAGTCTCTTTATGGAAAAACAAATGCTAGTCACCACCATTCACAGAGGAAGGCACCCTCTTTTAGGCAAACAAACAGGAAGCTGAGATTTGGCTCAAGTAGAAAACATTTTCCTCAGAGACACAAAAGATCAAGTAAATGTCAGCCATCTCTGCCTAGTCTCCAAGGAAGGAGACCCTGCTCCTCACCCACGTCTTCATCTTCTTTTCCTGGCAGATCTGAGCCGTCACTGCAGTGGCCATGGGACTTTCTTCCCTGAGACCTGCAGCTGCCACTGTGACCAGGGCTGGGAGGGCGCTGACTGCGAGCGGCCCACCTGTCCTGGGGCTTGCAGCGGTCACGGGCGCTGCGTGGACGGGCAATGCGTGTGTGATCAGCCTTATGTGGGGGTCGACTGCGCCTACGCCTCCTGTCCCCAGGACTGCAGTGGGCACGGCGTGTGCGTGCAGGGTGTCTGTCAGTGCCATGAGGACTTCACTGCGGAGGACTGCAGCGAGCAGCGTTGTCCTGGCGACTGTAGTGGCAATGGCTTCTGTGACACTGGCGAGTGTTACTGCGAGATGGGCTTTACTGGCCCCGACTGTTCCCAGGGTGAGAGCCAAGATGCACGTTGAGGGCCACTGTTCCTACCATTCATGGTCTCAGTTGCACTAACTCTATTACACGTTGTCTTACTCAGGAGCCTTGCCCTTTATTCTAAATAATGATCCAATTGGAGAGCCAACCACTAGAGCTGGCTGGTGGGGAAGGGGGCCCAGGTCTCACCCAGTCCTACTTAAGGAACTATATAATTGATGGCTGCTGGGTATGGCTTCTAGTAAGTTGTCCACATTTCAGTGGGCAGGCCGCATACCTAAATGCAAATAGGAAGTGCTAACTGGATTAACCAGGTATATGCGGAAAGAAAGGAAAGGGAGGCAGGAGGTCGGGAAGGGGCAGGGAAGAGGGAGAGAAGTACAAGAAGCTGAGGAGTGTGCTGAGGGGAGGAAGTGAGGGGTAGACGTGATCGAGATACATTGTATCCTTGTATGAAATTTCCAACGAATTAAATAAAAGACATAAGAGAATAAAGTCCTGGATCTACTGCCAGAGTTTGCCACGGAGAGGTACGGAGAGGTTCCTGGGAAGGTTCTGAGGATATGCATTTGCACAGATTCCCCAGGGGAATTCTTGGTGGTGGCGGTGGTGGTCCTGGTTGTGATGGATTGCACATGTTTGGCATCAGGGCAACCAGACAGTAACTTTCAGGGGAACCGTGTCAAGAATGGAGTGATGCTTGGTCTGCATCCTGCAAACCTACCACCACAGCATCAAGTGCATAGTAGACGTTAGAGAGTACTCATTTGGCTACCAAGTCTCCCCTCTCCATCCTCACTTCCTGCTTCTTTTCCGCCTGCAGTGGTGCCTCCTCAGGGCCTGCAGTTACTCAAGA
This sequence comes from Arvicanthis niloticus, assembly GCF_011762505.2. NCBI lineage: Eukaryota > Metazoa > Chordata > Mammalia > Rodentia > Muridae > Arvicanthis > Arvicanthis niloticus. Next base: position 46,977,745 of record NC_047667.1, on the reverse strand, counting down.
GCACAGAGAACTCCCTGCTGGTGAGCTGGGAGCCCTCCAGTGAGGTGGACCACTACCTGCTCAGCTACTACCCCCTGGGGAAGGAGCAAGCTACAAAACAGGTCCAGGTGCCCAAGGAACAGCACATCTATGACATTACCGGCTTGATGCCTGGCACCAAGTACATAGTCACCCTACGTAACGTGAAGAAAGACATCTCCAGCAGTCCTCAGCATCTACTTGCCACCACAGGTGAGGAGCATCCAGACACAGCTGTCTGCTACACCCCTGCAGGGAGAGCAAAGGCCAGTGGCGGGAACTCTCTCCTGTTCTCTGATCTGTTGCTGGTTCCTTCTGGCTGAACCCAAGGTGAAGGGCCTGGCAGACTTAATTCACAGAGTCCCAAAACCTTGGATACAGAACAGGGTAGGGGATGCAGGAGACTGGCTAGACTGGCTAGACTGGCTTGTGGGGGGGGGAGGGGCGGGGGCACAGTCTCCCCTGCATCATCAGACAACACCAGACTGACAGAAAGAATCAACGTCACTGCTTATGTCACTAATGCAACAGGTTCATGTCTCGGTGAACAACCAGGGAATTAAAACAGTAGAGAGGGGTTTATGACTTGCAACAAATAAGGAAAGCCCTGGGAATAACTCTTGAAGCAGTGTTCTCCAAACAAAGAAAGCGGGGGTGGGGTGGCGTGGGCGGAGACTTCTACTCGGAAATGTATACAAATTGTCCCATCACATGTAATCCTGAGCATGGAAAAAAAAAAAGGCTAGGGACTTGGGGGTCCTTAGAAACCATGTTAAAAGTGGTCTCTATGTAGGTATTTAGAATCTGAGTAAGGAGGAGGAGCCGGGCAGATCACTGGTCAGCCATCCTAACCTAATCAGTGAGTTCCAGACCAATGTGACCCAACATGATGACTTGTCTCAAAAACCAAGGTGGACAGTTCTTGAGAAAGAATCCCTGAAGCTTTCCTCTGTCCTCCACACATCCGTATAATTGCATATATGCATACATACGCACACCATGAAGACACACAGTGGCTAATGTTAACACTTCTGTGTAAAAAATCTGGAATTATAATGCAAATAATGAATCAGACTGACTGGACCATTCTGACTGGTTCCTTGTTAGTTGCTTTAAAGGCTTTTAGCTGCAAAAACCACTATACCATCACCAATACCAGCACCATTACCACCACCATCACTACCAGCTGTAGTGGCACAATGCTCTTTCTCCCTTAGGAGAAAGGTGCAGAAGGATCACAGGTTCCAGGCCAGCTTGAGCTACCTTGTGAGACCCTGTCAGTATATTAAGTCATCTTAAAAGGTGGCTTGTTTTCCTCTAGGTGTGGGGAGGAACTACACTATGTAGCTGCCTAGCAGATAACACTCCTTAGAAATCCAGTTTTTCATGAATATTCTTTTTTAAGTTTCTACTACTGCTACTACTACTATTAAATCTTTTTTTTTTACAGTCCAGTCATTATCCCCTCTCTGTCCACCCCCCTCTGACTTCTCCTTTACCCCGTTCTCCCCATCCCCGTCTCAACTCCTTGGGGCCTCAGGTCTCTCCAGGGTTAGGTGCATGTTCTCTCACTGAATCCAGACCTGGCAGTCCTCTGCTGTATATGTGTCTGGGCCTCATATCAGCTCGTGTATGCTGCCTGGTTGGTGACTCAGTGTCTGAGAGATCTTGGGGGTCCAGGTTAATTGAGACTGCTGGTCTTCCCATAGGTTCACCCTCTTCCAGCTTTTCCCTAATTCAAGCACAGGGGTCCCTAGCTTCTGCCCATTGGTTGGGTGTAAGTATTGCATCTAACTCTTTAAACTGCTGGTTGGGCTTCTCAGAGGGCAGCCATGCTAGGCTCCTGTCTGTAAGCACATCATAGCATCAGTAATAGTGTCAGGCCTTGGAGCCTCTCCTTGGCTGGATCCCAATTTGGGTTGGTCACTGAACCTCCTTTCCCTCGTCTCTTCTCCTTTTTTGTACCTGAAGTTCTTTTAGACAGGTAGAATTCTGGGTCAGAATTTTTGACTGTGGGATGGCAACCCCATCCCTCCACTTGATGCCCTGTCTTTGTACTGGATATGGACTCTACAGGTTTCCTCTCCCCACTGTAGGGCATTTCATGTTAGCAGCTTTGACTTTTGAGAGTTTGGACCAGCCTAGCTGTTTGAGTGACTGATTGCTTCCATTACCCAACTCATTGAGGACCCACCAGGCACCAGGTGCTGTTCTAGGCGCTGATAAATATGCAGTCTTACCTTACTCTAAATCCCTGGGGAAGATCTGAATGGGTAGATGTTGGCTTGTAGTCATCTTTGTGGAAACAGAAGGCTGCCTCTCCTGATTTGGTAGGAATGTGGTGAACTATTGTAGATAGTTTAGGGAAGGCCTTTGTTAGCAATCACTTGAAACACCCTTCTAGCCGAACAAATGGGATTGTGTTGTTCGTTTTATCCTAGGAAAACATACATCATAGGGGAACTCCAGGGGTGTCTCAGTGAGAACGTAAAGAAGGACTGGTTCTAGAATATGGGGTTCAATTAGATAATCTGGGGGAACGGGGATTTGCTTTGATTGGGATATTGCTAAGAAGTGTGTGGGGGTAGGGCAGAAGAAGGGCGTAACCGTGCTTGGGCATTTTAGGGACTCTTCTCTAGAAAGTGGGCTCAGTAGAAGCAGCCAAAGCTGTGGTTGGGAAGAAGTAACCACCTTGCCTGTTAGTCAGGAGAGGGGACATTTTGTCATTTCTGTGGTCAATAGTCTTGCTTTTGTCTGTGTTCAGACATGGTCATAGAATGACTTTGTTTTTGTCTCAGTCTTGCATGTTTGCAGAGTGTCCTTGGCTAATGCTAATGTTCTGTGGAATGGCGTGTGAGCACTGGAGAATACTAAGCATAGCTGTGAGAGCCAGGCCAACTTCTGAACAGTAGGGGCTGCTTTTGTCTGTAGCTACATCTGCTACAGACCGGATAGTGCCGAAACTCCCAGGGAAGGGCTGGAACATCTGTTTGAAAGCCTCAGCAGCTCTTCTTAGAGTCTTCCTCTGAGGATTTGTAAAATCTTGCTACTGTGAAGTGTGTCTTTCTGTCTAAGCTGGTTCAAGTTCAAATCCATCTTCCTTGTACCTCAGGGAACTTTAGACCTACTAATTCTTATTCCCATCTTGAACATTCGCCTTAATTTCTTGCTTTTTTTTTTTTTAATTGTGACTATTTCCCAACTCTCTTAAGCCATGTAGGACCTCTTCTATAATCCTGAAGTCACCTTCATTACTTTTCTATTGGCTTTCACTTGGGGAATTAATTCGCTCTTTGAAAGAAGTCTTAAAGCAGAGCCTGGGCCTAGCAGGTAGGAGCAGCAGGTAAGGAGAAAGGCTCTGGGAAGTTCTTGTCTGTAGATGAGAGAATCAGAGTTCTCAGAACAGTGGGACCTTGGGATAACAGGGTTTATACTCTACCTAATGTAAAAGTTCGTTGTCATGCATCCTTGATGAGTGGTCAGCCACAATGGGTGGGTGTGCCTCCAAGGTAAAGGTGACAAGACCTTGGAAGGGGCCAAGGCTGGGAGTCTTGAGAGTTTTCCTTTCCTTTCCTTATCTATCTATCTATCTATCTATCTATCTATCTATCTATCTATCTTTTTTCTTTCTGTTCATCCTTTCTTCTTTCTTTCTTTCTTTCTTTCTTTCTTTCTTTCTTTCTTTTTTTTCTGTCTTATACTTTAAGAGCAAACTCTATCAGCCCAGGATACAGCTATTGCAATTCTAAATGTTCACAAAAGCCCTCAGTTGACCCCTTCCAAAGGTTTTTCCCTTAGAGTGCCATTCATTTGAATTAAAATTTTAGGGTTATTTCCCAATTGGTAAAACAAATGTTTAGCTTTATGTATTTAACTGTGAACAAAGGCATATGATGAGTGTCCTTTAAAGAATAGAGTAACAAGGCAGCGTGAATACACTGGGGACCTTGTGAAAGCATTATAATTTGATAGAAAGTTTGGGGAAGATGAAGAGAGAGACCAAGTTAAAAATCACCTGCTTTGCGGTTTTGTTTTGGGTTAATGTATAGAACATATGAGACCATGCACTCTAATTTGGGAGTTAGAGGAAGGATCTAGTTGCATTAGGAATGTTATATTTTGAAAAGTTGAAATGTATTACCCCAGTTTTACATGCATCTATTTCCATGACTATTGCCAAGGACAGGGATGCTGTCGCTAAAGGGAGAATACCCGTTAAGAGCAGCTGAGCCTTGGGCTGGACATTTTGGATACTGGCTCGAGAGGAGCAGCTCCAGCTTGGTCAGAGTCTATATGAAAGGAGCTGCATGGTGCACAGTGGGATGAGAAGTGGAGTCTTTCTAGGAAGATTCTGCCTTCTGTAGAGATTGCCAAGAGCAACAACCAGTTGTTACCTGGGGGAGCTCCAAGACTATGTCCTTAATGGAAGCCACCTCTCAGTGTGTCAAGAACGGGGGCTGACTAGTGGCCAGTGGACTGTTTCAGACCTTTGTGACCTCTGTACTCAACCACTTTCTCATGTCTTCTATGATCTCTGTTCTAGATCTTGCTGTGGTGGGCACAGCCTGGGTAAATGAAGAGACCGAGACATCCCTTGATGTGGAGTGGGAGAACCCGCTGACTGAGGTGGACTATTACAAGCTTCGGTATGGCCCCTTAACAGGGCAGGAAGTGACGGAGGTTACTGTGCCCAAGAGCCGTGATCCCAAGAGTAGATATGACATCACTGGTAAGAGTCTATACTGGGAGATTCCAGATGTTCACTGTAGAAGCAAAGGTGGAGGGAGACAGTGCACACCAGGCCTTAGGAACCACACTTGATTCTAGACACCTAGATATAAGCCTGCTCTGGTGGTCTGCTGTCTCCGTGCCAGCATTTAAGGGCTGCAATCCCAGGACACTTCATTTACAGTATATGTCTCAAGTGTCCTTCCAAGTCAGCATATTTTTTGAGGGCCTATGTATATTATATTTGTTGGTGTATACATGCTTCTTTTGGAGGAATGCTGGGATAGGGTTGAGGAAGATACGAGAGAGAGAGAGAGAGAGAGAGAGAGAGAGAGAGAGAGAGAGAGAGAGAGAATAAAAGAGAGTTGATGTGTTGATTTGGTGAGTATCATAGGGAATCTCAGATTCTCAGATGATTGAACTAGCTCTACTGAGACTTAGAGCTCAGTAAATAGGGATGCAAGGATAGACTAAGTTTCATAATACTTGAAGTTTCTACACTTTTCAAGGTCTTCTGTTAGCACAGTACAGTCATGAATACCACAGGTCATTATAAGAAGCCATCTAAGCAAAAGATGCTCAGACTCATTAGCTTCATGGTCCATCCTCTGTGTCCTCACTCTGCGGCCTACTTCCTCAGCTCTGTTTTGAGAAAAGATCTCCTCTTCATGTTTGTGGAGAGGAGAATCAGGGTGCAGGCTTCATAGATGTGACTGTCTGTTTTCATTTTGCTAGTGGAGTCTGAATAGTTGTGTCATGAGGAACACCACTCAAGTTGTTTCCACAGGGAGATGACTTAGCCCAGATTCTCTTCTTTCTTCTATTATAAGAAAGAAGTTTTGAGTGAATCTGGTTGTTAGGAGCTGGAAAACATTTGGACTATAAATAAAATTGGGAAATAAATACTCAATAGCCAACAAAGGGCAGGAGCCCCAAGGACTCGTTGACATCTGTTCCCCATCACACTAGATTCTGCTAATCCCAAGGCTTGCTACTTGCCTTGATTTTTAGCTTTGGGGTTAGCATAAATCTTACCCTTCACAAGAGAACCCAGGTAGAAGCTGAGTGGGAGTGGGGTCTGGAACCTGCCTTCACACTCATGTTGGCTGCTTTTTTTTTTTTTTTTCTAGGTCTGCAGCCTGGAACAGAATATAAAATCACAGTTGTGCCCATAAGAGGTGATCTGGAGGGAAAGCCAATTCTTCTGAATGGCAGGACAGGTATGGAGGGTTTATCATCTTCACACTTTCAGGTTTTTCTTGTCTCGGTGTGACAGTTGCAAGATTTCCATGGAGAGGTGCTACAGCTCCCTAGATGGGCATCTATACTGAGGGGCCAAAGAACAAAAGCAAATCTCTCCTGTTTTACTTCTTTTCTTGTCCTGGGAAAAACCTTCCTTGGGATCTTGGAGTCAAGGGGAGAGACTATCCCTGATGCCTTTCTTCTGATGTTAATTTCTTCAATCACTGAATCATTGTTGCCTCAAGGCACTTAATAGGCATACAGAACTGAATTCTCCAAAGACAGAAGAGCTAGACTATATGTCATGTATTTGTTCCTAATGGCCACACTCAAGCAGTCTGTTCTGAAATGGGAGATGATGTTTAAGACCCACACACGGGAGTCATGGTATAGTTTGTCTAATGAGAATACTTATAAGATGTTGTGCGGCAATCATTTGTCAGATATCAACCAGAATGGAATTTGAAAACATCGAAGGCTTAAATGCATATTGAACTGTGCACCTCCTGCCTACACAGATTGAGACCTGGAAGAGGCTGGCAATTCGAGCCCACAAAACAGGAATCTTTAAAATTTGAGTTTTTCTTAAAGGGTGCTTTTTTTTCTTTCCAGTCCAGTCTTAGAAGTAGCTATCTAGGCTGATATAGTGAGGCGGAATGTCTGGGGTTAGAGAGCTGGGTAACTATAATGAAGAGTTGTAATTTAATTTATGATCCAGACAAGACGGACTGGGTAGCCTGCCTAAATGGTTGATGAGACATTTGAGTGAGTCAGAAAATGGCAAGTGCCTCCCTTACTTCTGAAGGCATTCTCTCTGGCTTGATTGAGAGGTTGTAGATCAATTGAAAGGTTGCTACATGTCAGGCAGCAAATTCCCTCAGCATTTTTCATGCCTTTTGTCATTTAGTTCTCACAGTCAGTCTATGGATGAGCTACTACTGTTATTTCTTGGTCATAGGCTTACAAAAACTAAGACTTGAAAGGGTGAAGGTCAAGATCACCCAGCCAGGAAATGGCAAAGCTGGGTTTGAAAAAAGGATGCTCACCTCTAAGCCTTGGTGCTTAGCCACAGAAGCAAAGTGCTTTCTAGTTGATCCTTCAGTTGAGAGATGAATATGTTTTCTCCTCTTACACAATCAACATAACACACAACAGCTAGTCATTTGTGTGTGTGTGTGTGTGTGTGTGTTTGGATTATTCTTCATATAGCTAGCAATTCTCCATCAGACACCAACTGGGTATCATACAAGTCAATTCACTTCTGATAGTACCTACTAAAAACACTATTAGATTTGGACTGAAGGATCAGAATTTAAAAGTGGGTTCAGGAGGAAACTGGAGGAACAACATCAGTAGGGAGGCCAGCTGTAAACCTCAACAGCTGTGGGAGGAGGTGGATGGAGAAGAGGAAGAGAGTCCGGGTTTAAGAGAGCTGGCATATTCAGCAGTGCACCCTGGCAAGCAGCTGCATGGTAGAAGGAGAGAGGCGCTTCAGCGGAATGGTGAGAAAGCCCATAATGCCAGACGTTGGTTGGTATTAACAAGTAATTTTTAAAAAAAGAAAATGAATGAATGAAAAAGGAAAAGTTTTTCTTTTTTTTAAAGTCTGAACTCAAAAAACAGGCAGAGATTTAGCAAAGGCTGATAGGTGATTACTCCTCTCATTACCTTATATGTTGGGCTGAATCAGCTTTCCTGTGGGCTAAACTCTTAGTCAGGAGATCCATGGGGTCCAGTGAATTAACATTTAGGGGAAAAACAATAGCATGCTCTGATCTTTTCAGCCCATAAGAATGTCAGTCTCCACCTAGAACACACAGGAAAAGAGGTGAAACTCAGTTTCCATTCTTTTAACCAGGGGAGCGTGCTATGCTTTCCCTTAATGGGATCCAGAGAAGTCCTGATACCTCCATCTTTTCATGTGTTATTTTAAACCCTAATGAGGTTAATTGTGAAGCTTTTCTTCCTAATGTTACCCAGGGACAAGGGGATGTAAAGTCCAAAGCATGATCAGGAGGGAGGATCCACCCTTACTGGCCTACACTGCAACTTATCCTGGTAACAAAACTTGTAGTTCTTGACGAACGCCTTTTATAGTCACATTAAATGTCACAGCCTCTGAGTTCTTACAGCAATTAATTGCATGTGACATTGAATTGGTAGTTAACCTTTCAAGTATATTATCCCAACTAGACTATTAGCATCTGAGAAGTGTTTTTATTGTCAATTATATCTGAACATCAGGATGAGATACTTTACTGGATTTGAAATAAATCTATGGTGTGTGCACTACTAAAAATAAAGAAAAGAAAAAGATACTATAGCTTCTGAGGTCATGCCAGACCTGGTTGAGACGATGAGTTAATTTAGGAGATAAAATTTTTGTTTTCTCCAAATATTTTTGTTTTTTGCAAGATGAGAAAGTGTACTGGGATTTAAGAGCAGCATATACGCACACAGGAAAAGAAAAATGCAGCTCAGTTATTTTCCATTTAACAAGTCAACCAGTGGCACTTGTTAAAACAAAACTCTTAAAACTGAAGGGTCTCCAAATAAAAGAGTTTATTGAGCTGTTACAGCTGCTAGACAGAAACAAAACAAAACCCTGACCAGGTTCTTGGACAAGTTCCTTTGACTATTAGCAACATGGCTAAATAGCAATCAAAAGTGTGTGGGTGGAACATAGAGAGCCAAGAATACATTTATAAAATTCTGGGAAGTAACACATATGTGCTTAACACTGAGTCTACACTGACAGTAGGTAAGAGAGATTGGATTATCACAGGCAACAAACAGGAGATCAAATTCCACACTGATAGTTATGCAGCTTGAGGCATTCTCCCAAGAACCTCTGCTCCTTCTGCTACAACCAGGACTTTGAATTATCCTGAAGAAAAAAAAATTGAGGACAAAACAATGGAGCAAACTAAGCTTTATTAGGGAAAGGATAGAACGTACTAAAGGGATAGGTATAGGCTTCTCAAGAGACAGAGAATAATAAGTATTTAACTGTATCTACAAAGGAATTTGAGGTTAGATTGGTCAAAGAACATGATCTGTTTTTAAATCTAAAAATCTAACATTAAAACATTGAATCAAAATGTTCTAGTATACTTGCTTTTTAATTCAAGAACTGTCTTATCTCTCAATGAGATGATAAGCTGTTCTATGAGTGTATTCTACAGGTTTATAGATGAGTTAAGGGAAAGCTGAGAAGAAAAGTTTAAGTCAAAAAGGTCCAAGAAAGTATTGCCGTACCTTAGCTCAAAACAAAATCACGACCTTTGGGTTGTAAACTCTGTTCACAACTCTTTTGAGAGTTTTTTTTTTTTTTTTTAAACCCTCAGGTTTACAGATAATGAACAATAGGATATGGTTGAACTCAAAGGCCATTAACATTTTGTCCTTAAACATGGTTCATTTGTTGTTTGAACTCTTCAGTTCTCCAGTTTCATATCTCTCTCAGGAAAAGCGATATTGTCTCCCTGCAGGCAATCCTTACAACAGGGGTGTGTGGTGACTGCGCCTTTCCCTTCTCCCATGCCCAGAAGTTTTTCTGTCTTCCTGTCCTGCTTTGGGCTTATGCAGAGTTGGGAATACTTTGGAGTAAGAGAGCAGTGTTTGTTGTTCTGAATTAGTTAGTTTTAATACTTCTGAAAGCTTTCAAGGAGACAGGGTGTGGTGGCTCTTGTCAGTGACTATATTTAAGTCAAAGTTTCTATGTGGCATTCAAGATGAGGGAGAGATCTTACTATTAGTTTCACCCACAGTTGTCAACAAATTACCATTTTCCTCCCTCCTCCTCTCCAGTCATCCCTTTATTGAACTCATATCACAAAAGGACAAGGCCAATAGAGGCCAGTGTGCAGCAAGCGGGAAGTAGTAGCTGAAGGAGGACTCTGGGACCAGGTTGGAGAAGATCCTGTTTTGTATATGAGGCTACAGCTGTAGTTCATCTAGGATTTGGCCCACCATGGCAGCTACTGGAAGATTTTGTTGCATGGAAAAACGACTCAATGTTCCCCACATCCCCTTCTGGCAGACAGGGAGGTTTTGGTCTGGCAGTGCTGGCTTCATGCAATTTTGTGTGTGTGGGGTCCGTCCATGGGGTCTACTTCTTATTTTCAGATGTCAGTATCTGGCTGCTATCTTTGTTCCGCCCTGTGAATGATCAGGGATCACAGCTCTGTGAGGATTACCCCCTTCTAGTCTACGCTGCTAATGAGTTGAGAGAAAAGGGGTTGGGGAAGGAGGCAGAAATCACTGAGTTCTAGGCTGGTTCTGTCTCTAGATGGACTTCTGTGGTTAAACTTCTAGATCTAGACCTATTCTAGATATAGATCTAGATTGATTTTTTTCCTGGTGTTCATAACCAAGATTTATTTATTTATTTATTTATTTATTTATTTATTTAGGCTTTGGGCTCTACTGTTCCCTAACTCAGGTCTGGAAGCTCACCCTGAAGAAAATCCAATGTTGGGAAGATGGGTACTACAATGAAAGAAAGGCTTTATTCAGTGACTGAAGGATGAGGAAATAGGAATTTTTACTTGAAAATCACTCAGGAGGCTAGGGAGGTGAGGAGTTACATACATAGGACCAGACCGATGAGGGAGAGAGAACCCCCCCCCCCAACCAAGAAAAGAGGTGCTACTGTCTTTTCTCTGAACAAGTGGAGCTCTTTCAGAAATCCAGATGCCTCCTCTTTTCATTGTTTCATGTTTTGACGTGGCATCATCTGATAGGTCTTTTTGTTGTTGTTGTTGTTTTGTTGTTTTTAAATCCTGAAGGAGAAAAAGAGACTTAGCAAGGTCTAGGTCAAGTTAATCCTGCATTATAACTTTAGGCAAAGCATCTCTCAACTGATCAACATGTCTACATGCAGAGCAGAGTAGAATCTGACTCAAAGGTTAAAGCAAAAAAGAAGACAAACACAGAATGAAGGCAGATATAGCAAGACGCTCCAACCTATTTCAGTCACCCATCAGACATGTGCACAGAAGAGCAGAGAGTCAGTGTTGCCAGCAAAGTGTTCCGCAAGTCCTTGCAAAGCCACCTAGGCAGCTGTTAGCATTACAGCAACGCACTGGATGTTTTCTACAGCAAAGCCAATGGAAAACTACAGTGTCTTTAGCTAGATTATGTGACTTATGAAGTTAATGTTTTTTAAACGAAAGGCAAATGATTCTAGAGGGTTTGCTTAGGGTTTTCCTTGGTAACGACTCAGCGTTCAGGTAACCTCTTCAGCGTTCTGAGGCTGATGCTAAGGGAACACAAGTTCCAGGGCTAGCCAGGTTGGTTCTCTCAGTGCACATAGACAGTTCTGACCCTACCCATTCACTGGCCTATGCAGAGAGGCCAGATGCTACAGGCTAAGTACTGACTGGGGCAAGGTGCCAGAGTAAGAGGCACTGCTAGGATGCTGAACTTTGTAGATGTGGGTGGGTCACCTTTCATCACTGTTGCCCAGACTGAGCTATATAGCTTTGGGGGGTGGTGTCTCCCTAGCAAGCACAGAGACACTGGAGAAAGGGGTAAGAGGAAATCCTCTCTGTTGTGTGCATAACTTCTGAACAATCTCTTAGAGCCTCCTGAAGTTGGCATTGGGGTTCTGCAGGATTCTGCATCCAGATCCCCCCTCTCTCATTCCATGGAGCTCCCTTTGCCTGTGAGATATGCCTAGCACTCCAACAGCTGCAAATAGACAAAGATTGTTAGTGGAGTGACAGTCGCTAATATTTATTATTATGGATCTGGGCCTAGCATATACTTATGCTTTAAGAGGGGAAGACTTTATTAGTTTCCTAACTTCTGAGGGACCTGGTGAATGCCTTATGTTTTTACCATGAGATTTGGTAACTAATGAAAGGAAAGCACCATGACCCTTGGTGTATGCTTAGTAAATGGCAGTAGACTTACTAAATGAAATATGAACTGCCTCTGGTAATGGAACACATTTCATCTTTCCTTGAAAATAAAACACTGCCCTTATGTTTGGTAAAGGTGCACTGTAGCTAAGGTTGAAAAATGGGACTATGTGAAATTGTAACTTCTCTCTGAAAAATCCTTGGTTGAGAGACCAGGAATAGATTGGGCACAGGGAGGAGAAGAATTTAGCTGCCTTAGACCAAGAAGTTGTTCTGTGGCTTTTTCAGTTAAAAAGATGTATATCCATATACAGAGGACATTCTAGGGTCATGTCTTACCATTGTTCTGTTTGACATCTTTATCAGTGACCTTGATGAATGTGTATTGATGGCTTGCTTATAAAATTCTCCAGTGACAGAAAAATGGACAGAAAAGTGGGCATATTAGACAAAAGATTAAATTATAGACGGAACTTTAAGAAGGTAAAAACTAATAAGTATAAATGTTGGCTAAGGGCATTATTAAACATGCATAGAATGGAGATAATTGGACTTAACGTGGAAGTCCTCATTCTTTGATGTATATTGGAATCACTTAAAAGTTTTCTTTATTGGCGCACGCTTTTAATCCCAGCACTTGGGATGCAGAGGCAGGCAGATTTCTGAGTTTGAGGCCAGCCTGGTCTACAGAGTGAGTTCCAGGACAGCCGGGCTACACAGAGAAACTCTGTCTCGAAAAACCAAAAAAAAAAAAAAAAAAAAAAAGTTTTGTTTATGTGTTTACTAAATTACTATATTTTTTAGGTAAGGTTTTACTCAGTGGTTCAGTTTTGTGTTGAACTTGATGCATAGTCCAGGTTTATCTTGCACTCATGTTCCTTCTGCTTCTAAGTGCAGGAGTTACAGGCATGTCCCACCACAGGCAGGGAGGTATGTGTATATATGGTGATACTTGTTTCTTTCTTTTTTTTTTTCTTTTTTTATTAGATATTTTATTTACACTTCAGATGGCATCCCCTTTCCCCATTCCCCCCCCAACCCCCCTTTACGAAACCCCTATCCCATGCCCCCTTTTCCTTTTTGCATTTATACATTTTTTAAAAATAATGTTAATCATAGGCTTTATAAGTTTGGAATTGTTCAATCAGAGGTGTAACCCACTGTCCAACCTAGATATAACATCTATCTTTGACTGGGGGAGATACTTGAACCTCTGCCTCCCTGTCTCCCCCCTCTTTCTCTCTTTCTTCACCTAGCTTCTCCTCTCTTTCTTCTTCTCCTCTTCTTACTCCTTTTAATCCCAGCATTCAGAAAGCTGAGATACAAGGATTGTGAGTTCAAGCCAGGCTGGGCTATATAGTAAGATTCTGTTTCTAAAGAACTCTCTTAACTCCCCAAGCATAAAACAAAACCAACTAACTAATCAACCAACCAACCAACCAACCAACCAACCAACCAACCAACCAAATAAGCAAACAAAAGTCCCTGAAGGAAGCTAAGAGATGCTTGGGCTTATTTTACACTTCCTGAAGTAGAATCTCTGCTGGTTGTACTTGGCAGGGACTTAGTGTTGGCAGAATTTGGTAAGGGGCTTCCTGAGACCACAGGTACAGGGTGTGTTTTTGAGAAGCATGTATGTGTCCAGGATACCATTGGCAAATTGTTCTGAACACCAATGACCTCAACAAAGACTCCTGGCTGTTTTATTTATTGATAATTACTGAATGCCATCATATTCCTGGCCACATACATTGTTGTGGGGTAAATAAGTTAAATTTTTGGCACATTTATTTTGGGAAAGAAAAAAGAAAGAAACATTGTATAGATTGATGATAAATGCCCTGTCAAGAAACTTTAATTTGAAAGGAATAAATAGACAAAGAGGTCAGTTGTTTTGATTCCGGGGAAATTGAGAAGAGAAGGGATAACTGTTCTTGAATAGTTGCTGAGTGGTCTCCTGGAAATGATGTAGAGCATCCCACCTGTACTTAGGTAGACACGTTAAAGGAGTGATATTTCACAGAAACGACTGTCAGTGATAGCATTGATTAGTCTGTTTATCAGCTGCACCTAACGGAGTTTCCTCTAATGTAGTCAGTGATCTGAAACTAGAACAGATCTTTTAAAAATCTACCAGGGACCTATTCTCAGTTTCAGGTTAAGCAGAGGCTTGATATTCACCTGTTATGGTTGAAGGAGAGACCCCTTTGCATTGTGGAAAGACCACTGACCTAGACTTTAAAGTGATTGTGGATTTTACCAGGTGACTGGTTTCTCTAAATTTTATTTCTTATGTATGAAGAAATCGATGGACCGACCAATGTGGTCACAAACCAGGTGACGGAAGACACAGCATCTGTTTCCTGGGATCCAGTGAGGGCTGACATAGACAAGTATGTGGTGCGCTATATCTCCCCTGAAGGGGAGACCAAGGAGAAGGCAGTGCCCAAGGACCAGAGCAGCACCGTTCTCACGGGCCTGAAGCCAGGAGAGGCCTACAAAGTCTTTGTATGGGCTGAGAGGGGCAACCAAGGAAGCAAGAAAGCAGACACCAAGGCCCTCACAGGTAACGGGAGAATGGGAGGTAGGTAGGTTTCCTCAGGGTGAGGAGGAAGTTGCCTTTGAAGGTGAAGATCATTGCCACTTGGCATCGACTCTTTTATTGGTGGGGTTGGAGAATATTTACAAAAGCAATTTTAAAAGACCTTTATTATTTTTAAAAATTTGTATACAATATATTTTGATTTTATTGGATGATATTGTTTTCCCTTTCCAACTAATCTCAGACCCATACCACTTCACCTCCCTGTTCACTCAACTCCATTGTCTCTCTCTCTCTCTCTCTCTCTCTCTCTCTCTCTCTCTCTCTCCTAAAAGCCTCCACAAAGTAATAAAACAAGACAAAAAACTCAAAACATCAAAAGCCAAAACAAACTAAAAAATATAATACAAAGCTCACAAAAACGATGGAGTTTGTTTGTGTTGGCTTTTATCCTTGGGCATAGGGGCTACTTGGAGTATGAGTATGACTGTTATACCTAGTGACACCCCACGGGAAATAGATTTCCTACTTCCCAGCAGATGTGAGTTGCAGTTAACTCCTCGGTTAAGGGTGGAACTTTGCATCTATTTTCCCTGCTCAATGCTGAGATTTTTATCCCAAAGCAAATTTCAAATGTCACATTTATGATTTATTTTATATTTAACCTTAGACTGAGCTATAAGATTATTTTATAGAACTAGTCATATTTATTTGGGATGGAATTCCATATACATCTGTCTTGGAGTAGAGTAAAATGTAATTTTTTTTTTTTTTACTTTTAAATGAAAACTGAAGACATTGGACCAACTATAAATTTGAATGCTTATCTCAGATTATAGTGGTGATAGAAGTAGTTTGCATGCATGCATCAGGAGCTCTCTTTCAGACTATACAAATGGTTTGCATCCCACATCATCATTTGCCAAACGAACTGATACTTCTCTTAAATGTTTAGAAACACAAGGATCTCCAACTGCATCTGCTTGTTCTGCTCAGCTCAGGCCTTCAGATGTTCTGAGGCATACTGGGACAGAGCATGGCTAATCTTTGTATTTGAACACTCTATTGGTCATCTCTGAATTCACAACAGTCTAATTGGTATCCGCCTGCTCTTTCACAGCACTTAATAAGAACTCAGAGGGAAAGGATCCGCTGATTGTGTTTACACAATCACTGAATACAGAGAACTTCAGAGAAGCATGCGTAGTAATTAGGAATACAGTTTTAGACCCTTGGCCATTTAAAAATTTAACTTCAGTGTTGCCATTTATTAGCTGAGTGGTGGTGGGTCAGTGTCTGGCTTATAAAATGGCTCAGGAGTGTCTGGTTATAGGAATATGGGGAAGGTTGCATAAGTGTTTTAGTTAGGGTTACTTTTGCTGAGATGAAACAGCATGGTCAAAATCAAATTTGGGAGGAAAAGGTTTATTCAATTTATACTTCCACATCACAGTTCATCATCAAAGGAAGTCAGAGCAGGAACTCAAGCAGGGTAGGATCCTGGAGGCAGGAGTTGATGCAGTGGACACAGAGAAGTGCTGCTTACTGGCTGGCTTCTCATGGCTTGTTCAGCCCGCTTTCTTATAGAATCCAGAACCACCAGGCCAGGGTGGCACTACCCACAGTGATCTGGGTCCTCCTCCAATAGTAACTAACTAAGAAATGCCCTACAGGCTTGCCTACAGCCCAGTCTTACGTAGGCATTTTCTTAATTGATGTTCCCTCCTCTTAGATAACGTTAGCTTATGTCGAGTTGACAGGAAACTGTCCAGCCCAGTGGGTTGACTCATATAAAGCGACTGATGCATGTCGAGTGTCCCAGTTTGCTTTCTGTTGCTGTGATAAAACACTGACCAAAACCAATTTGAGGCAGAAAGTGTTTAAGAAGGGATCCTTGAAGAGAGCCTGGAAGGATGGGTGGGAGCTAATAGGGAAGTCACACGTGCAAAGGCCTCAGGTATGAGGTTGGGCAATTGATAATTTCAAGTGTCCTTTATGGTAGGCATGTCTGTGAAGTGGTACAACAACAAGGATGGGGCTGGGACATTAAAATGTCCCAGGAGTTAGACCTTTTATTCTTCCATGGCAGACAAAGTATAGTCCCATCTCAATGCTCCTTAAGGCCAGTTGTCTCATGGGGCTACTTGCTTTACTGAGGTCACTGCTAGGCCTGGCCAGTTGTGGTGTGCAGGCTGAGATGCTCTTTCTTTCTGGGAACACTCTCGAGGAGCTGACTCTTAGAGCAGGGTGATAAAGACATCGTATCTAGGAATGCCTTTTTGTTTGTATAATATTGTTGTATAATAGAGTTTTGTTTGACTCTAAGGCCTTACATTTTGAGGAAAAAGGGATATCCCATACCTTATATGCCATTCTTAATAGCAAGCCTTACAAGCATGCACCATGCAGTAGTTCATCTATGAGGAAGGACAGCTCCTTCCTTCTTTGTAGAGGGGCAGAGACAGAAACGTAAGTTATGCTGTTTGTCCTAAGTGAGGAACCATGACAACCAGAGGCCAGGCTCTGGCCTATTCGTACTCAGATTCTACTAGGCTCCTTCTCATGAGTCTACACCTCAGTACCACCAGTTTAAAGCTCACCCCATTCCCTGGACACACAATAGAAAAGCACTGACAGCTCCTACTTCCAGGACATTTTTCATTTCAAAGAACATAGCAGAGCGGGGGATGGGGGAAAAGATTATTGAAATATACTCACTTTCAGATACAAGGGGTAAGGGAACTGCAAGAGAGTGCTATGTAATTTATGGTAAATTACATATAAATGGCTTATGAAAGCCATTTCTTTAAAGAAAGAAAAGTTTATAGAATTGATCCATACATTGGCATGGTCTGAACTCTTCCTTCCAGGCATACTGGCAGTTTATTCTTAGAATACCTAACACTTGTCTACTTAAAGCCTTAAGATCTTTCAATCCCTGGCATATAGCTGTCTGTGGAGTTAACTGAGTCATTATTCTGGCCATGCCTTTGGCCTTTTAGGAACTAGAAAGTAATAAAGCTTACCCTCTTCCTTTGTATCTTCCTTAAAGAAATTGACAGCCCAGAAAACCTGGTGACTGACCGGGTGACAGAGAACACTCTGTCTGTCTCATGGGACCCAGTAGAGGCTGATATCGACAGGTATGTGGTAAGCTACACTTCCGTGGATGGTGAGACAAAGCAGGTTCCAGTGAGAAAGGACCAGAGGAGCACTGTCCTCACCGGCCTGAGTCCAGGTGTGGAGTACCAAGTTTACGTGTGGGCGGAGAAAGGCGATCGAGAGAGCAAGAAGGCCAACACCAAGGCTCCCACAGGTAAGCAGAGAGAGAGAGAGATGCATGGTTAGAATGGAGTATGAAAGTATGAATTTGAGTGTGCACGGTACCACAGGTTGGGATCTGAAACCAGAGACTACAACTAGAATGTTAAGATGCGTGCGACGTAGCTCAGCCGGTGGAGTGCTTGCCGTACAATCTAAGTCTGATCCTTAGCAAAAGCTGTATGTGGGAGTGAACACTTGTGATTCCAGCTCTGGGGAGGCACACAGGTGGATCCCTGGGGCTCACTGGCCAGCCAGCCTAACCTAGTCAGCCTCAGGTCTCTGAGAGAAATACAATCGCACAGTGTTGATGCTTTTAGCAGACTCAGTGGTTGTGTGTAGAGGGTCTGGTTCTGGAAATACTTGTGACGATACCCTCAGAGTGCTCACCGAGGAAGCAGCCCTTGATAAAATGATAAATTAGGTACCCTGACAGTGTGGCAGGTGTTTAATTGGTTGTCTCGATGTACCATATGTTACTGTGAAGATATTGTTCCTTCTACATTTTAGGGAGCCGAAAGTCAAGAAAAGATGTTAAGTGTATAGCTAGCCTGACTTCAAAATTGAGACTCAGAAACTGCTTTGTCCCTTGACTCCCAGCAGAGACTTGGCCTTGTGCTGAATGTTCTGGAAGATAAAAAGCAAGATAAGGGTGGTGGTGGTGTGGCTTCCACTGTTAAAGCTTAGACTTTTCAAACATTTACCTTTCAGACATTGACAGCCCGAAAAACTTGGTGACTGACCAGGTGACAGAGAACACTCTCAGTGTCTCCTGGGACCCTGTTCAGGCCAACATTGACAGATATATGGTGAGCTACACCTCTGCTGATGGAGAGACCAGAGAAGTTCCAGTGCCTAAGGAGAAGAGCAGTACTGTCCTGACTGGCCTGAGGCCAGGCATGGAGTATAAGGTCCATGTATGGGCCCAGAAGGGGACCCAGGAGAGCAGGAAGGCCAACACCAAGGCTCCCACAGGTGATGGAACATGCATTGCACTATGTTGTTTCTAAGTGCATGGGATGGCTAAGTTGATTCCCCCCTCTCTGACTTTGGCAGACAGCATGATTTTGTTGATTAGAAGTGATGATGCACTTCAGAGAATTGTGTACCGCCTTTCTTACAATGCACGCCTCATCCTGTAGTCCCCAAATTGTGGTCTTTAAAGACTGACACTGCTCATAGCCTCCCCCGCTTGCCTCTTCTTTTGCCTGTGAAGCTTATTTGTTATTAAAACCGAACGTCTCACTTTGGCAAGAAGCAAATATGAGAGAAGCACAAGTAACTGTCAGGCTGAGAGAGCCAGCCTTATCGGTGGTGACCCACAAACAACTTTGTCTTTTTAAAAATTCCGCACTTGTTTAGACCCTTCCAAAGAAGTTTGTTCTTGCTTCTGCCCTTCGGGTGAATGCTTTAGGCAGAAATAATTGCGGTGTTTTGTTATCTACAAACAAGCCGGTGTCTAGTCCCCTTGGTGTTGATTTTTTTAGTAATGAAAATGTCCATTTCCATGTATGGGTCCATCCTTCATTTGCAGCTAGCTGTTTGCATGCTAACTGCTTGCTGAGGGAAGTGGTATGGCTCAACTCTTCTTATGCTTTCCTCCTTGAACGTTAGGTCCTGTTCTTTCAGATGGCTAACTATCCTTTTTTCCATCCTGACCCATTAGCACTCCTTCCTTCTTATCCCCTAGCACCCTTCCTCTAGTGGCTGGTTGACCAAGGTTGGCTAGCTGAGGATCCAAAACTGCTCTGATGGCATCATGGCACCCCTCTAGCTAGTCCTCCAGGACAGCTCTCGACGCAACCCCAAGCACCAGTTTCAACAGATGCTTAGTTCATGGGAGCCACACATCCATTCTTTTGTCTGTGTGTAGCACTGAAGCCTCTCTTGCTCTTTGTGAGAGCAGCCTGCCGTTTTCTCACCAATGAAGAATTTTAGTCACATGTCAAACACATGCTGATGTGTTCCCCATGCTTTAGAAAGGGATTCTCAACCTTAGCACTGAAGACATTTGGTCAGGACAATCCTTTGTTGCAGGGATCTTCCTTTTGTGTTGGAGATTGCTTAGCACGCCCCCGTGTCTCCCTCTCCTCTGCTGAGCTGTAGCAATCAGAGTGTCTCAGGCATCACCAATCAACCCTGCTAAGATCATTTGTTCCATAGCAAACACAATAAGCTCTATCAGGGATCCCAGGGAAACAGATTAAAGTTTAGACCTCACCCAAGGTACTCAAAGTTTTTTCAAATAATTCCATTTTCTGAGTCCTAACACACTGACTTCTCCAACTTCCTTAATAATCTGGACATATTTGATCAGCCAAGGATCCTAGAAATATCGATTCCTCCTTACCTGTGGGCTTCTAGGTGGGAAGTTAGATACCAGTTTTCTTGAGGTCATAGCCTAAAGCAACATATGAAATAAAACCTTTGAAAAAATTATTTTAGGAAAATGGCTTTTGCAATGAACTTCTTAAAAAATAGTTTATTACTAGTTTGTTGATAAAATATATTTTCAATTATTTTCTGTTATGTGGCATGGAGAACAATAATTTCTTGGATTTATAAAGTATCGATGAATTGACTTCATCATAGTAATGATAGTTAATAGTTTGTACATCTACTTGGTGCTAAGGAGAGTCCTAGCATGTTATTAACTCATAGGATGTAACACTATGATGTAACACCTCTACAAGATATAAATTAATATCTCCCCAAGGGCTGGAATGCCTTTTATTAAATTTTGAATCTCAGAATGAATATTCTGTGGTCCTAAAGCTATAAACATTGTTTTTATCTTAGTTGACAGAGCTCACCACACACACACACACACACACACACACACACACACCCCTAAAAATTTTCAAGTTTA
This sequence comes from Arvicanthis niloticus, assembly GCF_011762505.2. Classification (NCBI taxonomy): domain Eukaryota; kingdom Metazoa; phylum Chordata; class Mammalia; order Rodentia; family Muridae; genus Arvicanthis; species Arvicanthis niloticus. Next base: position 46,957,158 of record NC_047667.1, on the reverse strand, counting down.
CAAATGCAGAACACAGTAAAGCAACTTGTCCAAGTATTAAAACAAAGCTATTAACTGATGAAAACAGACATACATGTTGAATATTAGTACCTCAAAGTCTATAGAAGAGTCTATATACAACTTTAGAGGTGAGGAAGCAGAACTTACAGACAGGCAGCTGAGTTGCCTGAAGCTGGCTAATAACAGTTGGATGACAGCAGAGCTGAGATGAAATTCTTGGTCTGCTGAGTGGAACCCAAGCAGCTCCCTGGCCCTCAGCTCTGCCTCTTAAGGTAGAACACAGTCCCTTTGGATGCAGTGTTCATTCTACTGTCCTGTGCTGCCTCTCTGAGGCTCTGAGTTTGGTTGTGGAGACAAGGTCTCTGTCCATGAAGCACTGAAGATGCACACACAATCTGGGGAAACCTTAAGGACTGGAAACTCTCCCAGCTCAGGCCAAATGGTCTCATTTTCTGGTGCCTGTTACTAGTATTTATTGTTCAGCTCTTTCTCTTTTAGATATTGATGGCCCCAAAAACCTGGTGACTGACCAGGTGACAGAGACCACTCTTAGTGTCTCCTGGGACCCAGTGGAGGCTGACATCGATAGGTACATGGTACGCTACACCTCTCCTGATGGAGAGACCAAGGAGGTCCCTGTGCCAAAGGATAAGCGCAACTCAATCCTGAGGGGCTTGAGGCCAGGCGTGGAGTACAAGGTGGATGTGTGGGCCCAGAAGGGGGCCCAGGACAGCCGGAAGGCCAACACCAAGGCTCCCACAGGTATGAACATCACAGCCTGAGGATGTGACATATTTCATTGTAAGCCTTAGGGAGGATACTTGCTCTTCCTTCTCTGATCCTGGAAGAAACTAATGATTGTAGAAGACCAGAGTGGCACACTTTTGTCATAATACTGACACCACCCCCACATGACCTTTACATTTAATCCAGAAATATGGACTCATACTTTGGTCTTACAAAGGTTAGTGATTGTTTACATCAACACACTGTTTTTTGAATTGTGTATTTCCATCACTGTCAAACACTGAATTATTTCATCTTGAAGATAAAATGACATAAAGAAGCATATGCTTTAGGATCTAGAAGCTAAGTGCTTTAGGAAAGTGGCATTTGCTGGGCTTACCTTGGAACGGGAAAAATTATTGTCCTGTTAGTGAGTAGGTTCTCTTTTGAATACTGTGTGTTCCACTTTGACAGTCCTAGAGTTGTAGGACATATATAACACACATTACAACAGTTGGTAATTTCAAGGCTTTCCTGTTTCTGTTTCATTTACAAGGAACAGCCTTATGAAGATGTGTGTATATATAAAATTCAATCTTTAACATATACAGTTCAGCACTTAGTATCACATATTGACAACGTTGCCCAGCAATTAACACTATTTAGAATATTGTCATCACAATAAGGAACATGACATGCATTACCATTTGTTGCATGTCCTCTTTCCCTTTCTGTCAGTAGCAATAGCCGTCTGTTCTAGATTTCTCTGTTCTGGACAGTTGTAACACATAGAGTAACACAGTATGTGGCATCTTGTGATTTACTATTTCTACAAAACATAATTTTCAGGTTCATCTATGTTATAATATATTGACATTTATTTTTATTAACATTAATATTTTTGTATGGATATATATATATATATATATATATATATATATATATATATTTGTTTACTAATTTTCTTGGTGGCTATTTGGCTTGTTCCCATCATGAATAATAATGCTGGGGCATTCATTTCTCTTAGGTGGATGTATTAGAAATAAATTGTTAATCCTATGTATTTAATTTTGAGTTCCTGCCAAACTAATCTCCAAAGTGGCTGTGCCCTTTTACATACCCACAAGCAAAAGTAAGGGCACATTTTTTCATTTACTTGGCCCTGAGGAGAATTTGTTTTGTTGGTAAAGCAGAAGTCCATGCTTCCATTCATAGGTGAGAATCCTCAGTCTAGTGCAGTACATGATATCTATAATTCCCATAAAGTAGGAATCAGTGCCTGACTCATTAAATACTCATGGAATACTGCAATATCTTACTGTACATGTATCTAAAATCTACTTTTACAGGTGAGGAGATGGAGGTTTAGTTAGAAGTTGAAGTCTCCAAGGCCACTGGACTGGGAATGTTTTTACTGTCCTAGGCTACTTCCTTGAGGTTCCAAGAGTCTAGTTGAGATAAGATCTCTGTCCATGAATCAACACCAGTATAGGAGATAGGAGAAACTGTAAGGACAGGAATGAGTGCTCAGCCCAGACTTAATGAGTAATGATGTCTGGTGTGTGCACGTGGTGTGTGTGTGTGTGTGCATGCGCACGCGCGTGTGTGTAGACCAGTGGTTCTCAACCTTCCTAATGCAGCAACCTTTTAATATAGTTACTCATGTTGTGGTGATCCCCACAACTTTAAAATTATTCTTGGTGCTACTTTACAACATTAATTTTGCTCCTGTTATGAATTGTAATGTAGATATCTGTGCTTTCCAATGTTCTTAGACAACTCCTGTGAGAGGTTGTTCAATCCCCGAAGGGATTGTGACCCACAGGTTGACAATCACTGGTTTAGACAGACAGTCTTTTGCGGCAGCCTATACTGATCTCAAATTCACGATCTTATGATTCATCAGCCTTCTGAGTACCGGGACTATGGACATGAGACACCACACTCAGTTTACTCGTGGTTATTGATCAAGCTTTTCCTTTTAGATATTGACAGCCCCAAAAACCTGGTGACTGAGCAGGTGACAGAGAGCACTGCCACCGTGTCCTGGGACCCAGTAGAGGCTGACATAGACAGGTACGTGGTGCGCTACACCTCTGTCGATGGCGAGACCAGGGAATTTCTCATTGGGAAGGACCAAACAAGCACCGTCCTGACAGGCATGAGACCAGGTGTGGAGTATCAGGTCGACGTGTGGGCCCAGAAGGGGACACGGGAGAGCAGGAAGACCAGCACCAAGGCCCCAACAGGTAATTGACATTGTTCCTTGAGAAGGTAACAGTTATCATCTTACACCTATGGGAAGTCATGTTTGGGTTTCTTTCACTGCTATGATGCTCAATGATTTCGAGAGAATCAAGGTGGCAGATCATTTTGTACAGCTTGCACCATCTCTAAGTGCCTCTGACACATGGCTTTTAATAAGGATCTCATGCTCAGCCTTACACTTCAGCCTCATAGAGGTTTGTGATGAACTGTGGATATAACTCAGTAATAAATGCTTGGACAGCATGAACGAGCCCTGGGTTTGATCTCATGTTGGAACTGAGCAACAGTGACAGGTGACTTCTGCCCAGTGTTTTTCCAATTGTGTTTTCCCTTTGTGTTTAATCTCAAAATATTTCTCTTAGTGAAGAAATAGAAAGGAGATGTATGTTAGGGTCTGTGAGGTAAGTACTTTAGGAAAATGGCTTTCGCTGTGATCACTTTGGAGCAAGCAAAGAATGTTATGTTTTTAGTGATAAATCCTCTCCTGAGTGTTGTGTTTTGTTCTGGGAATTGTACATTGTTATTTCATATAACATTTGATAATTGTAAGGCCTTCTCATGTCTGTTTGCACATTTTGTGAGAGCAACGGTATTAGCAGATATTTACATATTGAAATTCATCCTTTAATATGTATGATTTGATTAATTTAGACTACGCACAGAGTTCTGTAACTACTACTATAGTCTATTCTCACCTCTGTAAAGAATCAAGCTCAGACTCACAGCCAGTGCCAGTCAGTCTCCCTTCTCACTACCTCCAATGCTACTAACAATGGCTGTCTGGCTCTACAGTTCTCTGTTCTGGACATTGTTTATAATGAATTTATCATCTATATGGCCTCTGGAGAGATCTTATTCATTTAGGTTTCTTTGTATTATAACATGTATCAGTATGTAAATTAGCATTTCATAGTACATGTGAGCACATTTGATTTTCAGTTTGCTACTTGTTTGACATTTGGATTATTTTAACTTATTCTTTTAAAAGTCTGTGATAAATAATGTTATAAGGACATGTGTACATATACACATATATGTATGTATATATATGTAATATATATATATATATGTGTGTGTGTGTGTGTGTGTGTGTGTGTGTGTGTGTGTGATGCTGGGGATCAAACCTAGAAACTGGATCCATGCTAGGCCAGTACTTCTCTATATTCCCATTCTTCTGTGTACAAGTTTTTGCATACATATGCCAACACTTTTCTTAGTTATATAACTAAGAGTGGAATTACAGGATCATTTGGCAATTCTAGCTTTAATTTATTAGGCACAAGTTGAGATAGGATTCTACATGCTGACTAGCAACAAATGATTATTTTGTACATTCACTTAGTCCTTAGAAGTATTAGCTAAATTGGTAAGAGCAGGACACAGTCAACACCTTAATTTCAAGTCTTAGAATCCCTCAGTTCTGTGAAGTGAGCAGTTTCTATAAGTCACACGGCTGATACCTTGTGGGTTTCATTTCACAAGTACTCACACAATACTGATGTATCTCATAATGTATTTGCCTAGGCCCATATGTACAAATGAGAAAATTAGTCAGGTTATTACCCACTTACCCAGACTGATGGCAGGGTTTGAATAAGATTTTTGGTCTGCTGAGTGGAACCCAAGAAGCTCCCTGCCTCTCAGCTCTGCCTCTTAAGGTAGAACACAGTCCCTTTGGATACAGTGTTCATTCTACTGTCCTGTGCTGCCTCTCTGAGGCTCTGAGTTTGGCTGTGGAGACAAGATCTCTGTCCATGAAGCACTGAAGATGCACACACAATCTGGGGAAACCTTAAGGACTGGAAACTCTCCCAGCTCAGGCCAAATGGTCCCATTTTCTGGTGCCTGTTACTAGTATTTATTGATCAGCTCTTTCTCTTTTAGATATTGATGGCCCCAAAAACCTGGTGACTGACCAGGTGACAGAGACCACTCTTAGTGTCTCCTGGGACCCAGTGGAGGCTGACATCGATAGGTACATGGTACGCTACACCTCTCCTGATGGAGAGACCAAGGAGGTCCCTGTGCCAAAGGATAAGCGCAACACAGTCCTGAGGGGCTTGAGGCCAGGCATGGAGTACAAGGTGGATGTGTGGGCCCAGAAGGGGGCCCAGGACAGCCGGAAGGCCAACACCAAGGCTCCCACAGGTATGAACATCATAGCCTGAGGATGTGACATATTTCATTGTAAGCCTTAGGGAGGATACTTGCTCTTCCTTCTCTGATCCTGGAAGAAACTAATGATTGTAGAAGACCAGAGTGGTACACTTTTGTCATAACACCCACACCATCCCTCCATGCTATTTAACACGTTAGTACAAAGTAAGGAGCCCATATTCTCTTCTTTTTCTTCTCTTCAAGGTTAATGGCGATTGACACATCCACCCACTGTTTATCAAGATGTGTGTTTCCTTTGTGGTCAGTCTCAAAAGGATCCTCTTGAAAAGAAAAAACATATGCTGTGATCTATGAGCCAAATACTTTATTGAAACAAATGGCTTCTGCTGTGCTCTCTTTGGGACAGAGAAGGACATTGGTTTCTTAGAAAAGAAACCCTCTTGAGTACTGTGTTTTCTCCTTTAAAGATCCTGTGACTAATTATATCTAAGAACAGCTGATAATTCTAAAGCTTTTCCATCTGTGTTTCCTCTTCATCAAGAACAGCCTTCCCAAGATGCCTTTTCACACTACAATTCACTGTCTTGATGAGTCCAGTTCAGGGGATTTAGTATTTTCTTGACATAGTCCCAGAATTGCACAATAACTGCCACTGACTTGGTGACATCACCAGCAAGAGGAGCCTCCTATCCATCACTAGCAGCTTCCCACCCCCATCCCCTGCAGCCCTAAGTGACAAGTGCTGTCTGTCTCTATAGATGTTTCTGCTCTGGATGGATCTTTTAAAATAAAAGAATATTTTCATCTATTCTTGAGAATTTCATAATGCACACAATGTATTGTGATCATTCCCCACTCTCTCCACCTCCTCCCAAGATTGGGTTGTTGTTTCTTCCTTCTTCTTTATAACCCACGGAGTCCACTTTATACTACCCATATACTCATGGGCATGGGGCCATCTGTGGTTGACCTACCACACTCCTAAAGACCCTTTTTCAGAACCCATCAGTTGCCAATAGCTCCCCAGCTTGTGGGGGGGGGGCAGGTTCCCTGAATTCCTCTCCCATTCATGCTGCTGGGAGTTCATGGTTACAGTGTCCACAAGACCCTGTATTTTGTGCAGGTTTTCTCCAACTCTGGATCTTACAGTCTTTTCTTTGTCAATGGTCCCAAAGCCAGGGTGTGTGTGTGTGTGTGTGTGTGTGTGTGTGTGTGATAGATGTCACATTTGTGACTGAGTCTTCCACTGACATTTATTCTCTGAACTGTGACCGGTTGACAGTTTCTGCATCAAGTTCTGTCCACTCTACAAAGCAACCTTTCTGATTTGTTATAGATATATGTCATATTTTATGTGGCCTTTAGTGATTTACTTTTCTCACGAAACACTATTCCTCAGGATCTTTCACATTGTAGCATGAATCCATTCTAAGTTTTATCATTAGTGAATGTTTCATTGTATGACCATGTGACAATTTGTTTCTCCATTTGTCACTTGTGAAATTGTGCCATAGCATTTGTGTGCTAGTTTACTTCCAGGACGTATATGCCTGGGAGTACAACTTCTGGATTGCTCTCTTATTCAGTCTTTCATTTTTCAGTGTATTATATATGCCAGTATATTTCTGTAGTGTTTACACTACTTTATATACCCATTAGGAGGGAAAAAGGACGTTCTTCCTTTCCTCAGTGGAATTTGCTGAGTTCATAGCACCCCTGTTTTACAATTAAAAATCCTCAAACCAGTGAAATCTTTGATTTCACCAAGACATATATAGAACTGATGAAGGTGAGATTTGATTCATGAAGTATACATGAAATATTCACTTATCTTATAGCCTAGTCTAAGGGTCACATTTATGCAAAAGGAAACTGAGGCACACTCAGAGCAGCTGAGCTGTCCAAGTTCATAGCTGGTGAATTGCAGAACTGGGAATGATTCTTGGTCTACTAACTATAACCTAAGGTATTTTCTGTCCTTCAGCTGTTCTTCTGGGGTTTGAGTAGAACATAGCCCCTCTAAATCTGACCGTGATGGCCATCCCATTGTCCTGACCTTCCTCTTTGAGGATCCAAGAGATCAACAATGGTCTCTATGAGACCACATACTGACAATAGACATATGGAATGGGAAACTCTAAGCTCAGGAAACTCAGCCCAAGCACAATGGCCTCAGTCTTTGTGTCTACTCTAGTTAGTGTTTATTGACCACTGCTTTTCCTTTCAGATATTGATAGTCCCAAAAACCTGGTGATTGACCAGGTGACAGAGACCACTCTCAGTGTCTCCTGGGACCCAGTACAGGCTGACATCGACAGGTATGTGGTGCGCTACACCTCTGCTGATGGAGAATCCAAAGAATTCCTGATTGGGAAGGAAGAGAGGAGCACTGTCCTGAGAGGCCTGAGGCCAGGTGTAGAGTACAAAGTTGAAGTGTGGGCCCAGAAAGGAGCCCGGGAGAGCAAGAAAGCCAACACCGAAGGTCACACAGGTAATGAACAGCGTGGGTTAGCAGTATGATGGCTGCCAGGACAAGTTTAGAGGAAGTTAAGTTTTAATTTTTTCCGGTGACACAGATGGGTATTGATGGTTTTTGGAAGAACAGCTTTACTTCTCACATGATCAGCTTCACACTCCATCCCTTACTCCTTCCAAATGGTTTCCTTACGTACTAGACCAGTGGTCCTCAACCTTCCTAATGCTGCAACCCTTTAATACAGTTCCTCGTGTTGTGGTAATCTCCAACCATAACATTATTTTTGTTGCTACTTCATAGCTATAATTTTGCTACTGTTATGAATTATAATATAAATATCTGCTTTCCCAATGGTTTTAGGTGTCTCCTGTGGAAGAATTAAACCCGCAGGTTGAGAACCACTGGGCTATGTTCTCTCTAAACAGTCTCCAAACTGCTCAGCTGATTGTGTGTGCAATTTCTCTTCCAAGTGCTTGGATCTCTTGCTAGTGATATTGTTTTCATGAATAAGACAATAAAATGAAAAAATAATTAAATTTTACTTTAAGATTCTAGATTTTATATCTGCTATCACAAGGAAAGTTTGGCTTTTCTACATCCAAGTCATATTTTAATTATAATGTTGTCACCATAAATGATAAGTCCTATGAGAGAGATTTACTATCATCCTAATGGACACAAACTTGTTTGCAAAACCAAGGTCTCCATCTGGAATCTCTATATGTTGCCTGTCGTATGCCTCGCATAAAGAGCAAAGGCTTGATAGTCCTTACTAAATGAATGAGAAATTAGGTTTTTTTTTGTACTTTTAGTAGAAGTCATACTCTAGGTTTTCTGATTCTGGTTGGTTGGGGTCTCCTCATGGATAGGGAAGCATTCCTGGGACGAGATGTGCACGAATGATGAGAAATAAGAAGCAAACAGCAAAGGAACAAACCTCCACTAAAATAGAATGTATGAGATAGAAAATGACAGACAATGAAAACTCACACCAGTCACCAGAGCTAGCAGTTTCTGCACCCTGGGACAATGGTGCATATTGATTTCTTGTTGTTGCCATCATCATCATCAACATCATCACCACCATCGTCACCATCATCATTTATGTGCATGTGTGCACGTGTGTGTGTGTGTGTGTGTGTGTGTGTGTGTGTATACACATAGGCACACACAGGACACGGTACATGTGTGGAGATCAGAGGATACTTTTCTAGAGTTAGTTCTCTCCTACTGTTTCAGGGATCACAGTCAGGTTGCCACACTTGTGCAAACATCTTTACTGAGCCTTCTTGCTGACCCAATAGCACATACTGATTAAGATTCTTCCTTGCAGACATTGACAGTCCCAAAAATCTGGTGACCAATCAAGTGACAGAAAATACAGCCACTATCTCCTGGGACCCAGTGCAGGCTGATATTGACAGGTACATGGTGCGCTACACCTCTGCTGATGGAGAGACCAGGGAGATTCCAGTGAGGAAGGAGAAGACCAGCACCGTCCTCACAGGCCTGAGGCCAGGTGTGGAGTACACTGTCCAAGTGTGGGCTCAGAAAGGAGCCCGGGAGAGTAAGAAGGCCAAAACCAAGGCCCCCACAGGTAATGGATGTTGTTCATTGGGAATGTTAAGCCTGTCACAGAAGAGCAAACATTCTTTTCCCTTTCTTACATTGACGTAAAGTAAGAGGTGTGGGATGAACAAGGTGGGTTAATAATAGAGGTTCATCTATTACTGCTGTGTGATGGCACTGTTGTTTTGGGGTCTGTGACCTCAGAGACTGGGCTGTTTCAGGAGGACACCTCAACCCATTTCCTCTGACAAACAGCGTCTGTCAGAGATAGGGTAAAGTTGTAAACAACAAATGTTCATTGTATTTTATTTTTGGTTCGTAGTTGTAGAGAAGAATCCTAGTGTCTGGGTTGTCTTGCATAGTAACACACGTGGACAAATGAACATGCAAGACAAAGCGAAGGCAAGGTCTTAAACGTAAGCCTAGATCTGAGCTGAGTTGCCCACTTCTGTGGAGGCATCAGTCCCTTAGTGAGGGTTCTGCTCTCAAAAGTTCTACTTCTTAAAGCCTTACTGAAGGTTTTGATGAAAAAAAAAAGAAGAAGAAAGAAAAAAGAAAAGAAAAAAACCCAAACCCAAACCTTCCATTCACTTTCAGAGAGAACCAAGCACAGTAACAGATCCTCCGCTGCGTAGTCCCCCTAACACCTTGAAGCTTTTTCCATAGCATATGCTCTTAATTGTTAATGTTCCCCAGCTACTGAAGATTTTAGGAACTAATGTGAAATTAATATAAAAGTTCTAAAATTACTGGGTTAAAGAACTGTGTTGAGGCAAGCTGTTCCATGTAGACTTGACTAATAGAAACCATGTGGTATAAAGTTATAAATGTCACCCTGGGAAGTAGAAGAGCCCCGTGTCTAGTATGAAGCTAATGTTTCCTTGCCATCTTTTAGGGTTGTGGTGGACCTAGAGATGGAGTTATGAACAACATAGGTATGACCTGGGCTCTCCTGACATCCACTGAGAGAGACAGGCAATAGACAAAAAGGACAACCTATAACTGTAAATTATGGTATGCTTTCTGAAGGACATGAGGATGGATAGTGTAGGTCTAGAGAAGAGTGGGATGGAAGGTGTAGTGATTAGATTGGGTAAGTGAGTGGCCGTAGGGTGTGCACCAAAGAACTGACTATTTAGAATGCAGTTTATACAGAATAACTGAGTGTAAGTACTCAGGGCTGACACGGTAGCTCCCTCTGTGCAGGAGACCCAGGCTCCTTGTCTGTTGTATATCCGTCACCAATAGGGAACTGTATTCATCTAATTGATGAGCATACATCTGCATTCCAGCCTGTGGGAAGAGGCCTTGGAAAGGGCAGGGCATGACTGGATATTCCATGCATCAGTTCTCAGAATTCTCTATAAGATCCAAGACACAGTGCCCATTCTCAGTGGTAGGCAGCCTGAAGATTGAGGGCCTCAGACGGACGGCCACATGCTCAGCTTTAACTCTGCCACACTGTCCCGCTGAATTGTCCTCAAAAACTAACAAAACAAAACAAACAAATCCAACTAATTTAATTAGATAAATATAAGTAAAATCAATTATTTGGTCAGACTTACCACATTTCAAATTGTCAGTAGACACATGACTAATGGCTCAGTGCTGTGTTGGACCATCTGGAGGAGAAGCTGACCATTTCTGGTAGAAGTAATTTCAGGACTCTAGTCTGTAGTGAGATGATTGAGAAATGGGGAGAGGTAGGTATCATTGGATCAAGAGGTGAGAGAGCAATTGTCCTGAGATGAGGTGGGAAGGAACAGAGTCATCAGGTTACACAGGAACACATGGTGCCTGGAGGAAGAACTGTGCCATAACTATAGATTAGAGACACAGCACAGTATTCATCTGAAAGCAGTTTTCAGGACACAGTGAGAATGAGTTGAAGAGATGACAAGGGAAGAAATAGATCAGTCAAGGAGTTACTATTAAAATCTGGTTAGTGATGGTGGCGGGAAGACAGCAATAAGAACACAGAGAAGGGGATGGCTGACAGCGTATTTTGGAGATACGAGCAATAGTACTTGATTGATAAGACATGGAGTAAGGAAAAATAAAGAATTATGACTGGGTCTGCTTTGAGCAATATGGGAGATTGCAGAACTATTTGTTTTTTGAGAAAAGAGATTTAGAGGTGTTTATCTCTTCAGGGAGGCAATAAAGACTTAAATACTTAAATTTAAAATAACTGTGAGATTCTTTTGCTTAATACATGGTTTGCTTTTATTAGTTCCACAAATACATACTGGGGACGAGCCAGGCATCGCAGAGGATCTGCAATAGTACATACGAATGAGGGGCTTAGAATTGTTCTCTTGTTCCATAAGGGTAGCCAGTAAATATTTCAAAACACAGATATGATAGGATCATAGTGAGAAATGGGAAGGGAGGAAAGAAGAGAGAGAGAGGGAGGGAAGGAAGAAGGGAGAAAGAATGAAAGAAAGAGAAGGAGGGAAAGAGAAAGAGAGAGGAGGAGGAGAGAGGGAAAAGAAAAAGAGAGAGAGAGACAGAGAGGAAAAAGGAGAGGGAGAGACAGAGAGGAAGAGGGAGAGGCAGAGAGGAAGAGGGAGAGGCAGAGGGGGAGGGGGAGGGGGAGAGGGAGAGAATACGAGAGAACATACAATCCAATCTTTAGATGTTCCAGTGTATGAAGTTTACAGTCGAAGGGCTAAAGAGACAATGCAGAGGTGCCAGTGTATTAAGAGTATAGAAGAGGATGTTCATGTCCAATAGACAGTTGCCCACACAGAATATTTTAGTGACCTATATTAGTAAATTTGGTGGTATAGTGCAGGAGCACAATGGAGCTTGAATGTGAGGTGAGTGATGTGGAAGTACACTGATCCTTCTCTGGTTTATTGGTTGAGAGATGCAGAGAAATGGCATGAAATCTGGAAAGAAGGGGGATCCTTGATATTGATTTTCTGAGACTGATAATGGAGGAGAAATACTAATGATCAAGCTAGAGAGAGGAAGAGAAGAAAGTCCTGGAAAGGGTGGGAGGCTTCAAAATTCAGAGCAGAGAGGTCTTTGTTTGAAAACAAGAAATAGGGAAGAGCGTCTTCATTTCATTTTTATAAGCCAAGGGGCTGGAGGATATTTGATGAAGCACAGTAGATGCAATGAAGATTGTTCCAATGATGGTTTCTCTGGTTTAGCTAGTTCTGATTTTCACTGTAACGCTGATGAAAATGAGGAGGACAGAACATTTCCAGACAGATAAATGTAGAAAAGACATGACTGTTGGTTGTGACATCCAGCGTCTTGTTTCCCTGGAAACTGGAAACTGGGGAACTCTCATACCTTCTTTGTTTGTTCCTTCCTTCCTTCTTTCTTTCCTTCCTTTATTCCCTCCTTTCCCCCTTCTTCCTTCTCTCCTTTCTTTCTTTTAATTTTTGAAATAGGGCTTTACCTTGAAGCCCTGGCTGTCCTTGGATCTGTGCTTCTCTGGCCTCAGAACTGTTGGGATTGCAGGAATGGGCCACTATATCTGCTTTTTGTATTTATACTACTATTAGCGATAAAATTATGCCAATAAGAATGATACCTTTATTAGCTCTCTTGAATGGAGGAAAACTCTTGTGAAGGGGGTTGTGAGATGCTTTTCCATGGTTCTAAACTCAGCTTTTTTTAAAATCTTAAAAAAAGAAATTGACAGCCCCAAGAACTTGGTGACCAACCGAGTGACAGAGAATACAGCCACCATCTCCTGGGACCCAGTGCGAGCCAACATTGACAGGTACATGGTTCGCTACACCTCTGCGGATGGAGAGACTAAAGAGATTCCAGTGTCAAAGGATCAGAGTAGCACCATTCTGACAGGCTTGAAGCCAGGCATGGAATATACCATTCATGTGTGGGCCAAGAAGGGGGCCCGGGAGAGCAAGAAGGCTGATACCAAGGCCCTAACAGGTACATACTTTACTCTTTCCAAGAGTGAGTCTTCCTCTATAAAAAGGGTGAGGAGGGAGGCAGGAGGGATGGTTGCTTTATCTGAAGATGTTTGCCAAAGGGGTTCTCCACTGACCTTGTTTGTGTGTGTTGTATGTGCTTACATGTTCATGTGCATGTATGCATGTATTCATGGGCATGGAGATCAGAAGTTGACATGAGGTGTCTTTCTCAGTTGCTGTCCATATTATGTTTTGAAATGGTCTCTCTTTGATTTGGCTAGACTGTTTGGTCAGTAAAGCTCAACAGCTCTTGTCTGACTCTGCCTCCTCTGCCTTGGCATTACAGATATGTGTTACTGCCCCTGGCTTTTTATATGGGTAGTAAGGATCTGAACTTAGATTCTCATGCATGCCTGTGAAGCACTTTACACACTGAGACTTTCCTTCAGTCTCATAGCTCTCCTTCTGAGGTAGTGCTTTGACAGGCCAGGTAGGACTGAGGGCACGTGATATATGGTTGTGTAAGTTATTCTTCCCCAGCCTGTTGCCTGAGGACAGATGCCAGGATCTCTGTCCCTGGTTTGTGTAAGAAACTGGCTGGGTCTCAGCTTCTGTTTCGAGAAGAGAGAAACAGAAACTGAGTCTCTATGGGACCCAAAGTCTGTGGCCCCTTTAGGCATTGTGAGCAAGGTCCATTTATCTCCTCTATGGTCAGTAGAGGTGCCCTAAACTTCTCCATGGTTTTTATTAGTTAAAATTAGCTAGGATTACCACCCCCACACACACACATTAAAATATACTAAGAACAAAAATTACATTAGAAATATGTATAAAAGAAAAATTAAAATCCAAACCCCAGATGCTGTTCTCTCAAGTTCCAGACTCCCTAGAGGCAATGGATGGCCATTGTCTTCCTCCTCCTCTCCCTGTTACTCTTGCTCTTCCCTTTTCATCTCCTCTCCATCCTTTATCTTCTCATTGCTTTACTTCCTCCAATTTAAAACAATTAAATTACATTTCTCTCTTGTTCTTTCCCCCTCCCCTTCTCCCTCGCCTTCACTTCCTCCCTTCACCTCCTCTCTCTATGTGTGTATGTATGCTTGCACATGAACATGAGCACGCCACAGCACACATGTGGAAGTCAGAGAACAACTTTCGGGAGTTGGTTGTCTCCTTCCTTCACGTAGGTTCTGGGATTGAAATCAGGTTGTTAGGTTCAGTGGCAATCACCTGTCGGCAGAGCATCATGCTAGCCTCACTTTTCCAAATTTTAAAGACAGCAACGAAGTTATCATCTTCCTGCTTCATACAAACAGGAAATTAACCAAGTCAGATATCCTGAGTCCACAGCCAGGGGACAGTGGTTAATCAAAGAGGAGGCAGAAACTGCCTCAAAATATGTTAATAGCTATGTGCTGATTTGATTCTGAAGGAAATTCAGTCTCTCTGTGTGATGGATAGCGAATGATCCATGCCAGATGTTATGCTTTACAAAATCAAACCAAGCTGATATTACAGAGACTCAGAATTTGTCAAAACAACCTAATTCAAAACAACAGCTGTCTGATTTCTATTAAAATACTACAATTCAGTTCTCAGCTGAAATGCTACTGGGTAGAAAATAGCCTGGAGATGTCTTTTTGGGAAGTTCTAAATTAGAATTGCCTTTTATGGTTTTTTTTCCTTCAAAATGGAAATTTCCATTCATATCTTATTTGCTTAAAAAATTCGAACATTCTGACCAGCTTTGGTGGGGATTAGTATTTTTGCTGAGTTTTTATTTTCTTGGTCTACAGTACAGGCTCACACACCTATGTACACCCTCTGGTATGTGCTTACACACCCATCCATGCCCTCTGGCACATTCTCACACACCCATGTATGCTCTCTGGTGTGTACTCACACACCTTTGCACAACCGCTGGTGTGTGCTCACACACCCATCCATGCCCTCTGGCACATGCTCATATTTGTGTATGCCCTTGGATCTTTGCTCACACACCTGTGCGTGCCCTCTGATTTATGCTCACATACCTGTGAATTCCCTTTGGCTTTGTCACCTTCTTAGCCACCAGCCCTTCCTCTCTGTTTCTGAGAAAGTCTCACAGGAAGGTCTCTGGCATCAAGCTCCCTGAAATCCTCCTGGCTCAGCCTCTTGAGTGCTGGTCTGCCAGGTATGAGTGACCAAACCCACTTTCTTTTTAAATATATAAAAACTATCTCTTTTTCTGTAATGGGTATGTATTGGAGGCCATACACTGAGATGCTTTAAAAAAAAATAACATTTTGTATTTTTATACTAATTTAAATTTTTCCCAAGTCTCCTTGCACATTATGGTTCCTGATCTCAGTATATAAGTCTTGGGGGGGGAGGGGTGTAGTGTATCTCAGTGCTAATGGTGAGAAGCTTGTCAGTTTCTCATTGCCTCTCCAGACAGGTAGGTGCCTTTGAGTGATCCCTGGGTTCTCTGTGCAGGGCCCTTTGTGATCTGTGGCTCTCATCTTTCAAATCACTCAAGAAGCCCCACCACCATAGAGAACCTGTGTGCCAAGTTAGACCAATCGTATTTACTGCTCTGGGAATCTACGGGGGAAACGAGGCCCAGAGTTCCTCCCTCTAGAGACTACTCAATGCCATATTCCTAGATCCTCTTGAACTCCACAGGTCTGTACTTTTAGAGGCAAAGCTAGGAAGGCCCTGAGCAAGAACAGGATTGGCAGCGGCTTGAAGGATGGATGAGAAATGGACAACACATCGGAGGAAAAGAAAACTGATGACTTAAACTTGTGCATGTTTTAGGAACAGTAATTATGTGCTTCTCATTTACAGAAATTGACCCTCCCAGAAATCTTCGTCCATTTGGTGTAACACATTCTGGTGGGGTTTTGACCTGGATGCCCCCCTCTGCTCAAATTGATGGCTACATTTTGACCTACCAGTTCCCAAATGGCACCGTGAAGGTATGAGGACTTCTTGTATTTCTCTTGGAGCCTTCTCTTCACAGCCTCCTTGTAGAACAACCTGTTGACTTGACTTGTTGGTCTGCCGCCTGCTAAGTACAGTTATTTGTGAACACCATGTTCTCATTGTAAGTACTAACCTCTGTGCCTGCTTCTAGCTGACTACACACATTTTCTGGCTGTGTGCATTCTCCATTTTATCATTCTTTTTTTTTTTTTTTTTTTCTGCTAATTTTAAATTTCTAGTGGCTCAAACTCAAGGTCTTGTGCATACTAGGCAAGCTCTGTATCACCAAGCTCCACTGTCAGCTCTGCTATTTCCTACTTCCTCTTGCACTGCCTCCCTTCTGTACTTCCTCCTGTACTTCCTGTACTGCCTCCAGCACCAGCTCCTCCTGTATCTCTGGCTTCTCCTGCACCTCTTCCTGCTACACCTTCTCCTTCTGCTGCAGCTCCAACTGCTGCTCCTCTTGCTCCTCCCACTTCTCCTTCTTCTCCTCCTTTTCCTCCTCCCTCTTCTTTCCCCCACTCTTTCCCTCCTCCTCCTCTTCTGTAAATTGTTGGGTCTGTTTAATATATTTAAGTTCCAGGAAGACTGAGAAGGTTTTTGTTTTTGCTTTGCTTTGTTTTGTTTTGTTTTTGTATCTAAGGCATTTAGGATAGTGCTTAGCATGAGAATATTTTCTTTTATTTTTGGCAACAGTGAGACTTGAACTCAGGGTCATGTACATGTTAGGCAAGTGCTCTGCCCTTGAACTATGTCCCTAGCCCATTTTAGTATTGTTACTTTGTGACAAGGTCTCACTAAATTCCTGAGGCTGACTTCAAGCTGGAACTCTTCCTGCTTCAGTCTGGAAAGCAGCTAAGGTCAGAGGTATGTGTAGCCACACTCCAGGGCACCAGGAAAAAAACACTGAATAAATAGATAACCATTAGTTTAAGGGCTAGCCTTCCTCTGGAATCTCTGAGGTCCAGCAAAGTTGGCCAGTAGAAACTTATTGGTCTCTCTGTGGCAATAAATAAACAAACAGATAAAAAAAAAAGAAAGAAATAAGAAGGAAAAAAAAAAGAACACGTTGACTTACTCATTATTACAATGAATGCATTTGACTGTCCAGCTTGGAGAGTTTAGTCCAATGTTTATAGAAAGTGTAAGGCATAGTCAGGATTTCTTGAAATACCAACTTCTGTGTCTCACAGGAAGGTGACTGACACTCACTGGGATTCTGGGCTGCCACTGAGCCTGGGAGAGCTTCTAGTGTCATGCTTGTAAATGCTGCTGCCGCCCAGGGTGCTGAGAAGAGAAACTGGGCTGCTCACTGCCTGTCATCTCCTTTGTTTGTAGGAGGTGGAGCTCCAAAGAGGCCAGCAGAGATTTGAGTTGCAAGACCTGGAACAGGGTGTCACCTACCCTGTTTCCTTGGTTGCCTTTAAAGGTAAACAGCGGAGCCGGAGTGTGTCTACCACCCTTTCTACAGGTAATGTGGAATCTAGCTCTTTAAGTGACAATAAATAGAAGGGGCAGGGAGTGGAGAGTCCAGGGAGGAGCACGGAGTGATGGAGAAGTAAAAGTTGGGGTTCTGGTTTGCAAACAAATCCACACCGTAGTGGCGGGACTAAAGAGGGAGGTGGGCAAAGCCAAGTGTTACATCTAGGAGAGTTGACCCAGGACACTGAGGGACACAAGCCTAACTTAAAGGTGCATCTGCAGAGTTTGATGGGAGCAGAGTGAGGGCCAGCTTGCCTTCCTTCTAAAAACATGTTCCGTGACCAATATGTGAGCTAAGAATTGGAAAAAGCAAAATAGTGTAGGAGGCTATAAAATAATTTCCAAGCCAAGTGAATTGCCTCGTAATGGGGAAAGCCTCAATGTCTCTTCTTTCCCTTCTAACACTGTCCTTCTGCTTGGTCTCAGTGGATGCCCGATTCCCACACCCCTCAGACTGCAGTCAGGTTCAGCAGAACACCAATGCTGCCAGTGGCCTCTACACGATCTACCTCAATGGCGATGCCAGTCGGCCCATGCAGGTGTACTGCGACATGGACACCGATGGAGGCGGCTGGATTGTGAGTCAAAGTGGTACCTGGAGGAGCTCCATGGAGCATCTTGTTTCTTAGCCCAGGGAGATGGTCACAGTTGCTCCATGGAGGTCCTATTTCTTCTCTGCCCATGGGGGGAAGGAACTTTGATGGCTTATAGATGGCTTTTAGAGAGAGATCTTATCCCATTGCACTGAGAGAATTTAGGGCTTAACACTGGTCACAGAACGGGCTTGGTTAAACTAGGGCTAATGACTATGAGTCCAGCATCATGTAATAATGCCAGATATGTGTATTATTTCTAAATTCCATCCTCTTCAAAGCACTTTGAAGAACATGACCTTCACATGGTGCTTTAGTATGAGAGGATTATCAGTCTTGTTTTACAAAGAGGGAAGCTGAAGTTCACAGAGAAAAGATCTTCGGTTGAGTCAGTCACACATGTCAGTGACATGCTGATGGCTCATGTCAGGTCACACAAGATGGAAATGCACAGCTTCTTAGGGGAATCAGTCATCTGAACTAGGTCCTCTGGTCTTTGGTCTACACCTTGGCTCTGTAAGACAGAAACAAAATTCTAGGGCTTTGATTTGAAAGAGTAAGGCCCAGAGGCAGGGAAGCCTGGGCTGTGTCAAGTTGTTTCCCTCTGCCAGGAACGTTTACTCCCTTGGGCCATTGTCTCCTTATTCTCTAAAAGTTCTTTCATTGCTTGCTGATTCAGTTCTAGGGTGAATCTTTGAAGATTACAGCTAGATTACCCATTCTTTTTCTCTCACTTGGCTTCTCCCTGTGTCTGAGCCAATTGAAGGTTTTACTTTCTCTAATAATAGAGAACTTTCACCTGATGTATGTTGGAACCAATTGTGGGAGAGAGAAAGCATGGTCTCATCGTGTCTACCTATGCTCATTTACCCATTTGCTCAGGGCTCTGGGAAGCCACATTTTTTTTGAACAGTCACAGGTAAAATATCATCTGATGTGCAGCAATGAAGAAAACTTAGTGTCCACACATTGGCAAAGGATAGTGGAAAGTCTGTTTCATCCAACAATTGGTTGTATGGCAGAAACTCTTGGTTTATAAAATAACACAACAGATTGTAACATGGGAGGTCTTCTACCTAAGCAGCTCCATAGGGCTGTGCCGGCTGCTTTTCATCAGCACCATTGTACCTGAGCATCAGTTCACTCAGGTCCACCCACAGCCCAATTTCCCACTGTTGTGCCTGTAATTGACCACTGGCAGGATGTCTGTACTATTTAGTGTGGCTCTTTTTGAAAGTGAAGCTTGTACAGGGAAGGAACCATCTATTTAGGGCAGCTGAGAGAGAGAGAGAGAGAGAGAGAGAGAGAGAGAGAGAGAGAGAAACAGAGAGAAACAGAGAGAAACAGAGACAGAGAGACAGAGATAGAGAGACACAGAGAGGTATATAGAGACACAGAGAGATAGAGATACACACAGAGACACACAGAGAGAGACAGAGAGAGAGGGAGGGAGAGACAGACAGAGAGAGAGACAGACACAGAGAGGTAGAAAGAGACAGGGAGGGAGAAAAAGACAGATAGAGAGAGAGACACAGAGAGGTAGAGAGAGACACAGAGACACACAGAGAGACAGGGAGAAAGGGAGGGAGAGATGACAGGAGGGACAGAGGGAGAGGTGGTATATTTTCAGTCTGCACAACCCATGTTATATTGTATAAATACTTACTGAGTACCTACGGTGTGTCAGTCATAGACTAACAATCCAGAAATGAACAAATGAAATGAATCTCTGACCTCAAGGGACTTGCTTTCTGTATACCCATACAAATGAACCTGCCTTAAACACTGTCAGTTACAGAACTACTGAATCCACTCAGCACTGTAACCAGTATCAGTTGCACCCCACACCCTCTCATATTGTTTGCTCCAGCCTCCAGTAGGTAATATACGCAGACTATACAGAGGTCTCCTCTAAGCCTGGGGCTCCAGAAGATATATAGAGTCCTACAAACTTCTGCTACGTATTTATTTACTATTTGGGGCTTTTATTTGGTTCAGGAGTCTTCAGTCTCTTAAAGACAATCCAGGCTTCTATTGAGCTTTTAAAATCCTTTTATGGAAGTTGTTCTCTGGTCCAGGCAGCAGGCACCTAATTTGATGAACAGGCAAAAGAACTTTGCCCTCAAGGCAACCCAGACAGCCAGGAGGAGGCTGGAAAGAACATCAGGGAACACTTAAAAGTTTTACATCTTGCCATCTTAGAAGTCTAAGGGCTGCACCAGAGGCTCTTTCCACAGGCAGTTCAATGCAGGTTTGACTTTCCCCTCCTGATTTAGTCATTAACAACAGTGAGCAGCTTCTCCAGGACGACAGTGCTGGATTGTCAAACCCAACATAGATATTTTCCCAAGGTTTTACTTAAGATTTACTTCCTTTTACTGTTTTTTGAGTAGTTCATTGTAGAGCATGTAAATCTCAAAATCAATCAAAAGCCTCAGACAAAGCCATCTGATCAAGATGTATAAATTATCTGTGTGGGTCATTATACTTAAATATGATGTAATACAATGCAAATCATTATCAATCATTATAACTGCAAATCAATTATTAAGACACAATAACAACTGATTGCTATTTGTATGAGCCAGACTCTGCTACCGTATGACTCGCTGACCTTACTAAATGAAGACTTCATTTAAGCTCTGAGGTGATGGGGACCTAGTTAGACCTTGACCTGACAGTTCAGAGAGGTGAAGCTGTGGTGGTGGCTCAGTTGGTAAAGTGCTTGCCTAGCATGCTCAAAGTCCCGGGATTGTTCTCTGGTACCACTGAAAACTGGATGTGATGGTACATGACTGTAATGCTAGCACATGGGATACAGAGGCAAAGGGGTTAGAAGTTCAAGATCATGTATGAATTTGAGACCAGCCTGGAGTTATTGGGGCACTTAAAAAAAAAGAGCAACAAAACCCTAAGCCCCAAACTCTGGAGATAGGGAAATTGATATTGCATATTTTATTAGAAAGGTGGGCTCAAAATCAATCCCAGCCTTGCGGTGGGGATGCTACTTAACAGTGGATAGACACGTAAGGAATGTCAGTACCATGTCCAGCCTAGGATTCCACTGTGAAACAGGAGGAATCTGAGAGCAGGGTTGACACAGGCTCCTTACTAGGAAACAAATCTCCCAAGTCTTCAGAAATACTACTGAGGAAATAGACCCGGGAGAGCTAGGTTTTCAAACTTTCTGACCGAAAGTCCAGACGGTGTATTATCCTTGTTTGAGCCACCAAATGGTTATGTGGATGTAGATAGTTTTCCTGGACTTTGCCACCTGAAAAATGGCATTGTTAATTTGTTTTCCCCTCAGAGTCAATATTCATTAGATGTCCAGTAAATGGTTGTTATGGTAAGTATGTAAATAAATGAAGGATGAAGGGAAAAAAAAAACCAACCAACCAAACAGAAAAACAAAAACCCAAACCAAGTGGGGGAAGCTTTAACGAATGGGCAATGGAGAAAAGGAACACAAGAACTAATTAGCAGTGTTACTACTGTGTATAATGGCTTGCTGTGATTTTCCCTAAATTCTTCTCATCAGCCTATGCCCATTTATGGGACATTTTTGGAAGATACATACCATTCCATCTAGCCTTCCCAGAAACGCTGTGGCAGACTTCTCTTCCTCACTCCTCTCTGCTTTACAGTGAGCTGGCTAAGACCAGAAACCAGAACGACTGACTCACTATCCCCTGTTCCAGGAAGTGTCTGTGGCTGACTTGGCGCCTGGAACATTCTCTTCCCTTGGGTGTCTTTATTCAGCACCTCCTCAGCCACAAAGCTGTAATGGTACTGAGGGGCCACGTGTGATGGTGAGCGGCCACGTGCGACTTCAGCTCTTCTCACTGCTGGAGAAGATGTAAAGATTACACAACCATTAGGTTTTCTTACCAAGTCAAGGTTATGGATAATAGAGTTTCATGTTGGGGCTTCTTCCTTTAGATCAGTACAAGGGAAGTAGGTAGAGAAACAATTCTAGACTTTGGTAAGTGGTTGCTAATTGTCACTGAGTGGGCCACATCGGCTTTCAGCTTGGTCTCAAGTACATCACTCTTTTCAATACTGTGTGCAGGTGTGTTTGGGTTTAGGAAAGTTTCTGAGTTTATCTCATATATATAAAGGAGTCTGATTTACTCTAAGGGGGAAGTGGCCCTCTCTTCCCGAGTAGAGATCTTTTTTGTATACAAAGCCACTCATCTTTCTGAAATAGATCCAAGTCTCTATTTCTCATTTTCCATTTACTCCTCAGCCCAACCCAGCCTGGCTTCTCGCCTCTCTCTAACACAGCCCTTGCTGAAGTAACTGGGGCTTTCCATGTCACTAAATCCCAGAGAGTTTTGATATTATACCCCTTCACCCCTCATCAGTACTGGGTACTACTGACCATTAGTTCTCTGTGGTTACACATTTTTTTTGTTGTTGTTTTCTTCCCATGTTCCCAGTTGCTTCTTCTCTCCCTAATGAAATCCTCAACGTTTATGAGTGTATTGGAGGTCTTCAAGGATTGATTCTGCGCCCCTCTCTCCTCAGTTCTGACTTTCTTTGTATATGGCAGCATCTTCCTCTCTGTGCCTTCACTTTGAGTCTCAGTGTATCTCTCTATGTTCATTAGGACAGCCTGGTTCCACTGCAGTGACAGTGACAAGCCACCCTCCCACCCTCATGCTCTAATAATACACATGCAGTCACTTCTGACTGCTGCCTCAGCAGTTCAGGTAGCTTCCATAACATGTGGCTCTTACCATGGTAAATGTCACTGGAAGACAGCATGGAGGACCCGTCTGCTCTGGTCCTCCTGCTTACAGCTTTTGGGCTAGGAATAGTCACAGTGCTTTTACTTAACTGTTAAGGAAGCTGAGAAACATTCTGTGCCCTTGGGACAGGGAGAGTGAAATAGAACTTGAACTCCTACCATTTTCCCCAGACACACTTCACCTTAGAGACCAAGCTTAGGTCTCTCGTCAGCACACTAACCCCTTCAGCTGATTACATGCCTCAGAAAGAATCGATACTGGACCAGGGATGTAACTCAGTAATAGAGCACTTGCCTAGCATGCACAAGACCCTACATTTGATTCCCAACACAGCTAAAAAGAAAGGAAAAGCAAACAAACCCCCAAGTCACACAATGTACCCAAGTAAGCTTATGATACACTCACAAAAGCTGTCCCTCTCAGAGTCTTCCTCTGCAAGAATATCTGAGTAAATAGTTATCCAGTTCTGCAATCAAAATGCCTACAGAACAGGACTACCCATGGTGCGATTGTGTAGATTCTTAAGTTCTAAAAGCATGGATTGGAATTCTAATAACCAATCAACTCATGTGTGCATGAACTCTCAGTGTTGACCTCCTTTGTCACCATGTCTGTCAAGCTTATCTTCTGCTGATACCTGCCTATCTTCAGGGTAGCTTCTTGTTTAACTTATCATCCTCAGTGGTCTTCAAACTGGTTACCATGTCTTCCACTCTTGCCACTGGCTGAGCTGTTCTCTACGGTGCAGCCAGAGGAACCTGGGAAAAACTCCGTCTCCTGCTTAGAGTCCTCCAAATTTACCATTGCTTTTTATAATGGACCAACATCTTCAACCAAATTGAATCCCACCAGGGCTGACCTTTGCCTGTTTTCCAGCCTCCTATCCTAGTCCTTTGTGCCGAGCATTCAGAACCAGGGACAGCAACCTTCCTCTCTCATCTTGTTCCTGCTTACCCTGCAGGCCTCAGGTACTTCCTAGGGGTGTCCTGGTGGCTCTTGCTTAGGTGCAGCCCCACTGTATCTTTCCCTTATAGCTCTTACTGTTGATTTAACTTAATTCTTATTTGTTGGATTACTTAATTCATGTCTATCTTATTTACTGCAATGTTTGCTCCTTTTGCACTGGAACCATTTCTATTTTATTCATTTTGGTGATCACCTTGCGTGTTTTCTACTCTACAGGAGATGCTCAATAAATATTTGTTGGGTGAATTCCTGCTGTTCCATAAATACTAAGTACTTGCTATGTTAGGATTCTCAAGAATAAAAATAATTCCTGTTTTCAAACTATTTAAGTGGAAGAAAAGACAGCATAGAGTTAGATCATGCTCCAATTGAGTTGAATGGTTGATGGTTATATGCCAAAGACAGGAAAGATCTGGAATCTTCTGTCCTACACAACCAACTACTAGCAATATATCACCAGCTCTCCCAAGTTTTTCTGTGTTCTAGGATTAAAATTTCTTAAGGGTAGAGGTGTCCCCTGTTAGGTGCTATGCATTTTCATACCTGGAATATATATATATTTCACCTAAAATTTTTAGTAATATAATAGACAATATACTCAATATACTGATATATATATATAATTTGCTTCTAAAAAATTAAGATGTACTGTTGCAGAGTCAGTGTATGTGCAGGTCAATAGTGCTCTCTTGCCTCTCAGGGCCACCTGGAAAACACACCTACCATTTCTGCCCCTCAGTACTATCTGTTCAATGACAGCAAAGAATTCATTTCCTTCCTCAGGTCTTCCAGAGACGGAACACTGGACAGCTGGATTTCTTCAAGCGTTGGCGGAGTTACGTAGAAGGCTTTGGAGACCCCATGAAGGAGTTCTGGCTTGGTATGATCTTTGAGAATCAGGAAGGTGGGGTTGTGGGAGGACAATATCCCCCTTGACGAGCTGGTCAGGCCATTTAAGGAAGCTCCTCATTTTCAAGGAGAGGTCCAAGGGACAGGGACACTGTGTTGTGTTGCCATGCTATTGGGAAGGTTCTTACACAGCAGGGATGGGTGAAGAGATAGGACTGCCTGAGATAGCTTTTATTCCATATGTAAACTCTACAGAACTTTTTCAAGCCTGGTTTCATATAACTGCAGTAGAAAGACAGTTGATTGATTTGGATCCCAGGCTCTCATTAAGAGAATGTGTTAGCAGTTCCTGTAATTCTGCCGGTACAGCCAGACATTAAGGGCCTTCGTTTTGCCTATTTTCCCTCTGCTCTCTTTTGAAGCAGATGTTCACAGAGAGTTAAATAGCCAATAAAACATCTACTGGGAAATACAAAAATTTTTAGAAAAAGAATCTGGGTATTCAGTGTCTACTAGAGTAGATGATGCTTGTACTTTGCTAGGTACAGAGTCCCCTTTGAGATCTGAGGATGAGTAGTTATTTGATCTATTGAGGTGAAGCCATTGGGCAGATCACCCCAATACTATACACTCTCTCCTACCTGATGGCGTTCCATGAAGTCATTAGCATTGCCATGCCCGAAGAAATAAGGATAAGAATATTAGCACCTCAGGAGAAAGAGTCGGGAAAGCTCTTTGTTAGCAGAGAAGATTAAATACTAAGATGACTTTTATCTCTGTATGTCTCAGATGCAGACAGTGAGACCTCTCTCACACACGAGTTGATTGGCTATTTTAATTCCATTGCATGTTTTTAGGACTTGATAAACTACATAATCTCACCACTGGCACTACCACTCGGTACGAGGTGAGGGCAGACTTACAGACTGTCAATGAATCTGCCTACGCTGTATATGACTTCTTCCAAGTGGCATCCAGCAAAGAGCGGTATAAGCTGTCAGTTGGGAAATACAGAGGCACAGCAGGTAAGAGGGGTGTCTCACTCCGTGAGTCTTCTTGTTACCGTCATCTAAGGATTGGTTTGCCATGTGCCATGGATGTAGGCTGTGGGATACTGATATGCAGAAGTTGGGTGTCCTCGCTAACAGTGGAGGTCATGCGCTCTGAAGGGGCTTGAGGGTAAAGGAAGTAAGGACATCTTTAACCATTAAACTGATTGTTTTTGTATGTTCTCTCCCCCGCACCCAACTGTCTTTTTAGTCTCCCCTGGTTTAGACTATTTATACATTTTTGAGCAATTTAATTCTGAGCCTTTTAGTGAACTTTCATACACAGTGTGACTGTTATGCTTCTCTCTCTCTCTCTCTCTCTCTCTCTCTCTCTCTCTCTCTGTGTGTGTGTGTGTGTGTGTGTGTGTTTGTGAGTATTAATGTAATGTCTTGTGGTATTCTGATGTGAATTAAGACAGAAAAATGAAAGTACTGAGTCAAGCAGTAAGAACTTTAGATCTCATTACCTTACACAACAGGGACAACACAAAGATGAGTAGTTTAGCCAAAAGCAGGGGCTCTTTTAGCCTCCGTTAGCCACTCACTGGATTTTGGCCAGTGGGTGGTGTATTCAGTTGTGCAGTGAAAGGAACGCAATTAAGCATCATGACTGACTTGCAGGGATTATACTGACAAACATTTTAAAAGGGGATGGTGTGGTTGTGGTTGTTGCTTTAATACACATTTTAAAGATGATACTTATGGCTTCTCTGCCTTTGCTCTGATTCCAACTTTGGTGTAGCCAGGTCTAAATGTGTTACTGGCAAACTTAGCTGACTGCATAAGATGTAGTCTCTCTTCTCTAAAGCACATGGAAGGAGGAGGATAACTTTTGCAGACCAAGTGGTATAAGAAATAAAGAGCTAAGGAATGGGAGTGGTGGGTACATCAAGGACCCGAGTGGCTAAGGGAAGCTTCCTAGAGGACATGGGGGTGAGGGTGGCTCAGACAGAGGGCCAAACACAAAGGAATGAGTTTACCACATTTGAGGGTTCCAAGAAGGAACAGAGGACTAACCCAAGGCAAACAGATTGCTGAATACTCCAAAAGATTTGTAGAGCATCTCAAAATTGTGTCTTTGAGGATCTCTGAGGTCTGGAGTTATGATCTGAAATGGCCAACTATGAATGGAAAATGTTGGGGTTTGGTCCTTTGCTATGTATTGTAATACTAAATACTGTCCCCCAAAGCCTGGTTGTCCCCAGGGACAAGGGAATCTGCATGTAAACCCAAGTGACACTAGGTAACCTTGCTCCCCAAGTTATCCATGATTGGTGAATAAAGATGCCTACAGCCTGTAGCTGGGCAAAATATAGGTGGGGTTTTGGTTTCTGGGCTTGGTGTCAGAGGCAAGAACCATGAAAGGAGAGAGAGAGAGAGAGAGAGAGAGAGAGAGAGAGAGAGAGAGAGAGAGAGAGAGAGAGAGAGAGAGATATGAAGAGATGCCATGGGGTAGGTGAATTCTGAATACATGGTACATGGCCATGAGGGCTGGCAATTAGAGTTAAGAGTGTCCTAGATGGCAAGTTAATACAAGGTTATTGATGGCGAAGTAGATACCAATAACACAGAGGGTAGATGTCTGCCCAGCTCTAGTGCAAAAGGCTTACTATAAAGGTTGTGTCTCTTTTATGTGGGAACTGAATGGTTAAAGGCAGGGTAGAAACCTCTGATTGAGATTAAATACTTTTTATAACAGGAAAACTTCTTTGAGTTCTATAATTTCATTTCTTAAAGCCATTACATAATTTTGCCCATTTCACAGTATGTAGCACAAAGCCTGGTACAGAGTTAATGAGTTTTAAAACAATGAAATTTCCAGCAGGATTTCTCTGTCCAACCTCATGGATACTTAATACCTTAACAGGAAGAGATCCCAAGTTTGTTTGACAGGGACTGTGGGAACAGGTGGGTGCTTGTCACCTAGGTGACTGCACTTGGCCAAGTTGGAACTGTCCAAGGATTTTAAGTAGGGATTGCATGGGGACAAGTGTGCAAAGAACTGTTTCTGGGGAAAGTAATTGCAGTGAAAGGCACCACAGCTACCAAGGCCCATTTTGCTTTGGATTCGCCCCTTCCTTCCTTAGCTGTTCTGTACCTCTGTGGGCTGGAGATGGTCTGTGTGGCACGCATTCTAAGTGGGAGTCAGCTCTGAAAGTCAGGCTACTGGGAAAGCGAGTGGAAGGAGTCAACATATTCGAAATTAATTGACTCTCCCCAGGTACATTATACAATTTTAACTCTGACTAGGCAATAACTTCTGTTCGAAAGTTGTTCAGGCCAACAAGGACAGTCAGTGAGAATTTTTCTGGTTTTTTTGTTTGTTTGTTTGTTTTGTTTTAATTCAAGGAGGAAGAGTCAGCTTGGATACAAATGGGAAACACAGATGGACCTTTATTCCTGTGATTATCAGGGTAGTTACAGAATGATTTAAATGATCATAATGGTTATTATTTTTAAGACAGGCTCTGCTCATGTATCCCAGACTAGCATGCAACTTGTAAACTTTCTGCCTTGGCCTCTTGAGTGCTGGGATTAAGGAATATACTATCACACACAGTGATCACAATAATTTCATACTAAAATTACATAAATTCACTGTCTCAGAGGACCGAGCCCATTACATAATTCTTATGTCATCTTTAAATGAGATCAGATTACATTTCTGATGGCTTCAGTCTCTCCAACCATTTAGAATAATAAAGGACCTGCTGGCCAGCCCTCAGTTTCCCTTATGGGCCTCCTCCTGCTCTGGTCTTAGCCTACCTGTAGTCTATCTGACTATCTTTCATGCTTTCAGTGAGACTTAGGCTTTACTTCTCAGGTTAGAGTCTCAGTTTTTACCTCTTACCTGAGATCTTCCTGGACATGTTTGAAGTCAGGTGTTTCTCTCTGACTCCTGTTCCTCCTGTTTCCTCCACACCTGGCGTCCTTCCTGGCTTCTTGGTTGAGACTTCATTCAGAACCATCTTTCCAGTTTGTCCCTTTCTTTCCCGTTCCTTTCTTGGACTGTTAAACATTGCCTTTTCGAAGCCTAGTTAACACAATTCAGCAAATGAGCTGATGTTAATGGAAAGGGAGTCAACATATTCTTAAATGCATGTGATTCTCCTCTCAGGCACCTTATTTGCATTTTAACTGTGACTAGGGGGTGATTCCCATTCTAAGGGTGTTCAGGCCAATAGGGCCAGCCAGTGGAGGATGTCTTTTTTTTTTTTTTAATAGGAAGCCTTGGGAGACTCTCAAATCACATAGCATTTAGGCAGCCATCTAGTCTCATCTAGTCTTCCTGTGAGTGTCGTCGTCACTCCTACCTTTATGTCGTGCATTACAACGGTGGGGTCAGTGGCATTTTTGCTTTCCTTGTCTAGGCTTGGATTCAGTGAGGGTTTTAAACTCTAGGAAGCTTTTGGCTGTGATGAGGTACAGGGTAGAAGACAGATGTTTAAATGGAAGGTGAAGGTCTCCCTATCTCTATGCGTGCCATCTATCCCTGAGTCTAGCTTCATTAATGCTTTTATTACAGCAGAGATGCATAGCATTGGTGGAAAGGTAAGGTTTCAGCTTGTCCCCACCTCAGATCATCCAGCTGGACCGATAGCTTCTCACTTCCACTAAAATCGTAGTGCTTTGGCTTGCTTCTGCTTCTCCTTCTTTCTCCTCCTCCTTTTTTTTTTCTCGTTCTGCTTTTCCTTCTCCTCCTCTTTCCTCTTCTTCCTTCTCCTCCTCCTCCTTCTTCCAAAGGAAACTTCAGCAAGGCAACTGAATGTTAGCTTAATTTCTGATGCTGAATCTTACAGGCGTTCTATGAGTTCTACCATTAAGTTGTTGTTCATCTGCCAGTTTCCATTGGGCTACCCAACTATTTACAGCTTATGTCATGCCCCTCTTGCATGGGGCTCAGCCATTATGGGGTGCTGAAGGGATGGGGACTCCTCCTAGGGACACTTGGCAGTGTGATCGAGGATCTCTAGCAACACTTTGTAGTCCAACACTGACAATGTCTACACAGAGTTGTTTTAACCCAAGCCAGTGTATCCTATATTTTGAAATGGATTTTTTTTTTTTTGAGATGGGGTTTCTCTGTGTAGCCCTGGCTGTCTTGGAACTCACTCTGTAGACCAGGCTGGCCTTGAACTCAGAAATCCGCCTGCCTCTGTCTCCAAAGTGCTGGGATTAAAGGCATGTGCCACCACTGCCTGACTGAAATGGATTTTTAAAGGCTGGCATTTGAGCCAAAAAGAATTAATAGATTCACAGAGAAGAAAAGCTAGATGGTCACCACAATTCTTTCCTTGCTCTCTTCAATCTCAGGGAACAGATATTCAAGGTCTAGCCTCACAGCCCTTTGTCTGAATGTGACTCACAGGGGCTATAATGTTTATGGCTTCTCCTGGTCTTAGGTCTTAGGTCTTAGGTGGAGGCTGCAGATTCATTATCATTCTTTCTGCATTATCAAGCACTGGAGGAAAGTGGGACTCAGAGTGACATTTTGCTAAGATGGACAGTCACCAGTGCAGTGGCTCTACTGACTGGTTTTGTATGTCAACTTGACACAAGCTAGAGTCATCACAGAGAGAGGAGCATCCCTTGAGGAAATACCTCCATGAGATGCAACTGCAAGGCATTTTTGAATTAGTGATCAAGGTGGGGAGGGCCCATCCCATTGTGGGTGGTGTCATCCTTGGGCTGGTGGTCCTGGGATCTAGAAAAAGGCAGGCTGAGCAAGCCAGAGGAAGCAAGCCAGTAAGCAGCACCCTCCATGGTCTCTGCATCAGCTGCTGCCTTCAGGTTCCAGCTTTTCTTCAGCTCCTGTCCTGACTTCATCCACTGATGAACTATGATCTTGAAGTGTAAGCCGAATAAATCCTTTCCTTTCTAACTTGCTTTTTGGCCGTGGTATTTTGTCACAGCAATAGGAACCCCAATTAAGACAGTGGCTATAACTTTGAGTGTGGGTTTAGACCTGTGAGTCTTCTATAACCCTCCCAAACCACACCCAAGAAGAACAGTTTCCAGCAAAGCCAAAGGACAGGACGTTTTGAATAGACTTCATTAGCAGTTTCTCCTAACACTAATACGCGGGAGTCTAAACATCATTGGCTTACCTATTTTTTAATTCATTATTTTTGAGCCTCAATGTAGTCCATTCTGGCCTCAAACTTACAATTCTCATGCCTTAGATTCCAGGGTTCTGGGGTCAAGGAGTGTCCATCACACCCAGGTTAACTTGGTTTTACTTAGGGAAAATAAATTCATGGTTCAGAATAATACCTCAGTTAGGGCCAGTTATTTTCTGATCCATGAGCATAGTCATTTTCTATACTCTGAACAATAATTTGGCTTCAGTTTCTCAAAGGTAGAAAATCCATATGCAGAAATAATAATAATAATGAATAGTATAAATGTTCCAAACACACCAAAGCTCACTTCCTTTTTCTAGCTCAGGGTCCAAGGTTAGATAACTGAAGATATCTTCGAGAAAGCATTTGTCTGGGTCTTGGAAAATAAGCTCCGAGAACTTCATATTCAATCTAGGAAAGCTGTGCTTATTAAAAGAATGTTACTAGGGGAGCCATTGTGTGTTATTTCAAGCTGTAGTTAACTGTCTGCAGGAAATCTGGAGGGAGGAGAAAATGTAAACAAATAAAGCGACAGTCTGTCTTTTCATTTGACTGGAAGAAACTCATGGAGGCGAGGCCATCTTGGTGTGGAAGCACCAAAGGATCCTGCCTTTGCTGGGTGAGGCACCAAGGGATCACTCTGGAGTTTACAGACTTGGAAGGACAAATTGCTACTTTCCTATCTTAGTGTTTCCATTGCTGTGAGCAGACACCATGATCGAGGCGACTCTTATAAAGGACAACATTTAATTAAGGCTGGCTTACAGCTTCTGAGGTTCAGTCCATTATCATCATTGGGAAGCATGGCGGCATCCTGACAGGCATGGCACTGGATGAGCTGAGAATTCTACATCTTATTCTGAGGCAGCTAAATGACTGACTCTTCCACGATGATAGTAGCTTCAAAGCCCACCTTCACTTCCTCCTAACAGCACCTCTCCCTATGAGCCAAACATATTCATACCACCACACTTCCCTTTGCACAAGGGGCTATTAACTTTCCAGAGGGGCAGGGGATGATGGAGACTGAACTGGGGGCCTTGAACTTCCTAAGTATAAGTTACCTCTATGCCCATGTCCCCAACCCTTTGAACTCTTTGCATACCTGCTCTAACTCACCCCAACAGAGTTTTCAAGAACAAGAACCTCTTCTGTTTTGTATTGTCAGAGCCTAGTATGGGGCTCACCCATCACGGGAAAGTGTACTTCCTCTGAATAAGTGTGTGGATGAAGCTACAGCTGTGCCAGGACCACATGAAGGGCTGTTGACCTACACATGGCATGCTCCCACCCAGTGTGGATCTCCAGTTCTGTATGCCTGGGTTAAACCTAGAATTTGCATTTTTAGTAGGTTCTCAGGTAATGCCGGTGATTTAGGTTTTGGGGATTGCCTCCAGAACTATTGTTGAAGGCTATCTGAGACAGACTATACTTACTAGAAGGATGAAGTCCTCTGTGGGATTGAGGAGGCCCCAGGGGAATCTGTGTTTCAGATAGAATTGTCATTTTAGAATCTGAGGACTAATGGTTGATCTCTTGGCAAGGTCATTTGTGGCATCTGGGACCTTAGGTTGCTATAGGTGAATCCCCAGGACATTCTTTCCATGTGGGATCCAGAAGAGGCCTGCCCACCTCGCAGGCCTGTGAGAATCACAGCAATTAGATGTAAATGTGAGTGTCATTGTTGCAGGCGGGGAACTTGATTAAGCCTGTGATTGATATGGGCTCTTATTGCCTTTTATGAGCTGAAAAAGCAAGTAAACTTCTAAATGGATGACGAATGTGGTAGGGGAAAGAGGTGCCATATGAGTGAAGTAATTAAAGCAGATTCCAGACAAGATGGAACGAAGCATTAAATTTTACATACGTCCCCAGAAGGGCTCTCGAAGTTCAGGTGCGTGTGTGTGTGTGTGTGTGTGTGTGTGTGTGTGTGTGAGTGTGCATGCTGGAATGAGGGGGGGAGGGGAAGATCAACGAGGAGAATCTCCTTTAGTAGTAGAGTTGAGCTAGACTGTAAGGGAGGTGAGGGTTTGACCAATGGAGGGCAAGTGGGCCTGCTCCCCACACTAGTAGAGACAATGGGGTCAGAGGTTGTGCATAGGGGGCAGCCCAGTGAAAAGCCTGCAGAGCAAGTAGAGTGAATAATCTTCTCTGTGGTGGAAGGTAGGATGCTAAGCTGAAGAGAGTGAAATGGGCACTCCCACAGGGGCTGGGAGATGGAGTGAGAAGGAAGGTTGTTGGCTGAACACAGGCCCTCAGAGATGAAAAGAGGCCTGGGTGGCTCCTGTGTAGAGGCAGGAAGGGCGATTTGAGAAAGGAAGGTTACATCAAGGGTATGTTATCAAAGTGTATGGATTTGGGGTCAGAGGCAGCAGGGAGAATGGTCAATGTAGTAAATGCAGAAGAACATAGAGTGTTTATATTAAGTGAAGGGTGGTTAGACCCGTGATGTGATGGTAGAACTTCCAAATGAAAATGTTGTTGAGGTTGATGGAGAACCAGATCTGGTGTTTGAGGGTCAAGCCATCAAGGACAACCTGTTCATCTACACCCTGTTCCATTCTGAGTTAGTTGTGACCACCTGTGATACACACCTGAATCCTTGGTGTTTCAGTCCTCGATGTTTCCTGCTGGGGCCTCTTTTCTCGTAGCTCTTGACGCTTTTCGTATCGTTCCTGCAGGGGATGCTCTTACCTACCACAATGGATGGAAGTTCACGACTTTCGACAGAGACAATGATATTGCCCTTAGCAACTGTGCGCTGACACATCATGGTGGATGGTGGTATAAGAACTGCCATTTGGCCAATCCGAATGGCAAATACGGGGAGACCAAGCACAGTGAGGTAAGTGGCAGGTAAACAGCTTTTCTCTCACAAGCTTGCCTGTCTCTACTCCCAAAGTGATGCCATCTAGGTGAGAGTGGTACTTCCCCCTCTCTCTGAAGCCTCCAGTCAGGTCAGGAGGCTATGTCTCAGGGTTCATAGTATCAGACGATGGATACTACAAGGTGTGCATCACACTAACACACCTCTATTCAGCTGCATGTGGGTGATTCATTGTCACTGGTATACAAAGCCCCATGATGTGAATCACATGCCGTCTCACTTCATTTTAAGTTTCTTTTATAATACTGTTGAGCCAGGGTAGGTCTCATGTAGCCCAGGCTGACCTCACACTTGCCTTGTAGCTGAGGATGGCCATAAATTCATTATTCTCTTGTCTTTACTTTTCAAGTTCTGGGATTATAGACATCTGTCACCACATCTGGCTAAATGTTTGTTGTTGCTATTTATCTGTTTATACAGACTCTTGTTATATGGCCTAGGCTGGCCTTGGACTCTGAATCTTTCTACCTTAGCCTCCTGAGGGTTGAGGTTACAGGTGTGCAACACCATACCTAGCTATCAATGTACCTTACTAATTCACAATCAGACACTGTTATAGATCAGGTTGTGGTAACTAACTACCACAGGTTAGGTGGCTTAAAAACAGACTTGCATGTCTTACAGTTCTAGAGTTTCCTAATCCAAGACCACGGTGCCAGCAGATTCATTCTTGATGGGGCTTTGCTACTTAGCATGGAGACAGAAACCTAGTTAAATCTTCACATGACATGGAAAGAGGTCATCTGACCTCCTCCTTTTTTATTGGGGGTCATCTAAAATGGCCCCCCAAAGAGCTGCCCCTGAATACTACCAAATTGGGCCAATAAAATTTCAATATGCAGAATTCAAGGAGAAAACAAACATTAAATTGAAAACCAGATACTTGGTTGTCTTTTCTGGTTGCCATTAGAGCAGAGCTGTTTCTCTGGGTCCCTTGATCACTAGGTAAACAGTTTGACTTTGGGTCAGATTCAGCCTTGGCTCCACTTCAGCCTAAGACACCAAGAGTCTGCTGCACCCTGTTCTTGTCCCTCTGTCAGGACAATGTTCAGAGCTCAGTGTATGTGAGGGCTCCTCTTTTGCAAACTTTCCTGTCTGTACTTTCTGGACCTCCATGACCCTTGTGTATCATGGTGACTCTTTGCTGGCTACAGGACATCTGTGACCTCTCTTGGCTTCTTGAAAATTATACCTTTCTCCTATTTACAGTCAATCTCCTGTCCTCCATAAACCTGCCTTGGGTCTCTAATTTCTAACCCTAGGTCCTGATCCTGGCCTTCAGGACAACACCTCTCCCCAGAACTCACACATACCAATATTACTGTAAATATTAGCACTTCTCAAATCCAGGTTCATTGTTATTAGTTTGGTTCTTACTACATAGCCAGGACTCCCAATCCTTATATGATTTTTTTTTTAAGGGAAGAAGAAATTTGCCCCTAGGGGAATGAGGAAGGTTGGCCCAATGAATCATGGTGGCAGCATGTGGGCTGACTAGGGAAGCCTGTGATCAGAGATCAAATATTTGAAATGAGCAGCCAGCATGCCCTAAACCATCCCTGCATTTGCTAATAAAAGACATTCATCTGGTTAATGTGCTTTTCTCGGTCTGCAAGCCATTTAGCTTCTTGTTTATTATTTACCTCACAAATTAAAATACATAAAAATTGGTCACTTGGGCTCTTTATTG
The DNA here is from genome assembly GCF_011762505.2 of Arvicanthis niloticus. Taxonomy (NCBI): domain Eukaryota; kingdom Metazoa; phylum Chordata; class Mammalia; order Rodentia; family Muridae; genus Arvicanthis; species Arvicanthis niloticus. The sequence goes on along the minus strand of NC_047667.1, from coordinate 46,921,745 downwards.
GCCAGGTTGCAAGGTTATTAAGTGAATTAAATATTATTGTGCTCACCAGTCAAAAGACATAAAATGAAATTTAGTTTTCAGCAGGCCATTTGTTACCCCAGCACTAATATCTAAACAGTCTAAATTGAAAATGATTTTACACAATTGGCTAATTAATATGTTTATTTTTGCCTTTTATTTGTTGGAAAAGAACAGTGTACAGCAGTAGCTGATCTGCTGCTCTCTGCCTAAGTTGACTCCCTTGTTAACCTTGTGCCTCCCTCTCATCTTGGGCTCACACCCCATCTTTCCACCACAAAGGCTTCTTTCTCTGTCCACTCAGCTTGTCAAATTTCAGGAGAAGGTACATGATCTGGCCCTCCTATTTTGGCTCATAACCCATCACTACCAGAACTTCCTCTTCTTTTTCCTTCTCCATCAGAAACAGAGTGATTTCTTGTTCTCTAGGATCCTCCCTACCACAGACCACCTTACTCTTCTTCCAAATACTTTTTCTTGATGTTTGTCTGTTTATTTGTTTCACAGGGGGTGAACTGGGAGCCGTGGAAAGGACATGAGTTCTCCATTCCTTATGTGGAGCTGAAAATCCGCCCCTTTGGTTACAGCAGAGACCGTTTCTCTGGCAGAAAGAAGCGCTCCATCGGAGGAAGGGCAAGAATGTTCTGAAGGCCTGTCTGAGCTGTCTTCACAGGAGACAAGACAAGCTCAGGGCAGGCGGGGTGGGTGGTGGTGACTGGGAAGCTGAAGTTTGAGGGATGTTCATAACCTCTAACTTCTTGGATTGCTGGGTACACAGAGCTAATGACGTCATCACACTTTGACCTTTAGAGGTTCCTTCCATGTCATCTGCATGTTTGCCTGTCTCTACTGGGGTCCCTGAAAGCCAACAATGTTATAATTGAACAGTATATATGGGTAGGACACAGTGTTGGAACCACAAGGTGTTTCAGCCCATCGTTAATGACAGATGTATTGAACGAGGGCAAAAAGGTCAATCATCCAGTAGACCACCAATTGGAAATCTTTAGAAATTGGTGGAGATTTCTGTATCCATCTGATAATATAGATCTTTGTAGAAAAATACCAAAGTGAGGTTCTGATTCCCCAGGGGGTCAGAGCTGAGGCAACCTGCTACTAGTTTTCTCCTGGTTCTCCTGGTTTTGAAAGAAAAGTATAAATCTTACTCCTTTTAAACTTTCTGTGTGGTGAAGAACGAAGAGACTACAAAGGGGCCATGACACATTCATAGTTAAGTTCTGACTAGTCTCTAGCATTCTGGAGACCAAAGCTCCCATTTTATTGCTATTTTTAACTGCCCCTTTTCCAGACATTCGCATAAGCTCTTCCATAGATCTGCATATGTTGTAAATAAATTTGCAGTCATTTCATCTTTAAATAACCCATGTCTCTAAATAACTGGTACCCTCAGCCTTTCCTGACTCACCTCCATGCCTCCCCCCATCCCCTGGTTGGACAGCCCACAGCCTCCCTCCACCTCTGCTCCCCACACTGGAAGCTTCCTCATACCATTCTTCTTGTGTGTTTGGTATCATTTTGGAAGGTTTTCTGTAGCCAAGTCAGTGACCATTGAAGTAACTTAAATTCCTACTCAAGAAAACAAAAATAAACCATTTGATTTTTAAAAAAAGATGTCTTGTGTTATTTATTTTCTCCCCCTGAATTTTAAATTAAGCATGACTGAAGTGAAAATTTGAGCATTACTCGGGAATTTGGTTGGCTGTAGTCTCTTACCTGTGTGACAGTAGACATGGAAACCAGTGTTCTTTGGAATGCAGCAGAAGTATGGGAGTGGGAAGAGGGGCAAGTGTTCTAGAAGCTGCACTTTCCCCTCTGGTTTAGGGTGTGTGTGGTTGATTAGCTTTCTTAGGTTCCACCTCTGGGTTCATGCCAAGCCATACATCAGAATCCACTTGTGCCAGCCTTTCAGGTTTTCAGGATCCCCACCCCTCGCCAGGCAAACACATCTAGCCAGGCAAACACAACAGCAATGGCTGGATCTGATGCTGAGAGGGCTGAAGCTCACCCAGCACCGGGGCTTATCATTTAAAAAAAATGGGTGCACATTTTTCATTGAGTCAAGAATCTAGGAAGTGGAGGCCTGCTAGGGGAACAGACGGACAAGTCATACAGTCCTGGTGCTGACGGAGCTTGTACGCTGCCCTTTGTTCATCTGCTCGTTTATTCCATGTACCAAGTTCTGTTCTAAGTGCCAAACCTATCCAAATAAACAGAGGATTCCGTTTCATACTTTGTTCTACATATGCCAGGCAAAGGCTGACAATAAACAAGATATGCTTCTACCCCAGGGGTCGAGGTGGTCAGTAAATAACCGATCAGCTCTAGAGTTGGGGACTGAGGATGAGAGAGACAAGTCAGTCTATATCTTCAGGAAGTGATTACTGCTGAGGGGAGCTGCGGAGGTGGTGAGGCCTGTGGCAGAGACTGGTGCTGCGAAGACTTTCCTGGAGGGGAGATATTCTCGGCAATAGATACTCTGAGTCTTGATGCACTTTCCTTGGGGCTTAAGCCCTAGGTAACTTCCTCCTCTGTCTTAGGCCCTTCTCTAGTGCCTTCAAGCTCCATGTCTTCTCAGATCCCTTCTCCCTGTTCTCTACTTATTTGCACAAATGTGCCTCATCTCTGCAAATAAAAGTCCTTGAGATCACCGTGATCAGTTCAAACCTATTAGCAAGAAACAGCTTCCTGGACAAAGGATTCCATTCCCAGCACACTAGCCTAAAGCCAGAGAGACAGCTTACAGTGGCAACACCCTCAACTTTTAGCAGGCTTCTGAAGTGTGCTTGACGAGACATTGTCTTGGTCAATGTTCTATGGCTGTGAAGAGACAACATAACCACAACAACTCACAGGCAATAGGAAGAGAGAGATACTTAGCTTGGGCTTTTGAAACATTAAATCCCACATCCGAAGCGACACACTTCCTCCAATAAGGTTACACCTACTTCAACAAGGACACACCTTCTAATCCTTTCAAGTAGTGCCCTAATGATCAAACATTCCAATCTATAAGCCTAGGGGGGCCCTGCATATTCAAATCATCACAGACTAACTAGATTGGCGGACTCCCTCTTCAGATGTTATGATTCATAACTGCCCCTAGGATTGCTGGCCTTTTTATATCCGTGTAGTTCTATAGCCAAGTCAGTGACCCATAGCCTTTGTTCCAGAGGAGGGTTTGACGGCATCAGATGACATCATGCCCATCTCAGGTTCATAGACCCCAGGGTTTGGCAACTAAACTGACCTGTGTGGGAGACTGAAGCTGTTTTAGCATCCTTTTGCATCACAGGTCCTTTGTTGCCATGGAGAAATATTCAGCTGACCTTCAAATAGTTTACTGTGAGCAGGAAAGGAAATCTGGGCAGTTCATTTCAGAGTGTTTATAGAGTGGGCAATGTCCCAGCCCACAACCTCCCTCCATGCTGCCCCTTGCTTTAACATGGCCCACCCAGCAGTTCATTTCAGTAATGGAATGTGGGCCTATGAAATGGGTTTCTGGGGAGAAGTTCAAACACTTTCTTAGAGCCAGGTTATGGATCCTCAAAAATCTGAAGCTTAATGGAAGCCATTCCATGCTCCAGGATGACCCAAAGTGGAAAGGTACTTTAAGAAGTGGGGATACACTAGAAGGCAGGAGCAGAACATGGGCCTGGACATTCGTCCCACAAACAGGGGTTAAGTTTCCAAAGAGTTACCTATTCTGGGTATGCACAAGGCAGAGGGAAGCAAGCAAGCTGCTGCTCCTGGTCAACTCTTAGAACTATCAGAAGACGGGAAGTGAATCAGGATGGTGGTGGCTTATAGAAAAAGTGTGTGTGTGTGTGTGTGTGTGTGTGTGTGTGTGTGTGTGCATCTAATTCCACCAACAAAAGCCTTTAGGGGGCTGTAGTGATGGCATCAGATCTCGAAAGAAAGACAGACTGAGGGGAGCAGCCAGACACCTGGGAGAGTCAGGCTGCACATGGACGGCATGGGGGAAAGCAAGGTAGCTTCTTAGTAGTGGTTGAGGAACCCAGAGAGCCAGTGGGAAGGACAGGCAGAGGCTATGGCTACCAGTTCACACTGCCATTTGGAGCCAGCGTAAGCTTTGATGTGTGTCCTTCTGCTCCTTGTCCCTCCAGAGATCCCACGCTAGAGGGTCGCGGTGAGTTCTACACACCTGGGTTTTTTAATGTTCCCCAAGGCTCTCTAACACAGTCCAGGGGTGCAAGCCACTGTTCCCACACAAGCTTTTGAACAGTGAAGAGCTCTCTCAGAGGCTTTGAAATGTTGAAGTGACATGGCAGGCTTGTATTTTGGAAATATTAGTTTGGTGACAGGTTGGAGAGGGCAACATGCTAGGTTTTCCGAAAACTACTTAGAAAATTGTGTGTATGTGTGCATGTGTGTTAACCTGTGTTGACAGGCAGGTGTATAGGACACAGGTTTATCCTGGGTCTCCCTTAGCTACTTTCTACTTCATTTCCTAGACAGGCTCTCATTCTGAATCCAGAATTCGCTGATGTGGTCAGTCTAGACAGCCAGTTTGTTCAGCCTCCACAGTGTAAGGGTTTACTTCAGGTGGGCTGCCACGCCCCACCAGCATTTATCTCAAGTCCCCACACCTGGGTAGCAATCACTTTATCCTGGGAGCTATCACCTAATCCTTGTGTTATCTTTGACACATATCTGTGGGGTAAAGCATGACATTTCAATATGCATGTACAATGTGAAGTGGGATGTGACTGGCATCTTCATCCCTTCAGACATTTATCATTTATCATGTGTTGAGAACATGCACAGACCTCTCTACTAGTTACTATGAAATACACAGTTCTTGTCAGCCATAGTTACTCCACTGTGGTTCAGAAAGTCAGAAGTCATTCCTTCTGTCTGTGCCCCTTACCCGTCCACAAGGACTGTGGCCTAGGGAAAGGGGGAGGGTCACAGACCAGCTCACAGCTGCTATAATAGTTCTCCAACTATTGTATCAGAGGTACTGATTCCCTTGGTCTGTGTCAGAAAGAGACCTGTAGAATCAGCAGGATTGAAGGACTGGCTTCAAAGGCCAGCCTGTGACCATGGAGCTTGAAGATGTTTATGTGTTATGGCTGCTTCCTCTGGAAATGGGTTGGCATTTATGTTTGTCGAGTTTGAGTGTTCTGTTTCATAACTTAAAGTTATTGGGGATTCAAGGATTACAGAAGCGAGAATACACTGCAGAGGGGAATGAGGGAGGGGGAGGAAGAGAAAAACAGAAGGAAACAGAAAGAGAGGCAGAGACAGGTACAGAGACAGGCAGACACACACACACACACACACACACACACACACACAATTCAGGTGTGGACTGTGCAAAGTGAGAGCATTCAGACAAGGAGGCATGCAAAGAACTGAAAGAAAAGATGGTGAAAAGCTGCTGGTGAAACTTAGTTACTAGAAAAGATTCCCCCATTTAAAAAAAAAAAAAAAAAAAAAAAAAAACCCTTACAAGTCTTCACTACTTTAAGCCTTCCCCAGGGTCAAGGAGAGGATCAACAGAGTTGATGGGAGCCAATCAACCAGGTTGGAGCCTACAGCCCAGGGCAAGCGGCCTGCTATACCCATTGTAGCCAGTAGATGGCAGTGTTGTCTTATCAGGTGCCTCTCAATTCAAGAGACACTCTCCACAAAGGGAAGTTCTGGAGGGTTCTCCACTTTTCTTCCTTCCTGGGTAGCACTGTCGTGAGAGTTAGACAGTAGGGCCTGGTCAGCATCCAACCTGCACTTAGTGGTTTCTCAGGCAGTGTTTTTCCTGGATTAACACAACTGGTAAGCAGGCACCCCCTGGAATGTGTTGACTAGTTCATTTTTGGCTGTGTCTGCCCCGCAACCTCTCTATCTCTGTGTACTGAGCTGGAAAGTGGGTAGAAAAGTTCCAGGGGTATTTCAAAACTCTTCCTAAAATGCCCCTGTCAGTGGATTGTTTCTGTGGATGCTTTGAGTTTTAATTCCAGTGTTATATAAATAAGTAAGATTCCCAGGTTAGCTCATAAAACCCTGCTCATAATAGAAAATAAACTTCTATGTAACTATAAGTGTGAAGACAGCAAAGAATAGTTCTGAAGCCTGTAAACTTTAGTTATTATTATATTTAGCTTGGCAGCTTTTTAACTTTAAAAAAAATTTTATTTTAGAATTACTTATTTGATTTTGTGTGCCCAAGTGTTTTATCTTTGTATTTGTATATGTGCTGGTACATGCCTGGTGCCCATAGAGGCCAGAAGAGAATGTTGGATTCCCTGAAGCTAGAGTTACAGATGGTTGTGAGCTGCTATGTAGGGCTGGGAACCAAACCTTTGCGGGAACAGCAAGTGCTCTTAACCGCTGAGCCAGTTCTTCAGTCCAGTGTTGTAAATTTAAAGGAAAATAAATTAATGCAGTCTTTTTCTTCTTTTGACAAGTAAGGAGAATCAGGTTTAATTAGAGGAGGCCAGGGAAGTGGGGCTCCCTGTGGAATGCATGAAGAGGCCATCTGGACACCTACGACCAGATCTGCGAAGCTCCTGGAAGAAGACTGTGGTCTCCATGCCAAGCATGGGTCCGCTGCCTTCTTCTCTTGTGGCTCATTTTCTTTACCTGTGATGCAGAAATTAAATGTGATAATGAATGCTTCTAACAGGCTGCGAGGCCCTCTGAGGTGGTAAGGTCTCTTGTTTGGATCTTAAGGCTTTATACTGTCCTTCAAAACTGTTGCATCTTCTTTTTCCTCACTAGGAGTGTATGAAGAGCCAGTTGTAAGGCTGGTTTTCTGTGAATAGTCAACAGGATTGTGACAGATCATGAATAGAAGAAAGAGAAAGGAGAGTGAAAGACAAGGAGGTTGCCGGAGTGTGGGGAGTCTCATGCTCTCCTCTGGAAGTTTCTCCTTTGATTCCTAAAACACAAACCATGATTTTCCTTCATTAATGACACTTAACTTGAGCACTTTCCCTAAGCCAGGCTCAGTGCTAAGCATTTTTTGTTGTTGTTGTTGTTGTTTTTTTTTTTAATACATTTCTCCATTTGATTTTTGAAGGTAAGTCTTAATATGGAGGTAACATCACAGGCATAAATTCCATGACCGGTGAGAACTGGCGTGGGCCTCAGGATCTGGACCATCCTAGTCCTGAGCACCAGTCCACAGTGCTCAGGGCCTCTCGTCCATTCTGCCAATGGTGGCCTTCTCTCTCAGCTCACCCAGTGCAACTCTTTGTCAGCTTGACTTGATGCCAGTCTTGGTGTGTGTGTCCCTTTTAGGTAGGCCGTGACACTTCCGGGCAAATACTCTGGTATGGGCCTCAGTGGACTTGGCACCTAGTAAAAGCTAAAATACTTTGATATGTACGCACTGCCATTACTGAATAAATTGTGATGCTTGGCCCCATGAAAATCTGAAAACATTTCAATAAGTTGAACCTATGACAGATACAGTAAGTTATCGAAGGGATTTCTTTTTTTTTTTTTTTTTTTTCTTTTTGCTGCTGCCGTTCAATCTTGTATGCCTGTGACTTTGAATTCAAGAATAATCTTAAGGCCAAAGGACAAGCAGCCAGCAGAGCACTCCAGTGAGTTGAGAATGCTAATGGATGATTGCATTGTGCAACTCTATCCTCACACTGCAGAGTGTGGTTGAGCCTGAGCAGGCGGGGCTGAGGACCTGTAAGGAGTGGTGAGCCTATGTGGTGCCTGGAGGTTGTGCTGTGGCCCTCTGGGCAGCCCCTCCTCTGCATCTAAAGGTTTTGTGATATCCTGGAGACATGAATAGTAGGCTGAGTGACTAAGACTCTACCCCGCCCCCTCTGGTTGTCATGGCTGTGTCAGTGACAGGAGAAAAGCTGAAGGATCAGCTGAAACTGTGAAACAGCCTTGGGCCAGACAGGAAGTGTGCAGCTGCGCTGTGGGTCTTCCTTCTCAAGCCTCCATGAAGACAAGGCAGCTGTCCACCAACATTGGACTATTCTTTCCACAAGATGCTAGCCTATGCCATTCGGGGTGGTGTTCAGAGCCATAGTGTGGCTACTGGGTGCTTGAAATATGGCTGGCATCATTGAGCTCTGGACTTTTAGTCTAATTTAATGTCCATGAACTAAGCCACATATGGCTAATAGTACCAGGTTGGGCAGTACCGGTAGAGAACGCTTCACCATCTTGTTTCTGTTGGCCTGTACTGTAGGTAGCACCCACTGAGCATTGTTGGGAGAGGAATCACGAGCATCTGAGTCATTTACTTTTCTAACTAGCACAAAGTTGTGGTTGACTTAGAAAAAGGATGCATGTGCTTATACAAATACATGCACATAGGCACAGGTATCTGTGTCCCTTGGTCCTTTGTTTTTTAGCACCAGATTAACCCAAAGGTTATTTCTTCCTTTTCCTATAAAAAGACACCGACTTCACTGAAGAGATGTTTTCTAAGTGTCACCAGATGTTTTCTAAATACCAGTATGTTTTCTCCAGCCACTGTTGCTCAGTTCAGCTTCCAAAGTTGCCTGTTTTGCATAGAAGGGAAAGATGCCCCATTCCTGGTCCTCAGACTTTAGATTCTAGAAGGGCAGTGAACAGGCAAAGAGAGTCCCTGTTTCTGTCAATTCTGTGTGAGAATAATATCTCAGTGGTAAGCCAGTGACTCACTCCAACATGAAAGGAGGATTTCATTTTCAAAATATTTATTTAAAATAAACTTTTATATGTATTTGAATGTTACAGAAAACTAAACTCTGACAAATACTGTACAGCTTTGATCATTTATATACTCTTCTCTAAAAAAGTGACTGGCTTTTCTTTACATTTTCCTCTTCTTTTTCCTCCTCCTAAGAAATCAAAAAAGTCCATAGGACAATGGATAAAGACCCCTCCAACTGTTTCTGGGTATGACCAAGGCAGGCCAGAAGTCCAGCGTGGGTGGGGACCACCCCCATGCCCAAGCCCATGCCAGCTGAGAAGGTCTCTTCTTTATGGATCCTCTTTTTAAATTTTTGAAAAAGATTTATTTTATGTGTATGAGTGGTTTGCCTACATGTATATATGTGTACCACATGCATGCCTGGTACCTGGGTCTTCTACAAAAGCAATAGTGCTCTTAACTGCTGAGCCATTCCTCCAGTCCCCTGGACCCTTTTCCATTAACTTACCCGCCCCAGATGGATCAGTAGGCACAGGTCCCAAGCATCCTACTCTGAAACTATATCCATGGCAACTCTGGGATAGACTGAGGGGCAAAAAGTGTCAAGTTATAAAGGAATGACCTGGCATGATGCAAGGAGAAGAAGCAATACGAGAAGAATCAGAAGAGTAAGGCAGGGAGACAGGACACTAAGCACTGCTTTGGCCTTTCTGCTCCCGGTCATCTTTGGGAGGGCCTATCATATAATGGGCCCTGCACCATCTACAAAGGCTATCAGAGAGTCTGTGACAGGAAGCTGAGATCCAATCAGGGTTGGGATTCCTGGATTCCAGGATATAGAAGCAACTGGGATTTGCCTTTCTGGATGTTTCCTGACAGGAACTGGCTCAAGTCTATTTGATTAGAAAGCAGTAGGTACACTGTGCCTGGAGACAGAGGCTTTGTTTGCTATCAGTGACAACTGACTGCTGTCTTAATTCACACTGGCAGCCAGTTGTCACGGAAACCTTGTAATTTGTATGGTCCCTAATCCCGGTGATCCATCCTTGCAGACCATATCTGACGTCCCATCTCTGCTGTGTCTCCACCTCTACCCTAAAGTCTTCTGTCTTAAGGTAACTGAGAGAAGTGGGAAGGGCATCTGGTGGGTACCAATTGGCAGAGAAGGGGAGAAGACTGATCATTCTGTGACATGTGGAGGACAGCCCAGGTATTCCACAGCCAGCAGAGAGTCAGGAAGTGTTGCTTTGGTCAAAGAGGCCTGTGGGTGGAAGGCCTGAGTGCCTAGTGACATTGAGGTTGTGTAGGACGAGCAAGTGTATGTGACTTCTCTGTCTGTTAGAAGACCCAGGTGTGAGAGCGACCACTAAGTAGATACCCTCCAAGGGCCTGGAGCACATCGGGAGTAGAGCCATGAGTACCAGGTAGCCCAACTTAACAAGCAGAGTACAACTTTCCATTCATATAGTCTCATCAATTTCGGGATTTTTTTTTTCTTGCTACTGTAATGTCATAATTTGGCTATATCATTAGACAGTGATTTTCCACTATCTGTAATGGTCCCTTTGGGGACAATATTTATAGAGCTCCCCAGTAGATGTGCAAATGAGACGTTGGAGTATAGTCACTTCCAAGCTGGGAATTCTCTGCCTTTGTAACATGGCCACAGTACAATAAAAAACACCATGCAATTTGTTTTCTTAGCCTTTGGCTGGGGAGGAAAGGCTCTCCTCCACTCAGAATATGGCATGGTCTCAGGTACCACAGGGCCCATATGTCAATACAACCCCTGTCTCAATGCTATGTCTTACCTTCTGTAACAGTTAATGGGGTCTCTTAAAAGAGTAGGTTACTCAGGGGGAATCATGAGGTATTACAAGTTTATCCTTAGCATCATTGTATATCCACCCACAGTTATAAGTACCTACTGTGTACAAGATATTTTCCTGAGCATCAACATAAATAGCAACAAATATCTTTATAGTTTTATCTTTCATTTAAACTATGGCTTCTACCTCCCATCTGCAATACATCATGCACTGCTACAAACATGGGGGATTATTGTGTGTGTGTGTGTGTGTGTGTGTGTGTGTGTGAGAGAGAGAGAGAGAGAGAGAGAGAGAGAGAGAGAGAGAGAGACAGAGAGACAGAGAGACAGAGAGACAGAGAGACAGAGACTGGACTTGGGATAATCTTACTTGTTTTCTTTCTGAAAGCCCTTGGTCACATGGATTATAGCTAGTTCATGTGGGGCATCTCTTTACTCTTTCTATCTCATGGGTACACACCTGCAGTCCAATGAAGTGAATATGTGGGTTTCCATAGCTTTCTCGTAGTCACTGCCAAAAGCTGTTCATCACTGCTTAGAAAAGGGCACCTTGCTGAGTAGTTATGGGGTAATGTCCCCGAGAGGTCTTGGACCACATTAAACATCTGTCAGAGGTAATGAGGACCTTGTCGTGAATTGCAAGCAAAGAGCTTTGAGTGTATTTGGAGCCATACTTTAAACTTTTAGGTACAGGCAAAAGGTCAGAAGCATATAGAAACCACTAGCTATGTCTGTATCAATATTACTGAAGTGGGGACTGTACCAGGTTCTGAGAATGTCCAAATGTATTTCCAGTAAAATACTATGTAGGTATAGAAGTAGGAAGCACCCATCTGACCTGAATGACATATAGACAGTGCATAGGGCCTTGCATCATGGCTACTTAATTGTGCATATGAACCTAAATCTGGACATGTCTTCCCATAAGACATTTCTGCAAGTATGTATATTTGAGCAAAATACATATTACATGGCCACGTGATAAATAGGATATCCTGTCCCATGTCCCATGTCCCATGTCCAAATGAACATACTTATGATACATACAAAGTTGAATGCCATCTAACATGCATGTATACCTGTTTTCTGTGCTGTTGTGGTAGAGTATACCAGACACTGCAGTACATGCTTGGGGCTACATCAGAGAGCTCTGATATTGGACATATAGCTGCCAGGACATTGTAAGAATTGTCTACACACTCCCATCCATTGGGATGCTTAGTCTGAAATTTGTTCCTTGGTTGGGTAATTTGTGGGAGTGAACGCATCACTTTAAAGGCTCCTCTAGGTATCTGTGGTTGGAAGGAGGCTTGACTCCAAAGGAAGGACACTCTGCTTCCTTGCTCACTAGACAGGTAGTGATGGCCTCTTCTCCATCTGGAGGAGCTTGGGCTGAGCAGAGATCCAGAGGTCTTCATCTTTCTTCTTCTTCTTCTTCTTTTTCTTTTTCTTCTTGTTCTGGTCTGGCTGTTGGTTGCTCTTGGGTGGCCGGCTACAGCAGCAATGGCAACAAATGAAGAAGAGGGTGAGAACCACCACTAAGGGCAGCCCCAGGAACACAGCCAGGCAGACGGTGTTGAAGATGCCTCTTTCGTGTCTGATCCGGATGGTTTCCCAGATAGAGTTGAAGAAGGAACTGTTTCTCTCCATGGTTCTGGGCTAGTGTGGGGCCAGAGGCTCCCAATTATCTAAGAAGCCCTCGGCTTCACAGAACACAGTGTTAGCCACTTGGTATTTATTTTTCTTTCAGCTTCACGTTTGGGAATGCCACCAGGAACACCTGAAGAAAGTAAAATGAACAAGTCAAGAGAAATACAGTAGTGATGGTCTATCATTTTCATATCATAGTGTCAGTGGCTTTATGCTTAGAAAAGAGAAGGAATCAGTGACTTGCAGAGTTTTCTGAAATTGTATTAACACTCAATAAACAAAGTGCATGCAACGAGCCAATAACAATTACCCCATTCTCAGTATGTACACACATGATATCGGGCTTAGGATCTAAGAGTTAATATTATGTCAGGCCTGGTACACATTAGGTGCTCGGGAGTTGCTGAATAAATTAGTCAGTGTGTTTATCATGTGCTTTTTGGGTAATTCTCCTCCTATACCCTAGCTCACCAGACAGGAGACGAACATGTATTTCCCATACGGTAGCCCCTTGTCTTGCCCTAGACACACAGCTGATCATTCTTGATGTTTACTAAAGCTTAAGCACAAGATGAGATGACCTCTTCCTGGCTGAGAGGTCCTTAGTCCTCATCTTGTCACATGCCTGCCACCTCATTGGGTGCTTTTTCTCTTCCCAACACTCTCTCTTCCCTTCTTACACCACACTCCTGCATCTGTTCCTCTCTGCTTTCTACCTTCTCTCTCTTTGTCACCTCACTGGCTGCTTCCAAGAAAACCTTCCTGGTCCCTTTCCTACCTGTTTTGTTTTATCTCAGGGGACAGAAATCTAACATCTCCTTGGGAACTGATGCTTGGGAGTAGGCATGGGGCCCCGATTCTGAGCTCAGTGGACAGTGGGCATCCTTGTATTCTTGTAGAAGTAGCTTCTCTTCTGTCACCACTCCACCTCTCCACATACATCTTGGGGATCAGCTCTTGGGTGATCCCTGGACTCAAATAGAGAGAGAGTAACTGATTTTCTGGCTGGAGACTTCTGGCCCACTGTTTTACTTAAAAGTGACAAATACAAGGTCTACCGTGGGGAAACAGAAGGTCTGAGGCTGCATGGAGTTGTATCCAGCACAGAGAGTTTTGGATAATGAACCCAGCATTCTCCCAAGGATGCTGACAGCCAGAGTGAGGATGGTGTGAATTATATTGCAGTATTTGGTACTTTCTGATCAACAGGGTCTCCATAGGTAAACCAGGTTAGGCTTGAATTTACAATCATCCAGCTACAGGCTACTGAGTGGTTTGGGGAATTTCATCTTTTAAACGAGCAGTAGGGTGATGCTGTGAACATGACAATAGACCGGTGTGTATCCTGGCTAAAGCTGTGCTCCAGACACAGTGGTAGGTTACATGGTGCCCCAGAGGTTGCTCTAGAGGAGGTCTAGTTCCTTGGATTACATGCTCGATAATTGTCCTGTATACTCAGTGGCCATATGCCCATCTCAGCTCCACCGGGCCTGATCTGCTGATGTGTGGCCTCAATCCTAATGCTATTATTTGCACAGTCCTTGCAGCTGCACAGATGGGGACCTAGCACTGTATCCCTTGATCCACAGGAACTAAAGCAATGTTATAAAAGTACAATAATGGTTTTAGCCTAGGTTTTTAAAGCACTCATTATATGCCAGGCACTGTTCTAGGCACTTTCTACTAATTAATTCACTTCACACCCGCTGACACATTATTGCCATATGCAGAAGGTGCTCTTATTCTCCACCCTTCAGCTAGAAGGGGAAGCACAAATCACAGGACATGTGAGTAGCAGGGCTGGACTTACTCATTCTGGGGAGTTTGGCTCCAGATCTCCAATTCATGAACTGTTCACAGGCATTGCTCCGGGCCTCCTAGTCCTTTGTACAGAATTAACCCATTTTTGGCAAGCGGCCCAGGATTTGCAAAATCTTATAATCATTGGCTATTCCACAGACTGACTCAAGCGTTTATCCTAGTCTACCTTAGAGCAGTCTGCTAAGAGACTGATGTCTCATTATGGGAGACCTCCCAAAAGAAACAGAACAAAACCCAAGTCCTTCCTCAGCACAGGTTTACAGACAAGCTAAACCCAAACTAAAATTCAACCTGGCGACAAAGAAGAGTGTGCTTCTGGGGGCCCATGTCTTCTTACAGGAGGTGTGGTCTAGGCCCCAGGGAGGGCTGAAGATAGCCCATGACATGGATCTGTGTACACTCCATTCCAATTCCAAGATTCCAGGCTCTCTGAAGAGAAAAGTAACCACTGGTGCAGCCAGAACTCCATAGGACCCATTCCTCACATAAGGACTTTTCCTCCTTTGAATTTCTCAACTTTTTGCCATGACCCCTTGCTTTGCCTCAGCCTTGTGTGTCAGTATTTTTGGTTCACTTGGAGCAAGTTCCCTGCTCTGCTGTGGGAAGATTCATGTGGAGTCCTCTCACTTGATCCCTCACATAGCCACACTGGGACAAAGGGTTCCTGGCACAGTACCTTGGATTCACATTCAGTGACACCAACAGCACACTTGTCTACATCAGGTGGTGCTGGGCTCTGCAGGCAGGAGAAGGGCATCAGGGAGAGGAAGGAGACTGAGCTCTTGGAGAGTATTAGGGCAGCTTCCAGCCACTTAAGGATTCCTTTAAAGATAAATGGGCTTTTGATCTAGAACTCTAGGCAAAAATGATATTTAAACATCTCATGCAGAGCAAAGTCTAGGACATGAAGCTCAGGGTGGGGGAGGAGGAGACTGGAGGATGAATGAGAAGGGTGTCTGGTGGCTGGGGTGGAGATGGGTCTTGCTTGGGAGCTTCATAACAGTCACTACAATCTGAGCTGACATTTAGGAACAGATCAAAGATCTCAAAAGCTCTGGAAAATATTGTAAGAAAGTCCTTTATCCATTTAACAAACATTTATTGGACATTTGATTTGTGCCTGAGTCTGTGCCGGGCATAGGAGATTCAGCAATGAATGACAAAGTTATAATTTCCGACATCAGCCTTTAGAGTCCAGGGCAATTATTATTATTGAAGGTTGTGTCATAAAAGACAAATATAATAAGCACATTCCAACTTAGATTGCTTAGTTGGCTGAAATAGAGGCATGCATTTGAATTATGTGTTTATCACAACGTCCCAGGCTCCCCTACCCTCCCACCTTTGTCTTAAACATGTCCATCCCGAGGCACCTAAAATAGCCTTTGAATAAATAGATTTCTTTTCAACTAAAACTAAGTCAATAATTCACTTCTGCATTCTTAAAGGTACTTATTAGAGTCAGCTCTCCACACAGCCAGAAAGAGTACTCATTAACATTTGAGAACCCAGTCTGGGGGAAATTCGATTAAAAAGTATTCTTTATATTTTTTAATCTACAAATTCTTGTCTAGGCTCCCTAGGTTACTTGCTGAGCTCTGCTAATCTATAGCGTTTCATTAGTATTTATGAGCTTTGTGTTATTAGCATTTCCAGGAAACAATCAACTGTCTCCTTAGTGGTATGAATGAAAAGTTAGGGCTTCCATGAGACAGTATGCAAAAGAAGTCGCACGGTGGGCTGAAGGGACTCTGGGAAGACCCTATCCTTTTGTTGCTTTCAAGTATCACTGACACAGATGCGTCATTCATCTAGCCGTGTAAAATCAACAATAGCTGCCAATCATTCTTTCTGGCTGTGCTTGTGGGGGTAGGTTTGAAAGAGAGAATGGGGAAAAGTTACCTTCAGTTCCCGAGAAACAAAATATTGATCACTACAATCCTCCGTGGTATGTAGTTGGAGAAAGAGTCATTTACTCATTGTTGTTTCTCCACAAGCTTCTCTCTGAGTGGAACAAGAGCCAGAAGACCTAGGCTTGAGCCTCGGAAGAACCCGTCTGACTGTGGCACCTTCCTGAACCTTAACTGCACAATGAAGCTGATAAGCCTCTCTATGATGTTGTAAGGATCAAAGTGGCCCAGTCCATTTTGTGCACTCTGTAAACTATAAAATATACAAACATGATCCATAAAACAACAGGTTAATTCTATCTTTGAGGTTTTGCTTCTCACCTTTTACTTCTCAGCCCAGTCCTCACTGTTAAAGAACCACCACCCCAGCCAGGTGATGGTCGTGCATGACTTTAATTCCAGTACTCAGGAGGCAGAGGCAGGTGGATCTCTGTGAGTTCACGGCTATCCTGGTCTACAGAGAAAGTTCCAGGAAAGCCAAGGCTACATGGAGAAATCTGGTCTTAAAAAAAAAACAAAAACCAAACTAACCAACCAAAACCAACCAACCAAACAAACAACAACCACCTACCACCCTAAATTCCTCAGGGAGGAATTTTCTAGTTCCACCCCAGCTCAGGGGCTTCTGCTTTCTGTGTCTGACGTGCATGGTGTCTTCAGCAATGGGGACTAAACTTACACCTCTGAGAGGTAACCAAGGGCAAGAGCAATAAGCTGTATGTCTTAGGAGTCTCTTAGACAGCTTTGGCTAATAACTCAAAAGAGAGCCTTTTTTTTAGGTGGGGTTTTGTTACTGGGGTTTTTATTAGGTGGTCTTTGGCTCTTTGAGGGGAAAGATGGAAATTTCCAGCCAGATGGAAAATTTTCATTGCAACTCTATATGCATATTTGTATACAGATTTGTGAATTGTGAGTTTATTTTTTGGAAGAGTGTTACTAGTATGATTACTTGTGGCTTTTTCAGACATCTTACTGTTATTTACCCTCCTTTCTTACTGATCTTCCTCCTCATTCCTAATTAGCAGCCCCTCCACTTTTCTCTTTTTCACCATCAGATCTTTTATTTGTACCCCTGCTATTCCCCTCCTTATTGCTCCCGTGCTCCCATCCCAGAAATGGCTCCATTTAACTTTAAGGTTTCTGCAGTCACTCTAGGATATGTCCTCACATCTGGAGATTTGGTGCTAGGAGTCTCAGAGAAGGAACATGTGACATTTGTCTTCCTATGCCTGGATTACCTCACTCAATATCTTGTTTAGTTTTATTCATTACCTGTAAAGTTCGTGCTTGAAATCTTATTTACAGCTGAGTAGTTTTCCATATGCATGACAGTACCATCTTCCAAAGGAGGTAGGCAACCCAACCAACAGCCTTCTCCAGCTATGATACCTATGAACCACAACAATGGGCAATAGAATGCTAACATGCTGACATGCATGGCTAGCATGTTGACCCTAAGGGTGCAGTAGTGGCACACATTGCTAAATTGGACTTAAGGCCCACTCAGCAGGAGGGAAACCATGCCTGGTATTGGAAACCCAGGGCTAGTGAGGTCATAGATTTGGGAGGAGAACCTACAAGTGCCACTTTACTAATACTTCTTAACAGAAGAGTCAATGACCTAAGAGCCTTAAGAGGGCCAAGAAACACTGGACAGGAAGGTTGACTAATAAACACCTCTGGGCTGTCTGGATCTGGGGAGTTCTTGATAAGGGAGTCCACAGGATGCTGTGGCCTCCTAAACTAAGGACGTTCCCTTTCTCCAGAAAAACATCCCATCTTGATAAAGCCAACACACCAGCCTTCTTTGGTAACTATCACTTTGAGACTACAGGGGAACTGACTTGAAGATGGAAGCTTCCATTTTCAGAGTCCCCGTTTGTAAAATCTCAACCCCCTGTATCTCATGCAGTGGGTCTCCACTCCCAAGGACAGACTGGTGTCCTTCATCACTCTGGTAGAAGAACAACCTGCTTCTGAAGACGTTTTATTCTTTCTTCTGTTTCCACATCATCTCAATCAATCCCCATTCAACACTAACTGTATGCGAATGATTTGTCCTTTTACCCACAGGGAAGTGTGGTCCTTAACCTTAAGAAAAACAAACAAACAGACAGACAGACAAAAACCTGCTCTTTACAACAGGTGGAGACCATTACAGAAGACCACAACCAATCAAAATGGAGAGTTGTGGAGCCCAGTTCCAATGAATACATCTACAGAGCACAACTCCTACATTTAAGGCTCATGGATTATTATAGAACAGGTGGTGGAAAGGTTGTAAGTGCCAGAGGATCAGACAGTTTGCTGTGTGATTGTGTCTTTAGGAATGTCAGAAGCGGGCTGGAGAGATGGCTCAGTGGTTAAGAGCACTGACTGCACTTCCAGAGGTCCTGAGTTCAAATCCCAGCAACCACATGGTGGCTCACAACCATCTGTAATGAGATCTGATGCCCTCTTCTGGTGTGTCTGAAGACAGCTACAGTGTACTCATATATAATAAATAAATAAATCTTTAAAAAAAAAAAAGGAATGTCAGAAGCTTCATGCACATACTTTCACCAATGTGACTACACAACAGACATCCTAAATGTGGATAGGGGAAAGCTCACGGGAGCACGACTGTACACAAAGAACTACAGACAACTAAGGAATGCTAAGAGCAGGAGAAACAGTCTTCCTCAGGGAAGAGCACACCGACTGGTTATCCAATACCAAATGCTCATACAAATAACATTATACAAATGAACATGTTGTACTTATATATTTAGGAATATTTATATATATACATTATACATATATGTATAAAGACAATTAATGAAAAAAATGAGGCCATGAATTTGAAAGAAAGCCAAGAGGTGGATACTTATAAATACACAAATGATGTAATTATAATCTCAAAAATTAAAAAAAAAAATTACAAAAAAGATCCCCTCAACTCTGTCAAGTTACAGGGGGCTTCATGAGCGGCCTTTCTGCTTGCAGCCAGGCTGCAGGTCTATAGCTTTAATTCTAGACTTGCTCCCAGACACAACAGAGGAAAAGGTCACCTGAAGAACGTGTTTAGAGGACTATTGAGCTCATAGGTGAGGCTTCAGAAGAGTGACTGGCTATTTGCAGGCTCAAGTCTTACTATCAGGCTTTGGGACCCATGGGAGTCAGTACAGGCATGATTCACTCTGCAGAGAAAGAGAATCAAATCTCTGAGAGCCAAAAGCTGCTGCAGGGCTGTGCTTAGGTCTGGTGCATGCTGGGAGGGCCTTGGGGTTTTAGGCAGGGAGAGACTATAACGAATCTTCATAAGGAAGCTGTTACCCAGGTATGAGAAAACAGAGGAGAGGAGGACATTCCGGTTGAGGCCTTTGGAGAGAATGGCATCAGTAGAGAGGGTAATATGGTGGAGATGCTGGGACACAAAGCCTAGCTAGTATGTTCTTCAGATGTGTGTAGGAGAACTTGCAAGACATGAGGAAGTGTTTCTGGGTGCTACTTTCTTCTGGCTCTGGTCTCCTACGAGAAGTCTGAATGAATGCATGAGCACATGCTCTCGTGTGTGTGTGTGTGTGTGTGTGTGTGTGTGTGTGTCTGTGTGTGTGTGTGTGTGTGTGATTGTGTGAAATATGTAAATATACATTTTCTTTTATCTGCAAAGAACCCCACTGAGCAGTTCCTGACTCCTGCCATCTCTAAAACCTTATCCCACTCTGGCTGCCCAAACCTTGCCTCAGCTTTCAAACCACCCCCCTTGCAAACTCCTCGAGGTTATGATATCACACAGTTTACAAAACAAGTCTCTCTGGCTGTGGGGCCACAGTGCAGAGCCTTAACCTGTGGTTATTGACTCTGCTGATCTGCGTTGTATTTTAGTCACAGCTCTTACCCTGCTAATCTGGAACACACAGGTACCCTCTAATGCTTGTTAAGAACTGCACTAACCTTGTTAAGAACAAAACCTGCTGGATTGTGGCAAATAATCTGTTTGTAGAACATTATATTTGCTTTCGAAACCCAGCCCTGGACATTATAAAAGTAAGCATATTTTCCCCAATTTAATTAACTGCTTCACATAACTAGTTATAATAAAAGGTGGAGGTTCATTCTTGCCCTAAAGCACACATATATGATATATGACTAGAATTTGATTGTTGAAAGAAAATAGATGATATTTTCTTCCAGAAATCGATGCTGCAATTATGCTTACAGTTTTGAGCAAAAATACAAATAAATCATCAATATTGAAGTGATTAAGGTACCTAGAGTTCTTAAAAAAAAAAAAAAACTTTGGTGGTTTGAATATGTTTGGCCCAGGGAATGGCACTATTAGGAGGTGTGGTCCTGTCAGAATAGGTGTGGCATTGTTGGAGAAAGTGTGTCACTGTGGGTGTGGGCTTTAAGATCCTTGTCCTAGCTGCGTGGAAGCCAATCTTCCCTTAATGGCCTTCAGTTAAAGATGTAGAACTCTCAGCTCCTCCTGCACCATGCCTTCCTGGATGCTGCCATGTTCCTGCCTTGATGTTGATGAACTGAACCTCTGAACTTGTAAGCCAGCCCCAATTAAATGTTGTCCTTATAAGAGTTGCCTTGGTCATGGTGTCTGTTCACAGCAGTAAAATCTTGACTAAAACAATAACCAAAGGCTGCTTTATTATAATACACTTCCTGGATTAGAAGACCCTTGAGATAGACTGCTAGTTTAGATACACTCCTTTAGTTTGTTAGTGAGAAGTCTAGAGTCTATTTTGCTGGAGGTTAACCCCTGGTAACTGGCACAGTCAGTACCAGACCCAGTACTTTCTTGTTCTCAGCTCACCTTCTTAGCAGGCTTTCTCCAAAGAAGTCCTTAAAAATTGACACCTAGGTGGTATTTTGTAAAAATGCAAAGTCCTCACACGGCCAGAAAAATACTGCAATAGCCGGGACCACAGAGATGAAGATGTCCCTGAATCAGTATGGGGCAGAACTCAAATGTTGACTAATACACCTTTGTTGTGGGAAGGTACTGAGTTTGGTTTTCTCCCCCCACCCCCATAGCAGCAGTAAGCTTGTCGCAACCAAGATAGCTGACGAACAAGGTTACATTGAGGCTGCTTACAACACGTGTGGTAAGTTCTACCATGTTCCTTGATAACTACCTTGACCCAAGAATGGGTCACCCCAGAGCCTTAGAGAGGTGGTTCTGAGACCAGATAGCCTAGTCTGAATTCTGGCTCTTCCACAAGTGTAGTGTGTAGTACATGTCGCCTCTCTCTCTCTCTCTCTCTCTCTCTCTCTCTCTCTCTCTCTCTCTCTCTCTCTTTCTCCTCAATATTCTCACTTGTAAAATAATAGAGCTGACAGTGTTGAGTGTTGTTAGAGAGAACTGTACCAGTTGGGGGAGTGTCTCAGAGTCTAGCTAGACAGTAAATATGATGATTTAACCTCGGACAAAAAAGTAAACAGCCCCCAGCTCCTCGGTGATGATGAGCTTGTTTGCCTTTTAAAATATTAGTGTGTTTTTGATATCATAATTTTGATATGCCTCTAAAAGAGACACTTTTCCTCGCTCTAGCTTTCCTGGAGCATGGAGGCTCTCTCTAAATATCTCACTCACTGTTGTTTTTCTAACCAATGATTCCAGAAATGTGAATGGACATCACTTTGAGGCAGAAATACATCACTTCGTCCTCTCTCCTTAGACTCACCTGATTGTGCGGAGTGGTACCCAAGTCTGCTTTGTCACCTCCATGTCACACTAACCTTCATCTCCTCTTCCTTTCCCCTTTTCTTCTACTAGAGTACTTAACCAGCTGCTTGTACATGCCAATTTGCATCCTAGGAACTGCTGATAGACTCATGAACAAGAGAGATGTGACCAAGCAACTTATTCTCTATAGAAGAAGACAGTAGACAAGTAAGCAAAGATGAAACCCAGATGTGTCCTCAGTTCTATAAATGAAGTGATTACAATGGTCTCTGCAGAGGTGATTTGAGAGATGATAAGGATCCACATATGCACAGAGATGTAGACAACAACCCTCAGATAATATTCAGGTCTTAGCACAAATGAATTTTGATTTTCCTGCAATGATATCTCAACAAGGGGCTTCTCCTGCCATCTTATCTCATGGACTTTATGATATGTCTCACTTTGAAATTTGCTGTTAACTCTGGTTCTCCTTCTCCTTCCCTCCTCTCCTCCTCTTCTTTTTCTTCCTCCTTCCCCTCCTCCTCATTGTCTTCTTTTTCCTCCTCCTCTTCCTTTTCCTCTTCCTCTTCTTTTATCCTCTTCTTCCTTGTCCTTCCTCCCTCTCACTCTTTCTTTCCTTTTCTCTTCTCATCCCTTACTACATGGTCCCCTGCTCTTGGAGATGTACACGTTTAAAGCCTGACTTCCTCTTCTGAAATATACATACGAACAGGGCCTTTTGCCTGGATGCCCGGTTTGAATACCAAGATTTAGACCGGTAGCTATGTGAATGAATGAAGTTAACCCAGAGGTTCTGAAAAAGCATGTGAGAATCTGACTGGACACAAGTCAGTCATTTGGGTGGCTGGGGAGGAAGTACAGAATGGAGACTGAGCTTGGATGATAATTGCCCACCCATTTAGCACTGTCCAGTCAGATCCTCTAGCCACAAAATTCATTTGAGAGGGAAATAATGACCATGAAAATCCCATTATCAGGAAAGCAGTAGGGAGTGGTGTATGTTTTATCAGCTCCTAAATAATCACCTACCTGCCATGTGCTCAGTTACAAAGAGCCCATTGTAGCTGGGACTTCCAGATAACAAGGGATCCTTTCCTAATTACTATATGCTATTTCAGGTTCAGCAGAAAAGAAAATTAAAAAGCTCCATTTCACTTCAGGTTCAAAGGAGTCAATCTCTCAATCAATCAGGTATTAATTAAGCCATGCTAGGACTTACAGGAAAAGTCAGAGATAGCCTCTTCTTGAAGATGATACCAGGGAAATAATTAGTGAATGATTTAGGAACAAAGAAAAGAGTTTAAAATGGGTTTTATTTGGACTTTCTTTGATTTTCTATTATGCAAAAACTGAAGGTCCTGAGTCTCCAATTCCTTGATTTTTCTTTATTTCTCACTCTCTTGATTCCTCCGTTTTTCTCCTCATTCTAATTATATTATCTCCAATGGGTTTGTGCCTTGGACCTGGAAAAGAGCTCATCCTTCTTGGTCCGTTCTCAGGCACGCTTCTTGGAAAGCCTGTCTCTCTGATTCCCTGAAATGTCCAGCTGTGCTCATGTGGTGAACACAGCATCTCCAGCCCAGAGCAAGTTACAAGGAAGATGTTTCTTAAGCGTTCTTCTCATAAGCCAGAAAATGTATAGGGAAGGACTTTGTCTCTGCTACCAACATGGTAGAGGGTCTGAGCATTCATACCCACACTTTATATTCAGATTTTCCCTCTGGCACCTGCCTTAGAGGGTGGACGTTTATCCATTGTGCTACAGCATTTGGCCCCGAGTCTGGCACAGTGCCTGCTGGAATGTGGACTGCCAGCATCTTCTGAGTGGCTTACTAGAGAACACATTTCTAGGTGAAAGGAGTTGGATAATGTGTGAAGCACGCACTACACTTCACACAGCGGGTGGCTTAAAATTACCTTGAGGAGTGCAAAGCAGCACAGTATTTAAGGCATCTTTTTTATTAGGAAATCATTCTGTTCAGATCCCTGTTTGATCTTTTTCTACTGAATTGGTTTAAAGGGTGCATTGAGCAGCTCCCAGGAAATCAGGGCAGGTACAGTTGGCTTTTCTCTCTGCTATCTTGCTGCTTTTATTTCTATCCATCCCTAACTCTGTTCCCTCCCTTGACCCTCCTGACCTTCAGGATCACTTTTCTCAGGAGTTTGTTTTGTACATCACTATCAGCCTTTCTCTTCTTCGTTTCAGCCAGAATACCCACTTGTTTTCATTTGACCCAGCTTCTGACTCGGATACTTCAGAAGGCCAACGCCTCCAAACAGAGCACTGGCAAATGTCTTAGTTCCTCAGGAGATCAGGTGGTCTATGGAATCAGATGCCACCATTTGTTGAGTTCTTGCTAAGTGCACAGCTCTCTCCTCCCTATCTCTATGGGTATGTGTTATCAAGCCTTTGTATTAAGGCTTAATTCAACAACTCAAGGTAATCCTTTTTAGCTCCATCAAGGGAACTGAGGCCATCAGAGATTAAGAAATACGTCCAAAGCCTTGGTGCTACCGAAGGACAAAATGTGGTTTCAGTCTAATCCCAGCAGAAGGCAAAGGTTCTGTTGTAGCTTCTCTGTTATGTGATCACCATTCTCAGGAGACCAGACTGGATTTTGTTAGGATGATAATAAGTTCTCACTCAATAATTTCCTGGAACATGCGAGAACTCCAGCATGTGCCACATTCTATGGAAAACTCCTGATGATACGTGTGTTGTGATTTTAAAGAGTTCACACTCTCAATATTTTTATTTACGTATTTGTGCATTTGCCTACTTATCTATGTGTTGTGCACTTGCAATGCCCACAGAAGCCAGAAGAGGGCATCAGATCCCTGGGAAGAGGAATCTCAGGTAGTTGTGAGCCACCTGCGGTAGGAGCTAAGAACTGAATTTAGGTTCAGTCTCCTCAAGAGAAGCAAGCACTCGTTACCTCTACACCATCTCTTTAGCTCTAAGCTATACATCAGTAGGGGGAACCTGGATTTGATCCAAGGCCTTTCTAATGCTCTATGCTTGACCTATACATCCTGAGGGCTTGGATTTTAACAAGACCACACATGGCAGGAGTGAAGTGCAATCCAACACCACATATGTCAGAAGACAATAATTCTCCAAGGCATGAGATTCCATGATAGGCATAATACCCACTCGCATTCCAAGAGTTGTACCCAGCATACCTATGCCTCATTATGAAGAGAACTAATCACTTTTCCTTTTCTCTTATATAAGAATCCTCAATTTTTAGCTAGGCTTCAAATTGAGCTGTACTAATTTCTCATGAAGGCTCAGTCTGTGGAGCTTTAAAAAGGCCAGAGTTCTCTCTGATACCGGTTTCCTCTCTTCCTGTTCACTACCTGGTCCCTGGAGGCATTTAAAGCTTGCAACTTGAATTATAAAATTCCTGGAGTAGGAATTACACTATGTATTCTCTGTGCTATCATGTCTGTAGAGAGAGCCATGCAGCAGCGGGGGAATACAGATGAGGACAAAAGGCCAGCCTGTCTTAGCAGTAGGCACCTCCTCATTGACTGAGCTTGGTCTCTGGTTAATCAGACAAATGATAAAGCTGAGGAACGTTTGCAGAAGACTTAGTACATATGGAGATGTCCTCAGGCTCAGTGAATATTGCTGGTAGTGGGGCAAAGAACAGAGAATACTAAGCTAGGAGCCAGAGGAACCAGGTCTACTTCCAGTTCAGTTGCCCTCCATGTTTTTGACCTTGGACAACATCAGCTAAGCTTTCTGAAGCTACCAAAGTGCAAAGTGAGGTTTCAATCCAATCCCAGCCTTTCCCTTGTCTGAGAAATGAGATTATTACCTGCCCTGGATATTCCTTAAAATTCCTGTAAAGAACAGACAAGACATGCAAGAGAACGCCAAGAAGGGGGTGAAACCCATACTCTAAATGCCACAAAATGGAATTTTAAGGAATTACATTTAAAAGATGGAATTAAATGTAGACTTAGAACCCTGAGCAGGGCAGGGTCCCCCCACCCCCTACCCAGCCCCCCCCCCCCACTCCTTCCCTGATCTCTATGAATCTCAGTCGTCAGGAGCTGTGCTTCCAAGGTCGAGAGTCCATGAGTGCATACAGATACCACTCACACTTCTGTACATCCAATCTGATCACATCTTTGTTTGAGTCCTCCAAAAATCTGTAGTCATGGTGACAGTGAAGGACTTCAGTCACTCAGCTCTCATTTTTATGATTCACGAGTGTTTGGTGAAAGTTTGGAGCCAGTCTTTGTGGGTGTGGTAATGTAGCTAGGTGAGTTTTATTTTTGGAAGGCTGGAGCCTCTGAGGTCATTTGTGAGTTAGGAGTGGTAAGGGCGGGATGGTGCTGTTTTCCGTTCCACAAATTAAGGGAGAGCTCAGCTCCTGGGCGACCGAAGCCACTGCTGCTTAAGTCTTCCAACATCATAGCCTTTAGGAGGGAAGAGTGTTTTTGAAAAAGCAAGAGGATGGCCAAACATTTATGTGATTCAAGGGCTCCTACACAGGTGGCAATTAAGAGATAGACCTTAAATTAAAAAGTTATATAATTCTTCTTAATACCAGAGTATTTAGAGTTCTGCAAAATGCTGCACTTACAGAATGACAGGCCGATTTCTTTTTCTCAGTGGTGATGGGGGAAGGGCTTACAGGCTGGAAACTAATGGTGTGGCAAAAATGTACAATTATGTGACTTGAAAGCAGTACAGATAGGGTTTTATTTTCCTTCCCATTTCCTCCCTTCATTTAATGTTAACAGAAGTTCAAGGCAATTAAAAGTCAAACGCCACCTTATTACAGTGTTAAGGCTTAAAGTGCCCATGCCAAATCAGGAGGAATGAGCAAAAATATTGTCATTTCAATAACAATTCACCCCTGTGTAATTTGTAGCATGCTATCCTGTTTCTGAGTCACCAGGCTTTGGGTCATAGCCTCTGAGGATGAGTCCTCACCTGTCCTTGGCATGGGTGTAAATGCATATTCCCAACAGTGCATGGAGACATTTTCTTTTTGATCATCTTAGTAATAATTGATCGATGCAAAGGACACATGCTATTGAGCATATGTTAAGTTCCACTAAGTGCCAGGCAAAAAGTGTCTTTTGCCCTATGACTCTGGTACCTTTTCTTCCAAAGATGTGACATTTCTTTGGTCTCAAATGTAGCCACCTTCTTGTTACCTCTACCAGCTTCACCCCTTCCCTGATCTACTCTGTATACCAAACATATGCCTCCTCATGTCCGAAATGCCTTTTCCAAAGGCAAACACAGTTACAAGTGTCTTCCTTTACCCAAGACCCCACTTTCTTCAGTTCCAATACCCTGCCATCAAAAAACATTACTGAGAAAATTCCAGAAATACACAATTTGCGGTTTTAAGCTGTGCACCATTCTGAGAATTGTCATGACAGCTTGCACCAGCCAGTTTGTACTGCTCAGGAAATGAACACTGTATATACTACCTATCGGTTACCCCATTAGTAGCTTCCTGGGTTACAAGATTAACTGCCCAGGTATTGGGATATTATGTTCAAATAACTTTTACTTAATAATGGGCTCATATAACGAAGGTACTGATGCTTGCAATTTTACTATAAAATATGTTAAACTATTTCAGTATATTATGATTACTCTATTTTATTATTTTTTACTGTCAGTGTTTTTCCATGACTGATTTATAAACTAAAATTGATTGCAGGTATAGATAGTTAGACAGAAGATGGATTGAAACCGGGCAGGCACACTTATCCTCACCTTCGTCTCCTCATCTACAACTTGTTCCAGATGTTTCAGATGGTGGGGGAGGCTAGGGACCTCAGACCTTATTATCCCTGGACATTCTGTGGTGTGGCCACAAGGGTGGGCTTTATGCAGGTTGCATATCACCCGAGAGACTTTGTCTCTCCTCGGCACTCAGAAGCATAGCTTATTAGATCAACTGTCATGCCGCTGGGTCTTGAAGGAATAGAAGGAGCTTGGGAACACTTAATAGAGGAGAATAGCAGGAACTGTAGGTCTGTTCCTCCTGATAGAAGGCAGGAATGGCTCCTGGGGATGAGGCTTGGTTTAGAGCAGCCAGGGAGGGAAATATTTTGTAG
The DNA here is from genome assembly GCF_011762505.2 of Arvicanthis niloticus. Taxonomy (NCBI): domain Eukaryota; kingdom Metazoa; phylum Chordata; class Mammalia; order Rodentia; family Muridae; genus Arvicanthis; species Arvicanthis niloticus. Next base: position 46,894,089 of record NC_047667.1, on the reverse strand, counting down.
TGCTTATCAAGTTGAGCAGTCAGCTCCATGATAGGACATCTGTGGGTTCCAGGCTTCCAGCTTGGGTTTTGACTTCTCCCTGGTTTCATTAACTTATATTCTTGTGAATTTTTATGAGTCAAAAATCAAAATCTAGCTAATGGGAAGTGTAAGAGCCACAAACTCACAGACTGAGGCATGACAGTCGGTATGACTCACTAAGTATGTGTTGTGGGGCAATCACTCAGTTGTTCTGGGCCTCAGTTTCTTTATCTCCAACATGGGAATAATCTAGAAGATGACTGGGGACACAGACTGATTTTCCTCTCAATCCTTTGGAGCAGTGTTAACAATACTAGATGATACTTGTATACTCCGTAAAGTCAGACACACTATCTTTGTGTACTCCCTAAAGACAGACACACTATCAACTGGATGTGAGGACCTTCTCACAAGATCCTTCAGATGAAGCAGGTGATACATATGGTGTACACCTTGGCTTCTACCAACTAAATATTCAGGGTCAAATTGGTATCGTTCTGGTAGATAGAGGCACATGACAACACGGGTAGCAATAAGGACAACAGCAGCAACAACTACACTAGCAGCAACAAAAACAATAACAACAGCAACAACAGGCGCAACAACAACAGGGGCAACAACACAACAACAGCACAGTAGCAACAACAGCAATGACACAACAACAGGAGCAGCAACAACAGTTACTCCTTGGTTGTGCCCAGGGCCAGAGTAGCCTAGAGTACTTGGGAAATTGATTCCAAAGGTGGGGAATTTCCCTGCATTCTTTCCAGAATGTAAGGGTAGGCATCAGTCTGCCTAACTCCAGGGAAGTTCTTCCTGCCAGGGTAGTGGAGCTGAGGCCTACTTGATGTCTCCATGATGGGAATTTGGGTCCCTGTGTGCACAATGACTCTTGTGTTTTCAAGGACTAACAGAGCATGTCCACCCTGTTGAACAAGTTCTGGCATGCACATTGCATCCATTACTGAGAGGCAGTGGGGCTCTTCACGTGAGCAGAAGAACTGCACTAGTGGCTGCCCTCTGGTTGATCGCTGATGCCAGTGGGTTAGAGAATACTTACAAGTCTACCTTAGGCTGTTTACTGAGTCCCTATAATAAGAATAGCACTACAAGTACCATTCTTTATGTTTGAAGAAGCTCATAGTGCCAATACTTACTTGTGTCGATGCAATATGCCATTTGAGTTATTTCCTTGTCAGTGCATATGGATTGCATGTCAAGCAGAGTTAGTTAAGTATCTACTATGTGATCTGCATATGCTAACGGGCAGGAGAGGTAAGAGCCATGACATGGTTTTTATCATCAGGGAGTTTCTTCATAAACCTTAGAACACTGCAAATTCCTGTTGTGCTTCACCAGAGGGTAGGTCAAGTTCCGCTGCCTCATAAGCCTCATGTTTCTTATCATTATCAAGGAAGATAATCACAGCACTGGCTTCACTTATCCTCCAGTATTAATCCCCAAGGCCAGACAGTAATGTACATGTGAATTCTGTGTGATTCGAAAATGTCCTGGAGAGTAGGTTTGGCTGTTTGGAGCCAGAGTTCTTCTGTATCCCAGGCTGGTCTCCAATGTGTTACTTAGCAGAGGATGACCTTGAGCTTCTGACCTTCCTGCCTCTACTGTGCCTCACCACTCTTCCCAAACCCTATTCATCTTCTAAGCCTCAGTGAAGACCTTGTTCCTCTTGGGAAACTTCCCAGGCCATATTAAAGGTCAGAGTCCCGGCTCTGTGCCCTTTATTGTCCCGATATTCTTGCTACAGTCCATGCCAGCATCAGGGTGACTTCTTATTCCATCATGTGCTCTCCTTTTCACATGGAATACACTCCCATCATGGGATACCCATTATTGGCCTTCCTGAGTGCTGGGATTACACGCGTGTGTTATCAAGCCAGGTTTTATGCTTTGCTCGGGGGGAATCAAACTTAATAAGTTTGTGGATGGATGCTAGGCAGGCATGCTACATAGGGGCTATATCCTCAGTTCCCCAAAAGTAGTATCTAAATGCTGAAGAGTCACTGGTACCCCAGTGTGAGTTCTATAGGATCAAAGAGACAGATGTGGGCTCAGATTCTAAAAAGTGGGATGGCAAGAGGAAGTGAGGCTGTGCTGACCCGTGTTTGAATTTACACGAGGGTTGAGAATGCTGATGGGAGGAGGAGATCTGGGGTGAATTAAAGCTACAGGGTGAAGTTGTGGCAGATGGACAGAGGCAGTGTGCAAAGGGTCTGAGTCTGAGCTAGCAGGGAAGAAACCTGAAAGTATGGGAACTGACACTGGGAAGACGTTGAGTGCCTGACACAGGCTCAGTGCAGTGAGCTTTGCAAAGGTTCCAGAAGTAGTGGACAGAGGAGTCCTGATAATACAACTGTTTCTGTTGTCATACCTAATGTCCCTCATAAATGAAAGGACACCTTGCCAGAATTCAGGATTACCCAGCATTAAGGAACCACCTCTGGGGGCCAATGGCAGTCTGACCCAACCACCAGGTAGGCAGAGTAATCACATATGTTACAATGAAAAAAAAAAACCCTTTATTAATTGTGTACTTTATCCCTTAGACAAAAATATGATTATGACATGAAATGAAATATCACCAGACAAATAAGAAAGAAGCTGTTATTTATCTCCTGGTTACTTAGATAAGGGCGTGGGAACTAAAAACACAAGTGCACTTACATCTCACCTTTGAAATGACCCCCAAATGGGCTTGGGTTTATTTATGGTTAAATTAAATTTTACTAAGACCTTACACTTACAATGTTTGGAATTTTGGGTGGAGGGAGAATGGTCTCATCACGTAGCTCAGGTTGCCTGCAACCTGGAACTCCTGCCTCAACCTCCCTAGTGCTGGAACAGTACACCTATGTTATCACACGCTCAGGGATTCCTTAATGGATCTTGTAAACAAACATTTTTCCTTCAGTGCACAGTAAAGTAGAAAAGAAAGGGATTGCTCGCCCTGTTTCCCAGGTGAATAAAGAACAAGGGTTTGTTCAGAACTATAAAGCTGTTGTGCAGACACAGGAAGACAGGCTATCCTCACTACACTAACTCCTGAACAGCAGCAATAAGGAGAAGAGGCAGTGGCCACCAATCAATCCCTTTGGAAGTTTACGAAGCCTTCCCTTTCTCAAACACTGAGACCTGGGTTCCTCTCCCGCTTTGCAGGCTCGCACAAGCTTCTGTATCTATATCCCACCACTCTTCCCAAACCCACCAATTTCCTTATCTACTCATCTTCTAAGTCTCAGCTAAAACCTTGTTCCTCTTAGAAAAACTTTCTTAGTCAAATTAAAGGTTAGAATCCCTGCTCTGTGCCCTGTACTGTCCTTGTCTGCTTGGCACTGCCCATGTCAACATTAGGGTAGTTTCTTATCCAATCATTCTTCCTCCTCCCCACATGGAATCCATTCCCCTCATGGGATTCCCCAGTATTTGGGACCTATTTTGTTACCAAGTCAGTGAATGGACATCTTTTCTAGATGAGCAAACTCTGAGGCTTATTGAAATTAAATGACTTGTCCAAGGTCTCACAGCTATCAAAGATGCCATGACAAAATTTCTACCTATTAATATACCTGGGACTGTTGCTCAGCTACACTGATGTCTAGGTTCACATACAAAGCTGTAGTCAAAGAAAAGAAAATGTTTAGGAAAAAAATCCCGAAAATTGCTATATCAATATTCTGCATTTGGAGGATGCTGTCTGGCCTCTGCTCAGATCCAAGATATTCCTGGGATTCTCAGAGTAGACTCTGAAAGCAAAGGCCTCAGTGGGCATTTGCCTTTTCATGGGACACTATGTGGCATGTTAAGATGACATCACTTAAGGGGGGGGGTTCTCCCATGTTGTTGGACAGCCCTGCCTGCTCATGTTCTTGACTTATCTGTGTTCTTAAACTGGTGACATTTCACATAGTAGCTCCAGCTGCCACACAAACTAAGTCTAGGACGTGTGTGCGTATGTGCATGTGTGTGCGTGTGCGTGTGCGTATGTGCGTGTGCCTGTGCGTGTGTGTGTGTGTGTGTGTGTGTACTATCTTACTAACCCATTGCTATTACTACAAAGTGTCTGTTTCCATTCTTCACAGAGTGACTCTGCTGTCTTCTATCCTCCATCACTGAGCCCGTGTTGTTGACATCGCCGAGGCTGAGGAAGCTTAGAGCTGCCGGTTCTGCTCCCTGTGGTGCAGCAGTTTGTTTCAGTTTCATCTTGATCATACCCACTCTATACATGAAGTACATCTCTCTTTTCTAAGACTTTCCAGGAAGTGCTACATGATAACAAATAAACCTTCTGCCAGCTCTATGGGTAAAAGATTCAAAACTGAACTGAAGATAGACGATGTTTAAAAATTTGTTTCTTACTGGGGAACTAGGTGAGCACAGGGGAAGCACCCTCTAGGACAGGATTAGTTATGTGTCCCAAAGGGGGTTTAAACAAATGGTTATGGGAACGGCAAGGCAGGACAAGATCATCTCTGTGAAGAGATGGAAGGATCCAGGCAGGTGAGCTTTGAGGGGGCAGCTGTAAGACCACGAGGCAGCAAGGATGGAAGAGAAAAACTAAGACAGGTTGCTCAAGATGAGTTGTGACCCAGAGGAAGAATCCAGTTAGGGTGGCTTAGGCTCCAGCTCAGATCTGGAAGTTTCCAACCTCCCTGTTACTATGACAATACTCAAGCAGCTTCCTCCTCTGACTCTCCTCCCTCTTCCTCGGCCTTTCTTCAGCTGCTTTAAATGCCCAGGGCATTCCAGGGAGCAGCCTGGCACATGGCAGAAATTCCTCAGAGCTATGGCCTATGAAGGAGACTACTGGGAAACTTTCTTTTCCATATGTCATGAGGTGTCTGACTTAGAAGCCCAGGGATGAGGGAACACCACTGACACACGAAGCCTGAAGACCTTCAAATATTTTTCTTGTTTGATCAAGGAAGTAGACTGCTGTATAAAAGCTTGAGTGAACAGTGGTTGTTTTCTGTATTCCCCCAACCCCCACTCAACCTCATCATACAAGTTTGCTGTAATCCTGATTTTAGATCAGTCACAAAGGCCTTGAGCAACTAAAGCTGGTTTGGTTCAAAGGGATTCTCATTTCCCACCTCCATATAGACAGAGACACATACATGCAACCCATACTCCTACATTTCCCTCACACATCCACACCTCTCCACGCCCACACACATACCTTCACACACACCCTCCCCACCCCATATCTACACACACACACACACACACACACACACACACACACCCCCTCAGAAACACCCTCCCCACCCCTACCTTCTTAAACACACTTATACCCCCTACTCAAACACACACAGAGGGAGGTATGGGAAAGAAAAAGAGAGACACAAAGAGAGACAGAGGGAGACAGACAGACAGAGAGAGGGAGGGAGAGAGAGTAGAGGGCCAAGGGGAGAAAGGAGGAGAGGGAGAGGGAGAGGGAGAGGGAGAGGGAGAGGGAGAGGGAGAGGGAGAGGGAGAGGGAGAGGGAGAGGGAGAGGGAGAGGGAGAGGGAGAGGGAGAGGGAGGAGAGAGAGCTTGCACAGCAACATTGCCAATATTTAACATAAGTTTGTGGAAACCAAATGAGGTTTGGGGGAATACCTGGACTAGTCTGTGGGTGTGAGCTGAGAGACAGGAAGTGTGTAAGATGGGTGTGCCCAGCAAAGGGGGTTTCTGTGATTCTCACTTCCAGCTCTCCAGTTAGTACACTGCCCTGTTTGTTGTCCTATATAGCCTGAGTTTCTCTTTCAGTGAGGACAGCCTGGGTCAGCCCTTCCAGCCCCAACTCTAGTTATCTGAACATGAAATATCCATTGACACCCCCATGCCCCCTGTCACTGGCCATGTTTTTCAGCTATAAAAGGAGGTTGAAGACAGACACTCTGTCTTAGTGTTGGGAGATCAGATAATCAAATACATACACTATAGTTAAGATGGTGCTGGCAAGGGGCAAATGTTCAGTGACTGTTAGCTTTGTCCATCTGTTTCCCAGTAGGATTTATCCTGTGAGCTCTGCTGTGGTTCTGGGGCAGGGAGCTGGAGTATACAGAGGGACCACAGAGGTGACTCCTGTGTGTGTCATGAAAAGATGTCTTTCACATTTCAGATCCAGGGAGGAATGTAGCAAAGACAGACACTTGTATAGCTCCCACCAGGTAAGGGTGAGAGAAGGAAGATTTAGTGGCTTGATTTTGCTTTTGGAATCCTGTACAACACAGGGATCATGCTAGTTGAGACCTTCCTTGCCACTATGTCACCTCCCTAAAAGTGCCGGGATGATGGTGGCCTTCCAGAAAGCACAGGTATTGCCCTTATCTTTTCCCCGAAAACACTGGCCTTTTCCTCCTGGCATCTAAAGCCTAGTTTCGTACGACCATGAACAAGATGCTTACACATGCTTTGTTGTTGATAAAGGGATTGACTAACGATTTATAGTTTTGGGAGATGGAAAAAAATGGAGCCCAGAGTATCTCTGTGAGGACTTTGTTGCTGTCACTGGGGCTAGGACACCCACTTTGGACACTAAGCAGCCTATCAGTCTACACCTTTGCAGGCTTGTCATGCCTGGGTCATGGGGTAAGAGAGAACAGATAGGACCAGGATTCAGGAGGAGCAGGAAAGCCTTGGAGTAAGTGGATCTTTCTGTTGTAGCCCAAAGCAGCAGCTATGCTCCAAGGAAAGTGGTTAGCTGTCTGGAGAGCTAGCAAGGCAGGAGTAAAGAAGCTGGTAGCAGAAGTTCCAGAAAGGTGTCACCCTGACCTAGACACATGGGAACATGTAGACAATAGGGACAGAAACAGACTCCTCTTAGGGAAGATGCTTTCTCAGTTCTAGAGGAGCTTTCTTTCTTTTTTTCTTCCTTCCCCCTCTCTTTCTTCCTTCTTTCCTTTCTCCCTCCCTACTTCCTTCTCTCCCTCCCTACTTTCCTCTCTCCTTTCCTTTTCCTTCCTTCCTTCCTTCCTTCCTTCCTTCCTTCCTTCCTTCCTTCCTTCCTTCCTTCCTTTCTTTCTGATGATAGGATCACTGTGTATGGTGGCACATGGCTTTAAGCCCATCATGAGAGGCAGAGAGGCAGAGAGGCAGAGAGGCAGAGAGGCAGAGAGGCAGAGAGGCAGAGAGGCAGAGAGGCAGAGAGGCAGAGAGGCAGAGAGGCAGAGAGGCAGAGAGGCAGAGAGGCAGAGAGGCAGAGAGGCAGAGAGGCAGAGAGGCAGAGAGGCAGAGAGGCAGAGAGGCAGAGAGGCAGAGAGGCAGAGAGGCAGAGAGGCAGAGAGGCAGAGAGGCAGAGAGGCAGAGAGGCAGAGAGGCAGAGAGAGGCAGAGAGAGGCAGAGAGAGGCAGAGAGAGGCAGAGAGAGGCAGAGAGAGGCAGAAAGAGGCAGAGAGGCAGGCAGAGAGGCAGAGAGGCAAAGAGGCAGAGGCGGGTATATTTTGGTGAGTTTGAGTCCATCCTGGTCTGCATAATAAGTTTCCAGGAGATCCAGGGCTACATGGAGGGACCAGGTCCCAAAAATCATGCTCCTATACCATCCAGAGGATGGGTGGGGAAGACAGGCCCTCACTATGTAGCTCTGTTTGGTTTGGAACTCAAGAGGTAGATTGAGTCAGCCTCAGACTCACAGAGAGGAATCCACTTGCCTCTGATTCCTCAATTCTAGGATTAAAGGTGTGTGCCACCATGTGTAATGACACTTACTTTTTGGAGACACTCTAGACCTCCCATAAAGCTAGTACCTCCCATACCTGCTGGCTGAGGTACAAATGCCTGTGCAGTCATAAACAACTCCAGACAGACAGTCCAGACAACTCCATAATGTCTAAAACATTGGGTTTAAATAGCCCCCACTGAAATTTAAGCTCAAAGGAATCAAATAAGAGATCAGGCATGGAAACTTACGCCACACACAATGGGATACTTTGGCACACAGTGAATTTGTAAGGATGTAACTAAAGTCACGGAGAAAAGGAAAGTAGTTTGGCAATTCTTGAGAAAGCTAAACATAGATTTATCATATGATTCAGCAAACCTACTTCTCAGCATGCACCCCTAAAGAGCTACAAAGGGAGGGGTCAAGGAAGTCCTTATATGTACATATTCCCAGCAGTATTGCCCACAATAATCAAAACTCAAATGTTCACAAACCAGTGGACAGATTAAACAATGTGTATGCATAGCAGAATAAGATTGGGATATAAAACAGCACAGGTACCAGCAGAGGCCATAGCACAGCTGGATTTCAAGGACATGCCAAGTGAAAAATGCCAGTCATTGATTGTCATATACTACATCTATGAAATTTCTGGAACAGGTAAGTCCACAGAGGTGGAATACAGGCTGGTGTTTTTCAGAGACTGGGAGCATCAAGCAACAGCGAGAAGCTGCTTGAAGAGCTTCCTCTGGAGGCACTAAAGACGCTTTGGATGTAGCTAGGAGTGGTAGGTCGTACGGTAGTAAGTGCCTTTGAACTACTCACTTTATAACAGTTAATTTTACATATTGTTCATTTAATGATAAAATAAAAGATACAGGGGATGATACAAAATTTCTTGAAGACAAATGGTCATGCAGCTATTATTCTTAGTCATTTGAAAAGTGTAAAGTGTTACAGATCTCTCAGGGTATTCACCCTCTCCAGTATCCGATGCTGAACACACATTAGTGATGCTTTCCCTTCACTCTTGGGCCTGTCTTAAAGGAATAAACACTAAACCCTTGTTCCTGGAAAATGTCAGTCAGGAACATCTGACCTTCCCTGTATGGCACATGTCCTGCAACTGTCTCCTCCCTTGGCCCAGGCAGTCTGAAAGAGAGGTATTCTTTCCATGGGAAAGTGGTGCCATCCGTCCACCATAAATTAACAACTCTGGTTCTTTCCTCAGAGAGGCCAGAGAAATAATCCTCCTGTTGGGAAGAATGCAGTCATTGGAAGTCAGCTTGTATGTTGTACCACCTGGCAGGGCATTGCTTTCTTCCTGACCCAGAGAAGGCTTTGGTCCAAATATCCCACAGGGCAGAGTCTGAGTTTCTAATTTGGAAGCCAGGAGATCTCCGAACAGGCTGTGTCTAGGTGGGGTGGCAGGTTAATATGCCTCCTTTTCTGGTGAAGGCTTCATTTCTGGATGGTGGGGGTCACCCACGTGACCAGCCTGGATGCTTTCATCTAGGCTGCTCTGTGCTAGGCTGGCAATTGCTGCTCAGCAGACTGCGGGCCTCAGGCAGCAGGTAATGTTTTAGGTTAGGAGTGAAAAGTGCAGAGAGTGAAGGGAGGGTGGGAGCCAAGAGGAAAGCCTGCAGGACTAGATTTAAGAGTGATACATTCTCTTGGTTCATTTTGGAATTCTTCCCTAGTGTGAAGCTGAAGAACGGAAATATATTGTGATGTGTTATTAGGCCATCTGGAGAGCAGGATGCAGCGATAGCTGTTATCTTTGAGTGCCTCAAACTCTTATCAGGACCCCCTGAAGAAACTACTGAGAGGTTGGTATCCACACAAAAGCTCTGTGGAGCCCCAAAAGATTGGATGGGCATTTGTTTACTCCAGTTTCCATGGGAAGGTCACTTCAACTACATCTAGTCCCTATGTGGCTTAAGGTTAGTGTGTATGAGTGGCTGGCTGGACCAAGTCATAGCCAAGGCTGTGGGTGTCTGAGGACCACAGGCAGAAAGGATATTGAAAGCCTGAACTTTGTCCCGCTCATGAATCTATGTGTGTGAGCCAAAGGTGAAGAACCATAGGAAGAGGGGCACAGATTTGATGTCTTACTTGGGTTGGGAAGGAGACAAGGATGCTTCTGACTCAGACTTTGGCATTCTCTTATTCACGGCTGCCGCTGTCACATGTCACTTAGGTTCACACAAGCATGTGTCTTGTGTTATTGCTTTATTTTACCAACACTGAAGGAACTTCCCAGTTCTTACTGCCTCGCCCCCTGCCTTTAGGCCTAGCCTCTCTCCCATCTCTCTATGACCCCCAGCCTTTTCCCTGTTAGAATAATCTGATTACGGAAAGTTCCCTTATAAACAACTGTCCTGCCATAGTTATCCAAGTATTTCTCTATATTCTGCCAACTTTCTTTTATTAATAGCAAAAACAGAAACACCCTAAAGATAATAATTGCTTATGGGCTTTTGTTCATCTTGAAATGAGAGTCTTTTGGGAGAGAAATAAACTTAGCTGAAAAAGACTGTATGGAGAGGAAGTTTCTGAGTTAGGAATGAGGGACAGCCTGGAGTGGGTTATAAGTACACTTGTCTCTTCAAGTTTAAGCCAAGAAATGTGGGGGTGGGTTATGGTTTCTTTCTTTTCTTAAAGACAAACTCCAGGGGCAGCCTGCATACAATAATGGAAGCAAGTCCCTGTTCAGGCATGAAGACTGGGCCTGGACACTGCCATGGTCCCTTGAGACCTTCATGACAAAGAAAGCCCATGTTTGTGTGCAGTTCCTTTTAGAACTCAGCTTCCCTTTCCAGTCTACACTGAATGTCTACTCTACCACCCCAGATGGTGTTCTGTTCAGACCAATTGGACAATGTTGGGAAAAGACACCTGACCTGGCTTGTAGCCCTAGGGATTGTCCTGCAGAGAGTCTGTTGTAGATTGTCCCTTTGCTGCTTAGAGAGGGAAAAGGTCTCTCTTGTCACCGTCTTTCATTGTAACCACGACCAGTGTTGTGTGCTACAGTTACTCACCTGAAACCCTTCCCATCAAACAAACAAATTATGTGTTGGCATCTGATAAGGAAGGAAAACTTCTTGCTGGTCTCTAAATGCATACTAATCTCTGAGACCAGTTTTCATGATTATTCGAGCAAACCCTCGAAGGGCCTTAGTAGCTTAAGGCACCGGTATGTAGTCTCCCTGCACAAGCAGTGTTTGGAAACTCCGAAGGAAAGTTAAAAGATTGAGGTTGCAGAAGCAGATGAGAAGGGGATAGTTTGGATATTTTCATAAAAGAGAAGGTGCAGCTGAGTCTCTTCAAGATCTGGAGTTTGTCCTAGAAGCCACTCCAAGAAGATTCAGCCTTGAACTGTAATCTTGTCATTTGAGTGCTGTGTTTGTCCTTATACGTGACCCCGACCTCAGATGGTATTGGGTATTCAAGTAGTGCTTTGGTTCTGGTCTCTCCACTAATCAGCTGTATAACTGTGGCACCCACTTCCCCTTCCTAAACCCCAGTTTGCTCATCTTTGCAGTGAAAGGGCAGGGTTAGTTCATCTCTAGAAGGTTTTTTTTTTTTTTTATTTCTTTTTCCATTTGAAATCTCTGACTCTATGTTACTTCCTCTTCATCACCAGCCTCTGTTCACTTAAAAGTCTTAATGCTGACATAATATTCAAACTCCACTGAGCTGGAATATGAGACACACCTGAATCTCTTCAGGATACAGGCTTCACTGGTCAGGATGAGAGAAAACCACAAATATACCCTAGCTATAACTGATGTCCAGATTTAGAACAACCACCTATTAAACTGATACCTCCTTGGTGAAGATTAGAATAGGCACCTGTGGATCAACTCAGCTGCGAGCCTGGTACATCAATGACCTCTCAGATAGAATTCTGGCTACTTTTAGCTCCACGAGCCTCAGAAGTTCTTGTGTAGTGATCAACTTGCATGCTCACATATTACCACAACATTGCTTTTTTAGGCTCTGGCCCTTTAAACTGAGCAGTAGGAGAGAAGACGGATTAGGTGAGGCTAGACTATGCTTAGAACTGGTAAGACAAAGAGACTTTGTCATTACTGCCTTAAAATAGTTTATTAAAAAAAAAAAAACCCACCTACCCATGATGTCGTTATGTCCTTAGCACACACACCATGTGGTTTAGGTAGCTTCAAGAGGCAATAATAATAAACCCTCACATTTTATAGAGCCTTAAATTTTATGTAGCACATTAAATGTACTTACTTTTTCAGTTGAATTCTGATTCTAACCACTGCCCTGGTGTGTAATAATTATCTGTTTTAAATACGAAGGAAAGGAAGTTGAGTGAGTCAAAGTTTGTTCAAGGGCAATTGATAAGTGGTCAGGTCAGGTACTGAGCTCACACACATGTCTGGCTGGTTTTTGTTTTTGTTGTTTTGGTTTTGTTTGTTTTATTTATTTTATTTATTTTTTTGTTTTGTTTTGTTTTTTGCCCCTATGCCAAGTACATAAGATCTGGATGTAGGCACTGGCATCCAGATCTGAAAGTAACTCTGCCAGGGTTTGCAAGCAGTCTCATCAGGCTGTTCTCTTCATTTTAATGAAGACAAGTCTTTCACACAGGTCTGGTAACTAACATTCTGGAGAGGTGTTAGAAGATCTTTCATTCCTAGAGCTAGACATTCCTCCTCCTTGGTTTAAAGTGAGGGAGTGATTCCTAGAGATTCACTCACCTAGTTAAATGGATAGGTCACACTTGTGCACCATTAATCCAGAATTCACAATTTTAGGAATTCCTCTGCCAGGTGTCCCAGGAAGGCCTTACATAAGCTATCTCCTTAGCCCGCATCTCTCAGTCTCCATTGCTCGTGTGTCCATATAGCTCCCCTGCCTCTTCTCTCCTCTTCCCTCATCTGGACAGTAACTTTCTCCAAACACAAATCTGAGAGGACCTTTCCACTACCTAATAATGGCTTAGTATGGCTGGAAAAAGACATCCCGCTCTTGGCAGGAGAGGATATATTCCCATTCCATGCTGTTCCTCAAACTGCACTGACTTTGTGAAAGCCTTTTCCTTTGCCCACAGTACCTCTACCCTGGGAAATGCTGGTCATTTTCAAGATCCTGATCATGCACCACTTCTGAAGTGCTGTCTTCCCAGACGACCATTGCTCCATCCTTTGTGTGGTTTCGCTGTTACTATTATATGATGCACGTTGTTCTGAACTCTGGTTTGTTTCTTAGCATCTATTTGCCAGTCTGGAGGCTCTTTGACAGCAGACACTACATCATCGCCTTAGATTCCACAGCCCTGGTACATTGTCCAACACACAGTAGGTATAGCAGTGCTTAGCTAATGAACGTGCCCCCCTCTGTGATAAAACTGGTTCAGTAGCACACTGACTTTATTATCTTCTTGGGTTTGATCCTGCAGCTTTAGACTCTTCCTCAGAGTGTTGACAGTGCACCATACATTGTTTTGTAATGGGCCTCTTTCCTAGAACTGTATCACGGGTAAAGAAGGGGAGGCAGAATTTCAGAAGAAGGGAGGCACTGGGCCAAGGGAAGACACATCAGACTAAGTGCTTGATAGAGCTGAATTTTAGCTCAAAGATAGGAGAGAGCCTTGCAAAACTACCCCCATATAAAAGTTTAACTAAAACAAATTACATAAAAACAAAACAAGACAAGACACAGCTGCATTTAATGTAGCAGTACCTTTCAGTTTCAGGGTTCTTTAGGTGGTACTGATAAATTTTGCAAAAGGGTTAAGAACAAGATGCAACTGTGTAAACGTAAGACTTGTTCTTGGTCCCCAACAGCACTTCAGAATGAAGGTTCCTTAAAATTAGCTTCAGGCTCTTATTCTCTTTCCAATAGTAGATGTAGCACAATGGCTCTGGCAGGCAAGACTTGGAATTGCTGTGCACCTATCCTTCTTCTTTGAGCAGCCTGGGTAGAACAGGCCTGCGGGTTCTCATGTCTGGCTGGTGTTCTCTGTTACATTAGGGCAAGTGCCTTGGGTTCCCTCAGATAGGCAGGACTGGTGTTCAAAACAACAGCTACCCAACTATCATTCACTTAACTACTATTACCCAAATAATTCCCACAAAGCCTTTCAAAACGAAGGGAAACAGGACCTATTGCGTGTTCCAATCCACCTTTATAGGTGGGAAGAAGATCAAGGACCATTTAGAGAGTTGGGAAGGTTCAGGAAAAAAATGTGTCACACAAATTCTCTGGAGACTCAGAATAGCATTCAGATCTCACCCCACCCCTTGGCTCCGTGCCACATTTTCAGTTTGGTCAGTCTCTAAGACCCATTGAAATTATAGTTTCCTTTAGAATGATTTTATTTTAAATTCCAGCTGGTATGATTTTAGGAGCATCTCAAATGCTGATTTTGCCCGTTGAGACAGTGTCTGTCTGCTCCTTTTCAGGTGTCAACTGGAGCTGAGAACTTCACCCCAAACTCCAGAGGAGCCCATGTGGCAGGCCGGGAGCGGAAAGAAGTTGAGAGACCTCTAGGAGGAAAGTAATGAGAACGAAAGCAACTGTGCAAGAGGCTTCTTAGAAATAACCCCTTTATCTCACTTCTCTCTGGGGCGGATTTCTCTCTATGGAAAGTCCCCTTCCGCATCAGGGGCAGCTCCCAAATGTATTTTGAAAACAACAGTACAATGCGATGCAGAAAGTTTTGAAACTCACCTTTGGGTCCGCTGGAAGGCTTCCTCCCGGCGGCGGGACCCTTGGATCTGTTCCGGTGCTGTCTGAAGTGACTTGGGCACAAGGGTGAGGTCTGGGTCCCTCCTCCAGTCCCTCCCTCCCACCGCCAGGTCCCCGGAGAGAGGCGGCGCTGCGGGTCAGTGGGTGCCACCCGTATGTTGTGGAAGAAAGCGCCCCCTGCGTCACTGGCTGAGGTTTCAGGGCACCCAGCTCTGCTCCTGAGGTCAGGAACTCGACTTCCTGAATCGGACTGGCTGGCTCCACCGCTCCCCAGCCCAACCCGTACCTTAAACTAGGACGCACACGCCACAGTCCTTCCTCTGGGTCTCCCGGCCAGTGTCCCCACTCCGCCCCGCTGTGACGTTCTTTTGCCCCTCCGCCCCGAGCACGCCTCCTTCAGGACGCCAGAGCCAACTTCGCTCACAGATGTACCAGTGTTCCCTGAGACAAGGGGTGTAAACTCCCCACCCTGGCCTAAGGAAAAAATAACAGCCCCGTGCTGTGGAATAAAGCCACCTTCCAAGAAAACGGTTAGGTTGTCTTAAGGGAGAGCAAGCTGCGAGCAAGCTGCGGTGCCGGTGCCTCCTTCTCACAAGGTATCTTTGTGTGTGTGCACCATGGGAGTTACGTGGAGATGTTAGGAGCACAGGAGACAGGGACAACTAACTTCAAAAACGTTTTCAAAACGAGTTCTCTCTTTTCATTTTATTTATTCCTTGTGTGCTTATATTCAAATTTCTTGTGTCTAACTCAGCTCAGTGCCTCCAAGGCTTCTGGAGGGAAATTGGGAAGGCATGAGGGCAAAAGCGGCTGTGGAGTATTTAGGGGCTTCCCCAGAATCACCTTGGGAGATCTTGGCACGATAAGGACCTAAGATTCTACCCATTGGATTGACGGTGTCAGGTGCGGATCTGGAGCTTGCTTTCCAGTGGCTGTGCCTGAACCAGAGGGTCTTTTGGCCTTTGGGTGCCTGAATTAAAATGATTGGGTGCCTGAATTAAAACTGTCACAACTGAGAAACAAGATTGCTCCTGTTTACTCAAGAGAAGCCAGCTGGCTCTGGGTTGAAAGGCCAAAGAGAAAAGCTAGCACTCATCCAGAAATGCCAAGAATAGTTAGGTGGCCCTGTGGTCTTCTTTCAAAGGCAGATTAATTAGAGATTTTCCCCAGAAATCTCAGAGAGAACTTGATCTAGACCTGTTGTTGTTCCTGTGAAACCAAGACTCACTATATATCCCTGGCAGGCCTGGAACTCACAATGTAGAAACAGACTGAAATCTGCTGGGCTATAGGCCTCTTGACTGCTGGGATTAAAGGGATGTGTCATTATGCATAGATCTAGGTTTGAATGATAATAAGAAGAATGGTCCAAGAGATCTGCTATCAGGTGGGGAGATAGTATGGCTAAGTGGGTGGGTGGGGGGAAAGGTCGGGTTTTGAAAGAAGACAGTTTTAGCAAGAGATAGCTATACATGGATTCCACCAACAACTTAGCATTAGATGGAAGTCTTCCTTGGTGAGTCAAAGAAGCAGTCTAGGGTCTAATGGAGCAGGGGAGCTGGAGGAAGACAGGCTTGGGGAATGACAGGAAACCATAAGTGCAAACCCAGTGATTGGAGACTGAGTCTCCAGGACCTACAGCTTTAAACAGTATATTGTCCTGTCTGACACCTGACCTGTGTGATATGTAATTTGCCGGCCGCCTCTCCCCCCTTGAGGATGGGAAGTAACTTTCTTCTGCAAGGTCACAGCTACCATATAGTAGAGCTGAGATCCGAGTCTGAATACTTCTAGTCCAGCCTGTCTGTCATCACCACTTCATCAGGAGAGAGAATGGCTTCTGTGGACAACTTCTTCTCTTGAGCTGGCCTCACGGGCAAGTCTGGGTTAGCACCTGCTGAGCAGAGGGAAGACAGTGGAAAATACTTTCCTGAACAACTTTCTTGACGGGTTCAGGCTGAGGTGACAGTCACATTGCTTTTCAGAAACACCACCACCACCACCACCACCACCATCACCACTGCCACCACCACTACCACCACCACCACCACCACCACCACCACCACCACCACCACCACCACCACCACCGAGAAATGAATAACCTAAGGCAGCCATCATGAGCTCAGCTCTTCAAGAGTGTGGCTATTACTTATGGAAAAAAAAGCCAGATGCTTATCTGTAGGGCAGCAACTCAAATGCTGTCTTAGTTCACAGGAAGACAGATCCAATAAAAGTCTAGAACCTTCTGAGCACCAGTGGCTTTGCAGCAGACAAATCGGGGACCTACTGGATGGCAGAATGGTGGGTTTGCTGTCACTGAATTGCCAAGGCTATGGGGTCTATTGAGGTTCTGACACGCAGTGAGGAAGGAATCGTCTAAGGTACGAACAAAGGAGTGAGCATCTGGCCAGCAGGTTTTCCTTCTGGGTAGATGACGCATCCCTTATGAAAAAGCAAGTCAGAGCACCCACCCACTGTTTCTCCCCTTTGGCAGTGAAATCTCAACTCCTATGAACTCATGAACGGCCCCAGGCAACCACAATGCTGTTGCCGGGGTGTTTTTGTTTGTTTGTTTGTTTGTTTTTTGTTTTTTTAAATCCTCATTAGTTTCTTGTTTGGGGTTAGGATTTTTGAAGGCAGTCAAGAGGTGGGTGGACTCTAAGTGGAGTGAAATGGAACATTAACACATCTAATTAAGAAACAAAAACCCCTCAGATAGCAGATTTGTGAACCAAGACTGGAAATTTAAAGCCCTTTCCTGGGTGACCACCCCTCCCTAGCTTTAGCACCTGATGGATGAGCTCTGGTTCCATATTAGTGTTTTAGACAAAACCTGTGGGTTTCCTCCCTGGTGTTGTGGGAACACACAGGATATTAAACGTCACATTTCAGCCTGTGTTGAAGGTGAAGACTAACTACACTTGCTCTTTTGGTAATGTCCTATTTCTGACAGGTCAATGGCGGTTTTGGCCAGTGTGGATTCATCTGCGGGAGACAGTTTCCATCAGGTCACACATTCTGAGTGCAAAAATCAGAACAGTATTGTGCAGCAAAAACAAAAGGGATCAGTTAGTGTGGGGAATACTTAACAGGGAATATTACATTATTATCACCTAAAACGGGTACATTCTTGCCTGCAACGCTCTGTGAGGCTCAGTCATGTCTAGCCTCTTACCACTGCGACACAATAATGCAATCTACAGCATTCATGAAGAGACTGAAATAAAAAACCACCCACACCCCGCAGTGTTTTAAGCAGTTTATGATTTTGTGCTGGTCTGCGTGTAGAGCTACCCTTGGCCACATACGGTTCTGGGAAAGTTCCTGAGTTGGACAGGCTTGGGAGAGACAAAAGCAGGGCTAGCAGAAGGCAGAAGGGCTGGGTAGCCAGACAAAGGCTGTTAGGGAAATGATGAAACCGTAAGATGAGCACAGACTTGTTCCTCGGATCCTGAAATGCAGCAGCCTCCGAGGAAGGCAAGTTCAGGACAAGTTGGTGAAAATAATATTTCACACAGTGGGTAATGAATTTGTGGAATGGGATTATTTCCCAGAGGTGGCCCAAGCTGGCAATGTAAGTAGATTTTGAAAAGCTTTGGACAGATCTGCGAATGGCAGAACCGTAAGAGAGAGATGAGAAAAGCTAAGAAGTACACCAAGTGCTGAGGAGTTCAAGGTGGACCCACAGTATGGACCTCTGGTCTTTATAGCCAAAGGAGGCCTGGCCTCCCAAGTGCTTAGATCTGAGTCCAATGCTCCCTCCCAGTCTTATAGTCTCTGTAGCCTCTGCTTCCTAGAGGCAACAAGACTGTTCTTTTTACCTAAGTCTTATTCATTTAAAACATGTTGTTCTTTCATTTTGGCTATCAGCATTTGAAAAGACTTTGAATATGCCTCTGGATTCTTTTTTTTTTTTTTTTTTTGGTTTTTCCAGACAGGGTTTCTTTGTATAGCCCTGGCTGTCCTGGAACTCACTTTGTAGACCAGGCTGGCCTCAAACTCAGAAATCCGCCTGCCTCTGCCTCCCAAGTGCTGGGATTAAAGGCGTGCGCCACCACCGCCCGGCTGGATTCTTTATTATATGTATGTCTGGCAATTATATTTCTATCAAACTTTCCTTCTAAATTATTAAATTTAGACACAAATGACTGGAATTTTGAAAGCTTCTCTGAAGGAACACACTAAGGATATACTTTTCTCAGGAATAATTTCTAGTGTGTCACCCAGTGTGTCCTCACTGCTACATGGAGGATTCTGGGCTAAAATGTTTCACTGCCACTGTGCCAAATTGTGGCATTGGCAGTGGTGGGGGAGTTAAGGAAACTCTTGGCACACTCATCTAATTAACTCATTGTCCCCTACCCAGTGATCTCCCCGCTGTCCCCCACCCCTGTGCCCCATGGACTTTATGCCTTCTTTAGTGTTATAGAAAACATCACTCTGCCCCACTTCCTGAAGAATAAGGGTGACTCCGAGGGGGTGTTTTTTGAATTTCTGGGCACTAAGGGGCTCAGTTTTCATTCCCAGTATCTGGTTCATAGTAGCCCAGTGCTGTTTTCACAGCAAGATGGGCAGGCTTTGTGAGCAAACTGCCCTGCTGCCTGGAGCCCTTTGCTGGATTCAGTGTTGGCTTTGTTAATGTAAACAGCTGGCTTCTGGATTCCATTCTCATGTCGGGCATATCAGAGCAGGAGAGTTCACAGAGTTTTCATGCTGTCCCTTTTCCTGGTTTCCTTTGTCACCTGCTCTTCTTGTGGGGATGGGTTTAATTATTGATTTATTGAGTGAGCCCACAGTGTGTGGGCCCCAAAGCCTACAGAGAGCACATAGAACATTTCTTGTCACTTTAGTTGGAGAGATCCCTGGGAAACCCCAGCTAACTCTGCCCTGCACATTTGTTGTGGCCGAAGGTTTCAACCTGAGACTGAAGTTGTTCAAGCCTCTTGCCCCGAGGGCCCATGAAAAGACCTTGGCTTTGAAATTTGCTTCCTTGACTACTTTAGTGACTCAGAACATCAATGTTGCCACAAACAAACTTCCTGTCCCCAGGCTGGCTCTTTCATAACAGATAAAAGGAAGGGCTTGGAAAAAAGAAAAGAGGAGAGAGCCCTCGTTTACCAGGTTGTAGGAGTGAGTTTTAACTGCTGGTGATGTATTGCTTTCTTTGTGCCAAGGTCTGTACTATGCATCAGTAGAAAACTGTTTATAATGAAAGGTTACACTCTATAATTTGGATTTAAAGGCAATAAGGCTGGAACACTCATAGAAATTTTCTTAATAAAGGTGGGTTGACCAAAATATAGAGCTACAAAAGAATCAGAAAATGCAGCGAGTGAGAGGCCTCTGGCTGGGCAGAATGTGAACAAAGATGGTATTAAGATGGTTCAAACATGGCAAGACTTCCCCCCCAACCCCCACTGAAAGATTTAAAATTAGGAAGGAAAAGCATTAGCCATAATGTTGCTACCCCCAAATAAGTACTGTAGCATTTTGGTATAGGTTATTCTAGTCCCCTTAGAAGGAGATTAGAGTTAGAATTTCTATGTATGCAGTATTATCAAAAATCAGTCCAGATTTTTGATAATAAACTTACTACTCTTAAAAAATGACAGTGTGTGTGTGTGTGTAAATCTAGTGACTTTTTGTAGCGTTTATTTGAATGAAGAGAGACTGAATTCAGAAACTTCAGCAGGTGGCAAGGACATCATATATTCTAGCTTCTGCCTATATTTATCTATAAATTATTTATTTAGTGTGTGTATGTGTGTGGTATGTATTTGTGTATGGCATGGCATGCCACAGTCTAAGTGTAGAGGTCAAAGGACATCTGTGACAACCAGTTCTCTCTTTCACCATATGGTCCTGGGGCCACCAGCTGAGCTATGTTGCCAGTACTAATTTATGCCTTTAAGACCAAGTAATGAATACTAATAAGTTCTTTGATCAGTGAGGAATTCCCACATCTGAAGCACTTAATGCAGAAGCCAAATGAGCCCCTGGGGGGCGCTGTAGAGGAACTGCTCTATTTCAAGGGAGGATTCATTGTGACTTCTTCCAACCCCCAAATTCTAGGATTTATATTACTAGCTGTGGAAGTTTATATTTACATAAATTATGATGCCCTCTTCTCTTAAGATTTTACAGCAATTGACTTATTTCATATGTATGATTGAGAAATGTGGTAAATGTTACTAGGTAGTAGACACCAGCTAACTTTGAAACACCAAGGCTAAGTCCTCTGTTCCTTCGCTCCTCTCTCCTTTCCCTCTCCCTTCCTTTCTCCTCTTCTTCTTCCTCTTCCTCCTCCTCCTCCTCCTCCTTCATCTCTTCCTCCCCCTCCTCTTCTTCTTCTTCCTCCTCCTCTTCTTCCTCTTCCTCTTCCTCCTTCTTTTTTGCTTTTGTTTTTAAGACTGTTTCACTCTGTAGCTCAGGCTAACCTTGGACTTGTGTTTATCCTCCTGCCTCAGTCTCTTAAGTGTTGGGATTACAGATACAACACACCATCACTCAGCTTGCAAAATTTATATATATATCAACACCTCTCTTTTAACATGGGAAACCATCTTTACATGGGGAACATTTCAGGGAAAATACTGACCTTTGCAGAGTCTCTATCCTCCTGGCTCAGCTATGGTATCTTCTAACAGGACCTCTTTGGTTCCCCAAGACTGAGGTAGAAGCAGGTCCTTCGTATCCCTCTGTTCTCTGTGCTGTTCCATCATATAGCTACCCCACAGTAATGGAACTGGCCGTTTATATGCCCCCTCCACTGAACTGTAAGTCTGCAAGCAGGACAGTGTCTGGCAAAAGGTAAGTTGCTTGGTAAGTATCTGTCTATGAATGAAGATCCTTGGCTGCGAGGCTGAGTCGAGGAAGCTTTAGGATTTTTCTCTGCACATGGACAAGTGTGATAACCTTATTCATGCACTTATAAATATATCCCCAAAGCATGTGCCTCTTTTGTTCCTCAGTACTGCTTTTGGGGGTCCTTAGGAAACACCGAAAGTATAACTGGGACCTCACATAGAAAGGATACAAGTAGGAAAGGGAAATAGGTTTAGGTGGTTTAGGGTTAGGGAGGCAGGGACAATATTAAAATGTCTCTCCTGAAACCAGTCATGGAGCCCACTGTCCCTCAGACAGATGTACATTAATGAGGAAGGACTCCGCTGCCTTTCCTCTGTATTGGAACACTCTTCTCCAGCAGCCAGTCTCCTCCAGGGCTGCATCTCCAGTTAGCCTCAGTGTCCATTCAGTATTACTGTTTCTCAGATTCCTGATGTTGCCAGATGTCAGTGGGCTGGGTCAGAGATGTCTGCCTCTACTGTCCACAGGGAAGATGTGGGATCAGGGTGCCTGTGAGACTCACACAGGTTCCACTTAGAGCCTGAGTGAGGAGGGAAAGCATCTCTCAGCTGATCGTCCACTTCTTTAATGGAATCACTAAGTAACCTAGTTTTCTGCAGCTCCTAAAAAACATGTAAGCGAAAGATTACTTCTATATATGGCCAGAGAATAGTCCAGTCGCAGGGCGAGCTTCCTGGTGGACATGCTCCAGTTTTTCCAGACCTGCAGACTCCAGAGACTTCCAGGCTGGACATTGGTTTCTGTGGTGTGCATATAATGAAATTCAGCAATGGAAAACTTGGTTCTCAGCTTGACTGCCTCTACTTTCTTTATACCACCCCCCTCCTGCCCTGACACACACACACATACACACACACACACACACACACACACACACACACACACACACACACACAAACACACACACAATCTTGCCTGTGCTCCCTTGGAATGCTACAGCTAAAAGCAAAGAATGAGGCTCCCACAGCTGTGGCCCTGATAAAAATAGAAAGTTTGTTTATTTTTATGTTCATAAAACCCTTTTTCCTCTGGCTGCTGCTGCTGTTGTTGTTACGAGTGGGACTCCCAGGCAGGAAGAGGAAGAGGATGGACTGACAGAGCTGGTCACCTGCCAGATATTCTCTCTCTCTCTCTCTCTTTCTCTCTCTCGTGTGTGTGTGTGTGTGTGTGTGTGTGTGTGTGTGTGTGTAATCTAGCCTTATATGGACCAAAGCGCTAAACACTAAGTAATCTATATTTCTTTCTGAGCTTCTTGGCTAGTAGGCAACTGTTCTGCAGACCTTGAGGAGAGTTCCTTGGTTTGGGAGCCTTCTGCCTGAATGTGCTTCTCTTTTAGGCTCAGCTGCAATGGGCCTGCTCATAGCAGAGGTGGAGCTAGAGGAAAGAGCCCTGAATTAAGAGGTAAGATACTTGTTTTTCTTGGGGTTCTGTTTCTTTGCTCCTAACAAGTGGCCCTGAACAAACCGAAACCAGTGTGTATCCTTGGTTTTGCTGTCTTTGCTATAGATGAGATGGTAGATCCCAAGGCTCAATTAGTGAGCACGAGACTTCACCACCAAAGCCTCCTTCTCTGGCATGCACTGTTCCTACAGGATTTGTTCACAGACAACTGGGTCTCGAAAGCACAAGATTTCTACACAGAATTCAGACTTTCCTACAACTGTCATACAGACAGAAAAGCCCCCGTCACCTTTCTACATGTCAAGTGCAAACAGACTTGATCTGCATAAGCAAATCTTTGTACCAAATATGAGTCACCAGCCAAGAGCAAGGATCAGATGAGAGATATTCAAAACTCCCGGACTGGTGCAGTCCAAGATCACAAAGATTATATCTGACACTCTCTCAGAGAACCCTTCTCCATGGATTATCTTCCTGTGTTCATATTTAAGTGCAACAAAATTTGCCTTGATTGGTATTATTTGCCTCTTTATGAATTCTGTCTTAAATGAAGAAAAATTAATCCTGGATGATTGACAACATTTTTGGTGACCTAGACAATATCCTTCGTTTAGAAGGTCTCGAAGGGCTGACAGCCGTGATGATTGGCACGGACTGATCTTGTTATCACAAAGTGGCTGTTTGAACCTCTGCTTCAGGGTCATCACAACTGGTAGGCTCTGCTCTGGCCATATCCTGCTGTGCAGTCCTTCCTGCAGTGCTTTCTTCCGTTTTCCCTACCTTTTATCCTGTACCTACTTTTTACTCCTTTCATTCTTAATAAACCTGGCTTACCACTTAAACACTATTATTTACTTTGTTTTAAGTGTTTGAGTGTTTGGTCTGCATGTGTGTATGTGTATTGTGTACCTGCCTGGTACATAGGGAGCTCAGAAGAGGAAGTGGGATCCCCTGGAACTGCAGTTACAGATGGTTGTGAGCCAGCATGTCAGTGCTGAGAACTGAGCCTGAATCTTCCGCAAGAGCAACAAGCATTTTAAGCTGCTGAGTCATTTTTCTAGCGTCTGGCTCACCATTTTGACTCTGGTGGCAATCTCTGTTTCACCTTAGACACCTGTCGGCAGGAGAAATTGAGGCTGTGCAGGCCTGGCTTAAAGAGTCCTATGTTCTCCACTGCCAGTCGGGTTGCAGTCTCTCTGACAGTCTCTGTTTGACTTTGAAAGTTTTATATTTTGGTGTATCCCTTCTCTAGGGTTATTTTTTTCAGTTCTTTCTCTTGTCCTTTTATGTGCTTCCTGGCCAGTCACAGCCTCTTCCAGACCCCTTACTTTTGTTTCTGTATAGACTGGATCTGCACACTCTGGGAAGCATCTCTTTATAACCTTAGGATTTCTACCTTTCCTATTTTACTTGCCTAATAAAGCATCTTCTCTAAGCCTTTTAGCTAAAATGAAATGTGATCTTGAATTTAGTGGGACATGAATTTGGTATAAAATTAAGATTATTAAAGGTTTCTTAAAAGTTTGAAGATAGCACAAGCATCCTAATGAGACATTTCTCCTTTCTTTCTCTCATGTTTATTGATCATGTTCACCAACGTCTCCACACATGGGCCTTATGGAACCAGGAACACTCAAGTAAGAGTCTTCTCAAGAGCTTTATACCTATTAACCACACCTCAGATTGTCAGTCACCACCTCTCTAGACATGAGGATAACTCTATAAATCTTACATCAACCGACAGCTTTGCCTGTCTTGGCTCCTTTTCTGCTGTGTCTGAAGCAGAACCCTGCCCTTCCATGATGATTGGAGTATTTACCCACTAATCCTGTTCTTAATAGACCTGAGGTTACAATGTAGCCGTAGGAAGTATCAGCTGAAGGAAAAAAAAAAAATGTCTTTAGAGCATGTGTTCTCTTCTTAGTAAAAGGCACAGCCAAGTGTAAGGAAACACTTGGCAACTTTTTATAGATTTTTTTTTATATATCCAACAATGAGATCCTTGAGTTGACTTGGAAAGATATTATTGTGCTACTAGCTCATTGTTGGATCATGAAAGATGTAAAAAAAAAAAAAGTTAAAAGAATATATAAAAGAAGCTCATGGGCTAGCAGCTAGTGCCCAAGGCCATAGTATTCATGGTCCAAGAAAGATGTGGTCACTAATACAGATATTTGCTGGATCCACAGAGGTTCTATCCTTAGGGCTAGAGTGGATTATCTTATGACTGTGTTTCTGAAGGAATGGGGAGCGGTCTAATCAAACTTATCTCATGATAAAGTAAAGGAAGTAACCCAAGAAAAGGAAGAAAATTCTGTGGCATGCAACTGCTTGCCACATGCTTTCTAAAGACATTCCAATTCTAATTGGAATAGAGGGAGGGAAGAGCTTTCCTGGCAATGCATTTTGTGGTACAGGTAGCCATCTACATCTGAGGAAGGTAACAGAAACTCAAGGAGAGATCCACAAACCCTGCTCTCAGCATGAAAGACAAGGCCTCTGATAACTAGAACAACTGAAGTCAGGTGAAGGAGGGAAAAAAAAAGCAAAAAATGTGTAGACTAGAAAAAGAGATGTAGCTCTTGGAGGCACTGATTTGACTACCACAAGAGGGGAACCCAATATCCCCCAAAGATTACTCAGTGAGAACAACAATGCTTTCACTGGGTCTGGTGTGAATACTGCCCAAGGGAAGGGCATTGTAGTAGGAACTTTCTCTATTCCTAGCAAAGGCCAATGGAGCAACAACCAGCTCTGAGCCCAACACAAGCATGGTTTTTGGAGAAAAAGATCAGCACCGAGGATATATTGGTGTCACATAGCAGAGCCTTAGGAACCTTTGGCATGGCAATAGGGAAACAGGATTTTTACTGGGTACTGGAGATGCTTTTTGTAACCTGATCAGACTTGTTGGCCCTTTCTCTAGGGTTGAATGCATAGGTATAAATGGGCAACCTAAAGTTCAAAAATTTAACCATCCCCTTAGTTTGGAAACTGAGCTTACCACTACTATTTATTCCTTTCTGTGTGTTGCAAAATGACCTATGCTTTGCTAGGAAAAGATGTTTTTCCCACCATCCTCTTCGAAGGAGAACACACACAGGTCTTCATAAAGCCAAAACAAGAGAGAATCATTTGTCAGCTCTTCTTTTGGTGGGTGTGCATGCCTTCACAAGGTGTGAATAAAGATGAACAAAGTTCAATTACATATATGTTATGAAAATGTCATAAACCCATTATTTTTGTATGCTTACTAAAATTAATTTTAAAAAGTGGAACAAAAATAATTTTTGGCACACAGTCATTCGGAAAAGTCCAAAGGACAATCTAGAATATCAAAGATGTTTGACTAAACTGTCAAGAGACTCAATCGTTCTTGGTTCAGATGTTTCCACATTACCATAGCACCTGAAGTTGGGATTAAAATTAACCTTCTTTGAGGTAATGTATGGCAGGTCATTTGTTACTTATGACCTCTTAAGAGATGAAATTAGCTGGGTCCGAAGATTCATAATTAGTCAGAACCAAGTACAAAAAGCAATATAGGAAAGTGGGGGAGAGTTACTTCTAAAAGGTACGTGTCACCATCCTCTTCCTAAATGCCTAGAAGATCAGGTCTCAGGACTCCCGAGCTCCCCTTAGACTTTGAATTTATCTAAGGGTGTCAGCCCAATAGCTCTACTTGCTTTCAGCAGCCTTCCTACTTACTGGGTCAAAACCTAGCAGCTCAGACTGGTGTTCACTGTGGATGAGGGAAGAGATAATTAAGAAAAGGCTCAACTGTCCCCTATGCCCTGCAGACTCCAGGTGATCATGGCATCTATAGATGCATTGCTAAGGCCCTCCATCTCCACTATCCGCCCAGCCTTTGGTTTGGGTAAAGCTTCTAATTAAAATATTCAGTTATTCAACTATCCACTGGCATGTGTACTCCTGGGATGACTGTTATGTTTGTGATCACTCATTAATCTTATTACTCTATGAGGAAAACTCCTGTTTTGTGTTTTTAACTCTTTACTAAGTATGAGTTTCTCACTATATAAATGACACTAATTTAGGAAAAATGCATTATCAATGTGCTAGGACCAAGGGGAATAAGTATCACTTGTCTTGTGACAAGATCAAAGAAAGTAATTGGGTTAATCCTAGAAGGAGTCAGACATATTTGCTGAACCTATAGAGTTGCTTCATATACTAATAAACCACTCTAAAAAATTTTTTTTTAGTCCATAAGCTAGCTATCTGGCCCAGATGACTGGAGAAACCATCACTGATCTCTTTGAGTTACTAGATGCTTTTGACTTGTGCTTGATAACCCTCTAGCTTTTGACTTTATTTTCACAGGGAAGACCTTTTGTTCTTATTAATATGGGCTGCTACACTCAGATAAACCACATGGGATAAATAGAAGTAGGAAAATAGCTATATACTTTTAGACAAGGCAACCCTATAGACATGTGTGTGTGGGGTACAGTCAGGTTTTCCCTACCCTCTTTATCTCAATCCCTTACTTTCTTGGTTCCATTCATGATTATCCTGTTGATAATGTTTTGTTGTTTCAGATTAGCATTTTGGTAATGTCTGAGTCTTATAGGCTATAGTAGTTCCAAGCCAAATGAATGGTTACACAATCCTTCCAACTTGTATCCTAGAGAAAGTGGGCTCATATAACTCCCTAGAAAATGCAATGAGTTTTTCTTTTTTTTTTTTTTCCAAATGTCTCCAATGAATCATAATGTCAATGATTCTAATAGTTTAAAAAAATGTAGATTCTTACCCATCCCTTGAAATTAACAGCCTTATAATATCATATAGGGCAATGAGACACAATTCAGGTCCTGAATGCCTGACAAAGTTCACTTCCTTGATATAAGCTGTTTTTTCCAGGTGTGTCCACAGACAATCAGGCTCAGGAATTGGTAGCTTCTTCCAATGCTTGCCAAGAGACTTTCCCACAAGATTCGTATTCACACACGACTTTATTCAACCACTAGATGATTTCCCAGGGGTATAAGTAATGAGTCTTCTGTCATTTATCTGTGACCCAAATATAAACAGGCTCAGTACAATGAGAGACTTGGTGCTGAGAACAAAGATCAAATGAATTATGTGCAAGAATCCTAGACTGTGTGTAGCAAGCTCTACTGTGCCTGTGCAGGGATGGCATTTAGACTATAAAACACTGTGTCTGACACCTCAGAGTGCCAATCAGAGAGCCATTATCCCTGCACGTCCCTCTTGTGCTCAAGTAAAACCTTGTTTGGTTGGTGCTGCTGTGCTCTTCTTGATTTCTCTCTTGCATTGTGAGCAAAAAAGCCAGTCTGATTGGTAACACTTTCATCATATTTCAGTTGTTTCATACATTTTGAACATCATTTGTCCTTATCCTAACTTCTGAACAATAGAATTTATGAGTCTTGCCACTAGGTTTACTTAATTCAAGATGGTGCAAATGTCATGCGACCGTAAATTGTTTTTTTTTTTTTAAACAGTTGTATTTCCATGTAATTTGTTTCCAGTATATTTTATTTTATATGATAAAAAATTCTTTCCAGTTGTTATTAGTTCACCAAAGAACTTATGCATATAAAATAGCAGGGCCTTGACCTGAAGAATACTAACTAGATTATAATGGAATTGGCTATATAATTCTTAGAGGTCAAACAAGGAGAAAGAGTTCAAAGAGTCTCAGGAATTGTGAAATGGCAACGGCAGAACGTTAAAACAAGCACAGAGCCCTGCTGATCCTGGGGCCTTGTGCTACTCAACAGAGAGCATACTGGGAAGCTGGTCCTGATACATAGATTTTTCAGAAGCTCAAAGGGCCTGGTTCAGTGGCTCTACTGTATTCAGATTACAATGTAGAACTGTCCTGGTGAATGCCCATGCTTTCCCTGCTGGGCACAGATGCTTCAACTTGTTCCTGTGCCATGCTGACAGCAAATGCTGGACACCAACCTCCCTTGAAGCTGTTTCCACAGGCATAGTCAGTAGACTTCACACAGCAGCCCCCAATGCCAGAATGAGTTCTGTGCATCTCCTGATTTTTTGAGCCACGAGTTTCCAATCTACACTTATGGGATGTGTGCTTTTGATTGGTGAAGCCTGGTTCACAGCCAGGTTGCCAGCTGCGGGGGATGGTAGAGTGCTGGCCAAACATGCTTCTATTGTTGCTAGCTTACATGGATGGAAATCTGTTCTGCCTCACCAGGGAGAGGGAGTCCATATGATAGAGGCCCAGCTGCTAAGTATCCTAGTATGAGAAATATCCCTGATGGATCCCACTATCTGAGGGGGTCCTCTGGGCACTTTTGAAGTATGTGTCTCTTTTTAGGTAGACACAGACATTTGAGAGAACCTTCTGTATGTGTGGAAATATTTTCAATTTCCACGACATTTGGATGATTTTTAAGAACACTGAGAATACTTAGGAAAAAAAAAAAACTAAATTAAGAAAACTCATAACCTGTGGGAGCAGGACACTGAAACTTGATTTCTTTTTTATCTTTCAAATCTCTATTCATAACACCAGGCAAAGCCTACATTGTCACAAACTGACAAGGTCTAATTACTGCAACTGTTTTCTTGAAGCAAAGAATGTCAAGTTAATTTTCATGTTGGCAGTTTTGGTCAGCCAAAAGGAACCAGGCTGGCTCTAGAAAAGGGCACTTCTGCTCCTTAGGGCTCTGTGGATCAGGGGCTGGGTCTCTATACTCTATACCTGAAGCTGGTGGCTTCAGGTTCTATTGCACTTCAAACTGAAAAGCAAAGCAGCCAGCAGGATATTTGCTTCTCTCTCCAAAAGTGGAAGATGAGCAGTTCTTCACTGCCAGCAGGGGGTTGGGCAGAGTGCAAGCTACCCTCTAAAAGTGACATGGAGAGGCCAGCGCTCACTGTTGGGGGCTAGAGGAGGGGACTCAGTCATCCAATGGCTCCTCAAAAGCTGGAAACACAGGGGAACTATCTGAAGAAGTCAGTGGGGGAAAACATTCTGTCCTCTGTAGAGGTCCCACTGGCATCTTCTCAATGGGGATGACTAAGCCCCCTGTGAGATGTTCTAAGAAGGAAACTACCATGTACCATGCCCCTGAGGAGGTCCACTCTCTGCCTCACTGTCTCTTTTCCCCCCACAGGAATGCTCAAGAGAGACATCTTAATTCTCATCTTGTAGACTAGAGAGTACAATTCCCAGTTCTCACTTTCTCAGCATATAATGTGATGGGTGAGGAGATAGTCACCACCTTTCGCTTGACCTCTCTTGGAAGGCTGGAAATAGTTATTTTTTCCCATGTTCTTTTCTGGGGAGAGAAAAATAACAGTTATCCACACCTGCCAAATAAAACCCTCTTTACCAACAGAAAACCCCACAAGATCTGTGATATATTATTAGTATTTTTTAAAATCGTGGGAATAATTTTAGACTTACACAGCTACACAGGTAAGTACAGGGATCCCACCCTTCCTGAACATTCACAGCACAGAACTGTGTTTTAGTTTTTAAATGTAATGCCTCATAATTTTAGTTACCTCTATTATAGTCATAATTTCAGTGAAGCAAATTACATTTAAAACTCAATTTCATTCACAGTCATATGATGAGGAAACAGTGAAGCAGGTATCAAACTCGAAGGTGTCTATCTTCAAATCCAGCAGTATTCTTTTGGTTATTGAGACAGAATGTACAGGTGGTTAGTAAATACACATATACTTTCCAGGGCAACAACTCACTGTGCCCCTTTAAGCAAATATTTATTTAGTATCAGAAATCAATGATCTGTATTTTTATTGAATGTTTTTACATGTAAAAGTCTGTGCTTGATACAGAAGGAGGGGGTGGGGGGAGGTGAGTAGAGATAAAAAGAAAATCCAAGTGCTGGAATGAAGAGAACTCATGAGACCTGGAAGAACCTTCCAGATCCATCTCACTGATTTGGCCACCACTGTGTGACCTCTTTGAACATCAAATGGCTTATTTGGAAAGTGAGCAGGTGGGATTAGCTGAACTCAAAGACTTCTGCCAGTTCTTTGATTCCTGGCCTGAAGCTCTGTGTCAGAGATGGCACAGAACAAATGCCAGATGGTATCTCTACCCTCTAGGATCATGAAACAAAACTTTCAAACCCATGAAGCAACAAGGGATAGCGGAATGGTAAATTGTCTACCATGGGCTGTGGGCAATCTGCAGGCAAATGCCTACTTGAACGTCTACATACTTGCCAGTTTTAAGGATAAAGACATATGTCATAAATTGTTTCATTAATGATTGTACAAATTAGTTGAAAAAACAGGACAAAGGGAATTGGAACAATGACTAGTGTCAGGCATGAGATAATCAAGGACCGGACTGTGTGATAGGCTTTCTGAAGGTATGGCAAGCATGTTAGCAACTTCTGGGCATGTTAAGGGCATGTCTATGATCCCAGCATTCTGGAAGTAGAGAGTGGGAGAATCAGATGCTCAAGATCAGTACGGGTTGAGACTCTTTTCCAAAACAAACAAACAAACAAAATGTACACTTAATACAATTAGCTTTGCTGTTTTTTTCTTTCTAGCGGTAGAGATCGAACTCCAGAGCCTTGCTCATACTAGGTGATATTTTTTTTTTTTTTTAAGATTGAGCTATATCCCCAGGTTTTGTGCAATATATTTAAAAATCAGAATTAATGGGGCTGGAGAGATGGCTCAGAGAGAACTGGTTGCTCTTCCTTTCAGAGGACTGAAGTTCAGTTGTCAGAGACCACAGCACAACCCTGCAGTCCCAGCGGATGCCAACACTCCCTTTGTGGCAAGCATAAGACTCTTCCGGCATTGCAATGCACAGACATACCTGCAGGCAAAACATCCACATACATAAAAACAGATACAAATGTAAAAGATCAGAACTAGTGCACAAAATTCACCAAGAAAAAAAATAATTAAGCATATAAGTAAACACTGGGTCATTATTACAGGTTTTCTCTTTTGTTTCAAGCTCCAGCAAGGCTCAGTGCTAGAGATAAGCCAGGCATTTTACCTTAGTGCTTTATATTATCTAATCTAATAGCCCCCTTGCCAACCCTTGTTATTTGAGTCTATTGTTAGTGTGATTTTTATGGATGAAGATGCTGAGGCTTGAAGAGCTCAAGTCAAAAGAAGAGCCAATGGCAAGGCTCACTCCCCAGTTGGTTCTTGCTCTCTGACGCTTGCTTTTAAGCTCTGCCTGGTTTGACCTTTACAAACATACACAAGAGGTCCCTGCTGGGAGAAGGTGGTCCTAGATGCTGCTGCTTGGTTCAGTGTAATTGTGTTCTTGCACCTGTGGCCAACTGGCTCACTCCCTACCCCTTGGATTCTACTGAGGCTTAAACCACATCTGGGGTCCTACCCAAACCACAGCTTCAGGATGCTCCTTACAGTCTTGAGCCAGTGCTTCATTGATTGCAAGGAGAGCTAAGGCTCTCCAGTGGAGAGCATTACAGCTGTGCTTTTTCACACACACACACACACACACACACACACACACACACACACACACACACACACACAGCACTTCCATGGTGCTTACTGATATCTCCCAGGAAAGAAAGCTGTACTAAATTCAGTACAAGTGTTTGCTGTCATGGGCCCCATCTGCAGCCCTGAGTTTTATTTCCGGAAGGAAGCGAAACCACAGAGAGCAAAAGAGACGTTGATTTTTAAGTTACTTCTTTGTGGGGCAGCCATTGTCTTGACTGCAGTGCATCTAACAAAATTAGCAAATTAAGGCAGAGACACTGACCAGGGGCCAATCCAGCACTAAGCTGTTTGGATCTTCAATCACTCCTGTGTTCTGGAAGACTGGGGGTTAGATTTCTGAAGCCCAAGATAATTGATTATTAGTCAGAATAGGGGCTTGAGATAACTAGATGTTTGGCTTTAGAAAAAAAAATCAAAACATAATTATAAAAGCCAGAATGAGAACTGACTTTGAAGTTCATGTGGTTATTTCTTCATTTTGTAGAAGAAACATTAAAGACCAGAGAAATTATGTGACCCCATGAAAGGACATGTAACTACTTTGTGGCAAGCATAAAACTTGAAACTGAGAAGAAAACATTTGAAGTGGTAACTTTAACTCAGCTACTGGAAATTTCCACAATCCCTCAAACACGTGCTTGTTTTATTATTGTTTTTGTTGTATATTAATTGTACAGAACAGTGAACTTCGCCATGACACTTTACGTATGCTGTACTAGCTAGTTTTTCTGTTAGCCTGACTCAGGCAGGAGTCATTGGGAATGAGGAACCTCCAGTTGAGAAAACACCTTCACCAAACTGGTAGGTGAGAAAAGCCTGGTGTACATTTTCTTGAGTGATGATTGATGTAGGTAGTGGGGCAGCTCAACTTAGGTGAGGCTACCTCTAAGTCAGTGGTCCTGGATGCTATAAGTAAGGCTGAGCAAGCCATGGGGGGCAAGCCAGTAAGCAGCACTCCTTCATGGCCTCTGCATCAGCTCCTGCCTCCAGGTTCCTGCCATGTCTGAGTTCCTGTCCTGACTTCCTTCAGCAATGGAGTGTGACCTGAGAGTTGTAAAATGAGTAAATCCTTTCAGATGACGGGTTTATGGTCAGTGTTTTATCACAGCACTGCAATCATATTCATCCCTCATTTCCCCCCTTTCCCATCCCGATGGCTTCCTTTCCCCCAAATTCTTTTACTTCCATGTTTGTTTGGTTCCTAAACCAAGGTTTAACATGACAGAAAACATGCTCTGGGTCTGGCTTATTTCACCTGACGCGATGAACTCCAGTTCTGCCCATTTTCTTGCAAGCAACAGGAGTTAAGTCTTCTTCACCGATGAATAGTACCCCACTGTGCATGTATCTGGCATTTTCTTTATCTGTGTAAGGCTGATTTGATAACCTGGTTATTGTGAACAATGTTTCAATAAATATGGCTGTGGAGGTATCTCTGGAAATTTAAAAAAAAAAACATTCTTTTTAAGAGGACAATGAATAGTTTCACTTTTTTGTCTTGCTTATTTTCTCCTGGTTTCCTGGGAAAACTGTGGTCCCTTAGTAATTAATGCCTTCTGTGGGAGCCCGTGTGTGGAATAATGGCTGTTTCCATAGCATAAGATAATCTATGGTGTTGTAGATCTCTGCCTGAGTTGGCAATACCGCCTTTTTGTTTTATGAGAAAATTTCCTTTCTCACACTGTGGGAAAGGGACACTATTTCTTAGGTTTCATAACATGCAGGACTGGTTCACGCACCGTCTGAAGCTCCCAGGTTTTCTGACAACGTCAAAGGCTTTATTCTTCCTGTCCGTTATTTTTCTAGGCCATCAAGATGCTTATGATGGACAATTGAGCTCCTTGCTCTCTCTGACCTTCATCTATTCCGTTCATCTCCAAGATCTGTGTAATCTGGATGGTCTGTTTCATATGAACTGAAGAACCTATGAGGAATGAGGAATTGATGAGATAGGCCTATTTAGTGACCTATAACCAATACCATCCTTGGATATTAGATTGAAAAAAAATTAAATGAATCTAATAAACTTACAGAATAGAGACAGAAGGCTATGAAACTTTGGGGTCATGTGTCAATCCCATTGTAGTAATTGTTTCCCATCATCTTCACAGGGAGTATATGGTATATTCATGCTACCCAATATATACACTATATCTCCCTTGAAAACAATTCAGCTCTTATGTATTACTCTGATTCATCCTGTTATTTGTGCCTGTGGCTGAGCTGTGGTCCTGCACAAACTTCTGTTACTGCTTGTTGCCTTCACTGGTTTTATAGGGTCCAGCTCAACTGTTTCTTATTTCTGGAAGTATTTCCTTAGAACTTTAGGTAACTCAACCATTCTCTTTGCCACTGTGTATCCAGGTCAATAACTTAGATGTGGCTAGATACTCCTTGTTTGCATCTTGTTACATGAGGACAGGATCATGTTGCATCTGGCTGGCTGTCCCAGAACCTTCTGCAGGGCCTCGAAGTTGAGCAGACATTCATAAGGAGAACCCTGTCTTCAGGATGCAGATGCTCTGGAAGATCTGCTATCATTCTTTGGTTATGGGCTCATAGGAGGGTCAGGCTCCTTCTCCCTGTCATTTGGAAGGAAGTGGTTGCAGACACCACAAGCAGATTGCGACACACACACACACACACACACACACACACACACATCTTGATACCTATAGCACCTTTGCTTCCAACCTAGAAATTTTGTCCGCAAGACATCAGCACTCTGGACACTGTGCTTTTGTGCCTATAGGCATTCATATCAACTTGCAGTTGCAAAAGAAAACTTGATTTAAAAAAAAATGACTTCCAGTTTCCTTTACTACTGCTCCGGAAAAGTAAAATACTTATTGAAGTGTAATCATTATCCTGTGTGGATTCCAAATTACCTTTTTATGCAGTTATCCCTTTCTATCTATATGATTTTATGCACTGACAACACATTTGTCAGTCCACAAGTATTTATTGAGAGCCCTGCAGGGTGTCTAACATAACATTTTTCATGCATATCATACTTTCCTTAAGTATTCTCCTGGTGTTATAACTCTGCTTCTAATGCAGTTTCAGAGAGAAGAATTATTTCACACAAAAGTGTTTTGAAGTTTATAACCCAGAGACTGGTGACTTCAATGAGGAAAGGGCCAGCTATAATTTTTATGCCTACTGCACGCCTGGCATTATGCCCTGAAATTGGCAGGCATCGATCTCGTTTGCTTCTTACACATCCGACAGGCACATGCTCTTATAACACACTTTAAAGATATTTTTTTTCTATTGTTTTAAAAGCTTTTGTATTTGTTTAGATCTCTGTGTGTGTATGTGCATGTGTGTGCAGGGCCCATGGAGACTAGAGGCACCAGCTCCCCTGAAATTGGAGTTAAACTGGCCGTGGGCCTTCTAACATAGGTGCTGGCACTTGAGCTAGGGCCAGTCTACAAGAAAAGTACGTACTTTTAACTGCTGGGCTATCTCCTCAGTCCATGGTATTACACCTTATACTCAAGGAAGGAGATTCAGAGCTTACAGTATCCTTATGGCCTCACGAGGGTCAGGCCAGGGCTTAGACTCAGGCCCACAGAGCCAAAGCTTACAGTCTTCACTATGTATTAACATCTCTTTATTTTAAACTACTCAAATGCTATTAAAAGCAACATCTGGATTAACTACAAGTGAAGGTATGAGATCAATTTCCCAAGGCTGAGATTTTGTAAAACTTTAATGTTCTACTTGATGGTCCTGACATGTCTCTGTGTCTCTATTTTTTCTGTATTCGTGAAGAATAGGACTCACACCGAGACCCTTCCTATGCAGCTGGAGATGATGTGACGATTTCACGATCTCCCTCCTTCCATTAGTCACAAAGAACAATCTGTAGGACTGAATCCAGACTCAAAAGCTATGCAAAGACCTTCATGATGTTGGCCATATGCTCATTCTTTGTGCCCTTGCTTTGTGGAGTTCTTCTTTATGTTTTATGAGTTTGGTGTGGCTCTTTGTCTCTGTCTCAGCATCTGTCTTTATTTCTCAAAGGTCCTAGAGGAAAACAAACAATGGCTTTTATGTAATATCTGGGGTATGCTGTGGTCATCCATTTATTTGTTCATTCATTTGTCAATCAGTTTTGAGTTCCTCCATATATCTAAAGGATGTGGGAAAATGTGCACTGCCCACCGCCGGGGGCCTATTACAAATATACTCACACAGCTGACTGAAATGAGGTATTTATTCTACATTAGTCCTGCAAAGGAATCCAAGAGACTTTAGGGAAGTAAGAAGTTAACTAAATGGGAGGAATGGTGAGGAGGAAAAGGAACAAAGAAACTAATAGACTGAGAAATCTGAGGCTGGAGTTGAGCCATGTCGCCAGCGTTTGCTGATCACTTCATGTGTATCATTTGAAGTGTGGAAGTGCAAAGATAAAAAACATAGTCACACCCCTCAAAGAGCTCATGGATATGAAGATGGGGAAGACACACAAGCAATCAAGGGATGGGCACCAAGACCAAAATTTAACAGCACAGCCACAGAGGCAAGGTGAAGGCTCTTTGTGTTGGACATTGGGGGTGGAAAGATTGAGAATTCCCAGAGAAGATGGGTTTAGAGTGATGAAAAGTTGCTTTTAGGGTATTTGTGAGGCAGAGTCTACCAGTAGAGAAATATGAACCAGCAAGATACATTAAAGAAGTTCTACAGTCCAGGAATGGAGAGAGAGAGAGAGAGAGAGAGAGAGAGAGAGAGAGAGAGAGAGAGAGAGAGGTGGTCAGCAGTGAAGGGTGAGTTAGGCTGGTGTGCAAGGCTGTGGAACAGGAATAATATTTGAATATCTTTTCATCAAAGACATAAATAGAAGTAAAGGCTAACAATTGAAAATTTAACCTTGTTTTTATGTATGTCATTAAGAAGTGTTCCTAAAGTATTTGTAATCACATATTTGAAAAAATAATTCATAGTTTGATGTGTTGGGATAATTTCGAAGGTATGAGAGTGACACAGAAAGAATTCACGCACCCTTGACCTGTTTTCTTCTGTCAGTAATATGTTACATAAATAATCAGGACATAGACATTATTACTACAACCGAGGTAACATTTCCACCAGTACAGGAATCTTTATGTCAGCCTTTTACATAAAAGGCTGTAGATGCATGTTTCCTTTCACGTCACACCTTTCACGCCCTAATTTTGAAAATTCCGACTCTTTTGAGTGATACTTTTTGGTGTCCAGTCTCAGTGCAAGCCCGTGGAACAGGAACTCCAGCCGACGACATCTCCATCTATTGGCTTATTTGTTCCTCTGCTTTCGCACCATCCCTCCTGTTTAGGGAGGGATGCAATGTCTTTGCTTAGTCCTAGATCATGTTTTCCCTTCCCATTTTGTCCAAAAATTTGTAAGTTTATGTTTTCATTTAAGCCTGGAGTACATTTTGAGTTGATTTTTAAACAAGGAGTGATAGGTGGGGTGAGGTTTTGTTTGTTTGCTTATGTCTGCCCAGTAGTACAGGGACCATTAGTACAAATTCCTTTTCTGAATGCCTTTTTGCAGTTTTATCAAGTAGGAGTTGGCATGCTATGCATGCTATGCATGTCTGTCTCTAGATTCCCTGCCCCCCCACTCTCTCTCCCTCCCTCTGCCCTCTTTCTGTGTCTCCATCAGTTCTCACCAACTTAGTAGTTGTATGAGATTAGAATGAATTGGATTGATTCTTTGTGCTTTATTATTTTATTTCAAAAGTAGTTTTAGTTATTGAATTTCCTTTGCCTTTCTCCTTAAGTTTTAGGATAATTCAGATAGCATTTAAAATGTTGCTGAGATTTTGACAGGAGTTGTGCAAAATCTATATATTTGGGAGAAATTGGCATTTTTTTCCCCTGAGTGTTCTAAACTATGTATGTGGTATTATCTACTTATTTAGATTTTTTGATTACTTTAATCAGTATTTAAGCTTTAGGACACAAATTCTATACTTGTTTTGTTTCACTGACATCTGATTACAGCTAAGTGATTTGTAGGCTGGTGTAAATGGTGTGCTGTTTTAAATAAAGGTATCCATGTGTTCATTGCTGGGAAATGTAATGAAGTTGATCATGAGTCCTGAGGCATTTGTAAACACATGTTAGTTCTGGGGTGCTTTTGTTTATTGGTTTTTATACTTTCCATGGAATAGTTTATGTAGGCAAAGATTTAATTAACAAATGGAGACGGTTTTATTTCACATTTCGTCATTTTATTTCTCTGTGTGTATTTTATTTCCTTTGTCTTCTTACTCCGGAGCATGGTGAATAAGCATTGTGGGCAGGCATACCAGTCGGGCTTGAGATCTTATGGGGAGAGCAGCTGGGTTTTCACACTGAGTACAGTGTTCGCTGTAGGGTGTTGGTAAGTGTTCTTACCGAGCTAGGCTAGTGATTCTCTCTTCCCATCTTCCTAAGAATCTTTATCATACTATATGATTTTCTTCCTTCAAGTCCTCCCACCCCCACCCCCAAGTCGTTCCTGTCCTGTTCTTCAATTGTTATTGCTACACACACACACACACACACACACACCATACTTCTATACATATTAATATATAATATAATTAATATATAAATACAGATTGCTGAGTTGTTGCTTGCAGGCACATGATCAGGGCTGACCACTTGTTATTGAATAACTAATTAGGGGCCTCAGTCCTGGAGGATGATTACTTCTCATGTTGCCAGGATTCTTCAGTTGCTGTAGTTCCTTGTCTAGGAGTGAGGCTCAGTGAGATTTCCCCCTTCCAAGATAGCATGTACAGTGGTATTGTCCTTGTCCAGGTTTTGTTTAGGCAGCCATATTGTTGAAATATCGTGGTGATAGCTTCCATGTTATTTTCAGGCAACACAAACTCCCATCAGATATCCTAGGGCTTTGGCTCTTACAATCTTTCTGCTTTATCTTTCACAATCTTATCTGGTCCTTAGGTGCAGGAGTTATGTTGTAGATATATCCAAGGGTTATGTTGTAGATGTATCCACTGGGGTACACGCCCCACTGTCAATTTTCCTCCCCATATTGACCAATTGTAGTTTTCTGTAGTAGTCCATGTTGCAAAGGGAAGCTTCTTTTGATGGGTGTTGGGCACTACACTTATCTATAGGTTCAAAGATAAGCATTTAGAAAGCACTTAGGAACTACGATGGCTAAGTAAAATGGCAGTTGTATTACTTTTTAAATGTGGACAATGGCTTGCATCCCTGGAATAAACTCTACTTGGTTACAGTGTATAATGGGTTGTTATCTATTCATGAATTCTATTTTTTTCAAGGGTTCTGTGTTTGTAACCACGAGGGACGATGGTTTTCAGTTTCTCTTTTCTCAGTTTTTGTGCTCTCTTTATCTGGTGTTGGAATCAGGCTGCAGTGACTTCAGGGAATGAGCTGGGAAAGGCTTGCTTCTCTTCTATTTTCTGTGTAGAATTGGTATTGATTCGTTATCAAGCAGCTGGTACAATTCTCCTGTGAAATGATATGGGTTTGGAAATTTGTCTTTTGGAAATTTTAAAATTATAGATTCAATTCAACTTGTTATATAATTCCACAGATATGAAGTGACCTGCTTCATGTGGGGTGGGTTATGGAACGTTGTGTTTTGAAGAGTTGGTTTATTTCTTAAATTTAAGTACATAGAATTATTTATGGGGTTTACTTATGATTTTGTAATGTCTACTGTGTCTGTAACAATATTCTATACCATCTGGACACCAGTAGTTAATGTCTTTTTTCATTTTTACTTTGTTGTTATTGGTGGTTTTATTAGAGTTTTGCCAGTTTCAAAGAAATGTAATTTTCACTGACTTTTCTGTTTTGTTTTCATTTATTTCTGCTGTTAATCTGATTATTTCCTTTCTCCTCCTTATTTGTTCTCTGAGGTATAGGGCACGTCTCAACATTCCTCTTTATGTTTTAATATATTACACCTTTCATTTGTGCAAATGTATTAAAAATTTGCTCTTCAAATTCCGTTGACCACCAGTTATTTAAAAATACCTGGTTTAATTTCCAAGTGTTCAGAAAAAAATTCCCATCACTTTTTCTGTCATTGAAGTCCACGTAGTGACCACTGTGCTAAAAATTTCCTTGTGCTTTTAATTCTTTGAAACATGTTGGGGTTTGTTTTATGGCTCAGGACCTAATCTATGTTGCTGTGTGTTCTGTACACACTCAGAGAGAGTTCATACTCTGCTCTTGTTGGGTGAAGTGCTCCTTCATTGTTACTTAAATTCTGCTGGCTGATGGTCTAGATAGCTTATATATGCTTGATGGCCTTCTGAGGCTTTTAAACACTGCCGAGACAGAAGTATGGCTTTATAATTATAATTACAGGTTTGTCTGGCTCTCGGTAGGTTCATCAGCTTTTGTTTCACATAACTTGCGGCTCTCCTGTTTAGTGAGTATACATTTAGGGTTGTTCTGTAGTCTTAGAGAAATCATCCGTTTTTTATAATTAGGCAGGGACCTCTTTGGTCTGATGTTCTTTTTGATGCTGCACTCTATTTGTTACCAACAGGCTACCCTGATTTTCATTTGGTTAATATTTGCATAACAGTTCTTTCCCCATCTTTTACCTTTCTGCCTGTATCATGAAATTTGGGGTGAACTTTTTGTACTCAGCACATACTTGAGTCACACTTTTAGTTATCTTTCCCAATATTTGTCTTTTTGCTTATGTATTTTGGCTGTTTATAGTTGATATAATTGTTGATAATACCAGTGTATGATGTTACTTTTCTCTCTTTTCTACTTTCAAGATTTTTC
Source organism: Arvicanthis niloticus (assembly GCF_011762505.2). Taxonomy (NCBI): domain Eukaryota; kingdom Metazoa; phylum Chordata; class Mammalia; order Rodentia; family Muridae; genus Arvicanthis; species Arvicanthis niloticus. The sequence continues at coordinate 46,853,146 of NC_047667.1, read as the reverse complement.
TGTTTTCTTTGCCCTGCCATCCTGTGAGTTAGTTGAACAATTTTAGAATTTCATTTTATTTACTTGTTCATTGTGTAATGACTATATCACTTTGGTAGCTTTACCAAATATAGTTGTTTTAGGAATCACATTATATACACTATTTCTTTTATCCATACTTTTATATATTTTGAGGTTTGGGTTATTTGAGATCAACTATATTTGAAAATATCACAGGAAAAATTCCAGAAGTAAGTGCTTTATCAGTTTTAAATTACATATTGTTCTTGATATCATGGTGAGATCCTGTGTGTCTTTCTTTGTCATACTCAGAATACAGATTCATTCATGTAGTGCATTTCTGTTGTGTGTGCTCCCTGTTAGTCACCTGATGGCTATCAGATTGACTGTTACTCTTTGTTAATGCTTGTGCTTAAGTAATCTTTATCTTGTTCAACATTGGCCCCCAACACAAGACTAATAATGCTGACAGTTGCAATGTTATCTCCTTGAAGTGAAAATTATTGACTTAATAAGGGTAAAAAGAGGACAATGAGGTTAAGATCTTCACTAAGAACAAATATTTTTTGAAATATTAAAGAGGAAAGTGAAACTTGTGCTAGCTTTACTGTTTTGCCTCAAACTGAAAGTTATGGCTGAAACCCAACAGAACTTAGATAAGATGAAAAAGTCATTGAAGTATAACCCAATGGTTGGCAATGTCTTTCACTCAAATATACTGTACAAAACCTTCAGAAATGAATTTTCTGAAATGAGAGATACAAATTACTTAATGCACACACACACACACACACACACACACACACACACACACACACACACACACACAGAGACAGACACACATCACACAGAATAAGAAATAAGCTTGGACTGAAAAATGAAAATTAGTGGAAAGCTATAACTGCCCATGACGAAGCTGTTGCCACATTTCTAGCAATGTTGAAATCAATTAAGGAGAACAATATTGTCCAAAGCTAGTCTTTAGTTTTGATTAAACTGAATTTCTTCACAAGAAGATACCCCATAGATATACATTCATTAAATTGTAAAAGAGGCTCCAGGGAACTAAACTTGGAGGGACAGACTGACAGTAGTATATAGCAACACTTCAGGACACAATAAAACCAGATATAATATGTGGAAAAGATAACACACACACACACACACACACACACACACACACACACACTAAAACCCACTAAAATTACCTTTTTGTGTTCTGGCTTCATAATCAGATAATGGGGGTAGTAGATATTTTGCTTATAGGATGATTCTAACAGTGCTTCATTCCAGTGAAAAAATACCCAGAAGTCCTAGGGGAATTGAAATTTAAATTCATATTTATAATGAATAATGCTTTTGGCCATTCTGAATCTGTGCTGTGAAAATAAAAACGTAAAGGATGTATTTTGTATCTCCAAGAAGAACCTCATGGATTCATCCCCATAACCAGAATATCATTTGGTATGTCAAGGTTACATATGTTTACCAGGTACTTAGGAACATTTGATATGGACCTCTTGTCTGAATATATTTCAGTTCTGAAAATCATTCAGTATTTCTCAGCCAATCACATTGTAGTTGCTATTCCTGGTTGTCAACTTGACTATATCTGGAATGAACTTCAATCTGGAATTGGAAGGTTCACCTGTGATCCTGATCTTGAGGCTGGGAGATACAAGTTTCTGACCTGGATCTTGACATGGAGATCTTGAGACATAGTGGCTATGAATCCAAGGAGACTAAAGCAAGGAGATCTCTGAGTTCAAGGTCATCTAGGACAAAGCAAGTCCCAGATCCAGGCACACACCTTTAATCTGGGCCACACCTACTGCTGGAGACCTACATAAGGACATTGGAAGAAAGAAGATTCTCTTCTTCATCTTGTGGCCTTGTGGGACTGGGCAACCGCTAGATCCTTGGACTTCCATTCACAGCTGCTGCTGACCATTGTTGAGGATTTGGACTACAGACTGTAAGTCATCAACAAATTCCCTTATGATGTAGAAACTACCCATAAGTTCTGTGACTCTAGAGAACCCTGACTAATACACAAATCCGTCAAATGGGTAAGTTAAAGAAGCAAACACCTTTGGCAGGACCTATGAAGCAGAGTCAAAGATGCTTTCAAAGCTTCCTCCCTAGGAAAAGTGAGGAAAATAATTCACACAGCAAGACAAATTGGTAGGGAAGGATTTGCTGACATGCTTGACGAAGTGGAAGAATACATTGAAGGCTATTAAAAAATATTAAGAAGTGGGGAAACGGAGAACTTGTAGAGTTATCTGCAGAGAAAGAGGAAATGATGGTGAAGAAGAAATTGAAGTAGAGCCAGTAATGTAAACATCACTGATATTAAAGAAGAAAATGATGAAACAGGGTTCTTGGATAGAGGACAGCAAGCACTAAAGTCACCTGTATGGTCTATGGAGGATTACACACTCTGCAGCTGCACTCCCATGAGTTACCAAGAGGCAGCTTTTCATTATCATGTTCTTCCAGTAGATTTTAGGAACAAGCAAGCCAGTGAGGAAAACAAATGAAACCCTTCAACTAACAATGACCTTAAACTATTGTCATTGTCCTCTTGACTTCTAACCTTTGGCATCATCCTGGCTCAATGATAAAGGATCATTAGGAGCAGATGAACCTCCCTTTGACACATTATCAGGAGCTTGACATAGCCTAACATGGTACCACAGCCCAGACAACCTTCTCCCAACTTTAACTCATTATGTAGGTGTTGGATCATTTCACATCACAAGCAGGATGAGACGGTACAATAAAATATTTGAGAGGAGACTACACTTACCTTTCAACAGCCCTCCTCTCTTCAGTTATCAGAGCTCAATTAAGATGACTTGAAACCCAGTCCTTTGTCTTCAGTTATCAGAGCCTAATTCCATTCTAGTCCTTTGGCATAACCTGCTTGAGGCTACTCAGCTTCTTGCATCTGTAGGTTTATATCTCTTTCCAAACGTAGGATGCTGCCAGCGAGTATGGATAGCTTTTGTTTGCATACTTCCTTAGGCTCATCATACTTCTACTTACTTCCGCTGATTAAAAATATTAGACCTTAGCTGGATATAGTGGCATGCTTTTAAGTTGAAGGCTAGCAGATATCTGTGAGTTTAAGGGCAGCCTGGTTCACATAGTGAGTTCCACGCCATCCGAGGCTACAAAGGGAGATCTTTCTCAAATAAATAAGAAAAATTAAAAATAAATTACATCTTTTGCTTTGATTCCACAGGTCTCTAAACAATTACTTTCCCTCCCTGGTTAATTTTCTCTTTGGCGCAGTTTGGGTAATTTCTGTTGTTCTGTCTCCTGCTTTAATTTATTTATTGAACATTTAATTGAACATTTATTATTGAACATTTAATTTGAGTTATTGTGGTTTCCCCAAACATTTATTTATTTATGCTGTCTGAGAGGGAGGGGCCCACAAGCCACAGCATATATGTAGAAGTCACGGGACAACCTGAGGAGTTAGTTCTCTCCTTTGACCATGAGGGTTCTGGGATTGAACCTAGGTCATCAGGTTCAACAAAGACATTTATCTGGTTCATTTTTATTTTGAGTTCTATGATTTGTTTGATTTTTCTTTTTCAATCTTTTATTTCTTTACAGGTACTTCCAGTATTTTTTGTTTGTTCCACGTGTGCTTGTAGTTGCCCCGGGGCACTTTGATCATAGCTGCTTTAAAATCCTTGTCAGGCCATTGTGATATCTCTTTCATTTCAATGTGAGCTTCTATTGATTGCCATTTTTGTTGTTGTTGTTCAATAGGAGATCTTCTAGGCTGTCGGATGACTGATTTTTCTATCAAAATCTGAACATTTTCATGGTTTGTTCATTTTTGTTTACGTCATTTGATCATCTTGTTTGCTTTTCTTGGGACCAGCAGTATGGTAGCAGGGATGGGGAGACATTTCATTCCTGCAAGGTAGAGGGGAAGCCCAGGTGCTTCTCTTGTGCTTTGTTGATAAAGGACATCTAAGAGGACTGTTCCTCATTACTGACAGGTTGAAATGAAGCTCAGGTTCCTCATGTGGTTTCTGTTGACTTTGCAGAAAGAATGGTCAAGGTTCAGACCTCCACTGGCATTTACTGTTACTTTCCAGAGCCTACGAAGGAGGCCTTTAGTTTCTGCTGCATGGAGGTGGAAGTCTAGGATCCCAGACTAGTGCCCATAACACCATAATCAGGAGGCATAGGAAACTTACTACTGGCCAGCTAGGTTGAAAGGCCAGGCTCCCTGTTTAACCTTCTCTGATACTCCTCCATGAGTCTGCTTTGGCACCTTGTTATAATTTCTCAAGTATGGCAAGCCTGGCTCACACTTGACCTTTGCTGCCCTGAATGGAAGTGAGACCAGCTTTATTTTTCTAGTGTTTGGTGGGAGCAGAGTGATGACTGTGTAATGTCCCCGACATGCCAAGAGGGTCCACTGTAGGCATTTATAGAGAGAGAAACATTGGTTGAGGGTGCTTTGGTCTGAGACTCTCAGGGCTCCTGGTTGCTGGTGTCTCCAGCTCCAAGTGTGAGACCCTATGAAGCATAAAGAAACCCCAGGACAGTGATTCTCAACCTTCCTGAGTCTGTGGACCCTTTAATACAGCTCCTCATGCTTCCTGCTGTGGTGACCTCCACCATAGAAATAATTTTTGCTACTACTCTATAACTCCAACAACTCTGCTTTCTTCTCTTCACTCTTCTGTGCTTCATGTTCATTTATGTATAATTCCCAAGGTCTTTAAGTTGCACTCCATAGGTGGATAAGTGTACATCTCTATCACTCTGGAAGGAGAAGTATTGAATATAAAGCACCCTACCCTTAAGCTAGAGCCTAGCCCTTACCTGCAAGCATTTAACATAAAATTCTCGTATCTAGTTAAATTTCATCTAGATTTTTTTTGGAAACTTCATTAACATATTTAAGCATTTTGACAAAAATAAAATGATCTTTAGTTTCAGTACTCAGTATTGAAAATGGGTAGCTCAGTTTACTCACAAATACAAATGTAAAGGGTAATAAGAACTGCTTAATGTTGTAAAATGTTCTTCAACTGTTACCCGAATCTGTTGCAAATGTTACGCTAACTGTGACTATTTCTGAACCTTGTGTTAGAATAGGAAGAGAAGAAAATAGACACCTGGCACTTCCTGGGAAACAGTAATCTATCATGCAAAAACTATCGAATTTGCACAGTAAGGAAGGATTCGTCAAATTAATTCGTCTCTTTTGTACAGCCGAGTGCTTCCGCTGAGCAGCTTCTCCCCATGGCTTAGTGTCAGCGGGTTAGAACCTTCAAACCTTCACGGCATTCAGATGTAGCTGCCTTCTGTTTCGAAGATGTGGGCAAAAGATGTAAAGTGTTTCCCCAGGGAGTGTGGAAGGGAATTAGAAACAGGAGTGGGTTGTCAGTCCAGAGACAGCCCTGGGTGGCCGAGGTGCTCACACCATCTTCAAAAATGAAACGGTGTTTGTGAAACATACGAGACCTATTAATGGATCTGTCCAGGGCAGGGTCCCTGTTGACTGGAGCCTCACAGCTGTGTTGTTTTCTACTGTGTGAATTACTCAGCATATTTTAAAAGATCTTTCTCATTTGTTTTCCTGTAATCTGCTATAAAACCATTAACAATGTAAGTGAGGCAAAACTAAATATTTCCACAATCAATTGAGAATTAATAGGAGGTACTGAGCTCAGGATACTGAGAAGTCTTTCTGTACAATTTATGGTATGCCTTGAATGGCTGTGCACCACTGGGTCTTTGTGTAGAGACAACATGCGGGCAGAAGGATATTTTTCCCTCTGAATTATTGGTAAGAGTAGACTTTTTTTTTTCTCACGGTCAATTTCATTTTTCTAACTAGAGTCAAATGCTTGATATGATAATTAAAAATACATCAAGTCACCCAGAGCAGTGCAGTTTTGTGTTTGGTTAGATGGCAGGATAATTGCCAACCCTTATCTTCGATTTTCAGACTTAAATCTCTTTCCCATTTAGTTTTAATTGGCTGCAGGCTTCCATCCATACTTAAGTCCGAGTTCATTTGTTGCAATTGTTTTATATGAACAAAATCCTTTCCCAATGGAATCAATATATCTAGGTATTTGACTCAGCTTTGTTTTTTGTGGTTAATATTTTAAAAGTATAAGGCCAGGCTCTTCAGAATATGAAGCCTACACATAAAAGTCTGTTTTGGAATGGCATTGTCTGTTACTGCGAATTATCTCCAAGGCATCAACTTATTGAATCACATTTGAAAATCTACAGTCTCTCCGAAAAATAAAAGATTTTTATAGTTTTATTTTCTGTGCTTTTAAAACTCCTGTTGATTTTTCACAACTCTCATAGCAGGTAGTTTTGAACATTTAGGACTTTTCACAATGATTTCCTCACTTCCCCAAGCTGCTGATTACTTGATCTAGCTTAAGGCTAGCTTGTCACCTTGGGCAGTGATGTTGATCCAGAACTCAGCATGGCCCTGATCATTAGCTACCAAACAGTGATTCAGTATTTTCAGAGGTAGGAGTGGAGGAGTTGCAAGGAAGTTAGAGTTGCCTATAAAAGTTGTGTATGACCTTTTTCAGAAAAATGCACAAAGATGCAGGTAGTTTGGCACTGACAGATAGCTTCCAGTGGTGTGTAGTTTCTTTATGCCTACCACCCCAGGCTAAAACTACCTGGGTTAGACCACTGGGTGGCAGAGGCCTTTGTAACAGCTGGAATATGGTCACAGTCTGAATTACCTACAAGATGATAGTGTTATCACCACTGCTTTACAGCGAAGGTCCAGATGTGGCAATTTGTGTGTTAAACAGGGATAAAAATGGAGGCTTACAGCCCAAAGGACTGCAAGGCAGAACATGCGACAAATGAGTGAGTGACCTTATAAAGATAAACAAAAGTTTCTTCCTTTGTTTTCTGATGAGTAAGACTTAAAGTTATATATAATAGCAGCAGCAAAACAAACGCAAAGAACCTCTATTTAATGTGTCTGTCTTTGAAAGCACACGGCAAAGGATTTTGGTCCCATTGAACACCTAAGAGAGAAAGGTAAATGCTGTGAGGAAAAAGTGCAGATAATTCCTGAGGGACAGTGGGAGAGAGAAGCTCTGCTGTTTTCACACATGGCCAGGGAGAAATCCCTGGAGAATGTTTAGAAATGGGACAGCTAGTATCAGATGTTAGGTTGTCTGCTGTGGGTGAGAGAATGTAACCCATCCTTCATGACCTAAAAACCATCAATAAAAATTCTGCTAACATGCTGTGCTTGTAAAAATGATTGCTTTTAGAGGAAGAGGATAGGGCCAGGTGAAGAAGGTGCAAAATTATGGAGAGCAGAGAATAAGAATTCAGCGAGGCCAGGAAATTGGAGCCAGAGGTGAGAAAAGAATACAGGTTTCTTAGCAATTTTCAGGAATCTCAGGGCAGGCATTTGGATTTTTTTCTGAGGTCATAAAAATGGGGGTTTGTGCCAAACAGAAGTATATTTCAAGTATATAATGACCTCTGCTGATCCCTGAGCCACTCTGTTCTGAAGCATTTACCTTTCTAGAGCATTTTTACTCTGTCCCCATTGTTCTCCTTTGACTCTGGGCACAAAAGCACTGTGACCTTCAGGGATGGAGAGTGCTCACCTTCCCTTACTCTTCAGAGACAGTGCTGGCCCAAGGCAAGAGAGGCCTGATAGCATGCTTTAAATCCAGGCAGGGGAGGGAGGAATTAAAGCAACACTAAGAGTAGCATGGAATATAATAAAAATTTTTGGTCAGTTGAAAAGTATTTATGAAACTTTATTATGAGTCTCCTACTTGGTCACATGTAGTTCCTAGGTATAACAATACTGCTCTTATCTGGCAGAGAAGATCCTTTTACAGGATGTGCAGGTGAAGAGTGGGTGTTCAGTGAGAGAATGGAGAAAGGACTGATCAATGGGTACTAAGTTATAGTCAGATGGGAATGGAGAGTCCTTGTGTGCTATTGAGGACCAGTGGGTATAGATAGCAGCGATGTACTCGACATTTCAAGAAGCTTGAAGAGAGCATGGGAGATAGGTATCTATTGATAGCTGCTTTGAACATCACGCACACATGAGGTATGCATTCATCGAGATAACCCATGGTAACTCACTGATAGGTATAATCTTTGTTTCTCACATAGAGAAAAATTTAAAAATAATTTGAGACCCAGATAGGAGCATCAGTGAGTTTGAGACCAGCCTGGGCTATGTTGTGAGACTCTTGTCTCAAAAGCTAATTAACTCAAATTAAAAAAAATTTTTTTTTAAAATAGAGAATGTTCTGAGCTGAGCTGAGCCCTTGCTTCTCACAGGAATGTGAGGCTCTGATTTTCAGAGAATGTGAAACTGTTCTTGCCCAGTAATTTGATTGGGCAGAAGTGGGACAGGAGTGGGGCAAGGGTGAGGCAGGGGTGAGGCAGGGGTGAGGCAGGGGCGAGGCAGGGGCGAGGCAGGGGCGAGGGAGAGGTGGAGCAGGGAACGACAGTATGTTAGTTCCTTTCTTTCAATTGGTGGCTAGTTAGGTTTGGCCCTGGGATTTAGTGTGTAGAGTTACACTGTTTTAATTGAGAATAGGTTGAGTACAGCCAAGCACCCCTGCTTACTAACTATACCAAATGTGTGTTTTGACTCTGCACGGAAATTCCTTCCTGAGGAACTTTTTGGTGCTTGTTAAATCTGTGGGAGGCTAGACAGAGAAGGTTCATGCAGAGCCACAAAGGGAAAAATCCTAGAGGTAGGGCCTATAGATAAGTAGATTCATTACTAGCTTAATTTGATCTTATAGACCAACATTCCCAGACTTTTTCTCTAAGAATTTGATATAAAGTGGACTCTGGAGGTGTGGTATCTCCCTGCAAGGTGGGAGAAGATGGACCTTTACATGATGACTATACTAATTCTTATATTTCACTGGCAGTGCCCCCAGGGCTGAGAAGTTCCTTGGGAGTTTAGGAGAGAGGATACAGCATCTGAATGTGATGACTGCATGCTGGGTCATCCTACTGAGAGACTTTCACCCATAGTGATTCATCTGTCAAGCATTTATAGGGTGTAGGTAATATGCTAGGTATTGTGAACATAGGGATGAAAGTATGCAGACCCTGCAGGGATGGTGCTCATCACAGTTTCTCTTCTGAATGTTGGTAGATTACACATTCTGGCAACGGCTTTTGGTGTTCACTTGACTTGGTTCCGTTACCTCTTCAGTGCATCCCCTTCTTTTTCCTGTGCTCCTTCCTCTGCAGCTCAGACACACTGGCCTTTTTGCTGTCATCAGAACACACCATCACATGTTCCCTTCATGGATTTTGGCAAGAATGGTCTTCCTCATGACTTTCATTTACTCAAATGCTAACTCATTCTGTTCTCTCTATTAAAGGTGCAACTGGCTTTCTTCCAGTATGCCCCCATTTTCATCTTATACTATATTTTCTATACTATCCTTGTTATCACCTGGTAGAATATAAGGTCCAAAAGCATAAGAAACATTTCAAGCACCTACCCAATTGGAGCATAACTGACAATGGCATTGAATAAGTGAATTGACCAAAGTCATCCACACAGCCCCATATTTCAACAATAGGCTTTTGCCAGGCTTTGCTTGAGCTGAACTATTCCACTCTGCCTTGAACATCAATCCCCCTTAGCCTTGCATCAGAAAGCCCTGTCAGGTCCCCCAAGTGACCCTGCTGCATGAGAAACTTCCTTCCTGTGCTGCTGCAGGAAGACCAGTGCAGCCAAGTAGGAGAGGGGACACATGACCTTGATGGCAGATGTTTCAGGAACACGATTGTCCTAGCTTTGTCACAACTGAGCAAAGGGAAGTTCTTAAGAGAAGTCTTTGTCTTTTGTTTGGGATCCTGTTTGTAGTCTTCAAAATTTGGCATAATTCCACCCATTCATTTAGTTCTCCTGCTCCTTCTTAGCTTCTAGATACAGGTGGCCACCATCTGTACTGTCCAGCCATCTGGTCTCCCTGTCTTAATGGCCCAGGAATTCTAGCTCTTCCCTGGGTATCTCCGAAAGTCCCCAAGAATAAATATCTTTGCATTCTACATCCTCAGGCTTTCTCCTGTCAGGTTTGATTGTTGATAAAGCTGGCCAGCCACCTTTGGCCTTGTTCTAACCATTTCTCTAGAATTTTCATGGAGAAACTATGGTCTGGATTTCCCTCAAACAGCTAATTCAGGGCAATATACATAAGATAAATTTTACTGAGGACCTGGTGTGACCACAGGAAAATTACAACCTAAAAGAGTGGAGTTTAGTACTCTAGTCCATCACCAGGGTCCATAGGCTGTGCTCCTTCATGGGTGGGTGGTATCTTCAGTTGGTCACCTCTCTTCTGAGGCCTAGCCTGATCCATTACTCCAGGACTGGATTATCTGATCTATTTTCTTCTCAGATCTCATTATTATCTGAAAGGATCTTGCTTTATTACTTTATCATCAATTTCTATGTAGTTACACGAGTCCATGCCTCTAACATGACTGTGCTTCAATCACTCTGACATAACAAAAGTTGGAACCATGTCTGTCTGTTGAACATTATAGCTTTAGAGCCTTTAATATTATTGTTGGCACATAACTGTTTACTAGTAGACACTGTAGGGTGAGTGGCTAGCTCAGATTCCATCTAAAGAACCTGATTGTCTATATTTTTATGAGTTTTAAGAATCTAAGCCATGTATGATAGTGTATCTCTTTAATCCTAGCACCCAGGAGGTAGAAGCAGGTGGATCTCTGTGAGTTTGGGGCCAGCCTGGTCTACATAGCAAATTCCAGGATAGTTGGGGCTACATAGAGAGACTCTGTCTAAAGGAAAAAAAAAAAACAAAACAAGAACAACAAGAAAAACAACAACAAAAACCATATAGAAAAACAATAGCAATAACAACAAAATAGGAACCAATCCAAAATAAAAACAAAAATTATATATTTTAAAGAACATTTCTCAATGTGGCAACTAATTTAAAATTCTTAAGATATTGGATTGTTATACAAAGCATATCTGTAGGATCATAAGTGCTCAGCCTCCAACCTGGGGTTATCACTGTAGCTCAGATACTATACTAAGCATCTTGGGGGTGGAAAGAAAGAAGAAAAGACCTTTGAGGGGAAACTGATGCAACAGGAGAGAGGAGGGATACCTTTTGCTCATTCCCCCAAAGAGCTTCCTCTTTTTGATAATGCCTTGGGAGACTCACCAAGATTTTAGGAGAGGGCACTGAGGAAAACAGAGCCCTATGATCCAGTGAACTGGGGCTCTCATCCCCCTGTAATGTAACAAGTTGTTTCAGAAAGGTTAGAACCAATAGGGCCTGTGGAGGGCACAGTGCAGTATGCAGAAACAGGCAAGTGGAAGCCCTGGCAGAAGCAACTCCTGAGGCCTACAAAAAGGTGCACAGTGGTAACTGGAGGGAGGGGACTCATGTTCAGATTATTACAAAAGTATAAAGGTGTATTGAATTGTTCTGCTTTTTAAGAGTTTGCAATCTTGGCACTTGGCACATACAGCCCATCATCAGGATGAAGCTAAGGTGTCAGGGGCCCAATGAGGGATTATCAATGCCAACCTCATAGCCCCTCTGCTGTGACCTCAATTCTAACAATACTTGAAGGGAGGTTCCTGATATCTGGGCCACAGCACTTGACTCTTTTTTTGTGTGTGTGCTTTGTGTGTCTTCCTCCTTTCTTGTACTCCCTGGAGAGAAGGAAACCAGTTGGTTCAAGCCAGCAGACAGTTGAGCCTTTCATGAAGAGGATGTCTCACAAATGGCAGCCATGAGCTACATGGAGATGACCGCTACTATATAGGAGCATTTCTGGAGAAGCAGCTGCAAATACACCAGCCTTCTCCCTTGCTCCTCAGTCTTCTGGTCATAACTATAGAAATTCTAACTACTTATGCATGGGATTGCTCTGCGATGGAATAGTGTTCATTTTCCCGAGGGAGGTGAGTGCATGCATGTGCAGACACACACACACACACACACACACACACACACACACACACACACACACACACACCCCACATGCACGCATGCTCAATAAAAACAAAAAGTTCCCACCATTGTCTTGCAACTAGCAAAAGGTAAGGCATATTGTCTACCTGAGCCATGGAGGGAAAACCATGCTACCTTTTGCTCATCCCTTCTTCCACATTTTGAAAACCCTCCTCACTGCATCCTCTTCTTGGAATCACAGAATGAGAAAGGGTAGGAGGGAAGGTGCCCCAAGGTCTATCTGGAAATGGGTTGATAAGGAAGCAAGTCTGAGACCATGAGACCCTCTTGTGTAGCTGTTTTATGAGAACTTGAGACCTGATCATGCCAATCATTGCTTTCAAGGTAAGGTGTACTACAATTTGGATACTTCTGGGCATCTCCTGCAAGTTGGTCCTATGAGCTGAACAGGGACTCGGGAGCCCTAGAAGACACCTCCTTAAGGGAGTGGGAAGCAAGTACCACCATCTCTGTCTAGGAAGTTTGCCAAGACTTGAGAGTGAAAGAGTAGTAGCCTAGTGTCTGTATTATAGGTTTGCCCTTATCCTGTCCTGGTACCTCAGGTGAGGAGAAACATCAAAAAAAAAAAAAAAAAAAAAAAAAAAAAAATCGCATGTAAACTCCATAGGACATGAGGTATAGGACAGTCTAGAAACTGCAGGGATGGGGCCATTCTCTGTATTTTGTCACAGACATCTAAGTGCCTGGTTGGGGTGGTGGTGGATGGCACTGGGAGGAGCAAATAGTGTTGATTCTGGTGTTGGGGAACACATATAGGACCACTCCTGAGGACTCTCAGTGCTCTGCTTGGTGGACTTTGGTCAGCTGGGCTTCTGGGACCCTCCAGCCACGTGCCTTACAATAGCCACAGTGGTTATGTCACTTCTCCTTTGTATGCTGGGTGGAGTTTATAGGATTTGTAAACATGTTCTTATTTGCTCTTCATAACCTCTCACAAACTAGAAGCAAGCACAGCGATGCTTTTCAGCACCAGGAGGGATTAGACTTGCCGACTTCAAGGCCGTTTCAGCTCTGTCATCCAGGTTTTGGGACTTAAAGGTCCACTGTGGGCCATTAGTTGGATATGCTTCTGAAACTGGGAAGTCAAGATGCATACATGGCCGGGGGACTTTTCCCTACCAATAGTCCTGAATAAGAAAACAGGACAGTAAATATGGAGTAGAAAATCACCTTTGTTATTTTGTGCTACAAAGCCAGAAACACAGCTTATATAGCGAGAGATAAACAGCCCTATTTTATGAGCACAGAATTGGGTAAGCCTGCCGGCCTACCTCAAGATAGCATAGCTAAAAACTTTTTCAAATAAAACTTAGAATACAAAAATACAAAAGAAAAAGCAAGTGGGAAGAAGTGAAGCCTGGATGACTGTTAGCAGTCAGGAGAAGTTTCATAGGGCAGTCTTTCATTTCTGAAACAAAATACTTGAGACATGCACATTTTTATTTTATTTTATTTTATTTTTTAAAGAAAAGAGATTTAGTTGGCTCAGAATTTGTGGGGTTAAAATTCCAAATGGTATCAGAGAGATTGTGGCAAGGGCTCCCTCTTAGCCACAGCTCCTCATGGTGGGCTGCAAGGGTGGGGACATGTCTGTAAGTGAGAACTTCCACCATGCTGTGGACAAGAAGTCAGAGAAAGACTCCTATTTCCCTCAATTAATTTTTTATTGCTGTGATGAACCACCATGACCAAGGTAAATTATAAAAGAAATAATTTAATTTGAGAGCTCACAGTTCCAGGGGTTAGAGTCCACGACCATCATGACAAGGAGCATGGAGGCAGGCAGGCAGGCATGGTGGTGGAGTGGAAGCTGACAATCTATGTCTGATCCTTAAGGCCAAAGCAGAGAGGGAGAAGGAGGGTAGGGAGAGAGTGAGAGAAAGAGAGCAACAATTGAGAATGGCTTGGGCTTTTGAAGCTTCAAAGCCCACTCCTAGAGTCTCCTCCAATAAGACCACATCACTCAATTTTTCCCAAACTATTCTACCTACTACAGAACAAGCATTCAAACATGCAAGCCTTTGGGGCCCTTCTCCTTCAAATCACTAAGGTCTAGCAATTCCTTGTGAGGGCATGTGCTCAATGACCCTAAGACCTAACTCATCAGACATATTTCTTAGAGACTCACCCCCTCAGCAATGCTACACTGAGGACTAGGTCTGTAACAGTCAGACTTGTTGGCATCCCAGAACTATCTATATAAGGTGTACACAACTCCCTGGGGCCACAGGTTTACCATCCAGAACTTCAGTTATCCACAGCCAATTGATATATAAAAATGTTCAATGGAAAATTTCTGAAATAAATAACTCATCAGTTATAAATAATTTATATTTCAACATAGTTCTCTACTTCACTATGTTATTGTTGTTATCCTCTTACTGTGCCTGACTTGTCAATGTAACTTATTGTGGATATTTATGAATATGAGAAACAGTATATGTAGGCTTCAGTACCGTAGTAGTTTCAGGCATCACTGGGGGTCTAGGACTGCTATTCCCTGTAGACATGGGGGAAAGCTGTACAAAAATGTGTATGTGTGGAAGGAGGAGAGAGAGAGAGAAAGAGGGAGAGAAAAAGAGAGTCTCTCTCTCTCTCTCTTTCTCTCTCTCTCTCTCTCTCTCTCTCTCTCTCTCTCTGTGTGTGTGTGTGGTGAGTGTGTGTGTGCTTGAATCCAAGACAAAGAGGCATCTGATGTGGTTTTTGATTGGTAGCAAACAACTGTCCACCACCATTTGCAATAACCTCTGTGTTGGAGTATTCACAGGAAATAAAACACTGCACTTGTTTTCTGGTGGCTCAAGCATAGTGCGATAAGTGAACTCAGGAAGATGTAAGCACAGCACTTCCAGTGTTTGCACAAGGCTGCTCCTTGAGGTTTGGTTTAAATATATTTGAGTGAATAGAATTTTGACAAGCAGAGATTAAGAAAAACATATTCTAGGCTGCATTATATTTGAGATATGTTGATAAGTCCAGCCTTCATAATGTTCTCTTTCTCTCTCTCCCTCCTTCCCCTTGACTCATCCCCTCTTTTCTCTTTGCATGTGTGTGTGTGTGTGTGTGTGTGTGTGTGTGAGAGAGAGAGAGAGAGAGAGAGAGAGAGAGAGAGAGAGCAGGGGGTGAGTTTGGAGTAGCAAATGCCTGTAGGGGTTTTCTGGGGTCTTGTAAGAAATAAAGAAAAAAAAAAAAGAGAGACAGATCAATTGAGCAAGATAGATTATGATTACCTTGGTAGAGGTATCTAGTGCCAGGCTATGGCATTAGGACTTCACACAGAAGATAATGGTGGATGTCTGGCAGCTTTTAAGGAAGGGAGGGGAAGCCTGGATTTTGAAAAACCCATCTGGCAATGCATGAAGAATGGACTGAAAGGCAGTCAGAGACTCATGAAAGAGTCTTGGTTATCGCTGGATGAGGACTGAACCGCTGCAGAGGAGTTGGAAATGAATGTGAGAGGATTCACTTAACCTGATTCCAGGTAGCAGAAGTCATTTTGGCTGGGAAGGGAGAAGTCAATTGTGCGTTTACTCACACACCTCAATCGCAATAGTAACTTCTCTGCCGTGTCGGATGCTCGTCTGTCTTCTGCTCATCTCTGGTTTGTTGAAACCTGAGAGTCAAAGCTTTCATTTCTGTGTGCTGGTGGATTCAGCTCTGCCATTCGAGGACAGTACTTAAATGTCTGTGACAAAGAAGTGATCCCTAGAGCGTAGGCTGTGTTATGCCAACTGCAGGAGAGAGGGACTGTCAGCTGCTATGTGGCTCTGCCTGGTACAGACGTGAAACTGCAAAGTACATGTGTGAGGCTAGAGAAGCTATGTGGGGACCTCAACTGAGAGCAAGATATGGGTGAGCACCATCAGTGCCAGCTACTTGCAAAGTGAACTCCCTGTAGTCCTGAGGTTGGGGAGGACAGGGGAGAGCCTCCGAAGCTGAGGAGACATGAAGTTAAGGATTCATGGTGAAGGTAGTACAGACTTTATCTGCTGCCTAGCCCAGGACTCCAGTCTCCTACTGCTATCCCAGGAGTCACAGAGTATGTATGTAGAATTTATCATGGGCTGTAGGTTTCTAGGATTACCAACAGGGGTGCTTGTTAGAGTGAAGAGTATGCACTATATATGTTTGATATACCTCTTCCTTTTTGAAAAGGGAATTCCATGTAAAAACTATAGAGTATTTTAAAAAAATCCACACAATTATGGATAGATAAATAAAAACAGTTGTCCTACCAGTAAAGACAGACTGGCATATTTTCATGATTGGAAGGCAGACCGTTCTTTGCATGTATGTGTATGTAAGGTGTACCCATGAAAGTGCTACTCTAGACACCATACCATCCCTCATCAGATGCCAAATGCATGGTGCTTGGTATTTCATTAGGTCATTAGGATTCCTGTCTGTATGAATTTGTAGACGTTCCAAATTTTTCCCAAGCCCTACATCTTCCACCAGACCAGGACCAAGAGTGAGTCAGATTTATCTCTAACATAGCAGATGACTGGAAGGGTCTGTACAATCTGGGTACTTGTTTCTCTGGTGGCCACATGGTGTCACTTCTCAGGTCTAGACTGTCTTTACTTCCCTTATAAACCAGCAGGCTTGGGCTCCAAGGGAACAGACCTCTTTCTTCACACATTTGCTCTCAAGCACTGTCTCCAGGACACTGCTACAGTCTTTGTGGCTGCACTGTGAGGCCATTGCTGCTTCATCCCTGAGCTGTCTCACCGTCTAGCTGTGCACACCTCAGGCTCCAGGGAAGACCCAGGTCACTCCGGAGTATTCTATGACAACAGAGTCTGATCTTTTATTTCCTGTGATTTTTCCTTACATCAATTCAAGTGGATAAAGAAACGCCTATAACATTAAAGAACTGTACCTTTAAGTATGTCTGAGTGCTGTTTCCAGAGAGGATTTAATTGAGGGAGGAAAATCTTCAAGTGGGTGGTGCCAATCTCCTAAGCTGGAATCCTAGTCTTGATTGTGGTGGTGGGGAGGTAGAAATGACAGATAAATACCCACATTCCTCTTTGATTATTGATCCATCAAGATGTAAGAGAGTAAGCTCCTGCTGTCACTGACAAGAGCTGGTCCCACTGGCATATATTTCTTGCCAATATGGACTCTATCTTTCCTCCCTTTCATTATTTTTGGAAGGTCTTTTGTCATAGCCTCAAGGAAAGTAATTAATATATCTTAGTTACTTTTTGATTGCTGTGACAAAACACCATGCCAAGGCAACTGTACTGGCTGGTTTTGTGTGTCAACTTGACATAAACTGGAGTTATCACAGAGAAAAGGGCCTCCCTTGAGGAAAGGCCTTCATGAAATCCAGCTGTAAGGCATTTTTCTCAATTAGTGATTAAGGGTGGGAGGGCCCATTGTGGGTGGTGCCATCCCTAGGCTGACAGTCCTGGGTTCTATAAGAAAGCAAGCTGAGCAAGCCAGGCAAAGCAAGCCAGTAAGTAACATTCTTCCATGGCCTCTGCATCAGCTCCTGCTTGAGTTCCAGCCCCGACTTTCTTTGGTGATGAACAGCAATGTGGAAGTGTAAACTGAATAAATCCTCTCCTCCTAAACTTGCTTTTTGGTCATGATGTTTGTGCAAGAATAGAAGCACTGACTAAGACAGCAACTTATGAGAGAAACAATTTAACTTGGAGCAAATAGTCCCAAAGGGTTAGAATCTACAGTCTTCCTAGTGGGATCATGGCAGCAGGCAGGCAGGCAGGCAGGCAGGCAGGCAGGCAGGCAGGCAGGCAGGCATTGGAGTGGTAACTGAGAACTCACATCTCCATCCACAAGCACAAAGCAGAGGACTAATATGGGCTTTCTTAAGCCTCAAAGCCCACCCCATGATACACTTCCTAATCATTCTCAAACAGTTCCAACGACTGAGGCCTAAGCATTCAAATATAGGAGCTAATGGGGAGCACTTTTATTCAGACCAACACGTAATATATGGTAATATATGTTCCTTCACTTACATATTGGGAGAAAACATATAGAAGTGTATGTATTTCCTTTCCCTAGGAGATCCTGGTTTCCTTCCATGAATTGATTCTACTTCCTGATCCTTAGAAAGCAGATCTCATAAGCAAGCACTACATGTCCAGCTATAGAAGGTTTGATTACATTGCTCCTTAAGGAACAGGTCAGAAAACCAGGATCTTCTGCAAGATGGTGAGAAGAGCAAACCCTGCAGAGAGCTGTATGGATGACTTAAGTTATTGGGTATGTCCACCTAGGTGGAGAAATGGGAGGCAGATTTAAAAGGCCAAGTATTGCCTCTCAGGGCACTGATGGAGACCTCAGCTTAGCTCTTTGAATCATCTGTTTAAAAAGTGAAATGCTTCTCAATCTCAGAGCAAAGAACTGCGTCTGAATAATGACTTTGTGTATGCAACTGAGATATTTTCCTTTTAACCACATCTTTCAGCTCATCACTTCTTACCTCCCAGGCCCAGATCACCAGCATCACTCGTCTGGGCATCTGCAATCACCTCAGCTATCTTCTCTAGAGAGTCTCATCTTCAACCACCATCCAGATCCAATAACTCACAGTATTTCAATACTTTTGAACAGCACACTGCAATGAAGTCCGTGCTCCCTTCTGTGGATTTGAGGCATGTCTCCAATCTGACCCTTCTTCTCCTGTCTACTCCAGCTATATTAGCACTCTTGGTCCTCCTCAAATACCTGCTTCTCCCTCTGAATCTTTACACAATCTCCCCCCTCCATTTAGAACGACTCTCCTCCATTTCTTCACAAATTCATCTGATTCTCCTAAAAGCCATGATTTTAGAAAGAAGGTAAGAAACATACACTGCTTTTTGCCTTCCCCTCCCCATCATATTTTATACCTGAATCTTGCTAATTCCTTCTATTTACATCTGACATTTTATACATTATTTTTGGAGACAATCTCACTATTCAGTGAGGCTGGATTTGAAGGCCCAAGCCTTCTGCCACAACTTTCCAAGGATTATAGACATGTGTCATCACTCCTGACTCAAATGTTGATTTTTTGTTGAGTTGTATCTTTGTAGGCTCGTTCTTGTCCTATCATCATCATGCAAGTAGGGACATGTCTTCCTTTTCTGTGGCAGAGTCCACTGGACCTATAATGGTGTCTGTGAATGTAGTGAGTGCATTTTGTATGCTTGCTTAGATGAACAAATGAGGGAATTAATGAATTAGGTTGTTTCCAAAATTCATGGAGATAGAACACAAGAAGTAAAATTGCTTTTTGTCCTATAGAGTTGGTTCTTTCCAGTACAGGGTACTTCTTGACTATTTTCTGAAGTTTCTAGCATTGACTTTAAAGAAGACATTAGGCATAAGTGTTCTCTCTCTCTCTCTCTCTCTCTCTCTCTCTCTCTCTCTCTCTCTCTCACACACACACACACACACACACACACACACACACACACACACACCACCACCACCACCACCACCACCAGTGATGGCATCATAGGTTTACAAAGAGACATAGGTAGAGTTCTTTTTAAATTGAAAAAGCAAACAGTTAACGGTTTAGCCAGATAGTTTTGTTCCCTGTGACATGAGCTGGGCTCATCCTGTCACCAACATTAAACAGGTACCTATGAGAGAGAGCCTGAGCTACTCAAGCTTCACACACAGGTCTGGTTCCTTGTTGTTTTCTGTGAAGCATTCCCTGTTCCACAGAGCTGGCCAATCTTCCTCACAGCATGGTGGCCTCAAGGTAGCTGGGCTTTCTGTGTGGAAGCAGGCTTCTGAGGGAATCTATTAGCTCAATCCCTGAGCTCTAATCTTGACACAACTCATTATCTTTGTGATCCTGGGCAAATGACTTCAGTTCCTCAGGCTAGCCTTCACTACCTGTAAAATGTCAACAATAATATACACCCCACAAGGTCACCGTGAGAGTTTAGAGAGTTTAAAGTGACTCCTGTGTTATATGACACGTGCCAGAGACAAAGGGGGAGTAACTTTTGCCTCCTTCCCTTCCCACTTACAGAGGAGAGGGATAGCTGAAGAGAAATGTGATCTGGAAAAGGTGCTGGAAAAATCATGTTAACACCATTTCATAACACGTTTCGTATTGTTTAGGGTAGAATCCACACAAGCAATTTGGGGCCTTTAATGCCTATTGCAGGTAAAACCCAGGAGAGACAGTGTGAGACAAAGAGACCAGCAAGTGTCCTACATAATGAAGCAATAAAAAA
The DNA here is from genome assembly GCF_011762505.2 of Arvicanthis niloticus. NCBI lineage: Eukaryota > Metazoa > Chordata > Mammalia > Rodentia > Muridae > Arvicanthis > Arvicanthis niloticus. The sequence goes on along the minus strand of NC_047667.1, from coordinate 46,832,874 downwards.
AAGCATTTGTTTTAGCCCCAGAGCTCAGAGAAAACAGCAGGAGAAAAACTGTACCATGAGAAGCTGCAATACCAGGGATACATCCGGGTGAGCTAGGACCTGGAAGAGGAGGGCCAGATATGTTTTATGTGACAGTAAATGTCAGTCAGTTTCCTCCTCTGCTGTCAGCGGACCTTTAAGAAGAGGCATTATGTTGGTCATACACGGAGGCCTAATGAGAAAGCACCATGTTTAACCTATAGTGGGAGAGCAAAGCTGGCACCTCAGGAAGACGATGGAGAAAGGAGCTAAGACATGAGAGGACCCGAGGAACTTGAAGAGCATTTAAACTTACCTTAAAACACACAACTTGTTAGGGAGGTTGGAGGGATGTCTCAGTGGTTAAGAGTACTTCTTGTTCTTGTAGACGATCTAAATACAATTCCCAACAGATTCTAGTGGCTCAGACCATCTGCAACTCAGTTCCAGGAGATCCAACACCCTCTTTGGGCCTGAGCAGGCACTAGACATGGACGTGGTACACATGTATACATGACAACAGCACACTTGTACACATAAGATAAAATTTAAAAATCTAAAACAAACCCCATTTTAATTTTGTGTATTAGGTATGGACTCCAATTATTTTGTTGGGCAAAGCTCACCCCGGGAGGTTGGTAGAATTGGGGTTTTTCTGGAGATGCGACTAAAGAAATCAACTCATTTGAAGATCCCCATAAATGTTACTGTCTACTGTCATTATTCAGAGTTCATGTATTTGTCAAGGGAAATTAAGCCTAGCATGGCAACTAGTTTTGGAGCTTAGACTTGCCATGCTGCGCCTTAAAAATCTTTATTCCCAGTACACCACATTTCCTTCAAGTATGGAGTATTTGGTACTAAGAGTTTGTTTGGAGTGTTAAAGTAAACCTGGAGGCAGCTTGTAGCCACATTAAATGATGAGCCACCTTAGGTCAGTCAAAGCAAGCCAGGGATAATTTTAGGGCTGGCTAAAGATTGCCCCAATGTCCTTTTTCTTGATTATTTTAGGGTCAAGTCTCTAGGCATCAGCAGCCTGTAAAGTCTTTCTGTTCCAGTTCTTTAAAAACCTGTTTATATGCTAATTGTTCTCCATCCTCAGCCAAGGTCCTATCATCTCTCAAGTAAATAGTGACCATAATGAGAAAAGAAAGCAGAAATGCAAATGAGAGACAGTCAGGTACGGGCAAGCAGGAGCCAGCTGAGCAGAACTGTAAATTCCTGCTCAGAGCCACATTGTCTCATATCTCAACTCACACCTTTATTTTTATTTGCTCTGGCATAAGAAGCTTTTCTTGCATTAGTAATGACATTGTTAATGTTTTATCAAGTGTAGAAGTCATGGTCACTTTGAAACTCCTCCCTTGGTAGATGGAAGACTTAGAAGTATAGCAATAAGCTCCGAGTTTGAGACAGGCTACCATCTGTCATTGTCAAATGTGTTGGGAATCCCTTGGGGGTGTTGGTAGGTTAGTTGGTAACACCCAATCGCCCGCGTCCTCAGAGAGCAGAAAGCTCTCAATTCCCGTTTCTTAACTGAGAACTAAAACTCTCCCCCTCCTCTGCCCTCCTCACCAAATCGCTGACCATTCTTCCACACTCTGTGTGACACCTGTCCAGGAGAACAGTTGCTGCTGTCCTGACTCCACTTTCAGACACTCAACACCCCTCATGGCAAAGCTCTTTGTCCCTCCGAGCCACATGGCCCACTTGCCCCATGTGTTTTCCTCCTGGTCATTGATGACATCAGCTCATTTCCTGGTTGTTTCCTTCCCTTCCTTGTTGATTTTGAGATCACCCACATCAATCATCATCTTCTTTTATTTTAGACACAATCTTAAGATTTCTTAGTGTTTGTCAGACAAGCAACTCAACAAATGTAGTACTCAAATTCCTGAGCACTGTCCCTTTCATTCAGCCCCTGGTTGGATGTCACTCCAGTGTCCTATTCTCTAATCACAGACTTCATTTACTTTTGACTTTATTTACTTTTTCTGACTCCATTTTCTCTAGCGTTATCAGCATCTCTATGATTCTCTAGTACAGAGACCAAGGGTTATGCAGAGATATGAACCACTCTTTATACATTTCTCCCAGTCTCTTATGAATCTGTCTCACCATGTGGTAAGATTCCTCCTAGAACAAGGGTACTGTTCTTCTTAATCTTTGTTCCCTTACCCGAATATAGAAATGTACTAGAAAAATAGGCATGTGGAGAAGTTTATGCTTCCCCATCTTAGCTTGTTTTCTTTGCTAGTCAGTATTTTTAGAGATCTATTATGGCCTCAAACATATCCTTCTTTTGCTTCTGCCTCTCAAGTGCATGTGCCATTAAGACCATCTCTGATGGATCTTTCCTTTTTTCTCCTTTTGCTCCTCTTTTCTTTCCTTTTGTTCCTCTTTTTTTCTCTTCTCTTCTCTTCTCTTCTCTTCTCTTCTCTTCTCTTCTCTTCTCTTCTCTTCTCTCCTCTCCTCTCCTCTCCTCTCCTCTCCTCTCCTCTCCTCTCCTCTCCTCTCCTCTCCTCTTCTCTTCTCTTCTTTTCTGTGACTCTCAATTCTTGTCTGTTTCTGCAATATCACACTCAACTGCTGTTCTTCTTTTTCAAGAAGTAATGAAGAAAACTAAACATATTTCCTTTTCCTGCTTATAAATTATAAATAACCAGGGCTATCATTTTTAGTTGCGTACCTGACAGCCATAGCCACCATTATTCTAGTCTTCATGTAAAAGAACTTTAATTAGAAACCTTGCAGACTCTTGCCTACTCCAGTATATATCACAATTTTTTTCCAACTTACTTGTGGCTGCTCCATTTCCTTGTCAGGACTTGGTTTAAGCTTATGAAAAAATCTTGACCATTGCCTTAGGGTTTTACTGCTGTGACCAGATACCATGACTAAGGCAACTCTTATAAGGACAACATTTAATTGGGGCTGGATTACAGGTTCAGAGGTTCAGTCCATCATCATCAAGGTGGGAACATGGCAACATCCAGGCAGGCATGGTGTGTGAGCAGCTGAGAGTTCTACATCTTCATCTGAAGGCTGCTAGCAGAACACTGACTTCCAGGCAGCTAGGATGAGGGTCTTCAAGTCCACATCCCCAGTAACACACCTACTGCAACAGCACTAGTACTTCTACTAGTGCTACTCTGTGGGCTGAGCATATATAACCATGACAACTATTGAGTCAGTTTCCATTTGACCTAGGGGAAGTGTTTTCCTTACCAAAACAGAGCCCTAAAGGTAGCTCTTCACTCTTAGTCTTCTGATATTGTTCTGTGTGAACTGGAGCTTCTCATCATGGTGGGAGTAGATGATTTGTTGAGGATGCCAGGCATTACGGAACCTGAGTCTTAGAGTTGTAGGTAAGACATTGGATTACCCAGTTCCCATCTATAACCACTGTTCGACTTAGATGATGACTTAGTCTCCTTATAGTTTAATTTCTTTGTGTTACATTTTATGGTGCTCATGACAAAAGTGTTCTAAACATTGACCTAAGTTTTCCTCTAGACCTTGAGAGATCCCTGTGCTCCAGGCTCTGGATCTTACTGCTTCCTACCTTCTTGGAGCTTCTTGCATATTCACCCCTCTCTATCCTGTGTTTTCTACCTCTCTTCTAAGTCTTTGAACTTACTCAACTTGCTCTCAGTCCTGAAAGCTTTCCTTGAGCTTAAAATTTCTACAAATTTCAACAAATGTTTCTCCATTCCTCGAGTAAACTTTTCAAGCAGACCTACTTTCTGAGTCTACTTCTTCATTTTATTTTTCTTTTTAAGTCAGTCGATTCAGTTTCTCTGGCCAGTGATTTCTTCATCACTGTGTCAATCAGAATGTGTAAATCTTACGTCACTTTACCTCTGTTCCATATGATGCAAGTCATCTGATATCTCCATTAAATTACTTTCAGGAAGCATCCAAGTTCTCCACGTTCTCCATTATCCTCATCTTTGTAATTCTTCTTTAGGTCTGTTGCAGATGGACATCCTGTCTGCTTTTCTTGTCTCTTAAATTTTGGGTTGTTCAAGGTTACACCATGAAGCTCAGTTGACTTCTCATTGTGAGTATTTACCTCACTCGCTTCAATTTCCCCAGGCTTGCTGATTATGATGTCCAAATTCCAGGCCTTTGGCCTGACTTGCAGACTCTCTGTGCAATGACTGTGCAAAAGCTTTATACCAGGATGCCACTCAGTTTCCTCAAACATAGCAAGGCTTCTGCACCTTTCCCTAAATCTTCTTCCTTATAATTCTTCAGTTCCATTTGTGGTCCTGTCACCTACTAATCACTTGAGTGCTTGACAGCCATCAGGAATGTTAACTTTTCTTCCATCTTCTCATTCAGTTCACTGCCACATGTGATTGGCTTTTCCTCATGCATAGTTCTGAATTCTACTCACAGCTCTTCATTCCCTGCTGCCCCTCTCATGTGGGTCTCATTACTTGTGTCTTAACTATGTGATAACGTCATTGCCACCTTTTCTATCTCGAATCTCAAATGTCTCCAGTGCATGCCCCACACAAACAGTGGAGTGTTTCTTCTTCACAAGAAAATTGGATAATGATATATCTTTGGCTGAGTTATGTTAATGGCTTCTCAGGTTTTTTTTAAAGAGTGAGTGAGTGAGTGAGTGAGAGTGTGTATATTAGTACAGCATAAGAGATTCTCACCAGCAACAACCCTTTCCTCTAGTTTGAACATTTGTCTCACGAAGTTCATATGTTGGAAGTTTAATCCTCAAATCCACATTGCTAGTATTTGGAGGTGGAATCATTGGGAATTCGTTGAACCAAAAGGCATTTGTCTTCCTGAATTGATTAATTACTAAATTAATGACTTACTGTGGGAGTGGTTCTTCCATAAAAATGACTTCTCTGCGGCTTTACCTTTTCTCCATTTCACTAAGCAATACCTTCTGCTGAGTTGCAGTGTAGCAAGAAAGCCTTAGCCAGATGCTAAACAAATTCTAGCATGATGCAAGAGAGATTCTCAGCCTTCAGAATGTTATTGGTCATTCAGCTGAGACCAAGGGCAGAACCATGAACTAAATAAACCTCTATTCTTTATAAATGATTCACTCTGTGGTATTCAGTACAACAACATACAATGAAGGAAAATACCCTGGTTGCTTATCTGTGTTCATCTGCTGTAATCTTGTCTCATAGCTTATTCTTCAGCCAAAAGTAGGGGTTTTTTTTTGTTTGTTTCTTATGCCTACCATCTAGTTCATTTGTTAACACATAACCACACACACACACACACACACACTACTTGCTCAATCTAATTCTCCAAGTTGGATTCTTAATTCTATCACAATTCTCTGTCTTTTGAGATGTCTTACTACTATTTGGCTGTCACTTATTAAGTCATAGTAGAGATGTATTTTTAAGTGTGTGTGTGTGTGTGTGTGTGTGTGTGTGTGTCCTTGGGTGCATGTACCTGAGAAGGCCAGCAGAGCATGTTGGTTCTTTTGGAGCTGATGTTTCAGAGGGTTCTGAGCTATCTGATAAGAAAACAGATCTCAGGTCTTCTGCAAGAGCAATGAGATAACTCCAAACCACTGAACCATCTCTAGCTTCTTTTAACCATCTATTAAATGAATGGATGGATAAATTAAACATTTGCTCAGGAGAACTCCAGATCCTGGATTTGTCTGTAGACTGGGCCTCCTTAAAGTTTGAAGTGGGGCCCATGACTTTTGCCTACAAAGCTCTGATGCTGTCTTTCCCATCCTGTCATCATTTGCAACTTGTTTTTGTCACTTCTGGTGTGAATGAAAGTCCCTGGTGGGATTCTCACCTGGCACTGAACCTTCTGCAAGGCTGGTTAACTGATTACAACATTGATGATTGAGGAGCGTTTGCAGTTTTCCCTGTCAAGAACCACATTATCTTGGGTAACCTTTGGTTCCCTTAACAGCTGTTGATTGTTCTCCTCTGTGTGTACACTAACATGTTCATGACTGTTGGGCAGATTCTTTGAAATGCACAAACGTAGCTGGAACCATCCAAAAGGCTAAGAGTGAAGTCAGATCATGTAGCATCCAAGGCTACAGCTGAGATTTCTTTGGTTTTCTGGAACCCACTTATCTGATGTTTCCATCAAATTATTTAAAAGGTATCGAGTTTTTTGTTGTTATTGTTCTGTTATATTAGAAACATGATAAAACTGTTAATAAGTTGGAACATGAACTGTACGATAGCCCAAATCTGTCTTCTCAGGCCATGGTCATATCTGGTTTAAGACTAAACCATCTTTTATTCTCTTTGAGGTGAAAGTTGTATTTTTGTGTTGACACTGCTATGGGAGCCTAGACAGATTTCTTCACATGGAGGAGATAGTACAAGCAATTTGTGATTCTGAGGTTATTTGTCGAAAACCAAATCTGTATAAACAAATTGGGCTATTTATTTTCAGGCCACCACCATGGATGCTGTTTCTGGTTGTCTTTTGTCTCCCTTCATATATTACCCATTCTTCCTGGCCTATTACTTATGGTTGCTGAATGTGAGCCATCCCCCATCCACAGAAGGGAAGTTTTGGATCTGCAGGAGACTGAGAGATGAAGCAGTCACTGTGAACTTTGCTTCTTCTTGGACTTCAGAGTCTTGCGTAAGGATAGAATCTTTTCTGGTCTGGAGATTGTGCTACCTCTGTGTTTTCCTTTGCTACATACAGCCCCCATGCTTGCTACACCTGACTAGGATACTCTCTACCCTTCTAAACACATGTGAAAAAGTGAGAGTAAGCTTAGTTCTGGGCAAGGTAGAATACATGGATTCATGGGCCTTGTCTCATGACTGCTCCCATTCTCCTTGCAACAAGAAAGCAGAGGAAACTTCCACCGGTGTGTTAGTGTCAGAATTTCAGATAAAGAAGTGGGAAATATATGGGGAAAGGGGCCTTTTGTTTGTAAATGACTTCAGGTTACATTAGAAAGCAATTTTTACTTTCCTATTTATTAGGACAGGGAGAAGTTTATCTAGAAGCAAGTTTCAAGAGTTTTCTGATGTCTTGCATATTTTTTAGCTTTTCTTGATCATAAACATTTCTCAAAGCAAACAGAGATGGAGGGAGAGGTATTGGGAAAAAATTAGGGTTTTTGCTTGTTTGTTTCAGAAAAGTTCAAATGTAGCTGCTCACCAAGTTATGGAATAATTTTAAACAGAAAATGGCAGGAACAAGAGGGACACTTGCTAACCAGGGGCAGATGTCTCTTCCCCTTTTTGCTGAAGACACATGAGTCAGAGCCATGCCTTTCAGAAAGGGCCTCAGAGTCACCTGCTGATGTGTGTGCTTTGTCAGGTGGCCTGAGTATTACTGTGAGCTGTCCGTCTCCTTTCTCTCTACCTTTGGAACACTGAGATTCAATTGGCCAAGAATATACTGTTGTAGAGGGTCCTAGGCCAGGTTCTCTCAGATACAGGTTAAAAGAATCAGGGGAAAAAACACTAATAGAGACTGTGTAGGTAGGAGCAATGGGTAGAAGAACAACATCCAAGATACACAGGGCTATAGGTTTCAGAATGCAGCCAGGAAGCAAGGAGTGGAGAGTAGGTCTGAAATACATATTTCTTTTTTCCTACACTTCTTTATTTGTCTCATTCCTCTCAATGAGCTTTGGAAATTTCAAAGGTGAAAACACGAGGTATTCTGTCTTTGAAAGTAGGAAGTTATGATGATACAAAAGTGTTCAAAATCTGAATAAGTCATAAGTAATAATTTTCTGTATCTCTGACTTATTAGATCCATAAGTTCTAAAATACATTATCAAACTCTCCATCCTGTAAAGCAATTGTAATTTAAATTTCAGTATTTTAGCCAAGAACTAAAATAAAATCAAGCTGAGACTATTTTCATCCATTTCATTTCAGACATTTATTCTAAATAAAATATTAGTGCAAAGAAAGACTAGTTAATAATTAGCCAAGGGCATCGTAGAAGGGAAATGGGAGAGGAAAATAATACACGAAAGACTAGCTCTACTGGATTCATTACTTGGAGGTCCTAGTGAGAAAATTGAATCAGAACATGAAAGGGAATAAGGCTGCAGAAAAATATGAAGCTATGTTAATAGATCGATCTGGGCACAGTGGAATTCACCTCTAAATCCTAGTGCTTGGGAAACCAAGACAGAAGAGCCAAAAGTTTGAGACCAGTCTGGGCTATGCAGTGAGACCATAATTAAAAAAAAAAAAAAAAAAAAAAAAAAAAAAAAAAAAGCCATAGTAGATGAGACAAGATGAACCTAAAACCTATATACTGGCTTTTTTTGTGTGTGTTGGTGTCTCCCAATTCACATGGAAGTAAATGCTTGACAAACTAGTTAAGCATAAAAATGAATCAAGAGTGCTTAAGAGTTAAAGTTGTACATAGTTAACTATCAAGAGCCCTGGGGTCTAGGCTGTCTCAACCACTCACTTTAGATATGCTAATTCCCTGTGAAATGAGGTGGTATTTCTACAACATCTACTTTCAAAATCAAATGGATGTCCATCACCCTAGAATTTTGTTGAAATGTGGATCTTCATGTAGTGGGGCTGGGGCAGGCTTGAGAGGCAGATTTCGAATCGGCTGGTAAGGCTATTCCAATGTTACTAATCTACCAATTAGATCGTGTTTGTTATTTTACGTCATCGTGATTGAATGCCCAAGAAAGATAACTTTGAAGGAGGAGAGATTTATTTTGGCTCATCATTTTAGAGGGCTTTGTTCACACTCATGTGGCTACATTACTTCTGAGCCAATGGGAAGGCTGAACATCAAGGTGGAGTGTGAGATGAAGCAGGACAGCTCAGCTCACAGTAGACAGGAAACAGGGAAAGCCAAGAGACAAGATAAATCCTTCTAGGGCATGGCCCCAGCGATCTCCTTCACCTAGGTGCCACTTCCTAGGCCCCTCCAGGTTTGAACTCATCAATGTGTTAACTCACTGAAGTCAGCATCTGCGTGTCCTAGCCAATCACCTTTCAATGACACCCACCATCTGGGGACAAAGCCTTCAATGCATGAACAATTCCAGAGGACATTTCGTATCTGAACCATGCTGCACACTTTGAATGGTAAGGATCTAGGTCAGAGATTCTCAACCTGTGAGTTGTAACCTCATGTGTTTGTGTGTGTGTGTGTGTGTGTGTGTGTGTGTGTGTGATCAAATGACATTTTCACAGGGGTCTCTTAAGGCCATCTGAAAACACAAATGTTTACAGTGTGCTTCATAACAGCATCAAAATTACAGTTGTGAAGTAGCAATAAAATTAATTTTATGGTTGGGGGGTCACTACAGTGCATTAAAGGGTGGCAGCACTGGGAAGGCTGAGAACTACTGGTCTAGATGATTTCCATATCTCTTCCAGTTCAATTATATTTGGATTCATAGACAAGCAGTTAAAACACTGTCCCATAGGAATGAAGGTGAAGCAATTACAAGAGCTTTGTAGTGATTATGAAGAACATTAGATGACATTGAGCAGTCCATAAAACACATCTAGCTTTGACACACCAAGTAAGAGACGTAGAGCCAAGTTGAAACAGGGAGCAAATGTTGGCCCAAAGGATGCGTCCAGGGAGAGGGAGGCTCAGGGGTGGGAGGAGGAGGATGACCAGGGACCCTGTGAGAGTAGCAGCACTTAATGAAGCATCCCTTAGACTACAGAAACAAAAGGAGCCAGTGCCCTATTAGCCCTTTTTGTTTCCTTAGCTATTCCTGGCTTTATTTTGAGAACACACTGTCACAGTGTCCCATACCCCTGCCTTCGCTGTTTGCATTTAAAATACAAAGATAGGCAGTGGGTTCACATAGATCAATTACCGTTCCATCTGAAGAGCCACTCGGAGATTGACAGATATCCTAGTGTTGAGTTCAGTATTAGACACAGAGAGTAGAAGATGTACAACACAGTGGGAGGCATGCATAAAGACTGGAGGAGGAAGGAAATGATGGGGGGACCCAGCAAGATGACCTTCAAAACCAATGGTCATCCCATTTATTCAATGGAACACTGATTTCAGTTTCATGTCAATAACTCTTCAGTAAGATATTAAGAAAACACTGAATGCCCTTAAAGGCCTTGCAGGTGTGGCTGCTGTGTCACATGTGTGTCAGTAGGTGGCAGAGAGGAGAGAGGCTATGTCTATGCTCAGTGTTCTGATCAGGAACATCTGAATGATTAGTATAACACTCTGAAAAACAGCAAGCCTGAGACAACCCTTCAGTTACTGGGGGGCCTGGACAGGGGGCTAGCCAGAGATGACCACCAGTTGAGGACCAGCCAGGCCCAGATAGGCTCCAAGGAAGGATGGGTAGCAAGCCAGAGACTAGAAGAACCCCACCTAGGACCATGAGCCCCTGGAGGGAGTGAGCCAGAGACAGATGACCCTTGCAAAAGGGCCACTCATTCGACCAGGTGAGGAACAAGCCCAAGACAACCACCTGACTGGTGCCATGGGCCCCGGATAGGGAGCTAGCCTGAGTAGACTGAGATGACCACCAGTCCAGTATCGGGCAGGCCTGGGGTACAGGGAGACCATGCCCAAGATAACCCCTGCCTGGCACCATAACGCATAAAGCATTATGCCTGAGTGGAGCATTGCACTTCCAGGACCACTCCTAAGATGACCGCAGACACTCAAAGACCCCGGGCTCCACTAAGAGGCACAAGTAAGTGGTGGAAAATGGAAGAGGAAGAGAAACAGAAAGATGTGCGCACAATGAAGAAAGGCAGAGCTGGAGACTCGAGGGTAGTGAGGAACACCCTGATATGAGTGGCCACTGATGCCACCTGGGACCATAGCTGGGCCCTGACCTATATGCTGCCACTGGGGGTCATGTCTGGGTCCATGGCCCTGCAGTAATAAGGTTCTATTGCCAATAAAGGCCAGGTGAATATCCCTGATCTGGGCTGTTACCTAGGGACTTGTTGAAGTCTCAGGGCTGTGTAGAACTGGCCCCACCCCTTCCCTGGGCTTTAGGGAAGAATTGGATCTGGAGCTATGAGAAGAGGAGAGCTGATCCTGCCCCTAGCCAGCTGCAGTACTTGCTGGTGATTGAACCCATTGGCCCTACCTATGAGTATGGGAGAGCTGGCCCTACCATCCCTTTCCAGTGTGGGTATTGTGGACAAGGAAGAGATACCTCCTGTCTGTTTATCTCTTGCTACCTGGGGGCAAGCAGGAGACCTGGCCCTGAGGTCATGAGAGTTGGAGAACTACCCCTGCCCCTCACCAGCTGCAGCACTCTGGAAAGGGAGAGTGGACTCTGCAACTGGCCAGGACAGCACAGTAGACTGAACCCTGGTGGTGGTGGAGGAGAATGGCTTAGCTGGCCCTAGATGATGAGTGTAGGAGAGCCAGCCTTGACTCTTGCCTGCTGGGCAGAGACACAGATGAGGGAGAGACAGCCTCTTCCCATCCCTCACCCCCTCACATCTTGCCATGTACGGCAGGAAGGAGAGCTGACCCAGGGATCATGAGAGTGATGGAATTGGCCATGTTCCTCACCAGCTGCAACACTTGGGAAAGTGAGCCCTGCACCTTGCCTGGGCAGCAGGGTATTTGCTGGTGAGCTGGCCCTGAGGGTAGGAGAGCTGATGGTTTGACAAGCTCAGATACCCCTTAGGTCCAGATCCAGGGCTCTGAGTTGGCCCACCCCAATATCTACCTTATAGATGAACTGCTGGAGTGAATAAAGAGGCAGTCCTACAGATCCAAAAGTATAGGATCTCCATGACACAGGGCAACAGCAGGATATCTGAAAGGAGTCCCAGTGAGGTTCCAGTATTGGTAGAATAGCAGAAGTCAGAGGCCTCCTACCAGAACAACGAGTCATTGCAATGAACACAAAGAAGTATGGGGGAAAGGTATACTTGTGGGACACACTGTGACAGACCTAAAGCTTCCACAACAAGATTCTCTTCTCTGTGGCAGGGAGGTTGTAAGGGTGGAGGGCAGGTATGAGGGGAGGGGGGATAAGTGCGATTGGGGTGCTTGCTGTGAATTCATGAAGAACCAATAAAAAATTTAAAAAAGAAAAGAAAAGGAAAAACCATGACAAGCATACTATCCAGTGTGATAAGGGAAAAAGAAAATCAAAGTCAAGCAGGCTGAGATCACCTAGTGAGTTAGTGTCGGAGGCGAGGTAAGAACTCAGTTCTCTCTATGCTTATAATTCCCCCTTCAAGCACCATATATATTTAATCATATTGAGCCATAATTCTTTTCTCCCAGTTTTCATATCTCGTCACACAATTATTAGATACCATGCTTCATTATTTCATATTAAGATGCTTAGAAAACAAATGGCCTGCTGAATTGGCTGTAGCGACAGCCATCACTACTTCTTGCACATTTATCCTCTCTTCTTTTGTGGTGGATTTTAGTTTCCTTCTTGGAATCCATGTTTAGTTTTTGTTTTTGTTTGCAGGGGCTGGGCCCTTTTTCAGACTTTATCTTGGACTCTGAATCTTGATTGTAATGAATAAATCAAGACCTGTGAGTAGTCACTGAGAATAGAGTATGTGTTTAATTGTGTCTCACAGGGCAGGAGGAGATGTTGCTTCTACTTTTACAGTACACACATTATTACACAGATAATACCATATCCCCCACTAAACCTCGTGAACTATAGGTGAACTGAGGCTGGAAACAGTAGTAGCATCTTGTAATTATGAACAGATGACATTGGATCAATGGAGCAATCAGAAGGGGAAGGGAACAGAATCACAACACGTGACAATGTCACTGAGCATCAATCAAGGTCTTCCTCTGAACCTTTATCTAGGGTTTCATTTAGATATATTCCAGGAATACAGAGTGTCTGGGATTCATTCTATCACACCACCATCAAATAGCCAGGGTTGGAGTCCATCTCAGCTGTAGTACCAGCCAGCCCTGTAAGTGGAGATAATAAACTATCCATTTCACAAGGTGAAGTTCTAACACAAATCATGATGCTCCTGAAAATGCTATCATTCCTGTCATATTTGTTAGTATTATGTGATATGTAAGTAGCAGTGCCACCCTTAGGCTCCATCGGCACAGAGCATGCTGTGAAACCCCCCTGTGCTTCCAGGAAAACCACTGCATCCAGAGGCTTTGTCTTTCCTTTTTTTTTGTTTTTTTTGTTTGTTTGTTTTTTTGTTTGTTTGTTTGTTTTGTTTTGTTTTGTTTTGTTTTGTTAAGAACACATGGAAAAGTGCCAAGGCCAGCTTGGACATGTAAGGGACAGTATGACATGGTTTCCTGCCCCTGGAACAGAGCCATCAGGGTATAGGCCTGACTTCAGGGGTGTTGATGGTTGCTGTGGGTGTAAGGCTTGTTTGTATGCTTTGGGTTGGAGGCTTTCTTAATGGAATACAGAAATAACAACTTTGATAAGCAAATGGGAATTCATCAAGTTTCTTTGGGGCTAACATTCCATGAAAGTGTTTCCAGCATTCCAGTGCCTATGTGACTGCAACGTGTGTGTGTGTGTGTGTGTGTGTGTGTGTGTGTGTGTGTGTGTGTACCAAGCAACTCCATGCCCCTTTGCATTGAGCTGTGGTGTGCTCTATAGATTTCAGGTGAGAGGTCATGGCTCCAATGTATGAAAGAGAAATAAATCTAAGCGGTAGACTTGTACTGTAATGTGCAGCCTTAGTTTCCCAAGCAGAGCATTGTAAGGCACCTTTGTCTATTCCATAGTGCTCATCCTCCCTGGTGCCTTGCACAGGCAATTGTCTTGAGTTGCTGTGAGAAGTATTATGGTCTGGGTGATGTCTACACAATAGAAATTTTCATTTGCTTCTTAATAATTACCTTTAACCTTTACAAGGTATAATCAGTGAGGGGAGAGTGGTTGAGAGATTTTTTTTTCTTCACCATTCCTCATGCAAATCCAAATTTAAGTTCTTTGAAATAACACAGGCAGTAATTCTCTCTTTATTTTTTCCTGTCTTCTTCTATTCAATCTTGGCAGCTACAGTCAGAGAAGTCATTAAGACACTTTCTCTCACTCCTAGACACACCTATAATGTCAACCTTAGCACCAGACAGGTGTCAGATACATCAGACATTTACTTTTTATGATTTTTTTAAATCATGGGGGCTTCAGAATAAAGATACGCCATCCATTTATTAGGGATACAGTTATTTTCCTCCCAAAGGCTGCATTCAATGATATTACATTGGGAGTTAGAGCTTCAGTGTATGGAGACACACAAACACTTAGTGATGTGCAACCCCTTCATAAATCTTCTCTAAACACAGTGAGGCTTGCTTGGTTTACAATCACAGCCAATTCACTTTCCCCCTGCCTAGTTTTGTTGCAAGGGCAAGGGCCAGAGGAGTTCCATATTTTGTATGCACTTGTAGTAGAGATGGCGGATATAAAGATGTTGTGTTCCTGGTGAACATGACACTTCAGGAGTCTCTCCTGGCTGTTTGTTGTGGAAGCTCTGGAGAGGCCAGCATTGGGCTTAGACTACATAAGGAGGAGGAGAAACCCAGGGGACTCTTGCTTGGCCCAGTTCCATCCCAGAGCTCACTAATTTTATGGAAGGTCAAGAAAGGAGGAGCTGAGCCCATGGACATCTGCCTGAAGTAATATTTTCAAATTGGTCTTTCTCCTCTAGAGGTTCATTTTCAAATTTAATTAGCTAGCTAATGATGGTAAATTATCAAAATTAATTGATGGATGCGGAAGTGCTTTGACTATACAAAAAAACACTATGCATAATTTCTAGGGTAGTTAATGTCTGATCTAACTTTAAAGACTAATCTAGGAAAAGATTTTTATAGTAGTAATAATAACACTTTTTTTAACGGCTTGAACTGAAGCCTTTTATTGGCCAGGAACATTGCCGTGGGGGAGCATCTCCTACAGTCTCCAGATTCCTACTTAGTGAGAAACTTCTCCTTTTGCCAGAGGCATCCCTAGAGGAAGAAGTCCAGTGAGAAATCTGTAAGTGTGTCTTTATAGTCCAGAAAGCAAGACAGGAAAATAAACAAGCATTTATGGCTATCTAGGAAGATGGGTGCTATGGTGGGAAGATACTGAGGGGGATAGATCTGGACACATCCTTGTAGAAAGAGAGCTGTTTGTTGAGCTGAGGCTGAGAGTAGCATTTGTCTGTGAATATAAACAAAAACTATTAGAAAGCAATTTAATATTGTGTCATCTTAGTTAAAGAACAGTATTCAGCCCTCCCCCAGGCTTATGATTTTCTTCAGAGTGGGATTTTGGCCAGACTTATAGTACCAGGTATGAAGTCCTTTCTGTGGAGTGTGGGCATCACGTCCAGTTGCAGAGCACTTGTCTACAACTCCCATCATAACAATAAAGCCACTATTGCACAAGTGGGTGCTCCTTTTCTAACAGGTTAGTCTTACAGCTTGAAAGATCCATAGCTCTCAACCACAAGTGATCTTTTTAAAGATATATTTATCACCATAAAGGTTCTAAAGTTTAGCAATCTTATCTCCAAAGATCAAATGTATATTTTATAACATCCTACTTGTTGTAAGAATCAGGGTGCATGGGCCAAGTGATACTTTTCTTTGCTGGATACTCCAGTAGTGCATCGATTCTAGGGAAGAAGTCTCAACCTTTGGGACCCAAAGCTCTGTATTCACTCATTTGTAGACATTAAAATGAATTGGATTTACAGCCATATTTAAGGTATCAAAGCTTAGAACTCCTTCTTTAGCAGGCAAGAGTCGCCTTGCTTCTAGGAGTTTCTCTCCTAGAATATGTAATATGTCTAGGCCTTGTCTCACAGTTTTTGTTTGTATGTCTTGAATGTTCTCTTGGTTTTGGGGATCACTCTAGGGAGGCAGCAGTTTCTCATAGCTGTAATCAGGACCTCTGCCAACAGTTCTGACAGGCAAGGTCATCAGCCAATGTGGAATGTGTGCATTCCTCCAGCTGGCCTGTGGCCTCTGGCAGACTGATCCCTGAGAATGCCTTTTGCTTCCAACCAGATCTTTTGGCACTTCTCTTCATGTCTGTGCTGTTGAGCCTCTCCTTTGCCCTGTTCCTCATGTCTTCCAGAGTGGGTATCACATCTGGGATAGGTTGCTGGGTGTTGTCACAAACTACATCCTACTCCTCTGAATCTTTTGCTTCTCTGAATCCTATGCTTTTACCAACACCAAGCTCAGTTAGAGTTTAGTTCTGTTGGTGGGCTCTAAATATGACAGTATTTCACTAGACAATCATATGAGCTCTTCCAAGGAGAATTCCTACCACTTGAATCCACTCATGATTTGGATGAAAGACCATCCATCTGATCCCTAACCCTTTAATATTTCTTAAGACATTACCAGAGCTAACGAAGAGAATACCAAGGACTTTTGGATGAAACAGTATAGGCAGTGGTATGTTCATGTTGGTTAGAGGTTAGGAGAGGATACATTTACTTGTTACTGAGTGATATAAATAGAAAATTGTTTAAAAGCTTTTTTTTTTTATCCTAACCTACTTTGTGAGATGAAATGGAATCCATACCTGATATGGTTAAAGATGGCCAAGAACTTGAGACTAGATAGGTTATGAACCCTATGGGGAAACCTACTACTCTTATTCTGCTAAAGGAACATAACCATAAAATGTCACTCCTAACAACATATTTCTATACCTATAGATCAATGCCATACTCTGCCCTCACCAGTAAATGGTCTTTTTCAATGGATGCTAATTAACACAGAGACCTACAACTGGACATTATGAGAGACTTTGAAGCACTCATTTCTACATAGGATGTCTTCATCAAACCCTTCCCTTCAAGGCTCAGTGGTCTATGTGGAAGAGGAGGCAGGAAGATCACAAGAAGCTGGAAGTAATGGATGATCAAGAAAGCTGTCTTCCAGATATGGTAGGACTGATGCCCATAAAAACTCATGGAAACTGTGGCAGCCTGCCTAAGGTCTTCATGGGTCCATGCCAGACAAAGTCCCAGTACTGAAGAAAGGTAGACACAAAGTCCCACCCCTAACCAAGAGGCTATTTGCAGTTAATGCCTCCTGGAAAGTGGAAAAGCATTTTTTTCCCCAATGAAGTTTCATATACTCTCACTGAGTATATCAATCACACTGTGTGTGCGTGTGTGCGTGTGTGCGTGTGTGCGTGTGTGTGTGTGTGTGTGTGTGTATGTGTGTGTGTGTGCATGAGCACACACATTGGGGAGGGATTTTGTTTGGTATTTTTTTGTGTGTTACTGGTTTTTTCTTTGTTTATTTGTTTTTGACTTTCCATTTGTTTTTGTTTTTTGTTTGTTTTGAACAACAGAGAAAGAAAGTAAAGTTTGGTGAGTAGGGAGATGGGGAGGATCCGGGAGGAGGGAAGTAATATGATCAAAATATACTACATAAAAAATTTTGAATAAAAATATTTTTAGAAAAGATTAGTTTATGCTTGGCTGCATGTATATGTGTTTGTGTGAACGGACCTGCACATGCATATGGGTGCACATGCTTGTGTGTGTGTACAGAGAGGCCAGAGTTGGGTTGATATCCTTGTTTATAACTTCCCTCTTATGCCTTTGAGACAAGATCTTTTCCCTGAACCCAGGACTTGCATTTTCTTGGCTAGGCTAGAAGTTAGCAAGCCCCAGTGATCCTCTTGCCTCTGTCCTCTTTGGAGCTGGAGGTATTTACAGGTATTTGCAAGGACATTCAGCTTGTTATACCAGGCACCAGGATATGAACCCTGGTCCTTGTGCTTGTGAAGCAAGCCCTCTTAACTTCTGAGCTATCTCTTCAACCTGTATAATTTTCTTTTTGGATGCTAATGTGTTCAGTGTGGTCCAGAAGAGTGCACTGGGGGGGGGGGGGGGAGGAAGGGCTTATGGAAAACAGAGACAGAAAATCATAGGAAGTTGTGTCAGAACTTTTTAACTTGAGCCATCACCAGGGCAACTGCAGCACAGATTTTTTTTATGAGCTTGGATTATTAAATGACATAAAATAATAGTTTGCTGGAGAGCCTCAGCCATGTGTGGATTTATGTCTGAAATGTCATGTACTGCTGCAAGATGTGTACTAGACAGAAGAGAGAGATGGATGTGACAGGGGATGAAGGAACACAGTATAATCTAGTATGAAATAAGGAAGTTGGTAGATGAAGAGCTTTTGGGGAGAAGGGGAAGTATGGTATTATTGGTATTATTTTGGCTTTCTATATCCCTCCCTGCTTGGGATGTTAGGACTCTCTTGTTTTGGCACAGAGCAGTCTTCTCTCTGTTAAAGCTCAGCTTTTTGGCCTTTCTCACACTTGGACCACAGACATATGATTCATGATGAATCCAGTCCACCAGGGTGGATTTTAACTTGGAGCAGAGAAGTAAGGCCGAGATAAGGCTACACAGACGCCATCTGAAGAAGGTAGATGTCAATAGTAGCTAGATCTATTTTAGACTGATTGTGACCCTTAAGAAACTCCATGAACTATAAAATACAGTCTCTCATATTACACCTCAGAACCCAGATACAAAAGCAAGCAAGCAAACAAACAAACAAATGAACAAATGAGTTGAGACACAGCATTCTTGGAAAGGAAGGGTGTTTATAATTCTTGTGTTTCAACAACCAAAGGCCTGTTTTCTTGATGGCACAATCCTGAAGCATTTCCACGGAACTTTAGATGTCATGTGGACAGAAGAAGAAAAAAATTTTTTGTCAAACCATTTTGGAAATTTTGGTTCTGGGAAAAACATAAAAGTAAAGTGGCTTTCATTACTACATAACTTTTGAAAAATCTTTTGAATGTTAACACACTCAAAAAGCTTCAAGACAGAGATAAACAAATGGCATTTTCTCCATTCTGGGAGCACTTCAAGGGCTCTGGAGACACACATGATTCTGAGAAATGCTGCTTATCCTCCCTCTGTCTATCCACAGCATCGACATAATGGTAAGCACAGAGCATGTGCAGTCATGTGCCCTGAATAGACTTTGCAGGAAGAATTGTCTCTCTTTTGGGTTATCACGTATTAGCTTGAGTTATTCTGGCCAGATAGTAGACTCTGCTCTAAGCCAGCAGATCCCTTCTTGGTATTTAGTCTTTTAATTTTTAAGATTCATTTTTTTTTTATTTATGTTAGTACATGGTTACTGTCTTCAGACATATCAGAAGAGGGCATCAGATTCCACTACAGATGGTTGTGAGCCACCATGTGGTTGCTGGGAATCGAACTGAGGACCTTTGGAAGAGCAGTCAGTGCTCTTACCGGCTGAGCCATCTCTCCAGCCCAGGTCCTTAGTCTTTGCTCGTGTATATTTTGATAGATGCTGAATGTCAAAGCTTAAAACAAGGGTTAAAACCTCAAATCCTGAAGTGAACTTAATTTATTCGGACATTTCCAACTTACTACAATCTATATTCAACTTCTTATCCACCCAGTAGCTTAAGGGTGAGAGCTCTCAGCATGATCTGACACAGACTATAAAGAAAGAAAGAAAATCTGATTTTCTTCAAAGGAAGAAACTCAAAACATAACCAACTGCAGCAGAGCTTGTCATGCAAATGGAGACCAAGTAGCCTTGTTGCTCCCAATTATGCCCAGTGTGGAAGGGCAGAGATTTAAAGATATTTAACTCAAGGGAAAGAAAAATAATGGATCATTCATGGACCACTGGCTGTTAAATGAGAAATAAAGCCTTTTCACTCTTTTTTTTCCACCTGCTGAGCTGGCACCGGGAAATATGACACTTATTGATAGCTGTGTCCCAATTGTGCTGCAGACCTCTCTGCTGTTTGGAAGATGGCATTGAAAAAGGTATTGATAAGAATCTGCACAGCATTTACATTTATATTATCAATTTATGATGTTCATATTCAGTGAGGACAGGAACTTTTGTTCACCACTGTATCTTCAGGATGTACAATAGTTAGGCTAGAAATATTTGCTGAATTATTATAATCTGTCTGGAGAGAAGACCTGATGTGGCTGGGCCCCACACAGAGGCTGAGCCCGTCTCATCTCCACCAGCCTGAAGTCTGCTTTTGTGTGTGCAGGCATGTAAAGGTAATTACTGTCATATTTTCTTACATTCTCTGGGAGAAGTCAGGTACTGATTTCTGCCTCTTTCTATTGAGAAGAAATTCATTCTGACTCCTTTGCAAATTCAGAAAATGAACTGCTCTGTTTCTAGCACAGTGACGGCTAAGTACCTGGAACAGTTTCCCTAACAAAACAGCAAAAAAAGTAGCGAATGCATAGTCTTTAAAAGTCTTAAGACATGGATGAATTTTTAAAAACATGCCAGCAAATGTTTAGTGGTTCTTATCGAAGAGGGGATGGGAGCCAAGGGTGGAAAACTGAAATCTGGAAACTTCTTTACCCTGAGGGTGGTTGCCAACACAGTTACACTTAATCTTTGATCTTTCCTTTCCTTTCCTTTCCTTTCCTTTCCTTTCCTTTCCTTTCCTTTCCTTTCCTTTCCTTTCCTTTCCTTTCCTTTCTCTCTCTCTCTCTCTCTCTCTCTCTCTCTCTCTCTCTCTCTCTCTCTCTCCTTCCTTCCTTCCTTCCTTCCTTCCTTCCTTCCTTCCTTCCTTCCTTCCATTTTTTTCCAGAATAACAACTCTGTGTGCAAGAAAAAAGAAACAGACACACAGGGTAGGGGGAGAGTCCAATGTCTGTTCTAATTGTAATGTACCCTAAAACTAACACTCCTTTTTATCCCTTCTTCACACAAATTCTGGGGCAATGTGTTTAAACACAAAGCAAATTAGGGGTTAAAGACTGAGAAGTAAGTCTTTTGTTAATTAAAAACTTACTTTGCCTTTCATGTGGACATTTAAGTCAAATTCATGTGGTCTGGGCAGTCCAAAATACTTCAAGTTTTAAAGTATTCCCAGAGTAGCACTATCCCAAACATCTGGTGAAAATAAGCTTAAATATAAAAGAGAAGAAAATAAAAGAAAAGGCTTATATCAACCCAAGGCCTTGAAGAATTCTTCTAAGAAGGGAAGCAGTTAATACATATTGTTAAACCTATAGACAGAAGAAACAGGTCTGCATAGACTCTAGGTACCATAATGACCAAGTTCATAATCCAAAATAAATATGATTACCATGTTTAAAGAGAAGCTTACAGTTTCTGTAGGGAACATAAAATTATAATGAGGGACTAAGCAGATTTGAAGAAGAACCAAATGCAAATTCCAGGAATGAATTTCTAATAAAAATTAAGACCCAGAGTGTGAATAGACTTAATGCCAGTTAGAAAGGTGGGTGGGGCAGGGGTAGGATGGAGACCTAAAGGGTATGTCCAGCAGATTATCCAGGAGTGCAACACAGAGACACGAAAACAGGAGGCACGCAGGGACACTGGGACGAGTGCACATCTCCCTGGAGTTCAGCACAGGTTGAGAATACACAGAGAACATGCCTGAAGAGGTAAGAACAGAGAACTTTGGATAACTATTAAGGAATAGAATCTGCAGGTTCAAACTTCCTCCCAGTCTCTGGAAAAAGAACTAGAAATGCATGCACATCCAGGTACACTGTAATGAAATTTTAGGATGTGGAGGACAAAGAAAATCATAAAAGTAATAGCACACTTGCTATCACTATTGTGGTGATGCATGACAGACTAGAGAATAAGACATCTAGGTAGAAAGTGGGCTTTGAAGTGTTTTAAATAGAAAATATTTTATTTATTTATTTTGTTGAGAATTTCATATATGAATATTGTGTTTAAACCATTTCCCTTCCCTCTCCTCCTTCAACTTCTCCCATCTCCCTCTTCACTCCTTCTCAAACTCATAGCCTCTTGTTCTTTAACTATTCTTGTTAAACACATGCATGGGCAATTCATGCATGTACCTGTTGGGTTCATTTAGTTTTGATCATATGTTTACAGTTGATCAGGTGGAGCTTGTCCTCAGAGAAGGCTGACACCTCCCTCTGCAGCCATCCATTGCCTGGAGTTCTTCATCTAGCGGTGGAGTCTTGTACAACCTCCACCATTCATTGGCCATCAAATACTGTTGTCATTGTTCAGGGCTTCTGTTGCTTGCTTTCACTTTTCCCAGGTAAGTCTGTTGCAGGTTTTTTTTTTTGCCCCCCCCCCCCCCCGCCCCACCACCATGTTCCCTCTTCATAATGCCTGTGCCCTGCTATTTCTCTGTCTAGAGCTGCTTCTCCCCCCTTGGGCCATGATCTCTCTTTTGTTCCTCATCCCTTCAGTTACTCCAGGTTACATGCTCACATGTAAAGGTTCAGAGCTGGGACCCACAAATAAGGAGGACCATTAAGTGTTTGTCTTTCCAGGTCTGTGTTACCTCATTCAATATATTTTCTAGTTTTATACATTTGCCTGCAAATGCCATGGTTTTATTTTACTTAGAGCTGAAAGACTTTCTATTCTGTATATGGATTCCATTTACATTATCCATTCCTCAACTGAGGGACATTTATGTTGTTTCTATTTCCTAGCTCTTCGGAATAGAGAAGCAATGAGCAGTAGGCATGGCCTTGATAGAATTACATCACTGGAGGTGAGTTTTAGGGGTCTAAAGCTGTAAGCCCCTTCCAGTTCACTGTTTCTGCTTTAAGCTTCTAGTTCCCTCTTCCAGCTACCTATGCCTGCCACTTAATGATATGCCTTCTTATTGTGAGAGACTCTTATCTGTCTGGACCCATAAACTAAAATAAACCCTTTCTTCCACAAGTTGTCTTGATCATGTTATTTTTTGTTAATCAGAAAACAGTTCTAACAGAAAAGTAGCGAATACAATAAATTAGTGTCCAGACTGTGCTTCATAGTCAGACCCTGTCTTATAAAAGCGAATAAAAAAAAATAAGACCAAGTGAGATAAAATAGAATTGAAAAATAGTGTAAGTTTGGAGAAAGATGAGTGTTTAAAGTATTAGGAAGTCTGTGATGCCTTACGAAGAGTGCTCATTAAATTATACTTTGATAATTAGTCGCACATAACTGAAAGAAGAATTGGGAAATAGTTATAATCTCCCATGGTATAAGAGAAAAAAACTCTTAAAACATATCCTCAGTTGGTTACAACAAGATCAACAAGTGTGAGAAAAAGAGGCAGAGCAAGTAGAGCAAAGCTAGGGAGCACAAAATAATTGGGGCTAGCATCTCTGTGGTGAAGATCTTGAGCTACTTATGCCAAGGACCTTGCTTCAGTCGCCAGCACATGGCAGGCAGCTCATACCACCTCTAGCTTCAGCGTCAGGGGATCTGATACCCTCTTCTGGCCTCTGTGGGTGTCCACACTCACACTTACACACCCACACATGGATGGACATATATGCACATCATTAAAAATAAGTGGATAAATAAAAGTAGAACTATGTCAGTAATTTTACTAAAAGTAAAAGGATTAAATGAAGTTATTTAAAAGACTCAGAAAATTTAAGAAGATATCAAATGAACTTTTGGCTTATATATCTTGGATAATGATAATAATAACAATAACAATAATAATAATAACTGAAAATGGGTAAGATATATTAGTTATTTTTCTCATTTCTGTGACAAAATACCAGGTAAGAAGTAACTTACGGGATAAAGGGCCTATTTGTTTTCTCACAGTCCCAGAGGATACAGCCTACCATGCTGGAATGGCTTAAAACAACAGGCAACTGGGTATATTATATTCCCAGTCAGGAAGCAGAGAACAATTGGGTTCAGTCTGGCTTCTTCTAAACCAGCAGTTCTCAACCTGTGGGTCGTGACCCTGTTGGGGGGGGGGGGGTGTCCAATGACCTTTTCATAGGGGTTGCTTAAGACCCTCAGAAAACACAAATGTTTACATCATGATTCCTAACAGTAGCAACATTGCAGTTATGAAGTAGCAACTACATAATTTTATGGTTGGCGTCACCACATCATAAGGAACTGTATTAAAGGGTCCCAGTGCTATGAAGGTTGAGAACTACTGTTCTAGGCAGTCCAGAGCCCCATTTCACACACTGGTGCTTCCTACACTTTGGACAGGTCTCCCCACCTCAGTTAACCTTGTTTGGATAATCTTTCCAGGGCATGTTCAGATGTTTTGTGGTCCTAGAGTCTACCAAGCTGTCAATCAACGTTAACCTTCACAGATATGAAGAGACATCTCACTGAAGAAAACAAGCCAGTGATAAATGATATTCTGCATCCTTCATCATTAGAGAGCTGCAAATTAAAAGAGGATCCTACTAGACTCATTTTAGCATGTCCAAACACAGAAGAAAACCCGACCCCCCAAAACTCCTCAGTCTCCCTAAAACAACAAAATAAAATGACAGCTACAATAAACAATACAGGTAAGACTCAATACATCAAGAATTCTCATGCATTCACGAATTAGAAAGGTAAAATAGTACAGCTGCATTAAAAAATTAAGATCATGACAGTGTTCTTTATAACTACCTCATACTAGATACAGCCAGGAAGACCTTCAGCAGGGACATGGATAAACAAACTGGGAGTCCATGCAATGAGCTTTCAGTCAGTGATGAAAAAGAAATAAGTAATCTAGAGACTTTACAAATATTTTTTCAAGTGAAAGATGCCATTCTTAAAATCTTATGTGCTCTTTAGTTACAATTGTATGAAATTCCTATGAAACATAAAGCTACAGACAGGAAGGCCGGTGGTTACCATGGAGGGAATAGAGGCCACAGAGGAAGGACAGAGGATTTTCTGGTAAACAATCCTCTCCGATGGTGGACATGTGACTTGAGGCTTTTATCAGAATTCATGGAACTTTATAGCACAGTGAATCTCAGTGCATGTAAATTGAGGAAAAAGTCATTTAGTTTGTTGGGAGAATACCAGGGGGAAACTGTGACAGCAGGATCTCAGACTCTACCATAACTGTGTTTCATTTCGTTTATTTATTATGACTTCTTTGAGACATGTTCTCATATATCCCAGACTGATTTCAAACTGATTACGAAGCTAAAGGTGATATTGAATTTCTGACTCTCCAAATGCTGAGATTACAGGGCTCTGCCACCACAGCTGGTTTGTGTGGTGCTAGGAGTTGAAATATTTTTAATTGTTTGACCGTCTTACACATTCATAAAATGAATTTTAGTAATTTTTGATCTACTCTGCTTTTTCCTCTTCCTCTGGAGTCCTTTGACACACCAAGTACTCTCCTATTGTTATGTAGTGTGCTTGTTTGTGTGTACTCCACTGAGATTAATTACAGAGTTCCTAGTCAGATCATGGGTGGAAGGTTATTTTCTGGAGCAAGAGAAACTTCTCAGATGCTAAGCCACAGAAGAAAGTGACATTTCTTCCCCTAACAACCACTAGCTGCCTATAATCCTCAGAGAGGGTGGGGTCTCATGGGTTCCTCTTCCATTCATAATGAAATGCTGATGGCCCCCAGACTTTAATGTAGAGAGTTCACAAGTGCACTGGCTGTGTCATGCTAAGAAGACACCATTGCTGTATATGTATCCATCTTTTGGCTCTTGTTGGGGTTGGGAATTGAACCAAGTGCTTTCTGCATATGAGACGCATATGAGACAAGTACTTTACTGAGCGATATTCTGAGCCCTCACAAATGTATTCTAAGAAGCTTCACCAAAGTGTGGGGATTGTCAAACAACCCTTTCACAGTGGTTTTCTAAGACCATTGGAAAACACAGACATTTACAGAGTAATTCATAACAATAGTAAAATTACAGTTATGAAGTAGCAACAAAAATAACTTTATGGTATGTGTGTGTGTGATCACCACAACACAGGTGTGGGGGGAAAAGATGCAGGGAGTACATTCTAGTTGGAAATATGTCCATGCAGGTATAAAGTAACAATGCACTGTGCACGTATCCTAGAACAGGGTGAGTGACTGGATGGTAGAGTGTAGAGATAGGTTTCTCAATTCTTACACTTAAGAAAAGAGAGGAGGCAGAGATGATTCATTGGCATTAGAAGCCTTAGTAGAAACAGACAGCTGGCTGAAACTAAAGAAAATTGATTATATATTAGAGCTGGAAAGATGACTCACCACTTAAGAGTATGAACTGCTTTTCCATGAGATGTGAGTGCAGTTCTGAGCACCAGTGTTAGGTGCTTAAGTGGTTCACAAATGTCTACAACCCCAGCTCCTCGAGACCCAATGCCTCTGGTCTCTGTGGGCACCTGCATTCATGTACATGTGTCTGTATACACACACACACACACACACACACACACACACACACACAGAGAGAGAGAGAGAGAGACAGACAGAGAGTGACAGAGAGACAGAGAGACAGAGACAGAGACAGAGAAATTTACCTATAATTAAAGACTTTTAAAAAATTTAAAAGCAATTGCTTGTGAGTTACTACACAAACATTTATTTCTTTGTTAGCTAAAAGTACCTAAAATAAGTGTCATCCCAGAAACGATGAACAGATCTTTGCTTGTAATGCCACTATCTTCCAGTAGCCATCAAACCATTCAGACAAAAGGCTGATTCTGGGACTAGGGTAGGAAATATATAAGATAAGTATGGGACATCTCTCAGGTATGGGAAGTGCTCAGAATGTACCAAACAGATGCCAAATGTTCACACAGCAAATACACACAAATAAAATCTCCCCAGCCACGCAGGCAGACAACCTGGTATAGAAATTAGCAAAACTCCCAACACCCAAAGACAGAGCAATCTGAGTAAGAAAGTTAAAATTAATATTGGTTTATAACCCAAAGTACAAAATAAATGGCCACAAGCCTGTAAACATATAAATAAATTATTGAATGAATAAATAGATGAGAGATAAAGACAATTTTCTCATTCAGAAACATTTCAAATAATTTATATGGTATTTTTCCTTCAGGGAGGTAAGCTATAATCTTTATTGCCTAAATGTGGTCTGTGCACAGTGGCTTCCTTTCAGAGACTGTGGTATGGAAGTGGGGGGGGGGGGGGGGAGTATTGGGAAAACCTGACAGACAACATTTCAGCCATCCGAGTAAGGCCAACATCGGTGAATGAAAATAACATTTTGCTTCTGTGGTTTCTGTTCCCAAAACAAGTGATCCAATTCTAGTAATGAGAAAAGCAGCAGGTAAATCCTGACTGTGAGATAAAGCTTCAAAAAGTACATGACTTTTAATCTTCAAACTGTAAAGGCAATCAAAAACAAAGAGAACTAAGAAATTATCGTAGCCAACAGGAACCAGAAAAGACGTTGTGACTTAGTGGGGAGGTGGTTCTATTGTTAAAGCACTGTTTTAAAGCACAAGGACCTGAGTTCAGTTCCCTGAATACATGTAAAAAGCCAGGCAGAACCCAATGTGGTCCCAGTGCAGAGGAGAGAGGGACAGCAGATCCTTGGAGCTTACTGGCCAGACAGCCTAGTCTACTCTGGGAGTTCCAGGAAAGTGAGAGACCATGCCTCAAAAAAACCCCAAGGTGACTTGGTTTCTAAGAAACACACAAGGTTATCCTGTTCCCCCCCACACACACACACACCCACACACACACAAATAAACACACAGATACAGAAGAACTTGCACATGAATATGCACTAACACTGAATTTTTTTTGTTGCTGTTGAAAGAGGGAAACATTGTTATTAAATGTAACATTATATCCAAGTTAGTATCTTCTTGTAGAAAAGGAAGATTAGGTGAAAACTAAGAAAATATGATGTTAATAAATAACAAGAATGCATCCACATTGCTTCAATCATTACAATAAACACAGTAAATTCATGTAAGATGTTAAGGAAAACGGTGTGGAACAGCAGGGGCTCCACTGTATTTGCAACTTCTCTCTAAACCTGAAGAAGCTGTTACAATAAAGTCTATTAATATAGTTTCCAAAAGAAGTAAGTGTTATAAATGTTACAGTAATATAAAAAGATAGTACATTTGGGTAAAATACAAAATCTAAATATATTTTGGCTATAAAAGAAACATCTAAAATATGATAGAATTGCAAGGATAACATTAAAAAAAGAATAAAAAATGGCATATCAGGTGAAATCTAACCAAAAGGAAACTGGTACAGTTATTTTAAGATTAGAAAAGCCAAAATCCTGACTGGAGATAAAGGGGTTCACTTTATATAAAAAAAATGAGAGGGAAAGAGCGGGAAAGAAAGAAAGAAAGAGAGAAAGAGAGAGAGAGAGAAAGAGAGAGAGGTTGATTTTAAAAGTATGTATACCTTAAGAGCATACTTAATAATAGCATTAAATTGGCAGGAAAATGAAACTTTACATGGAAACAGATACAGCCTCCAACCACAGTTGGCCATTTAATTACCCTCCCCATAACAAGCTGATAATATAAGCAATGGAATATAGGGTATTTGAACAACATAATGGAAACTTTAGACATCATCGATATATATCATCTTGACCAGCATAGTGTATGAAATATTTAAAAATATAAGGGATATTTACCAACAGTGGTTATGTTATGAGACATAAAGCAAGCCTTAATGAAATTTTAGAGGATAATCTAATTTGTTTATCTTTTGAGATAGGGTCTCACTGTGTAGACCAAGCTGGCCTTGACTCCCAGAGATCCACAGGCCTTCCCCTCCAGAGTTCTGGGATTAAAGGTGTGTGCCACCATGCCTGATTAATGAAATCTTAGAAGTTAAAAAATATAGAGTGACCCTTCTGAGTACTAGTCAAATGTCAAAGAAGCTAGAAATCAATAGTAAAAGTGGTGACTAAAAGAGTTAGCATCTAGTTAGACTCAGAACGTGCTCCTGCATAATCCAGGTCCTTAGAGAATTTAGAAAACATTATTATGATGGAAACATTATAATAAAAAAACTGCAACCCAAAATGGGTGAGAATTGTGCTACTAAACTTTTTACATAATTAAAAAGAAAGGTTAATCAAATGTAGCAGTGTGAATGCACCTGCACTCCATGGTGATTTTATCTCAAGAATACAGTATTTTAATGTAGAAAATATATTGTGTTTGTACATTACTAGATGTATGGAAGGAAATTATGTAGTAGTCTCAATAGAAGCAAAAACTGTTATCATTTCCTGTAAACTTTCAGCAAACTATTGGTAAAAAGAAAAATTTAAAAATAAAATAAAGAGAATCTTCAACAAGGATGGGGATAGAGAAAATATTTCTTATAATGGTCAAACTTTGAAAACTTTCTCTTTGAAGTAAACAATCCATAGAAAGGGCAGTGGATATAAAGAATAATGTTGCATACTTATTGACATGTCAAAATGAAACTCATTTCTGTATATGCTGAGCCCCAAATTAACGGAAAATGAAATAACCCAGGAAAGATAAGAATGATATATCTCTTAGCACTTTTTCCAACCTTACCCTAAAGCTGAAAGAGTTCAGCCAGTGAAATACAGCCAGAAAATATATATAGTTCAGATAGAACCTAACCCCTGACACTGCATTATTCAAAAATATAAATACTATAGAGAGTTTTGTAGACTCTCAGCATAAATTATCAAAATGAATAAGCTTAGTAATATTGCTAAATAGAGACTTCATATGAAAAGTTCTATTATATTTATGTATGTCAGCAACAGAAAATAAAAAATTTACGCACAAGATTATGTGAAGTACTGCTTTAATAATTTACAATGTTATGAAACACTATGTAAAAGGGAGTAATTTACAAGGCTATGGAAAATACTGAGTCTGTCATGCAGTGGATGTATCAAGAATTCAATACCTTCAGAGGTCTTCATGTGGGCCATACCTTAGGATTGCATTTTTTGCCATGAATCCTTGGATGAGACGCCTTCCTCTGGGAAAGGCTTCAAGCGTGTTTATCACTTGCAAGAATAGATCAGTGGGTTTTCCAAGGCTGTTGCTCCTTGACTGTAAAGTCAACCCACTCTGTATGTATCATCCACCAGGCAGACTTGGGCTGAGGAAAGCCAATGCTCGGGCTGCTTGCTATGCATGGGTAATAGCACTTTCATCTCTGCAGGAGCTTCATGTCTCCTGCCAGCATCATAGAGCAGAAATAGCAGAACTTATTAGCTTGTAAGTAGTGTAAAATCAAATCTCAATCCCAAAAAGTACCCAGCAGTGATCTAATAAAAGATGGGTAAAATCTCTTAGAAGAAAACTACAACCCTTCATTGGGAGACATTAGAGAAGATGGGTGAGTTGAGGTACTCTCATTGACTGGTGGACTCACCATGGTGAGGGGGCCTATGACTCTGAGTGGATGTATAAATTCAGTCTTACAGATTTTTCATAGATTAGACAATCAATTTGGATATGTGCAGTCATGAAAAGTCACACTTATGTGCAGAAAAAGAAGTCTTGTCATGTAGAAATCACAGATGATCTTAAAGCCACAATAGTTCCAGTGGTGTGGTACTGAGGACAGGGTTGACAAAAAGGTAACATGAGAAAAGTGACATTGAAGATTAGCAGGTAATGATGGATTTTCACATAAATCATCATGAGATAATGTCCTGGGCGAATGAAAAGGAGTGAGAAAAAAAAAAGCAGAGTCAGAAAGAAGCTGGGCTTCATATATTGTGTTGCAGTACATAGAATTGTACGGTAAACAGGCAAATAGAGGTGACATCATGTAAGTATTCTCAATAAAAAAAAATACCCAGGTAGATAAAAACCCAAAACGTGACAGGCAAAGCCACAAAGTTGTTGAAGGTGGGAGAATAGATTCATGTTTTGGGTTTAAAACAAGACCAACAATTACTACGTGAGTACCCTGGAACTAAGAAATTGTTTTTATTAAAGACACCATAAAGGAAGAAAGGCAAGCCCAAACCATAATGAGATCTCCACAATGCACACGACTGACAAGCACTTCCTGTGCAGATGTCCAAAAATAACTCACATCAACAAGAAATCGACAAGAAACCCAGTAGAAAATGCCTTAATGAGTTACCCAGATCTTCCAAATTTGACATGTTTTATTATACAATATCAGGAAGGCACATTCTCAATATCACACTGATCTCATCAGAAAAGTTCTTAAGTATTAGGGAGCTGTCAAGCCTACTGTGGCAGATATGTGGTTTTCAACATTCTAATTTTCTCCAGGGAGCTCAGATTTGATCACTGACGACACAATCAAATACTGTTGATTATTCTCCTTGAAGTGACAGGCTCAGTTGGTTCATTTTTGAAGAAGTGTCTGCCAAATACCCAATCTAAAACACCATAGTTTGTCTGTCATTCGTGCCTTCAAGTGAAAATGGTGTTTATTTCAGAAAACACAGCTAGTACAGCTGGCGACTCAGACAATGGCACAGGTTACTCCCCCCCCCCCCCCCCCCCGTGACAATTGTTTTGCTTTGGCTGGTTGTAGAAATATGTTCACATTTGCTCATATCGTGGCTAAGAGATGCTTTGTGGGTTACAATTTTACTTCTTTATTAAGGTTATTCTTTCTTTTTTTCTTTTTCTGTCCAAGACAGTTTCTCTCGGTTATATAGGTCTTACTGTCCTGGAACTTGCAGATATCGGATTGCCTCTTCCTCTTGAGTGCTGGGATTAAAGTCATGTACTGTTTATGCCAGGCTCAGGGTCATTCTTAAATAGAACCAACATTTGGATTTTTTTTCTTCTAATAAAGAATATAATCATTTTAAGTCTGTTATCATTGCCTCGGTCTGTGCTAAGAGTCCTGAGGTTGTGCCCACTATTAGTACAAATGTCAAAACAGTGAAATCACATTGTAAGTTATTTGAACACAGTTTATGGGCTTCCTGGAGATGTAGCTCTGCAGAGCTTGACAATGGCTGCCCTAGGTGGGTGATTTCCTCAGCATCTACAACATGGTGGTAAGAAGGGTACTTGAAATCCAGGTGTTCTTTGGCTCAATTTTCTGCAGTGGAATGACTCAGAACCATTCTGGGTGACCTGGTAATTCTGGGTGACCGTGTTAACTTTTTTCTGTTTGAGACAGGGTCTTATTTTTTGAGACCTGTCAGGTTTAGAACTTGCTTTGTAGACCAGGTTGACCTGGAGCTCACAGAGATAGAGCCACTCTCCACTGTCTCTTAAGTGCTGGGATTAAAGGCACATACCCCAATGCCTGGATAATGTGAACCTTTCAATGGTGCTCTCTTAACATATCCTATTTGAAAACATGATGTCAGGACCTTAGAGATGAATGTAGTAAGGCCAAAAATGTGGAGGCGGGGGGGGGGGAGGGGGAAGCCATGTTTCAACTTTTTCTTAAGTTTCCCCCTTTTCCTCTTACAAACTGGATTAAAAATTTCCTGGCCAAAATGGCATTAACCTACTCATTGTACTATATAATATTATAGAATATTTATTTTATAGGTTAAAATGCTTTTAGCGTTTTAAACTAAGGTTGACCTAAAGACATCTCAAAACTTTGAGTCCATATATAACAAACTGTATGTTGATTTAGAACATTAATTAACTGAATGTTTTATTCAAAAGGCTTCCTCAGGAAGATGGCTCAGCATCTGCCGATCTGGGCAGTGCAGATGTAGTCTACCACTGGTGAGTGACTGACTAGAGCCATGTTAAAATACAGTAGAGTCTCAATGCTACCCAGTCACGCTGTTTTCGACACTCATTTCTGATTTTGTCCATAAATATTGCTGTCCTTGTTTGCAGCAAAGTTCTCAGAACTTCATCTGACTCTGAGGCTTGCCTAACTTGGGAATCATCCTTTATTCAAACTCTGTTCAACTTAATGTATCTGAACTTCTTCTCTTGAAAATTCCAAATAACAGAAACTGGCTGTAACAAACAAACAACAATAATGAAAAGATGGGGATTATTCAAAATCCAGGACAGAGTTGACCTAGCCTCTTTACAACATAATCAGAGCTCAGCTTTTTCCTCTGTCTGGGTTTAGCTTCATGTAGTGTCAGTTTCCTTCTGAGCCTGTTTTGTTTTCATTTTTCATTGAGAGAAATGTATGCCCTTGGCTCTAAAGATTTCACCCACACACCACAAAATTCATAGGTAGTTAGGATATCATTTCTTGAGGCCAACCAAAAACATTTGGTGTGATATTTTTAGACCTAACTGGGACATGTGGTCACCATTGGACTGGTAACTGTGGTCCAAAATGGAATTGTGCTGATTGGTTTAGGCCTGGATAACTGTGCCCCTAGGCCATATTTGTAAAGAAGGTATGGTCTTTCCTCACTTTCCTCAAAGGGATTCCTTGGTTTTAGCTTGGGTAGGAGGTATGCAACTGCATCTAGTTTGTGGAGCCAGAGATAATACGAAACATCCCACAGTGCACAGAACCTCCTATCCTGTTGTTTATAACACCATGTAGAAACCACTATATGATCACGGAGAATTGTCTTTTTCAGAATGTCAGTAGTGCCAAGAATGGGAAATGCAATCCCTGAGGAAGATGTCAAATTCAGGGTAAAACTGGAGAATCCAGCAAAAGGAAAGAAAACGGACACGAGAGGCAAGCATCGAGCTTTCACATGCATATTTCCCCAATTCTGGGACACTGGAGAGTCTTTCCTCTGAAAACTCAGGAATCATTTGTCTAGTTTCAAATCCTACTTGGAAAAGCAGAACTCATATTTTCCTTTTCATTAGAAATATAAATAGGACTGAAATGTTGTTAATTGAATAAGTATGAAGTTATTTGAAGAAGAAGTTTACATAAGTTTACCTTAGATAGACTTAAGAATTATGATTTCCCCAAATTAGTATGTTATCTCTGGTTTCCTTGCCTTCCAGTTCACCAGCTAGATAATGTAGGAAGTTGACTTTATGTTCACACTAAATTCTCTTATAATAGTAGATTCTGTGAGATGGAGTGCCCAAAAGATTTTCAGAAATCTGCATGATACTATCTAGACAAGCAAGAGAAGGCCCAAACTGTTAGAAACAGCCTTTCAATCTACACCACTTTCTAAACATGAGTATATTTTCTATTTTGACTTGAATTGTTAGGGGGAAAAAGAGACAAAAACCTTAAAATACCTTTGCCATTTTTATTTTGGCTTCTTTTTGAGTCCTCTTAAATGTAGATCTCTGCCTCTTCCCACAACAATGAGTTTTACCCACTCTATTTAAATCCCCACATCAGGGATTATATGTAGGCCTAGCTGGCCTGGAACTTACTTTTTAGACCAGACTAGTCTTGAACTCATTGAGATCTTTCTGTTGCCTCTGCTCCAGTGCCAGGATTAATGACCTCAAACTGACCTTTCTGTAGCCCTGAGTGAGCATCTCAACTTGGCTCTTGAGCAGCATCCAAACAGCCGATCTCTTTCTTTGCCTTGTTTCTTTCTCTTCCTGGTTTTTAGGCCTTCTGGATTGTTTTCTAACTTCCCTACCTTTTTATGTTCTTTTCTCCTCAGCCTCTTAAAGTTGGAGCTCTCAGCTTCTAATTCTAATCTTCAGGGTTGCCAGGAAGAAAACAGCCCAAAATGCAATACCAGAAACAATAAACCAATACAAAGGATACATGACCAAAGTTAGCTCTTTTGATGCTACTCCAATTGATGGCCAGGGGAGTGTGGGAAGGAGGAGCTCAGTTCTATTAAAGGGGCGGGCCACTGAGAGTTTGTCCATGCTCCAGTGAATACATAGATAACACAAATTGGACTTGTTTTGTTCCTTTTCTCTTTTTATATGCTGTGGGGGAGATCACAAGGGTAGCAGCAGATATGGCAGCACTGGGAAGTGAGGGTGACAGGGTGTATAATGTGAAATTCCCAAAGAATCAATAAAAATATTATGTTGGAAAAAAAGAGTGAATTGAAAACTTTTCTGAGGAACAAACAAAAAGAGTGAATTAAAAATTTTGCTAAGAAACAATAAAAAGAAAGGAAAAATAATTAACATGCACACACACACGTGTACACATACACACACACACACACACACACATACACACACACACACACAATCAGTAATCTAAAAACAAAAAAATGTAAAAGAAGCCATAAGTGGTGGTGCTAATCCCAGTGCTTGGGAGGCAAAGGCAAGCAGTGGATCACTGAGTTCAAGACCAACCTGGTCTACATAATGAATTCTAGGTCACCATGGCTGTGTAGAGAGACTCTTTCTCAAAAAACAAATGAATAAAAAAACCAAAACCAAACAAACAACAAAGAAAAAGGAAAAAATCTAAACAAACAAGAAGAGAAATGTAAAAGAAAGGAGTATAGAAATGCTCACAGGTGATTTCTACATTATCAGTAGTTTAGTTACATACAAAGGGATAAAACCACTTTAATTAAAATGGGAAAATGTCATACAGCTTTGTTGTTTACAAAAATATGTTTTAAACTCAAACAATAATAGGTTTAAATTTAAAGGATGATCAAAGCCAAATTATAAAAAGAATATAGAAGATAGCAGGTATCAAAATTCAACTTTAAAATGAGAATTGGTATTTATATCAAATTTCAGACAAAGAAAAATATTTTATAAGTTCAAAAGGTTGTTCTATCAAATAAGTAGAAAAATTATAAACACAAACACAATTACAGTGAGAAATAAAATCTTCAACAATAATAGTTGTAGAACTCCATGCTCTATTTTCAGTAATGGACAGAGCAATTGATAAGGAGATTAAATTAGGGAGAGGAAGCTTTCAAGCAATGTAACTGATATGTCTCTAACAGACATCTACAGAGCAATCTATCTCACATTAGAAAATTACTCATTTTCCTCGTGTATGTACAGTATTCTAGGTTAGACCACAAAATAGCCCCATACAAATCTTAATGATTTTAAACATTATCTGAATCATAAAACATGCTCTCTGTCTTCAATGTAAATCTACAATTGTAGGAAGCTTGAAAATTTGCAAACTCATAGGGATTAAAACACTCCTAAATAACTGATGCTTTAAAGAAATAAGCACTGTGAAAATTAGAAACACTTTGTATTTGATGAAAATGTATAAAAGTATCTTTAATTTCCAGATGTAATTGTCATCTTGGAGGCTTAGTGCTGAATAAGCCCACCCTTTCTAGTTCTTTCTGAACTCTGGCTGGCTGATTGAACTCAGCTCTTCTGACTCAAACTCCTCTCCAAGCTGACTAATTCTGTCTGGTTTCTCTCAGCTTCTTAATGAACTGCTCTGCTTGTCCTCAAACTTAACTTTTCTGCCTCCTTGTTCTCTGGCTTCAACTGCCTCTGATGACCTGCATGGAACTGCATGAACTCAACAACTCCACTGCACTGCCTGAACTGAAGTGAACGGCACTCATTGAACTGTCCTCTACTAGATGTCATTGTTTGGGATTAAAGGTGTATAGGAAAGGCCAGTCTGTATTCCAGCCAGAGAGATTACAGGTGTGTTTAAAGGTGTGTGGTATTTCTGCATTCCAGCTGGATCACACAGACCTAGGCAGTCTTTGTATGTGATCCCTTGCCAAAACAGCCATGTTGCTGGATTAAAATTCCTGTACAAAAATGAAGGTACATCATGTCAGAACTTAGTGGATGAAGCTAAATCTGTGTTTAGAGGGAAATTTATAGCTATAAGAAGCAAAGGACTATGAGGGTCCGTATTCAAAACTATTGATACAATATTGAACCCAGCCCAAGACGTTATTGAAGCATGAGGTCCTTTTGTGACAATAAAGATCACAAAAGCCATTGCAACTGGCCCTGCATACAATGCCATGACATATCTAGCCCAGGCCTCTGAGGCCTTTGAAGGCCATTCCTACACCTTTAGCCTCCACTCTGTCTCTTTCTGACAGTGCTGAGGATTGAACCCAGACCCTTACACATGCCAGACAAACACTCTACCACTGATCTATGTTCCCAGGCCCTGAAATAATGTCTCTTGCTTGTGTATCTAAAAGTGTCTACAATTGATAGTGAAAACAAGTTCTTCCTCACCTTATCCCTCCTCCATGGCTATGTGGTTGGAATTTATTCATTGATGCCTTTCAGGGGGTTATATTCTACGTTGCAAATTCATTGGCCCTCAAGTTCTGGCTATTTATCTTCTAAACATCTCCTGAAAGATCTCTCTCACAATTGGGCTAAAATCACATGAGTCTAAACTACTATAATATTGCACCTAAATCACTTGAAACTTTCCTCTAGAACCTTGCTTACCCCTCTACCATATATATATCTAAAGAGAATGTTTGCATTTGTAACACAGTCATCTCATTCACCTGCTCAAGACCCTACCATGGCTTTCCACTCTTCAAAATCGATCAAAATCCCTATGTGGATGGCAGGGTTCTGAGTAGTCAATGCTTTCCTCCTCAGCTGCATCTGTGTACCAATGCCTACCCATCAATGCTCCTGCTTCATTGGCTTTCCCCTGTGTTCCCACACAGCACCAACAGACAGGGGGTACTTCCCATGTCTTTGATGATGAGTGAGCAAATGACTATGTGGACAAATGAGGGAAGAAATGACTATGGCAGATTAGGAGAATTTAGCTCATGGGAGATGCTGCCTTTGGAGGACATGATTTCCTTTCGTGCCCAGCCGGTGCTCTCTTTGGCAGATGTTCTGCATGAGGAAGCACTGTCTTACTTTCAGTGTGTTAATCCCAACAGGGAGATCTGTAGCAGAGAGCCGCCATGCCTCTGTGCACCTGTGAGAGTGGCTACGAGACCAGCAGACTGATAACAACAGGCACAGGAAGGCTAAGATGCATCCAGGCCACCTGGTACAAGCAGGAGCGAGGGCGGACGGGATAGGTTCTGTTCTTTTCTCCTTTTTACAGGTTTAGCACTTAGAGCAGGTACATACTTAGTAGATGACGATCAGTGATACAGATGAAAGGTGAGCCTTTATCAAGATGCATACATACCTTGAATTTTTGTGCCTGTTAGCTTTGGGCCTCTTTACAGCACCTGACAAAATGAGGACTCAGGGCTGGCCTCTGTGATAATTGTCCCCTGATCCTAGCACACTGAAGAAAGAGAGGGTGACAGGTCACTCACAGTGAGGTTGAAATGAGAGCAAGGTTGGAGTATTCACAGAGAGCCGGTGCTTCCATTAGTGGGAGGTTTTGTGTTCATTTTGGGGTATAGGAAGAAATGTTTTTTCTATGTGAGGGTTCTGTGAAGACTGAGGACAAGACTCTGCTGAGACATTGCGGGGGCATTCAGAATAACTTTATAAATGAAAGTTTGTAAACATCTGGTCACATTTATATCTTTATATTGAAGAGGGACTAAGACTCTAAGCTCGTGTGGGAGAATGAGCAGGATGGTACTCTCTGACTTTTGAGTAACACAGAGCTAAATCTAGACACTCCACCCAACACACCAGAATCCACAGATGCTCAGAAGCCAGCCAGAACCCCTTCCCTAGAAGTTCTCTGTCCTGCCAAAGAAGCAGGCACTCTAACAGGTTCCAGTCACTGGACCCTCTCGGGCCTTTCCACCTTCGTAGCTGCCTGTGGATTTTTGAAACTGCAGAGTCACCTTGAGTCACTTCTCATCACCACTTCCTCCACCCTAGACTCTTTCTTTTCTCAAGGAACTATCAGCCAACTACGGACAGTAAGCATTTTCTTTAAGCAATTAAGTCGCTTGGAGGAACTATGTTAGTCAAGTTTC
Source organism: Arvicanthis niloticus (assembly GCF_011762505.2). Taxonomy (NCBI): domain Eukaryota; kingdom Metazoa; phylum Chordata; class Mammalia; order Rodentia; family Muridae; genus Arvicanthis; species Arvicanthis niloticus. Next base: position 46,794,430 of record NC_047667.1, on the reverse strand, counting down.
AGACCATCTTACTACTGGGACAATATGAAGGAATTTATGATTTAAGGCTGGTTTTTTGATTCATGATGATGATGGTGAATCATTGAGTGTCTCTCTGTGTGTATGCAAGTGTGGAGGTCAGAGGACAGCTCTTAGGAGTCACTTGGTTCTCTTACCTTGTGAAGGCAGGATCTCTTGTGTCATTTCTGCTATGCTGTGTACTCTGGGATAACTGTTCCACAGGTTTTCAGAAATTCTGTCTCCCCACCCCATGTCAACTAGGAATTCTGGTATTACACATGCACATCACTATTTTTGACTTTTTTTTTTTTAATGTGGATAACAGAACACAGGTTGTCAGGCTAGCAAGCTTTTTTTTTTATCCATTGAGCCATCACACTGGCTCTGATTTGACTTTTTGTTATTGTTGTTGTTTGTTTGTTTTGGCTGTTGTTGCTTTTGGTACAGGGTCTCATATATCCCATGCTGGCTTTGAACTCACCGTGTAGCCAAGGATGGTCTTGAATTCCTGATCATCCCACCTTACCTGTCAAGTGCTGGGATTCCAGGCCTGTGGCACCACCCACGCCTGGTTTTATATGATGCTGAGGACTGAATCTTGGTCCCTGTGCATGCTCGGTAAGCACTTTACCAGTTGTCTACACCCCTAGGCTATGAGACTGATTTATGATATCTTTTAATTTCTACTGAATCATCACATTCTCAGTTCTAATAAATGCCTTTTGCAATGAATTTTCTATATATTACAACGTTTGCCTCCCTTGACAGTCTGCGAAGTGTGGGTTGGCCGTCTTTATTCATTATACAGAGAAGAATATTACCTTTCAGGGAGTCAAGAGGACCTGTCCTGGACATACCACCAGTCTGAAGGAGTAGTTATCTTGACTTTAAGTATAATGCTTGCTTCTCTGAATGCGTAGGGAATCTCAAGCTAAGTGTATCCTGAATAGTTTGGGGATCTACCCTAGTTTTTAGCACAGTTAAAGTTGTTAGGTGTCTTTCAGAAGTATAAGAAACAATTGATCCAATGCAGTTTACATAGACTTTTCTGCAGTTGGCACAGAGTTCTAGGCTAAATTTTGAGATAAGAAGTGGGAAAATCCAAGCTCTGCCTACATAGAGCTCATATATGAGGGAACTTTGCTTGTCAAAGATGTCTTCCCAACCCTTTCCCAATGCCCTTCAGCCCTTTAGAAAGAAAAGAAACACTTTCTTTTGCCAAGCTGGAGGTCTTGCCTTCTCAGGCTGTCTTGATCTGGGAAGAGAAAAAAATGGTCCTGGAAATCTGGGACTGGGCTTTATCCAGACCCTGATAGGAGTGAGCTGCTTCATCTGGACCAAGATCCTATGGCAACCAAGAGTGTGGTGAGAAACAGCATATATATTTCCCATAGCACCAAGACGTGGACTGATAGCTTTCATGCCTTGAGCTCTGTGGTTATACACATCCTAGCACAAAGAGACGCTATCAGATTCTGTTGAGAGCTTGGCCTGTCTGTGTAATTGAGAGAAACAAATGGCCATTGCCTTCAGTCTTACTGGCAAATGGATTGTCTCTCAATCATATAAAACCTTCACTGCTAGTTCAATATTGTGTAGAGCTGCTATAGCTAGGCTTAATAAAACAAACCTGTAATTTCATCTGTGGTAGAGGCAGGAGGATCAGGAGTTCAAGGTCAGCTATTGTGTACATAGTAAATTCAAGGTTAGGGTAAGCCTTGTAGGAGCTTACATAAAAATATGAAAAAATAAACAATCAAATAAACATATAAATGAATAGATAGATAGATAGATAGATAGATAGATAGATAGCTGTGGTAATTGCTTTCCAAAACGAAACAGTGGACCTAAACAGCCTTTAAGGATGGCTGAGTCAATAGGAAAGAAAATATTTCAAATATCTGAAGCATCTGCATGTGAAAATGGTACCCCTTTTCCCAGGGCCCCATAGTACTCACTGAGATACTAAGCTGGGAACAAGGGTCAGTATGGGGAGAGTCTCTACCTGAGACTTGGGGCAATGGAGTTTTTTCATGGTTATTGACTTTATTATCCTTTTTGATCCATCACTATTCTTGGGTCACAACAGCTTTTCTAGGCTGGTGGTCTGCTTAGTCTTTTGCTTTCCCTCTCAGTATGGATCCCTTTCTAAGAACGGTACTGGGATATGGGTCCCTCTCTAGGCATGCTACTGAGATGTCTACTGTCTGGGGAATCAGAAACAGGGGACACACTGGCCTTCCTTGCTCAGCTGAGCAGAATCTTGGACCAAGGGCCTATTCTTGGGTAAAATTTTGAGATTTAAAGAAAGAAAAAAAAACCAATCTTCCCTACAAAGTTCAGTGCTGAACTTACTATTCCTTTCTTTCTTTTAAGGAAACAGCACATTGGAGATTGGGAGGTACTTGGGGACCTCATACGATCTCTACCATTTGTTATTGTCCATCAAATAAAACAACAGAGCCAAAGGTCTAATTTACAGTGACACTTGGTTCGAAACCCAGTTGACTTCAGGAGAGCCAGGTAAAGCTATGTCAGACTTCATTCCCCACGAGATACCAACTGGAATCTAATCTTGGACCATAAAAATACCCAAAGTAATTCCCCCCCCCCAAAGGGAGTAAAATAAACTAAATAAAACACAGCTACATTTTTCAAACACTTATAAACTATATAAAACAAATTTAATAGAAGACTGCAACAATGTTCCATTGGGGGATGCCTTTTGGGTTTTGAACTGAAATGCACTAGCCAATGCTTTCTAACTTGTTGCTTTCCGACTCTGCAATGCCTTTATCAGTCTCTCTCTATAGAGGAGGATCAGGGAACATTTGGCCAGAGCAAGTTTTGTTGTTACTACTTGTGAGATGTTGATGGTCTTACTGGAATTTGGTGAGTAGATGCTGCTAAACATCAAAATGTACAAGATAGTTCCCCATGACAAAGAAATATCTAATCTGAATATCAATAGCACTGTTATTGAATATCAATTCTTTTATAAGCATGGGCATTTAAAACTGAGTTGTTATTTGAATTTTTTTTCTTAAAGGGATGTGGGTTGCAAGTACATCTGCCCAAATATTCCGGAATTTAAATGACCTGTGATGGGGTCCAGTGTGATGGTTTGAATATGCTTGCCCCAGGGAATGGCACTATTAGGAGATGTGACCTTGTTGGAGTAGGTGTGGCCTTGTTGGAGGAAGTGTGTCATTGTGGGTGTGGGCTTTAAGCCCCTCATTCTAGTTCCCTGGAAACCAGTCTTTTGTTTGCCTTCAGAACATGATATAGAACTCTCAGCTTCTCTCACACCATGCCATGCCTGTCTGGGAGCTGCCATGTTTCCTGCCTTGATGATATTGGACTGAACCGTTGAACCTGTGAGCCAGCCCCAATTAGATGTTGTTCTTTATAAAAGTTGCCTTGGTCATGGTGTCTCTTGACAGCAATGGAAACCCTAACTAACACATCTGGGAATGGGATCGGAGGGCAAAAGGAGATCTATGTGGACTTCCCTAACAACTTCTCCTGGCAATGGGCCCACCCAGTTTACCTTTAAGATCCTGAATTGCCATTGTTGCCCAGACTTTCAGGGTAGCTGCTCTATGAGCTTTACTTAAATCATAAAAAGTGAGCACGTGCCTCCTAAATCAAGCAAGGCACTGCCTGAATCTATAGGTAATCTATACATAATACCCACACTGCCTCACAGGGATCAGTGTATTTTTTTTTTATCTTAACATTTCCTGTACAGCTAGCAAATTGAATTTTCATAATTGCTACTACATTTCTGGTAATTTCCATTTGTTTCCCAGAAGCCTCTACAAAGCGGATTGTCACAAAGAGCAGACCTAAAGATTTTACACAGCTATGAAGGGACACCCAGCAGAAATCTCTGGTGACAGCATTTATTATTATTATTATTTAAAGCTTTAAAAGCCATCAACATTAGCAAAGTGCCATCACCTTTCAGGACGCTCCCTCTTTTCCTTCAGGAAGATGTAGGAGCAATCAGTCCTACAAGAAGGTTCTGTTGACTCACAGAGACAAGGAGTTCCTTAATTGCCACTTTTCTCAGTGTTTGAAATGTTTGAAATGTGCCTGAGTTTTAAAAAGAAATTTCAATATTGAAATGACAACTCTTATCCTAATTAGTTGAGTTCTTTCACTGTGTGTCTTTTTCCAGTTCCCCATGAACACATAAATATAAGTTTGGAAAATTTCGCTCTATTTTATTTGACAAGCTTTGAGCAAGGGGACTTATTTATGTATAGAATATCTGGATTTCAGAAGGGATTTCAGTAAAAATGAACAGAGATGGAAAGAGATGAAAAGAGAGTAAATGTTTGACCTGCTAAACTTTTGTCTGCACCACAATGTCCCCATCAGAGGGACATCTAAGGGAAAGGAGCAGTTCCTATGTGTTTTGCTACCTGTTAGTGTAGTGGTTAATTTTGTGTGTCAGCTTGGCCATACCATACAGTGACAAGATTAAATTTCCTTTCCACATGTGTATCTGTGAGAGAGCTACTGCAGAAGACAGGCATGGACCGAAAAGTCAGGGCAGTAGATTGTGCTCCCAGTGTGAGTGGGTAGCGTCTCATCAGTTGAGGGCAGAAATGGGATAGAAAAACTGCAGGAGAAGGAGTTTGCCTCCTATTTGTCCCTGTTTCTCTGCAGAGCTGTGTCCTTGGTATTTTTCTGTCCTTATACTGGATTGTCATTGGCTTTCTGGTTCTTTGGCCTTTAGACTTGAACTACACCATCTGGGTTTCTAGCTTACAGATGACAGATCATGAGACTTTTTAACTTCCATGGTCACATAGACCAATTGTTGTCTGTCTGTCTGTCTGCTTTCTATCATCACCACCAGAATCTGTCACCTGTTAGTTCTGTTTCTTAGGAGTACTCTAACACATTAGTACCAAAGTCTCAGCACTTAATATGGGCTTACTTGGCACATGTTGGGGAGATCAATAATATCTCTTCACTAGAAATAGGAAAGTGGGTTCAAATCTCTTTAAGAAGGTAGGGATAGGAGTCATCTTAAAGTCACCAGGAAGTCTTTATTGTTTAGAAACATGAGTCATAATTAGTTGTGTGTGTGTGTGTGTGTGTGTGTGTGTGTATGTGCATGTATGGATACTCAACAGTACAGAGGCCAGAAAAGGGCACTGAGTTTCCTGTAGCTGGTTGGCAGTTGTGAGCTGCCCAATATGGGTGTTGGCAACTGAACTTAGGTAATAAACAGGGCCAATATACACTCTTATGAGATGCCTCTCCAGCCAACAGTCTTCGTCTGTTTAGCTAAAGTCAGCATTTGGTTTGCTACGTAATGGGTATTCATTGAATGTGGATGGTAAAATGATTGAAAAGGAACAAGAGACACGTGTATGTGTATGTTTAAGGGTGCAATGTGTATTTGCTTTAGAATACTTTGCAAACCTAGGCAATGGGGCACATTCTACTTGTTATAAGAGGGATCCAGGACTGCAGGCCTCTCATTTTGTGATGATGTCTTATTGCTGACGGACAGAATGACCACTGCTGATGCACAGGTTCCCCAGGGCCACTCAGGGCATTATGGGAGAGAAGATACTATGGGGTAATTGTACTGATTCTAATGCTGTGAACGTTTCTCTTGCTTAATAATCCACTTTTAATTTTACCCGTGGCAGTTTGTAGTTCTCACAGCACAGCAATAATTAAGTCTGTGTTCAGACGGTTGTAAACGTACCCAGAGGTCTTAAGCAATGGGTGAATTATACCTATTTAAGTTAGAACATAATGCTACCATGCAGCCCTCTCAGAATAAATACTAATTACTGAAGTTCCTTTAAATTCCACTAGATCCTTTTAGTTTCTACTTCTGTATCGAGACAGCAAGAGAGCTGAGATTCAGATGGCAGACTTTCATCTCAATATTATATTAAGTCTCCTCTGGTACAAAATATTGAGGCTTGGATTCCAGGAGGTTTATTCAAAGCAGGGCTAGAAAATGTCGCTTTTTTTACAGACCTTCCTTGAATGACATCCTAGGGTGGTGGGGAGGATGAGTAGTGTTGAAGAAATGGGGAAATGGGACACAGGGACATAGAAGGCCCCCTCAGTGTGCTCAGAGAACGGCCTAGAGGTGTGAAGAACCTTGTTGGCATCAAAAAAAAAATTGGCAAGAATGAATTCTTTTTCACACATATTTTCTGAAATGTAATTTAGTTCCTTCTTTTAAGTACTCACTATTTCTCCATTTTAACAAGGAACATAAAGTTTTCTCTTCCTTGGTTTGGGGATTTCACAATGCTTGTCCTGTGCTATGGCCTCCTGCTCTCTCACGTGGTCCCAAGGAGCCAGCCAACATTTATAGCAAACTCTTTCTGGATTAGTATCTATACACTGCCTCATGCTCCTTGGTGAGTTTTACCTCTTTGATGATTTGCATTGTCATGGGCCCTGGCCACTTTGCCCTCCCCCTGCCAGTCTTTTGAAAACCTCCTTTTCTTTCCTGGGGACAGAGCTCTTTCAGTTTAATGCACTTAATGCAATCGACAGATCAGTTACCTTGAGACTTTCTGACTTTGTGACCATTGTGATACTTTTGTGGCAGGATGAACGTTTCTCTTGACATCCTCTTACTGGGGCTATTTCCTAGGAGAGCTTATACCTATTATAATTCAGAGGTTAGAGTTGGTCTTATACTGTACATTAACAGAAAGATAAAGGGAGATAGCCTTTATGGGTGATCAAGTTGAGAAAGAATTGGCCGCCGGAGTCACCATTAGAATGGCTGGTGGTAAGTTGGATGAACTAGGTCCAAGCTGGAGTGATAAAATCTGGTTGGGACAGGGCATGGACTAAAGGAAGGCAGGAAGGGTTAGATAATTAGGTCTATCAAATAGTCTCAGCCAACACCCATAGGTGGCACTAAAGATTTGGAAATGTAGCTTCCACTGGGCACAGGAGGGTCAGGGGAGCCAGGAGAGAAGCAAGAGGGAGGTGGGAGGCAGACTGAACCACTGTCATGGTGGCTGATCCAGGACACCAAACACAGGTGAAACCAGAGACTTCTATTCACTATTGACCTTTGTGATAGTAAGGAAAGAGTGAATTTAAGAGTTCTGAGGAGATGGAGAGCAGGTGAGAAAGGAAGAGGGATGAAGAAAGGAGGAAGGAGGTACAACCATAGAGTAGAAGGATGGAGACGGATGAGATGGCAAAGCTGTAATGGCAGAATAGAAACAGAGTGGATCTGGGACACAGAACAGGGAACAGAGGCACTTGTTATGCAGAGGAGACACGTGGGTAGACACGAGCTGGGAAATGCTTAAGAGAGAGAACTCAGAGAGCAGGAATAAAGAAGCACACCTCCACAATTCCCCCAAAGGATGGAGAAGACACATTATCTTTCCTTTAGGATCTTTTATTAACGTATAGAAAATGTGTTTAAAAAAGGAACTATACAGAGGCTAAAAGCAACCAGGACTAAAAATACTAGTTAACAATGGTTAACAAGCAGATTCCAATCTTTGAGCTACAGTGCCATGAAAGGATGGGACAAGTTGGCTCTCTCTCTTCATTCCTCTCTAGCCTTTTTATTTGATTTCATCAGAGGGTGTACCACCTGATGAGCTTACACCATATATCCCATCTCTTCTTCTTCCTTTTGGCCTTTTCAAGAACAGTGTAGCTACAAAGTCAGTAAATTCGTTCATCTTTGTTATTTTACCCAAAAATGTTATTAAAGGTTAAAACCACAAATTCAAATTCGGAATTCCGAGGGAATGGAGGATCTGGTGCTTATGATTTCTCAGGACAGCAATTGAGAGACCACCTGGATGAGTGTCATCTGCTTGGAGCCCCAGGTAATAAAACCCCTCAGAGTCACAGTGACTTGTTTTGGGCACCTGGAAATTCCTATAGGCTTGAGGGTACTTGGGGTTAGTGTGTGTGTGTGTGTATGTGTCTGTGTGTGTCTGTTTGTGTGTGTGTTTTGTGTATAAATATAGGAGGGAAGAAGATGTTAGTTAAAGAGAGGCAGAAGGGGCTAGACTCTTACAGATTCTGACCCTTGTTTATGAGTCTCTGCAGCATCCCTATGCCTTAAGGAAGGGGGACAGTGAAGAAAGGAGCTAGCGTAGGATTACTCTGCTGAAAGTTTTGCAGGAACTGCAGTACTTGCTGTATCTAAAAAGTGTCTGAGGTGTTTCAGAGGAGTTACCATTTTGAGGGGACCTGAGTTCCCTCTTGGGAAGGCCTAGTCCTTTTTACATAAATGTCTAAAGAGGGAAACAGGGTTCCATGTTGAGAGTTGTTACCTGATAATTGAAGCCACCAAGTTTCTGATATCTTTCTAAATCTTCCAAAGTAGCAAAGCTAGTAGGATTGTAGCAAATTATTCTCCTAGACTTCTCTTTCACTGGGATGAGAGATGAGTAAGGAGTGGGGGAAAGGAAATGAGAAAATAAACAGAGAACTTCTCTCCTGACTTCTTGTAGCTCCAGTCTTTACAAATGTCCTGCCACGTTCCTTCAGGGAACCTGGGGACTGGGAGGGGGTTGTATGAATTTTACCTGCAATCTGAAGCTTAGAAATTCATGGGACATCTGCATTTACTGCTATTTGTAGTTGTTTGAAAACACTCATAACTCTTCTTTGCAAATTCTAGGGTCAAGATGATACCCTAGGCACTTATACAGTGCTATCCTGTGGTCTCTCTTGATCCTGGTTCTGTCTGTTGTTCTAGTTTGGAAGGGGGTCTGTGATAGTAAGTCATGTTTGTGTCTGACACCATCTTTAAAACCTTAAACAGAAAGTAAAAAGAATTGCTGTCGGGCTATTTCTTACTACTTCTGACAGTTGGGGCTGAGGGTCCCTGGACCCTCAGAGGCATAGCATGAAGAAAAAGCAAAAATTTCCATTTGTTAAAAGGAAAAGGAGAAATGGATGGAGTTAGAAATGCTGTCGTGAGAATGGTAGTGAGGTTCAAGATGGCGACTGCCTGGTCAATGTGACATCAGCTTTACAAACTGGGAAAACTAAGGCTGCTTGTATTAGACAGAAACAGTGGTACTCCTCAGAAACTGTGTGACTTTAGACATGCTGCTTAACAACTCTGTGCTTTCACCTCCTTCTTCTAGAAAATGATTAAAGCTTATTCTGGATTGGGGTAAGGATTCAATAAAGTAATTGATATGGAGCACTTTGCACAGAATCTGATCGATAGGTGTTTAATAAATACTGGTTTTCTCAGTCTCTAGTAGGAGATAAAGAATTTTTTAAAAAAATTATACCAGGCTACTCCCATTTCTATATCTAATTGGCTGTGTGAAGTCGAGCAAGATGCCTGCCTACTTCAACTTTGCTTTCATTGAGTATGTATGGCATAGGAGAGTCATGTTAGGTAATGTTCAGAATTTCCTTTGGCTCCAAAGGAGTATTCTTTAATATTTTCCTAGGAGACTAATATGTTGAGTATATTAGTGTTCAATGACAGATTGTTTAAAGGCTACAGGTTTCTCTGTGGGTTGTAAAAGCATTGACAAAAACAAACAAACAAACAAACAAAAAACAAATAAAAAACAAAAAACCCCAGTTCTTATCCATATGTATGCCCTACATCATAACCGTATCCCGAGGTGACCCAGGTTTCCTGAGTATAGTGTGTCTACATATCAAAGATTCTTTTACTTTCTCTCCAGAGCCCATGGTAGCAACTAGACAATGACCATACCTGGGAGAGTATTGGGGTGGGGACTGAAAGGGTTCAATATTTCCAAGTTAAAAATGGAGCTTTAACCTAGTCTTACCCTCAAATAATAGGGAGCTATTCTGTTAAGTTAATAGAGATCATCTTAGGAACCAGGACCCTGTTGAGTGGGTATCCTGCAATAATCTTCTTAAGCTGTGGAAGGAATGAGGATTTCCTGCTTGGGAAAAATGTACCACTGTCCAGAGACTGTGAGGTTTGCCAAGGACATTTGGACAATGAAATGTTACATGTGCCATGTGTGCCGAAGTCATGTTTTGGGTGAAGAGTGACCTTAAAAAATAAATCAGAACTGCTTGAGATGGCGAACCAGGCTGTGCTAGCTGGGAAAGGAAAAGTAAGATTGAGGCAAGACTTGGTTGATCGGTAAAGAACACCCTTTCTCTTCTTACTTCTGTGCAGTAAGATTGCTGGCAGCCTTCTATCTCAGGTGAAGGGGCGAATAGGCGTTTTATCTGAGGCCAGATTTTCAGAAGCCAATGCTGATGCCTTTAGTGTGTCCACTCACATGGTTTCTGTGTTTCCACTGAGGGGCCATCTCTAAAGTTTGCTTTTATTTTATAAGGCTCCATCAGCTCCTTTTATTTACCTTACTTTTTTTCCCCCTAGCTATTTTCTCAGATCCTGAAGAAGACAAAACTGGTTTAACTAAATCCCTAAATCCAGCATGGATTTAGTTAAGATGGACCAAAGCCACTCTTTCCAAAGGGACCCTCATCTGCACCAACATGCACATCCTCTGAAAACAAAAGCCTCCCCTAGTTATGGTGATGTCTCTTCCTATTGGAGTTGTTTTCCCTATGTAATCTGAGTAGTTTTCATTCATTCCCTGAGTTCTCATTTTGCCTGGCAGTGCCCAAATGCTGAAGTAGTATGGGAGAGATGCATATGGGAGAGTTGGGCTGTGGGAGAAGCAAAGGCTTAGAGGGAAGCAGTTAGTCAAAAAGCTTCAGAAATTTGTTCTGAGGACTCAGCAGGATAATAAAAGAGAAGCTACAAGCCTTAGCCCAGAAGCCAGCTCTGCCCCTTTCCCCAAAGGAGACAACTTTTGCTGCTTTGTTATATGAATGAAAGAGACCACCCAGGGAGGATGGATGAGAACCAAGCATCCTTGTGTAACCTTGGCAAGTTTGAGGTAAGCTAAGTATTATCCCTGTCTCCTCTAGGGCTTCTTGGGTATTACTCTTTTTATGAATATTTCAGAGTGGACAGTTGGATGTAAATTGAGGTGAAAAATGATCTCCCCTCTTCCTCTTCAGAGGGACAGAAATGCAACCAAAGAAAGAGTTAGATCCAGTAGGAGTTTGATGATTATCAAGCAATGGATAGAAAAGCATGTATCCTGGGGAAGTGCTTTCCCGGCTTGCTTCCAGAAATCCTAGAGGGAAGAAAAAGAAAAGGCCATGCCTCCTGGGGTGTTTTCAAATGTCCTGGGCTTCAAAAAGCCAAGACTTTCACAAATCCCATTTTTCTTTCTCCAGAGAAAAGGACCAAGGGGAACTCATCAAACCTTTCTCAGTGGATGCCTTGAAAAAGCTCATTGAAAAGATTCTGTAATGACCTCTTGTCCCATAATCTACAGCTGTCCTGATACTCAATTTTTAAAGGTAAAGATGTGTTTAGGACAGTTTATATAGGCATCGAGCTCACTGGCAAGGCCACCTTGGTCCTTTAAATTTGCCTTTGAAATGAGAGTTTTCTATCTAGGAGGAGCTGATTGGCTCCCCAGTGGAAGGCAACAGGGATATTAGGGGCGAATCTCTCCTCTTTAGAGATAGGATGTTGGTAGCTGGGAGAAGGGGACATTTAAATATCTATGGGAGCTTGCTCTGAATTTCTCTGCTGTCCTTTTGCTGTTCTTTTACAAATCAGTCTCCTATATAAATGGGTTCTGGGTCCTGGTTTGGTGTGAGGTTACCAGAACCGCAAGAACTATGCTGCTTCCTGCCCTACATCTCATAAGTGATTCAGTGGGCGTCTGTGTTACCAGAACCACCAGAACTATGCTGCTTCCTGCCCTACATCTCATAAGTGATTCACTGGGCATCTGGAGGCTGCGAGCATCACTTTGGCCCTCTTACCAAGTCCCCCTTTACCCATTAATTTGAGTCTGAAGGCCAACACTTTCTACAGGGTTGTCATCCCTAACAAAGAGTCTTCACAATTAATGTCTTCACCTTCCAGAAGTAGCCCTGGGGAAATGAGAATTCAGTATAGAAACAGTCTTTCTATGATGGGGTGTGCAAAGAAGAAGAGTGGCCTGGCTCTTGATTCTAGGCAGTGAATTCATGGCAGTCTCTGGTGACTGGTCGTTACTGTTATTGTTGTTGTTTGGGTTTTTGTGTAAGTGTACATTCTAACATGTCTGCAGTTACACCATTTTTTTGATAGGGTCCCCTTCCAGTCATTTTGAGTCCCTTATGGGAATCTTTGGGTGATTAGAATGAATGAAAAGTAGTGCTGCCTGCTCCCCAGGGACAAAATCAGGTGTCAGAACAAGCAGATTAAAAAAATGAAATTACTTAAGAAGCCCAGTGAAGAAGTCAAGCCAATCAAGTTTGGAAGCTTTGAGTTAAACTCCCTGGATCCTGAGAAGACAGTTTCTTCAAAACATGGAGTTTGGGGGCACACACTCTACTTAACAAAAGGGATCTGTAAACCCCTTTGCAGAAGGTTGGATGAGCTGATCTTTGAAGTCTCTTCCTTACTTTAAAATTCCTTTAAATGAATCTAGGTGATGCAGCTGATGCTATTTATAAAAATGTTCCACAGGATAAAATAGTTTCGATGAAAAGCAGGTTTGGATTTCCACTGATGTTTTTTTGATTTTTCCTGGAAGTGATGACAGAAAATCTTGTTCCATTTCAGCTCCCTTGATGAGGTGGGCTGTTCAGGCACACCCAGGTCCTTGGTCCTGCCTTCATTAGACATAATGGCTTTAGCTTCTTTTTGCATTGTTTAGTGTGTGTGTGTGTGTGTGTGTGGTGTGGCGTGTGTGGTGTGTCTGTGTGTCTGTGTGTCTGTGTCTATGAGAAACAGAGAGTTTTGAGTCAGTCTCTTTCCTCCCTTCTTTCTTTCCCTCCCTTTCCCCATCTCCTTTGCAAGGATTCTGGCTCTTCCTTAACTGTGATGGCTCACCAAGGCCAACTTTGATTATGCTTTCCTATCACAGATTAACATTATTGACTATTAAACCTAAAGGAACATTAGAAATCCTTTTGGTCTAAACTCTGATTTGATGGGGTGAGAGAACCAAGGCCCAGAGATTTGAACAAACCCATCAAGGGCTCATAGCTGGCGTTGTGGCCCTTTATCACACTCCTCAAGTCCCTCTTTGAGCTCACTTACCTCCAGTTCTGCATGGTTGGCCCACAGCTAATTAAATCTCATATAACCTATATATAGGCTTCCCTCTCTTCTTTCTCTTAGCTGCTTAAAGTCCATGATGGATTAAGAAGTGAAAACTTCACCTGCGTTTTTGGCCTTGAGTAGGTCACTGATTCTCCATCACAGAGATGGGAGAGGCTACAGAAAATGGCAAGCAAACTCCAATGTCTCGATGCTAAGCATGTGACCATCAGCCCAGGAGGACTGTTGCTTCTGGTTTAAAGCTTGGTTAGATGGTGGCTGTTTTTTTATTTCAAGATACCAGCTTATTCAGTAACTGGTTGGCACAGGTCCAAGATGCCACAGATGGTAGCCATAGGCCCTATAGCACACACACTGGGTCCTCAGAGATGGGAGAGGACAGGGAGGCAGTGAGAAGGCAACTGAGAAACTTGGCACAGTTTGGGCAGGTGCTGCAGGGAAGACTGGCTTCTTTTTTATTTGAGGAGAAGCTGAAAGGTCATGGCTTCTATAGCCTCCAGTTCTCCAGGGCTTAAAAATCAAATCATGTGGGGGTGGGGAGATCACTCCTCTCACCTTTGGAGTTCTAAATGCAATTTCCTCTGGCACTTTTCATTTTTCTTCTCAAAGCAGGATAAGGGAAGGAGATGGAAAATGTTTCTCATGATCTCACCTCATTGAGGGGGTCAGTTCTGTTTACTACAGGATCAAAACAAACAAAAGACCAGGACAAACATTCTATCTCCTCCCAGGGCAATCAGTCAGGGGAATGGCTCATACAACTTTCCTCCCTGATTCTTATGAAGCCATTTGCACTGAGGATAGCCTGGTTGGGCACAGAACTAGAGACCTTCAGCTATGAATAAAGGGAAGGAATCCATTAAGCAAGGTCAGTTTCCAATGAGACCTACAGACTCTCTGGTAGGTACCCTCATTTCCACTCCTGTCCTTTGTCCATGTCTAATGCACACATGCTAGAAACAATATCCTTCCCCAAGTTTTACCACCAAAGATAGTTATTCCACGACAATGGCTTATGACACACAGGGCACAGCTTTTGTATGACCCAGGGCCAGGATCAGACAGCTTTGGTAACTGGAGTTCTAAACAATGGTTGGGTTGGTGGGTCTACAGGATCTAGGGGATAGAAGTAGGGAGAGAGTTGGAGAGAGGCCACTCCTCCTAAAAGTTAAGTGTCAGAATGTGAGAATCTTTAGCCCATTGCAGTAAACTTGGGCTGTTGTGCCAGAGTGTGGTAAGTATCTTCCCTCTTAAAAGAAGATTGGCCAAGCTTTCTTGTGGAAGATTCTCTGGGATGGTGTGGTTACCTGGCCATGGTCAGCGGTGAGCAGATTACTATGACTTAGAAGTTGGAAGGTATCTCTGAAGAGGGGTAGAGAGAGTTGTGTGTGTGCCCATCACTGTAACAATCTGTACTTCATGGCCTGTTTCTTTTTTTTTTTTAACTCTCCATTTTCTTTCTCTGTGAGAAAAGAGGGGGGTGATCAGGCAGGACTGGTTAGCAGGGAGCATGTAGCCTGAGAGTCAGGCTCCCAGGCAGCCAAAACTAGGAGCAGATGGTACCTAACTGATCCCTGCTTCCTTCAGATAGTCTGAATATGTTGTGAAGCACATTACTGTTGCCCCTCCCCCCTTGTCTCATATTATAAAATACAAACAAATGACAGAAAAGATCATTTGGCTGGTGGCTGGCTGCCCAGTGCTCAGAATTTCAAGGCTCGCCGTTTCCTCCCGGCTGTGAGACGATGAATGTAGGGCCTCATCTTCATTTCTACAAAGGGGATGGAGAATTCATGGCCTTTCCAATGGTACCAGTTGATCCCCTGAGTGTGAGAAAGATGAACATGTCAGATCACCTTCCCCCTCAGCAGAGCACCCAGCTTGAAGAGAATGACTGGATTGAGAGATTCACATGAGTTTAGCTGTTCTCGGTTAACAAGAGGCTCTTGACAGAGTTCCCAGTATGATGGAGAGAGGTGAGCCTCCTTCCAGAATCCCCTTTACAAAGGCCTGTGTCTTTATAAAAGGAAAGTTGTGGGTCATTTCTTATTGCCAGTTTCATGATTTGCCTTCAGGAGTCACTGGTGGTAGGGAACTGTGGTGAATGTCAAAATCCCAACTAGGTGGAAGTATTTTGTATAGTGGACGTGTGGGCAGCTCATTCATGACATGGAGACTCCGGTAGTTTCCACCTGGAGTCAGCAACCCCTGGGGGTTTGCCTGAGTGTGTTTCAGCGGCTTCCCAGTCACTGAGCCCAGACTATGGGCTTGCAGTCCCTTGGGGAAATACTAAGCTTTCTGATCTCTTCCCTTCTGAGCCCATTGTTAGAGTGCCATTAAGCCTATGATGAATTGACGCTCGTCCCACAGCTCCTTGAATGGTCCTTTCTCAGATCCAGGGTACTTCATTTAAAATAGGAAAAATTGCTGAAACATAGAACTAAAGGCCTGGGTTCTGTGCTTTCCACCACTCTGCCCAGAATGAGAATGTGGCCTACCTGACTGTGCCTGGACTCTCCATACTTCCCATTGAGGTTGGTCCGGTGGCAGTTCTTATACCACCAAGCACCCTTGTATGACATGGCACAGTTGGTGACTGCAACATCATTGTCTCTGTCCTCAGTGGAGAAAGGACGTCCCTGGTGATAGCTGAGGGAGTCTCCTGCAAAAAAAAAAAAAAAAAAAAAAAAAAAAAAAAATCATTCTAGAAGCTGTTCCATTTGATGTGGACATCTGGTTTTTGTCCTGGAGCCTGCAGCATGGCTCTGCTGACTTTAGCCTCCATATTACCTCATGGGGTAGGGGTAGGGGTAGGGGTAGAGAGGGACTGCTTTTATGTTTCCCCTTCTAATCACCATTGAACATTTGCCAAGAACTTTACCAGACAGCTCCATCTTAGCGCCTGTCTATTTCCTTTTGGCCGTTCTGGGACACAGAACACTCAGGTTCCCACTGTGTCTATTGGAGACAGTGAGGAGCCACGGTGCCTCAGATCCTTATGGGTCTCACATGTAAGTTCATCCTGGCTTTCCCCTGTGCTTGCTGTCCCTGATCAGCCTGCACCCAATATCCCACACTGAGAACTTGGTTCTGCCCATAAAGAGGAACAACAGCAGCCAGAGTACCAATCTACAAGAAACAGGGTGACAGGAACATTACAACCATGGCAAATGAGGCACGGGTAGCAAATCAGGCTGTGTCTTAGGGAGAAGCAGGCTTAGCTAAGGAGAAAGCTTCCATGGTCACTATTGCCAACCAAGCGAGGAGCTACTGAAAAAGAAGAACACATAACTAAACCTTGTGGGAAAGTGTGAGGATGAATACAGAGAGACTGTAAAGAGAAAAATTTTAGCTAAATAGGAAAAGAGAAAAAGCCTAATACTACCAGCTAGGCGGCCTAGCCCCGTGGTGAGATTTTCTTTCTCAAAGAGAAGTGGGGACTGGGTGTTCTCTTGTCAGGAATGTTATGCAGTGGCTCAGGTAAACTCAGGGTTTATGGTAAGAGATATGACCATCATGCACTTACAGTGATTCAGGTGAAGCATTTGGCAGGATTTGTGGTTAAAAATGCTGGGAACTCATGTTATTTATTGAATGAAAGTAATATTCACTATGGCTAAGGTTGCTGTCCTCTAAGAGGGACACTATTCTGATTCTGTGGCTTCCAAGTTATGCCCCTGGTGTCCACTCAGCACCTCTTCTTCTACATCCACTGAACTCTGGGCTAGTCTTACAGGGAAGCCTTCACCACTGAAGAGAGTCCTGAGGCAATGAATGCTTCAGACCATTCTCATCTCCTTATAATCTTGAAGGATTCTGATGTTGTGTTCATCCCGAGCCAATCCCACCAACTGAAACATGTTTTCCTATCTATTCCTGCTTGAAAATGATAGAAAAGATGCCTTACTTTCCGCCTCTAAAATATCATTTTCATCTCCTTTATCTCAAGTCATACTCATACCCATTACCTTCAAATTTTTGGATCAATTTTACTCTCCAGCAACCCATGCTTTAATCATTATTCATTGACTGTGTTGTGTCTACCTGTTATCATCGCATCTTTGCAAACTAGAATGTGCACTCATTATTCTCCAAACAATTATTTCTAGCTTTTGCTTTAATGTTGCCAACTGATTGTCTCAGACATGATCCCCTTGGTGTTTGCATCCCATCTTTTCTGCCTTGTATACATCTACCTCATATATTCCAGACATGAACTAAGTCCGGGTTTTCTCTCTTGAGCCACCTGTTCAGATTCATACCATTATCATAGCTCTGACATTAGCAAGGACTCTTGTTATCTCCTATCAGGATTAATAACACAGCCACCAGTTGGTCTCTCTGTTCTTCACTCAGATTTACTTTATCTTGCTTAGGGCTATCCTAGTGATCTTTCTAAAACCCAAATCCCATTATGCCATTCAGGACTTTACAAGGCCTTCGGCCATGTAAAGACTACATTTTTCTTTCGGTGTCAAGACTTTCCAGAATTAATCTTCACTTTCTTTTCTCTTTTTCCCCATTTCTGCTCTTCTCTCCTTCCCTTCTTCCCTCTTCCCCTTCTCCCCTCCACCCTTTACATCTTCTTCCTGCTTTCCTACCTCTATTGTCCCTCTCTCTTCATTTCAACTTCATCTTGCTATGTAGCCCAGGCTAGCATTAATGCTCAAGCCTTCCATCTCAGGCTTTCCCATGTTGTAATTATAGGTGTGTGCCACTGCCCTCAGCTGCCGATCTTTCCAACAACACAGTTGGTCCAAGACAGTAATGCATCAAGCCTTTTCTTTTCACTGAATCTTGTTCTTCTGGGACTTCTCATCCAGAAGATGTTTTCTGCTAGTGGTTTCAGTCAGATAGGTTGATGTCAAGGATCCTTTCTACACACCTCAGATACCCTATGTATATCCTTAATCGAAGAGTGTCATTTATTATGCAGAGAACAGCCATTTTCTGGTGTTTTCTTCACTATGTAGTTACTCTTACAGAGTTCATGTCTTATGTTCTTGTTAGATGCTCTAAAACCAGAACAGTGAGAGTTGCTCTACCCTCATTGAGGACACAGTTTAGAAGTCTCAGATTGAATCCTACTAGAGTTCTACTTAGAGTCTTGGAGGTTTGGGGCCTTCAGAAATGGGGAGTAAAGGGCTATTGTTGGACTGGAGGCCCTGAGGTGGCTGGTTGCCAGTGAGTCCTGGAGAAGTGGTAACAGCCAGAAGAGCTAGAATCTGTTACAAATGCCAGTAAGAAGGGGGGGGGCATGGTTTTCTATCCAATATGATGTATAGTTGCCTAGAGATGGGGTAACCTAGATAAACCCAGAATTTTACTTACTGAAGAAGATGAACTGAATATATAAGGTGATGGATGAATCATTGCTAATGTCCATGACTGGCTAGCCAAGCTCTGGGAACACTGGCCACTGACACAGGAAGAGGAATGCAGTCTAACAGTTCTGCCCTCTGGCGGGCGGGGGTGGGGTGGGGGTGGGGGTGGGTGGGGGGGTGCAGCACAGAGACTGGGCTGGGGAAGAGCTTTCGAGGTCTGGCCCTAAGGTAGATAGACAACATGTGGGATTGAACAAAGAAAGATGAAGAGGGGGAAATGAGGGGGGACAGAAATTGGTGGGTGAGCTTGTTTCTCTTCCCATAGGAGAAACATGAAAGCCTTTTTTGTAGATATAATTCTAATTCTAGGGAGTGAATAGTATCCATTTAGTTTTGAAATGATTTAGTCTGACATCTTGTTTAAATGTCCATTTCAATGGCTGTTTTATGATCCAAGTGTGGCAAATTGGACCTTTTTGTTGGGGCTCTTCAGGCTTCTCTGATTGTCACTGTGAGTGACTCAGCTGTGAACAATAACAAAGATAAGTGTGTCTTCTCTTTAGAATAACAATACCTGGCTGAAAAAGGAAATAATGGAGCAGATGCAGTAATTGGAAGGGTAATACCTTGATGTTCATTTTAATTCCAAGAGTCATAGGAAATGCTGCTAAAATTAAACACCAGCCTTTAGCTGTAAAATTGGAGAAATGAAATGTCCGGTAACTCCATGTACCAAACAGTAGCAAGCCCGGCACAACAGGCTTCATAAAAGGTACTGTAATAGAGCATGTTAGCCAAAGGCTAGGGAGTAGCTCCGGTGGTATGTTCTCACAAAACTGGGAGTACACAGAACTGAAACAGATGGTTGTTCTGCTTGGTTAAACTGCCATAAAACCCACCACTGAGAGCCTAACCAGGTATATGGTTCACTTGGTAGAACAAAAGGCAACATGGCCAGTGAGCAAGATTTAAGCAATGTCCTCTGCTCCTTCATGGGGTGCTATGATTGACTGCTAATGGTTGGATGGGGGAAGGATAGCTAAAAGAATGGGGAATCTGAACTGTTTCATTAGTTCAAAGGTCATTTTCCCAGCTGCCATTGCAAGGAGATGTCTACTGAGATGATAAACAGCTCTGCCCTCGCTAAATGGGAGTCCATTCTGATTAATCTAGGTAAAATAAGCAACCCTTTGCTCTTACCCTGCATTTTTTTTTTTGAGCAAACTTTTCAGATATACTCACTCATTGTGCTTACAGCAACTTTTCTGACTTCTCTGTAAAGTGGAACAGACATCACTATTATAATGTAGCAGATGGCGTCACTATTATAATTTTTCAGATGACATCACTACTATAACTATCCAGATGATAAAAGTAAAGTCCCAAGAAATTGATTCCAGGTCTCCTGAATGGATAGGCAGGATCAGAGCCGGTGGCCCAGGTGGCCAAGCCTCCTTCCTGGCTAGTAGCCACTCACAAACTCTACAAATTCTTCTGGTTCTATTGCAGCTTAGGACTGGAATACACACCCAATGTTCCTTGGGTCAGCACAGGGCCCACAAGTACCTGCAGTGCCATTGTAGCCTCCAATGCGGAGTTTGTACAGGCTTCTGCTGTCCTCCACAGCGAACTTGTCATAGTAGGCAAAGACTGCCTCCTGTCCATCCCGCATATCCACACGTAGCTCATAGCGGCCCTGAGCTGTTATCCTGTGGATGTTGTCTAGCCCTGTGGAGAAGTACAGACTGTGAACTGAGTCGTGCCCCAGTAGCTTTGGCAATGGGATAGAAATACATGCTATGGAGAAAGAGCGGCCATCCACACTGTTCTGTCCTCCCCCCTTCTCAGGCTGGTGTCAAGTAGATCCTGCCAGACTCTGAATCTCCTCCTGTGAGTAGGTTACCCCAGGTCTACTGAGGAATGCTACCTCAGACAACATTGGAGCTTGACATCTAATCTTGACCTAGTAACTGACAAGCCCTCAAGCTCAAATTTTTTGATCCTGTTCCCCAAATCTTCTTCTACTAGTTATGGTAGCAAAAGCTCAAGGATCCTTGAAAAAGGTGTGATTCTTTTGGTTTAAGTTGTAGAGAGCAACAGGTAGAAACATGGGGTCAGAGCATCCAAGATACCCAGACACAGTAGAGTTTCCTATTAACCTGCAGAGGGGGCTCAGTCCACTTGAATTGTGTACCCCTTCCTTTCTGTCCAGGGTTCCTGGGCCCCTCGAAGATGGATCAGAGAAATAAATGCATGGGTTTATGTCTTGAATTTATGATAATTGAACTTATGAATTTGCAATCTTTTAATGCGAACAGCCACACTATGCACCGTACTGTATAGCTAACCTACACAGTTTGGTAGGTTAGTGTATTAAACACCCTTTTAGCTTAGTGATAGTTTTCGCTGAAGATGAGATACCTCCCTCCCCCACCCCTATCTCCATTCCTTCTTCTTTCCCTTCTCTTGATCTTTCAATGTCTTAGCTCTCTTCCTTCTCTATCAGCAGCTCATCAGTTAGTCTGGGCTATTTACCAGTGCAAAGGGTATGGGACGCATAGGGACAAGGCACTAAAAAACCTGGAACAAATAGGGGTGTCCCCACTCTAGTTCAGTTTTTCTTAAAAGATGAAAGTGAATCCATAACCCTGACCCTAATCTTAACTCCCATCTCGGTTTTATTCTAGCATTTCATGGCTGGTTGAACACAGAGCACGCTCTGATCATCACTCTTAAGAATAGCAGCAGCAGTCTTGCTGTTCCTGAATGTAACTGTCACTTAATTGTATTAATATTACTTTATTTTTCAGTTTTCATTTTAAATGATACTTTTTTGGGGCATCTTTTTATTTATGGCACACAGCAACTAGTTTTCCATTTTGACCATGAATAAAGATTCTTGAAAACATATATTTAATTAAATAGAAAGTTATATATAGAACATCTAAGTGCTGAATGGTTCACGTTTTACACACACACACACACACACACACACACACACACACACACACTCACACACCAGAAAGTGTGAATTTGGTACACAGGAACTTAGGTTTTTATAGACATTAGTCTTGACTAATGATTATATTGATTCATAGGGATTATGGACTCTCAAGATGTTTTAAACTGAAGCACATTTGGCTGCTTGTTTGAATTTCCTCCCAATGTGTTTATATGGCTCTTAACATACATTTTTATTTCCTATATTGTTGGCAAACATAGGTTTGGCTAGCTAACATGTATTCAGTACATTCTTATCATCCATTGATGTCTACACTTGAGGTACATATATCTCAGGATGTCTTAGGTAGTGGTGTTTAAAGATGAATGATGAGATTGTAGCCCCCAAGAAGCATATAATAGAGACTAGACAAAGTAAAATAGATGCCACAATTCAGGACCTATCAGAGAACATGGCCAATTATCCCACAGGCGATGGATGAAAAATAGAGGCTGTATGGCTTCTTCTTAACTAGGCCCTTGGATATAAGGTAAACACCAACATGTAGGGAAGAGGGAACGATTGGCTAAAGAAGTATTTATTGCAGAGGAAATGTCAGGGCTTGTGCAGGTTTGAAGGTAGGTGCTCAGGAAGTGGGATGTAGAACAGTGAGGTGCTTGGTAGTAGAGAGAAGGATGCAGAAGGAGAGAAGGAAGCCTCGTAAGGAGCTTGGCCTTTACCGGGCAGTGATGGAGTCATTGCAAGGCTTTACCAAGTTGTGTCACCCTTCACTCAGATTTGGGGTGTGAGGGAGATCCTTCTAGTGGCCATGTAGACAATGAGGTGGTCTTGGGGGCAGGGATCCCAGGTGGAAGGCTGTTACTTTGCCACCCAAGGGAAAGCTGCAAAGCTTGAACATGAACGTGGCAGGGGTGGGCCAGGGACGAGTGCAAGCATCTCACCCTATCATGTATTTGTTTTCCCCTCTGCCTCCCTTTAACAACCATTAGGAAAATCTTACAGAGA
This sequence comes from Arvicanthis niloticus, assembly GCF_011762505.2. Lineage (NCBI taxonomy): Eukaryota > Metazoa > Chordata > Mammalia > Rodentia > Muridae > Arvicanthis > Arvicanthis niloticus. Next base: position 46,772,010 of record NC_047667.1, on the reverse strand, counting down.
AATGTAGCCATTCGTACACTGACTGCTTTATGATCTAGCATCAGCACCGCCAGTCAGACTTTGGTGTGTTTATCTTCCTATACCCACAAAAACCTCCATCTAAACTCCCCGCTGTGTCAGACCTCTAGGAAATCACCTCTAATGCCACTCTCATTCCTCCCCTTTCTCTCCCAAGTCAGATAATAACACTCTCCTGGGAGCCCAGCAGTGTCTCATTTCTCTTGTGACCTGCAGGCTGGCTAGCTGGTTGCTTAGCTTCCTAGAGGGGGCCAGCCTGCTCAGTGCTTCTTGTGCCCTGTTCCCTACCAGGCAGATCTCTGCCTTTGTACTTGCCTCATGTCAAGATCCATCAGCATAAAAGACTATTAATGAGGATGGGAAGAGACAGAGCAAAGAGGAAAATACCACAGTCAGATAAAAACAGATCAATAGCGGAGCCAAACAGAGCAAGAGGCACAAAAGCAATTCGCAAGCTGTCAACTTCTCAATGGACACAGACTTCTGACAATCCCAGATGGACACAGAAAGGAGAGAGATGGACAGAAACCCAAGGCAACCTGTCCAGGGAAAACACGAAGTGGATGTTACCTAGCCAAAACTCATCCTCCAGATTCCCAAAGCCAACACGATAATCTGCCCATTTCCGGAAAAAATCAGTTTGGCCATTTTGCCGCCTCTGGAATACCTGTGAAGAGAAAGAGAAAAAGAGAGAGGAAATGATCCAAAAAAAAGCAAAAATTAATAATAAATAAATGAAGAATAAATAAATAAATAAATAAATAAATAAATAAATAAAGCTGGATTCTGCATCAGCTAGGATCAGAACCATTTCAGAGTGAGTTTCAGGCTTCCATGGTGGATTTTGCAGGGCATGCTCAGAACCCTTTTTCTTGAAGTGCTGATGCATCTGACAAATAGACTAGGGGTGTGATATCGACACTAATTTGCACTCCTGCAATATAGAAAAGATTCAGGATACATATCAAGCTCCGAATAGTCAGGGGAAATGGGCCTGATTCTCAAATTAATCTTTTTGCACCGCAGAGAGTAGTAGGAAGCATTTCTCACCAAAGGACTGGGACCAACTTCAAATCATCTACTCACTGTCATCATCTTATTGCAGGCAAAGCAATTGCATATCATTCACTTTCCAAGCTGTTTAAGTGCTAATTTCATTTAACCTCCAATACATCAGCCTTGGCTTCAATTTCCAATTATGCTTTAAGAAGGAGGCACAAATATGTCAGAAACATAAAAGAAAATGTTTCCCGAGAGGATTATGAGTGCCGTCACCATTTAACTCTTCAAAACCTTCCCATTTTGGATCATGAAAGCTCTGGTGCTGTACCTGAGCAGTGCTAGGAAGGAGTGTGCCCGGGAGGGTGGGTGGGGCTGAGTTTCCATTCAAGCTGATTCAACCCCTGTTGCTTGGTTTAGAGCCAGCTTCAGGAACTTGTTCATATGCTTAGTGGTTAGCACCTCCTGGCTGCCCTATTGCTTCTGCTCTGTGTAAGCTCGCCTATCATGTATGAGAGGAGGTGATATCAGCAAGTAGTGTCTCTCTCCCGACCACTGTTACTTCCTGAAGGCTATGACAGCTCTAGGGAAGAACTAGGGGGTCTAGAACAGGATGAAGACAGAAGTAGCTCTTGTAATTAGAGGGCCCCTAACACTCTGCTCCATATCTAATCTACTATATGTTACTCTTCAAGATAAGGCAATTGACTGCTTTACTGTGGTAAGCTAAAGTACTTCTGTAGAGTAGCCGCCTCATCTGCACATCATTTTAGCTACAGCTCCTAGTAAGCAGGATACATGTGTCTCACTCCTTCCTTTCTGCAGCACACCTGGCATACATTCTGTTTGCAGAAGGAACTCAAGGCAAGGCAGTCTCATCTTACAGCCCTTCTTTACGCTAGGCTGTTACATCTTTCAGATGAGTCCTGGTTAGTTTTTATTGTTACTTTGACCCAACACTGAGTCACCTTGGAAAAGGAGACCTCAATTGAAGAATTCCCTCCAATAGACTGGCCTCTGGCCATGTGTATGAAGAATTGTCTTAAGTGAGAAGGCTCAGCTCACTGAGTATAGCACCATCCCAAGGGAGGTGGGCCTGGTCTATATAAGGAAAGTAGCTGAGCAGAAGCCAGTGAGTGAGCCAGTACCATCCTTTCGTGCTTATAGCTTTAGTTTCTGGGTTCTAGCCCTGACATCCCTCGGTGATGTACTATGAAGTATAAGCCAATAAACACATCTCTCTTCTATGTCCCTTTTGGTCACAGTGTTTATCCTAGCAACAGAATGAAATGGTTATTCCTTTCTCTGCTTGTGAGTGGGCTACTGAATGAGAGGGCCTTGAAGGCAGTGAAGAGACCAAGATCAAAATGAAGGGGATAGATTAGAGAGCATCTTGAAGGATGATGGCATTGTAATCCACAGGTGCCCAGCCAGGTAGACTAGAAGACTGAAGACATGTGCCTACAGCATGTACTTACAATCCAGCCGCCCCCATCTGTGGTCATGTCACAGAATACTTGCAACTTGTGGCTTAGCTCCCCATTGAGAAAGATGGTGTAAACTCCACTCAGAGTGTCGCCATTCATCAAATGCTGGGCACAGTCTTGAGGATGAGAGAACACCCGGCCCCCTACAGAAGAGAAGCAATTGAACATTTTATATTTCCTTATTATGCACATGTGTGTATTGCATACCTGCATTCAGACCATAGTGTACTTTTGGAGTCAGAGAACAACTTGAGGGAGCCAGTTGTTTCTTTCCACCATTGGGTTGTGGGGATGGAGGTCAGATTTCTAAGCTTGGGCAGCAAATACCTCATACCTGCTGGCCAACTCATCAGCCCCAAAGCAATTTTTAGAAATGGTTCTTTTTTTGTCCCATTATGCACAAGAACCCTTGCATCAGAGAAGGTTTTAAAGAGTCCTGTGGTTGGTACTTCATCCTGAGTTGTAAGAAGTTCTAAGTGAATTAAGACAGTGCATGGGTGTGAAGTCTGAACTCATGTTGGATTTATGGACTCTGAGGACCAAAGGTCTGCATTCTCTGCCTACCAAGTTTCTTGAGTATAAGCTAAAGGTTTTGAACATCCACATTATCAGCAGTCATATGGGGGTAATAAGCACTTCTCCCTTGTGGCATGAAAACAAGTTATTGCCTTTGGTGATTGTTTAAGAGATGGGCCAGTGAAGCACTGTAGGGACCTTTCAAAGGTAAGAAGGCATCTGAACAAAGCCTTTGTCATCCACATGGCAGCCATGAAGGAATGCCCACACAAGCTTAGCATTACCGCAGCGATGAATGTTTAGTCCCTGTGCAAAGCAAGCTCTTGATTGTACTAGACAATCAAATGGCCATGTTTTACAGTTCAGTTTTAATTCAAGGACAGGGCAGGGGAAGTAAATTGCAGCTCATCTTTCAGAAGGAACAGACCAATCTGTAAAACAATACCTAATTAGCTGTAAGAGAAGCTTAAATCTTGAAGCGCTTTGCTCTGAGATAAGTTTTGTGCTTATCAGGCAGACTGAGAGCAGTCTACTGCAGGGACTTTGCTGAGAGGGGAAATTAAAGGCACAGGCTGCCATGTGAGGTATGGTGGCTGTAGTGCTCTGTAAATGTGGGTTTCTGGGTCAATGAAGAATATGGTCAGATGATACAGTATGATACAGTACTGTGTTTCGGTGTGAAACTGAGGTAGGTGTTGGCTACTACAGAATCTACTGGTAGTATTACTCATACACTACAGATGTGATACCCAGACCCTTGGAAAGGCTGGGCAGTGAACCATTTAGACATAGCATGTCACACAAAAAAGATGACACATGAACTTTCCTGTGAGTCCCTATCACAGGTTATCTGTAAAGCATTCTGTTCTAGGAAGAAGCTACTAAAGTTTTGTAGTCTCCATGTAAGCTCCCACTCCTACGTCACATCCCCTACCCTGCCACCTGACTCAGAGATGGACTAACTCTTAATACTACATTCCAGATTGCTGCCACAGGTCTGCCAAAATAGTTTGGGGGAACAATACACTTCCAGCACAGTCACACCAAGGATTGGTACTATGCTTCTATAAAACTCACACTTTACAAGGTGTATTTTTGTTTCTATTTCATTCTTGTGAGAAATGTTAGGGGAAGGCAGGCCAGTATAGATCTGAGACTTATTTGAACAGTCAAGGAAACTACTCAGAAAGATTCCGTGAGTGGCTTATTCAGGTGGCTTGTATTCAAGTTTTTAAAGGCCAGTCAAGTGTACTGTAATTTCTATTAAAATAATAAATACAATCAGGGATGGAGAGATGACTCTATGCTTAAGAGCATTTGCTGCTCTTTCAGAGGACCCAAGGTTGATTTCCAATACCCACATCAGATGACCACCTCTAATTCCAGCTCCAGGGGATCTGACACCCTCTTCTGGTCTTTGTGGGCACCTGCATGCATGTGGTATACACACATAGACATAAACACATACACAAATAAACAATGTGAAATAAATCTTCAAAAAACAATCTTTTAAAAGGAATATAACCTATGATCTAGTTTCTTTTTTTGGGGGGGGGCTTATAAAATGAAGTATTTAATTGGGGACTTGTTTACAGTTTCAGATGGTGAATTTACAGCCATTGGGGCAAGGAGTGTGACAGTAGATGAGCAAGCATAGCACTAGAGAAGTAGCTGAGAGGTTACATCTGATCCACACCCAGGAGGCAGGGAGGGAAAGACTGGGCCTTTGTGGTCTTTAAAACCACAAAGCCCATTGCCAGTGACATACCTCCTAATCCTTTCCAAACCACTCCACCAACTGTGGTTATGATGTAGTTTCTTAAGGGTCTTTATTTATCCAACAAGTGACTGATTTTTGTATTTAACATAAGCATATAATACTCCAAGTTTTAAAGTTAGCCCAGAAAGCACTATGTTCAAATTAAGTGTTTTTCCATCAAAAGTGATTTTTGTAGTAGCTTTATAAAAGCTATTGAATTTTATCTCCAATATATCCTAGACCTCCTGAAAGCTCATATCTCACCTATCCCTGAAGTTTACATTCATTTCAGGAGACAGGCATGAGTGTCTTCTGTCCCCTCTCTGTGTTGCTTTGGAAACACTGGCCTTATTTCTGGTCATCTAGACTATTCTTGATCCTGGTCCCTGGAGCAACCAATGTGCCTGCTTGCCTTTCCCTCTCTCTCACTGTCTGTGGTCTTCCTTTTACATCAGCATATAATGTGCTTGGCCTCCAGGTCACTGCTGCCTTACACACGATTTCTACCAAAGGAAGGGGCCTTCGTAAAACCAGCCCAGTTTCTTGGGGAGATAAACCTCTGCATTTCTCAGTACTCCATGGATCCCCCACATAAAAACTTTCTTCAAAACTCACCTCACTCAAATACACATATAAAACCAAACCCACCTTAAGAATAGAGAAGTAAGCAATTTTACATAAGCTCCTTCTCCTTCATTGATAATAAGTAAAATGTGTGTTATAGATACTTGAAGAGGGTTCAGATCCATTCTTAGTTTTCTAAAGTTAGACCTAATGTGAACGCATGTAATATATTGAGATGACTTGTTCTGGAGAAGAGGAATTTTAAGTATCTAAGATGCTGTCATAAAAGAGACATTCACTCATCTTTAAAGCTGGAAGATAAGAATAAAATCAACTGAAGGGATAAGTGTCTAAGGAGTGTCAAAGACGGATGGGATAAAGGTCTCAGATGATGCTTGGGAGAGGGAGGACCATATGCCCTGCTTTTTGAGCTCCTATAGTTTGCTGGCAAATGGAGGCACTATCCAAGTGTGTGGGAGGTTGATGCATGGTTGCTGGGTGCACTTGCCTTATCATTGACAAATTGCAAGGCCATCTGGTTGTTAATAGATTCAATTTACCATAATTTAGTCTATGGCATTAGTAGAAAGGCAATCAAGAAGCGCTTTACTTTTACAGACTATCAGAAGCAGCAACCTGGGATTTTTCATTCCTTGGGAACTTGGAGAAGATTCGACGTGAAGGTTCTCTCCACCCTGCTCCAGCCTTGAAAGCATCCCAAGTTTGTCTCAGTCTCACTAGTCCTCGATTAACACACTAGTCTCTTTAATCTGATGAGAGAAAGCAAAGGCTTGCTGGGAGTTCTCATGTTGCGGACTTCATTATCGTTCAGATTCCTGTGCTCCATCTCAGTTCTACCACATGACAATGTTGAGACAGCCTCAGGAGTCAGTATCTGCCTAAAAAGCTTCATTCTGGTAAAGCTGTTTGTAGTTTACCTTTTTCTCTTCTCAGAAGCCAAGAGTTGGAAATGGGAAATGAGATGGAGCCTGGAGGCCTCTTGGCCAGCTGGCCCTGCTTAGATCCATATGACTGGGCAGATAACAGAATTAATTTTTCTCCTCTCCTCCTTAAACACACACATACCTTCCTGTCTCCCTGCCTCCTTCCCACCTCTCTCATGTTCCTTCGTCTCTAAGAAGAACGTCCTGAGCACTCCAACCTTCAGTTTGAATGGGATGAAGAGGAGAGGGGATATTTGGCCTTGAGTGTAGGCCTTGTGTTCTGTCTTCGCCATTTCACCCTACTGCTTTGGTGGTATTAGACTTTGGCTCAGCTAACAATCATAAAAACACTCTCATATTCCAATTGATCTGGAATTCATATGTTTTAGAAAACCATCAGGGCTGATCACAGGCATCCTCAGCTCTCTGGATGCCATGCCATTTAATCTAGTCAGGTATCTACCTTTACTCTTGATCATTCTAATAATTTTTTAGACCAAGCATGTACCTAGGAGGTTCTTCTTCCTTCCTTCTGGCACAGTAACTGGAGCCTGGGATAGGGTAGCATTTTTTTTTTTTAAGTACAGGCTATGATTATTACCCAAGTTAGAAGAAAAAGCAAAACCAAGTGATTGGTACAGTGAAGCGTCTCATGGTTAAGTATTTCTGGATGTAATTGTGAAATCTACAGGCCCACGGCATTCACCGGGAGAATTGCTCAGAAATTGGTTTGTATTGGGCATCAAAGGCTGCCTGCTGGGTGGTGAGTAGCTATCTTCAGGAAGACACACAGGGCAATCAGATGGCTCTGTGCCAGTGGGGAGTGGGAGAGGCTTCTCTGTCCCTTCCCAGCCCTCTCTTGTTTTGTGTCCTTGGGTACAGTCTTTAAGGTGATCAGATTTAATAGTTCTAGAGAGCCTCTGCTTGCTGTCCACGCTGATGGACTCATCATAATAGCTAGCTCTAGAGAGCCTCTGCCCGCTGCCCACTCTGATGGACTCAGTATCAGAACTGAAGCTGTGACATCAGCATGCTCCTCAGAGAACAGCCACATCAGGTTTCTCAGTCAATGCAGAATAAAGTATGCTTTTTTTTTTCTTCACAGAATTAATTTTTAACTGTGTTAAAATCAATGACTCATATTTGCAAAGTAACTGATAAGATTTTGGGGTGCAGCGCGAGGCTGTGGACAGAGCCTAGCTGTCAGTCAGCCCATATGAGCTTAATCCATCACTTCAGTTTTCTCAGAGAGTCTTCAGATTTACCAGCTTGTTGTCTTGTTATTCACTTAAAAGACATATAGAAAAAATGTCTTTTAATTTCTAAATACCAGGGTAAGAGATGGGAATACACAGGAGAAAAAACATCTTTCGGTTGGCTCATGGTCTTGTGGGGAAAACAAACAAATGTGACCTCAATTTCTCTGTGCTTTGAGACCAACACGGGAGGTTCAAATTGGGTGTGCAGTGAACCTGAGAGCTGCTGAAGAGAGGCTGAGAGGTGGGGTTTTGGAATGGAGTAGAATTTAACAATTGCTGAAGAGCAAGTTTTCTTACTTCAGGAACAGACAGAGATCAGCCACGTACTGATAGAGGATAGTATTGCAGGCATGTGGAAAAGCACAGATCATTTGGAAAACTGAAGATTTAGCTAACAGATAAAATGAGCACTGTGTTGGATGGATGTAATCCCAGTGACTGAATCATGCTGTGTAAGAAGAGGGACCTTCTTCTGAAGCCAGTAGATGCCCTGCTCTATCTTTGCAGACAGAGCATTACTTGAACAAAATTTCCCTTTGGAGATGAGAGTATGTTTTCCTGATACCTCCATTTCTTGAGTAAAAATTTTATACAGTCTCAACCTCCTCAGTGAGAGATGGCCATTGTTGAACTATCTCGATTATATCATGTAAGCCTGCACAAGAAATCTCTGTTTATTATTAAAAATCATAGGGATAGGCATCTGAATTGTTTCTCAACACTATCCTTAGCATTTAGAACAGTGCCTGACATGAAGCAGGTGCCCCATCAATATTTATTAGATGTTTAGTGTCACATGAATGATAGCATCCATCCCCTATGATAATAACAGAAGGCACAAAATTAGATTCTTTGAATACATGTGCAATGAGACCATTGAAAATGGGCCAAATCAAATTCTGTGACTGGTGACATGTAAGCTTTCTGTAGCTTTTATAAGATCATCTTATAGCAATGTTTCTCAACCTTCCTAATGCTTTTGACCCTTTAATACAGTTCTTCATATTGTGGTGACCCCCTAACCATACAATTTATTTTCGTTGCTACTTCCTCACTGTGATTGGCTACTGTTAGGAATTGTAATGTAAATATCTGATATGTGACCTCAAAGGGGTTACAACCCATAGATTGAGAACCACTGTCTTATAATCTACAGTAAATAGTTGTACTGTTCAAGAAGACTCATTACTTTCCAAAATGGTGGCCATGTATCTCTGTCCTGTTCAGTAGTGCAACTACTCTATATATAAGTTCAGTGACTTAAATGAAGGGGACCATTTCTTGAATACCACCATTTCCTACATGTCTCCCAAACTGAAATAATATATAGAGTATATTAACTATTTTTTCAAAGTTTATTTTGTAATTTAAAAAATCCCACATTAAAAAGATTGTCCAGGATCAGGTGTCTTCACTAGTGAGAACAGATTGAGAATTGGAAAATGAACTCTCAAGAGTTTTATAAAATCTTTCAGAAAACAGAAGAGGTAAAATTAAATAAATTTCTCAATTTGCTCCGTGACACCAGAGTTATTCATATTGAAACAAACAGCTACACAGAACAGTATTAAAAGGGATAGCACAGGATGGATGAGAGTTTTAAAATCCATTCTTCCTTTTCTATGTTGCTACAGAAAACTCATTGACTGGCCCCTTTTGTCTGTATTTCCTGACCACATATACTACCAGAAGAAGGGTCTGGCAACCCTAAGAGAGAATGGGCTTAAAGGATGGAGTATCCGTGCCCCATGGAACAAAGCTACTCTGAAACAAAGAGCATAGTTGATATGTCATTAATTATCTAGTACAGTTTATTAGAATAGCATCTTAATTAGATATGCTAACTTGATTTACAGAGGTAAGAAAAAATATCAACACCATGAGAAAAAATAAGAAACTAAAACCCAGAAGAAATATTAAACCTGAATAATAGGATTTAAAGTAACATTGTAATAGAGAAGATAAATAAAGGTTTTAGACTCAGATAAAATATGAATAATGAATTGGAGTATCTGACTGAGACCATCTTTTAGAAGCTAAGAGGGAAGAGTAAAGAGAGAGAAAACAAAGAGTCTTGAAGAACAATGCACACATCCTACCATCTAGTTAATAGAAGTCCTGAAAGGAAAAATATTACAAATAGGAGAAAACACTTAAGTGAATAATAAAGAAAAATGTATAGGAAGTCCAGATAAAATGCAGCAGATTAAAAAGCATCATTGAATGTCAAACCGAAGAGAAAAAGATAAATGAACTCTAAGAATAAATTGTAAGGCTATCAAAAAGAAATAAAAAGATGGGACTGGGGAAATGGCTCAGTGGGCAACATGCCCACACAAGCAAGAGGACCTAGCAACCATGTTTTCCTATGTCTGTGATCCCTGCACTGCAGAGTCAGAGCCAGGCTGGTCCCCGGAGCTCACTGGCCAGCCTTTCCAGCCAAACTGGAGAGCTCTTCAGTGAGAGACTCTGTCTCAAACAATAAGATGGAAGAGTAAGATATCCCATGTTGACTTCTGGCCTCAACATTCATATATGTGCATATATACCTGCATGCACATAAGCACAGATCCCTGCCCACCTCCCACAAGTTCTAGAAGACTCCAGATAGAAAAATTCAGTTGCCTGCACGACAAACTCTGACATTAGACTTTTTGAAGGCAATAATGCACATAGAAAGACAATAGGAGCCAGATGTGGTAGCACATGCCTTTAGTCCTCGCATTTCGGAAGCAGAGGCAGGTAGATTTCTGTGAGTTTGAGACTCACAGCCAGGACTATATAGTAACTTCTAGGATAGTCAGGCTACATAGTGAGGTCCTATCTTAGAAAAAAATTAAATCAAAAACAGTAGTAAGACTGAAAGCTGGACAATGTATTTATTTTTCGTGAAGTTGATGAAACATGAAGAAATAAAAAAAATGGATGAGCCAATTTTCTTTATGATCATAGATGTAAACTGTGTAAATAGAGTTAACTAAATTTGAATGTATTAAAAACTCATATTTGGGGGAAATTTTAAAGTAATAGTAAAATAGTAAATAGTGACAGTAAGGACATTTTATTTTTAAAAGCTACCAGTATGAGTCATGCCATCAGAAAGCATAAAGTATAAAAACCACGACTTATTAAACTACCATTTGATAAAATTCATTGCAAAACCTCCTAACTTAAAATAGAAGAAAATTCTATAACTTAATGAGTGTTTCGTACCACAGATCTAAGCAAGCACTATTCTTGTTTATATACAGCTCAGCCAATTATGTATTTTTTTTTTTATTTTGGAAAACATTTGCAGTGTTAAAGAGATGCTGCAGATAGGAGTTAGTGAGAATTGTCATTTTAATTGTGTTCTCTTCAAGAGTATGAACAAGTCAAGGTTAGGTAGCCTTGCCATCATCGATAGCTTTGGAGACTCTAGTTAATGTGAAGTACAGAAATAAAATCATTATTCATCAATGATACAAAAGAGAGAAAATACTTGAGTGTGTGTATTCATGCTCATGCTTGGATATGTGGATGCCAGAATTCAGTGTCTCTTGTGACAGGCTCTTTCACTGAACCCAGAACTCCTCTATTCAGCTAGACTGGCTGGCTAGACAAAACCCTGAGATCCTCTTCTCTGTTCCCCTTGTGATGAGATACACCCACCCTACCAATGGGGTGGGTGTTCAGGATTAGAACTTGGGTCCTCATAAGTGCACAGCAAGCAGTACTTTTACTACCTCTACCTTCCCAGCTCCATATTTACCTAAAATATTAATAGAAACAATAAATAATTACAATTAGGAAGAAAGTCAGCAGGATTGCTAGATACCAGATCAATATATAAAATCAATAGTATTTTTCTGCATCAGCAATAATCAACTAGAAAATATATTTTTAATTAGATACAAGTCGCAAAGCAATAAAAGTAATAAAGCTTCCAGAAGCCAACCAAGAGCACAGGAATGCTGTGGGGAAAATTTAACATTGCGAGAAACATAAAGATTATTTAGATAGATGAAGACCCAGTTTATGCATTTTAGAAGGGATAACTTGCTATCATAAGGCTGTCAGTTCCTCTCAAATTAACTTACAAGTACATTGCAATTCTGATGTAAATTTCATTTGGAGGACTTCATACCTAAATGGGATAATTCAGATGTGGAGACACTTATGGAAAATTAAATGCCATCAAATGGCTAAGTGAACCTTGAGGGTGGTAGTCAAGGAAGCTTGTCTTACCATGTGTAAGTGTGTTGAGATTAACCCTAGATACAAACACGAAATTTTTAGGCGTTGATTTAAAAACAAACCAGATGAATAGAGCATGGTATAAAATTGATAATTAAGAGTTCAGAGACAGATTATGTGCATGTGTGAACCTAATATACAGGACAGCATACAAATCAATGAGCAGATGGTTTACTTAGCGGATGGTGCCGGTAAAGCTGGTTCACTATGTAAAGAAAAATGAAACGGTATCCCAGCTGAATGCCACATATGAAATGGACGAAGCATGATAATAAATCACAAAGTGAACCTGAACAGAAGAATATTGAAGAAAATCTTTGGATCTATTGGTAAGAAAAGCCTTCATACTAAGGATGTTCGAGGTTCAAGTAATGCTGGGAAATACTATCAGGAACCCTGATGGGAAAATAAGCAAATGACACCAACAGGCAATTTACAGCAAAAGAAAAATCAAATGTCTGACCAACGGGAAGAGATGTTTAAATTCAAACTTACTGATACTTAACATGAATCATCAAAAGGATCGAGACATCGGTCATCGATTATACTTATCAGACTGCCAAAAATTTCAAGGCTGGACCAGGCTGGACTGTGTCAAGTTGTTAGGAGAGGTTTGGGCTCTCAGAAAACAAGAGCATTCCTGTGTGTCCAGCCTGTAAGTACTTAAACTATACGATCACATACCCTGTACCTAGCAATTCCTCTTTGGGTCTACAACCTTTGCACGCCTCACTGGTCCACAGATTAATACACTGAAGGCACATAATACAGCACTGTATGGGACTGTGAGAGGCTGCAGACAATCCGATGCCTGCCTGTGAGAGAGTGGAGAGGCAAAGGTGACAGATGGCCACACGCCAAGTAATATTTCACAGTAATTAGAAGTGAAAGACAGATGAATGTAAAGGTGCCCAAACAGAAAAAAATGCATAATGAGTCATATAATACAAAACACGTTAGACACATTTAGATCATGGGTAATCAAAACAGTTCTATAAGAATATGTTTTTCAAAGGCAGGAACAAGAGGCTTCCAGTTTGACACGTTGGAGAAGTTGTATGTCAAAGACAGAAAAAGATCTGGGGCAAAAGAAAATAACTGAGGGAATACGGAGAGGGAGCTTGGAGGCCGATATTGAGAACACACAACAAAGGAGGGCAGTTTGATTTATCCAAATCTTTGATCTGACATTTAGGTGTTTATTTGCTTTGGGTGAGATATTCATATGGTTTGATTAGTGTCCTATCTCCTTCTCCACAGTCAGGCCTCAGAGAAAGGCAAAGGCAGACTTTCCTCTGCGTGTCTGGGACTGTTTGTCTGTCTGTCTGTCTGTCTACCTGTCTCTTGCTTTATGTGTATGTGTGTGTGTGCGCGTGCGTGCATGCATGCACGTATGCTCTCTCCCCTCCCACCTTCGTTGCCAGGCATCTTTTGTTCTTTCATTTCTCAGGGAAATAAAACATCAAACTGTTTGTAAGTGGCAGAGCAGTGGGAAGTCCCCCCCACAGCTGCTGCTTGGATGGAGGTCCAGTGATGCCTCCAGATTACCAGGCTTCCCTTTTCAACAGAAATCATGGTAACCGTGACTTTTTAAAAAGTCCACTACCCACTGCTTTGGAGTCTAGAATTTGCCAATTTTCATTCATTTTTACAACCTAAAGAACCCCTAAGTTTTATGTCAGAGGAGACCCAAAATTTTCTTGGAGAGCTTCGTGGAGCAGCCTGACCTAGAAGGAAGATAGCAGGGGGCAAAGGCAATAAAAAAGAATAAAAATACAAAAACAAATAAACAAAATCACAGCCTCATCTCATTACTCATCTCTAGCTACCTCTTCACTTAACCTCAAGGTCAAGACAACCCTTTTATAGTCTTTACTGCCTCTGAGGATGAGCTTCAGTATGAGTCGCGTTTGCCTTTTATAGTATTAAAAGAGACAATGAAACCTGCCTCTCCGAAGATCATTTCACCAAGTCCCGGTGGCTCTGCAGGGAATATTTGTTTCCTCATTTAAATTCATGTCTCTAAAAGACAAGTAGACCTTGGATGAAATTTCAGGAGACAGCAAATTATAAATAATGTATCTATATTTTTTTCTCTCCCATACCACTTGTATATAATTCCCCCCGGAGTCTTGTGCAAACACCAGAGACAAGAGGACAGGAAGCTATTAACATGATGGAAAGATTGGAATGGGCTCATATCGTGTGGTATGAACATAAGAAAAGGCATCTTGATCAGAGGAGGTTTCCAGCCAGCTAGCTCTTTTCTATAACCATGATGGCAGGGAACTGGGAGGAACAGAAGAAAGGAAAACCATAATCAGGTTATACTGTGTGAGAAAAAAATATCTATTTTCAATAAATAGAAGAAATTATTATCATTAATTATTATTAATTATTGGCATCTCATCTCTTTCCCAGACCATTATATAAGCATCTGCTTGAGTGAGTCCTTTATCTTGGTCATCCCAGGGCAGGAAGAGTGTTTGTCAGTCACAGAGCCCACTTTGAAGCCAATCTTTAAACTCTGTTGTCCATCAGAAAAGGCACCAAAAACTCTCACAGGCTCAGCACATCCTCGGAATAAGATGCCGATAAGTGGAAAAAGCAAATACTGTCAATTAAGTTGGAAAGGATACTAGCAGGCAAAAGGAAATTAGCCTCTAACGCCTTCAGCCTTGGTGTACTGTCATGGAACTTTCAGTGTACCCCAGACTTCCTCAGCAGGATTAACTCATGACCATAGGGTCCAGACAGACAGCCTTTCAATCTTGGATCACGTGAAGAGATGCTGCTTTTCACTTTGGCTGCTTTTCCTTTTCTGTAACACCCCTAACCCCACCATTTGGGAGCAAACACCCTTGTATTCTATTCTTTTGTTAACTTTCCTCTTGGCAGAGGCAGAAATGGTAGAGGGGCCAGACCAGGACTGAGGCAGGAAGTAGACACTGCAGCTCAGTGTGATATACCCAGAACGATTTGTACTGCAGTGGCAGACAGAACCTAAAGGATTTTGCTTTCATATCCTGCAAGATGTGCCTCTTTGTAGCATCCCTGCATAGGGTATTAAGACTCTTCTTTAGTTTTTGTTTTTAGGTTATTTTTTGTTGTTATTGTTTTGTTTTTATATCAAGAGACATCAACTTCTTTACTCTGAAGCTGAGATTTAACTCTCCAGTTCATCTAACATGTCTGTATGTACCTGCCTTTGTACCTGGTACATTGGCATGCATTATTTCTTGCCCAAAGAATTTTCACTCAGCACTCAGCACTCAGCATTTAGTTGTCTCAGTGGGTTCTGCTAAATCTCCAAAACAAAGCCAGCAGGGTTTGAGATGCATCAGTGACTTAAATTTCAGCTTTCCATTAAAACCACAATAGCTCCCAAACATGGATATTCCTTTGCTTTAAATCAGGGGGATAGTGGTGAGTCCATTGCTGGTATCCTAAACACTACACAGAGTGAATAGCTCAGGTAGTGACTATATTCACTGCATAGATGGTGGGCTCTTCACTTCTCCCTCTCCCTCTCCCTCTCCTCCCTCTCCCCTCTCCCTGTCCTCCCTCTCCCTCTCCCTCTCCCCCTCCCCCTCCCCCTCCTCCTCCCTCTCCCCCTCCCCTCCCTCTCCCTGTCCCTCTTCCCCCTCTCCCTCTCCCTCCCCCTCTCCCTCTCCCTCTTCCCCCCTCCCTCCCCCTCCCCCTCCCCCTCCCCTCCCCCTCCCCCTCTCTTTCTCTTTTTATCTCTCTTTGCTTCTTTCCTCCTTTCTTTCTTGTCTGTCTGTCTGTCTGTCTGTCTATCTGTCTAAGTCTTTCTCTCTTTCTCTTTCTTTTTTTCCTGAGTTAACATTGGCTATGTTTAAGGAGCCCAGTGTCAACTGAAGTCATGAAAGTACAGCAAACCAACCCAATTAGACACCAACTGTCACCTGCACTGCCCATCGAACCAAGCCACTAGTCAGTCTCCTCTCCAAATTTCCATTTAAGTCTATAATTATTATGTGATTTAATCCTTCCAAAACCTTGGCTAGATCTGGAGTCCTACATCCAATTGACTGCATCTAAGACACGGCAGTGATGGTTACAGAAACCACTGCACTTCTCTGTCCAGAGAGACCTGGAAAGGGGCTGCAGCTGTAGATACCACAGAAACTACTGTCAGCTGTGACATTAGCAGGGTGGGAATAAAAGCTCATACGACACTGAGCATTTTGGTGACAAAGTGATTCCTTTAACCCAATAAACATGCAAAGCAGGAGCTCTGTGCATCTGCTCTCTATGTTCTTCTATGGTGAAAAAAAAAATTCTTAATTCAGTGGAAAACTTCTCTCAACTAGTCTTTAAGTGGTGGCTTCATAAAGGACTCTTTAATTAGCCTGTGAATATACAGGGCTGGGTTTAAACAAGAGGTGATACCTTAATGTTTAATAAAGTATCTTTGAAATAGTAAAATGAATTTCAGCCTTAGCAGAGACATCATGTGTTCTCTAAGTTCCACGTGGTAAGGATATCTCATAGATTTCTGTCTTGTGCGATCACGGTTTATTTATTTTCCCATTAAAATATTTGTTTTTGACTAATGAACTCATTGAAGACACTTTTTAATGTATTGAAAAGTATAAAGACAAAACAAATAAACAAACAACACACACACAAACAAAAACAAAACAACAACAAACCGGAAAGGGACTTGTTCACTATTTCACTGCCCAACAGTGACTTGGAAGTTTGATCAACTCTTTGCTTTGTCATCTAGAATAAGTATATTGAGAGAAGGGTATGAGGGGTGGGGCTTCCTGTTGCCTCTTTTGGGATGGGAGAAGGCTCTGGCACATGGAAGGGAACAGTCAATGTGGTGCTCCAAGGATGCAGGAAACCTGTGTTTAGGGATGAGGGATATGTTCATATTAGCCCCACTGATGGGCACACCCTCATCTGCACAACGTGAAAGTCATTCTGGGCTGGGTGGGTAATTAATAAATCACACACTATTGAGGGGTCCCATGGAGGTGCAGAAAGGACTATTAACAGTTCAGATTTTAGGGCTGGACTATATCTGGGATCAAATCTCAACTTTCTAACTTAAAGAGTATAGGATCTTGGATGAGTCATCTCTATTGTACCTTACTTTCCTTGCCTGTAAAAAAAAAAAGAAGAAGAAGAAGGTAATAGTCTATAGGACAGAGGCTGTTGTGAGGGTGAAATTAAATACCATTAAATAATGCATATATTCTATTTAGGACAACACTTGCTAAAAAGCCATGTAAGTTTTTGAGTACCCAAAGCCTTCTCATTTTATTCTATGTATGGACCCAGGAATCAAACATGGACCTTGACTATATTAGGAAAGGAATTCCATTAAGCCACATCTCCTGTGTGTGTGTGTGTGTGTGTGTGTGTGTGTGTGTGTGTGTGTGTGTTGCTGAGGATTGAACCTGGGACCTTGTACATACTAAGCAAATGCTCTGCCACGGAGCTATGTGCTAGCTTCTATTCCTGCCCTTTCAAATGGTATTATCAGTAATTTTAAAGATTGAGTGAGATACTGGGTATATAAAAATACTTTTTTGAGGCTTTATGAGGGTTTAGTACTAAAGGTTTCTGTTACATTTACTAGAAGTGTTACTGAGGACAGCATCAGGGGAATGAGAGAGAGAGAGAGAGAGAGAGAGAGAGAGAGAGAGAGAGAGAGAGAGAGAGAGAGAGAGAGAGAGATTTGTTTTTCTAGAAAAACAATTTGGAACAAGAAGCAACCTGACTTGGTGCACTTAGTTGGTCCTCATTGACCACAGATTTAGGTTGGTGTCTCCATGATAACCTTGTTGATGGGGATTTTCTGCCAAGGCCTTGAGAAAGGGGAGGGAAGAAAAAGGAAGTTGAGTGTTTGTGATGGGCTCTTTCCAGGCCAAGGCTCAGCAGAGGTGCCTAGGAGACAGATGTCATGTAGGGAGAAGAAGGCATCAAAGTGACTCCAAGTCCCTCACCTGTGGTAAAGACAGTGGAGGTGAGGCTGCTCCTTGTGGCCTCCTGAGCTGCCTGCAGGAGCACTGTGTAGTCTGTGTTCTCTGACAGGCCCTCCAGTCGGATCCAGTTGTCCTCAGCATCCACAATCAGTTCCTGCCCGAGAGCCAGAATAAAGGAGGCTGGAGGGAGCAGCCAGCTTGCAATACGGGACAGTATGAAAGCTGGGTCAGCAATGCTGTCCTCTCCATCCCACAGTAAGGAGGAAACTGCCAAGAGGCAGGGCGGGCAGCTCCCATGTGAGGTTTAGACCAGCTCCTATCTCACAAATGCACATGGGATAAATTTAGGTACCAGGATTATTGAACCAGTAGCTTCAGACTGCATTGGGATTACTGTAGAGTAGAAGAAGCTGAGGAAGCAGAATCCTAGGCCTCCTTACCGCCATCAGGCAGATGGGCTTTACTTGCCCTCTAGATCTGACTTCATTCCGCATATGGCTTTCACTTTTAAAAAGCATCCTGCAGCAAAGGAAGATATGCTAACTAGGGGCCTGGTAGATTATTTAGACTGATGACATAAAAAACACAATTTATCATGCCTTACTGTAGGCTACATATGTTGCTTTTATAATGCTTATTGAAGCATCAAAGCCTCTGAGGTTTATTATCTGACTCATATTTGCTTGGCCCTGGGAGTGAGGGATCATACAGAGAGCACAGGATTAGGATTCCATCCATCATGCTTTGCACCTGAATGTGGACCACCTGGGGATGCTGCAAGGTAGACTCTCCAGAGAGAATGCTGACACAGAGAAGGTCTATGCTTTACCTCAGTATGGGTAAAGAGCAAATAGTAAAGCCTCAACTTAAGTATTTCCTGGCCCACAAACCTGGGCTTTCTCTTTAATAGCAGGTTGTGTATCTAGGATCTGAAACCTCACTGGTGGCCTGTGAATTGCTTCCTTCTCCATCCCTGTAATTTCCATGGGTTATTCCACTGGTCAGTTTCCGCATGGCCTCACATGGAAGAAATGGTTTTTACCCCTTTCCAGATAATGCTTACCTTGCGGCTCCCGTCGGTGGACTTGTATGTCAAGACATAGTTTTCAATCTCAGCTCTGGGTGGCTGCCAGGAGATCAGTGCGCTTTGCCTGGTGACTTCACTGGCTGTCAGGTTGGCGGGAGGGTCCAGGACTGCGAAGAAGAGAAAATGCTAGGGTGTCCCTGCTTCCCCAGCTCTTTCTCATTTGATTTCAGACATGGTAATCTTACTCACAGCGTTGTTTGTATGCTGACTCTAGTTCTCGCTTGGATGGAAGCATCAAGGTTGCTATTCTTTGAATATCCTTCTTTGAAGCTATCCCCCACCCCATGGGCATGAAGGACTCTAAGCTTGGGCATGGCCTCTTCCTCTACAACTCTTTATGCCTAGGATTCTGAGTCCATTTAACCACATTGTGCTTGAATTTGAAGCAGTTCTGTGTCTTAATTTGTTCTAATGTTCTTCTCCTGGTCATGATTTCACCCAGCAGCTCCCCACTACTGTATCAAGCTTTCTTATATTGGTCAGCATTTCTTGCACCAGATACAGTTTTCATATCAGACTTTCTCGTCTGGCTTTGCTATTATCACATAGATCCTAGGTATAAAAACAGAAGTGCTTGCTAGCAGAGCGATACAGGGACCACATTCAGCCAAAACCTAGTTCATTATGTACTCCATTACGAGGAAGCATCCAGTTTAGATCTCACATTATCCTCCAGGGATACCAGCCATGTGAGAGCATGTACTCACGGGTGGAGAAGTTGGTGGTGATGGTGCCACTCATGAGAGGACCACTGGTGGCATACATGGTGGCAGTGTAGTGGGTACTAGGAAGCAGGTGTACAAGCTGAAATTCTTCGCTGACTCCGTCAACCAGGATGGTCTCTCCAGCAACTGCAATCAGATACACACACATGAGGAAAATCCTACTGCATCTAAAGTACCCCAGAATGCTGAAAAAACTACAGATGATACACCTTATTACTCCATACAAGGATCCTCTTTTATCTTTATTACTGTTATTATTGTTATTGTTATTATTATTCAGAAAAAGTATTCTGTATATGGAGGTCAAAAGCATCTGTACCTTCAACTCAGGCCTCTGCAAGCAAAGAGTTCTTGTTTATCTGGTTGTTTCCTTCTGTCCACCTCCCTCCATCAACTGTTTCTTCTTTTAGCCTGAGAAAATGCAGCCCTTGCCTCTCATTCATTTATAATGACAGTTCTAAAGCTTCCATAGAGTCCTGACTGCCTCTCTCTGGACCAGGAAGTTTATCAAGGTCCTTGCTGAAATACAGAACTTGGAGGAGAACTGAATTAGGGGTTGGTATCACTGATCAATGCTATAAACAGGTTAGTTTGCTTCTGCATCTGTCCTTTGCATCACTCCAGGCTTTAGGACAGCAATAGATCATTGCCACCACATGCAGCATTTATTAACAATCAATGGCTTTATCACCACTCCTCTGGTTGATTACTTTGACCCATGGGCAGAGTTTGCCTTTACGTCTGTCATCTTTTGCCTTGGTTGATATTTGGACCACAGTTTCAGTTTATTAAAATATTTTAACGTGGATTCAATCAATTATGGTTTTTGTTTTATATACAAATTTTGTAAGCATGTCTTCTCCGGACCCATTCAAGCTGTTAATGAAACTGTTCATTAGATTATAGCCAAGCCCTCTGTTAGGCAATTAGAATATTTCTGAATCACTCATCATTTGACAAAATTCATTATGCATATTTCCAAACTAGGTCAGACCTGAAGTTTCAAGTTTGTGGTGATCTAAAGGCAAATGAAACAAGGTATATTATGTTGTTGAAACAATCTAAAAGTCTTTGGGAGAATGTAGATGATGTCCATCCTTTTGCTGTCCTTCCTTCTGATATCCTGCAGTCCATCATTGCTGCACTAGACTATGGCAGGTTCTCAAATGCTTACCTCTCTCCAAATACAGAAAGGGTATACATTCCCTGAGAAGTCCCTTTTGCTGTTCTCACTTCCTCTGAGATCTTGCTCCTTTCTTCCCTTCATTATTCTGATCCTAAATTATGGTGGCCCATTGGGTGAGGCTCACTATGCTCTGTCTTGCATATTTCATGCCACAGCTCATGTCAAGCTGTATTTACTTCTTTACATCATCACTAGAAGTGAGTTCCATAAAGATAAGAACTCACACTTCACCTCGGAATTTTTCTAGGCTTAGCGAGTACATGGCCCATGGGAGGTTATCGAAAGCATTTGCTGAGTGAATGGATGTGAATGGACAGGATGGGGCAGTATGCGATGTCACCATGAACAAGTATGCCTGACTGCCTTAGGGGAATCAGGGGTATTTTATTAGAAAAGGTAGGGCTGCCATTAAGACCTAAAAGACAGGTTTTCTAGGTTGACTCTTGGGGAGAGAGTTTCTTGTTGGGGAAAATGGCACATGGGCAAATGCATGTAAGTTTGAAAAGGCTTAAAAAAGGCATGCTGTTTGAAGAGATGCAGGCTCATGATGTATGCAGAGGGATGGCAGGAGCTGAGATGGGCTATGCAGGAACTTAGAAGGGTTAGGATGTATCCAAAATATTTTTCTTTGAGCAGGATTATGCAGTCAGTCATACTTTTATCAACCCAAACTCATGGTTTATCATGTACATTTCCATCTTAACTGGAGATTAAATGATACTCAGTTTTCTAATGCCTATCTGAAATACAAATGTTGCAAAACCAAAGCAAATAAGAAAAAAAAAAACAAAAAAACAACAAGAAAGCTTTGTGAACCTGCTGGTATACAGTACTGACTTTCCACTTTGTTTGATAGCCTGTGTTCATTTTCATTTTCCCAAACTTTGATAAATTATTCTTTGCAGCTTGCAGAATTGGCTTTCTCTTTCATCTCTGAAAGTCAAGACATCTGCCTGCCTTCTGTTCTCTGGTATCTTTGTTCCCTAGATTCTTCACTATAACCCTCAAAAATTCTGTGATCACATGTTTAATTGTAGCCAAGAAATATTTTCCCTAAGCCTAGATATTTGGAATATGCTTCTGGTTTGCTTTGAGACTCTCTCTTTCTCTCTCTCTCTCTCTCTCTCTCTCTCTCTCTCTCTCTCTCTCTCTGTATTTTTTGTTTTTGTTTTGCTTTTTTGAGACAGGATTTCTCTGTGTAACCTTGGCTGTCCTGGAACTCACTCTACAGACCAAAATGGCCTCAAAGTCAGAGATCTGCTTGCCTCTGCCACCGCCACTGCCCAGGTGTTTTGAGGTTTCTATTCAATTTTAAATAGTATAATATGAACACGATGAAAACAGTATTGATATTCAGACTTTTGTATTGATTCATCAAACTTTGGGGCTGGGTGTGGTTAGGGAAGACCAGAGCAACGGAAGCATTGCTTAGTATTTATTTTTTTTCTTGCTCTGTAAACATCTAGAAAATTCTTCTGTCTTGCCTGTAGCACTTTGGTGAAAATCCTAGCTCAGTTCTGAGGTTTGTCTTTAGTGTAAGCTCTGATTTTGCTTTTGTTTGCTTTCCTTCCTTGAACTTTTCAGACTGAGAATTTATGATTCTCCTCATCAGTTGGTTACAGGAGTTGGGGGATATTTTTAGGACTTTATAAGGGTTGAGGGCTATATAATTTCCACAACCTAAGGTAATTTCTGATTTGACTTTCAGACTGGAAAAATGAATCACTTCCTCACTTCCATACTGGGTTGTAGCTTCAGTCCTTACCACCCCAACCTGCACTCACTTGCAAAGTGTGTGAGGACGATGACATAATTTTCCACTTCACCCATGGGTGCTTTCCATTGGAGCAGGGCTTCTGTCGGCGTGATGTTGGTAGCAATCAGATCCATGGGGCTATCCATGGCTAGGAAAGAACAGGAAAATATCAGGCTAAAGAAAGAAGAACTGCAAGGTCTACCATCAAACATCAGAATTTTCCTATGTGGTCCACATCTGTCACTGTGCTGGGTAAAATAATAAAATGGAGACTGATTCATTTTCTACCTGTCTGGCTTCACTGATACCTTTCTTTTCTCCCTTTTATTCTATCCTATTCCCTTCTCTCCCAATTACCCTAAGTCATTCTTTTAAATTAATTCATTAAATTATTGTGTGCAGAATTCTTTGGTGGGTTCGATGGGAAGTCGAACACTCAAAATACTCTGCTGTATTTTAGACATTTCAATCTACATGGCGTAAAGAAGTTATAGAAAATTTTATGATTCATTAGTTACTGAGATAATCCTGCTTTCCAGCCCATTTGTTCTTTCATACATGCAAGAGTGAGCTTTGTGGAAAGATCTCAGTTTGTGAACT
This sequence comes from Arvicanthis niloticus, assembly GCF_011762505.2. NCBI lineage: Eukaryota > Metazoa > Chordata > Mammalia > Rodentia > Muridae > Arvicanthis > Arvicanthis niloticus. The sequence goes on along the minus strand of NC_047667.1, from coordinate 46,748,914 downwards.
TCAGGAAGTGTGGTGGAAGTGTACAGGCACCTGTGCCAGTAACTTGGCCACAAAGTTGTATCTACTTCTTACCCCACTGCCCACAAACTTCACTCTGGACTGTGTTTTGGGAATCCTTTTTGTTGCATAGAGAGCCAGGGGAGTTCTTACAAACTTAGGAAACTCAAGCTTGCCTGTCAGGGGAAAAATAGTTTGCTCCTGAATAAATTATGGTTTTACTCACTCATGCTGTAACTCTTAGATTTACTTATGTGTTTCCTTTTCATAAAGTCGGAGTTTATTTTAAAAATGAATGTTAATAGAACAGTTTAAGTGTTCACGCAACATGAGTCATACAATTTATGTTTGGGAACCAAGACCAACCATTGTTCTATCTCTGTTCTTTGGTTAAATGAGCTATATTTGCTTCTTTTTTCCCTCTCTCTCCTCTTTTTGCTTATATTCTTCTTCCCAAAGTAACAACAAGAAATAAAAACCTTTACAACTTAATTTTTTGAATTTTATTTATAATCTGTGCTTTCAAAAACGTCTTTAAAGTCAGCTCTTACTAGAGTATGTGGTTGGGTGATTTCTGAGACGTGTACCGTCTCTTGAAGGAGTTGTCATTTCTACAAGTTTTAAGCTCATTGTGATGACTTTAAAACAACAACTAAAGACACTTCTGAGGCAGCATAGTTATTGGATGTTATAACAGAACCAGTCTGGCTAACTTGAAGGATGGCAGAGTGGCTTGGTGTACTGCTGGGTATCTGCTTTGGAGATGTTGGCTGCTAGTGGCCAAGAAGCCCAGGAGTTAGCTTTTGGCCTGAGTCACAGCACTGTTTTCTTGGGAACATGATATTCTCGAAATCTGTTTTATGATTTTCAATGAGAAAATATGGCAGAATTTTCAGGAAGGCAGGAAAGGGCTTTCTTGCCTCAACGGTCATTACTTCTCCTCAACATTTATCAACTGCCTGCTTTAATGATCACTGGCAAAACATAGCTAGTGCATCTACCATCACAGACCCAGAAGGAAGGAAACTAGGAAAGTTGCACTACCTTATACTGTCCTGAGAAAGGTACATTTTTATGTTTCTAAAAGACGCTTTTGCCATTGTGTTAAAAGATTCTGTTTTGGCATATGTGAGAGTATATACAAAGCAGTGAGGATTTGTTAGGTACGTTTCCCTCCTTCAGAAAATACCATCTCTTGGGAAATTAAGCAGCCTTGGGAAATCCAGGTGTTCTCTTAATGAGGCAGGCTGAATGTTTTCCTATGTGTAGTGGAAACTATGGTTTAACTAGAAGGTTCTCAATGTTGAGGGTAGAAACTGATGGCTGTGCCTTCCACTGACATCTGTAGCAAATCTTTGCTAATTCTATGTGGTAGACTTGCTTAAGGACCAGAGAAGGAAGGCTAGCGGAGTTATTGAAAGGGAGCCCTATCCTCGGGCTTTTCCAAAAGAGCTAGTTTTCTGAAGAAGGAATGGTAAGGAGAATTTCTCTTCCCTACTTTCCATATTAAAGCTCACCCCCCTTCCCCACCTCCCTTCCTCTGGAGCTCCTTCTGTGAAGGTGCTGTGAGGACACAGAGGACATTTGGATCTAATTAGTCAGCCTACAGGAGAACAAGGACTACAAAGTGTTCCTGACAGCAGCTGGGGATGCTATGAAGGGTGACCCTCACCTCCACTGCCTTCATAGAGTTGAAGGACTTAGAGCTTTTTCCCTGGAGCAAAGGCAACACACCTATGGGATGGTTGTATATGTATAATCTCACCCCACCCCCAGTTTCCTGAAACTGGAATAACAACTCTTCTCTGAAGTTTCCCCATCCCCCCTAGTATTAAAGAGATCCTATGATGTTAATGTTTGTTGTGGAATCTGTCTCCATCATGGGTCTTTGGAAGGGCACCCTTCGTAGTGGAAGTTCCATGAATATTCCTAACCGGGAGCAGCAAGACTCTTCCTCAAATGTGACTCACCGAACTCCTATTATTAGACAGAACAATCTGTGGGGAAAGAAACCACAACTTGTCCTGAAGGACAGGGTGAGTCAGAGGAGCCAAGGAATGGCGTCTCGGGCCCTGGAGCCAGTGTCCGCTGTATGAGCTGGAATGATTGCACTCTGCTTCCTGTGTTTAAGACCGCTGCTTATGTCCTGACCCAGCACTCAGCAAGGGAGCCATGTTTACCTGTGTGCACCAGGGTGCAGATGCGTTCACTCTCCTCCCTGCCCCGTACACTGTTGAGGCTTATTTCATATTCAGTAGCTGGATACAGCCTGGTGATGGTGAACTCTGTCACAGTGTTGGGCACCACGGAGCTGTCTAGCCGCCCCACTGAGGAAGAACAAAACCCATCATTAAAAGTTCAACAGCTCTCTCATCAGTGGGTCCATGGCTCAGTGTACATTGGGACAGTGGGTCATGAGGCACGGATGGATGTGAGCTCAGCATGCAATAGAGAAGGGAAGGCAGATAAATGATTCATAAGATGGTAATGGTGGGATTTAAATAGATCTTATATGCTGGCCTCACTCATTTTATGGGCTTCTTAGAACAAAAGTAAATGAGCTATTTATTATGTAGGTTTCTATCAGACTGGTCTTCTCTGAGGTGGACATATCAGTATAGTGGCAGTGGAGTGGGCAGACATGCCAAAAAAGTGAAAGAGAAAAGGTAGCCTGGAAAACTGTCTTACCTCTGGCTGGAATCGAGCAGTCCCTCCACGTTTTAACAATGCCTCATATACCAGCAAGAACTGGCACTATGCAGGCAAGCTATCAGCCAACTTCTCTGACTCATACATTGGCTACAATGGCAGAATTGGGATCACATCACTGTGGTTCCCTCCAGGGCTCCATCTGGCTCTGCTGGGTCTTTATCCATACCCTGGATTCTAGTCTTAGACTTTATGCTTAGCATAGTACATGTGGCCCTGGCTCCTGGTAAAATCGTTTAGAATTCATTGTTTTTCATTATACACCCTAGCTAATGGTGTCCAGTTATTTCCTGTGGTAGTGTTTGGCTCTCTTGGTGATATAATCAAGCCTATTTTGAGAGGAGTTAGTGAGCTCATGGTCTCTCTGTTGTTCTTCATTGACACACTCATTTTTGTGGAAGAATGCTACAGAGCGGGGCCTATGCCATGTAGTTGTGATCATGCCCCCTTAACAATCTTTGACCAACTTCAAGCTTTATTTATGTTCGAGAAACAAAATCAGATCATTACCTTGGGTGGGTCGATATGATACTCGGTAGTAATCAAAAGGTGCAACAGGAGGGCTCCAGGAAACCGTCAGGGAGTCCTTAGTCACGTTGCTAATTGTGATGTTTTTGGGAGGATCAATTCCTACAAAGATCCGAGAGTTGTGGGGGAAAGACAGAAGCACCGTTTGAAAATGGAATATCTATTCCCAGATTTGTGTTGATCCACTAGTGTCACACAGGCAGGCATGACCCTCTATAACTAACTGGGGATCGCTAACATGACGGCCAGTGTGATATCACACTCGTAACATTGTAGCTATGGCCAAAGCCAGTTATGAACATTCTAACAGGAAGATAAATTGGCAAGATCTGTGCTTCTGTGCAACAACTATTACCTATCTAGACCAACTAGAAACTTCCTTTTAAGTTCCTATGTTTTATTTTAGATAGAGAATCACATAATAATCTTCTCTAAGGGAAGCTTCTCTTGGAAAGACCCAACTCTACTACTCTCTCTTAGTTTTTAGCAGACACTTTTGTTTCAATTTGGAAAAACTGCCTATTAACTGTGGAGAGAGTTTAGAGCATAAACCCTAAACTAATATACTTTTCTAAGTTATATTTTATTTATGGTGCATAATGCTGGTACACTTAAAATGTGGGGTCAAACTTGCTGATCCTTTAACATGCTTTTCCAGTTTGTGAATTCTTGTCAGTATGCAGGAACTATCGGATCATAGGTGTTTTTATGTACAAATGCCATATTTGGGATTTCACTTGCAAATGACCAAAGGGAAACGGGACAATTCATCTCAAAGTTCTATGCTTTACAAACAACGTGCAAATCAGTTCCTGAAAACTACGTGGTTACATGCTACCTCTGTGTTGATTCTGAGGAAAAATCATTTATTAGGCAGTCAAGAGATGGCTCTCCAGTATAGAAACATCTTTTTACTTAGACTCTCTTGGAGACAAGCTTTTCCAGGCTTTTTTTTTTTTCTAGATTGGTAAATCTAGGACCAACGCATTTAAGACTTGAGCCTGCAGAGCACTGGACCTGTCCTACTTTTCAAATGGGACTTCCTCATCGAGTCTCTTATGTCGTGCTGAAAGAAGTACCTGCTTCAGGATAACTCGCAGAAGTCTATCAGCATAGAGTCAGTCTGCTATTTCTTGAAGTCTATTAGCCATATACCCTGTCTGCTATTTCTTGATTGTTTCCCTTTTTAGGAATCATTGGCTTGTCAAAGGCTGAAGTGAGAACCCTCTTCACCAAGCTTTCCAGCCTCACCTGTAGTGATAGAACCCACTATGGGCTCAGAGGTTACTGTCCCATGGACAGCTACAAGGTTCACTATATATTCAGTGGCTGGCTGTAGACCCATCAGGACAGCGTGCCTCTTGGTGGCATCCAAGAGGACCTCCATCATCTCCTCCTCTTCATCCCTGGGACTGTAGTTCAGAATAAGTCTGTCTGCTGGGGGAGATGGGTCACTCCAGGTGATGTTGACACTGGAGGAGGTCACATGAGAAAAGTGCAAATGGGAGATGGGGCGGAAGCCTGCGAAGTAGAGAAGGTTGGTTGCTCTGAAGCACATGTGTGGTAGCAGGCCATTGGGTAGAGATTCTTGACTTCCCTCTATGCTAATGAGAGCTACACTTTCACCTGCTGGCTCAGAAGTCCTACCTCCTCTTCCCACTCCAGTCCAGACTAGTTTACACTTTCCAAGCCATCTACTGAACAGTTAAGTCTAATAAAACTAGAAGTAACTCTGTAAAATATTCATAATATGGATCCAGGATTTTAAAACCTCTAACTTGTAAAAATGTAACAGATAGCTTTAGTATTCCCACTAATTTAATGCAGGAAGGGAGAAATAGACGAATCAGCTCCCGTGTCTAGGCTGTAAAAGTCTGACATAAAATTTCAGATCCTTGCTCATTCCTTCCCTTTACTCTCAAACATTTTCTTTTCATGCATATATTAGTCCCCTACTCCATCCCCATCCCCCTACACATCTCTTAATTTTCTCTTTTGGAAGACTGGGACATCTGAATAACCTTATGTTATGATCTAATTACTTCTGAGCCTCACTGAGATGTCTGCTCCCCTGGTACCTGTGAAGGCATCCACAGTAGACTCCAGGCTTTGCTGCCGACCCCTCTCAGCAGTGATGGAGACAATGTATTCTGCTCCAGGCTCTAGATCTGTTAGTGTATAGGAAGTCCTATCCCTAGGCACAGTGACTTCTGAGGAGATCCCAGAAGATGGGGTAAAAGTAATTCGGTAGTGATCAATGGGACCACTGGCCTTGGTCCAGATGAGAGAGATAGAGGTCTCTGAGGAGGCTGTAACCATGAGGTCTCGGGGACTGTCAAGTTCTGTGAATGAAAACAAGTTTCATTCATTCATTCATTCATTCATTCGTTCGTTCATTTATTCATTCACTCAAGGTCTTATTTAGGTTAGATAGGTCTTGAACTCATTATAAATCAGAAGATGACCTTGAACTTTTGATCTCTTTTCCTCTACCTCTCAAGTGTGAGATTACAGGCATTCACTGCCCCACTTGGCAATTGGCCTATTTCACACTGGCTCCGTAAGACAGTTATCAGTTATTGGACTACCCTGTGAGTCTCCAGGCTGTCAAGTAGACCTAATGGCCATGAGCCCCAGCTTGTCATGGTTGATACTTTTCTCACATTTTGTTTAACAGCTTCCTTTTGAAAGATGGCCAGTGATATGGTAAACAGATGGGCAATCTGCAGAAAGGCATTATTAGCAGTGACACTGGCATCCATCCCCTACTGGGACAGATCTAACTGCTGATTTACTAGAGCCCTATACTTGTTTTCATTCATCCTCCCTTGGTTAGCCAAATGGGGAAAGTGGAGCCACTACCACATAGGATAAGGTGTTCATGGCAAGTACGTTTCCCATCTCCCCCTCCCTGACTCAGAGGTTTCTTTGGCATGTCCTAACCTCAGGCATACATGTCTGAGGACTAATGGAGACTCTTTTAAGTGTGCTCCTCCAACAAGCTTGTTTATGCTGGCTGAACCTTGGAGACAGGAATTAAACCAAACCCCTGCCTCCTGTTCAGTCCAAGATGTTTATGACTTTGAAATTTCCCACGGATTTGGAAGGGAAACTGTTGGATTCAGAGCAGTAAGAATCTTATGGGGATTTTTTTTTCTGCTGCTCTGGGATGTTTAGAATGTTTCCAAGTCTCAGCCTTTCTTCCAATGACCTTTTTGAGCACCCCTGTGTTGCAGACTGAGGACACACACTCCGCCTGCTATGAAGTAGATTAGATGGAAATATAATCTGCGATAGCATCAACCTGTTGGGGAGTTTTCGAATCTACTCTGCAGTCCTTCTGATTGTAGATCAAACACAGATCTGTGGTGAATCGGGTGGGACTTCAGATGTCAGGTCAGGCATAGGGTAGATGCTGTCACTAGGTGATAGTTATCAACAGGGCCTTGTTCACTAGGATAGTTATCAACAGGGCCTTGTTCACCTTGTTCACCCCATGGTGATCCTGACAGTACAAACCTTCACACTTCCCAGTCTTACATGCTTTAGCCTAGTCATCCTCTTCACCATTCTCCTACTTACCAGTCCTGGCATTCATGGTAGCAGGAATACTTTGTTTCGAGTTCATCACCGCAGATATTCCAACTCCATACTCTGTGCCCGGAACCAGATCTGTATGTAGATGCAAAAATAAACATTATTCTCTCTCTCTCTCTCTCTCTCTCTCTCTCTCTCTCTCTCTCTCTCTCTGTCTCTCTTTCTCTCTCTGTGTGTGTATGCACATATGTGTACATATGTATGTACACACAAGTGTATGAAATAAAGAAGACTAAAAGGAGAGAAGAGAATGATCATAAATTCCTGTTCAGATTTTGTTTAATCCACTTTCAATTTGCTCCTAATTTTACCTTTTAAGAAATCCCAATTTTGCTACTTGGAAAATCCATATGATGTCATGGATTGAACTGGCCAGAGTCAAGTAGTTTTTGTTATGGGTCCCGCTCAGAAAGGCAGGGAGGCTGCCCCCTATTAGTGTCCTTGGGAAGAGTGGCCATGTCTAGAAAAGTTTCTTGTGTGTTTGTGTCTCAGGTTGGCTAAAATGGTGAGGTAGTCTCTTGCTTAAACTGTGAAGATGTGAAGAGAATGTAACCAGTAGAGACTTTGGAGACAGGAGCCTGGGAAGAGTTTCTTGACTGTGTGTGTGAGGATTATATTGTATATCTTACAAATAGGTCCTGAGGCCATATGAGGATTTGGGGGTCACTTCTAGAAAGCCATACTGTATGGACTTGTGCTGTGAACATGGGACTTTCAGAGTTTTAACATAGATTTGTGCAGAACTTCAGTAACTATGAACTCCCCAGCAAGGCAGTAACTCAGTCTAGGGTATTTAAACTATGGATCAATTACAGTTTACAGTGACTTCTGGTAGACTCAGAATTTGGAGGAAATTCAAAATTATAGGGTATAAGTCTCACAGGAAATCCCTTGGGAGTTCATTACGAAGGATCGCTGACAGGTTCCTAGAGCATCTGGAACTCTCTGGGGTCTTTCTCTCTACTGTTCCACATTTGTTTTCAGATCAGCTGGCTTGATTGATGTAATAGTTTCCTATTGCTGTGGTGACAAATTGCCATGATTTAGTAGCTCACGACAATACAAATTAATGATCCTCTAACTGAGGAGGTCTAGAATTTAAGATGGCTCAGAAGGTTGTATTCCTTTGGTGGGCCCAAGGGAGGACTCATTCCGTTGCCTTTTCAGCTTCTAGAGGTTGCATGCATTTTTTGTCTCTTAATTTACCTTCAAAGACTGAAGCTTAACATTATCAAACCCTTTTGATAATGATCTGTCTTTGATCTCGAATACAATTGTCATGTCTACCTTGACTCCACCCTCCCTACATCCAGCTTATAGGCAGCAACATCAGTAGGTAGGACCCCTATGGATAGTGCAGAACAGTCTCCCCATCTCAAGGTCTTTAATTGCCTGAGCAAGGTTCTTTTTATCACAGAAGGTGACAAAGTCACAGATGCTAGGTATTAGAATGTGGGTCATTTTGAGGACCATTCTATACCTTCTTCTACTATACCTGGTTTCAAACTCACTCTCATTGATTAAGACTTAGAGTATAGAAAAATGCAAGCATCTCATTGCCACCCCTGGGGGCCTCCAATGTTCAGGCTAAGTCTTTCCAACAGGCTTATTATGAGGCCTGCCCGGGGCTCCTGAGAACTGTGGGTTGAAAGACTGACTTGTGCTTGTCCAACACTGCTTTTCAAGCATGAATGTGTCTGGAGTTTCGTCTCAATCCCATGAAGGTGGATGGGTAGTCTGCTATTCATCCTTATTAGATAGCTGTGTCTGTTGTCGTAAACTACTAAGAACTAACACAACTGACACATATTCTTCAACAGTCCAGATGTAAGAGAAGAAGGCCATAACCCTCCCAGGGCCTTACAGGATCCTGCCTTGCCCCTTCCTGACTTCTGGTGATGATACTTATTTCTTTCCCTATCTTACAACAGTGCTGCTGCAATCTCTGCCTCTCCTATCTTGTGACTTTCCTTCTCTGTGTATATTTCCTCATCTTAAAAGAACACCAGTCGCACTGGATTAGGCTTTTAGATGAACCCATTTTAAACTGATCACATAATTATAGACCCCTTTCTAAAATACTGCCATTTCTGTAGAGAGAGATAGATCGAGGCAATGGGAATGCATTTAGGACCATTTTGAGAAGATTCCCAGATCTCTAACCTCAGAGTTAGAAGGCCTGGGCAATTTTTCCAGTCTTGGCTGCCTCTGGTCCTCTGGGTTATTGTGGCTTTCTTAAGGTAATACAAATTATTTTTATAGGGGATGGTTCCAGTAGCCTCTCACTAATCCATGGCTTAGTTTAACAACAGGAATGCTGTATGGAAGTCAGAAGGTTCCACCTGTTTCTAGCTTTAGTTCACTTCACACTCTGTGTGATTACAGCAGAATCGTACCTGGTCTGATCCATCAGTCTCCCTTGAAGGAATACAGTTGAGCCCTAGGTAGGCAGCATTAGAATTAGGCCTCAGTTTTCTACCTCCAACCAACTTGTCTTTTCTCTAACATTTGCTTGGTTCTATACTGAGAATGTCAACCTAAGGTGAGTAAAGTTTGAAGTATAACAGGCTTTGGAGTCTGCTCTTCATTTTATATTCAGGCCTGGTCACTTTCCACATGCATAATTTTGATTACTTAACATGTGTAGGCTTCAGTTTTTATAGAATGGAAATGGTAAATTCCAGTGTCAGAGGATCACTGAAGAGATTCCGTGAATTTTTTCTGTACAAGTCTGTCCATAATGGTTGTTGTTAATATTATCAGTAGCCAGCATAGGAAAGTATGCTAGAGCTTTTTAAGCTCTTTCAGGTAAGTGGCCCTATCATTATCAGAAAGTGTCCAGGCAGGAACATGTTAGCTTTAGGTATACTTTTTTGTTGATTTGATGAAGCTCATCCCCTGACTCATGGTTGCATCAGGGTATTAGTGAGGAGCACCCCCTGGCTGATCTCAGTACCGGTCTTTACACTGAGTAGGTGATTTCAGTGCATACAGATTCATTTAAAATAAAACATTTGTTACCATCAATATATTTCACTATTCCCAGAACATCCCTGGTTGGAGAAATCAGGTTACCTTTGAGGCACAAACTCAAGATCAGGACCTTCACTTGACTATAATGAAGTAGAAACTTTCCAATGTAGGTAAAACGTGGCAGATCAAGGGAGTAAGACAGAAATTATATGTTGCCAAGAGGATCTGGTATGTAATGTTTCCATCCAAGTTTCTTATTTATGAAGCTTAAATGAAATGTTCAATAATTTACAACAGAATTGCTTTCTCCCAGAAAACAGCAGCAGTTAAAGCACTCTTCCCAGGCTTTCTGTCTAGGGCACGGGGAAGCGAGAGTCTCTTATAGGCCTGTGCCTGCTGCTTCCCTTTGATTTTTAACAGCTTTCTTCCTGAGCTACAAGTGAATTGTTGCTCATTGCCAGAAAGTAAAGAGCAGTTCTGGGGGAGAAGAAAATGTGTATCCAAGGCATATCTGGTACACCTCTCTCTCAGCACACAGAGCATTCTGAAGGATTTTTTCACTGTAAAGACCCCATTGCTCCCCATCAACGCTCTCCTTATTTTCCCATTCAACTCTTGCAAGCGGGAACATATAAATGGCTCTGTTCCTGTTCATAACAAAAGCTCGGAAAATTCATCCCATTGGAAGTCACTATTCTCTGTCCCTTAGAGAAGGTCCTTCGTTCTGCTTGAGGGCTGACATTTCCCTAAACTCTTCCACTCCATAGCCATTCTTCGCCGACTCTCTATAGCACATAGCTCACCCACTCTGCAAGTTATTACGGAGGGTCCCCTTTGTGTCAGGCACAAGGCTGTGTGCTGTGGATGTGAAATGAGTTGATAAGACATCACCTTTTGAGGATCAGAAAAGCATCTGTCCTGGAAACGTAAATGAATTACTTATTGAGTACCGATGCTATGGCTAATACTGAGTTGCAAGTATTGGGTGATCTAGAAGAATAAAGAAAGGCGCAGAGAGATAAGATTAAAACAAGGATTTGGAGTGTTCGTTGGTGAAGAAGACAGATCCAACTGTGCCTTTTATATAGACCTGTTCATGTCCTTATGAACTTCCATGTAGCTTATCTCATGAACAAATATGGCTCAGAGAAGGCTACCCCTTGAACATTAAGTTAGTACAAGATAGAGCTAAGTTTAGTACCCAGTTATCCTGCTTTTTAATATCTGTCCCTAAGAGTCATAAAAGTTGGCTCTGGGGACTGTTGTGAACAAACTGGAATCTAAGAGTCATTTAACAATACTGTGTGCTGTTAAATCAGAATGGCTTCAGAAGATGGACTCAGCTGGACTGTAGCAGCCAAAGAAGAGGGGACATGGGCTGGGTCTTGAAATCCAGCTAAGATGAAGACAGATAGCAGAGAAGAAAAGTGGAGTCTTTTTGTGGTCAGCATTGGACACAATGGGTTACTCTAGGCTGGAGGGCAATGGGTGTGAGCCAGTGTTCTCAGTTCCACTGCAACAACTGCCATGATGGAGGGAGAATAAGTCGCTTGCTCCTGCCAGGAAAGCCATGCTTGCAGCTATCAATGGGGAACAATGGGTGAGGTGGAGGAGGCCACAGGAGCTGTCTCTTACAAGCAAAAACATAAGCAAGTCATCCACCATCTGCAGCTTTGATTGGCTTCAAGTGAACACAAGCTACTATAGACCTTCCATCTCTAAATCCCTGGGTCTATCTCTCACAAGCCTGTGAAGCTCAAGGCCACCAAACAGGATTAGGGGGTTAGTTAGTCCTAGTTTACTGGCTGCTTTCACAGAGAGGGACAAACTGAGAACGATTCCCTTAAGGAGCTTCTAGTCATTCTCTTGTTTTTGACAGCATGTGTCAAGTTGTATCTGGCAAAATTATTTATGAAAATAAGACCATGTCCCAGCACAGTGAAATCCTTCAGTGGTAGAATTTTGAGAAGTCACAGGTGGAGAGGGGTCTGGAGAAAGAGGACCTTTCAAGATGTCCTGAAATCAGACCTCATGGGTCTGCTTTTTAGCTAGATGGAGAGCTGAGTTGCCTGGCACCACCCTCCCATCTTGATTAACTTCTTCAAGGTTTCTCAAGTGAATCAGGGTTTTAATGACATCACTCTGCCTCTGGGGACACGAATAAGGTTAAAGTACTAAAAGAGGCAGCCAACTTCATCTTGACTTTAAAGCCATATTTAAAAAGGAAGTAGTATTAAAGATTTAATATTAAGTAATTTTAAAAGAAAGTAATATAAAGTTCTCAGGTGGAATTTCTTCTTGCCAATGAAATTAATGGGGAGCATGGCTCATCCCTCCAGTCTCATTAGCACCCCAATTTCTGGTTCTCTGGTGTAAATAAATGTTGAAGGAGCCAAGTAAAATATAAGCATTCTGGCCTCCATCTCTTTTCATGGCATCTCTTGTCCTGGACTTCTCATACATGTTAAGTGACCTGATCCTACAGTTTTCTGAGGAGATGTATACTCCTGTTTTTGCAGCTTACCCCATATCTTCCTGTTTCCGGACAGGTCACATTTGTTTTGTAAAGGATCCCCTACCAAAGTGGCCACTTGGGGTCACTATGACCTTGCCCAAAGGAGTCTGAACTTTTAGACCCTTGGCCCATATCTCTCCCAGTCACAAGTGCTCAAGGCCTATCACTGATGTACCAGCATGGCAGAGAAATGCAGTCAGGGTGAAATGGACACAAATGCCCTGGTCATTGTTGATTTGACAGTTGTCTTCCCTTTAAAGTCTCAAATTCCTTCATGGAAAATCTTCCCATGAATATCTGCACATACGTCATGTAGAGCTCACTTTCCCATCTTTGGACCTACATCTGGGCCCTGAGAAAGAAGTGATGGGTTTAGTAGATGACCTCCATCCAATGTTCTCTACCAATCAGAAGCTGTGAAGAAGGTTAATCATACTGATGGAGTGTGCTTGCAGACACCAGCTGTATGTATGCATACTTGTTTATATATGAAAGTAAATGTGTGATTATTTGTTTATATTTATGTGTGTATGCAGTATTAGTGAGTATGTGGGTGTAGTAGTTATATATATATTTGTGTAGATGAAAGTATGCGAGTACATCTGGTATGTCAATAATATATGTGCATATACATGTGACCTTATAATTCTGTGTATTTGTGTATAAACGTATGAGTTTGTATGTGTATATATGTGTGGGTGTTATTGCACATGAGAGCAGGAATGTGTGACTGTATCAGTGCATATGTATGCATATAAGTATATGTGAGTGTTGCTGGAAGTTAGGGTGGGTGCATAGTTATGTGCACTTATCTGTATGTGTGGCATATGGATACAGTTTTGCATCTGAGTGTATGTGAGTACATGTGTGTATGTGTGAGTTGTGACATGTGGCTGTAACTTCACTTTTTATACAACTTACATTATGTCACAATGTCTATAGGCTCTACATTTCCCTTACTGATTGATGCTCTGATTATCAGCTTGCTGACTACAGATCAGACTATGGGTATTGAGCAGCAGCTGGCTAGGAAGAAATCATGAGGAGCCATGAAGAGCAGCTCTTTCTACTTGTCTCCTGGTCACAGGTATCCACAGGTGTCCAGGAGGAAGAAAGAGGATTGGGGAAGATGTACAGGTGGACAAGAACTTATTCCTTTGTGACAGACTATGCATTCCTGGCTTCTCTGAGGACAGAGCAGAGGAGCCACCTCAGACACAGTGATCAGAGCATTGGTGATGCTCATCATTATTTTGCATTAGCCTCTGACAGGAAGGTATAATACCTTTGACCTCATTTCAGCCAACAACCCAGAATCTTCTTTCCTTCCTCCCTGCACCAGGAGTCTTCCATGTGGCTCATTGTCAGAGAACAAAATTGTGATGCCAGCCTTTTTTTATTACAGTGCCAGGTTCTAACCTGGAGGGGCCTTGATGGGTCTGCAAATGTGTGGTACACTGGGACCCTCTGGAGACTCCATGCATAGAGTCCAAGCAGACAGCATAGAGACTCAGAGGCTGAGCTAAAAGAACTCTTAAATATTAAGATTCAGAAGTCACTCAAGCAAGGAAAAGCAGAAAAAAATAGAACCACTGCAGATGCAGAGATCATTGTTTAGAAACAAACTTGTGCCCCAGAGGGAATTCTCGGAGCATGGCCTTACATAGAGTAATGAGGGAATGTCTGGGATTCTAGACCTGAGCTTAGGTTCAATGTTGTAAAGAACAAAGCTGTGGAAGGGAACTGGTGGGTACATGTGTGCTTGCTGTGAGCCTTTTTAAATGATGAAGAACCCCTAGAGCCAAGAAGGGCTTTCACAGCAAGAGTCAATGGTGGCTTCAGAGACAAGAGCTTCTGTCAAGAATTGTAAATACAGGTACCGCTGCCTCTAATTGCAGCAATTGCCTGTAAAGATAAAGGGCGTCTAAAGGTGTGCCAGGGAAAGACCAGACAGCAGCGGGTCTAAGGCTGAACTTTGTGGAGAAGCAAACAGTGAAAAATCCAATGGCCGATGTGCACTCAGTGTATTCCAGGCTTCAGTGTCAGCACTCACACATAATGGCAGATAGGGTTTTATTTAACCCTCTTGACAGCTCTGTGGTAAACAGCAGGAAACTGAAACACAGAAAATGTAGGAAACCTGGTCAAAGAGCAAACCCGTGACACTGTGTGCCTCCATTCTGAGTGGAGGCATCAAAAGCGGAGCTCTGAATGAATGCTTTCTTTCTGCCAATGTGTGTGTCCTTGTGTCCACACAGTTCCTGAGGCTGTGATCCAATGGGTCAGGATAAGAGACCTCTAACACTTCCCTAGGGACATCTCTGCTGCTGATACCCACATTCATTTGGGGCATCATGCTGATGAAAAGAGGTCCTCCTAAATCAGCCACCAGCTAACAGAACTCTGCCTCCTCTTTGTACTCCAGTATCCTCATCTATGTACAGCCTCCCTGTTAGTAGCACTACCTTGAACTCATTATATATATGACTCTGTAAGAGCCAGAGGGGATGGATACCAAGAAAACAAGGCCTTCTCAATCATCCTAGTCAAAGCTCACATGAACTCACAGAGACTGAAGCAGCATGCACAGGGCCTGCATGTGTCTGCTCTGTCTCTGCATATATATTGTAGCTTCCAGTTAGTGTTTTTATGGGATTCCTGAGTATGTGAACAAGTGGGTCTCTTGTCTCCTTTTCCTGTCTTGTCTTGTCCAACTCTGATGTGATAGTTTTTGTTTTATCTTATTCTATTTTTACTCTATTTTATTATTTAAAAAGAGTAAAAAAGATATGACTCACGCTGGCTCTATGAGGCGAGCACTGTCACTTACAAATGAAGAAATAGCGGCTTGGAAAGGGGGTTGGCTGACCCAGGCACATGGAAAGTGATGAGAATGGGTCCAAGTCAAATAAGAGGTTTCTGGAGGAGGCGCACACAGGGCATAGAAGCTGAGAAGGCTTCCTCTTCAGGGTCCAAGTAGGGCAAAGAATGACATGCAATTATATAGACTTGGGACCAATCATTTCCCGTTTCCCCTTCTCTCCTTCCTGAGCCTTTCTTTTCCCAGAACCTGCAATGAGCGAGCAGTGATCCTTGGAACTAGGCTCAGCAAAGGAGCATACTGTACTTGGCTTTCTTATATGCCTAAAATCCCTCCTTAAATTATGCAGTGGTTTGCATTTATTAATCTCCCCAGCAGTAAACTTCCTTACATTTTTCTTCTTTAGCAGCAGCAGCAGCAGCAGCAAGGAAAGGAAAGCATCTTCACGGGGACCCAGAAGCTGCTCTGAGTTACCACATCCCTTGCTACTATTTCGACCTTGTGCAAGTTTTCAGAGCCTCTGAGCCTCGGCTTTCTCATCCATACAACTGGGTACTCATAGCTACAGATATGTGGAGTAAGACAAGAATCAGTGAACATAAAGTTTTTTCTTTTCTCCTGATAATGGGGAATAATAACTAGGCTGTGATTGGTTCTCTGTGATTTTACAGTGTAGCTTTTATCCAAGCACCAAGCCACCTTTCTGGAAAAACAAATACAAAAAAACAAACAACAACAAAACAAACCCTGTTACTTGACAAATCAGCTTGTAGGTGTAGGCAAAGGAGTACTGTTTCCTTCTGTATGGTTTAGTTTTTTGTTGTGGGGATTTTTTTTTTTATCAGTGTTGTCTCTCTGCAAGGCTTGCTGTCCCTTCTATGCCCAATTCCCTCCCGTTAATTTGCTTCATCAGCATATTTTCCATCTCCTTGCTGGGTTTCCAGCTGTGTATCTGTTTGGAAAAGGGTTCTTGAATGTTTACTTTAAGTGGCTTCATTTGGCAGGGAGGCCTGGGATTTCAGCTTGGGAGGAAAACAGCTCGGGTCCTGTGCTCCTCTCTGCTAGTCTCATTCTTGATGAGGCCTCTGGACTTGAAGGACAGCAAATACTTTTGCAAGTCAAGACACACACATTAAATAAAGTCTATGGGCTCAAGGGCAACCTCTGGCCCACAGCATTTTGTGCCGTGTTCTTCCCTCATGTGAAAGCCACATGGCATTCCTCAACTGCTCTCCTTTTGGTGAAGTCTAGCATGTGTATTTTCTTGGATAGGTATGCTGTGGGGTCAGGAGGAGCCATGACCGAGCCGCATCTCCCCCAAGATCTGTCACCACCTCCCCAACTTCAGCCAGGCATCGTGTTGACCTAGGGTATTGCCTCAGACTATACACTATCTTTTCTTCTCTGGCATCACCAACAGACTCTTGACCAAGTCTGTCTCAGCCCTGTCCCTCTTCTGTCCATACCTACTTACTGCACTGCTTTGCTTAAAATCCCTTACTCAACATTATGCTGCTGCTATATAGTTTATCACTCAAGAAGCTGAGGTAGGAGGATGGTGAGATAGAGGCCAGCTTAGGCTACATAGAAAGACTCTGTCTCAGAAAGTAAGTAGGTAAATACATAAATACATAAAATCCCTCAGTGGATGCCTGGGCGGTGGTGGCGCAGGCCTTTAATCCCAGCACTTGGGAGGCAGAGGCAGGCGGATTTCTGAGTTCGAGGCCAGCCTGGTCTACAGAGTGAGCTCCAGGACAGCCAGGGCTACACAGAGAAACCCTGTCTTGAAAAACCAAAACAAACAAACAAACAAAAAACCCCTCAATGGTTCCTTACTCTCCTCTAGCATAGCTCAAGCTCTTTGTAGGATACAGAAGGCATGACCACTTTAAGTTTTTGCAGCTTTATTCATTAACTTAGTCATTCGTTTATCCAAAAAGTGCCGATCTGGGATCCAGTATGCAGTTGGCATTGTGCTAAACCCTAAATTCAACAATGAACAAAAACAAACAAACAAACAAACAAACAAATGTGAACTGACTTTTATGGAGCTTTAGGTGTAGGGTCAAGATCAAATAATCCAGCTCACACATATCAGAACAGTGCAGAGAGGGGATTGTTTGAGTGCAGGTCTGTCTGACCTTGAGTAGCGTATAAACTCAGGTGCTGAAAGGGAATCTGGCAGGAGCTGTGCAGTGAGAATGCTCTGGGGCAGGAAGCACAGTGTTTGAGGAAATGAAGGAAGCAAATCCTTGGGCCAGGAGCCCAGAGACCACCAGGCCATGAAGATGAGGTAGACTAGGGAAAGTAAAGAAAAACAGGCCAGCCGTGGAGGACTGTTCACCTTGAAGGCAATGCTAGATGTCTAGAATGTATACATCATATAATGGATAATAAAAATGCACTTTGAGAAATTATTCAATGTTGCTGGAATAAAGAGTGGATTAGATTAAGCTAAAAAAATGTAGGGGATTATTGCCATGGTTAAAAGAAGAGATGACAGTGTGTTTAGAATGATTGATAGCTGTGCACTCTAAAGTTGGGGATGTATTTGTTAGATATTTAATATATTAAACCAGCAGGATTTGTTGGTGAAGTAGTTTGAAATACATAAGTGGAGGAGAGAGAGCTGTGAAGATACAGATTCAACAACCATCCCAAAAGACAGGTCTTACTCACCTGTGAGGGTAGTCTTGGTGGTTGGACCAATGTCCTTGGGTACCAGCACTTCATGGTACTGCTCACCGGCTAGGGTGCTGTACACAACCTTGTACTGCTGAGCTTCTGCCTCGCTGTTATCCCATTCGAGATCAAGGCTAGTTGCTGTTCGGGAACCCACTCGCAAATTCTTGGGAGCATCAATCTCTAAAAATAAACAAATATCACCAACATTCCTTGGGTGGGTCACATGATGTGGACTAGAATGTCAATGAATTTTATGTTTTCTCTATATCATCTGAAAATTCAAGTAGCATTCTAGAAACTTGAAAAGAAGCTGATTAATATCAGAGGTTTAAAAGCAAGAAAAAAGATAAATCCAGTAGGAGAAAACAAGGGACAATCCCAAGTGGTTAAAATGGAATAGAGAACGCTGATTTTGAGCTATCTTC
Source organism: Arvicanthis niloticus (assembly GCF_011762505.2). Classification (NCBI taxonomy): domain Eukaryota; kingdom Metazoa; phylum Chordata; class Mammalia; order Rodentia; family Muridae; genus Arvicanthis; species Arvicanthis niloticus. The sequence goes on along the minus strand of NC_047667.1, from coordinate 46,730,664 downwards.
CTATGGGTTTTCCTTCATTGGTACAACTGAGCAGGATGTAAATTGGAAAATTACAATGTGAACAGTGAGTGTGATATAGTGGGAAGAGAATGAGGCACCTGGTCACTTTGGAGTCAGGCCTCAGTGTTAAACACTTTTGACACCTACAATAATGGCACCACCGACAATTCTTTCAAGGTCTTAGAACAGAATGGCCATCTCCTAGAAATAGGAAGACACTGCAAGTTGTCTACAGATTAGACGTGCATTTGAAATGCACACCATGACACCAGATACAAATATAGGAGTCCAAGCCTGGATGGATGACTTGTTGTTATCAACAACAATGACCTTCCTGGCACCTGTTGTGTGCTCTTGGCCTTCTAAGAACCTTAATGACTATTAGCATTTCCTTCCATCATCTCTGGGAGCTACTTTTCTCCCCCAGGACTGCCACCTGCACAGGCTTATTTGAGGAGGACCAATGTAAGAACATGCAGTGTAAGAAAGTATTGACTTGAAAATCTGTCACTTAAAAAGTCCAAAATAGTTGTAGCCACCGGGACTTGAATTTAATATTGGGATGGTCCAGTTATTTGTTCTAAGTAGACAGTGGTAATCTGCCAATGCCACGCAAGTAGCCCACCCCCATTTGTTCCTGTGGAAGAGGAGACTGCTGTGAATCCATATGAACGCAGAGGCTTCTGTTGTGTGATGTCAACTGAGTGTGGGTGTGAGGGAAACTGAGCAGATGGATGTCTTTGCAGCTTATTTTTATGAGAAATTGGTCTTTGTTCAACCTGTGTTATCATATTAGATAATGTTCACTCTTGATGCAGTGTACATTATTGCTCCAGGAGTTAGATAGACAGAGAGCATGGGGGCAGACACATGTGAGGTAAAACAATATACAGGGAGGAAGATATGGCAAAGAGGCTGTGGCCTAAACTGAGTGGGGACAGTGTTAGTAACTTTTCTCTTTGTTGTAACAAAGCAGCTGACAAAAGCAAGAGGAAAGAGGGTTTGTTTTGGCTCACAGTTTCTGAGTACAGAGAACAAGGCAACTGGTCCTTTTGTATCCATCTAACCAGAAAGTAGAGAGAGATGAAGGATAGGTACTGATGTTCAGATTGCTTTCTCCTTTTCATGCAATCCAGAACATCAGCCCACAGAATGTATTCCTCACAGGGGTGTATAGCACCTCAGTTAACCTAATCTAAAAAGTTCATACACATGCCCAGAAGTGTGTCTCCTAAGTGGCTCTCAACTCTGTCAGGTTAATGAATATTAACCACTGCAGAAGTAAAGACAATTGGGGTTAAGGTGAGGAACCTATCTTACACTTAGAAATTGTTATCTTAGAGATTTCCTCTTTTTATAAAGGCATAGAGTGCAATCTAATGCCTGGAGGCCCTGAACTCTGTGGGAGGGGATAGTGTTTTATCTGAAGTGAACAGCTGTTTCGATCTCAGTAATTACAGAAGTGCTCATTCCTAGAATGAGGGCTTGGGCAAAGAGAGTCAAAACTGGGCTGAGTTGAGATCAGTGCTCTCTCTGGGTCTAGAAAGAACAGCTGGAGGACATCTGTGTAGGAGGGGGCTGAGCAGGTTTCTGCAACATGCCAGCAAAGACAGATGGCCAATGGATCCTTTCTGGAAGGACTTGTGTCTGTGAACTCTGGTGCTAGCCTTTTTTTTTTTTTTTTTTAAATCTAGTCTTGAGAATATTTGTTACATCACTTTTTTTTTTCTATTTAAAACTTTCTGTTGGTCCATGCTAAATGCTCGTTACTTGTAACAGCGGCGCAACTTCTAACTGGACACTGAGTGGGCAGATTTTTGAAAAAAAATACTTTTACTCTTTCAATTTTGAGACACATCAAGCTAATTTGTACTCCAAGCCCTTTGAACCAGCTGCTATGTTTGCCTGGAATAATTCTCTAGCTCTTGCATGACTTAGGTCTTATAGTTCTTAGCTGTAATGCCACTTCCTCAGAGGGATGGAGTCAATCCAGAGGAGCTTTCCTTCTGTCTTATCCATTTTCCTCCATATCTTAGAAATCATGATTGACATGATCTCTTGTTCTGCTTTTCCCTTGACCACCTAGTCCTCTTCACCACTTGGAAGCCATTCACATGAAATAAGTTCTCATCTGTTTACTCTATAGCCTCCGGACCTAGAACAGTGCTTGTGGCCCCAGAGGATGTTCAAAAAGTACATGGTAAGTAACTGAATGTGTCCCATCCACTTCTCAGAATTGCTCTCTCCATGCCTTTAGAAATGGCTTGTTAAATATGTTTAGCTATGGGTGTTGCAATTGCCTGAGGTGAGGTGGTTCAGGGAACAGAACAGCTGTAACAAAGGCAGCCAGCCTTGCGGAAATAAGATGTCTCTCTGCTATCCACAACCAGAATTTTAGCTGAGGGGTCAAGGGCTCCCTGGTTGAACTTGTGAAGTAACTTGTTGGGGAGTCCCAGAATGGAGTCACCAGTGAGAAGGGGGAGGGGAATGAGGCTCTGATTGGGACGTTTGTATTTGTTGCTGCCACATAATACAGCCCATGCTAGGGTCTGCATAGGAAAGCAATGCCTAGAAGCTTGAGACACACATGGTATGTGCATGGCATGGTGGTTTTCCTCTCAGAGCTGTGAGGGAGTCTGTGACATGCCTTTCATCATCTTGTGATTCTCTAGCCATCGTGGGCATCCCCTGACCAGTTTCTGTCTCCAAGAATCTTCATATGGCATGTCCTATGTGCACGCCTGTCTCTGTCCTGGTTTCCACCTTTGATAAGGACATAGTTGTTGAATTAGAGCCAATCCCAATGACTTCACCTCTATCTGCCCATCTGCAAGGACTCGATTTTCAAATAAGCAGGGGGTCAGAACTTTAACATTTTTTCAACCCATAAGAAGCACTAGGCACAGGTGTGTGGGTCATGCAGGTCAAAGGCACAGAGGCTTAAGTCCTTTGAGAACTCTGATCAGAGTAAAGTCCTTCATGATAGAGAAACTGATCCCGGAGTCTCCATGAGACTGCAGAAGTGGGGAGGGACTTAGGTTTCCTAATCTGGCTTCCTTCTAATTACTGGCCTCTATGTGCTTCCACCAGGGTTCTTCTTTGCAGAGCAGCTCTAAGACCCAGACTAAGATCCTACTCACCATGCAGGAAGCAAATCTCAGTTTTAATTGCCTGTGCAATTAGTGCGCTCCTAGTGTCGAAGCCATCACCTGGAAAAACACTTTGCTTAATTTGAATTTAAGCGGAATTCTGAAATGACTGAGGGCCCTACCCGTGAGGGTCTGCACAACCTTTCATCATTCTGCTGGCATCTGCCAACTCTGGACTTGAAGAACTGTCTGCAAAGCTATTCGTCTCTACCCACCCCTACTTCCCTCTCTCCTAAGGGAGCCTAAGGAAGCTGGCATGGGTCTGAGGCATAGGCTGAAGGTTGCATGGAAAAGCAACCACCTAACAGCTGCCAATCCACTAGGCAACCTAAAACTGAGAATCCTGCTGCAGTGAACTGAAACTCGGGGGGAGCTCCTTTGGAGGAGGTGGGATGCAATTGTCTTGATTGGAAGTTTTCTGGGCTACCAGCCAGTGCGGCTCCATCTTGCCAACCTGAACATCAAGAATTTGCTTTTGCTCATGCTGCTTGAGAACCCCCTTCTCTTTTCTTGCCTCTTCAAACTTGTTATCGGAGCAGAACACAAAGGAGCCACTTTCAAATACAAGCTCTCTTGAAATTAAGAGAAGAATGTAGAACATGTGGCCCACAGCAGATACCAGCACACACACACGCACACACTGGAGGTTGACATAACTAAGAATGGATCTTACAGGACCATCCTTTCTCATGCTATTATGTGAACAATTTTGCCTAACTGGGAGAAAAAGGAAGAGAAATGAGAATAATTTGATTGCTTTTTCTAAGAAACACAATCGGTCTTTGGGGGAATCTCACTATGTGTTTACTGAAACAGACCACTGGCTATACTCCAGGCAAGGCAGTAGAGTCTAGTACCAGGGATTTTGAGAACGTAAAGAGTGTCTGGCAAACTCTACTTGCCTCCTCAAGCTTGCCAGAGTCCATACTTGTTTTTAGGGGGAAAGTTCACCAGTGGCCATACTTGTTTGCTTCTGTGGGTAGAGCTCATCGTAAGACTCTCGGCTGCTCTCCTTTACTGGGAAAGATGGGCTTACTTAAGTGGTGAGTTGTGCAGCAAAGCCTGGGCACTGACAGTCCACTCCCCTCTCTCATAGGAACGCTGCTGTAGGGGTCCAATCTCAGCCTGTTCCTGTGTCCTAACCTCAGTAGTACTCCAGGACTTCCTGTGGACAGTCTTGCCCAGCCATTCAGTCTGCAAATCTGTCCAGCTGTAACACTAAGCCATCTGTTACAATGGAGCTCCGATTTTGGAGGTGCATATATCTTACTATTTGCTTTGTTTGTCAATGATTCAAAATCTAGATAAAGAAGGTGAGTTGGTTATAGCATATTCTTAGAACTTTTGACTCACTCCATCTTGTAGCAAAATCTCAACTACTACAACTCAAGGTTAGACATGTAGAAGACAATGGTTCTTAGATCTTCTAGATGGGATCAGATTTTTTTTCCCTTGGAGCATCTTGGAACTGGCAAAAACATTCTTTGACATGTAACCTCTCCAAGGAAGAGAGGACAAGGCCAACATTCTAGATTCATAGAAACTTGGTCTCTAACCTGATCACAGGACCTTGCTTCCTTGAGTGGGGCCTATCATTCTTAGACTGGCTAGTCAGGCTTCTGAGCTTTGAATGAGAAAGTGAGGCCCTGAGGCCTGGCTTTTCTGATTGCCGATAAAGCTCTTCAAGGAAGCTCTTTATGAAGCTTTCTTGGGGGCATCATTTCCAGGCTGAAAAAAATTATAATGGGTTTAACTCATCTTCCTATTGTTCGTGGCTTATCTTCTACCAATTGGCCTTACTGCTAGAGGTTGCAAATGGTAGATTGACTCAGGGACCTCAGTTGGAAGGTTTGCTGGTAACTATGCAGGTTGAGCTTTGCACAAAGCTGAAGAATGTTTCTTATAGTGAAACCACTTCAGGCTTAGAGAATTTCTACAGCTTCCTGTAAATGGCAATAAAGTGTCTCAAGAAATAGACACCTTCTCTGAACTCTCATGGATTTGCCATCTAGGCCAACATTATAGATGCTCAAATGTCTTCTGCACAAACTTTTCACTTCAGAAATGAGAAACCAGAGACTTATAGAAGGTAAGAAAGAAGTTACATTAAGTCACAGATCTGAGTGGGCAGAGTTAGGATGAGAACCCAGCTCTCCCTACTTGGTGGTACTCTTTTCTTTTCTTAATGCTGGAACAACAATACCAGCAGGATCCTCCAAACCTCTAACTTCCTTCTTGTAGCCTCTGCACTAACAGGCTTGCTCAGCATGCATCCATCATCACCATCATCATCTTCTTCTTTTTTTCAATGTCCTCTGACTGCAATAACATCATCATGTTGTCTCCCAGCCCAGGTCTTTTTCCCCACCCCAGTCTCACCTGTTGTAAATTGGGTGCTTGAGGCATCACTTTCATTGGTCCCTCGGACTGCGCTGATGGACACCTCGTAGCGGGAGCCCGGTCTAAGTGCTTGCACTGAGTACTGGCTTAGGGGAGGTTGCAGCCGGAAGGTAGTCTTCCCGCCTTCGCCACCCACCAAGCCATATTTTAAGAGAATGAAATCAACTTTAGCTCGAGGTGGGGTCCACTCCACAAAAGCCACAGTATCAGAGACATCTCGAACCAGGATCTGTGTGGGCCCGTCAATGACTGCATAAGAAACAGAACATGACATTGATTCAGGAGTAAGCCTTCTTTGGCATTTGTTTACCTTTTTCCTTCTTACACTAGCTTGCTTAGTGGGATGGATTGTATAGATGGGGAATATGAGATACAAAAGAGGAAGTCTCTCCTTGGAGCACTCATTTGTTGACACCATGGACAGTGATATACAGTTCTCCCAGAACGTGGGCTCTTTCTCTACTCATTGACGATAGGTTTCAGATGCTGGTGTTTTGCAGTCTGGGCAGGAGGACACTTACAAGCTTGGATGACTCTGACCTATTCCTTTCATAGGTAATGACACAGGAGGACAGCAGAAGCTTTTGGCCTGTGCCTGTTGCCCAGCTCTTATCTTCACTGGGCCCAGATGAAAGCTCTATGAGATAACAGAGACAGAGGAGACACAAACTTGGTTGCCAAAGTCTCATTAAAAGAATTCAGAAGTTATTCCTATCTAGTTTTCTATTTTTATTTCTATCTAGTCTGGACAACCAGACTGGCATTTGCATGTGTGGACATGAAACATGCCAGTCGGAAAAATGTGCTCATGTGAATTCAAAGGGCTTCAACTCTGAAGTTGTTTTTGTGAGTCATTTTTCTTCTTCCTTCCTTTCTTCCTTTCTTCCTTCCTTTCTTTCTTTCTTTCTTCCTTCCTTCCTTCCTTCCTTCCTTCCTTCCTTCCTTTCTTTCCCTCTCTCCTTTCTTTCTTTCTTTCTTTCTTTCTTTCTTTCTTTCTTTCTTTCTTTCTTTCCCTCTCTCTTCTCCCTCCCTCCCTCCCTCCCTCCCTCCCTCCCTCCCTTCCTTCCTTCCTTCCTTCCTTCCACAAGTGCCTGCATGTTTCTGAGCATGAAGGCACAGGACACAAAGGGTTCCCCAGGCTATCTAGTGCTAGAAATTGTCTCTAGAGAGTTAGCCTGTGTAGAGCCAGGGCTGGTGTGTAGATTCTCTACCACGCTTACAGAGAAATAGGGAGCATTACATGTGGGGATGAGGAACAGAGAACTGAAGAGGACGGAGGGAGAGGAGAGAGAGGAGGAAGAGGAAGGAGGAGGGAGAGAAGAGAAGAGGGAGAAGAGGGAGGTATACAGACAAGCAGAAATGAGTGACCATGTGGGCTTATGGAAAGATACAGAGAGAACTCAATTTCCGATATTCCATTTTATGGTTCAAATCTTCTATGAGTCTCAGGTATATATATATATTTCTGATCCTGGGTTTCTAGGAAACACTTTATGTTCTTCTTTTGCTTCAGTTTGTCTTAGTAATTTTTCATAGATTCTTCTGGAATCTTTGAATAAGATTTGTTTTTAAACTCATACACACTGGGCCACTTTCAACTCTGTCTCTAGCACAGGTATTTCCATCAGGACAACTGCAGGCTAACCTAGAGTTATTTCCTCAGCTTTTCTAACTTGAGCCATTCTCTAGATGCCCATTGGTTTCCTAGTGAATACCTTGGGGCTTTTTAGTCTAATATCGGCTAAAATGAAAATCAGTAGATCCTGTTGTTACTACCTCGTTTGGTGTTAAAATGAAGTTCTATTTATCATACTTGAGGTAGACATGTGTTTAAACAGAAAACTTCTTTTTTTTTTCCCCACACGCTGCAGCTTTAGGTGACTTGATCTTTGCTATTTCACTTAATTTAGTTGCAGGGTGGTTAGATGTCCTAACCTTGCAAATTCAACGTCTGAAACCCTGTAGACACTCAAGAGCTCTGAGTGAATAAAAGGAATGAACTGGCCTCTTCATCCTTGCAGAAGGGATAGGAGAACATTTTTTCTTAACAGGAGCTTTTTGAGGGAGGAAGAAAAAAGGCATCAGGGAAAATCAGATAACCACATAAAGCTTTTGTCCTTCAACTCTTTAGATCCGAAAACCCTAATCATAATGGATTGGCCATATTAGAATGTGATTATGTAGCACAGAGGGCGTTAGCTGCAGGAGGTCTTGTATTTGCATTCATAAAATGGCCTGCCTGGAAAAAGCCAGTCTGAGTGCAGATGAGGACTCAGAGCTTCACAGGAGGGGGTTGGTATAGGTCAGACCTTAGCAGAAGGAAATAATCAAATGACTGTTTCCTAAAAGCAGCAGACAGGGATGGAGCCAGCCATCTTTCCTGCTGCATCTTGGATACCACTCTTCTTTGGTCAACTGGTCTTAATGCCCTGCTCTAATCAAAGCTGTAGCAACTTTGATTTCAATTTCAGCACTAATTTCTAAACAAATACAAGTCCTTTCAAAAAATAAAATGCAGGTGGTTTTTGTCTTCTTTCTCGGTCTTTTTCTGTTTTATATTTTTCTTGGAATTTTGTACATCATGCAAAGCCATTTAGAAGGACTTCTTTTCTTAATTGAAAGCTGCTTAGCTTTCCCATGGTTTTCTAAATTTGGAGCTTTTAATTTTAATTTTAAGGAACTCTCAAAAAGTACTTCAAATTTTATTTTAAAAATTCATTTGGATATAAAACTGAGACAGAGTTGGATTGCTTCTTTGAGTGCCCTCCATACTTGGGAACAAGCTACTCAGCTGGAATGATCTGTCTCCTTTTCTGAGGCATGTTTTCTTTTCAGCCTTTTACCTGCTAATGCTTTTTTTATGTCAGGCATAGGAAAGGCCTGGCAACACTCCATATCAGAAGTGAATTATCTATCCTGTTAGCAAATATCTAGTCTTCAGAATCCAGTGTAACTTTGGGAAATAGATTTGTGCCTGTGACACTCTGGAGAGTCCTCCAGATAATCATGGTTTTGCTTCCATAGGGTTTCTTCTGGAGTCCACTTTTATTATAACAGAACTTTCTTGAGCCTTCTCCCCATAGAGAAACATTGTTTTTAAGAAAAAAAAAATCTTAAATGGATGTACAAAATAGAAAAGAGATCAAAACAGAACTTCCCTGGCTGACAATATGAGAGAAAAATTATTAGAGAGATACAGATCTCCTCCTGATCCTGACTTTGAGTCTTGGCTCTGGAACTCCATTACACCAATGCAATGTAAGCCAATGCCACAATAGTTAAAAACATCAACATTTTCTAGACTAAATCTCTAAGTCTTAGAACCTGTTGTTGTTTGGACACAAATATCTAAGTTTGAACAATTAAACTACAGACATTGCTTTATTGAATAGTACTGTGGTTCCCTGTTCTACCCAAGCCAACATTTTGTTCTTGACCTAAGTCCAAAGATTGGCTTTGTAGCATGTCAGTTTGTTTATGAAAAAAAAAAAAAAACAAAAACAAAAAAACGTGTTAATACTCATCTGTCTTAGTTTTTGTTGCTAACAAGGAAACTTGGGTAAGCTCTACATTTAATCTTCTCTATCAATAAATGAAAACCAAAAAGCCTAATACCAGATGCTACTTAACACTTCTGAGCAACTCTCAGGAGTCACACAGATGTGTATCACAGTTGCTAAGTTACAGCTGAACATCCTTTGTCAGCTAAGAGGACAATAAGGCAAAAATAGGACATGATTAATGAATTGATCTTGAAAATATAATGATCCTGAATGAGATAAACTATGGGCACTAAACGAATAATCAACTTGAGCCATCACTTTGCTCAGTGACTCAACTCTGCCTACTGGTTTCAAGTAGTCTGCCTCCTACTGCTTCTACTTCTAGCACCTTTTTCGTGAATATATGTGTATAACAGGTACTAAGCAGGCATCAGTATAGTGCTAATTATCATGTGCAGTGTATTCAATTTAATCCTCATATCAATTCAGTGAAAACGGTGTTATAAAACAGATTGAGGTTTGGAAGAGTTTGGTTGAATTTCTCCAAGTCTGATAGTAGGCGAGAATGGGTTGGATCTCGCTGATTTCCAAGTTTATGACAATCGGAGGTTGGTGTGTGAGGCTTAATGAGTGAGATTAGTAGAAACATACTGGAACTATTAATAGAGTTTCCTCCATGGAATATGTTCTGAGGTCTGTGTGCTTGCAAGGGTGAGCACTAAGGAGTATGTTCTGCTAGGATCTGGCAGAGTGTATCCATTTCTGAGTCCCTGCATCATTTCAGCTCTCTGAAAATCATAGAATCTTTTTCACCTGTCCATGCCTGGCAGTTCTCTGGACAGCCATGGGAAGAGTTGGAGGCACTTACCAGTGGAGACACTGGCAGAGGTCGGAGGGCTCCGGGCTTGTTCCTTTAGAGCCACAACATTCACAATGTACTCCTCCCCAGGTTTCAGTCCCGTCTGGTTAAAGGATGTAACATCACTGGGGAGCTGAGCAATCACCCCTCCTTCATTGTTCTAGAGAATGGGGAAAAACAGAGAAATCAGAAGGGGTCACTGGAAAAAAAATATGGTGAGAGAAAGACACAGGGGCAGGATGTTAATTGGGCACATTGGAAAATTAAAAAGCAGACTACATCTGTTTCCCAGGAACTATCAGTGAAGTGCTTGGGGCCAGGAATGTGCCCAGCAGGCTCAAGAACCATTTTTTGAGAACATTTCTTTAGCCTATCCAGGATTTTCTGAGTTTGCCAATAAAATCTAGTCATGCAGCGATGCAGATTGACTCTTGTCAAAGAGTTAATGTTCTACAGTCATGATCAATGTTATCAGATTTTTAGGTCACCTATTGTGATGAGTATGCCCTTAGCTGTTAATAATAATGCACTTGCTTGTATGTGTATATACATGTATGTATATGTATACATATGTGATACATATACACAATGCATACATATGTAATATTTGAATCTAAGACATTACCAGATTAAAAAAAAAAAAACAGAATTGTTGTCTTATTCTACTTTCTTCCTTATGGTGCTACCCTGGTGCCAATCTGCCATTGCCATGTTTTCCCTTCACTCATGCCATGTGGTATAAAGAAAAATAAACAAATAAGGAAATAGAAATAGGAGAAAGAGAGAGACAGAGAGACAGAGAGAGAAAGAGAGAGAGAGAGAGAGAGAGAGAGAGAGAGAGAGAAAGATGAATGTGTTGAAAAGGAAATATGAATAAGTAATTTGATAATGTTGGGTTCAAGATTTATTGTCAACATTAATCTATCTGTCATCTCTCTCTCTCCCTCTGTATATATGTACATACATACGTATCTACCTACCTATCTATCTACCTGTATCCTTCCAATTATCGTCTACCTATATACGTACTTATGCTTTGGAAATAGCAGAGACAGAGGGCCTTTTTGTAATCCTACTATTCTTATGTGTTCTTTGGTCTTTATGTCACTGGGGAGCTCCATATATAACATATAGGCATGCTCTTATAAATCAATGTGATAAATGTTTTCTCCCCATTGCTTAAACCTATATACATTATGGCATCTATTCCATGCAGCAGTGTATTTGATCTTGGCTTGCCCTGACTGGCTTGTCTCTCGGTCAAAATTTTATATATTATATGTAGAGCAAGAGAACTTGATGGGTTTTTTTCCTGCCTGAGCAGCAGGATGACATGATTCTTCCTGCCTTTTTATAAACCCAGTTGCCTGCAATTCTTTATTGGCCATTTAACTCATACAAGACATATCCTAACAGACTTGTACAGAACATCTGTTTAGGTGTATTTAAGCTTGCTGTGACATGACTTTATCCACATGGGAGTGTGAAAGCTCTAGAGTAGAGGCTGAGACTTGGGACTTTTGTCTTAAATCTAGCAGATGATGTCACTTAAGATCTCTGAGTCTTGGTCTCCACAGACTAAGCAAAACTAAATGTAAAATGAAGGTTCATATTTCATTTACTTGAAGGTATTTTGTAGCTACAACAGTTATGGCTGCAGGAATGTTGGAGTAAAAGAACAGTAAAAACCATTGTCTTGTTAGCCAACAATGTGTCAGTTGTCATTAAGTCTGATGAATGACTCAAAAAATGCTTTCTGATGGTGAAGGATGAAGACAGAGGGGAGGAGTGCGCTGAACTCCGTATCCATGAGTGATGCTTAGAGGGGATATGAGCAGAGCCAACAATGCTAGAGACTGGAGCAGCTCTGGTGACTTGCAGACAGTTCTGGAACTCCTCAAATAAAACGCTGCTCTAAAGACCAGAGAGGACTCTTAGGATACCCTTAACTTGCAAGTTATAATAATGAATTTGTTTAATGAAAATCGTGCTTAATGGAGTAGAAATTCATTTTTGACTAATTCAGGAAAACCAAGATTGTGTTTTACATCTCTGACCTTCAGAGGCTGAAGCCCATAAGCTAACTTTTTCTACACTTACCTGTGGACTGACTGACTGTGTGACTGATTCCATTTGGCTCCTCTTTTGTGCTAAGGGAGGACTCTGAAGCTTGGTCTACAGGCTCACTACAAACACAGCTCCTCAGCAGACAGTTGGGTCTTGAACTGCTTTCTACATGCCCCATCATCCAAGGCCTAAAGCTGACCTCAGGTTGCAAGTCTTAGATAGTTCTCTGGTCTGTGTCAGAACAGTGTTCTATAGCCTAGACACTCACAGTACATCTTGTGTCTTTGGTAGCTTTGGCAGTTTCATCGGACAGTACCTTCCTTGATGTCCCTAAACCTAAGCTGAGGATCAGAATATACCAAATTGGGCTTGTTTAAGAGAGTTGTCAGTTGAGTGTTACCTTTGGAATGAAGCTGATTTCCCACCCATCGAAGGAGAAAGAGAAAGGCTCCCACTGCACCTCCACGGTGGTCTCTGTGATCGTCTTGAACTGTAGCCCTTGAGGAGTAGAGAGATCTGGAACACAGCAATGTGGGTGGCAATGTCATGGCCATCCCTGGCAGGGGCAGAGATCGCTTCCTGGTGCTGTGTCTTGTGACCTCCCTTGGTGTCCTGGGTGAGGAAAGGTGTGGTGGGCAATCCCAATTCTGCTGCAGATAGAGTCTCAGTGGCAGGGCCAGCAAACTGTCATATAGCCTGGATGCTCAGTGCAGGTGAATACATGAGCAAACTTCATAAATGTAATCATTAGTTTTGTCCTTTCTATTTCATAATAGAAAATGTTAACGTTAAAATTTAGAGAATCATGTTTTCTTTTTCTCTCTCATGTGGTAGATCCTGGCATTTAATAACAAGCCTTTCTCAGAGGACTCAAAAGCTGCCTTTAGGTACCATGCAGGATTCCTGGGAAGCAAGCTAGTATCTGATCTCAATGTTCCTATTTTACATCCAGGAAAAGGGAGACACAGAGGAGGTTGATTGGAGATGTGGAATAAACCAGCTTCTAGAAAAAAACTGGATGCTTTTCTTGAGTATCTGAGGTGTACTGAATGTACTGAGACTCAAACCACTATACCTGGATGGTCCGAATTTGCCACTTTATGTACACAAAATAAGCACAGGCATATATAAAGTGTTGCTCCCAATTCGTCTTCTCTAATTTCCCTCCTTTCTTCTCTTGCTCACCTTGCCTTGCTTACCTAGCTATGTTTTGCTCTTAATCTCTCCCTTTTTCTCGCTGTCCATTTCCCCCCAAACACACACACACACACACACACACACACACACACACACACACACACACACACAGGTTTGGTGAGGTGAAAGCATGCTTGTCCTGATGGAGTTCCAGTCACCAGCCCTGAAGTACGACAGTGTGACTTTTCACAGTTCTCTAGGAAGCCTGTTCCCTCGTTAGTGCTGCTTCTCAGGCTATTCCCAGTGGAAAAGGACAGATTCTTGTTTAATTTATTTATTTTTTTCCCGTGGATTAGCTTCCCTAGTGGGAAGGCAGGGCTGATTGATTCTGAAGCCACTTGAAGAAATGTTAGGTGAGTTTACATGAGTTTGTCTTTGTCACCTAGGAGCTAGCCTGAGGGGATGCCCCGAATTGGCACAGTGAAAGCCATCAAAGATGGAAACCACATCAAGACATGGGTGTGGATCAGAGAGGAGCAGCTTCTGGGTAGGCCAGGCACTCCAGGGGGTGACTCATTCCCCCAGCACAGTAGGAAAGGCAGCAGATGGTGACCTGCCTCCACACAATCACTGCAGATATTCAAAACTAGTTCTCAGGCACCAGATTTTTTTTTTAAGGGTCAGATATAAACAGAGACAATTATAGTCAGATTAACACACTCAACATTCATGAGAAGTCCAATATTACCCTAAGACTTTAGACACCTGGCAGTGGAGCAAGGTGACTTCTTAAGCTTGTGTCCCTGTCTTTACATCTCTCAAATCTCAGTCTTTGACCTCTTTGAGGACCTTGAGACCAACTCTTTTAACTTGACATTTTCTTTTTTCTGAATTTTCCTGGCATTTGTTATCCAAATGTCATTTGTCATTTGAGACCTATATAAAACGAGCTCAGAGCTTGTATTTCCCTATATGGTCATAAATTCTCTTTATAGACCCCAAGAGCTTTCTGAATTCTGAGGGTCCCTGTTTCCATGGTCCACTTCTTTTCCAGTCTCTTGCTACTGCTAGTCTGTGCCTTTCAGGCTGTATCCTCCAGATGTTCTTTTCTTCGTAGAATCTAGTTGGGCACAGCCCTTTTTCATTGCTGTCTTTATGTGGCAGACAGGCATCTGCAATGCAGACTCTGCACTAGATCTGGGGCAGAAGAATGCAGCCTGCTGCCCAACTACTGGAAATCTCTTTCCCCAGAACTGCTCATGTTAGTTTTGGAAAGTTGAAAGTAATACAGATTCTTTGTAAAAATGTAAGAGTTCAGAAGTATACAGAAAACCAGAAATACCATTTCCTTTCTTCTTATTTTTGAGCAGATTCAATGTTAACACTTGGTAAGCTATCTCTTATATTTTTCTACGATGAACTAAGCATACGCAGAACACACAGATAAGGATCTAGAGGAGGCCTTCCTTGTTATTAAGAAATAATAAACACTTTCCAAAAGTTCTGAACCATGGAGACAGTTCAGCTTGCTTTGTGTCTATGCCTTTGCTCTTCCTCTCTCCATTACAGCGTTATAAATTATCTTCTAGAACGCAACTTGGACTCCTGAAGTGACTAGGGTATTTTGCTAAGATAAAAGGTCAGAAAGAGATGATGTCACGTCTTTATTCGAGATAGATGTCATCATCTGTAGCTTAAAATAATGTTGCTATTGTTTCTTCCCTCGTTTTGCTCTGCACTCAACCACCTGTAAAATTTAGCCTTTGTTTATTATATTATACTTCAAGGCTGCTAGTTTTGGATCCCTAACTAGAATCAAAGGTCTGGATAAGGCTCACACTTCCCTGGACTTCCAGCAGAGTCCTGCTTATAACAAATCAGTGTTCAATAATTAAAATATTGTTTGTTCTAGAGTTCGTGGATGTTGCCTGAATTTGGAAGCTCTTGTAATCTGAAGAGCCTGTTTCACAGTGAATCCTTTTTTAAATGGGACACATCTGAAGCCCTTACCCCGCCAAGAGCAAACTGTTGCAGGCATCCCTAAAGAATTAAGAAAAGACACGACTTTCATGAATGCCCATGATCTCATGTAGGAGAAAATAAAAATGAATCAGGACGGGGAAATGGTACGTACGAGTGGCCACCTTGGCAGTGATGGGAAGGCTGAGGATGTTGCTAATGACAGCGTAGACGCTGATGTTGTAGGTGAGACCTGGCTCCAGCTCCGTGATGGTGACACCACTCCAATCTCCAGGCACCCGCTGCTGGAGCTGATGGCCCCCCAGGGCCGTCGGCTGGTAAGAGATCACATATTCCGTCACTGCCATCGGCCCGTCCCATTCCAGTTCAATGGACCTGTCGCTGATACCAGCCACTCGCAAGTCCTCTGGAGGGGCAACTACCAGGAGGCAATACACAGACAGCATGAGCTCAGAGGATTGCCGTTTCCCAGCCCGGAACTCAAGTTTCTTGCCACATCTCATCCCCTCCTTATTCCATGTCTGGAATTCTGTTGGGTTCCCTGGCTTGGCTCTCTACTGATAGATTCCAATCTCCACAAGGCCACAAATGAGTGTGATGCTGGAGCTGGCCCCTTACTGCCTTGTGAAGGCTGACTGCCAAATTTTTAAGAATTCTGCCTGACTGTTCACAGGTATTATCACCGTTGAAGATAAAACAATATGAAGCAATAATTAAGCAAATTGTGTCTAAAAGGTAATTATTTAAGACCCATCATTTTAAACTCATCTCTCTACATCTTACAATTAACTAAGCCTAAAAGGTGATTTTTGTGTGTTGCATCTCTGGTAGAGATACTACATAGCTGTGTTCTGTTGCATGTCTGTTTCCAACTCCACATTTAATGTTGTCACATGAGTAGTTTGAAATTGGCCATGGAGGTGTTTGCACCATGGACATTTGCAAAAGCTACAAATAAAGGCTTACTTGTTTGTTTTCATAGAGCCAGGTATGAGATTTTTTTCATAGCACACCATCAGTTAAGCAGTTTGGTACTTTAATAAATTACTGCTGTCAGACTGCCCTGACAGCCAGTTCTGATTTAGCAAGTGGAAATAAAGACTAATTCTTGTTTTCCTTACAAATTATAAGAAGCCAAAACAGGATGTTTTTTATCTCATGGCCTAATGAAGATACTCAGTAGTTTTTTCTTATAACATTCTTTTTTTTTTTTTTTTAAAGGATGGCATTTAAGTATTGAAGCAGATGTAACTTGTTTCAAACTAATTTTCATTAGCCTTGACCTTGGAGAGGTTGACCAGAAAGCCTTCTTGAGAGATTTGCTTTTTTCACTTGTCCAGCTTTGCAAATGCTGTGCAGAGTTGCCAAAGGTTAAACCATATTGAAATAGCCTCTCTTGTACAGCTCCCTTAGGAAGTTAGGATTCACTGTAGGATAGGCATCAAATCATTGAACCTTTAAGACTAATTAGAAGGCTAACTCTAGTGTCTATAATTGGACCTGCTCGTAGATTACAGCAACGATCAGGCCAAGATTTAAGTGATCGTAATTAACTTTCATGAGATGTGGTGGAGGTTCCCATTGGTTGAAGAGTTATTATTGGTTTAGAATTTCTGTCTGGGTTATCTCACACTTTCACCTTTAAAAACAAACAGGGCCAGACTGGGTGCTTTCACAGGGGTATGCAAGCCAGAGAGCATCTGCCTCCTCCAGCTCACATGGAAAACCTTAAATTCTTGCCTAAGAGAACTGAACATCCCTTTAACTGATCCAAGATCCATGGGAAAGACTAATATCACAAGTCTATAATGCTATAATATAATAGTCATATTTACTTTTGCTTTTGCCCTAAACAATTTTCTCTGCATTAAACAGTTGAGACAACAAAATTTCTTCTGAGTGAAGAGGAGAAACCTTATCTAAAACAGGAAGTCTATACATTTTTCTTATTAAATCAATTTATTTATCTTTGTTTTCACAGTGTGGTAGTCACAATGAAGCCCAGGCAGTACTGGAACATGAACTCCTCCTGTCTTACCCCATCTTCCTGATTGCTGGGATGATAACTTTGTATCATTATTTCCACACGTGTCTTAAAATTTATCCTAAACAAACTTTCAAAACTAAAAAATGTTCAAATGAACCCATGCTATTTGGCATGGGTTTTTTTTGTTTGTTTGGGTTTTTTTTTTTTTTTTTTTGGTGGGGTGTGTGTGTGTGTGTGTGTGTGTGTGTGTGTGTGTGTGTGCGTGCTATGTACCAGGAAAACAGTAAACACTTTACAGTGGGTCAGCTCATTTCATCCCCCACCAGCACAGCAGGATAGGTTTTATTATTACTACTAATTTATAGATGAGGACACTGAGGCACACAGCAAACAAACACAGGAGTGACAATTTGAACCAAGGCACAATGATTAGAGAAGCTGTCAGTCAATACAGAATTCTAGATTGCGGTTATAAATCATTTCAATTATAATGTATGTTAGACCTATCATTTAACTAATTAAAAATTCTTTTGTGGTAAGTAGGTAGGCATAGGCAAAGTAATCTTAATATCACAGAAGAGGGCTGAGTGCAGGGATGCACCAAAATCCAGGGAACTGAGTCAGAGCAGAGTGATCTTTCACGGAGCAAGCTACACATTGCATGTGCTTTCTTCTTTCATGTCTGCACAGCCCTTCAACGACTGTATAGAAGCTCCATGATAAACACGACAAATGACCCAGACTAGAGTTAAACGGAGTTTTTTCTTGTGCCACCTCTTGAGAGTCAACACCTTTACTCTGAGACTTACTGACAGGATACCTCCTGATAGGGGAAGAAACTTTGACATTCCAAATGTCAAAGTGACTCTTAGGGTCTGTGGACCTACTCAGAGTATTCCTTTTTTGATTCTTCCAGAAAAACAGAGTTAATGATGACAGTGGTGGATGATCTAAGCAGGGTATTTAGAATCATAAAGCATTTGTCCTCCTCATCCCAGACTGAATACTGCCTTCACATCTGACTGGGAGAACAGCATCTGTCGTCACCTGTGGCAGAAGTGCTATGGTTGAGTGATGGGCCAATGAAGGTGTCAGCCATTGCTATCAAACAAAACAATATAAAACTATAAAGCAAACTACAAAAGCAATACATGCGATGAGTGGGTGGGGAGTACCAAGCATTTACAACCTCACTCCTTTGCGACATTCATCGTGAGACCTAGTGAGCACCTTAGTGAGCACCGTGGGAGGCAGTTTCAGGCTGTGTTTTGCTCCATAGAACAAGTGGTTTCAGAAGCCAGAGGTAGGGCAACTTGTCTTGACAGAGCTGAGCAATGATACTGATAAATATCCACTCATCTCTCTGAATTCCAGGGAACCTTGTCCAGCTACTCTTAGGGGCATCCAATAGCTCACTCACCAGCTCCTGAGCCGACCACCATCATGGGATGGATGTGCACAAGGGATTCTAGGTGTTTCTCATCAACGCAAAAGAAAAACTATTTGCTGGCCTCAACATTTATGCCAAGAGACTACTCATTGTATATTAGATGACAAGGATTTTATTTTGCAACTCTGGTTTAGCATCTCAAAGAGGTTTAGAGAATTCGAAAAGTTGGTGGATGACCAGGATTCTCATTCTTACTCTGCTCTTAATGGGCTATTGGTTCTGGGAAAAACCTGTCTCTGATTGCTGCTTTTCAAATCTGTAAAACAAGAAGCTCTATGTAGCTTTTTTTCCTGAAGCTTGTTTTAAGTACTTGAACTCTGGCGGTTTTGTTGTATTATCTTTGCATGAGTAGAGGACAAGGCAGAAAGACTCATTGGCATACCATGAGCAGAGATCAAGGCTAGAAGCCAACTGTACTGGCCTTGCTGTCAACTAGTCAATTGTACTGATGTTGCCATATAGGGGTCCTCATAATGAAATCCACAAGGTGTGCAGCTATTCTCCATGTCCTGCCAAAGAAAAATAGTGACCTACAAGGAAGTCTACTGTGTGGCTTTTGATATTTTCACCTTTCTGACCCTTCTGCCCCCTCTTGCTCTGCACTCTTGGGAGCTGTCTTGCATGCACCTGGCCAGAAATGTCAAAGAGTGAGTAAATAGGCCCTACTCCTACATGCCCTTCACAAAGAACTAGTAAAGTAGCACTTTAGATAACGGCTCACATCCCTTTCCGGAAGAGACCTGTGGCACTTGGTTTTAAAGGCAGGCATTAAGAGGAGTACCCCCTGCACTGAGAGGTGGCTCCAGGGTTGCTATAGAAACAGATGGAGATTATGCAACTGTCCTTCCTCATGGGCTTTGAACCAGTAAAGAAAATGTATCTGGGTTTGCTGAAGTCTTTCCCAAGCAGGACAGAGCCCTTATGTCAGAGGTAACACAGATGCTAGGTTTGGACTTGACCCAGATGCAGTTGTATTAGCAGCTGCTGAGTTTTGTCTGATGTGATCAAGGCCTCATGTCTCCAGTTTAGTTTGAACACTGGATCAGATCAAGTTGTTTTGTTGTTGTTGTTGTTGTTGTTTTACAAATAGACTTGACCCTGTGGAAACCCATGTCTAGAACATAACAAATATGCAGATTCACAAATATTGATTGTATTAAGAAGTGCTCAAGCTGTAGAATAACATTAAGACAGCTTGACTCAAGTTGACCCCTGGCATTCTCTGGATGGGGGGGCCTTCAGGAGCCTCACCCTCTTGGTAGAAACAAGGTTATGTTTCATGCTTCCAGCAGCTGCCTTTGTGCTTGGGATTCAGAAGCTAACTTGAGCTTCAGTTGAATAAATGGTATAATGACTATACTTTTAGAAAGGAATTTCCACTCAGTAAACGGAATTGAAAGGCTAGTTGAAATAATTGACTATAGAAGAAATGTAACATAGGAAAAAATATTTCTTTCTAAGCAGTGAACTGTTATTGTCCTCCCTTTGTTGTCCTTAATCCTTTAGAAGGGCTTAATTTGAAGCCACAAATGCAGATGCTGAGCAGCCGAAAGTCATGGATGCTGGCTTCCCAGGACTTGTCCCTTAGAAGTTAGTGGAATTGCTCAATTAGGAAGCTTTAAAATGTGGCTTGTTTTTATTTATTTAAAAAAAAAATCCCCAGAAGGCATTCTGAGTTCATAACAAAAAGGATCAATTATGTAATCTATACTTGTAGGAGCCCAAAAGTATCAGCAATGGTTACTGATTTAGTTGGTAGGAGATGAACAATAAAGAAACAGTGGGAGTAATATGATTTGGGGGCAAAAAGACATAAAAAACACCACCTGCCCCATGAAATACTGCCATCTTTCCTGTGGCTGGGTTTAGGATTTAGAACCCCCATGGCAGGACATGACGCTTCTGTCATTTTCTACAATATAGAGTACTTATGGAGTTGGTTTCTGTCTGTGCTATAGTCATCTGAAACAAAATGAGTCATATCTGTTTAATATTCTATACTAATTGTTAGAATGTCAACTCCTTGGTAAATTCATAAATCAATCTCATCCTACAATCTGTAAGCTAACCAGACAAACAAAGAACTGGAGCCATCCTTCCTTAAGCAGTGATATAAGATGCTGGTGGACGAGGGAGATATTTTTAAGTATGTACAACTGGTCCTGAGTTAAAGACCAGCCTTACCTACCATGGTCTAGTAACCTGTTTCTACTTGCTGTGATTTGAATATGGCTTGTGTGTCCCTCTAGATTTAAGAATTCTATCCTTCACTTCTTTAAGAATTGAAAGCTAATGCCCATTCTGACTTATTAAAAAGAATAAAAACTCAGTGATCCAGACTAGCTAGCTCATCAGAGTGGACACCATGATTGAATCCTAGCAGCGTAATGAAGAAATTCAACAATATGCACACAGAATCCCTATCTCTTGTCATGTGGCTCCTTGTTCTATGTGGCTACCATGCCAGCAAGAAGGCTATCACTAGATATAACCACCTTTCCTTGAACTCTAGAACTGTGATTCCAAACAAACCTCTTTATTAATCACCCCACTGTTTTTGTATTATTTGACAACAGAGTGGGCTAATAAACCAGCCATCCTACCTTAAGGACAGTAGTAGTCCTTAAGTATAATGAGTACAACCTAACTGGGAATTTTTTCCCCTCCTCTCCATTCTTCCTCCCCAACCAACTGGAGCTAGCCCCAGAATGACCCTCTTCCTACCTGCTGAGCAGTCAGGGCCCTGGTAGCCCTCCTCACAGATGCAGAGACCCTCCTGGCAGTGACCTCGGCCACTGCAGGCATTCAGACACCGTCGCTGGCTGCAGTCCTCACCAGCATAGCCCTCTTGGCACAGGCAGGTGCCATTGGCACATTGCCCCTTCCCTGAACAGTCCCCAGGGCAGCGCAGCTCCCTGCAGTCCTCGCCTGTGTAGGGCTCTTCACAGACACATTCCCCATCCACACAAAGCCCTCGGGAACTGCAGTCTGTTGGGCACCGGAGCTCTGAACAGTCATCTCCGCTGTATTCACTGTCACAAATGCACTGGCCATCGACACACACACCCCGACTGGAGCAGCCCAGTGGGCAGTAGGGCTCTGAGCAGTTCTTGCCAAACCAGCCTTCATTGCAGATGCAGCCACAGGACTCGAAGCTAAAGTTGCCATGGCCGCTGCAGTGAGGGACATAGTCCAGTTGTCCTAGAATGGCCAAGGAGAAGGTCAAAGGGCAGCAGTGGCCTCTCACAAATGGTGATCAGAGACCTGTACTCATCCCTTGATCACACCGCTGCTGCTGAGAGTTAACTACAATGTAGTTTGGTAGAAATTCAACGTAATAAATATTTTCACCCACTGCAGTTGTCTATGCCTAAGACAGCACTGGGGGTAAAGATGAATAAGATCCGAGTCATTGTCCTCTGACAGATCACTTTCAGAGCATCTTAGATTGGGATTTTAGAAGTGACTTATCAAAATAATGTTCCCAGAGGAAACTTGCCATAGTGGTTTGGGTGGAGGGATCAAGAAGGAACGTGACTGAGCCGTAATGTGGTTATATAAAAGTCCCTGGAAGAATGACTCAGGTTCCTCCCTAGGTGAAAAATTGTACAAGATAATATCATGCTTGTTTCTTATCATTCAGGGCCTGAACTACATGATCCTGAGCCCTCAGAATGCTTTGGATAGAGAAAACTGGGTGCAAGGCTCTTGCACAGCTAATGGTAGCGGTTGTTTATGTGATTTTAATAGGTGAGTTAATAGTTAATAGCTCCTTATTGCTCTTGTATGTCATTATTTGTAGACAAGAAAGAAAAGTCATAGGCCATGTGACTCACTTAGCACAAGCCAGAAGTAGCAGAGCAGATTTGAACTCAAAGTCTGACTCTGAAGTCTTGGTCACATCTTATGGTGAGGAACAGATGGACAGAGACAGAAGCAAATCCACTGACTGTTCAGCCTTCTGGAGAAAAGATACAGTGTGTGTGTGTGTGTGTGTGTGTGTGTGTGTGTGTGTGTGTGTTCGTGCACGCACATGTGCACATACCTCTCAAGTGCATGTATATGTGAACATACATGCCTATGTTCATGGAATAGATCAAGATAAAACTTCCATCTTGCTGGAGAAGATGGGGACAGTCCTCTGGGACCTAAATGACTATCATTTTCTCAGATGGTTGAAAGGCTGTGAGTGAATGAACAGAACACTACATTCTCTAGTCAGTCAGGTTAACACGAACAGATATCAACTCAACAGCCTGTGAAGACCAAAGATGAATGAAGACAGACATCAAATTCCCTGCCTGCCATCAAACTTACTGCACTGAGCCGATGTACCATTACCTGACTCATCTTCCACCCCCACGCCCCAAAAAATCAGGTTAATATATTTTGAGCTGGAGAAGCAGTGTTGAGAATCCCTGAACCAGATCTTCAGGGGACAGATGCATTTATATCTTACAGATGACACATTAACCGGGAGCTACATACTGGGCATGTTTCTTTATGACCCTGTGAAGAGATGCTGGAACTTTCTTCCTCTCATCCCACCTCCCTCTTCACTCAGCTCTCTCCTTATCCACCAGGGACAAGGCTGCAAGTTCTTTAGACTCTACCTGTGGCAGCGCTTTCCTGACAGCAGTTGGTATTGCACTGGTCTCGCAGCAAGGACACCTCCCTCTCCAGAATCTCGATCCGGCTCAGCAGTTCCTGTAGTACCTGGGAAGAGCTTGCACATGGACAGGCTTTTTTGGGGAGGTTTATCTTGTGGGTGAAGGTGACTTGGCTCTCGTGGTCTGAGGTTTGGCCTGTGTATTCGGCCAAAGTATCATCTTCGGCACTCATGTCCTGCTCAGCTGAGGCCTCCAGCCCTGAGGAACAGAGGCTTTCTAGTGGTACGTTGATGTTATACACATGGTTGAAGACCATAGGCTGCTCTTTGCTGGAAGTGTTGTAGCTGGAAGCCCCTCCTTCCTCCTCCACAGTTTGTCTATGGACCCTTTCTGTAGTCACCTCCAGCCGACATTCAGAAGGCTTGAGCATGGATCCCAACAGGATCAGGTTTACACCAATAAGCATGTTCTTCAAGACTACTGTTTCCCCGTCGATCCCCATCGTCTCAGCCAGAGCTTGGTTCAAGAGCTCTCAGTAGTAGCCAGCATGGAGTTATAGGAATCTACAAGAGAAAGCAAGGGTTCATATGACCTTGAAAACCTGTGTTGGGCCACCACAGCTCTCATTCTGTAAAGCTAGAACACACACAGACAGAAGTTCTTTGTGGCTGTGTGGAAAATTGAGAGGAGACAGTGATTATCAGCCAGAATGCTGGGTCTTCTCTCAAAGACTGAATTCTTGATAATGGACATCACTTCTACATAAGAGTATTGTTATGACTTTAGTTTCAAGTGCCTCCCTCCCAAAGCTTGGCTGGCAGCTGGAGGGTATCTGAGAATTGGATTAAGGATTTGATTTCATCAATAGATTAATCCATTGATGGTTTCATACATTTGCAACATTAAATAGTTAGAAAGAGCAGATAACCACTTCAAAAGTTGTGATGGTTAGAGTAAGAATGTCCCCCATAGGCTCATGTGTTTGAATTCTTAGTTACCAAGAAGTGCTACTATTTGAAAAGATTAGAAGGATTAGGAAGTATGGACTTGTTGGAGGATGTGTGTCACTGGGGGTAGAATTTGAGATTTCAAATGCCCATGTCAGGCTCTGAGTCTCTTTTTGCCTATGGATCAGGATGTAGCTTTTAGCTACTGCCCCAGCACCTGCCTGAATGCCACCATATTTTCTGTCATGATGATAATGAACTAAACCTCTAAAACCATAAGCAATCTTCCAACTAAATGCTTTCTCATGTAAGAGTTGCCTTAGTCGTGGTGTCTCTTCACTGCATCAGAACAGTGACTAAGTCATGGGTATATCTAATCCTTAGCCATTTCTGTCTTGTCTTTGCTTCCCAGCCACGACAAAGTGAGCAGCTTTTCTCTGACACATCATCTGCCATGATGGACTGAAACTTGGAAATGAGGAAAAATTTGTTCCTCCTTGAAGTTGTTTTTTCTGGTCTTTTGTCATAGCACTGAATTATCAGACTAATGTAGCTGTTTATGCACAGAATGTAGTAGGCTGTCCCCACAGTATGCAAGGAATTTCTAGAATACATGTCAGGAATGGAGGTTCTGTGAACAGCCACTTCTACTGAGAAGAGATCAAAGCTTCTCTTCACTTCTAAATTAGGATTAGTATGAAATGGATCACAGAAACTTTGGGGTACTCCTGTGTCTCCTCAAATATTTATTATGAAGTAACCTCAGTGGTCATGTCAAATAACTTATCCATCAATTCCTTTAAGCTCACCTATTCAATATGGGTTGACTTCACAAAAACCAACCAGCCAAATAATGTCGTCCTAGGCAGTTTGTGATTGTTAATTATCCTTGGGTACATTTGTGATTTATCTGGGATGATTTGAGCCAAGCTTTGTTTTAATCTTCTCATTAGTGTAGTCCCCATGCTCTGTGACCACAGGGTGACTTTCTTCCGAAGTCCTGTTTAAATTGCTAAAATAATGAATTAGCTCCTTCACTGGTTACCTAGTCACCAAGAACCATGCAGTATAATAAATTCACAGTAATAAAAATCAAGTTTTACAAAGATTATATTTTCTTTCTATTCCTTGTGTAAAAGAAAGAAAAAAGGAGAGAGATTTAGACACTTTGGTTCTCAAGTAAACTCATAGCTACTAAGAAGATTAAGGACTACAGAGCCAAGTAGCCATAACTAGGAGGCTAAGAATAAGGTGGTCAGTGTCAGTTAACACCCACTGGCTGTACACAAGGAACAGATGGAGCTGAACGCACACACATGATCTTGATTGATCTCTAAGAAATTCTTAAGATGATCCTCATCTTATAGCAGAGCAATTTCTGCCTAGAAGGGTTGATATGGGAAAGCTAGCCAGACTGATCTCAAACCTGTGTTCTTAATGACTATGCTTCAATGCCTTAAAAAAATAAATAAAAAGAGTGTTCAAGCTTGGGCATGGTAGCATACATTTTTTATTGCTGGTATAGGGGAAGAAGAGGCAGGAAGATTAGGAGTTGAAGGCCAAACCCTTCTGTGCAGCAAGTTTAAGATCAACCTGGGATACGTAAGACTCTTTAAAAAAAAAGAAGAAGAAAGAAAATGTTCAATTATTTATTGTCCTTTATGGAAACTGGACATTCTAGAACTTTCTCAATACTAAAGTTAGAAAATTTGCCTGGGTGTGGTTCACTGACTTTTCTTCTTCCATGAAGCATTCTCTTTCCATAATTTCCTTTCTGTCCCTTCATACATTCCTCAAATACAGGTTAGACTTCCTGTCCTTCACACAAGAGTGTGAGTATACTTCTTGTAGTGTTTACCATGCTGGACCATGGGCTCCCTACACCTGACTTTCCTACCCAGCTTGCTAAGTGAATTTGAGTCAGATCATGTCTTCACTGCAGCATATTGCTGTGTGTTTAGGATATGAAAGTGCTCAGTATTTAGTTGTTGAATGCATGGACGGGCAGATGCATGAAAGAATGAATAAATCGATGATTTAATGAGTAAATGCTCAGTGAGCAAAAGGTTGAATCATTCTCCAATTCATTTAATCTCTCTCCATTAACCCTAAGTTACTTACTGTTCTGTTCAATTTCAACTCTGGACAATGTCTAAGACTTCATTGAATTAAGAATAACTGGTATTAGTGACTAGCATAAAAATCATATATTATTACTCAGCCCTTATTTTATATATTGTATTATTTTCTCTCCCTGTTTCTAATATGGAGAGAAAGTAGGGCAGACCAGAGCTGCTGAGACTGCCAGACTGTCTGGGCTCAAAACTCTTCCCCATAAATGTTTATCTATGGGAAGACCACTTAACCTTTCCTTCAGCTTTGTGATCTGTAGAGTGGAGCTAAAGAATGGTACCAACCTTATAGGATTAGAATGATGACTCTACCATTATCTATATTATACTTATTCAGTATCTAACACTGACTCAAATAAATAAATAAATAAATAAATAAATAAATACTGTTTTCAGACCATTTGGTTCTTCTCCTATTTAAAGACTACCCTGAATATGTAAAGGCATGCAAAATGTCTTACTAGTTGGCATCAGAAAAGCCCAACTCATACTTTATCCTGAACAAGGATGATGATGTCCTAGAAATACCCTGGGATGCCAATCATTGATCACATCTAGATAAAGCAAATCTGCCTTTGGAATAGATGGACAGACATGGCTAAACTAATCTGACCCCACAGCTGTAAGGTCTTCCTAGGCCCCTCTTATCTTAGGCTATACTTGTTTTCCCATTTTGAGTTGCTCCAGACGTTACACCCTTGGATGTCACTTCTACACTTCTGTCATGACAACATTCTCACAGTGGGTCTGTCAACAATCCTTCACACATACATAAGGCCTTGCTCTCTTTCTTAAACAAAACTTTGTTTACCTGATTCATATTGATATTGCTGAATAATTTTTATAGAAATTCTGAAATTGTTACATAATGGTCTATAGCACTTAATACAGTTTTGGGCTAATTGTAGATAGGAAATGAATAAAGAATAAGTGATATTATAAATGAAAAAAAGGACCAATGATAGGGGAATTATGAGTGAGAGAAATGCTAGATTCTATGTGTAGGTTTAAAACAACCACTACAAATTGTAGAGAAAAGGAAAGTTGAAGTTTTACATGAGAAAAACAATCAATATTTTAGTCAATATCTAAACTTATATAAGTAACTTGAGCATGTAATATTTGTAAGACCAAATTTATTTTTTAACTTAGGCTTTATTAATTGAAATAGGGGATGAAATATAAACCAGGGCTGTCTGCCCTTATTGCACCAATAATTGATCATTTTTATATGATTGGCATGTTGAAAGAATGCAAATCTTGTCATCTGAGGAAGAGAAATTTAGCACTTCGTTCAGAGAGGTAAGAACATGGGAGGTTCATATGTTATTTTATCACCTATTCATTTAACAGATATTTATTGAGTAGTTGTTAGATCCCTGTCCTGTGTTTATGGAAATTACATCCATATGTATGGGATTGGAAGGGTGTAGTATAAGGAAACAAGGAAAATAAATACCAAACTTAATATTATATATACAAATATAAATTACTTGGTATTTGTCATATAATCATATATTATATGATACATATGTCTGTGTTAGTTTCAGTCAGAAACTATTGTGGAGAGAAAAAAATTGATGAAAGGAGTTTTTGCGTTAAGCAGGTGAGGGTTCATCATCATATTTATAGAGTGCTATCCCGAAAGGCTTGTCTGATCAGATCACAGCTGAGAGGATACTTGACAGAACTGGGGTAGAGTGTCTGGGAACAGCAGATACAGGGGCTCTGGGGCTGGGTTGGATCTCAGGCATCTGAATAACGGGATGTCTGGAGTGAGGTGAGGAAGTGGATGTGGAAAGGCCCTGTAAAACAGGGCTTTGTTCTTCACTTCAATAATGCTCACTGTCCTCAAATGCTTCCGGTGCCACCACTGGTTATGAGCATCTCCCACTCCTTGAGAAACTCCCAGCTTCAGAGAGAAGTAAAACACAAGCACACTAGTGCATGGTGATGAGCATGACTAAAGGGCATGCCAGATGTCCAGAGAGGATGGTTATATATCCGCTCTGTAGCAGGGAAAGTGACCCTGAGGAGATCAGAACACTTGATATTGTTTGCCAAATATTACTGGCCTGACTTTCAGGCACACAGTTGGACTAGATTTTCTAACCTTCCTTGGGTATATGAAACCAGATCTTTTGTTCTGGCCAGGGAATCATTGTGAGCCTGGCTCTGCTTCATCCCTTGGGGTATTCAGGCACCATTGTGAGTCAGTGGAATGAAAGGAATGAAGTTTGTCAGGGTGGGGGAGTTTGCAGGATCTAGGTGTAGTCTGACCAAAAGAGTAGCTGGGGGGAAGGCCTTTTCCAAGACAATTCTTCAGTGCTACAGCTCTTCTTGATGATGGTCAGTGAAACAGCTTTCTTGGACAATGTTCTGTTAAGGAGTAGTTCTCTTTATTCAGGAGTAACAAGAGCTATATAGACCGTGGGGAGTGGTTAGTGGTTTTCAAAGAGAGTATACATTATTGGCTGAGGCTTATGTGCTGGCAATGCTTCATTTGCATGAAGAGGGAGTCCAGGTACTTAAACCTATAATTTGTCCAATAGGCTATGTGATTTCCCCAAGAAGGATGAAGGTGGGGGATGTGCAGCTATGTGCCCTGGGTCATGCAAACCAAGAATAGGGAGGGAGCTGTCCTTATTCCTGTCAGTCTCAACATGAAAGTTTGGTCTCAAGTTGAGCTTTTAGGGTTTGGACACCTCTGGACCTCATTCTTATTCCAGACCCATTCTTCCTGGTCACACTTTGCCCCACAATTCATGAGAGGAAATGGTGAGTGTCCCTTCCAGGTTGAGGTATCCAGTTCCTCAGAGGACACTTGCTCAAAGATTTTTCCTTCTGTGACAACTAGCTGTGTGCAAGATGGTGGCAGCTCTATCACACTGGGTCTCTAAGTGACTGCATGAAACAGAGACCCTCTTCCTGTGTCAGTCTGTTTGCAGTACAGCTTTTGGTTTTGGAAGCACAGTTTGGGGGATTAGTTTTTCTCACACGTAATTTAGACTACCCATGGATAACATGGAGACGAATCTTAATAGATTTCTCTCTAGGTTAAGAGAAGGAGGAGGAAGAGGAGGAGGAGGAAGAAGAAGAGGAGGAAGAGGAGGAGGAGGAGGAGTTCATTCTAGAACTGTATTTGCTGAAACTTATATTCAGAATACAGTTTGCTCGATGAGTGTGTTTAAAGGGCTTCTGGTGCTAAGGGATTGGACTTTTACATGGCACAAGGGCCTGGAGATGTAGTTTTCATATGTAAGCAGTAGCTTTCCCAGTGTCTGTGATGGCAGGTAGTATATGCCTGTCTGGTCACTGGAGATATCTAGGTACAGGCCAAATATTTTGAGAATTCTGAAAAAGGGTTTTCATTCACCAGAGGAGAATAAACAGGACTAAAATCAATGGTAAACGTTTTCCCAGTATTTTACAGAATCATGGTCTTAGTGGGTTTTTAGGAATCTCACTTCCACAATCTACCAGTTTCTTAGACTTTATGTAACAGAATCCCATAAAAGAGCAGCTGAAAACAGCAGCACTTCAAAATCAAGTTATCTTCAAGGTTGTCTCTTCCCCAGGGCTGAGTGACATTGTTCATGCCTCTGTCTAAGCTTCAGTTGATGACCTGAACACCTTGGCATTTCTTGCCTAGCAGATGTGCAGTGCAAACTGTCTGCCTGCATATCTGAGTCTTAGCATGGCAATCTTATGAGACATGCTGTTGTGTTTAACTGGAGATCCAGCTTATTCCAGCTTGACCTCATGTTAACACAGCTAACCATATCTATAAGGAGTTTACTTCCAAGTAGAGCCATATCCTGAGGTGCTGTTGGCTAGGACTTCAACCAAGACACAATGAGAAGACAAGACTCAACCTATTAAAAAAAAATACCAAATACCAGGAGTAATTGCAACAAGTTATGTACCTGCCTTGTACTACATTATGTATTCTTGCAGAAACATCTATAAGCTAAAAAGGAGTGTTATTTAAGATATTCAAGATATTTATGTCAAGAGTATGACTTGGGGGGAAGTAACCAATCAGAATGGGACATCCACTCATGTAAAGGAGACATCAATCACTCTAGTTCACTATGGACAGCAGGTAAACTCCTATGATGATATTCTGTGATGGTTGGTCCTCTTTTTTCTTTTTTTTTAAGATGGAGAAAATGAGCATGAGAAAGGGCCAAGTAACTTGACCAATACTGAATGGCTAATGAATAGAGGAATTGGTGTTAGACCCAGACCTTGCTGACTGGAGCCTGGGTCTTCATGGCTGCTCTTCAGCCAGCTTTAATTAGCAGCCACATACTGTTCTCATGAAAAGATTTGCTCTTACATTACCAACACTCTCTTCTCCCGGGTTCAGATTTAGGGCTTCTTGACAGCCGTGACTTTTAGTTTAATGTTTTCTCCACAAATCCAGGCTGTTTCCCTAGAAATTGCTTCAGTCTCTCCTCCTTGGGGGGAAACTTTTCTGATGGCTTTGATTTATAAGTGCCCAGCCTCCGCTTCAACTCAACCATCAGGGGAAAAAAAATCTCCACCAGTAAACTTTGCTGCTAGAGGTGGAACAGGAGGCAGCTTTTAAACCTGCCCCTTCCCAGGCATAGCCTGGCTCAGCCAGCCATTACAGAGAGCCAGACCTTGGCTTGCTTGGTGCCTTCTCATTTCCTTTTGTATTCTGAACTTCCACTGAAGTTCAGGAGTTATTGGCCACCACTGATCAGGTGGTCTGCTCACCTCTTAAGCTGCTTTTCTCAAATGAGACAGAAAAGGAGGTGGGAGATGTGTGATTAAGGCGCTAGCCAAAGTCAGCTCCAGCAGAAGAGGGCAGAAACAAAGGTATATGAAGTGCCCACTCATCAAATGTGCCTTTGGTTTTTTCCAAACTTACGTAATAACTATTTCAAAGTGTTTTTTGTCACCAAAAACTTCCCTTGCCTGGCTTCTCTCTTTACTCCTGTCTCCTACTCCTCATTGTTACTGAGAATGCTGGCTGTTATGCAGAAGGATGTTTTATCTACATTTAAAATAATGGTGGTGGGCAGAGCTTTGTAAAAATTTCCAGGAAGTTTCCAGCCTGCTGCATTATGCCTGGTAATCCTGTGATAGCTGGTGTTGTCTTCTTTAGAGGTGCCTCGCCAGCTCTGAGAACCATGCTCTCCCTTTGGTGTAAAGTGCTGGGCACCCACTGAAGCTAAGTGCACAATCCCACTTGTCTAAAGATGACTCAGTGGCTCCTCTCTTCCTTATTTCTGCCTATGTATCAGATGGTGGTCAGGCAAACTAGCATGAGTCAAAACTGGAGCCCAGAGGGTCTGTTAATGACATAGACAAGTGATAGGAGACAGGAACGCTGTGGTCTGAATGTTTGCAGTCCCCTCCCACCTCCACAAATTTAACATTGAAATCTTCACACCCAAAGTGACAATATTTGGGATCGTGGGGCAGAGCCCCCAATAAATAGAATCAAGTCTTAGAAAAGATAATCTAGGGAGACCTCTCAGCCCTTCTACCACGTAAAGGCATGGCTAGAAGTTGCATGCCTCGTAAGAGTCAGAGAATAGGCTCTTACACTCAGTATTTGCTAACACCTTGTTCTCTGCTTCCTAGCCCCTAGAGTGGTATGAAATAAATTTCTGTTGTTTATGAACTGCCCACCCTGTGATGTTATTTTACTGTAGCTGCCTAGTAGATTCAGGCAGTGGAAAGGAGGGAAAAATCAGAGGAAGAAAGCAAAGAAAGGAAAGACAGGGGAGGAACTAGGAAGATACCCACTTAGTGAAAAAAAAAAAGTGGTAACAATTCTACAGGTATGATGAGAAAACAATCCCTAGGAGTAGATGATACACCCCAGGTTCAGTGACACACTAACAGTCATGAGCAAGATAGATGGCCAGTGATGGGACAGATGAGGCTCCGAAGGAGTTGCCTTAACTCAATAGATTGATACGCAAGAAATTGTTCTATTGATTCATTTCCTCTGCTTCAGCGTCTTTATCAATACAATTATCATGGCCCTACCAGAGGTGTCTCAGGGCAATTTGTAAGAGGTAGATAACGGAATCGTCCTTAAGGCTGATTTAGTGCTGAGTTAATGAGGTGCTTCTTGGTCTCTAGGGAGGTCTGTGGGGAGGCCAAGTCACCTTAGCTGGATGGAAGCCTCTTGTACTACTTAAAGTTCTTCTAATATGGCTCTTCTCCCCCCCCTCTCCACCATTCTCCTCTGGATTTATTTCTTCACACTGAAGAGATCTTTGAAGGTTATGGAAAAATATTCTGTGAGTCATCAGCTTTTACAGACACAGTGAAGGAAGGAAAAGGCTGGCTACAGAAGCTGGGACAAGGACATGAGTGAAGGAAAGATGGGAGAGAGAGAGAGAGAGAGAGAGAGAGAGAGAGAGAGAGAGAGAGAGAGAGGCAGCCAGGAGCCAACAGGCCTCTGGCTTTTCCCTCTTCTTTTCCTTTTTCCTTGGTAAGAGATGATGGGGAGTAGCAGGAGGAAGATCTCAGGATGAAAATAGGAGAGAATGAGTGTGTAGGTGTTGGGTGGGCAGAGAGAAGGCATTCCCCTGCGGGTGGGTAGCCAGTGTTCTGTTCAGAGTTTCCAAGCTTCTGCCAACCTTAGTCTCCACTTAGTCCCTAGGGGTGATTTATAAACCAGTAGCGTATCTGTGGGAAAATGACACTTCTTGTGCTTTTTTTTTCTTCTGTAAGTTAGAATTAGCTTAAAAATAGTTCCTGCTCTGCCATTGGGATGCTCTGTCTCTCAGGGAAAGAGGGTAATTATGAAAGACGAGGGTGTAATGTGATTACAGCCGGCCCCATTGTGTCAGTGGAGACAGTGCTGGGCTGTTGGGAGAAGGCAGAACTGGCTGTCTCCATCAGCACTGGGCTTTTATTGGGCCTGTCAGATTTCTGAAAAGAACCTGAGGGCAGAAAACTCCCAGCAGGCAGGACTCCATGGCTGGCCAGGAGCTGACAGAAGGACTATGGGTTGGGTCACTGGACCTGACTGAAGTGTTACCACCCACCACCCAGGCTGGTGGCCCAGTGGCCCCAATAATGTGTACTTTGATGTATCCACATATGGGGATCTGTAGGAAGAGTCTTTGGTTCAACATCTAACGGATCCATCTTCATTTGTGTTACATGTCTAGAGCCCTGTATGAACCAGGCTCTGTGTCAGCATGGATTACAGGTACTACAGTTTCTGGGAGGGGAATCTGGCTGCTTCTCTGTCCTTTGGCTCCATCTTGTACTATCTGGGAGAAACGCTAATTACCCTGACCTTCCCGAGCTGTTACTTCTTCATCTGAAAAAAGGGGGAGGGGGTCTTGAATAGCAATCAAGGGAATGATACAGAGAGTGATCAAAATCTCCAGACTAGAAGTGCAAGTGATGGGGAGGTCATCCAAGTTTGAATCCCAGCTTCAAAACACAAATGGCAGGGCAGGGCAAAATCTATTACTGGGGACACATTTCGTTTTGGCCACTGTGGCAAGACAGAAAATCTTGCCTGGTAATTTCAGCTGCAAAATTTTATGATGTATGATCTCAGGGTTTTTGTGATTTTTTTTTTTTAGATAGATATCCTATTTAGGAAAGAATTTATCCAATTTTGTAGACTCTGGAGAATTCTTAACATCTGTAGAGCAACTGACAATTCTATATTATATATGGCCCCATTTGATGCTTGCAGCAGCTGATAGGATTATTCCCGTTTTATAAGCGAGGCTTAAGTCTGCAGGTGCTTTGCAGTTACCCACAGTAAGGTAGAGACAACTGAAGAGCAGGTTGCCTCTTAATTGAGTACCAGAGGTGTGGCCTCCCTCCCTCATCACTTGCCCTTGTCCTTTAGAAATGGGTGGAGCATAAATAATGGATTGCTAATTAATCTTAACCATCTTGGTCAAACGTTCTTTCAAGATCCTGACCTTTCTCCATCTTTCATGACTATTTTTCATCTGTGTTTCTTCAGCTTGGAGAACAGCATGTCACCGTTTGCTGTTCAATTATTCTTCTTGAAGGCCCACATCACCTTTCATCTCTCTCTTTTCTCCACTTAACAAACTGTGAAGAAAGGTCTATTGCAAGAAAGATGGCTAGCCAGCCTACATCCCAAACTTATGGTTTCCGATTTTTATCCAAGATACCTTTCAAAACAAATTGAATGCTTGCTTTAGACTATAAGACATGGTCTTCTGCCCTCATGGAACTTATAACCTAGTTGAGGTGACCAGATACATATGAGCCTAAGGAACAAGATGAGGCACTCTATTTTAGTGTAGTAAACTGAAGATCACTCATTTTAAGTTTAGCAAGCATCTCAGAGCAAGTAGAGATCAGTGTGGAAGACGGCTTCCAGAAAAAGCAGTGTCACAGTCCAGATGTAAGGGTGGAGCATGTGGGACAAAATGGTAGTGTAAGCAGAAATACACTAGATGTAAGGATGTCTGGCCTCCAAAGGGATCAGCTTCTTTTTTCATAAAGACTGAAAATCCAGTGCCTGTGTGCCAGTGTCTGCCTATCAGAAAAAGGGCCAGCCACACATTAATGGTGTTTCCAGAGCCTTATGTGTAGACCCCCAAGACCCCACTAGTGGGTCTTGAAGGCCAATCTGGGATTGCAACTCTTAGTAAGTATAAATGTAACTATAGGAACTTATTGCTTAATTTTTACAACAGCAAAACTCTTTAGAAAAAGAAATCTTAGGAAAAGGTACCTATAAAAATGATATTTACTGGTATCCAGAACAGCACATGAATTCATCTACTCAAAAACTACACAATGACAAGCTCACATATCAAATTCATGCTGTTTCCAATTATATGGCATAGCTACATTGGAGTTGATCTTTCTAGCAGGAACCAAATAATTATTTTCACTTTGGCTCACTATTAGTTTTGTCAGATGAGTTGAATGTTGGCAGTGGCAACTTATTAAAGTTTGGCTGTAGTGGTCTATAGGAGTTATTGACTTCATGGTGTAAATTATGCCTTTTAGAGCATGAAATAACACCATCCTGACCCAGACACTACAAGCAGGTAAAGTATGTCTTCTAGTGCATGAAATAACATAATCATTTTCTACTTGAAATTTGAAGAAGCTCTGAAAGTAGTGGTGTATAGTGCACTTGCATAATTAAATTTAGTTATATGCTGGTTGCATGCCAGGAACTGTGCTAGGATCCATCTGAGATGCCAGGGGCCAGCTAAAGAAATATCACGCAAGGATAAACAGTAGACCATGGCAAGTACCATGACAGAGCCACAGAGATTTCTTCTAGGAATTCAGCAGAAGGCAGCCTCTGACTCACTATAAGACTATAAAAAGGTCAACAGGAAATGCGACCTTTGAACTGGGGCTTGAAGAATACTAAATTTTTGAGAGGAGGGGCAAATGAAAGAGATGAAATGAGAGGAGTAAAGAAAGAGAAAGACAGTACACATGGCTTCTGGGGTTGTGGGATCTTGGGGTGTCTGCTTTCAGAGGTGAAGGGTTACTCAGATGTCAGATCATCTTGGTTGGTATCTTCAGAAAATTGCCTAGAGGTTTACTCAGCCATAAAAAGAATGAAATCCTGCCATTTGTAGGAAAATGAATGGAAACCGAAATCACGTTTAGTGAGATAAGTCAGTGTCACAAAGACAACTACTTCATGTGCTTTCTCCTATTCAGAAGATGGGAGGGAACAGAATGTGGAACTAAAAAGGGCACAGCCAGGAACGTGGAAGGGGAAGAGAAATGGAGACGGTACGCATGAAAAAGAGCAACCAGGGATGATATAATCAAGTTATATATAAACATGAAATGTCCTAATGAAACCCTTCTGTACAATTTGTAAGAGCTAACAAAAATAAATTGACTTTAAAATCAGTAATAAATAAATGGATTCTCTCCAAGTCTGTGAGCCTGATGAATTATTGGCATTTTTTTTTTCTAGAGCCTGACATGGTTAAGAAATTCAGTGACATTTGTACTTACAATTGGTCCCAAAGATAAATTCCAAATTGACCAAAGGGTTTCTTAAAATTGCAGTTCCTTAACTTGTAAGGTTTGGATTAGCCTTCCCCATTATTTTCGAGTGTGATTCTTCAGGGTACCTAATTCTTTTCATTCATTTTCCTCCCACTAACTTTTGGATAAAAAACATTTTGGTCTCCATGAAGGTGTAACGAGCATATCCTCTTTGTTCATTATTGTTAAAAGAGGGCACCTGAGGAATTCAAATGCCATTTTTATTAACCATTACATCCAGGGTATGTATTGTACAACAATGGGCTTTTAAATGTGTTCTGAACAAAGACAAGAACTGACCATTTAGTTTTGGGAAACCGACTTGTTGACAAGTTAAAAACAGATGGTGTGGAGTAGGTTCTGACTGTATCAGGACCACTGTGACCTTGGTAAGTAAGGGATGTCCAGAAGGCTCAGGGAGGTCACGTATGATGGAATAGGGGATGAAAATTGCTCACCACAAGGATGCAGAAGCTTCCAGTTGACAGGGACTTTTACCTAAAATAACCTGATGTAACTCCTTTTACCTGGCATTCTCCTTTCTTTCCAGCCTTAGATCCTAGCATACCCTACTCCTCTCTACAGTACTAGAGATGTTTCATTGCTCACCCATAGCTTCTCTTCTCCTTCATGCTCTCTCCTTCCTTTTCCCAGAGCTTCCTATTCAGTCAAGAGGGAGTCTTGTTCAGCAGGAACTCAGTAAAGAGTCTGGGAAGGTCCCTGTTCTTTCTTCAGGGAGGCCTCCAAGAGCTGGCTGTGCCCTAAGATGAATGGTATGGTGCTTTTTCTCTACAGGACTGTTCCTGTGACTTCATACTCAGTCTCCCTTTCCCCTTTGAGAACTTAAAGATGGCAACAGCTCAGTTTCTGTCAGCCACAGACCTGTATGCAGTGCCCTCAGTAACTGGCCATGGGTGTCCGGAGCTTGTCTCTGCATTTCCATGCAGGCACTTGGCCTGCTGAAAAGGGCTTTTAAACCCAGATGTTTGTTCCTAGCTTGGCTCTGCTAAAATCTCATTTCTCCCATGGTTCCTCCCTTCTTCTGTTAGTCAAATGCCAAAGTAATAGCAGACACGGTACTGGCAATAAATTAATGCCTTCTGAAAACCTGTTTGGAAAGAGGTAGGCTTTAAACCATAAATAACAATGACATTTTCATTTTAACAACAGCCTTCAACTAACCTAACAGTGGACATGGTTCCGTGTGGCTTCCTGTCGCAGCAGAGAGCAAGATTCATGGGCTGTAAAAGGTCCCAACATTTTCTCTCACATTGATCTTTCTACTTTTGCCCCTTGGAAAACCATTCAGAGGAGTCAGAGGAGAACACCTGGCATTTGTGGAGCTCCTTACGAATTTTCAAGATGTTTCATACACATCAGCTTGGTTGGTCCTACTGATATCGTGTAAGTGCCCTCCTCACATGTGATTAAGGGAGGATTATTCCTATGAATAACAAGTCTCAAAATTACAGCCAAAGAAACCTAGCTTTCTGAGGGCAATCTCTGCCATTTCTAATAAATTCACTCTCTGAAATGTAGTCCCTGTCTTTTATGACATTGGTTACCTCACAGGGAGACTAGAAAAACATTGTGACATTAAAACAACAACAACAACAACAACAACAACAACAACAAACAAAACCGAAATCTTATCTGTTTTTATATCTCTGCAAGAAAGTGACTTCTAAATTAAAAACATTAAAAAACAACAACAGCAACAACAACTTCAGACTTCACTGTCTCTGATGTCAGGACACTTAGGTGATTGAATAAACAGGGGGCTTATATAGTGGTGGGAAGAAGGTTCATCAACGTGGACTCTAAATTCCAGCCCTGGTGGTGCAGTGGGCATTGAGCGAGGCTTAACCAGCTAGGCCCATGTACATGCCCTCCCAGAGTAGAGGGCAACCTTGTCACCTCTTCTCTCTATATAAAGAATGTATTCAACACTCCTAATCCAGATTGGAGAACTATGCCCTGAGAGGTTTGCAGATTTCCCTAGCAACAACTCAGAGAGGTTCCTTCTTGGAAGTTTGGGAAAAGCTATCCTTTTGATCCTTGTTTGCTTTGTCAAACAGGACTCCCGCTGGGAAACCATTAGACTAGCATCCCCCTCTGCTGAGCTAGGAATCTGCTTGATTCACTAAGTGGAAAGCCCAGGGTAGGTAAGCTATTTCCCAAAATGGCTCTGACAATTTTCCATGCCTTATTTATCAGGGCTTGTATTTGAAGAAAATTAGAAAATAGGCAGTGATATGTCTTTAGATTATTCTGGAATATTATACCCCCATTTGCCTAAATCTACAAATGTACCTAGATTGCTCTAAACTTTTTATTTGCGAGACAAATCTACAGTATTAAGTTAGCAATAAATATTTATTGCTTTTCTCTAAAATAATAAAATCACTGGGCTTCGCCTTTAAGACTGAAGCCCTCAGAGTGGTAGCTGGCTTTGCATTTGATTTAGAAGGGAAAATCCTTATCACCTTCCAGGAAATCTTATCAGACAGAATTGCTGGATTGAAGGCCTGAGCATTCTACCATCCTGCAACACCCCTGAAGAACCTGTGAAGAACAGGGAGGGCTTTGACTGACGCATGCATAGTCTAGGCACATATCAGTCTGTCTTAAAGGTCTTTATGTACTTTCTCATTTAATTCTCATAGCAATTGCATAAACCATTTTATTGTCCCAATTTAACAGCTGAAAAAAAAAATAGAGGTACTGGGAGGTTAAATGATTTGCCTGTTGAAATCACAAAGCCTTTAGACACAGATACCAAGATTTTAACACCTTACTTCAAAGTCTTTGAGTTTTCAGTGATGCTCCTGTGGGCTGGGAAGTGGTCTTTTAATAATTTATTTTAAATGTGACAATCATTTCTTTTTCTGAACTCGAGTGAAGCTTGTTACTACACTTATCATAGCAGCTATCTGCAGAGTTGTTCGTTTCCTCTGAAGAAAAGCTCCCTAGAGGGCAGGGCAATAAACGAGGTATCTTTTATCCGAGCATCTGGCACAGCACCTTAAGTCTGATATATCGTCCCCCTACCTCTCTTATACACAGTACACATGGTATAGTTTCAGACTTACCTACTGGGGTATCTCACCTATCCTCATCAATATGTCTTTCCTGATTCTAAAGTTTCTAAAATGCTCCTCTCTGCTCTGATTCAAGGGGTTAGGGGAGGATGCTCTGGAGTGTGGATAACCTGAGAGGACCAGGACACATTATATTGCTAGCAGTCAGCATTCTTTGGATGAGGCATGTCCTACAGACCTGGATCCAGGCTTTCTCATTGATAGCTCCTGGATTACAGGTCTTCCACTTTTACTTTTGTTTTGATTGCTGCTGCCTGCCACATGTGGCTTATTATTGACCCTGGCAACTGCCAGACTGCCCACATCTCGTAATTGGCTTTACCCATCAGATGTCCATCTTCACTGAAAGGCTTGTTTCTTCGATTACTCAACCCTGTCAGTCTCCCATAGCTTTACTTG
Organism: Arvicanthis niloticus; assembly: GCF_011762505.2. NCBI lineage: Eukaryota > Metazoa > Chordata > Mammalia > Rodentia > Muridae > Arvicanthis > Arvicanthis niloticus. Next base: position 46,690,917 of record NC_047667.1, on the reverse strand, counting down.
CTTCTTCTCAGAAACAAAGAAGTGAGCTGTCTTCTTTGTCCTTAGATTTGATGGAGGCTATTGTCTGCTAGAGGGTTGTGGATGGGCCCCTCTAAGGGGCCATCTCAGGGAGGTTTTGGAGAGAAATTGTCTGATGGACAGGACACTGTTCTTTGGAGACCCAGTGTCTTTGTCTTCTGTCATTTCCGTACATGGCTTCATGAGCTTCAGTGGTCATGGGACAATTTTGAATCTCAGTTTGTTTATCTGTGAAGTGGGGTTGACTTTATGGGGAGTCAAATGCTTATGGGAGTATTTTGTTACATGAACTACAGTGTGGCATGTAATTGATTGTAAGATGAGATCAGCTGTTAACAGATAAAAATGAAAGAGCATATGCTCGCCATTGATTTGCATATCAGAGGTTCATTCTGGGACATCCAGCTGTGGCGTCATTTTTCCTCCTCTCATTCTCTCAGCACCAGCATTAGAGAACGTGCAAATGGGACAGTGAGTCATCTGTCTGCTAAATTAATCACTGCACTGAGCAGAGCTGAGGATACTTGGGTAACTTTTTGTGACAAATCCCTTGATGCCACTTGTGGTGGTGCTTCCTGACCCATAAGTGAAGGAGCATGGTTTCATGCAGACAGATGATTGACCACCCCCAGGAACAGTCAACTTTTGTTCCTAAGTGAGACCAATTAGATTGTAGATCAAGACCTCAATCCCTTAGAAATCCCAATGATTCCCTAAGTATTCATTGGTTGTTCTTGGGCTCTATGTTTCCAAAATGGGACTTTAAGAAGCCATAAAGCACCAGGAGTTAAAGCTACTCGCTCAGGTATAGGAGTTGCATGTAAGGCCTTAGAGGGAAGCATCAGGGCTCCATGCCACAGGTTTCCCCTGAGCTGGATGAGAGTGTGATCCCCGACAGGACTGAGGATAATGTACTGTGGTTTGAATGTGATCACCTACATTAGTTCCTACATTAGCGTGGAAGTAGGGCTTTGAGAGGTTTAGTATCAGATCAGGTCACAAGGGTCGGCCTCCCATGATGACAGTGGTGCCTTTATAAGAAGTGGAAGAGAGATGGAGTTAACATACTTCCTGTGATACCTGTGTAATGATGCAGCAAGAGGCTCACAGCAAATGCCGGCAGATACCTGATTTCTGCTCTTGGACTTCCTAGCCACCATGATTGTTAGCCAAGTAAACTTATATTAATTTTTTTTTGAATTTTTTTATAACAACAGAAAATGGCACGAGACAACTAGGTAGCAAATCCAAAGTGATGCCGAGATTAATTGATACCCACAGAGTTGGATGAGGGCTGGATCAGAACTCAAAGAGGAGGTAGGACGCAAAGTCAACAAGTGTAGGAACTCTACAAGTCAAGGGGGTCAAGGGGTTCAAGGCATGTGCATGCTAGTCAGACACTGTAGGCCTTCAAAGTCAGAATCCTGGCACCAATGGCATAAAGTTGAATCAGTATGATTATGTTGTTAAAGGAAACATCTGATTAGAAAAACAATATATATATTCATTGTAGAATAACAGTGCCATATGGAAAAGGCTGTATTTTTAGTTTCCTGGCCCAGTCAAAGTCATTGAGTATAGTGTGTTTCTTTGTATTTCTTACTGTGTTTATATCCATAACTGAAATTGTGCCCTCTTGGCAATTGATAGTTTAAACTAGAAAGTTCTTTGGGGTTAGTATCTTTAGGGAAGCATTGCCTAGTGATGTTGGGCTTGGGCAGGCTTGGAAGGCAGGCTTATGTCTGACCTTGGTTTACATCAGTAGCCATGCTAGCTGAGTGCTCAGCAAATCAGACAGAAGCAAAGGCTGCTCAGACAGCAGTGGAGAGCGGTACAGAGCTCCACAAGAGAATGATGCTTCCATTTTTTCCCTGTCTGGCAACACAGACACACACACACACAAGTTGTAAAGCTTTGACATGTATTGGTAGAGTAACAAGCTTTTGTATTTTTCTTCTTATTGGGATAAATAAGTATGGAATTATATCAACCCATAGCTGTGCTATATAACCCAATATATGGGTTCGATCAAAATAATGTGCCAGGTAAGTTAAAGAAAGCCCTGTAGAAGATAAGGCATGTTCCCTTTGAGCTCTACTCTTTCTGACTAACTGATTAGCAGGATCCTTGGGCAGGTGGACCCGAGGGTCTGCAAAAGCAGCAATGGAAACAACTGCAGGCAGAGGCCAGTGGAAATGAAGGGAGACAGTCCCTGGGTTCCCATTCTCCACCCTGGGCCATTGGTTTCACAGAGAAGAATGGTTTGGAGGGAGTTAGAAAGGAATGTAGTATGCCTAGGTGAGGCAGGAACTACTCATTAGGTTGGAAGGTGTGCTCAGCTTAGAGACCAAGCAACAAATGCCCTTTCCAAGACCCCAGAGGGTAAGTCAAACCCGAGAGCTCTGGAAGTTATGCATCCACCTCCCAACTTCCCTGTGTCCAAGACAGGGTGGATTCTGACCTCCTAGAGAAATTCCGAGAACATTCTCATCCTACGTGCTGGAAACACACCCAGAGCTCAGGCTTATTAAAAGCATTTTCTAAGACCTGATTTTAGAATACTCAGCCCACTTAGGCTGACAGTGTTCCCCACTGACAAAAACCACAATATCATGTATGAGAATCCCCCTTTTGAGTTATTGTTCAGGGGTGTCCAAAAGACTACCTAATAATATAGACTATTTCTGTTGCCCTTGATTCAACCTCCTAGAGGTTGAAGGCAAGCCTTTATTGCTGAAGACACTATTTACTTTGGACACAGGACTCTGAGAGTCTGACCTGGATTTAAACTGAAAGCCTTCTCTCTGAGGACCAGCTTTCATAGTGCCAAATGGTGTTGTGCAAGGTATCAAGGGAGGGAAGTAAGGAACAGTTCTACTTAGCTATGATACCTATGGACCACAGTAATGAACAGAATGTTACAATAACCCTATAGGTGCAGTAGTGGCACTCATACCTTGGTGGTAACCAACAGCTGTCTATAAATAGTCTTAAGGCCATGTCAAGGTGTGTGTGTGGGGGGTGGGGGGGGGAATCATACATAGTATTGGAAACCCAGCCAACTAAATAGTGTGGCCATAGATCTGAGACCCATCATCACCAATATTTATCCTCATGCCCACAGATAACTGTAACTCTCACCCTTCATCAAGGAAGCTTCTCTTAGCAACACAGATACCATTAAAGAAAACTACAACTGGTCAAAATGCAGAGAGCAAGTAATTATTGGAAGCCTATCCACAAATGATGTATCTATATCAACTCCTGCTAACACGGAAGAGGAAATCTCACAGGGCTCCAACAGTAGACAAAGAATACAAACAATAAATGAGATAGTCTTCCTTGGAGTTGAGTTCCCTAATTGGTTATCCAACAAAAGGTGATCAGCCCAGAAATAATATACATACAAGTTATTTACGTACATACACTAAACATGTGGAAAATGTATTTATATATTTAGGTGCACATGTTTACACACACACACACACACACACATAACAATCAAAGAAAAAGTAGTCATGAATTTGAGAGGGAACAAATGGGTACATGGGAAAAGTTGGAGGGAGGAAAGAAAAGGGGAGATGCTATAATTATATTTTAATTAAAAAGGAAATGTTTGAAAGTATTTAAATAAAAACTACTTGAAGAGACAAGATACTGCCATAGCTTGAGGCTTGGGGATTATATAGGCTTGACGTCTAATCAAATTGTTCTGACTGTATAGTTGTGTGCAAATGGTATATTTTTGGATTCTCACTTATAATTTTAGCATTTATCTTACATGGGTATTTCAGGCATTTAATACATAATGGGTATTAAGCATTTACAAAGGGACCACCATAAAATATGCACTTTTAAAAATGTTAGAGCCCATCTGGCAAGGTTCTTTCAGGTGCTTTGTGGGATTCAGACTTGAATTCTTTTGCTTACAGGCATGCTCAAAACAAACATCTTGGGTCATTTATGAGCATGGGAACAGAATTAATTTGGGGGAAAACCTGTTTTTCAGTTCCTGAAAAGTGTCCTTCTAAACTAGGAAAATGTCTCCCAGTGACAATGATTGCAGCTCTGAGCAATGAGCCCTGTTCACCTTCCTTCTCCCTATGGATTGCCCACTGCCTCTGCCTCTGCACTCAAATCTGTAAAGTCCAGCATTTATTCTGTGTCAGTACAGACTTGTGCCTAGAAATAGAAGGCCCCACTGTTAACTTTTCCAAAGCAATGTTAAGGACAAATGAGTGTCACAATTCAGGAGACCATGACTTCTGTGGCCTTGCATTAACAGTAAGGTCGAGACCACTGTCTTAGATGACCTCAGCGCCTGGTCCTGTAAGGCAGGGGTTATTTAGTCATGGATTAGCAGAGTGCTGCTGGGTCTGACATCAACCAGAAATAGGGCCTTTGACTCTCCAAAAGAAGCTGTTTGGGGAGCCTGCTGTGATAGGTGAGACTTAGCTTCCAGAAAGGTACAGCCACCTCATTTAAAAAATATATATATAATTACCCCAAGGGACAGGGAATTTGAAGCTGTGAAATTGAGAATAGTCTGCAGAAGAATGCTTCCTGCTATGAGCTGAGGAAAGAAAAACATCTCCATGTATAAAACCAGTAATGGAAGGTCTAATTTGCTTATGAGATGCTTGCTGGGTAACTTGATAGTGGGATGTTGTGTTGGCTCGCTGAGCCATCTACCAGGGCTAAAGTAGGTGCTTGCCTAGGTTGGACATTGGTGCTGTAGCCTCTGTACTTTTGTGACTCATAGATGAATTAAAACACAGAAAAGAGCAGCTCTGCTGATATTTAGTGCAAGCCCAGCAGAAGCAGGATAGTTCCCATAGGCTGAACTTGAAAGCTACAGCATTAGCCTGGCTTCTCTTTAAATCCCCGTAGTCAGACACAAACCATAACCCTTTGGTTAATGTGAGAATGCACTGATGTAAGAAAGCCTTGATTCATCACAGATAATTTAGAAAATGGATGTTCAAACACCTTTGCTCTATTGGCTGTAAAATTGCACTTTCTTTGTAATATACTAACACATCTGTACTATCTGACATATAAATAATATATATGTATATATGCATTATTAATTGAAACCAAAATTTAATAGAATAAGTTTTACTTTAACTAAATATCATAATTCAATTTCCTTCTATTTATTCTGTTCTTTTAAAAGTACAAATTTTAATCCACTTAATTGATTTTGTAGTTCTTGGTCATATCACACAATCTTAAAATCTTTTCTTTAGAAGAATGATAAACATATAGTACAGACTACTGAATGTGAGTCACAGATGCAGCTTTCAATTCTCTAGGAGGCAAACTAAGTGGGTGAAAATGAACATGTACAATTCATTTTGATAGTATATTTTACATTGCTAAAATATTATTTAGTTAAAATAAAATCTTTTGGTACTGAGTACACATAAAAGTGACCAGTGTGATATTTTTCTTTTGTTGCCGTTCTGTCTTTGGAATGTGGTAGGTAGGTACCTTGCTGCACCTAGAGCAAGGACATGTCATACTAAGTGTCCAATAGTCCTTCAGGGCTGTGTTATGAAGCAGGGTGGCTGTAGCAGACACTTGGGGAAGAAGAGCCAAGCATGTATCATGGTGTTTACATGGTGTTTACCATGATCATGGTATGAGGTTCCATATCATGGTATGTGGTATTGACAATAAGTTTTCTCTTTCCTTTTTTTCATTCCTTTTTTTTTTTTTTCTTGAAGCTGCAATTTTCAGGCACCTCTGTCCCAGCACCAAAAGAAAAAAAAATGCATTGCAACAGAATAAACTTTGGTCTGGAGTGTATGTTTGCTGGTAAAACCTGTGTGTCTTTGGGGCCGAGCACAGGAAAAGGCTATGAAGATGGGCATTCTTCCTTTACAATTAAACCTCAAAATGTATACGAGAGCAAAAACTTTTAGGCAGTAATTGTGTCCTAGTAGTAAATCAATGAGTTGGCACCAAAGGTTTTAAAAATTATAGGGTCTCTCTCTCTCTCTCTCTCTCTCTCTCTCTCTCTCTGTGTGTGTGTGTTTCTGCACTTATGTTTATGCCACAGTATGCTCGAGGAGGTCAGAGGGCAAGTTGCAGGAGTCAGTTCTCTCCTTCTACTATATGGATCCTGGGGATTAAACTTATGTCTTCAGTCTTGGTGGCAAGTGCCTTTACTCAGTTGCTCTCTGAAGGATTTTTTGAAGGTGTCTTATTCTCACTACCAGGAGCTTGAGTTGGTCAGGGGTTGCCTCTCTTTTATTAGTCTTTCTTTCACCTCTTTCTGCATTGTGGAATAGCTCATGCATTCCTGCATGCCCATACTGGCCAGCATCCCCTATTCTCTGTACAAGGAGATATGGCTAAGAGGATTGATGGAATGAGTGTGACTGTGTTTCATCAAATGCTGCTAAGATTATTATTGTTGATGATGACAAGACTAGCAGCTGATATTTACACCAGCCTTTAAAATTAAAAGTTGCTTACAAATACATCATCTGGTTTAATTTTCTGAGCAGCCCTGCAAGTTGACATTGTTACTATCATCTTTGTTTTATATTGAGGAAACTAAGGCTCCAGGTGGTTAAGTAAATTGCTCAAGATTGTACATTTGCTTAAATCAGCAAATAGTTTTTGAACACTTACCAGGAACAACATCACATGGTGGTCGTATAACAAGACATAAACTTAAAGCTGTTGTTGAAAATGTAAGTCAGACACAAATCTCTTCTGTCAGGATTTCAAACTTTTTCTTCCATCATCTGCTGCATTTCATGTGTGTGGAAATGCTCACTACAGTCCTAGGTTATTCTTGATACGACACCTCTATCATCCATCACTAGTTATTTAAGCAACTAACTGGTTATCCAAAGACAGAATGTATTGTTTTCCATACTTACCAGCTTACTTTAAATTGATTTTACTCCATGGAAATGGACAACTCTCCTCTAGATTTTCAGTGATGTCCATTTATACTGGGAGAACTAAAACAGAAAGCTGAACCTGGGCTTTTGTAAGTCCCACCCTTCAGGTTTCAAAGTTGAGTCCTCAGAACTTTTTTCTCATGATGTTTTAGAACCCTCTATAGCACTAGTTCTTAATTGCAGCTAAGTAAACAAACAAACAAACAAAATAAAAAAAAATAAAATAAGTGCCTGAAGGGGCTTCCTTGCATCCAATAAATAGAAGAATCTGATAAATCAACAGAATTCAATAGATTTCTTTATAGAAAATATCAGAGTCCCTACTATACGAACATGGTCTGTAAATCAACAAGATAGATATAGACGTAAGTGTAGATTTGGAATAGAGATGTAGATGCAGAAACAGGTAATGAATATAGGCGGAGAATGGGAGGTGACCAACACACAGCGGTTAACTGAGTAGATTCAAGATTAGGATTGCCATGAACTCTGAACACAGCAGTTGCTGGTAACTTCTTTTGCTTCAGTGTCTTCATCTATGAAATGGGCACACGAATGGGGTTGTACAGTGGACACAGACTTCAAATCATGGAATTAGAGTACAGGGTGTGGGGATTGCTTAGGAGGCGAAGAAACTTAGCTGGAGAACTCAGAGTATTGTAGTCTTGTTGTAGTGATGTAGTGGCCCCGTGTTTGCCCTCCTGTAGAAAGTAGCCATCTCTCTTCTGTGTCGACTGGTGCTTTTCCTTTATGCCTGAAGAACATCATGTTTTTCATCCCCCCAAATCTTTCAAATATTTTTTTCTTTTTCCTTTTCATTGTCTTTGGATAAAGTTCTTCATATCTACCATATAGTGAAGAAGATTCACTAAAATCCTGTTAGAGAAAAAAATGGATACCAGAATAAAGGTTGCTTTTCTATCTTGCCACAAAAAATACTGTTTTGTAAGAGAAGAAATTTCATTTTAATTATACTCAGCATTTTGAAGTCTCTGGGGTCCAATTTGAGAATCCTTATTTTGCAGGTATGTATGTGGACTGGGGGAGGTGTTAAACCCCATCATCTACTTTTTCTCATCAGAGTACCTATTTCAAGAGTGAAGTTCCCATAAGGCCTCCATCCTGTCTATTCATTTGCATGACATTTAGCATGGACATTCTCCAAACTGCTTTTCATTTAGAGACTGTATCATATGGATGTTTAGAGAAAAGAAAATCGACTGGGAGAAACATCAGAATCTGAAGCTTTGGATGCTGTTTTTGGTAAAGGTTTGTTATTTTAAAGGCTATTTAGATTTTCACCTCAGATATGTGGTGCTGAGAAATAATAGACAATACATTCGGTGTTTAACAAGAATGACTAATTTCCTATCGTAGAGAGCAATGGTTATGATAATGTAAAACAGATTGGAGAACACAGGTTATTCTTCATGAGCTTAAATTTCAAGCTTTTACTATGGACAGCATACTTTTTTTTTTTTTTTTTTAATTCTCTTGTCTTCTCTTCCTACTGTGGAGGGCTGAACTAGCATTGCTTAAGTAGTATAAGTTCTAGGAAGGTCCAGAATAAATATCATCTCATTGGAGTGGCCATCTGTCATAGTTGGGTTTCTATTGCTGCTATAAAACACCATGACCTAGAGCAATTTGGGAAGAAAGAGTTTATTTGGCTCACCCACATTAATCATTAATGAAGAAAATGCCCCACAGGCTTGCCTACAGCTAATCTTACGGAGGCATTTTCTCAACTACAATTTCTTCTTTCTAGATATGTCTAGGTTTGTGTCAACTTGACAAAACCCAACCATTTCATCATCTTTCCCTCTACACAGCTAGGAAAGCTTCCTCTGGTTGTAGATTCTCTTGTAGTAGAGTCAGATCCCAGGCAGAAGAGAAGGAACCAATGCTCTGGCAGAGTCACATAGGGCAGTGGTTGCCATCATGATGATTTTTTGTTTCCTAAAATCCAGAATACAAAGCTGAGGAAAACAAATTCTTGTCTCTTGAACAGGTGATTACACCATAGGGAACTAGTAAGGAGACTGGCTAGTTCCAGCTCCCACAAAGAAGACACTATTCTCTTGAGTTTTCTGAAAGCTCTGGATGGTGGTGGCAATACGTGTGTTTTCATCAAGGCTTGATATATTATTGCTACTACTGGCAAGATCCAAGGAGTAATTGTGGGTAAGAAGTGGAGAACCCTATGTGAAGAGATGGAGAGGGGCTGAGATTGCTGACTGGGTAGCTTAAAGCAAGAGCTGCATGTCATAGGCGAAGGGCTTAGCACAGGGAATACTGTTGCAGGGGCTGGTCTGGAGGGAGGCACTTAACTTGGCAGCAATGGCAACATTTGTGATGCACCTGACCTTATTTATGGTAAAGGTCTCTGAGTATTGATCTGGTGAGAGCTGACTGTCAAGGAGGCCCAAAGATAGAGGAGTATGAATTCTATTTTCTAGGCAGTATAGGAGAAGGAGTTGGAATACTTTTACTGTGTAAGATGCAGGGAACCCCACAGCTGGGAAAGCACAGGGTAAAACAAAACAAAACAATAAACAACCACAGCCCTAGAAAAAGAAAGCAAAAGTTTACCCTTATAGCAAATATCATTTATAAGGAAGTACCTGGCATTTTAGGTAATGTAAAGCATCTCAGTTAACACTGTCTTTCTCTCTCTCTGTCTCTCTGTCTCTGTCTCTCTGTCTCTCTGTCTCTCTCTCTCTCTCTCTCTCTCTCTCTCTCTCTCTCTCTCTCTCTCTCTCTCTCTCTCTCTTTTCGAGACAGGGTTTCTCTGTATAGCCCTGGCTGTCCTGGAACTCACACTGTAGACCAGACTGGCTCAAACTCAGAAATCTGCCTATCTCTGCCTCCCAAGTTCTGGGATTAAAGGTGTGTGCCACCACTGCCCAGCAAAGGTCAAGAACCAATACTCTAGACTATTTCTGATTTGGCAGTACTGGGTCTTGAACCCAGGACTCTGAGCATGGTAGGCAAGTACCCTACCACTGAGCTATATCCTCAACCTATCTTTACTCTTTTCTGTAGCTTTCTCTTTCTTTCTCCCTTTTTTCTTATTTCTTCACTGTCTTTTGTACTCTTCTTTAAACTTTTCTCCTTGTTTTCATTATCTTCTTCTTTTCTCTTAAGTCATTTTTCCCATTTTTTAGGGTCCATATCTCCTGTGTTTGCTACCATCATCTTTACTTTTAAAAATAATAATATATTATGTTATATTATACAGTTAAGGGCCCCACTCATGTCCTCTGCTCCTCACTTGAGTGCAGCATAATTGGAGCCAAGGCTGCTAGACTCATTCTCATCTTACCTTGTGGTCATTAGCACATAATATGTGGGGACGTCCATTGGTCCATTGCCTACACTATGTCTTATTAGATGTGGGCAGGTGATAAAGACAGGGACAGAGATATGGATGAGAATGTGAGTAAGTTACACTTATAGGGAGTGGACCAGGTGAAATTTGCACCTACTTAACCCTTCTAACTTCCTGTTGTTGGCTGGTGTCATGAGCATGATTTCTGGAGCTATAGGAGCCATCTTGGACTCCCAGAGGACTTGCAAGTGGAAATTACACACCAACAAGACTGGAGAGAAGATAGGAAGAGCCTGAATTTGCAATAATACTGTGTATCCACAAAACCAACACCAGCATGGATATATGTCTTGACTTCTTTGCATGAGGAATAAGTAAATTTTGATATTGTATAGTGCATTGCTATTTCTGCTTTCTGTGAAATAGAATTCAGTGCCAAGTGATCCATTAACCTCATAAAAAATACTTCACAGACTTCATTATTCCTTCTTTGCCATTTATTCTTCTATTTTTTCTATCAAGGCGAACGTGAAACTTTGAGGGGTGCCCGAGCTCTGCCATGTGAGATTGCACATCATAAGCAATGAAGCCGTTTTGACTTTCTTCTGCATCCAACATCCCCTCATTTGCTCAGTGTGGGACGTGGAACCTGTGGGCTGTAGTAGCCGAGAGCCCCAGACTCAGAGTCTCCTACAGACATGGTGTGTGGAGAAGCAAAGGCAATCTGTCTGGGCTGTCAGCTACTGTCCAGGAGTCTAGGCAAGGCAACAATTTATGAGATGCCTTTGACACTGAGTATAAGGGAAGGTTTCATCAAACAGATTTTGCTGGCTGTGTTGTATGTACGTTCACAAAGTAATTTACAGTTCCCTTGGAAACACAGAAGAGTTTGAGTCTAAATTTAGAGTGTTCATTCTGAGCCAATGTAATAAGCTCAAAGAATATTCAGAATGAAGAAATGTGGGGCAATCTAATCTGTAAACCTCAGGCTCATCTGTTGGATCACCAAGACCTTAGCTGCTCCATCAGAAGGCCATTAAAAGGGCAGAAGGAAGGAAGTGACCACTTCTCTGCCTGCTCTGGGAGCTCTGGTCCTCGAAGGTTTCTCTCTCTGGTTTTTTTTTTTTTTTTTTTTTTGATTGTGTGAGGCCCCGTGGCATTTGCCATCTGTCTTCTGTTAAATTTTCTTTCTAAGTGTGTCTCAGTGTGTGGTCCCAGAGAACCGGCATGTGAAGTACTCAGGATATACCCAGACTACTTATTCAAAATCCGTCAACATGCTGGTTTCCCAAGGAAAGTACAGGAAGCTTAGAGGGAAAGGCACATCCATTTTTGGACAACAGGTATGATGCAGAGTACATTCTAGAAGCAAAGCATGCAGATAAGCTCCACCTTTATGATGGCAACATGTGGGGTGACAACTGATCCTGGAAAGTCTGGCTCTTTTCTTGGGCCAAGTAATTGATTATTCCCTCCCTCCAGTGAATCTCGCATCCATCCCCATGTGCCCCTATCCACCATCCACAGTGCCATGGAGACTTGGCCAACATTAAACTCCATTTCTGTCTTGTATGGTAGCTGCTTCCTGGCACCCCCTTCTGGACTATAAAATAGTAACCTTTCTGCCATTTTCCCAGCAGTGAGCACATTGCTTACACTTATTTCTCTTGCTTTGCAATCTTAAGGGCATCTTCCTTGGCATACCAACACTTAGAAATTTGATGGGTGAGGAAGAATTAGTAAAGAAGAATGAGAAGAGACACCTGCTGAGGTGAGAGGAGAGGATACCCATGTCAAGGAAAGGACAATAAGAAGAGGCTGGTGAATCCATTTGCATTAAGAGCTGTAAACAGATCCAATAGGATGGGCCTCTAAGAACTAACTGATCACTGGGCTTTACAGTGTGTAAGTCATGAATGAGTTCAGAGCAGAGACAAATAGATGTACAAGGATTTTCACTGGATTTAGGGCCTGAGTAGGCAAGGGAGGGTGGACCTAGTATTCAAGTAAAAGGTCTGCTTTCCAAGAAAAGCCAGGTCTCTGGTGGGGAGGGAGAGGATATGGCTGTGAAAGAAAGCTGGCTGGTGAATGAGTTAGGGGAACTGAAGAATCCCTCTTGTGCTTATTCTGATTTCTCTAAGAACTCATCTGAGGATGAAGGTGACTGTGTGTGTTCTACTAGGGCTTATTGCTATGACACATTATCTGACAAAAGCAACTCAAGAAAGAACTTCCTTTGGCTCACAGTGTGAGGCAAGAAAGGCATGGGACCAAGAGCTATGATGGCAAGAGTTTGGGGCAGTTGAATGATGTTCACATTCAGTGTGGGGTTTCTATCCTGAGTTAAAGAATCTCTGGAACTCCCCTACAGATATTATCAGAGGTGTTGTATGCCTTCTGCATGATCCGAATCCTCTCAGGTACAATGGGTTCTTCTCTCTCTCTCTCTCTCTCTCTCTCTCTCTCTCTCTCTCTCTCTCTCTCCCTCCCTCCCTCCCTCCCTCCCTCCCTCCTTTTTCTTATCTATCTATCTATCTATCTATCTATCTATCTATCTAATTTAGAGTCAGGCTTTCTACTGTAGTCTAGATTGACTTTGAACTTGCTATGTGACCAAGGATAATCTTGAATTTATAATCTCCTTTGTTTAACCATCAGAGTGCTAGAACCATGGGCATCATGTATTACTATGCCTGGTTTATATGATGCTAGAGATCAAACCTAGGCCTTCATGCAAACTAAGACTAGCACCCTACCAAATGAGCCACACCCCAGCCCCCAAATGAGTAAATCACATGTAATTTAATCATCTTTGTTTTATTTCTATGTCTCCAGCAATTAGCATTGTGCCTCGACATGACTGGCATTAACACAGGGTGGTAAGTTAGTGAACTGAGGCTCTGAGAAGTGACTTAACATTAGGGTTATTTATCCTCGCATTTTCTGGAAAATGTAACCTCATTCTTACGTTGAACTGGTATGAACTAATCTAGGTCACCCTCAGCTTTGAGGGAATTCGTATCCTCTCTGTTCTCTACCATCCATTTTCTTCTGTTCTGAAGTCACTTATGACTTTTACATGACCAAGGCTAGTGGTTAGCTCTCAGTTCTCATCTTATTAGGTTAATTAAATACACACAATCTCCCCCCCCCCACACACACACAAAATGAATAGTTTCACATTGTGTCTTTAGTTTAAAAAATATATCAATTTAAAGACTATGAGAATACAGGTCTACTGGAGTGGTTGGTAGTAGAGGAAACGTCAAGCTTTCCTCTGCTGCTTAGGGAAAACACTGCAGCAGTCTAGTCCTAAGACTGCCTGGGTCCAGCCAAGGTCTCTTCTCCCTTTCTGAAGAACTTACCCTCTATTCTCCTATAATATTCCATCACATTCCTGAGACAAAAAAAAAAATACAAGGTAAGGCTTTTAAAAAAAAATCCTAAAACGGAGGCAGCAGGGATTCAGCAAGCAAAGAAGAGGAGTGTGAATTACTAAACAGAACTGTGGAGTGAGGTAGCAGCGTGGCGCATTTTGCATTTGGAAGTCTTCCCAACCAGAATCTAGCTGCACTGGGGACAGAGGAGAAGAGCAGCATCTGTCAGTAGGTTTTCCAGGCTGTGGCTTCACTGCACAGCCGCTGCGTGCTCATCATTTGAGTTGGGATGTGGGGGTTCTTGGAAGGGTACAGGTAGGCAGCATCATCGTCAGTCTGGGTTTGCTTCACTGGCCTCTTCTTTTACATGTTGCATTCTCTTGTTTCCTCCCTCCCCATTCTCCTGTATCCCTTTTCAAACAATTTGTAGGCGTCACTGTGGAGAAAAGCCAGCAGGATGTGAAAAATAGCCTCATAAATTAGGCTGACAGAGAGTGGTCGGAGGCTTAGGCAACAATCAGAGCCCTGGGATCCCACCTGAGGAGGTGCTTGAAGACGGAGTGGAAAAGAGATGAGTTTAAACACCTGTCCTGGGACCCAGGTCTCTAAAGTTACAGTCAGTGGCTCATTGGATGCTGAGAGAGCATGCTTTTAGAGTTGACTCAAGGGGTAAGAAGAAACTATGCAAGATCTTGTAAATCACACCAAAATGCATTTCTCCCCATGGAGGCAGATGCACACAGAGTGACAGAAGAGAAGAGGAGAAAGCTTTCACCCACCTCACCTTGGCAGGCCTCAGCCATTAGTCATTCTGTTTTCAAGCATTAAACTGCAATAAATATGAAACGTCCTGTCAACGGCCCCAGATCATATTTATTCAAATCAGCCAGAACAGGTTTCTAAAAGCAAATGCCAACATATCAGAAAGATCCAAGGAGTCGGCAAAAATGCCCGGAAGCAATTCCCAAATAAGTTATCATGCTTAAAGACAATGCATCTGTCTCCAGGCATTGCAGACTTACCTGTGGTGGATATTCACAGCAAAATCCCTACACCCTTGCGGGTGCTCAGTGCTAGGTTCATTTTTGAAGGCTGTCATAAGTGCAAAGTGGCTTGCAAAGATAGTAACATATTCACCCATGTATATTTACAATACATTCCTGCGGGCAACTTGTAGCTCAATGGAACATTTACTCTGTAGTATAATTTTTCAATAATATTACATGCATTAATAAAGGTAATTTAGAAGAAGCCCCTATAAAATCATTTGACTTTTTTTTTCTTTTGGCAATTGCCAGAGTAATAAAATGCCTTTGCATTATGCAGCAATAGGAAAGCTATGCCCTTTTGCTTGATTAAGTAAAGTCCCTTCAGCGTTTACAACCACACATTTGTGTGTCACTTTATTGCTGTCTTATTTTAATTTGAGCTATGCATTTCCTGACTCTGGATGGCTCTACCCAGAGAGTTTTGGAGAACGACATTGTTGTCCTGCACAGCAGAAAGACCAGGGGCATAAGCACATGATTTTACACTGTTAAGTGCTTGCCGCATTTAATACACCCCAGGGTTCTAGGTCAACCAGGTTCTTTTGTTAATGGTTTGAAAATGTGTCCTGGACATCAACTGTGTATTAAGCTTTGTGGAAGGACTGTGGGGAAATTCAAAGGCAAGGTCTGGTATATATATGAGATGTGTGTGTGTGCGTGTGCGTGTGCGTGTAGCTAGGAGGCTAGAGTAGAGGATGAGACTTCTAGTGTGTCCTTCAACTCTTCTCCATGATGACATTTCCTTATTAGAGCTGAGGAGGATTGTTTTAGCTTCAGAAAAAGGGGAAAAAGTATGCCATCTAGAAGAAGAGAGACTCATGAAAACAGATGATAATGAAGTAGTGTGAAGAGGTTGATAAGAAATGAATGCAGAAAGATGCATTCTGGGATTGATTGCTCTTTGTTTTGAGATATGATTTTTTCCATGGCTTCACATCCTTCAGGAAATGTTACTGATCCTACAAGCGCTCTGTTTAGGAGATGACCTTCTTCAGCAGAGGGTCTCTGCAGAAGGGTGCAATAAGCAGGTTCGTGTCTCTAGACATTGTGAATTTGAGGTACGGTGTCCACAGAGCCATAAACCAATGGGGAAGTCCAAGCGTCACCACCATGCACTGGAGGATCTGTGTCCACTAAATCTACTTCTTAGAATGAAGAGATTCCAGCCAACTTCTGTGTTATACCAGACTTGGAGATTTCAAAGTACTTCCAACCTGGTTGGTAAGTCAAAACCAACATCAAAATTAAAGCCTGGGGTAGAGACAGAATGTAATGGAGTGATAATTCAAGAACTACAGATCTAGCTGGTTGGAAGCAGGAAGAGTCCCTCTGAGTAAGGCAGGTCTTGAAGGAGCCAATTGAGTTTTTGCCCAAGTAGTCTAAGACCTTTGTAAGGAAGATAGAAGATTTAATAGATTTTTTTTTTAAGAAGCTTTGAGTCTGCTGAGGGGAATGGGTAAGAGGTACAAACAGGTACCACGGGAGTACAACAAATGTGACTGGCTTCCCATTAATCCCTTACCTTGTAGTCTGTGAGCAAAACTTCACGAGCTCCATCTCTGTAGAATGAGACCTGATTCAAACCTGTTCTAAACCACAGTCAGGAAATGACAGAAAACAGGATTCATCCATGCATTCAACCAGTAGAGGGCAGGGAGCAGCGTTTTCACTGCTAGGATTCTCATGGTAAGTAAAGCAGACAGCCTGTATCATCCTGCCCCATGGGAGACACAGTAGCCTAGCATGCAGATGTACAACTGCATGCAGCTCTACTTGGTAATCAGTGCCCTGGGAGAGACTAAGAGGATGCTGAGATGATTGTGAGGCAGGCAGAACCTACTAAAGAAGACGTTCAGGGGGAACCCTAGGATGTTTAAAACCAGACCTGAAAAATGACAAACTAAGAGGCAGCAATGTAGCTCAGAGAGAGGAGAAAGCATTTGTAAAGGCACTGTGTTGGATCCCTTTGAAGACTCTGGGAGAACAGGCTAACTGACGAATTGTTAGGATAGTAACAGGAAGCATGCGTCCCAGCTGCAGGAACAGCTGGATCCAATCATTTAAGGTACTAGACACCAAAGGAAGAGCTTAGATTTTATCAAGACTGTGGTACAAATCTACCGGGAGTCTAAGCAACTAATAAACTCATTCAATAATTTTTTAAAATTTATTTCATTCTCTCTTTCTCTCTGCAAAGATTTTCAATAACAAATTCCTAACACTTCACAGGCATATGCAGGCCACCAGCACGTATGCTGCATGTGATGGTCTGGCCCTACTCAGGTTTACTCGATGTAGGTTTCCAGCAGCCAACAGATGGATAATAACATTTAGTCGTCAGCGGCTGGTAATTACAGTGTATATTTAAAGAAGAAATAACTACATTTCCTGCTTCGAGCGCTCTCTTATGAAATGGAGAACCAATATCTCCCAAATTATATAGCAGAGATGCGATCCACAGTTCCAAGAACTGATAGAAAACTCCCCGAGGTTAATAATTCATGCATGACCTGTGATTGCAGTTGTACGTTTTATCTGTTTTCATTAGATGCTCTCTTTTATTGAGTTTTCACAGTGTACATTGGTAGCCTGGATGTGCCCCTGTTTGAAATAAGCTTTCGCTTTTGAAATGTTCTGGACTATATAATTTCATTTGAACCATTATGTGGAGCACATGGTTCCTGTGTGTCTGGCTTTTTAGATTGTTTCACACTGCTATCTAAGACTGGTCCTGAGATTGATTCCAAGCTTTTTAGGCCCAACGAGTCATGGGTATCTCTTATAGGCCAATCTGCCCCCGATCACACCTTGCTTCTCAATAAAAGGCTACCTGATCCCAAGAAGAGTTTCGAACTCAGAAAACTTTGCAAGAAGGCATCACACACATTTCAAAATGAATTATATCCCTGTTCTGTGTACTGCAGAAGAAAAATAACATTTGGCATCATGCCAGCCATCAGGGAGCTATGTGCAGGGCCTGGCACATAGTTTATTGTTTGAGGTACCCTGTCCCCTCTACAAAATGCCTGTTTGTTTAGCTTCCTAAAACTAGATAGAAACTCCTGAAGTAAGGGATACCTTGTAGCTGTTGGTGGATCATATAATTTATACCTCTCACCCTTTCCAATCTGATTTTAAAACTGACTCAAAAGGGTATCACTAGAAATATATACATCCTTTGTGTATGTCTATGGCTACATATTTGTACATATATACATGTCAATTATTAGTAGTGGCTCTCTCTGAATTTTAGTTATTCCTTTTGTTTATAGTTTCTAATTTGCAATAGATCTGAATTATTTGTTTAATAATTAAAAATAAGGCAAAGGATAAGTTTCCCCTTTTGATGCCTACAGCAAGGGAACTGGCAGTCACTGTAAACTGGGGAAAGAGGAGAAATGGCAAACATCAAAATAGACTGCCAAGTCTGGAAAACGGCTTAGTGGCTAGACTGCTTGCCGTGCTAGTCTATAGATCTGAGTTCTGATCCTCGGAACCCATATAGAGGACCTAATGTGGTGACATGTGTCTGTAATCCTAGGGTTGGGAGGTGGAGACAGAAGAATCATAAGGGCTCACTAGCCAGCCATTCTTCCTAGCTGGCGAACCCTAAGTTCAGTGTGAGACTTTGTTTCAAAGCATAAGGAGGGAGGGATAGAGGAGAATATACAACAACCTCTGGCCTCCACAGCGTGCACTCACACACATGACAGCCTGTGGGGCCCTTCAACTTCAAGGCAAGCAGAATGGGAGCTCCTAGGATACTCATAAATCATAACAGCATGTGGTATGTGTGCATGTGTATGTGTGCATGCATGCATATATAAGTGTGTATATGTGCAGTTTCTGTGTGTGTGTTGTCTCTGTGTGTATGTGCATGTGTGTGTGTACAGTGCCTCTGTGTGTGTGTGCAGTGCCTCTGTGTGTGTGTGTGTGTGTGTGTGTGTGTGCAGTGCCTCTCTCTGTGTGTGTGTGTGCAGTGCCTCTCTGTGTGTGTTTGTGTGTTTGTGTGCTGCAGAGGCACAGAACCCTCTCAAGTGTCTCCCTAAGATACAAACCCCAAGCCAGGACTCCTTGTCAGGATTTCTTCAGATTTACCTTGGATTCTTATCTTCTGGAGGAGAGGTAATACAGGTGAGGATGGGTGCTATGGTGTGAGGAGGGGAGAGCTCTGGCTCCTCTCAGAGACCAGCAGTGAATTTGATTCCCTTCTTCTCTTGATTGTTCCTCAGCCACTCTGTAAACTATCTCTTCACTTGCCACCTTATTTTGAGGAGGGGAAGATGGCTCTTACACCATCCACAGACTTCCCTGTCCTCATTTTGATGGCTGTGGATTAGTGACCATTGTCTCTATGACCTTACAGAAACAGGTTAAGGGAGTCAGTTTCTTTTTGGCCAACAGCATCAAAGGTTCAGCTCATGCTCCCATAGTTCCTTTTCTGAGCTTGTGATGAGGTAAAGTATCAAAGTGGCAGAGGCATGTGGAGGGGGAGGCTGTTTACCTCATGGTGGACAGGAAGTAGACAAAAGGGGAGGGGCTGAGAACCAGGTCCAACCTTCAAAAGAGAGCTCCTTTCTGTGGTCACTTCCTCACACTGGGATTTGCCTCCTGGAGTTTTTTGGAACTTTTCAAATTAGTTCTACTATCTGAGAACCAAGTGTTAACATGTTGAGTCTATGGGAAGTTATTTCACTTTCAAACTGTAACAGGAAGAAACCTTTAGTCTCTTCTGTTTCTTTCTTAAAACGCTATTTTAATTTTATAGATATGTGCAGACCACATTGGCCTGGCATGCACCTTTTTGTTTATGGAGGTGTGTGTGTGTGTGTGTGTGTGTGTGTGTGTGTGTGTGTGCTGTATGCATGCTTCTATAGAGGTCAGAGGTCAATCTTGGGTGTCATTCCTCAGAAACTATCTACTTTTTTTTTTTTTTTTTTTTTTTTTAGCTAAGGACCCGAGGATTGCCAGTTCAGCTAGTCTGGCTGGCCAGGGAGCCCCAGGGATCCTCTTGTCAACTCCAGTGCTGGGGTTAGAAGCCTATGCTACTGTGCCAGCTCGAGATTGAATTTAGGTCTTTACACTTGCATGGCAAGCATTCCACTCCCTCCTCTACTCGAAGCTCTTAATAAACAAGTCAAGCTTTTAGAAATGAGAAAACATTTTCTCAATCAAACAGCAAGTCAAAAAGCCTACATTCTTTTGGCAATCAAAAGCATGAGACTTCAAGCCTATTGCCCATGTTCTGGGTTTATTGTTCTCTCTCTCCCTTTCTCCTTCCTTCCTTCCCTCCCTCCCTCTCTCTCTCCCTCCCTTCCTCCCACCTCTCTCTCCCCCTTCCTTTCTCCTTTGCTCTCACTGTTCTCAATCCTTCCCCCTTTTGTTATTTATTATGATTTTTTAACTTCCTACTTGTGGACAAAGAATGATTTCTGAGGCAAGAAAGGCTTTTGTCTCTTCATAGTCAGGGAGGTGTACAGACTTCAAGGGAAAATTCCTCAGTTAATATCACCAAATTTCATCCTAACACATGTAATGTGGAGCCAATTATGTATCTATTGTGTAAGCTTGTTATGAGGATTTAATGAGAGAATCCGGGAGAAACACTTAACACATAGGCTGGGCAGTGTGTGGTAAGGGCTCCATAAATGTTTCCCATTGTAACAGGCATTTAGTATCCCTAGTGTGCCCTGCAGCTTCTTGCTGTTCACTAGGAAAAAAGAAAGCAGTCCCTAGGATTCAGCTATGCCCTTCTTGGCAACCCATACCCTCCTCTTCCTCCTAACAGAGGTGGTTTAGAAGCTACTATAGAGTACCAGTGACTACAACTGTTCTCCAGAAAGCAACAGAGAAAGCTGATGAACCATAGGTTCTCCCTTGTAAGAAGCAGGTAAGACATTTCTGTGTTCAAGGTTCCTCGAGTTTAGCTGGTGACCCCTGAAAAGCCCTAGTGAACCAGCAGTACAGGATGGACCTAGAGCTGTTCCTATCCAGGTAGAGGTGCATGGGGGAAGAAGCTAAGTGTGGCTCTAAGCTAGCAGGCTTTCTTCTACATCAAGAAAGAACTGGTCTGTCACTGTACCAGCAGTAGGCAGCCCAGGAAATGCTACAGTGGTTTGGGCACACATCTGACATTCCTGGGGTCAAGGAAGACTTGGCTTCGATGCCTGAGGATCATTCTTTAGAAGTCCCTGACTTCTGACACAGCCTGCTGGTGCAGCTACTTGCTGACGTATTTAGGTGACAGCAAAGCATGGGAGGTTCTACAAAGACTTTAAACCTTTGACTTCAACAGTAAGGACCAAATGGAGCTGTGGAAAAAACTGGAAAGCATTGCCTGCCTAAGCAGCATGACCCTATTCCATTTGCAGATCTCTACTGAACCAGCAAGAGAAACCTGTATCTGCTCAGGGCGCTTTACCGTCCTTTTCCCTCTCATACAGATACAAACAGGTATTCATAAATATTTACAAAGGAGCACATACATGAATACATATGTACACACAAATACACATACATGTGTATGCATACACATGTATCTATACCCACAGCAATGCCTATAGGGTACTGCCACACTTGGAGTATCTCATGAAAAGCTAATCCTACATAGTTCCTTTAGGCATCATCCTCTTCCTTTCCTTCTTTCCCTAGCTCCTCTGCAAGTGTCAGAGTCTTGAATATATTGGGTGGCTCTGTAGACCACTTAGGAGAAATTTACATTTTGTGCTGGG
The DNA here is from genome assembly GCF_011762505.2 of Arvicanthis niloticus. Taxonomy (NCBI): domain Eukaryota; kingdom Metazoa; phylum Chordata; class Mammalia; order Rodentia; family Muridae; genus Arvicanthis; species Arvicanthis niloticus. The sequence goes on along the minus strand of NC_047667.1, from coordinate 46,669,491 downwards.
TCAGCATTAAATGAGCCCTGAAAACTAGATACTCACAGAGGCCACACATCCCTGAAAAGACATTTGTGAAGATAAAGATGCATGGTGGAGCAAAATAACATGGCTGTAAGGAAATAGCAAGGCTTCCCTGATGTGCCAGAGGAAGCAGGGGCTCCCTCTCCTCTGCTACTTAGCACATTGAGCGCCCACTGAACTGGGCTGACTTCGTGAAGAAATCTTTCACCTGGTCATAGGAGACAATGGAGTTCTGGTTACCTTGTATTTGAGATCTGCCTGCCAGGGCTTCTCTCCTCTTGGCTTCCTTCTTTGTAGCCCCAGCAGCCTCATATTTTCTGCTTATACTTATCAGTTTCAGCTGGAGCCTCACAGTGCCCCGAGTTGCTTTCTGAGTACCTGCTCATCCATCCATGCAAGCTCTGTGTAGCACCGTCTCCATTTTCTTCTCCTGCCCACTTCCTCCTGGAGTCCCTTTCTGTTTACCAGGAGTCCCTTCCTCTTTACCAGGCCTCTAAACCTAGGCCTTTCCCTTACATCACTCTGGTGAGAAACGTAGCTCCTTTACTTTCTCATCCAGCTTGGGCATCTCTAGAACAAACCTCGGTTCACCAAGGGAACCATCTTCCTCATTTGACACCAGAGAGAAATGGTGATTGCCCAGCCTTGTAATTTGGTACCAGTTTCAGCTAGGTCCTTGGCAGGATTTCATAACCTTTGTTTTTCTGTCCCTCCCCCATCAGACACTCACTCCTTTCTCCAAGACTTGGTGGACCATCTTCTCAGAGTCCCCTGTAGCTGTGAGCTGATCTTTTAGGAATGACATACACAGACCATTAAACTCCACTAAGGCAGAACCCCTAAGTTTTCATGTCTTCCAGAGAGACTCACCTTACAGGAGAAGATACCTTTCAACTTCAGGTTAAGGTCTATGCTCTGGGCTCCCACTGAAGCTTGTGTGACAGCATGTAGTATCTGGCATGGAGCATTCCAGAGTGGCTTGTTCATCCTATTTGCTTAGCTTTCTGGACACCAAGCCCTAAAGAATGAAACCCACCTTTAACCTCTATAGTTGGCAGGACTGGCACACAGTAGGTACTCAGTGTGTTTTGTTTGTTGAGTGAACAACTGGTGTTCATCCTTTATGGACATGATTCTGACTAAGTGCATAATATGGACAGAGCCATGAAGGCTCAAGTCTTCTCCCCGAAGGGACCCATGAATATTCAGGGATGCCTGAAGAATTATCTGCTGCATGGGGATCTAAAAGCATGGCTGCTTGCATCCTATGACAAGAAGCTGTTGGCAAACACTGGGATTGGTACCTGGATTTACAAATGGTAATTTTAGTAGTAGGAGGATTACATTTTCTATTCGCCCTCTCCCCAATCCTGAGAAAGAACTTTTTTTTTTTTTTTTTTTTTTTTTTTGCCTACACCTGATACATACTCTCCATTGTGAGCTGCTAGGAATCAGGACTATGAAGGCTTTTCTGCTTCCTTCTCTCCCTCATACATCTTCACATCTTTTTACTGAATCTGACTGTCTTCTCAAAGGCTAGATGTTTCTAAGGCAGGGGAAACCATCTAGATCATCCTCACCCACTAGAAACTGAGGCCCAAAGAACTTGAAAGTTATCTCAAGATCTTATGGGAAGTAAAAGGGGCAATCTCAAGGATATTCAATCTCTAGACCTGTTCTCTACCTTACTAGATTGCTGCTAGAAGACGGAGCCTTGGGTATGCCTCTCCCAGGGGGGATTTTGTCACTGTGGCACTATGATGGTGAGGACATTTTCCGATAGGCTATATCAGCCTAACAGTAGACTCTGGAACTGGTGAGCATTGCATAGTGGCTGGTGTTTGTTCTCCTAGTCTTTCATAGAGCCTGTCTCGGCAGCAAGTAGAGCTATCTATTGACAGCTTGGCAGGACTGTCATTCTTATTGATGAAGGAGAAATCAAGCCCAGCCTGAAAAATGACACAGCATTTTGAATGTTAGAGAGGCAGACTAATAGGCTCTTTCTTTCTATGTATTATGTGGCATAGTGACTTACATTGCACCAAAAAAAAATTGCTCTGGCCACATCCAACCACATCTTACCTGTCATCTCTACATTGTCTGAGAACACAACACTTGACATAGTGTGGAGTGACAGGGACAGGTTTGTAATTTTTTTTTAAAAGAGGACTCTGTATACCATCATTTGGTGCTTGGATATTATCATATTAAGTGTACCCTGCCATGCCATATGTTTATGTGTCCCAGGATTCCACGGGAAGGCAGCCAGTGCAGCAGCTAAGGGGAAAGGAAGCATGAGCTACAAGTGAATTGAGAATGAAGCAAGACCCAATGTCACACACTCCATATCGCCTTCCTATCAGCTCCTTTTGGGGGGTCTTGAGACTGTTTTATTTTACTAAGGGCAGTGAAATCACATGTGCAGACTTTACTCATTTAGAAAACCTCCGGTGTGGCAGGGTCTGCTCTGCTCTGGTATTCCAGCCTGCTGCATGGGCTAGCAGAACATGGAAACACAACAGACAGCTCTGACATCATCTTACAGTAGAGTGGAGACTGCATATGTTCATTAAGTTACTCTAGTTCAGATGGCCAGGAAAGTCCTATGAGGAGATGTTTCTGCAGAAGCCTACATGAAATCTGGCTTTGCTCTGGGTGGGGATCAAAAGTATTCTAGGCCAAGAGAGGAGTAGGCACAGCTCTCCTGAGGATGTGCTATGTATTTGTGGATGGGCAGAGGCTGCTGTGGCTGGGGTCTAATAAGTGAGGGGTAGGTGGAGAGGCAAGAAAGAGAGAGTGGAATCTGATGGGGCTTAGTGGACTGATAAAGAGGTTTGGATTTTATTTTTAGCACTAAGTTTTAGAGAGCTTTCAGTAGGTGTGGAATGTCAGGGACTGGCTTTTAATTTTTAAAGAAGACCCTGTATACCACCATTTGTGCCATGTTACACAACTACCAGTGATGAAAACAGCCCAAATGTTAACTGGTTGTAGAATAAGACAGATAAAATGTCATACATTGTGGGACCATGTAAGGATAGCTTGGTTTCTGGTAGAGCACTGGCTAGAGTGGCAGGAGACGCTGTTAGGGATGGAATACATTTTACCAGGCTCCCAGACTCCAGGCTCCTGACACTCGAACTAAGACTTCCATTGATCAGTGCCTTTCAGTCACATACCAGCCCCTCCACAGGTAGAGGGTATGACTACAGGCCTCAGGGCCTCGAGGGATCTACATACTGAGATACCTAAAGGCCAGAGGGCGTAGCCAATTAAGTATTCCTTCCCAGATCCTCCTCCCTCCTCTCTCTCTATTTAACTCAGGTCTGCCCTGAGTTTGGGGTGGCGTACAACCAGATTCATCCACCATCCGCCATGAGAATAAACCTTTTAAGCCTCGAACTTCCTCGTGTCATTGGAGCCCCACTGTGGGGAACCATGGAGAAGGCCTTTGACTACCGAGCAGCTTTTAAATCTCCTGCCAGAAGACTTCTCTATGTCCCAGCCTGAAGCCCTGTCAATTCAAGCAAGCCAGCCTTGATCCAGCCAAGTGAGTGCCATAAGAGTCTCAAACCGTGGGGTGCTGTCAGGGCTTCCCTCCCTCTCTTTCCTCTCAGCTGTGGGCCGGTTCAGCCCGTACACCCGCAGTCTCTGTTCTTCTGTGGCTCTCAGTGGTGTCTGGGGGCCCAAAGATAGAGACCACCGGCTTCTGGGTCAGCCATCAGCCCAGAGACCCTCTCTCAGAAGCCCTGCCTCTGTGGGACCTCAGACTGAGGTCTTCCTACGCCCCGGTGGAGCCCTGCAGCATCTGCCCCGCACAGCATGGAGAGAACTCAGTCAAATTCCCGTGCTTCTGCTCCCTGGAGCCGCAGGATCCACAATTCCGCCCAACAGGACCCACGCCCACCCCTATGCATGAGCTAACTGCCCCACAATATATGCTTCTGTATAGAGGAACTGTGTGGTTATTATGTTGAGTGAAATTAGCCAATCACAGACAGAGTTCAGGAGTTTCTGTTTAATGAATAGAGAGATTGGGCTTGATCGAATGAAACTATTCTTCAAATAGATGGTAGTGATTGTTGCCTCACAATGAGAATTCATGGAATACCAATGAACTATAATGGTTAAATGATAATTTTTTTCATTATACACATTTTACTAAAATAGAACAAACAAAATAAGAAGAAGCAAAGCAAAGTTGCCCATGGCTTCTGTAGAAATCCACAGTGGGAGGGCAAGAATAAGTGTCCCTAAACCCACCCAACTAGCCAATCACAGTGAAGAGGCAACGTAACAGCCTGAGTCAAAAGTGATGGTAGTTTAGACCAGGAAAGGAGGGAATGAAGAGAGAGAAGGAGATAAAGAAGGAAAGAAGGGAGACAGAGGGGGCAGAAGGAGAGTGAGAGGAGGCAAGGAGATGGAGAGAGAGAGGAGACACATAGCAAAGGAGGCTGTAACTTTAGATTTCATAGAAGAGTTGGGAGAATGGACACACAGCCCTAGAGTACTTATGTGGGCAAACAACTTGCTCAAAGTAAAGCCAATGTCCTAAATGTGACCCCAGAGTCAAGAGTGAATACATAATTTATCAACAAAATGGAGCGACTTTGAAAGTGAGCAGGGGCACTGTTGATGCTACTTCTGAGAGAGCAGGCTTACTGTGAAGTTGTTCTGGACAACTAAGAAGTGCTGCCACCCTGCTCGCACCAGCTCATGCTTCATCGTATACCTCATGTGCTCAGATGCACTCACAACCCATGATGCTTTACAGATGATTCTCTCACCCCAGTGTTTACAGCTCTGGGTTCCTCTGCCTGAAATTCTCTGGTCCTGTCAGGGTCATGTGACTTGCCCTCCCACTTCCTTATTAATTTTTACTTGGTACTGCTTATATGTGGGTCCACTCTGTATAAAATAAGCTCTATCAATAGCCTCCTCTTCCTTGTCATTGGGCTCTTTTTATGGCACATACCACCTTCTTCTATGTCCTACAACTTTTTATTCATGTGTTTCCCCTTGATAGAGTGAAAGTTCTAGAAAGGCAAAGATTTTCAACTGTTTCAGTTGCTTCTTTTTGCATGCATGCTTGCAGCAGTGTCTGACTCAAAGTAGATGCTTAATAAATATCTGGTAAAAGAATGCCTACATAAAAGTGGCTCACAGTCTCCCTAATGAAACACAGTCCAACACTGAGCAGCTCAAGCAATTGGGTTTAAGAGTATAGAGCAATGTTTTGCATGAGAACTTTTTTTTTTTTAAGTTAGTAGCTCTTGAAAACAGCCAAGAGCCATGTCTAAAAGAAAATGTATGGCCTGCGTTCATCACAGTTTGCTCTTATAAACTTTCACTTCACATCTCTTCGTATCATAAATTATTATAGCTGGAAGAAATCAACTCTAAAATTCTGATTCTAAGTGACAAGCTCCATTATATCTTTGAAAAAAATGAGATGATATATTTCCTGGATCGCAAAGAAAACTGGAGGTCGAGGTAATAAGGGGGAAACTGAGGATTTGGACAATTTATGATTCAATTTCTTGGGCTGGCAGACTACTGGGATTTCTCTCTGTTGCTGTTGGGGGCATTTCAATCCTGCTGCTAGCTGCTAGAATAATACTTCTTCCATTTCTTTAGCTCCCCACTAAAGTCTACAGATTTCAGCAGATAAATTATCAGCTGTTCTTCCCGTTTCTGAGGCATTAAGCTTAAATCCTGTTAAGGTTCCTCATATATTAAAAATAAAACTTCTATTAACTTTTCCTCTATTGGTGCAATTACAGTTAAATTAATTTTTAACACTTGGATAGAACAGCAGGAGAGAAACATAGCCTGAGAGATGTCACTTGTAGGCTGCTGGGTGGTGAGAGGGCAGCTGCTGTTGCTGGCCTGCACAAGTGTCTTCATCATATAGCTGTGTTGGGAGCCTTTGTGCTCATAGGCAGTTAGAAGGATGGAATTGGCTTTCCTGACTTTGCTGTGGCCCAGATACAAGTAGATTGCTGGGTAAGACTTTAAGTTATGCTGAGTGAGCTGACTGGTTAAATTAGTCTGTATGCTTTGTCATCAGTGGATCACATGGCATTCACATTCCTAGAATTGCCTCAGAGTTCACGTTCTGTGCCCAGGGAAAGAGCTCATTTTAAAGTCTGCATTGTACCCTGTGTGAGAGCATGGGCTTTATTATCTGATCTGTAATCTTGGTCAAGGAACACAGAGATTGTGTGTGTGTGTGTGGTGTATGTGTGTGTACAACATTTATAGTATTACATCAATTATATATTTCTAATCATTATTGTGTATAAGAAAGAACAATTTTCTTTATTTTTGTCTCCCTCCCCCTGCAGTTCAGTTTTATCCTCCCACTTTTCAGGGGCAGATACAAAGATTCAGAGATGAAAGGCACATAAATGGTAAGTGACAGTTACCATTTAACTTATATCTGAATCCAAATCCAAAGTATAATGCATTGTGAGGCTATAATAAAATTACTTCAATTCTCTATGTGTTCCCTCTTGAACGAAAAGAACTCATAGCCACTTCACAGGCTCTATGTGGTTCCACGTGATAATTAAAGAAGATAAAGCGTGGGGAATGTTTAGCATAGCACCTGATTATGGACTGTTACAATAGCATGCTTGTTGTAATTTACTTCCTCTTTCTTGCAAGACCTGAGAAGATGTTTGTGCTTATATCTGTTACTTTTACACATGCACTATGACCAAGACATGTGACACAAATACTTCCTAGAGAAAAAGATTCATTTTGGTTTATGTTTTCAATGCGTCATGTTAAAAAAAAAAAAAAAGCATGGTAGAGCAGTTCCATTCATATTAAAAAGAATGTGTAGTAGAGGCTGTTCACATTATAGCAGACCAGAAAGCAGAACAAGCAACAGGAACTAAGGGTATGTTTAACATTCAAAGACTCTCCCATTGTGACCCACTTCTTTCAGCTAGGCTTTATATCCTAAATGTTGCACAGAGTTCAAAATAATGGCACTAGCTGTGGAAAAAGCAATCAAAATGTGACCCGACTTATGAATATAAACATACACATTTAGAAGAAGGCAGTTTGATGCTGAATCAATTTCAACAATAATAAGCTCCTCTCTTGTGTCTATGACTTTTCTATGCATGAGCTATTGACAAGACTTATAGTACCAGGTATAGACGGTGAAATGGGCATCAAATACAAATAGATGGTAATTGGTTGCTTCAATAACCACTGTGCCACTATTACACAAGTGGATATATGTTGCCTTGCAGGTTAGTATTGTAGTTCATACAGTTCATAGCTAAGTAAGACATTAAAATTGTAACAATGCTTAATGTAATGTCTCAACTATTTTAGATACTTGTGTGTCATAATTTTTTTTAGGATAAAACTATAATTCCATGCATGTGTTCATTGATCTGCCCATCCATTCATTTATTTCAAGGATGGGGAATTGAAGAAAGATAAATGATGTAACCTACTTTGAAGAATGTTCAGATGTGGTTGGAGTGGCCAAACCCATACAACCTGAACTAAACTATAACCAGGGAAATAACTGTTCCAAGTCCAGTGGACAAACTTTGAACAGGGTATCACAAAACTCCAGAGGCATGGATGTGAGTTATAGCTGGAGTCTAAAACAAGCAGGATTTGGATTTTAGGAGAGAGAGTGATTGAAATAACTAATGCTTACATTGAGAAAGCATTTCTGGGACCAGCAGGCAGGTAATCAGTCAGAAATGGAACTTTTATTGTCTAACTTCTACTCTGACAGCCACAAAACAGATAGAAATTAAAAGCAGAGGTTTTTTTTTTTTTTTTTTTGAGTTCTGATATGAAGTACCTTCTTTTAAAAGATGTGTTCTATTGGAAATTCTTGTAAATCTTATAATCTTATCACAGTACACATAAGACACAATCATATTCGCCACTTTACTACAGTGCTACAAGCTCTTTCCATCTCACCATCACCATAATCAACGGCATCATCACTACTTCCGTCTCCACCACCATTACCATCTCTACTATTTCTGATAACATCACCATCATTACTTTATTCTTTCCAATGTCATCATTATTGCCTATAACATCTCAAATACCATCATCACCACCACCACCATTTCCACAAGGCAAAACTAACTTTCAGCCTATGTAATTATGAAGACTAATGTTCCTTATTTTAAGGCATATGCCAACCCCAAGTCAAGGCTCCCACCTCCTCAAATGCATGTGGAAGAGAAATCTAACTAATAGAATTCCAGGAAATGAGATGGGGTGCCTGGAGTGGGTATTGACAGGAAATCTGAACAAGTATGCCAGACTGGCTTTCTTGTCTTCTCTACTCAAGCAACAGGAAGAGCTGACTTTAAACTCTAGCAAGGGATCCTGCTGAATGAGTTATGCTGAGAAAGATCCTATAAATGGTTCCTTTCATCTTCTATTGAAATGAAAGAGCAAGAGAGAGAAAGAGAGAGTAGAAATGAATTGTATTCCTGCTGCAGAGAGTTCATTTGATAAATAATGCATATAGAGTTTGCAGTAATAACTGCTCTTTTTCAATTCAGCATGTGTGAGTTGGTTTTGACATACACTCTCTGTATTTCTAACAGACGGTTACTGACTGGTACCTGGACTGGCATTATGAAAGGCAAGGCAGACTGTTAACATTTGCTGTAGTTTTACAAAGGTTAACTTGGTTTTTCCCTTGAGCTGGAGGCAGGGTATTTTTGCCTTTCAGAGAAATGCAGATGACGGAGGGAGAACTGGCTTTGCTTTGGGTTCCTAGAATGGATGTTAGGATAATGCATGTACCTGAGGTTGAGAGACCAAGACTCTCTGCAAGTGCAGCACTGCTATATTTTAAAGACCTTGATCTTGGCTTCTCTTCCTCGGCATCAAAGCCAGTCCCTGTGACCCCATGGACTCTGAGAAGAATACAGAGATACAAATCTGAACTTTTCTACAAGAAGGAAGCCCGATTTGCCTTTGGTTATTGGAAAACTAACCTGTGTGATTTTTCTCTTCAGTTGGGCCCTGGCTTTCAAGGGGACAATACTGGGCTCATGTGTAATCACACATTATTTTTCATATTATCTTACTTGGTCTTCACAATAATGAGGCAGGAATTCCTATCCCATTTGATAGATATAGAAATTGAGCTTTGGATAGGCCTAATGGCTTGTCCACACAACAAAAACAGTAGGAACTTCATTCTAACTGAATTTTAGTTAGTTTATCAGATTCTAAGTTAGTGCTTTCATTTCTGTAAGTTGCCTCTCTAGAGCCTTGTTGCTACTTGTATGGGGGAAAGTAAGGGCACTGTATATCCAGAAGTTAAGATAAATACACATGTTCCCTAGATACACACACACACACACACAAATCATTTTGGTGCACACATAAACATACACATATACTCACACATGAACATATCTATATATCTTCCCACAGACACTTACAACTTGAATCCTCATGCATGTATGTGTTTCACATACATGCACGTGTACCTACATGCATGTACACACATATGCATGTACATTGCCATGGCTGAAGTTAGTGGTACCCCAGCAGGGGATGGTTTCTGCTATTCAGTATGTTTTCGTTTGCTTCAGTAGAAAAAAAATCACTCAGAGCCTCAGGAATTACTTTCTCCCTGGTCCCAGATGGACGGGAGGAGCAAACCAGGAGCTCCAGGAAATGATTTCCACCCTGCAGGGGTCGGCAATTTTGGAGAACCGTGATACAGAGCCTCTTTTAGCTGCTGACCCCTCATTGGGGTTCATTGCAGTCAGTGGTTACAATTTGTGAGGACTAAGATTTATAGCGCTCAGTGTCCAGGAAGATGTAATTTACCTCACAGGAGGACAGCTTTTGCTCCCAGGAAAATTTTTTACCTCCCCTGACTCACCTTTAGATTTAAGGAATCACTGTGAGAGGCGAGAAGCTGTCTAAAACTTTAAATATTAGATTCACTTCCCCAAAGATTAGATAACATTAATGTCAGAGCCAAATCATGTTTCTATCAGAGTCCCCACTCAAATAACCTGCAAGAACTTTCCAGGAAGCCACCGAGAATGAAGCTTCTGTATCCATCTTCTGTTTTCCTTCCTGTCTTCTCATCATCTATTTTGATTTCTCTTGGAAGCATCTCTTGGGAAATCTTACTTTTCTATGTTGTAGGATGTTTACTGCTCCTCATAATTTTCTTTTCTGTCAATTTCTTTGTTTTCCTTTTCAGTGATATCCTTTCCTCCTACTGCATAAATCCTTAATGGTTTCTTCCTGATAGCCTCTTATTTCTGCCAATTATTTTGCCTTTTTTTTGTACATTGGCTTTCTCCCCTGCTTCCTGTCCTTTTTGTTTCAGACTTAGGATTGAAGTGTACATTAGTGTGACCTCAGACTCTCACACATTACTAGCTGCATGACCTTGAGAAGATACACATTCAAACTCCAACCCTAATTGCAATAGCAGAAATTTGAGGTTACTATAGCTACAATGTAGGAATGTAGTAAGAATAGAATGAGATCCTGCTTGGAAGCACGTGTCTTCAGACATGACACATGATAGGTAATCAAAGAATGTCCAGTTTTCCCTGTCATTCTCTCCAAAAAAATACATGCTCATGCCTGGTCCTTTACAGATTCATTCAGTTGCACGAAGCAGGCTTATGTGGGGTAGCCAGGTTTCATGGGGCAGATTTGCTAACTTGCTGTAGGAGGATGATGACTAACAAGACAGCTTTGATTTGGTGCTGCCTAAAGAAAACAGCAGCAACTTAAGCAATGAAGGAGGTGACAAGGCAAGGGGTCAGTCCGCTCATGCTCTGTGTGCACACTGCAAACATCTTGATAATGGAAAGGGGAAAAAAATCAAAATGTGCTCCCTGGTTCAAATAAGCTGTCATAGCCTGGGAGATAAAGATGTACTCATCCATGAAAGCTGGGTGCTAGACACACACCATCATTATGCACAATTTAATAATATACACAGGACTTCTCCCAGTTCTTATTTGGCAGCAGCCAACACTCTGAGCTCGGATCTTGCTAATTTTGTGTATTTGAATTCTGCAGTAAAACAAGCAATCTCAATATTTGGGTTCACTGGGAACCAGTTCCAGAATTGTAATGATGATTAAATGTGGGAATGCCCTAGTAGCCTTAATACTTAATTAATTCACACTGACAGCGTGAGTTTGATGATATGCAAACCATGAAACCCCTACCAGAGACAAGAACATCACATGCTCTCCACCCTCACCCCAAATAACAATGGTAACAGGACAAGAACAGCTGGTCAGATAACACAGGCAGTGGTTAAAAGGGTGGTAGGGGAGGGGCAGAAGGTTGTACTCATCCTGGTAGCTTTTTTCTTTATTAATAATTTGCTTTGGCAACAAGACCATCTATCTTTTTCTGATGTAGCTATTGACTGTGGTTTGGGAATTATTTCTATAAAATGTAGAATTGGGTTGTTAGACTTTTATTTGAGAAAGAAATAGGCCAATGGTAACTCTCTAGAAGCCAGGAGCCAGGCCAGAAGGGCTTCCTTCTTTGGATTGCAGCATGGGTACCCTGCCTTAACAGACTGTATCTGTTTCCATCTACAGACTGCCTAGTGTCTGAAGCAAGACTCCTGTACCACCTCCTTGGCATGCCTGTGACCCCTTTTGTTTTACAAATTGGAGCATCTTCTTGGCTACACCATCAGCTTTTCTTCTTTCAATACATGTAACTTCTCAAAAGCAAAAGTACAGACAACTTCAATCTATGCAGCCAGTCAATGCATCATCAAAGAGCAGGGTTATTTCTGTCTTCCTGCGTGGACGTCCTCATTACACTGACTTTTGTTCTCACGCTGGATTCCTCTTGATCTCAAAATAGTTGCCATAGCTCAAGTTATAACTCTTGCCTAATAATATCAAAGTTTATAAGTGGGCTAAGAGGGAGTTTTTATTATTTTATTATTTATTTAAAAATAAAAGTGTTCCCTAAGCCTGCCTTAAGGTTTCCTGAACAAATAGTATGGTGTCATTTCTATGGCAGTTACTTGGAAGGGAGAACAGAGACATCATGATAGGTTTAGATGTGTCCTTATATCTTCATTCCCATCACAGGCTCGTGTATGACCCAGTTTCCTCATGATCTGTCATCAGACAATTGAATGAAATCAAGATTCTAGGGCAAAGAAGACATGAAGGGTAATAGATAATTCCAGGTTATGTGACTTCTAGGGGAGTTGGCAATATAAGCAGAATACATGGGAGTGGGAAGCCAAGGGGTTGTGACTTTCCTTCCCTGTTCTAATCTGTATTGAGAGCCTTGAATCTGAGCCACCCACATACTGTCAAAAAGAATATGTGGTAATATCATGATGTGTTACTCCCAAATAGTTGATTTCTTGATTCAAATACTGCTCATCATTTCCTTACAGAATCTAAGCCACCAACATCTTCTGCTCAACACTTAGCAGAAAGCCTTGAATCGAAAGGGAGAATCATCAAGGGATGGAATTATTTGGTAACTGGACAAACCCCACCTGCACTGCATTCAGTGTTTGAGAGTGAGGGACACATCTATTTGCCCATCAGGTTAAATAGACAGAGGTTAACCTTTGTACCTGAAGCCCCTGGGCTTCATAAATCCAACACCCAATATTAAAGCATTGAATACAATGTGAAAAGACTCAAAAAGGAAGCTCACTAATAAAGACTATGGCTAGATCAGGGCTGGGAGACATTGCTGATCCTAAGGAAGCTGAGAAACTAAGAGATCAGAGATACAGAAGCGGAGGGAGCTATATTCAGCTCTTTGATTCACTGTTCTCAGAAGCTGGTCAGAGAAGCATCAATATTCTCTAGCCTTGTGTGCCAGGTGGCATCGGTCATCATGGAGGAAGGAGGAAGAATCACAGATGCTTTGGTGGAGATCCCAAAACTCAGCAACACACAGCTGCTAAAATCTCAAAACATGGCTGAAGCCAGTCATGATGATGGCCACCTGTAAATTCAGCACTCATAAGACAGAGGCAGAAGAATCACAGGTTCCAGGCAGCCTGGACTATGTGGTGAAAATCTGTCTCAAATTTCTTAAAACAAAACAAACTGCATTGTCTCTTGTAGAAGATTTTAACTCTATTACTTACTCATGTGCTCACATCTTTCAGCCTCAGTTTTCTGATCTATAAAATGAGGTGAATGCCACTGTTGTCCCTGAGTTAGGAGAATTAAGAAATAGCCCTTATAATTTGGGAAAGCAGCGGCGGTCCATTATCCATGCTTGGTATGTGCCAGAGAGAATGCTGTGCAGATCCGTGGCACAAAATGAGACCTGATGTCGCATCCGTTATTAAGTAGATTTTTAACATGCATTGATCAGAAAGCTAGTTAGTGTCCATATTTGCTTTTTAAATGAGTCTTTTACACATGAGAAAGTGTTTACTCTTTCCTTGGTGTTGAGGAAGCCCACTTCCCAATGTTTTCATCCCTAAGGTTTAACTCTGCCAGGATTTCTAGGTTCAGGTCTCTAATGGCTGGCACATAGTTCATGATTCAGAAACATCAAAGAAACTAAGAAGAAGAGAGTGAAGAAGTTAGTGCCACATTGTTCTCACTGTTACTCGTCAATTTGCTCAGACAAAACTCTGGGGCCAGAATGGCTCCCTAATGTTCATATCAATGTGACAATCTGTCAATATTGGCTATCTCAAGTCTCATTCTTATAAATACCTGCATTATCATGGTCAGACCCAGAGTAATGTGGGGTAGCTTGAGATAGCTAGCTCTCTCCCACTTCTCAGGTTTGATTTTGTATTCCAACTTGACTTTACCAGTTGGACTTGGCTCTGCAACCTCAACCTCACTTTTGCATCTAGTCTCTTAAACTTGCTGTGCAGAAGCAGCCTCCCTGCTTTGACATAAGATCTTCTTTCGCTGAAGCCCCTCCTTACTGCCTGTGGACTTGACATTAGCTCTGTTATGAACCTCTACTTTGAATCCTATGAATTAAATATTACGAACCTTGTTTTATAAGCCGGAAAATGGAGGGTCAACCTTATGCACCTAGGAATCAAATGATGGCTTCTGGCTTCAGTCTTTTTATCTTAGTCCTTCTTCTGCATCAAAGACACAGAAACTTTGCTCTGAGAGTCTCCAGAAGAAATCAGGAAGATTCTCCAGCCTTAAGTAGGTTGATAAGCCTACTTTCTCAGTTGAATCCTTAATACTATCTTGGTAGGGCAAACCTTCCCTCCTCTCATCTCCTTGGGTGATCTAGAGGTGTCTTCCTGGGCTTGCCCTAGAACTCCTCCCATAGGCTAACATCCTGTCCCTGAATCTTTACTCAGCTACTAGGCCTTTCGATCCACATTGATGGCATTCTATCTACCAGCTCTTTAATGTGAGAACATCTAGAACTTATCTTAGATAAGTTAATTGTGTTTCTTCCCTTGACCTCCCAAAGTCTGCTACTCATTTGAAGGCCCACTTGATATTATCTGTCACTATTAAGGGCTTGTTTATCTTTCAAATTCTACTGTAAGTCCTGTGACTGCATCTATACCTTATCATGTTCCACTGGACATGTTCCATACCAGCAGACAAACTAACTTATTCAGGAGTCTGGAATCTGGGCTCCCATCTCCTTTTGGGCTCCCATTGGTACTGCAACATTCCACAGTTGAGCCATGACATAGGCCCAAATCTCCTGGCCCCTGCTCTCTAAAGCATTGTAGCAGAGGTAGGAAAAATTCAGCCTTTACCTCCAAATCTCAGAAGAAAGAAGCTGGGAGTCCAGGGTCTGGCAAATGATTAATAGGTCTGGTATATTAGATTCGACCTATCAGGGCAATATTAAATGTGATTTATGAGTTGGTTTTAATTGAGATTTTACTGAATTATTATTTCCTGCACAGAGCAGACCTAGACCATGCTTATAAGTGCCCTAGAAGTCTTGTCATGAGAGTTGGGAAAATATAGTGTGCTCAAGGGAGACATCCACTTTCTTCTATGAGGGAGCAGAGGTAGCCTCTTGCTTCCCCTTTCCTGTATCCTCCATAACACTACCACCAAGTGTCAGCCTTCGAAGGGGAGAAATCAAATCCTTTGTCTTCTTTTAAATGCCTTTAATTTAAGTTCAAAGGACATGTTGACCTGGTTTGCCAAAACAGTGAACTTTGGAATTTATACGTAAGTGACTTCATGGAGAGTTTCCATTCCAAAAGACAAAAGACTAAGCAATACTTCCATGAACAACATTCCTTAGTTGCAGGACTTCAGCCCATGGGGGAGGTAGCTGGTGGGTTTATACACAAGGAGACAGAGACAGATAATCCATGAGTTTTTGGAAGTGTGAGGTGAGGCCAGCTTGAACCATGAAACTGGAAATTTCAGCTGACATGCTGGGTACTAGTGGTAGTCACACTGCTGTCTGAACGGATAGTAGCTGCAAAGCAAGGGGTAAAGAAAAAGGATATGTGTGGGAATTTTCTCTCCACCACCATCACCACAAGGCTGCTCTCTGACCTATAAGTGGGGGAGTTAGGCTTAAACAGCACTTATTGAATTTTTGAACTGCAATGGGCAAAGAATATTACTCGTTAATATATAGAGCCCTGCATTTCCTATAATGTGAATGCCAGTGAAAGATGGATTCGTGCTTGCCTCATAGAGAGAAGCTTGCTTTAAAGTACTAAAGCAAATGTGTCCTTAGGGAGAGCAGGACCGGTAAATTAGATAGAAGTTTGCAATGAGCTATGGAGCAGAGGCAGCATGGGCTCAGCTCTATGCTTGCAGACATGCAGAGCTCAAGAAGTTTTTAGGGTTCAGGAATGACTAGAGAGGCATCTGATTTGGGTGCATGTGGGATGCCTTTTCACCTGGGATCTTGTGGAGGTATGCAAGTGAGAGAAACAGGAGATACAGGAGAATAGATATAAGCTGGAAGTGAAGTGTAGATATGGCTTTGAACTTCTGCTCCATCTTCAGGCAATTCACTCTCTGTAAACTTTAATTTCCTCTGTTGCATATAGGTAGAGACAACAATATTTGCCCCATGGAGTTCTTTTGAGACTTAATACAGATAACGCACCTGTTATATACTCATATTAGTTTATTTATTTTACCTTTACACATTATTTCAAAGAGATATGCCCATTTAATAGACAATAATCAAGTTCCTATTTTTAACAAGATGGCTTCTGACTTTAGGGGAATAAGGACATCATGGTAGATATAGCAACAGTGGCATTCAAGGGACACTATGGAAACACTGAGGTAGACTCAATTCAAGCTGAGGACATAGGAAGACTCCCAGAAGGCTTCCAAGAGGAGGAACAATGGGTGTTTAGTCTGAAGTTCAGGCAGGAGTAGGCCAGACAGGGGTTCTCTAGGATGGGTTCTGCCTTCACAAAGGCATGCTGTTGAGAACTAGAAGTGCATACAAATATGTTGCAAGAGCTTCTGTATGGATGGAACAAAAGGTGGAGTCAGGGAAGAGGAGAAGAGACAAGTGGTCAGCAGAAATAATAGAGTGTTTATGCAAAGGATAGTGGGAAGCTTTTGTGTAATGAAAAAGAACCCTTGGAGGACTTTCTGCCACAAATGTGACCACAACAATGGTAGAATGTAGACGTAAGCCGTGAAGATGCTGTGGCAAAGAGACTAGGTAGTAGGCTGTGGTAGTAGAATAGTCTAGGAACACTTGGTTAAAGTCAGAACACCATGTTGGTGACAGGATGGAGAGGGGGGGTGGAGACTCCACAGAGATTCAGAAAGGAAAATGAGCAGAATATAAGCCAGAGAAAGGAGTCACAGTGGTTTTCAATTCAGAGATTGTGCACCAGTTGCAATAGAGAATTCTGGAAAGGAGCTCTGAAGGAGAAAGATGCTGAGCTTAGCTGAGGGCTCATGGAATCTGATGGGCCTATGCATCTGCTGGTTAGAAACGCCCAGTGAGTGTGGGACCTCACAGTGCTGGGCTGGATAAATGCAACTGGGTCACTGTGAGGTGACCTCAGGGATTCAAATTAAGTAAGATGTAGTCTCTGTCCTTAAGGACACCATCTGTCTTGCCAGGAGACAGACATCTGAAGGAAAATCAGAGGCCTCATGTTTCCCAGGGAACCCAACTCACAGGAAAGTTAATGAGGTGTGATCGGGTCAGCAAAGTCCCAGAGGATAGCAGTGTTTTAAACAGGAACCCCACAGAGTGGATAGAAATTCACAAAGCAGGGAACCAAATGGGTGAGAAGATACACAACACTTTGCACATTCCACTGCGGACATGAATTTTATGTAGCCTCTTGTGGCTGTACCAGGACTATTGCTTTGTAATAGAAATAGAAGTACAAGATGACCATGTGGGCAAGGTCTAGAATTTAATTCTAAGAGCAGTTGGAAGGTGAAGGAGCCCAGATGTGATTGTAGAGGGAACAGGATCTATGTAGTTGTCTTAAAAATAAAAGGCTTAGGCTCACAAATTGAGAAATATTTGTTTGGAGTACAGACGGAAGTTAAGACACACCAGGATGAAAGCATAGAGACTACTGCAATGACTCAAGCATGAGATGACGCAAGGCAGATTAGCTGCTGTAAGGTAGAAAGACTGAAGAAAACATGCATTGATCATTGATCGATGGACAGAGTATAGATGAAGCAAAGATGACTAGGAGATTCTCAACCAAGATGGTAGTGTGATCCAGTTGAAAGAAAACTATGAGAAGCAATCCATCTGGAGAAATGGGCCTGCAAAAAGTGAGTTTGAACTCAGATATGTTGGATTCATGGAGAAGTCTAATTGATAAGCATCTAGCCTGTGGATTTGGAATTTGGAAAGAAGCTCAGACTGAATTGGCACCAGCATAAATTCCCAGGAATAGATTAGATCATTTAAAAAGAAAACTGTACAGAATGAGAAGAAAAGAAGGCAGAAGATGAAGCAGGAGTAAAGCCATCAACACACAAAGGGCCAGCAGAGGAAGACAGGACAGAGCAAGAGTGATGGAGAGGTCAAAGGAGGATGCACACAGAGGGACTTTATAGAAGTCAGTAGAAGATATATGCCTTCTCTGGATGTCCCTGGTATGCTCAGGTCTCCTTCCAACACAGGATGAGTCTCAGTGCTTTGTGCTGGGTCATTGACCTGTTTCTCTATTAGCTGCTGCATTCTGACAGTTGGTGGCCATTGCTCCTGCTGCCTGAAAATGTACATGGCTGGGAACAAGAAGAGAGCTTATTGATTTTGTTCAGTCTCTGAATAAGAACTCAGGCCCACCAAAGGTGGCCAGATAAAATGTGGAGGAGCAACTGGATACACTGGGAGTTTGGAGGAGCTCAACATGATGGTGGGAGAAATAGCAGAACCATTCCAGGGTAGATCTATGTTGTCAGGAAAAGGAGGCTGATGCTCCAGTGTGACACCTCAGAATTAGGCAGCAAAGAGGGAAAGGCAATAGATATACCACGAAAGGAAAGCAGAAGAACTGCCTCCCAAGCCCCAAGATTGCCTAATGGATTGTTTGGGGTAATAAATTCATTTATGTTCTTCCTGCTTATCTTCATATTGTAAAATAAACAAACAAACAAAAAACCAAAAAACGTCATTTAGGTCCTTTAGAGATCTAGCAGATGTCTCAGTCTATGCATATTACTATATTGATAATTTGTATTGTGTGTTGATTTGCAATCATAAGAGGTACTTGTAGTCTAGAGGAAAGGAGTGGCAACTTCAATGAAGCAGGCAGGGAGTGCTCTGAGTTCCATCCTGTGTCTGATCTCTAACACTTACCAGCACCGGTTTAGCTGAGGGTGAACCAGTACGGGGAAGCCTGCTGTTGCAATCTTCAGTCTTGTCTTTGTACTGAGGATGGGTGGGCATGTTAAAACAGAAAGAAAAGTCAAAAAGATAAAGAGTAAACGTGGAGAATATAGTAGTGATGGGAAAGGTGAATGTTTTAAAACAAGCAGTGGTCCTGGACAGACACTGTTTGGGCAAGACTAGCTCCTAGCACTTAAACCTTATGCACTCCTCTTGAGTTGTTATATTGCAGCTGGCAGGAATCCTAGCGAGGATTGTTTGATTGACTGTTGGAAGACAAGCCACAACTCCATCTCAGTCTGTCTAAACCCCAGGAACACAATTTCTTCATCCAGCCTCTTTCCCTGGCTGCCTAGTACATTTTCCTCTTGCTTTCATTGCATTTATGATTTGTGCTCATAGCCACACGGTATCAAAAACATACATAATACATACATAATACACACACACACACACACACACACACACACACACACACACACACACAAACACACCCCACTATGCACCAGCAGACTTCTGAAGTTACCCTCAGCTCTCATCCTGAATCCATGTTAGTTTCCTTGATGGAAAAAAAAATGTTTTGAGATGAGCTGTTGCTAAGATATGGAAGAACACTAATTTCTTCTGGGGAATGGAATTTTCAGGCTGAACAAAGTAAGAATATATCTGTAGTGACCTTCTAGTGATGGAGGAAAGAGAAAAGTGTCTGTAGAGTATTAGATAAGGTGTAAAAGGCCTTGGGAAGAGTATTTGATTGGCTCCTACCCCTTGCCTGGTTCTACCACCAACCCTACTGGGTAGCCATAGTGATGCTGGAGGAATAAGGCTGAGGGGTATCGCCTTTGATTCTGCTTCCCTTTTATGTGTGAGCAGCTAACAGAGTGAGAAACTGTGCTCTTTAATGTACAGTCTACCCAAAAAGATCAATGGCAGCTTAACATGCATTTCTGTCTAATATTCACTTTGGCAGGTCTTTGTAATAAAAATGCTGGTTTTAATGAAGTGTATTAAAATGAGGAGATTCATAGCCAGCCTGTATGCTTTTATCACCATTGCCTCCCCTTGAGCTGTCACTGTATAAGCTGGTCTGTGGAAGCGAGAATGAAGTATGTCATTTTAGGAATCACAAATTTAAAAAAAGTACCTATTTTTGAAAGGATCTGTGTTACTAACGGACATGTTTCAATGTTTCTACAAGATGAAGACTTTTCAGAGGTGTGTCATGGGAGACAATTCACGGGCACTGTGAATCAAGCAGGCGCAGATGATGGGGAGAATTTAGCAGTTAAGAACTGATTCTACTTCCTTCCAAATTTATGTGGAGATCCTGATCTAGAGGACCCTGGCATATAAACCATCTATGGATACAAAGACTACAAAGAGGTGAGTAAAACTGAAAACAAGGCCTCTGGTGTGGGTGCTAATATAAGATGGTTGGTGTTCTTGTGAAAGGAAGACATTAGAACACTCAAAGGTCCCAGGGTGTGTGTGCACAGAGAAAGACATTCATGTGAGAAGACAACAAGATGGCAGTCATTTGCAAATCACAGAAAGATGCTGCCATAGAAACTAGCCTTGGTGGCATCTTGATCTTGGATTGAATCTCTAGAGCTGTAAGACAATGAATTCTGTTGTTTAAGTTACCAAGTCTGTAGTCATTTGTTGTGACAACAAATTATTCAAAGATACAAAGTTTGAGATTGGAGAGAAAGATTCTGAATTCATTCTTTGTGAGTTAAATGATTCAATGGTATGGGAGGTCAGTCTGAGGCTAGGTTTGTCCTAAGGTGAAGTTTATGAAGGTATCTGGAAACTTATAGAAGGTAGAGAATGAGGTTAATGCCTAAATTGAATTCTATCTTTAAATCCCCCAAATGATGGCACTGATAAGAAACAGTATATGTTAGACCAGGCTGTGGCAAGAACTGTGCTCACAACCATAGGCCAAATGTACAAGGAGAAGGGCTCAGATGCTCTGTGTGGAATAGATGAATTAGCTGAGAAGCAACATAGCATAGGGACTGGAAGCATAGACATTCGAACCCTGGCTTTACTCTTAAATAATCACTGGCTTCTCTGGGCTTAGGTTTTTCACTGTTCAGTGGTAGGCGATGTAGTACTTGCTCCATGGATGAGTACAAGAAGTAAATTAGTTATGCTTTCCAAGTGAACATAACAACAAGATCTTTCTAGTAACTCTGAAATAGAATTGAGACATCATGAACACAACTCTTATAAAGAAAAACATTAAACTGAGGCTGGCTTAGAGGTTTAGACCATTGCATGGTGGGAAATATGGTGACATGCAGATAGACATGGGGTTGGAGAAGGAGCTGAGAGTTCTATGTTTTGATCCGAAGGCAGCAGGAAGTGAATTAACTTATTTCCTCCAATAAGACCACACCTACTCTAACAAAAACCACACCTTCTAATAGTGCCATGGGCCTACGGGGGCCATTTTATTTAAACTACCACAGTCCCCCAAAATGTTCCCATTTTACCTAGGATCAGAAAAGGAAACATGTTTCTACTCAACTAAGTCTTCACTGGCCAGTAAACTTAAAGAACCTAAGACATAATGAGGACGTTGAATTCATCTGAAGATTAAACCAGCAATTCCTCCAAAGTAACTAGGTGCCCTGAAACCTCTAGAGTCTCTTAACAAAATAACATTTTAAGGAACAAGATATCTTTTTTAGAAAGGGGGCATTAAAGCCAATGGTGTATAAAGATGTCTGTCCGGGTAAAAGAGTCAGTCAGGAGGACCAAAAGCAGCCCAAAGAAAGAATTCTGCAAATGTCACATTAACTCAGGCCAATGGCCATAAATTCCTCAACACACCTATGTCTTCTGACCTGCTGCATTGCTCTCACTTGATCCCTCCATGAGGCAATGCAGACAGCAATCAGTAATCCATATGACTGTCTTCTAGAGTCTGAAGCAGCATAGGATGTGCATGACCACTGGATAGGGTGATCTCAGGAAAACAGTCAGTTCACAATCTACAGAGTGGTCTTCTAAAGCACAGCATGCCATACTGCTCGAGGGGCCAAGTAGATGATGTGTGTCCAATGGCTTTCTAGTTCTCAATACTCCCTAGGCTTCTGTTTTGCTTTTGAGAGGAACAGTGTTAGAATGTAGGTGGCTCTGGCAACCCTCAGCCCATTTCTCTGGCTCCACATTGCATTCCTCTGAGAACGTGACACACAATTTCCTATGACTTCTTCCTGGTCAGGGACCTCCAATGTCTGCCTCAGAGGGCTGCCCTCTTCCCTTTAGGTTGTCTGAAATAGTTCAGTCTGCACTTCCTCCTCAGCTCCCCAGAGCGCTCTCTCTCTCTCTCTCTCTCTCTCTCTCTCTCTCTCTCTCTCTCTCTCTCTCTCTCTCTCTCTCACACACACACACACACACACACACACACACAGAACACCCTCAGCAGTCTGTACTTCACAGTCCTTCTTGGACTTGCTACTACGTGGATTAATTTACCTGCCAACTGACTTTTGCAGAAGCATTGGCAGGCAATAACAGCTTGTGTACAACTTGTCTTCTGTAAGGTAATAAATAGATTACCTGACACATTCTATGTACCCTAAGTGGCAGCCCTTCGGGGAGTTTGAACCCTGGAAGCTCAGGATGGGGATGAGGGCAGCAGAGTCACAATTGTTTTTAGAGACCAACAAGTGCACCAGGCAGGCATCTCTCTACGCCTAGGAAGAAACTGCAGCCTTTATTAGAAAATTAGAGTTCCTTCCCCTAACTGCATTTTAAGGAGAGTATAATGGGAAGGTAGGCTTTCATGGCAAAGAAGAGCTGAAAGAATGGCTTTTAAATGTTTCTGTATTTTGGCAATACAGTATCAAAATATAAGTGAAAATAATCTGCTAGGATAAACGAGATAATAATAACTACAGATTATTCTTAGTTCCCTGGAGGAAAAGCACCATATAGATTTGAGGTGTTATTATCATATATATACATATATATATGATAATATATATACACATATATATGTAAAATCTGTATATTTATTCACCGTGAAGCTCACATATGCCATTCCTACTAATAACATTTTCTTTCCCAGCTCCCGTGTAAGAGGAGATCTGCCATTTTCATATGTCTCACACACACACTCGCAGGAACCTGCTTAGAATATTTTCACTGATGAAATTTCCTGGGTTGTAGCATTTATCTTTTTGAAGAGCTTGCTTTCCGTAACCCCACACGGAGAGCTGTGCTTTTACCTCTCATTATGATGCCATCTCCAAGTAGATTTTTGTGTCAACTGCTTATCTCAAGCACTAGCCAATTTCTTGTCATTTGTATTGTTTATAAAGAGCTGGACATACATAGTACTTTGCTGGTGCACAGGGGACCTAGATCTCTGCCCTACGGAGTATGCCATCTAATGAAAACAGACAAGCCCATCACACTGGAAGTCATACAAATATAAAACCTAAAAATATGTTTTTGGTTTGGGAATCAAGCAAGGCCAGGTAGTGCTTAGACAGAAGATATGAAGACACAAGGAAGTGTTTGGAAGGAAATTAGATGGGGGAACACAAACACCACACTCTTGCCAGTTCCTATACAATTACAGGGTTGGGGGGATTTTTTTAACACATTTCCTGCCCTCTCCCCCCATCTCAGAGTGTTTCAGTCTTCTTGCAAAGCCTTCTAGCATCTTGACTGATCATCCACATTAATAGAGATAGGCCCTTTAAGTGTGGATTTTTGCAAAGCAAGTGTTTAATCTCCAGCTGGCCTCCTCTGCCACCCAGCATGCTTCTGGGTGGCTGTCTGTCTCTGCTGGCACTTGTGGGGTGTTCAAGGAATGCAAATTTGCTTCAGTATTACTGATAGCAAAGCAGCACAATAGGAGGATTAGAGGTGCTGCAGAGAGAGGGGCATATATTTCATCTTCGAACTAAAAATAAACCTTTTGGAGTTACTCGTGATGGCTCCCCTGGATTTTGCACTTTCCTGGCACTTCTCGGTAGGATGGGTAATTGGATGCTCCCAGATTAATTTATATACACAGGCCTACGCAGTTTTTAGGTGAGAAAGCTTGCACTCCAACTTTCAATACGTGTGCACACATTGTCCAGATGGAGCCATGTTAGAATGAGAAGAAGAGGAAAAAAGGAGGAATGGGGATGGGGGAGTGGAGCAGACCCAACGCAGGTGGATAAATTTAGAAGGGAAGCAGAATGCAACCAAGAGAAACAGTAGCCCATGCAAACATGGACACGTAATCTGGCCTTGGGCAAAGCATGGAAGTTCTCTGTGCTTCAGTTTTCCAGCCTAATTATGTACTTCATAGACACTCAATTGCCTCTTAGACAGTAGCTGAAGGGTAGAGCAGGTCCTTCCTGGCAACAACTCCTGAACAGGTTTCTCAAACCCACAAGGTAGTATTTCCAGGTAGAACCTCACTGCTTTGGTCTCTACTTAGATGCTCCACAGGGTCTCTTAATCCTAGGATTTTAACCCTAGTCAACCGGTACCCAGATTTGTCTCTTCAATTCTGTGATTGCCATGTGCTCCTAATGCACATGGGTCTCCTGGCAGGCAGAGTTCTTCAGGCTTCATACTTCCCATGTGTTGCTGCCTCTGTGCTTTTGTTGGTCGCCAGTTATAAATCCACATTCTGCTTGTACTCTCAGGGTGTCTGGGTGTCATGGCACACCAGGCTGGAAGGATGAGATGGAGCCTGGGAAGAGTGTGGGGGTAAGAGATGGGGTTGGAGCTAGGGAGAAAACCTCCCTATCATCTTCAGTGAGACTGCTTGTGTACATAAACTTTATTGGTGTTGATAAGGCTACATATGAACCTTGGAGTATGGGGAGGAATTTTCAGGGTGAATATAAATCATTGGCTAGAGTTTAAAGTAACATGAATGCTTCATTTGTATAGAAGGGAATTTCCATGAATTTCAGGTACTTGCTGGGCAGATTCTTAATGGGAAAGAGGAAGATGAATGTAGGTTTGTCCAGAATTACATGACCTTCCTCTGGTAGAGGGTACGGGGGTTGGGCTCCACAAATAAAGTCAGAGAAGGGGACATTTGCCATGAGCTCAGAGAAGCTATACAGACATGATAGAGGACTGCAACCTTAAGTAGCAGGGTTTCCCAACAGCCCTGAACATGGTCCTTGATTCCCAGCTAACTCAGAAGCACTGCTTCTGTCTAGTATTTGTCTCCTCTAAAGAGCCAGAGTCTTAGGTGCAGGTTTCTCTGGCATGGGCTGACCCTCAAAGGCTCATGTGTGGCAGTACTGGGGTGGGGCCTGGTGGAATGTAATTTAACCAGTAGCACCATGACCATCATAGTAGTAGGGGGTCTGTGGCATGGAAGACTGGTCATCTCAGGGTAGCTGAGGAGTGCAAATGCAGTCATTCCTGTGAGTAAATCTACCGTCTATGCTTGAGTAGTACATGAAGCTATGGAGTCCCTTTCCACTTCTCCAGCATGCTGTAACATATCCAAGGGGCCACTTACTGAATACTGGCATCAGGCCCTTTAACCTTCCAGTCATCAGAATCATAAACTAAATAAACTTCTTTGTTTATAAAGTCACAGGGCTGCAGTATTTTGGTATAGCAACACAAAATGGATTAAGACATCCCCTGATATGCTTTGTGACTAGAGGGTTTGTTTGAAAACAGTCCCAGCTGCTGTGAATAGAAGCATTTTCCAGCCACTTCTGAGGCATTTGTAAGTCCTGCTAATTTTGGAAGAAGCATAGTCATTGACAAATATCCCTTAATCCCCATGGATAGGATTCTGGTGAGAATCTAAAGAAATATTTTGTCCTTTTCCTCACCACCAAGACTGACATCGACCTGTGGACTCCCACTCATGTCTGGACCAGTCTTCAACTCATTCTCCTGTTGCATGGGCAGGACTTGAAGTGCCCTCAAGGCTGTGACCATGAATGAAATTGAGACATTAGTGTCATCAACTGCCCCAGAGAACACAGTCTGTGGAAGGAAGGGTTGGACACAGTCCTGAGTGTGGGGGCTGAGCTGCCTCCATGGCCCCCATGGGCTCTGTAAAGTGAACTCTACCTTTGAGTCACAGTGTTAGACTAATGCTCACCCAATGCTCACATCATGCCTAGTTCCTTGCTGAGTATTGCACAAGACATCATAGAACCCAGTGCCAACCAACCCATGGACAATTTCAGACAGAAGTTGTTCAGAGAGGTCGTGAAGCTCACTGGAAGAGTTCCCAGTAACCAACTGATTTTTTTTGAAGAACAAAGAAATGATGAGAGATGGAAGTGAGATCACCCTATCTGATCAGTAGATGCTGTGTCTGAATGGACTGCTATACCACCTAAAGTGTGCAGTTACTAAATCTTAATTAAAAATTAAATTCAACTACATTTAAAAAATCATTCTGGTAAATGAGTTTGAACTCAGAGCTCATCCCTAAAGCACTGTTATTCTGTCTTCTCTCGAGGTCCCTCTTTTCTCCACATGTCTAGTATTCCTATTATTTTTTTCCCACCCTTGAGTCTCACTGTACTATCTTATGCTGTGACACGGAAAACCTTAGACCATTTTTATTAGTGCATTTCAATTAAGCCATCAGTTCAAACTCACATGGTTCTGTATTTGTTCACCCCAAGGATGCTTCTTTCTGATATTTTAAATCAGTCCCTGCTATAGTGCTAATGATTGCTAAAGACTATTCTTCCTGAAGCTGAAAAATCCTCCATACTGTCCTTGTGGACAACCTTAATACCAAGAAAACGGGGTTTGCAAATTTCAGGCATTGTGTCTGGATCATTGAGAGGGAAATCTGGAATTAGGAAAAGAAGAGTGGGGAATTCCCTTCTTGTCCCCTTTGAAGCACACCATCTCTGACTTATATATAGTGTCATCTTCTGTAAGTCCTTGCTAAAAAAAAAATACTGACTGAATGAACCAGAGGTTGAAAGTCTACATTTAAGAATGTGGCAATACTGGGCCTGGGCAGTAGGGGCCGCTGTTCACATTTGCCCGTACCTATGGTAGGGCTAATCACAGAAGGAAGCCTGGAACATGGGACATCCTGGTTCTAAGATGAATATCAGTGTGCTTCTCATTAAGCCTCTTCAGAGGGGTTTGCAGGCACAGATGAGCAATTTCTCTTCATGGGTTGGAGAGAAGGCTGAAGGTCTCCTCAGGTCTTAGATGAGCAGTATACAGAGGACAAGCACAGCAAACCATATACAAATCAGTATATCTATTAGGCCTGGTCAAAACATCTACTTATGTCTGGCTTCAATGGTGAAGTAGGTGGCTGAGTAAAGTGGCGAGTGGCTGTTGGCTACATGTTTTTTGACACGTCTTTCAGATAGGAGTGCAATTAGACAGCGTTCTAAACCACCTTGAAGTTTCTAACGTTTACTATGGCGGTTCAGGCAGAAATTAGTGAGCCAAGATTAATTCAAAACATTTGCAAGTGGCAAGCATACTTTTCCATCTCAAAAGTACTGTCCTAGTATTCCTGTTAGGAATGGGGCTATGTCTGTCTTGTGTGACATTCCTCTGTATGAGGGCCAACTAACCTGTCTGGCACAGCCTGCCTTCCAATTCTTTTCCACTCCACGGTGGTCAAAAACAAACATGAAAGTGTCAGTATCACACACCAACACTGAAGCTCTTGAGGGTCATCATACATGTGGTGAGCTCTTTAGGGACAACAGGTATTTTTTTTTTTTTTTTTGTCCATCCTTGAGGTCCAGTGCTTGGCAAAAGAGCAGACACCAACACATGTCTGATTAGTGAAAGAATTTGTGAATGAAGTGCAGTGAGGTATCCCGTGGTGATCTCAATGAACTGCTAAAACGAACAAGGTAGAACTGGTCTAGTATTCAACTGTCACATTGTCTATGTCTCCCAGATAGAGGAAAGCTGAAGGAGTGGAAAGAACTTTCTCACCTCTGTGGTCTTTGCTCGGAGGGCTGGAGGCAATGGACCCTTCGTTTCTGCTTAATATAACAAACCACAGTGAACTTTACTCCTGTTTGCTTTTGGCTCATGCCCGCACAACAGGGGACCCTTAATGGCCATCCAACTTGTGCCTTATTAAAGTTAGCAAGATAAAATGAATTGCACAAACCATAAGTTTATACGCTGCTGTAGGCTAATGAGGAAGATGCTGATTAAAGTTTACTCAGCAAAGAACAGTAGCGCTACCTCGAGCCTGTGAAAACTCAGAGCATGCTAAGAAGACACAGCAAGAATGGGAGTGTCTAGGACCACACTTAGCACTTGTTAGTCTGAATGTATGAATGAATGAATGAACTAGCTAGAAACCGGGCGTTAAATGAAGATTCCTCTCCTCCTTTCATAGTTGATTGTAGTGTCAAACCCAGTGGAAGTTCTCTAAGGCTTGATAAATTATGGTGTTAGCACCAAGACAGCCCGAAGCCTGCCATTCTGTTGGCCCTGAACACGCACCAACACAGCCGAGAGGCACAAGGGACTATAACCTGACGGAGACCTTCCATTCCAGACTCTTCTGAGGTAACTTTCCATTCTGTGATCTTAGAGATCACAATTTGTTTTCGCCCGTGAGAAGAGACAGAGGATAACTGTTCTGAACTGAGTTAAGGACTGCCTGTGACTCAACCCATTTGGGACTCATTTCACACCCACCCCTAAGCATTTCCTAAACACTTTGCAGAGGGAAGGGGCTATGTTCAGTTACGACCCTCAAAGGCCTTGCAGTCCACCAAGGAAGCAGGCAGATCAGACTTTAAAACAATAGCCATGGTGGCAATTACCAGAGAGCATGCAGGGAAGGGACACTTGATCTGCACTGCCTCAGGTGAAAGGTTGCTGGAAAAAAGACTTTTAGGAGCTAAAGGAAGGGAGGTAGAGACTAGGCTGGGTCTTGGGATGAGATTAAAGTCTATGTTTAGGGTCCTATAAGAATGGGGTGAGGCAGGGACCGGGGAAAGAACCCGGGAATGGGAGGTTCACTTGTACAGGACCAGAGTTCCGATCACAGGTTTGCACATCAGTGAGGCTAGCACACAGCAGGGAAAGTAGGTGAATATCCCAGGCTAGAGGGAGAAGGCTGTGGACAGGCATTTAGGCTTCATCTGGTAGGACTTCATGCCTGATAGAAAGGTGGATGCTATCGGATCTGAGTCTCATTGTACCCAGATGAGCAATGTAAGGATGATGAAGTTTGAAGCTGAGGGTCAAGGAAGCTAGATATGTCAGTCTTGTCTTTGTCACTCACCTTCTCTCAAGCTGTGGCCTCCTGGTCTTCCTTTTGGGCTGTCAAGTGTACCTCACCTGGTGCTGTGGTTGTCTATACTGAACACACATGGCCGCCAGGAATTCCGCAGGTTCCCAGGCTCCTTCATATCTTAACTCATTTCCTATGGTTCCTCTACTGGCCTGAGAGCCCCCAAATCAGTGGTTCTCATGTTATGACCCTTTAATACAGTTCCTCATGTTGTGGTGACACCCCCCCCCCCGCCCAACTAGAAAATTATTTTGTTGCTACTTTATGGATGCAACTTTGCTACCATAATGAATCATAATGTTAAAATCTGTATGTTACAATGGTCTTAGTTGAACCTTGTAGAAAGATCTTTTGACCCTCCAAGGAGGTCGTGACCCACAGGTTGAGAACCATTGTCCTAAAGGGCGCTAGTCTGATTCATTTTATTCAAATGTACATAAAAGACAATTGACAAATAAAATATATTACTCAAATAAAGGAAAGGGTGGACAAATGTGTGAAGTCTCTTTCTCTCCTCAAGGATTTGTTTACCTACTGGTCAAATGAAAACAACCTCAATGCTTTCTTTCTCATCAGGAAACTTTTTCCTCAACTGTCTAAAGCCTATGTATCCTCCATCTTGACCCACATACCTTCTCTGCCCACGTATTTCTCTTTTGTTTCATCCCATCCTCTCTTTCTCTGTTTCTGGCAGTTTCTCCTGACAGATTTTTCTTCTATCTCTTCTCTTTCCCTTGGATTTTCTAGCTGGTGATTTCACTTCCTGCCTCTCCACTCCCTTTCCTGTTTTGTTCTCACCTCTCTTTGCCTGAGTCTCCCTTCCTGCCTGTTCTAGCCCTAGCCCTCACACTTCCCTGGTTTCTTTCTGTGGAGTCTTCCTTCCCTTCTTCAATTGTTTCTACCTTAATGATGTTTCCACTAACCTCATTTCCTGCTTGGCCTTTTGCTCCAGGCACTTGGTTCTATCTGACCTCCAGACTCTGTTCTCCATTTATCTGGGACAGAACAAATTGAAGATGATAATGGCCTTGGTGCTATTTCAGCAGATAAAGGCACAGAGATGTAGAGGGTATCTTTGTAGGGACTGGCAGGTCAGCAGGAAGGAAGGAGGGGCGCCACCTGGTTCACCACAGAGAACTCTCTGCTCCGTGAGGAAGCTTCAGAGGATACATGAGCATATGATGAGCATCTGGAACTGCTCCTTCCAGAAAAATAATATATCAGAAGGCAGAAAAATAATTATGTTTCCCTCAATGATCCCGGCAAAGATGTTTGCTCTCCTAAAGGACCTCAAGGCACTCATAAAACTAGGAAAACTAAGTTAAGTGCTTTTTATTAAACCATTAAGAGATTTTATTCAGCTAAGACAAATGTCTTCACTGAAGGATACAGAGTTTGATAGTATAGAAAATACCCAGATGAAAACTTGTCTGAATAAATTAGACGGATGCATTTGGCATTCAGAGCTCTAAGAGTCTGATTTCCTCCTTCAGTCTCAACCTACCAGCCAAGGAATATTCTCCAGAGGCAGACTCGCTGACTTGGAGCTGAGTGGGCTGCAGAGAGTAGAGGTCTGGATAACACTGGAAGTTACCCTAATTACAGATGGCTTTGGGGACAAGATGTAAATAGCAAGGAATTCATTTTCTTTCTTTGAGCCCTCCAGTCTCCCAGATCCACCTAACCTTTTTCATTTCAAAGGCGGAGAAGCAGCTCAGGGATGACCTAGAGCATTAGAAAGGAGGACAGCTTGGAGAGGACAGTCAGAATGGGAGAACCCACATCCATAAGAGGACATTCACATCTCTGTACGGCCACAAGATCCTACCATACCTGCTAGATCCTTTCCAACCCCCTTCTCACCACTGTGTTTCTAAGACAGAAAAGGGGCTGGTTATGAGAATCATGTGCGCCAGGGATTTAGTATAATAATGTTTATTTATAAGGAATAAAATTGAGCTGGGCAGGCACTGTGAGCTTGCAGAAGCTCAGACTTACTAATAGTAATAGGTAACATTTATTGGGTATTTACCATGTGCCAGGAACCATGACAAACATTTTACATATATACACATATTTTGCCCTCACAAAAGTTGTATGAGAGACATACTATCATGTACTATATATCTCATGGCTATCTTTTGATGTAACTAGGATTTAGTGAGACAATTTGAACCATTCAAAGACGCTCTAATGGCCTTTCTAGCATCTCTTTCTTAGGGAACTGCCTGCCTTCTTTCTGGGAACTTCCCTTTCCCATGCATGCATGCATGCATGGGTGTGTGTGTGTGTGTGTGTGTGTGTGTGTGTGTGTGTCAGAGAGAGAGAGAGAGAGAGAGAGAGAGAGAGTTTTCCTATCATGTGGGTCCCAGGGAATTAAACTTGGGTTAACAGTCTTGCTGGCAATCACTTTATGCACTGAGTCCTCTTTCATGCCTTGGAGGCCTAGTTTATTATTCTGGGTTCCATTAGGCAGCAAGGGCACTTCCTAGAAAAACTCCTCTCTGCTTCTGCTACCTCTAATTCTCCTTTTACGAGAGTGAGATAGCACAGTGACTACATACACAGGCTTTGTAACCAAATCAACTCAATCTTAGCCAGAATGCCATTTATTCATGTGGTGTGATATCGAGAAAGTTGTTCATTCTCTCATGCCTCAACTTTATCTGGCAAATGGGAACAATAATTTTACTTCTTGCCAAAAGTTTTGTGAGACTGTTGCTGAAGTAAAAAGTACACAGCATTATTTACCTATGATAAGCTTCCAATGGAAAAAAAAAAAACTATGCTTTCTTTCTTTTTAAAATATCGTTTTAAATTGTTAATTGCTATTTCCCATGATCATGTGTAGAATCGCAGGGTTTAGATTACAATAACTCTCTGGTGGTGCCAGGACTTTGAGTTTATCACTCCCATGTCTATAAATGTTCCACCCTAAAAAGGGATGCAGTGTTGTGTGAGAGAGTGAGTAGATGCCTGTGAATATGCACATGCGCGTCCTGGGGGAGCGCACCAAGCTGTTTGCTAGCAGGCTTTGGATGATTCTAAAAAACAAGAGCTAATGACATCTTCAGGAGACTTCAGTGAGCAGACTGCCATTCCGTGCAAACTGTGAGGTGAGATGCAAGAAAGCAGAGAAACTGATTTTTAAAAGGCTGTACTTCCAGCCTGTTGTAAGGAGCAGCAGCAAATGAGAGATCTACAAATGCTGGGAACATGCAGTGTGTCACTGGGAATGGTGCTTGGAGATGGATTAAGCATCACGAACAAGTACTTTGCAGAACAAAGACGTTTTTATGTGATGTCAGAATCTGGAAATTCCCAGGACTATTTTTTTTTTCTTTATGAGCAAAGTTAGATGGGAAGGAAGATGGAGGATGAAATTAAATTTCTTAAAAGGATCGCCACCAAGGATTAAGTACTGGTTGGAAGAGGGGTTAGGAGGCAGATATGATTTGGGAGTGCAGTGAGGGGCAATGGAGGGGAATAGATTCAATACAACACTGCCCAGTTTTTCTGCTGGGCTGGGAAATTGATTTAAGCTGAGCTGGGCAGGGATCCTCAGAGGCTCTGCGCTCTTTGCTGGAAAGTGGTTCAAGTTGCTATTGGGCAAGGCTTCTAATGCTTCTCAGGCATCTCCTTCTCAGAAAGTCACCTAGATCAGAGCCCTGATTATGTATCCTCAGCTACCAAAGTCTGATGCACATGTCACTCAAAGAAAACCCGTAGGGTGGAATTCTAAGACTCCGTTCATTCGCCACCCTGAAAAGCTGGAGAATCAAATGAGGGATAGAAGATGAGAATGGGGTATGGTTGACACTTCCTAGAAGCATGGGTAAGGCAAGGGTTATAGGGTGGACAATTGTTATAATTTAGGTCTGAAATGTGACCCCTGAAATTAAAAAAAATAATGACTTGGTTCCTACCCTATTACATTATTTGGAGGTAGCAGCACCTTTAAAGACTGGGGCCTGACTGAAGAATATTAGGTCTTTAAGGAATAATCTTGAAGGGGGAATTACAAACCTGAGTCCCCGCCCCCTCTTTTTCCTGGCTGCAGCAGAGTGCATAGCTTTGTCTGTCATGTGTGTTGTGACATGGTGTATTACTGTCATGTCACAGGTTCAAAGGTCAAGCAAATATAAAGGTCAAACTTTAAAACTATGAAATAAACTTTTTTTCTCGTTACTTGATCATCCCAGATGTTTTGTCACAGTAATAAAAAGCTGACTTTGAATAGTGACAATGAATAGTCACAAGCATTTGTAGACAAGGCCTGAGATAATGGAGAGTGGGGAAAGAAAGACTAGAAATCCTGACCTAAGAGCATGTTTACGTATATAAGATTTGAACCTGCAGTGTAAACTCTGTCAAAGAGTAAGTAATGGTGAATGCATCCTGAAATGTAGAGCTGGGAGTCATGATGTGCTGGCAAGTCTACAGGATTTTAGACACCCCTTCAATGCCATGAAGGTGGAAAAAGGTGCTTTTATTTTCCCTGCTGACTGCACATTGACTTATGCCTAAAATTTTTTTTATCAGCTTAAGGTGACCCAGTCCAAAGAAGGAACAGAACCCTTTGGCTCTCTTCATTGCTTGTGTATAACAAGTGTGTGTGTGTGTGTGTGTGTGTGTGTGTGTGTGTGTGTGTATAACAGGTATGTATATGTATGTATGTATATATATATGTCAACTTCAACTAAAATAATTATGCATTTTCATTCTGTAGTATATATATATTTCTTATAAACATAATAAATTCAAATATTAATTTGTTTCTTCTTCCTTTCACAAAATCCTGCCAGCATTTCACCTTTTGACTTCCTTACCTACTTACCAGTGAGGAAGCCCAAGCTATGATGATTTATTCATTTCCACACATGAGGAAATAGAGCCTCAGAGCAGTAAAGCAATTCTCTCTCTCTCTCAGGATCACACCAGTTAGTGGGAGCATCCAGACCTCTGAGTTTAAATAATGCCCTTTCTACCACAGCACAGGCATCTATGTAATTATGTCCAAACTCTTGGCCTAGCCTTTGAAACTAAATCTTCTCATTGGTTGGTTCCATGAATTATTAAAGGGTTCTGTAAAGAAAGGCCAGTCATTGTGGGCTTAGAGCCATTGGTAGTAAGCAGACAAGGGGCTCTAACCCAAGCATCCTAGGAATCATTTTCATAATCAGCTTTGCTATACTCATCAATGAACATCAGATTTCATCTAACTTTGGAGTTAAAAAAAAAAACCACCTTTTTTTTTTTTCCATTTTTTTCCCTTCCGGAGGAAGCTCATTTGCTCAGTCTGTTGTGTTAAGATGCTGTGTGCTACTCTCATTTCCAGGAGTCATCTGGTGGTCGGATTGTGTAGGTAGTCCTGCAGCAGATTTGAAGTTGCTCAAATACAGCTGTGCACATCTGGCATGCAGGTGTGTTTTCTGAAAGCCTCACTTGTTTACCAGTTGATTTCTCTGGGGATGAATACAGAACAATTGCCCACTGCGTGAGGAGGTTGTCCTTGATGGGGTGTTAACTTATTTCTAACATTTTTTTTTCTCTGACAAAGGCACCTTGGAAAAGATGATAGAGGATATGCACCTAAAGTAAATGAGAGGTCCCAGGATTGTCATCCTCAAAGGCAGGTATGTGGACAGGCATGAGTTGGTTTGCAGATTTGAGAGAGTTTGGAATGTTAGTGATGCAAAGTCACATTCATGAATATTTATGAGTTAAATAACATGATGAATTGGGAATACTTTCAAAAACATAGCCAGGCATAGGGATGCAGGCATGTAACCCTGCAGCTCAGGAGGCTGAGGCATGAGGATCATGAATTCCAGGCTATCCTTGGTCATACAGCAAGACCCTGTTTCAAAAAAAAATGTCCTATGTCAGCAAGTCAGGGACCTTGGGAGTGAGGATGGAACAAGAAATATACTGGATTGGAGATTTTTATAGTAAAGTGATTGTTATACCAAATTCATTGAAAACCTTATGTAATTTTGGAAATTTCCATAATAAAATGTTAAAAACAAAATCTGCTCTTACATATGGACCCCCAGAAGTATGACTGAGATTTTAAGTCTCTTGTTAATCCCAGATACAGAGTGTCAGTTGGAGTGTGAAACGAATCCAAGCAGCAAGCAGAACATGAGGTGGGCAGGTCGTCCACAGGGCAAGAAAGAGGGACGGAAAGAGAAGGGGCATGTCACACATTGCCTGCTTTGTGCAAACCTCTCCTGTCATAAGGCAGCTGCCTGTACCACAAGTATTTTCTTCTCTCTTTCTACAGTCTCTCCATGAAGTGTGATGTTACATGGAGACTAGAAACATAACCAGAAAAGAGGCTTGGAGATGTCATGATGCACTGAAGCCACATTGTGTAGGGGAGCCAAGGAATAACCTAAGGGGTAACTGAAGATAGAGAGAACAGTGAAGGGATGCAGAATAGTAACAAAACAATCATCAAATAAAGGAGACCAAGGCATCTCTAGAGAAAGGGTTCATCTCCTGAGGTAGAGACTTACCTAAGCCACCCACCTGTGGTGTCAGAGGTGAGGGGTATGTACCTCAGGTCATTAGAAGAGATCCTGATACCTCCTGGCACTCTTTGGGAATGGCTGGCTCTGTCCCACACCCACAAGGGAGGACATACATCCATCTTTTAATAGCCTTGATGAGAATAGAAATGTCTCTGGCCAGGGCAGCCCCTTTAAGATCCTTCCCAAACACAAACCATTCTAAACCAACACTATGAGTGATCCCTCCTAGTGCCTGTGCATGTCCAGAGTCAGCTTCTCTCTTTCCTTCGACAGCTGCTCCAGCTCCCAATAGAGCCAGAGCCTGGGCAACGAGGTGAGAACCTTAGTTTTCCAGAGATTCCGTATGGCAGCATGGACACAAATAGCTGTGCCAACTTGAGCAAGACACCCACTCCTCAGAGAGGAGGTTCTGTGTGCCTGAGTCAGACATGTTCTGTTCTCTCCCTCCATCTGACACCAGCCATAGAGATTTTCTCGACTCAGGAGTTACTACACTCCTTTTCTTAGACGTCTGCCTCCAACCTGCTTTCCTTTGGCAGCTGCCCCTCCTGCTTCTATCTTTTGCCTACTGGTTATGTGTTGTGTTTCCTTTCCAGCTGTCTGGTCAATATCTTACTCTCCTGCTGGCCACGGCCACCCAGGCTATCCTCTCTCCCCTGTTCTTTTCTCCAGCCTACCCCCTCTTTCCTCTACACAGCTAGGCTCTTGAGGGACACGGCTGTCTGAGCTATAGTTCTATGGGCACAGGTGGCTCTGGCAGATGTAAGTTCTTTCCATTCATGTGAGTAAACAGTCAACATTATATTAAATTATTCATTACCGAGATCTCTGTCTGAATGTTAATCTGGGGTGGGAGCTGATTCACAGTCCCCAGCACTGGCCCTGGGCAGATCCTGACATTGATGATATAACTCTGTGGTGGTTGAGTGGTCAGGAAAGGTCATCCCTGAGAGGAAAGCATTGATTTTTGCATTTGCTCTCATGGTGATACATGGTGGGACTTTCTGGCCAGAGAAACTGCTGTCTGCTCTGGAGGTCATGTCTTTGGAGGATCCACTGCACTGGTCGGTGCCTGACTGGTGGGCTTGGACAAACTGTAGAACAAGCAGCTATCTGACACCAGGCTCCTGGATGCCTGTTTATCACTTTCCTTTTTATATGTCTAGCTATGTGCTGAATGTTAAAATGTCTCCCAGGTCCTCACATACAAACCTACGTTAAGGTACATGCCTCGTGTCTCCTCTGTTTGGACTGTTAAAACCCGAGCATTCTAGTGGAGCCTGGGCAAAGCCTGAATGATACCAGAAAGCAAAATCTATACTCTTTCCAAGGAGAGATCGCTGGGGGAAGATTGAACATGCTGTTCTCGATGCCTAAAATATTTCAGCATTAGGAAGCATGTGGGTTGACTAAAAGGATGCGCCTCTTCCCTATGGTAAGTTCAAATCCCATATTTTAAAGGAGTTATAAATAAGAGAAATGTGCAAATGGAATGTTCTCCAGGGAAACATCCTTTCTCATTTTTAGTCTGCTATTAGCTCACATGCTAGCTTTGGCATATGTATATGAAACATGGAAAGTCAGCCCCATCACTGCCTCTTCACCCTATTCAGCTTTCAGACCCCTCCAGTGCTTGCAAGGTGAACACGCCTCTCCAGGTAAGAATGAAAAGATGAATTTCCCTTTCTGGTCTCAGGACTTCACAGACCAGTGCAGAAGGGAGGCAGATCTATTATGAGTTAGTCAGAGCAAAGGGCTCTGGGAACCCAGAGGAAGAAGGACAGCATCTTGTAGAACAGGCAAAGTTGGAAGAGATTTTTAGGCTCCTTAAAGGCAAAGAGCCCTGTGACCATCATCTCACGGCTGCATGGTGCCTGGCTCTTGGCAAGGGTTCACTGGATGTTTATTGAATGAAAGAATGAAGGTGTCCTTAGGATATAAGTGATAGATGGACCTTCCCGTCCAGGTGCCAAGACTTGTATTGGGAACAAACTATCAATGACTGCAATGAGGGCAATTTTCAACAATCCCTTTCTCATTGAGACTTTCCAAACTTCCATATACCCCAACTCTATTCCATATGGGGATACCAAAGCAACCAGACAATCTCTACTGACTGTCAGCTCATCATCTGCCTCTCTGTCTGGATGATACAAGAGTTCATTGGAAATAGTCTACCAGCAAACACCCCTTCTCACATTCTGCTTGAGCATCACAGGGGAGACTAGCCAGACTGCACATGGAGACAGTGTAGTAATAAATCATGGCATCATGGGGGATGCAGTGAGCAAGGGCCTACATCAGACATTTTGAACAGACAATAACACAAACTGTACCAATTTTTTTTTAACTCATTCAGGGAGAGGAACAAAATTTAGATGTCTCGCTTCATATCTAAATAATAAATCATGTCACTTTCTCACATCCCGCCATTGTGCTACATGGAGGCAGTGGAGTAGACTTTGAGGGAAAAGGAGGCTTAAAGCATCCTGCTGACTGATGTTAGCATCCTAGCCTCTTCAAGGCATTTTAGAATTAATGTTGGCAATCTGTGTTGTTTTTCTATATAGAGAAGTTCATGTTCTTGTGTTTTCCTGATATTAAAATAGAAAGGCTCATCGCTCTTATTTTCTGAGTGCCTGATTTGCAGACTCTCAAAACTGGTAGCTGTGTCTCTGCAATTTTAGCACCACAGCATCCATGCATCCATGCTAGTAAGGGCTGTGGGAGCCAGACTCATCTCGCTTGTTTAAGTACCTTTCGCCAGGTATTCCCTCACTCCTCCTTGTTGTCCCACCCTGTCAATCTGTGTTGATGTGACACATATGTCTCTCTAATAACCCAGTGGGTGCTTGACACACACATGACTTTTTGTTCCTCCAAATAAGTAAAAATTGAAATACTGGCTGGTGCACATTCTTGGTGACTTGGGGCTGCCATATGCGGGAGCTTCTCTGGCACTATGTACTAAAGTCTCTTGTTTTCTTTCTTGCTGGGATCTGGGAATACTTAAAACATTCAGTCTGAGGAAGCTCTCAGTATTGACTGGTTGCCCACTCAATGATAGATTCAGATCAGGCCACATCTATGTTCAGACTCAGCTGCTCTATTATCTGTGAAATATTCTGCAAGGCTTATGTTGGGCATCATTTTACACTCGAGAAACTGAGGCAAGGCATACAAATGGGCTAACCCCAAATCTCCTAGCTATGAGTGGGAAATAGAGGGCTTTTATTCAAACCTTTAAATGTTTTAAATTGATGTTTATATGACTCTGTTTTAGAAGCTACTCCAAAACATTTCCACTTATGATAGCCTCATGAGATCTATCTAACTAGTGCTATCTAATAAGGGGACCGAGGCACAAAGGGGTTAAATAACTTGTCCTGTTCATTTAGCTGACAAATGACAAAACCACAAGCCTCTGATACAGTCTTTATATAGCACCTGGATTTCAAGTCATACTTGCACAGGCCAAGAGCTTTGGAGTGGAGCCTTTACCTGAACAAAGCTCACCAAGAGGTAACAACACTTACCCACTTACCTTCCCCCTGAATGTTTGATTGCAATACTAATTGCACATCTAGGCTTTGTTTCTGTTCGCCTTTAAAGAGGTCCTTCAGGGAAAAACCAGTACTTAAAATCTAATTTTCCAGAACACATACTTTATGATTGTCTCTTCCTCTCAGGGCTCAGTCTTAGGGCGCCTGAGCAGCAGCCACGATCTTCCAGAGACCATGTGCTCCTGTATGTGCCCCTATTTCCCCATATCTTGCCATCAATTATGGCAAATGTCATTAATTTGAAAGGCAAGGGAGCAGAAAGAATGGATTTTGAATTAACTAGTTCAGATAATCTGATATTTTCACTGATGCGTGACAGGGTATCCAGTTAGCTGGGAAACAACAATTGTTTCCGATTGCATATCTTCTCAGATAAACCAGTATCTGTGTAACAAGGTTTCACTGTAAAGGACGATCAAGTTAGCATTTGTGTTTCAATGAGGCTTGGAGCTTGGATCCTGACGCCTGGTGCAGCTGCCATGGCACTTCTGTGTTTTGCCGTCTTGCCAGAGGACCAGCCTTCTTTGTGCAGAAACACAAGTTTCTGGGGCTCTCTATGGCACAGACATGGCCCCTGCCTTAAATCCCTGCTAGAACTTGTATTAGCAAGTTCTTGGATCCCTCAGGGCTACTGTCAAGTAGTAATCAAGGGCTTACATAAGACAGATCCTGCTTGGGTCTTGTACGATGTTTTATCATAGAGATGGTGGGGGGAGCAGCTACCCATTACAAATCCATGCTACATTTCTATAGCATGAAGTGCTGCTATAAGTAGCTGCCTTGCCATGGGCTACATTTCCCCAGCCTCGCAGCATCTCAGTTAAATTCTCACAGATGGGAGATGAGTCTGAGAAATTCATGTTACTCCTAGGTCAAGGAAAGCATGCAGCTATGTGAGAAAAACCTCCAGAGAGACATTCTCATCCTGGGTGGGGCTCCTATTTGATTTTGTAGCTCCTGGTACCCTCATTTGTGCATCTGTCCCAATCTTCATTGTTACTAAATGTTTCCCCTTCGTTTGACAAGCAGAGGAGATCTTTTGCCCTTAGTTTGAAGGGAAGCAAGGAAGGGATGCGGTATTATAAAGCAAGGCCACTGAAGGGGTCCATGCAAGGAGGACTAACAGAAAGTCAGGAGGGGAGATTCAAACCGGACTCCATGATGATAATATCCCAAGTAGTAACTTAAGTGAATTGCTTCTCTGGTGGGACCCATTACCATGCAGCACATGGAGCTATTAGTATCATCATCCATCAATAATGTGTGCCATGTTAACTCGGTTGTAAGTTGCATTTGATGGCAGCATTAAACTCTGTTTGCTCAGCCTTCTGTTGCTCATATTCGGGGAACCACAATTTATATGACAAGGTCACTTGATCATAATTAAAAAGTAAAAC
The DNA here is from genome assembly GCF_011762505.2 of Arvicanthis niloticus. Taxonomy (NCBI): domain Eukaryota; kingdom Metazoa; phylum Chordata; class Mammalia; order Rodentia; family Muridae; genus Arvicanthis; species Arvicanthis niloticus. The sequence continues at coordinate 46,628,915 of NC_047667.1, read as the reverse complement.
AAGAACAGAGGAAACATTAACCAGAAGTAAAACCTGTGGATGTCAGAGGACTACAAGACACTTGCCTTGGCTCTAGTTCCTTCAGGGTTAATGTTGTGTGGTAATTCTCTACCGCAAGCTTAGCAGCTGGTGTGTGTGTGTGTGTGTGTGTGTGTGTGTGTGTGTGTGTGTGTGTTGGGTATCGAACCCGTGTCTTTGTGCATGCTGGGCAAGTATGCTACCATTGAGCTACAGCCTCGGTCCTTGCTTTGTTTTTATCATTGTTTTTCCTTTCGAAACACATAAAGAAGTAGAAAAAAAATACCCATTTCTTCAGCATAGAAAGTGGCAGAGGCACCATCCTCCCCTCCAATTAAAAAAGAACAAAGGAAAGCATGCCTTGTGTGTAATAATACTAATTACAGTAACAATAATTGACATTTTTGAAGATTTAATATCGGCCCAGCTTAGCGCTAAAGACTTCATTTGTCAAATATGGGAAACCAAACTGGGCTCTCTGTGAAGGGCATGAAAGCTGACTGTCCTCCCAATGCTCCTTTGGGTGCTGACTTTTTTTTTTTTTTTTTTTTTTTTTGGGTTTTTTTTTTTTTTTTTTTTTTTTTTTGCTTTGCCTGCTAAACTTAGACCTTATGCGCATGTATATGTATGTATATTTTATATGTATATTTTATTTTCTGCCTCTATTCACCTTTCTTTATCCGCTTCCCTTCTAGGAGCCTTTGATTTAACAAGTATGGTGGGTCTCACTGAATGCTTGTTAGGGGAATCCACAGGTCTTCCTTGTGGTTCTTTGGAGAAGAAATGGCTAACCAAACAAGTCACTCCTCACAACAAAGTATTGCTGTTATAACCTTAGTATGCCTTTAGTGTCCTAATGTGCCTTCCAAGTCTTTTTAGAGCATGGTAATAGCTTCAGGGAAGGGTGAAGGAAGAACCTACATTCCTTTGTGGGTTTTATTAACAGAAAGAACACCTGCCCCATCTTCTGTTTTCCTATTACATTTCCCCTGACCCTGTACCCAGTCAACTACCGTGACCATATTTACAGAGTTACCGTGACCATATTTTTAGAATAAGATTAAACTGGTTTGACAAGTACAAATTGGTGACACACGGTAAAATATTTGAAAGTGAAAGTGCCCCAGAAAATACTGTATCCCTGATTATGATTATGTCCATCCTACATTTATCGTCAGTTCTTCAACCACCTCAGATTTTGACCAGTTGAATGCTGCTCCTTCCCTCCCACCCCACAGTGACGATCCTTCCTCCATAAAAATCCTGATCATCCTGCAGTTTACATAAAAACGCTCACCAGGCACGTGGAAATAACAGCCTTAGTGGAACTCAAGGCTGCCTCCTCACCCACTGGGGGTCATGAATGAATAGGGTATCTTCCTGCTTCTCTTTCTCCCTCTCTCAGCAACTGATATAACAGTTACTTGAGCTTCTAGACATTCCATATTAATCCCAAGGAGCTGCAGGTAGACCATTGGCTTGCCAGGAGAGAAAGCTACAAATTGAAGCTCAGCTATTTCAAGGCACATTCCTCTATTTCCCCTGTATGGATGTAGAATTTCTAAGTGGATTCAGGGTCTAGGAGAAACCTCTGAAGCCCAGAGGCACTGATCTAAACTGTGAACCCAGTTACCCCAGAGCCCAGTAATAGGCCCAGGTCTATAGCATTTATGTATTGACGACAAAGGATGTTGGGAGGGATTCATGTGGACAGGCAAAAAATAAGATTGAGCTGTTGCTGAGTGACCTTGGGGACAAGTGTGTGTTTGACTTCTGTACATCTGCCCTGACTCAGCCAGAGCTTTGTTTTAAAAGCAGGACTGGATGCTACTTCTGTGCTCAGCTTTGGGGCTGAAAATAAATTAGGAAAAGAGGGCTCCATGCAGGGAGGCAGTAGGGTAAGGAATGTAGCATGCCCTAGAAAAGCCTGATTAAGATCAGGTCACAGAAGGGGAGTCATCCTGTTCAAAGGGGCAGGACAGAAGAAGCATGGGGCTGAAGCATGTCTAACCCTTTGCCTGCCGTTCTCCTTTAAGCAGTCATCTTCCAGCTAAATGTGGTCTTGGCAATGAAATATCTAGCCCTAATAGATGAGGCAGAAAAGCAAGACTAGATTAGGTGGCAAATGGGCTTGCTTCAGGGTGTGTGGCAGATTCCAATGTGGCCTCAATATCCCTTCCTTGTGGAGTATACACTTTACATAAGCCCAGCTCCTGCAGCATGACAGAGAACCTATGAAACATTAAACTACCATCCCTGGGATTCTATTGCATTGTAGGTCAAAGGGATTTGGTAAATGTATGTAAGGCTCTTAATCAGTTGACTTTGAGTTAATCCAAAGAGGGATTATTTTAGAGCTATGATTTAATCAAGTGGACTTTTAAAGGAGAGTAAGGTATCAGACACATGCTCCTGCTGGCCTAAAATAAAGTAAATGACTCAAATGTATATAACAACAATAACAACAACAGTAATAATAACAAAGTAATCAGCTGTGTAACAAATGTATAGGTGTGGCCACATGGTATACTTAAAGTAGGATCCAGAAGCTTGGTCAACAGCTAGCAAGAAAACAGAAATACAGTTCCTTAGACACAAGAACTAGATCCCTCCAACAACCTGGATGAGCGTGGAAGAAAACTCTGAGCATCAGAGGGTAACTTGACTCAGCCAAAGCATTCATGAAAGCTTTTCAAGACTTAGCCAAGGACCAGGGATGCTGTGTCCACACTTCTGGCCTATAGAAGTCACGACAAAGTAAACAGGTTCATTTAAGACAGGAATTTTGTGGGGATTTGTTATGTGATAGTAGAAAACTCATCAATCCAGCTAAGTGCTGCAAGTTGGGGGGCATCTCTGATCTCTTTCTTCTCTTCTTAGCTTCTCTCCATCCTTTTTGGCTCCATCTTCCTCTCCCCTTCTGCCATACACTCATTGTGCAGTGGTCCGTCCAGCCATGTATTCTATTTTTTCAATCACATATTCATCATAGTGAAACACTGTGCTGAGGTACAAGACACAGTGACAAGAGCACATTTCACTAGGGGGATACAAACAAGATTCAGTGTGACAGATGCTATGACAAGTGATAACACAGGGAAGATTAGAGAGACTGCAACACATCACAGTTTGGGGCAGTAAAGGGGCTTCTTGGTGGTAAAAGTTAATCTTTTGATTCTTCAAGCACATGTCAGGGACTTCATGCTCGAACATTAGGATCACCTAATTAATTCATTCAGGGGTAGTGGGTCTAATTTAAATGGTAGGAGACATGAAATGGACATTAAGATTTCAAAAGGCTCTACAGGGGATCATAATTGCTGCAAAAGTTTGGGAACTGGTAATATAATGAAGGTAGGCTGCTTTGCTGAGATACCTTCTTTAGGGTCTCATTCAACATGCATTTTGAGAACATTGGCTGCTGAAAGCTTTAAAAAAAACTGTGCCCTCTGTGAGAATGCCCTGGCCTATAGTGTGTTTGTCTTCTTTCTATTGCTGTAGCAAAATATCTGACCTAACAACTGAAAGGAGACAAGATAGATTTTGGCTTATGGTTTCAGAGGTTTCAGTCCACAGTCAGTCGACTCCATTGCTAAGACTCTACAGTGAGGCAGACCATCATAATAGTAGCATTGTGGTAGGGAAAAACAGTCATCTTATGTCAGCCAAGAGGTGAAAATATGAGTGTAAAAGACCAAGGGAAAGATAGAGCATTCCCACCAGTCCCCAGTGACTACTCCAAGAGGCCTCACCTCCTAGTTCCTACAGCCTCCTAGTAATGTATCAAATTATGAATTCACCAATGGATTAATCCATAGATGATATTAGAGAAATTATAATCCAGTCACTTCCTAGCCACCCAGCAGATGGCTACAGCTCACATCTTTAACATGCAAGCTTTTGAGTGACATTGCATATTAAAATCAAAACAAATAGGAACTTTCTTGATGCAAGCTCCCCTTCTCAGATCTTTGCAGGATACAAAGACCCAGTCCCTTGCCACAGTTTGAACGAGTTCTAACACATCATTCTGGCCCCAAAGTGCCCTGAAGGGTCAGTTGGGGCCGTGGTTAAAACTGTATTGAGTCATTTTCTTCTGTGAGTCATCTTGTCTTCCTTAGCCTATGACAGGCTCGTGTCCAAGAGTTCTCCCTAATAAATCTTTTGTACAAAGCTCCCTGGCTCTGAACGTGTTTTCAAAGACAATTAGTCTAAAGCAAAACCAAGAGTTAGTACAACAAAGGATGAAGTAAGAGGCTGGTGAAGACAATAGTTCAGGCACAAGTCTTGATGAGAGCAAGGATGCTGAGCTGCAGAGGAGCCAAGTCAGTCAGTTGGAGGATAGAAAAGGGCAAAAAGCAGGGAGGGCATCATCACATATCCTCTTGCTAAAAGCTTCCCAGGCTGCAGGGTGAATTGGATCTATGGGACCAGCCATTGCTATCCTATACATTTTTTTTTTCAGGAATTCTACAGCCCTAAATATTGGAGCAGGATGAGGATGCCAGGAGAAACACTTTGAAACATAGCCAGCACATGTTCATCTCACAGCAGCTGCCACCCGGCGAGAGCTAAAGAAAGCAAAATGCTCTCTGCTTCAGCTTTACTCGAGTGGACCTGGGTTCTCATGAACCACTCTGAGGCATTGCTGCTGATGACTGACAGAGCTGCTGGGCCATAGCTGGAGGAAGTGGGGGGGGGGGGGCACTTGTAGGTAGAAAGCCCAGCTGAAAGGCCACTGAAAGACTGTATTCAACAGCAATAATCCCTAAGGATGGATCCCAACCAAGGACAGGGCTTACATCTCAGTACCTGGAGTGTAAGGACGTGGCAAGCCCATGTTCTTTTTTCAGTAATGGATTGTAATAGCACTATTCATACAGAAGAAATCAACATAATTTTAGAGTATTACATTATCATATATTACCTATAAATTAGGTAATATGCATGAGAGTGCTTGGGAAATGAAAAAGCTCTATGTGGAGATGTGAGGTATTATGTCTTCTTCTCTGGTATTTACGGAAATGAGCGGATAGGAACGACAGGGCTCTGGAAACTGTAAATCCCTGAACAAATAAGAAGCCACATAATTAGGTATTTTACAAGGTACCTTGAGCCCCGAGGCAGGCAGGCCCTGGCTTCTATTCTGCAAGGGCAGTTTCACTGGCAGAGCGAGCACTGCGTGCAGAGCAAGTAGGCTGACATCTCACAACGCTCCATTCACGGAGCCTTAGAATAACAGTATTCTAGCTGAGCAATTTGCAGAGAGCAAATTAAAGAGAATAAAACTCCTGTAATAGATCCTGGGAGGAGGGAGGGCAAGAAGAGGAAGAAGCAAGAGGGCACAGACCTCTCAGCAATGCTTGTCTTCTGCAGGAATCTCACACTACACAAAAGACTATAGAGAAGTGGACCTACACAGAATGGTGCCCCCCCGTGGAATGCTTTTCTGGACAAAGTGTCAAGTGTATATGTCCATGAAGAGCTCTAGCCTCTGAAGTCCTCTACAGGGTAAATTTAATAGTGAGCACTGGGATGGGGGAGGTGGTGGGGTGTACTAAGAGAGACTGATGCTTAGTGACTCTTTAAGTGCTGTACTGTTTTACCCATGCTGTGGCTGATGCTACTGGGGACTAGGATTTGAAAGAATTTTTATTTTCTAGTGTGAAAAACAACATGCTTGACTTGAACTGCTGAGGCAGTGTCTTTCTCTCTCATCCACCCCTATGTCTCCTTCTCTCTTTTGACTTATCTCACCCATTCTAGATTGGCTTTTGACATAGTGTGCAGCTAAGTATGACCTTGAAATTTTAATCCTTTTCCTCTAGGGTGCTGGAATTACAAATTTTTGCCCTGACATCTGGTGTATAGGCTTCTGTGAATCAAGGCTAGGGTATCATCATACAGTCTAGATAAGCAGTCTACTAACTGAGATACCTGTCCTAAGAGGCATCTGTAGAGGAATTTTAATACAGGAACATGGCTGCTCTGACAAGCGATCACATCCAAAGACCTTCTAGGTCTTTGTAATCTAGCTGTAATGACATACTTTTAATACCTATGGCTGGACTAAAGACATGCCAATGAAGATAAAGTTAGTTTGTAGAAGGATGCAGTCTTGTTTGAAAGTGACACCTAATTGAGTGGCAGACAAAGTGACAAATCAGAGAAAGATTTGGCAGAATTATCCAGAAATAAGATACATCCAACTCTCTTGAGAACAGATAGGAAAGAGAGACATGTGACTTAAGAGAGCAACACACACACACACACAGAGAGAGAGAGAGAGAGAGAGAGAGAGAGAGAGAGAGAGAGAGAGAGAGAGAGAGAGACAGAAGACAGAGAGAGAGAGAGAGAGAGAGAGAGAGAGAGAGAGAGAGAGAGACAGAAGACAGACAGAGAGAGAGAGAGAGAGAGAGAGAGAGAGAGAGAGAGAGAGAGAGAGCAGTTTTATCAGTGCAGTTTTACAGAGACAGGTTGCAGGTGAAGACAGAACAAGCCAGAGAATGAGAATGAGACAGAAGATTAGAACAGATTGCCAGAGTTAGTTTGAGGCCAAGTGAAGCAATTCAGTCAGAGGCTGAAAGAAGCCAGTTTGAATCAGTCATCTTGGAGAAGCGTTTTGAACCAGAACAGATAAGTTGATCCAGCCAGCCAGAGTGCAGAAAGAAGTAGAAAGGGTGAGTTTATTCAGCAGAAAGCCTCCAAGATGACACAGTTATAGCCAGTGAGTAAAAGTTACATGTATAGGAATCATTAATGCTTCATCTTACCATAACTTTAGCTGTCACTTTCCATCCAACTCATTTTGGATAAGGTTTTTTTTTTCAGGCCCTGTATTAGGTATCTAGTATGCATTATCTCTATTCTGAACAATACATAGGGTAGGGAAGGTTAGAATCTAGTGTCCAGATGTAAACCAAGTCTTTGGGAGGATGGCTAGTTCCACATAAATAGGAAGAGCAGACTGGTGGTGAAAATGGCACACTGATATCCACCATTGTCTTCTGTTCCACAGAAGATCATATACTTGGTTTTTTGTCCTAGGTATTGAGCTGCCTCCAATGTCACCCAAGATGCTTGCTTCCCCCTACTGTAGCTGTGGCTGCTGGTCTTCATGGATGTCCAGTGTATAACATGTACCTTAACCTGCCAGCAGATACCTTTTGCTTGACATACCAATTGCCTACCCAGGTCAAGAGAGTCTGGTTGCTCATCATGGGCCCCATGCCTCTATAATAAAAGACTTAGCCAGTAATGCTCTCAACACTTCAGAAATGTGAGGTCAATCTAGTTGTGGGATAACTTGGGCCCTTCCAAGAATTCGTATGTGGGAGCCCTGTCAACACTTTGGAAAAAAACTGTTTAGAGGCAAAATCTACTAAACAGCATATTAAATTAAGTAAAGTCCTTGAGAGTGGGTCATAACCCAATAGGACATGTATCTTTATAAGAGAAAGGAAGGATATAGGCATATACCAAGGGAAGACAATTGGAAGAGACATGGGAAGGAGATAACTGTTTCCAAGCCAAGGACAAAAGCTTAAGATATTCTTTCCTCCCAACACTTAAATCAACCCTGAGGCCACTACTCTCATACTTGCAACATGTTGCTAGTGTTTAAGGCCAGTCTGTGGGTTTTTTTTTTTTTTTTTAATCAGTCCTGGAAAAGAATGCAAATATTATTGCCCATTGTTCCCCCAGCCAGCCTCTCTACTACTCTTGTCTTTCCTATTTCCCTTGAGTTTGTTCCTAGCATCCCCAGGTACGATGCATTTAACCATGGAAGGCAACTGAGCAATGCCCCACACAGAGGCAGTGGAAGTAGGTGGTAACTTAGCCCACAAAGACTATATTTTCGCCCTCTTCTCTTCTAGGGGGTGGTGGCTGTTTCCATTAGCTGGCATGCTAGAACTGCCCTTCTCCTACCAGTGTGGGAGGACAGGCATGTCAGAAGCCTCTGGGCTAATGGAGAAGCTTAGCTCCCATGGAGATAATCCTCACACCTTCTCTAGCATGTCATCTGTGAATAGTGTGCTATGTAGAAGTACCTGCCTGGGATCCTAGATGAGCTCTGTGACGCCTTAGACCCACTTTTCCTGCCATGTGAATAGCACTACTGTGAAGATCACATGAGGGACAGATGAAATGATAGACGCCACAGTTGTTGGCTAGGTGAGCTGGGTTGTGAATAGGATTTTAGAAAAAGGAGCCAATGCAGGAATACTTACTCAGAGAACTCCGTGATGGTGTTCCGAGTAAGTTTCAGACTCCCTACAAAGTGCCCAGAGTACCCCTTGGTAAAACTGGTTTGGAGGCAAATGATGCTGTCTCTGTGTTTTCCTTACAAACTGTGGTCCTCTGGAGTATTTTCGTGGTTCTATGAATGCGGCAAGCATTATAAATTCTTGGTTGGCACACTGGCTTCTACCTATCAATCAAATGCCTCATCCCATTCAGGTCCTGAGTTTTATCTCCCAGGTTTGACCACAGAATATGACTTTTTTTTTTTTTTTTTTTTTTTTTTTTTTTGATAAGGCATTTAAAGAAACGCTGAGCCACCAGGGCTCTAAATTCAGTCCCACTAGCATCCTTAGAAGAAACCAGAATACATGGAGAGAGGACACAAACACAGAAAAGGCCATGTGAAAAGGCATGGGGGAGGTGGCTACATAGAAGCCAAAGAGGAAAACCCCAAGGAAATCAAACCTGCCAACACCTCGATCTAGGATTTCTAGCAACCAGAATGATGTGAAGGTTAGCTTCTGAGTTTTTTTTAAAGCCACCTGGTGTGTAGTAATTTGCTGTGGCAGCCCAAGAAATGGAATACAATCTTTGAAACTAACAGTGAGATAGGAGATATTATTAGCCTTGCTTTCATTCATTCACTTATTTGACAGATTTTCTAGCTCCCATTCTGGCTCAAGGCTGGGTTTTTATACTTAGGACAAGCTGGGCATAGTCCATGCCCCCATAGAGCATTGAAAGCAGGTAGACTTGACAGAGGTCAAGACAGGCAAGCAGATTATCTCAGGACAGATGCAGGGCAGTGGGAACTGTGTGGCCCACTGGGTTGCAGTGGTGCCAATGATAGAGAAGCAGAGTCTGTGCTATGTCAATAAAGCCTCTGTTAGATGCACAGTCCTTGCCTGTGCTCCCTAGGTTAGAAGAGACAGGATCCTGCAGCTGGGTGAGAGAAGAGCCAGCATGTGGGGATATGAGCCAAGGAAGATTGAGATGCTCTGGTGTAGACTGGCTCAGGCTGCCTGGAAGTCCTGATTTGCATTACCCTCCAAATATTTGTCTGTCAGCCAAATGGAATAAGGAGCTCCCCTCTTTCTGCCTCCCCAGATGTGAAATCCTCCAAGTCACCATCAGTTATTTTTCTAACTTAGAACCACAATGACATAGCTGAATGCAACTATGAATGTCAATGTTATCTGCTACAGTGCCAGCTTCCTTTGAGACACTGTGTTCCCTTGAGTAACCCCTTACCCATGCTCCAGCCAGTGACTTCTTACCCACACTCCTGTAAGTAAGTAAGGGAATTCAAGGCTCCCTGTGCTATTTGGGGCTGTGGGCATACTTCTGGATTTTCTGTTAACTTCCTGTCTGATCCCTTCGTTCTTCCTATCACCACCGCTTTCGTCAACTTTTCCTGGGGAGATATGAATGGATGCCAATTATCTCCAGATAGGGGACCAACTATAGACAAAGAGTTAATCCCATCCAAATCTAGCCTGGTGAACCAATGAGTTTATTTAGGTTACATAGAGGATGTGGGTATGGGATTAGCTACATCAAACTAGGTGTCTCAAAGACAGCTGCACACTAGAAAGCCCACCCAAGCATGGAAGCTATCCCTTAGAGCTCTCTCTACAATTTGTAAGCATCTCTCTCCAGGGTTCTCCTCCCAGCATTGTTTGCTGCTTTTATAGCTTTGGGAGAGACTGTGGATCCTTTAACTTCCTGAACCTTGTGAGTTTCTTAGCTTCCGGAGCCTTATAAAGCACACCCCCCCACCCCCCCACCCACCCCCACCCCCGGCCGCCGCCTCCAGAAGTGCTTGTTTAAATTCAGAGGAAAGCTGCACAACACCAGCTCTCCATCTGACACCGCCTTTGCTCCACCCCCTCCCCACCTCTGTAATATTCCTTAGTCTCATGCTTTCTGCACCCACCAAGCATAAGGAGCTCCTATTCATTCTTCAATGCCCACTTTTTTTTCTCTTTGTTTTCCTGCAGTACCTGGGAAATACTTGTATTAAATACTTACCAGAGTGTGTCACTTCCAGGGTATTTACATATCTCCATTGACAACCATCCTAAGAGAGGACTGACTATTTAATTTACTTTCTGTCCCAGTACCAGTGATGAGAAGCAAGGGCTAGGTAAATACTGTGTCATGGTTCATTTTAGTACTTCTATCATTTTTAAAAATAATTCTAGTGATTTTAGTATATATACAATCTATTATACTTTTGCCCCCTTTCAAAAAGAAACATGAAGACTCAAAGAACTATTTTTTTTTTCCTCTCTTGTTAGCCTCTCCATTTCTTAAGGGCCAAGTATGGTTTTTCCCAACCACTCTAATCCCATTTGGGCAATTTGACTTTCTTGTCATCATTTCTGAAACTACCCTCTTTCTTTATTAGCTCTTCTCATGACATTTTTTAAGGTCGTCTAACCAAGACCTTATTTTGTGTGGATCACAACAACCTTGCCACTCAAAGTGTGGTCCTTGGCCAGCAGTGTTAGTACTACATGGAAGCCCATGATAAATGCAGGGGTTCAGCACCTACTCAGCCTGATGGGAATCACAGCTCAGACTTTCTCCAGGTGGTGTTTCTGGACTTGAAATGCTCTGCTGGAGAGCAAAGTTCTGCAGAACTTTTCTTGTGAATGTTTAGACAAGTACTTTAAAGGCATGGTTTACACAGTCTTTCCCACAGCTATTAACCCTACTGTTGTAGTACAAAAGCAGCTATAGACATCAGGCAATCAAATTTGTGTGACTGTGGGTCAAAACAATTTTATCGATCAAAAGCAAGGAGCTGGCTCCTCTGGGTATCATCTGATGAACCTGCCTTAAACACACAGTTTGGTTGTTGTAGTGGGCAATCTTTTGGAGGGTCCTTAAGTGGTCTCACCTCTCTGTATTCATGCTCTTAAATAATTTTTTTCTGGAATGTGGATGGTTTAACTGTCTTTCTTCTAATGAGTGGACTATGGAAGAGTGACAGAATATCAGTTCCAGGATTGAGATATAAAATGCTAGGACTTTTGTATTGGCTATCTATCATCTATCTATCTATCTATCTATCATCTATCTATCTATCTATCTATCTATCTATCTATCTATCTATCTATCTATCTATCATCTATCTATCTATCATCTATCTATCTCTATCTATCTATCTATCTATCTATCTATCTATCTATCTATCTATCTATCTATCTATCCATCTAATTCTTGCTCTCTCTATCCTTGTCTCTGTCTCTGTCTGAAATCTGTGGTGGAAGTCTACGAGTCAATTGCAAAGCAGAATTTGTGGAGAGGCTTGTGTAGCAGGAACCAAGGCTTTTCATATGCCTTGGAAGTGATCGTGGAGATAGATCCTCTTACTGTTGGATCCTGAGATGCCACATAAAGTCCTTCAAGGGACCCTGAGGTCTTTCCAGATTTCTAGCCCTTAGAAATTGTGTCTTTCCAGATTTCTAGCCCTTAGAAATTGTTGCATAAGAGATGAGCATTGTTTTAAACCACTCACTTTAGGATACTGTTTACTACTAGGTAATAGATAATTAGCAGATAATTAGAAACATTCTAAGCTGTTCCCTGCTTGCTCTACCTACATATTTCTAAAGCACTGTATCAGAGTGTGATGAGTAAGTAGAAAGCATTTATGCTGTTATGTTTTTTTCTTGAAATTAGATTACAGAATCTTTATATGTTGTAGGTACTATATCTTAAAAATAAGCTGGTGGAGCTGGGGAGATGGCTTAGAAATAAATGCTTTATGCACAGACATGAGGAGCTGAGTTCAGGTTACACATAAAAGTAGGTGTGGTGATATGTCTGCAACCCCAGACATATCACCACCCAGACAACCCTGGGGGTATAGACAAGAAGGTCCTGGGGACACAGGATAGTAATTTATAGAAATGTGGAAAAAGAATTAAAGAAAAAAAATCTTGACATTAGCCTCTTACTTCCACATATGTTGGCATGATCCACCACACACACACACACACACACACACACACACACACCAAACCAACAACACAGAACAAAAAGGTGCTGTCCACAGGATTTACTGAATTAACACACAAGGTTTCCTTATTTCTATTGCAAATCAGAAGTCACTAATTTGTGTGTTGGGGAGGTTCCTTTGGTTCTTGAGTGCCCACTTTTTTCTAGACCTTCCAGGGAAAGTATAATTTACCACTTTCATTAGTCATATTATTATTTAATAACTATAAAAATGGTTTTTTACCCATACATGAACACTTTTTCAATTACCTGGTAATATTCCTGAAGCTGAACTAGCTGTGGAGCTGATTGCCTCGTCTTTGTGAGTCCTAGATGGGAGAAAATAGTGTCGGTATAACAAAGTCTGTTCCTGGGTTGTCTTTGAGAAAAGTGTGATCCACTATAGTCTTTTGAGGTGTTTTTTTCCTCTTTCATATTTTTTTCCCTGCCTTCTGAGTTTGTTGGCTTTTATCTCCTCTCGTTATCTCGCAGTTGCCTGTGCATCTAAAAAACTTCTTTTCTCCTTCCCTCCACACTTGTTTTCAAGAGTTTGTTCAGACCACTTCCAAAATGCCTTACATCTCATGATTGACCTTAGAGTGATAAAAAGCCAGGGACAGACGGCAGGCTTCGAGGAAGAAATCATTTCTAGTTGACTCTGTGGCTTGACTAAACAGTAAACCAGAGGTTCTAACATTTCACACTTCCTGATGTTGGTTTGAAAGGCAAGCACTGAACTCTGCATGACTGATAAAGACTGGATGCTTTGCACAGTATAGAGTACTGGTTCAAGGACCACTGAAAAGAGGATTCTAAAATTTCCTTTTTTGTCCTGTGATTGGAGCCAAAGTTTCTAAACAATAGAGCAACATAGGTGTTACATTCTCTCTCTTCTCTCTCTGTTTTTCTGTCTCTGTGTGTAATTCCTTGAAGAAATCTCATACATGTTTATAATATTTATATATTATATATTTATATATTATATATATAAAATATAATATTATATAGTATATATTTGTATTTGCCTCCTAAGTCCAGGTTAGCTTGTCTATAAATTACAGCCTCATTTTTAAGTGAATTTGATACTGGGGTTATGAACACCTGTACCCAAAAGTAAACTGAAAGAGATACAACTTACTTTCAAGATGTATGAAAGTTGATGGGAGTGTAGCTCAGTGGTAGAATACATGCCTACCATGTACAAGGCCCCGGATTTGATTCTCCAGAGCCTCAAAAACAAACAAATATGTGAAGAGATATATTTATCATGACCCATAACCAGATTACAGCTTCTATCCCAAGGTGACTGTGACCTTGTGCAGGATGCCTGAGAACATCTTCACTATTTATTCAAGTCTGTTGTTAGGCTAGGTCTCATTGTTTCAGGTTAGTGAATACATACGGAAAGGACTACATATAATCAAACATAGCTGCTATAGTATATTTTTTTTCTCCTTTTCTTCCTTCCTTTTCCTTTATTGGCTATTTTATTTACATTTCAAATGTTATTCCCTTTCTTGGTTTCCTCCTTGGTAACCGCCATCCCATCCCCTGTCCCCCTGCTCTATGAGGGCGTTCCCCCACCCACCCACTCCTGACTCTTCACCCTGACATTCCCCTATACTGGGGCATCAAGCCCTCACAGGACCAAGGACCTCTCCTCCCAGTGTTGCCTGACAAGGCCATCCCCTGCTACATATGTGGCTCGCAGCCAACTATTGGACTTAGCACAGGGTCCTCAATGGTGGAGTTAGAGAAATGACTGAAAGAATTGAAAGAATTGCAACCCCATAGGAAGAACAATGATGTCAACCAACTAGACCTCCCCAGAGCTCCCAGGGACTAAACCACAAACCAAGGAGTACAGTATATTTCTATCACTGTTAGAAAGCTCTTACTTGGAGCTACAAATTACTTATTCAAGGTTCTGTACAAAGAAAATGGTTTGGTATCTATATGTTAATTAGCTATTCATTACTATTTTTTTAAAACACAAGATAATAAATGTATAAAGAGAAGAAGTCTGTTTTGTGTCATAGTCTTGGAGACTCCAGCCCATGATTGACTAACCACACTAACTGTGTCTGTGGCAATGAGGTACATGTGACAGTGCAGAATTGCTTGCCCAGTGGTCAGGGTATGAAAGAAAGAAAGGAAGGAGTAAGTTCCATCAAGTCCCCTACACGGCATGCCCCAGTGATACAAGTACCTTTTCATTGCTCCACCGCCTAATGGTTTCCTCAATTTCTGTAATGACACCACAGGCTAAATACCAAGGACCTTTGGGGGACATTCCAAGTCCAACTATAGAAATCTGGAATTTCAAATCAAAGCAATACTATTTTCTAATTTCAAATTTATTCTATAAATCTAATTATTTGTTCACATTTCCTTTAAGGGCCAAGTAGTAAATTAACTAAAATATCTATGTCTTGATTTCCCTCTGAAAGGGAAAATAAGATGGCTCTTACTATCCAAGATTTTGATTTCTGATTCAGTTCCTGATGGCTGACTGAAGTCTGAATATAGTAAGTAGAAAGTTTCAGAAACCAACAATTCATGTGTTAAAGTGTACATCATTTTGAGCAGCATGAGGAAATCTCATTCTGTTCAGATCCATCTTATGGATGGACATCTCATACCAGGACGTGAATCATCCCTTTGTCCAGAGTATCCGAGCTGCAGAAGCTACCGTCTTGTTACTCATTGTGAACTGTGTATAATCAGTTATGCTGTTGTGATATCATGGTGTAGCTGTTCAAGTTCCCCTCACTGTCTTAGTAACAGTGCTAATGTGTAGGAACAGGGATACAAAGCAAGGTGAATCAAGCTATAAAGTGGGTGTAGACTAACTCTAGTTCTCTGTGTCAATGCTGCAGGACATACAGCAAAACAAACAAACAAACAAACAAACAACAAAACCATGCTGCGTATCTAGGTCTTGCTAGCATATACAATTTGAGAAATTCATAGGAATTCTCAGACTCCTCCCACCACATACAACCCTTACATTCACCCATCCACTCACCCACACATACACCAACAATAAGTCAGCAACGTGGTACTACTCTTAGAACTGGCAGATCTTTTTTTTTTTTTTATGGCAAGCTGATAATGAAATTTTTATAGTATACATGTAAACATGTTCAGTTTACCATCTATATAATGGACATTGTGACTTACTGCAAACTACCAGAAAAAGCCAAATTTTTATATGGCAAAAATAACATCAACACAGAGATGAGCATTTTAGCCTTACCTTGGAAAAAAAAAAAAAAAAAAAGGAGCTGTCTTGTTAAATAATCCCCCACCTCAAAATGCTTCAAACTCCTACTTCCAACAGAATCAGTATGTGGGTCCATGGGGCCCTCCTTGGGATCAAATCTTTCTAGACCCCTCAGCCTCTCTTTCTTTAGAGCAATCCCTGGAGCCCAATGCAGTAAACACAATAAAACAAATCTCAGTGCTGTCAAAATAGAAGAACACGCACAGCAAATTAATTTAAATAAAGCATGTCAAATATTTGCTTCAGTTGAAATTTATAAAATTCCATTTCATTACCCTGTGTTTTCATTTATGCCAGGCAACTGTCATGCCCAAACTATTTTTTTATTATTGTAGAAGCCAGAAAACACATTTTGGAATAACATATTATCATAATAAAGATATTTGAGCCTTACAATATTGCTTTTACAGCAGAATGAAGAATTGTAAAGTCTAGTCTTATTTATTACAATTAAAATAAACATTCCTGAAAATTCCATGTCTTTCTCTTCCTGTGAGTATTTAGAACAGGTCATTCACCACCTTTGAGAAGTAACACTCTCTGTTCCTATGAGAGAGGCAGATCTTGTTGTGAGAGGCATGGGTCTGACCAGACAAAGCACCCAAGAGGAAGGAGGTCCAAAGGAGAATTTTATCTGCCAACTGTGAAGACATACTTTTAACTCCTGGTCTAGACTTCTCATCAAATTTCTGGGAGTTCTTTTTCTCTCTGGGACCCATAGTAAAGGAATGATGGATTCTCCTTCCCAGAAGGTACTGCAATTCTGAACTTAGGGGCTGTCTCTTAGCATCATTTCTTGGTAATAGTTGCCTTCTCTTTAAGCATATATTGATATCACTTGTTGGGGGAGGGGCAATGACTCTCATTCTTTCCTAAGTAAACAAACACATGGGAAGGCATTCAGAACCAGGTATAGTAACAGATACCAAGTACAGCTATAGGACGAGTGAGATACAATCTTGAACCTAGAAGCACTTAGGGTCTGGGTAGTGGGCAATCATCAGAAGTACAACAATTTCAACACATGTAGATTTGGTACCCACTTCTAGGAGAAATATTCCTGTAAAAGAATCATTTCAGTCAAGGGAGAAGCATGTGACAGACCCCTGAGCTCTCTCAGTAGGAGCGAACCTACTTAGAAGTAGAAGCATCCTCTGGAAAGAATTGAATATCTCTGGAGATTTTAAATAAATTGGAAAGGGTGAATCTCAAGGTTTCCACTAAAATTGGTATACCACGGAGAGCTTAAAAATGGGTCTGCAAAGATGGCCCGGCAGGTAAAGGTACCTGCCTCCAAGCCTGATGACCTGAATTTGTGTCCCATGATTCACATGGCAGAAAGAAAGTACCAATTCCCACAAGTTGCTCTCTGACTTCTACCTGTGTGCTATGGTGTTGACGTCCAAGTAAACACAAAATATAGAAGTGTATTTTAATACTTTAAAATCTTAATAAGACACTCAAAGTCACAGTTTTCAAATATGAACTTGTAATTCTCTGGATATTCATCAAACATAGTGATTTCTCTGAGAATTATTTTCCCTTAAATGGAGGGATAGAGGCCTAGAAAGACAAATGCCTATTCTCACTCCTGTTTGCCTTTCCTTATGTCCATGCTGTGGGATTTCAGGTTGGTTTTGTTGCTACCTTATATTTACTGAAACCTATAGGGTGGGATCTAGTTACTCATATTACATAACAAATTCTTAGGATATTTCGATGAGTTACCAGACCTGCTAGAACACACAATATCCTTATCATTGACTGTCAGCTGCTGCCCTTTGTGCCATATTTTTTTTCCTCCCCACTCCCTGTGAGATACTTACCAGGAGAACCCTGGATTCTTTCTCCTGGTATTTTTCATCCATGTAGACTCAGCTCTGACAATTGTGATTCTCTTGTCACCAGTCTATCCCTTGGCTCTCTGTCTGAATTTGGGTTGAGAAAGAGAAATGGAGTGTATATAGTACAGGTTCCTTTTGGAAGCTAGTCTGTTTACAGAGGGCTGGCATATGTTCTCAGATACATTAGACATTCTTCCACATGCCTGCAGGGTACATGGTAGAGTGTACTTCCTTCACTAAGAGAGCCATCACTGGTTGAGAAAAAGACTTCTTCCTTAGATCTTTGGTGTTAGAGCTACAAGCAAGCTTACATTAGTAAGTAATGTATCAAGATGGAACAATATTACCAACTTGAACTATGTGCTGTCTTATAACTGTTTGTTTAGAACTCTGGCAAGGAAGAAAGATGCTATCTATGTCATTCCTTCCATAAGGTACTTCCACAATTGTACACCTGCTTTTAGGTAAAACAATTGTTTGTTAGTAAAGCCTAAGGCCTTTCTTCTCCTTCCTAAACTTATAGTACACACACACACACACACACACACACACACACACACCTATTCCCCAGGACACTGAAATGTCTGATTCTGAAGATCTGGGATGGAGTATGTATTTATATTGCAAACAAGCTTCTATGTGTCTTTCACATTGCTGGTAGAAAGTTCACACTGGAAACACGGTTGCTAAATAAAAGGCCCCTCTCATATGTGCAGAGGCATACAGATTACTGATAGGGAGAGAGATGCCCCCCAAAATACCCACACTGTAATATCTTGGAATCTGCAAATATGCTATGTTCTATGGAAAGGGGGAATTAAGGTAACTAGTTAGCTGTTGATGCATTAGTGTAATCCTGGACTAGCTGGGTAGTTTTCATGTGTCACATGAACCCTCTAAAGTAGATGTAGGAATAAGAGGTTAGAGTATGGCAATGGAAAGAAGACTATCAGTCAATTCTGGCTTGGGACAGGAAGGAAGGGGCCCAAGCCAAGGAATGTGGGCAACTATAGAAGCTGAGAGAAGCCCTGGAATAGGTCTATCCTAGAGCCCCCAGAAGGAATGTGACCCCTCTAACACCTTGCCTTAGACCCACGTCTAAGTTCTGATCTACAGACTGTAAAATACTGAATGTCTACAGTCCCCAGATCTGTGGCCATGTGTTATGATACCAAGATGAGTTAACATACACACACTTTCTCAATGGCAGCATTGTCTCTAAACCTGAAATACTTGAGCTAGATGAAAGGATTTATGCATAAGAGTGTGTTTGGTCAAGATGTACATTATTCCTTGATGATAAATTCTAAAGTTTTAGATGCCAAAACTACCAGACTGAGTGAACAGAACCAACTGATGCCCGAGCAGGCTTGATGTTAAGTTAAGTGAGCATGACGAGCGCATTGTTAAAAGCTCAAACCTTATTAACTCTCTGATGAAGCACAGCATGACAAATGCCAGGCGACCACAGTGCTGTGAAAGCTGGAAACCTGGGATCCAGAAAAGCAGCCCAGGGTCACCATGGGGTCAGTGCTAACAGCGGGTTTCCCCATGCAGGGAAGAACCCTACCCATGCAAGCTGTGGGATCATTTATATTCATGAAAGAGCATAAGGGTAAAGATATTGTGATGATTTCCCTAGCTGTCTGGAGACCCAGCTGTTCTGGGCTAAGTCTCCCTTAACTGAATTTTTGGTTACAAAAAGGATATATGCTGAGATCTATACTGAGTATATATGGACGTGCGGCTCCTAGAATTCATATAAATCATGCTGTTGAGTTCTCTCATTTATTCAGTCATGGTTTTGTATATTCCATCCCTGGCTCTCTCATTCATCATGCATTTATTATGCATGTACCACATGCTCAGCACCAATGACGTATGGGTAAATGTTAGGCTGTCTCATTCTCAAGGAGCTGTCAGTATATTTGGAGAGAAAGACTTATGTTCTAAGGGTTACAGTGCCAAGTGCTCAGATCAATACTGGAGTTCTGCTCCCAGGTGCTCAGGAATCATGGAGGAAAACCCCAATTCAATCCAAGAATAGGGTAGAGAAGGAGACAGAGAAGGGGAGGCAATGTTTGAGATAACCTTTACAGATGAGAAGTAGGTTCAAGCAGGCATTCCTGCAGGGAACAGAGCATAGTTCTGTGAGAGAAGGCAGCTACTCCGGATTTGGTGAGCCAATGTGTGTACTCCACTAAATGACTGTTATGAGATTGGGCTGGAAAGTTAAGCAGAAGTCTGATCCCAAATTGTGTGTGATTTGTTAGAACAGGAACGATATTGAGTATGAAGGAGATTGGAGAAAGCCAAGCAAAGTAGTGTGGTCATATGTGGAGTTCAGAAAGCTTCCTTGGTGGCTATGAGCAGAGCATCCCAGGGGCAGGGGTACACGCAGGTGGGCTAGACAGAGTTAAGAGAATTCCAGAGTCTGAATGGGGCTGCAGACCCAAACGCTCTCTTAAAGGAAAGATTTACCATGGGGATAAGTCAACATTCCAAGCTGAAGTGAGCTTTTCAAGATTTCCTCAGCTTGTGTTGCTCTTTAGAAAGTGACAGAAAAGGTGTGGAATGCTGAACATTGTTAGTGGTGGCCACAGTATGCTCTTATGGTTCCTAAAGAGTTTTATTCACTGAGACGGACCAGACTATATTTAACATGCATTTTATATTATTGCCGTGTGTTGTGATTACAGGCCTGGCTCCCACATTTTTATTCAGAGTCATTTATTCAGAAAATCTCTTCTTAGAATTTGAGTTCATTCTTCATTAATTCAGTGGCAGCTTTGCGTAGCCCAGTGATTGAATTACCTAATAGCACCTGCCTGAAATGATTAACATGAGCGGAAGCCATGGGGTTGTATTTGATATAAATGATTTGTTTCCTGACATTGTAATTTTATTAAAGGGGGACCCAGTGAACCACTCTGACAAACAGAGGCGAGGTCCTGGCTTCCAGGAGGTACCTGGGAGGTTAACGAGCAATTAGCAGCTAACAAATGACAACATGGCTCAGGGGAAAGGTTCTGATTCTTAAGCAATAGGTCAGCATCACTGAGAAAATAATAAGTTTTAAGAAGGACTGTGTGGTCCACATCCCATAAAAGAAATGATAGGCAAAGTGGGAGGGATCCTACAAGTGACCTCATTCTCTTGAGAGATTCCCAAGTAGATCAGGTAGACTTGAACTGCTTAATCCTCAGTGGAGAAGTAGGATACATTTTTGGCCTTCTCTAAGGCAAAGTAGCATCAACAAGACCTGAAATTTTCTCCTTAAGTAACTATGACGTTGTACTTGAACCTTCTGGTATGCTGCTGATGTGGGGAAGAGAGGAGGTTAGAGGATGAGGAAGGATTAGGACATGGCTGTTGAAAATATTTTATTGTTTCATTCAGGAATGGGAAGCATAGTTTTATTTTTTAATACGTTGTTAAGCAATTAGTCCCTCCTTTAAATAGCTTTGATTGAGACGTGTGTACAACCTCTGTGTCAACTAAGGGCAGAAATGATCTGCACTTCTTGAAACACAAATTGAATATTGCTATGGTTTTGACACTTTTTAATCTCCGAGTATCTGGAAGAGCAAACCAGTATATCTGAAGGCTGGTAAGGAGAGACTTTCAAATATATCCTGAAGGTGCCAGCTCCTCTCTTCCATAATCCACATTTATCCCCACGATTAGAGGTAATTTGAATCTCTGTTTGGACATTTTCCTTCCTACGCCCATGACAAAGATTTAAATTCCTGTACTGTTCTGCTCTTTCATTCTGGAAAAAGTAGGGTTCCTGTGCTAACATTTACCATTTGGCATTCTTAAAATTGTTTGCTGCGGGAAGATTGCTTAAGCCAGTTGTGTGATTCCTCACTGAGCAGAGGACCCTGTATGCAGGCTAAGGGGGAGGGGCAGGCAGGCAGAGGATACTCAAATCGTGCTGTTTGGGAGAGTCACTCAAGAGTGAGATTTGATGCCAGGAAATATGCTTTCCTCACCACTTCTCTAACCTCATAAGGAATATAGGTTGACCCTTTGTAGAAAAACAGTAACGTTTCATATCAAGTTTTAAAAATACAGAATTAGTCTTCTCCCAATGAGACTGGACCTAGGAGTCTGGGTGTTTTTAGTATCTTTCTCATTTGATGCTGTTGGTTCCAGAGGCAGAAAACATCTGGATCCCTTGCACATCTCCTCAGGTAGGTGATGAATCCATTTAACTGTCTCTGATTCCTTAGTAAGCCTGTATCTTGGTCCTGCCTTCTGGATGCCTGGTATGCTCTGGGGTCATTTATGTGTAGCCGGTTGACCTTTGGTCACTTCCCCAGGCTTCTCTCCACAGCAGTACAGGCAGTATTGGTAGTTCCCTAGTTTCTTCCCAAAGCTCAAAACGGAAGAACAGCACAAGCTGGCACAGATGCTCTTCCTCATCAAAGAACTTAGAGACAAGCACTGAGCCCCAGAGAAATGAGAAGCCGCTTTTCCACCTAGAGGGAGTTAGTAGTGCACATGTGTACAGGTACTTGCATGTGTGCCTATGAATGGATAGATGATGGATTAATAGATATGTGATAGATAAATGATTAATAAATAAAAGACAGAAAAATATATATGGAGAGAGATAAGATAGATACAGATAGTCAGCTGCTTCATTCATTCACGTTTCCAGAAAACTCACACAATTTCCAGACTGGTTTACTCATCTGCTCACAGAAGTACTATATGTGAGCCAGTGTGTTATCATTCCTATGTTAACAGCAAAGTTTAAATTGTAAACTCGAGTTGATGTTTCAGCCAGGTCTGTACATTGTGGACCAGCTTTGTGCATATTACATGCTGGTATAAGCAAGAGCAGCTATGTGAAGCTGGGCCCACGGGGCTGTGCCTAGTAAACTCTCTCAGACACCTCACCTCATGCATGAGACCTTCCTGAGGGTCCACGTGCATTCTCCCTCAAGCCTCATTTCCTGTTGCTCTGTCCCACTCTCGCTGCAAATGCCATCACAAGCTCTTGATATTCAGGTAGCCATCCGTGTTTCCATTAAGATCATTATCTTTGTCCAGGGTCCATTAGAACTCCTGGTCTAATGAGGATTTGGGGGTGTAGCTGGTCATTATTTTCCTAGTCACCCACAGCTTCAGCCGTGGTGATGAATGCTCTGCATACCATTCTCACCTGCATCACACATCCCTCTTATTTCCATTAAGATGGTCATCGCTTGCCCACCTCCGTACTCATCATTACAACTCCATTACCTTTTAGCGCCATCTACATTAGAACTCCATTACCTTTCACACAGCCACCATTACCTCTCTTATCGGCCCCCTCTACATTTCAGTTGCCCTCACCATCTCCTTTACAGCCACCAGCTTTTCAATTACAGGTCCATTATCTTTATTATTACCTCAGTTACAATCATAATTGCTCCCATAACAATTTCAACATCTTTATCCACCCCCTCTCCGATGTAAGACCCTGGCCACCTTTGATAAAGCTCCAGGCATTCCCATTATACACTAGACATGCACCCCAACATCTCCATTAGTGTTAGAAGTCCTTTCCTTTCCTTCATCAAATGACCCATGATAATGTTAACTGCAGAAGATCAGCCACTTTCCTCAGTAATTCCACCATCTCCACTGCTACTCTTATTTGCAGCTCACTCCTCTACTCTTAGTTCTCCTTCCACACCAAACAGCAATGATGCTCGTCTTCAAGACAACTCATCTGAACAGGCAGGCCTCTTTTGCAGTGGCCTGACTCAAAGATACCTAACCTCCAATGTCTTCTTTCATTTTTCAAAATCACGTTGGTAGAGAGCTAAGGGATGAATGCATACCCCAGGATGGAGTCAGTTCTCCCCTTACACTATACCGATGGGAGCAACTGAACTCAGACTGTCAGACTTGGTAACAAATACCTTTACCTGTGGGCCTCCTTGATGGACCTTCAGTGTCTTCATCAGAGCAGTCAGGGCCATCCTTTTTCTGGTGTTCTGGTATGGTGTGCTGTTTTTTGCTCGTTTAGTTGTAAGCTACTGATGGACTAGCTCTCATTTCCTTCCAGGAGCACTTAGCATGTGGTCAGAGTTAGCATTCAGTGAGCACAGCTTACTGAATGAGCACATACATCACTACTGTTCCTGTATCCTCGCACTCACCATCAATTTTTGTTGCATTGATCACATGAAACTCTCATCAATACACTCTATCATTCTGTTACCTCCTAAAGATGAATACATGTACTCTTCCCTCCTCAGGTCATTATTTTGATATTTATCATTCTTCAGTTACGGTGGCTCCATTATATCCAGTGCTAATCCTTGATTAAGGGGTTAGGGTACTGTGATACAATGTCCTGCTTCCTTTCTAGAACAGATTTTCACTCCCATGAGGAACCAGAGCCTGTTTCCCAGCAGCTCTGTCATGGCCACTCCCTTAACAGAAATTATATATATATATATATATATATATATATATATTAAGCTGACTGTGACAAGACTCAGATGACAAAGAACAGCCTACTTGCCATGTTTGTGCCTGACTATATGATTATTCAGGGCAGTGTTTATATGAAAGAACTCTGAACTGACACTTCTGGGGTCTAATTCTCTGATCTGCCATCCTCTGGTTTAAGCAAATTATTTATTAAGACTTTTCTAGACCTTGGTTTTCTAAGCTGTAAAATGGAGATAATAACAGTGCCCGCTACTATTGGTTACTGGGAGGTAAAAGGAGTGACTGAAGAGTAACCCGAACAGCACTTAGTACAGGCAAAATACTCACAAACTGTAACTTCTAGGGGCCCTAAATTCTCCCTGCACTGAAATGATTCTTAAAGTTCTAGACTGAACACTCGATGTGCCTGAATTCTGGAAGCAGATTATCAGAGTTCTCATCATTACAGCTCTTAAATCATTTTCTGACTTTAGGGCTCTCTGCTGACTCAGCAGGAGACTGCAGCTATTCCTTGGCCCGTGGCCACAGTTGTGGCAGAGATCTCTGGGAGCTTTCCTCTCTAGGTCCGATGAAAACTTTCTGTGGTGTTTCTGTGGCTGTGTCTGACTTTTCTGCAGCAAGCGTGAGTCAGCCCACGGCTTGGCAAAGCCTGTTCTGCACTCCGCCTCCTGGCTGCTGGCTGAAGTGATGCTAAGCCTTCTCGGGTGGCCTGTGAACATGGTCAACAGTAATGTTAAACTCAATCTTGGATGCTCAAGGAGCTTTTCTCCCCCTCTCCTTACCTTCATCCTCTACCCCCACCCCCACCGACTGTATTTTCTACTGGTAGAGCTATCTAGACCAGCCACCAAATCTATTCATGCATATCACTTACCCTTAGCTCTGCCTTTTCTGGAGGAATACTATGTCCTGAATTCATTTCCCCCTCTTCCATCATCATTTCTCCATCTCCTTGTCTATTATCCTCTTCCAGTGGCTCTTAGACAATAGAAAAATATCTACTAAAATTATTATCATTTCAGCATGGATAAACAAGTATCTTGGGGTATACTTTCTTTGAAAGAAGAACCTGGCAGGGTCCCCCTTGACAAGAATGTATGGCAGAGTTTCAGGAAATGTTGTGGAAGCAGTATGATTTGTTTTCTAAAAATCTAGGTGGGGCTGAGGGTGGCATGGTGGTTAATTTTCAGGGCAGGAATGTTTCACAACATCAATTACAATACACTTCAGGAGGCCATAGAATTATCTTGAAATCCATCTAGTGCATTGTCCTTGATTTACTCACCTCTCCAATCAGTGCAAAGGATTCCAGATCCTTCAACTGAAAAACCTTGTTGAGGATCTTCTATGGGGTCTTTATATCTAACTTCTAGAGAAGTCAGGTGTCAGCTACAGTCTGGTGGTGTTACGTGTAATAAGTTGAACACAGAAGGACAAGGACCACATCTCACTTATGAGTAGAGGCTGAAAGGTTGATGTCACTGTGGAACACAGAATAGCGCTTTCTGGCATCCAGGAATGATGTGTAGGAGGCAGATTTTGAGAGGATGCTGACAAGTTCAGGGTGCAGTTAGATGAGAAGGAGAATTCCTAATGGTCGGAAGCATAGTAAGATGACTATGGTTCACAAACATTAATTAAATGTCTCAAAACTGCTAGAAGAAGGATTTTGAACACTCCCAAGACAAAAAAATGATAAATGACTGAAGTGATAGGTACACCAATTACCCTGATCACTACATAGTGCTTATATGAGGCGAAATGTTATTCTGCATTTCATAAATATGTGCAATTACTATGTGTCAGAAATGATCTTTTTTATTTCAGTCTTTAAGGTGTGGGGTTACCAGGGCAAGAAACTCCCTACTTAAGCAGATTGAGGAAGGGCTGCCTTACTACATCATCAATGAAACTGAACAGGCCAGTTCTGGGCTAATGCCACAGAGATGACAAGGATCACAGAGGCATTGCCTTCAGCATTGGTCTTTGGCCGAGGGTTGGCACAGGTGTTCATGGAGACAAAAAAGCAGCTATGTCAGTTACTCTGAAATCACCACACCATCACCACAGCCTGCCTTTTTTTCCCTGTTCCCTTTCCCTTCTTCCTCTTTAGTTTCTCCTGACCTACTCCTCCAAAGCCCCGAGTGCTAGCCGCACATACCCATCCTGAGTGCAGATCCCTATGCATTCAAGGCTCAGTTTGATGGCACAATCTGTTATGAAGTTTTCTTTGGTCATCAGCTCCAAGCATCTCCTGATACTTGTCCTGTTTGGGCTTCCAAACAGAAGTATACAGAAGTATAGACAGTACTGAATATTCTGCCAAGAACTGTCACGGTCTGTCTGCCTTATGAGTTTAGAATTGCTCTCTTAACCAAATCCTAAGCTCTCCAAAAGACAGGAAGCATGATCTGCACTCCATTCTGTGATCCAAAGTCCAAACCTTTATATTCCATTCAAATTTACTCCAAGGACTTGCTGCATCTTTTACCCTTGTCTCCCAACTCTCCTCATCAATCTTAACCTTTCACTTTATCTAATCCACTCCACCATGTTCCCCTCCTCTTCCCTGTTGCCCACATGCCACAGGCCAGTCATACTCAGCCATTGTACACATGCTAGATGTGGGCCAGACTTGGGAGATGTCTGATTTCTGTTTCCTGGAGGAAGCTAGAGCATGCATTTGAGTGACAATGTGGGTACCACACAATGCTGGCTTTGGTTTGGCATATAGAGATGGAGAGACGAAAGATGGAGAGATGAGAGAGAGCACGTGGCAGGGGTTAGACAGAAGGGTGACAGAGTTTACACATAAAGGAACTCAGTCATAAAACTGTAAGTACCAGTTTACTCCTTACAACCTATTTTTGAAACTACAGCATAGATATTTTCATCTGGGGCAAAACATGGATAATTTAAACTAGCTTTGATGACATACATGCCAAAGGATAATTTTACATGAGCTTTCCCAACATAGAAACTATTCCTGATTTTGATCAATTTTCATCTGTATGTTGCAAGGCAATTTCAGTAAGTACTTAGCTTAATCAATTTGTATCTGCACATTGACCTTCGGGACTCTGTTCGTGGCTCCCAGCATTCAGTACACACTGTGATTCTGTCTGTTCTCAGTGTTTGTACATGGCTTTATGTTTAGCTAATGTAATCATATGTTCCCTCCCTTCAGCCGCTTCCCTTTCCCAGAGAGATGCAAACTGTGTGGCTTACAGAACATATTTTTAAGAATTATTTCCCCGAAACCTGGAGAGCTGCGAAGTTAGGCATTCCGGGATAATAAAAGTAGTGGGGAAAATAAAAATTTTTTATCAGCTTGTTTACACAATTATGTAAATGATGAGCACTTATACATGGCTGATTCCTCAATTATTCATGGTTTGAAGCTCTTGAAAATTCAATTCAACTAAATAACCTTTCTTTCAGTGCTCACGGTGAGCAAGGTACTGTAATTTGAAAAGGGGAAGAGAATGATACAATTTGATCAGAAACATTACAGAAATGAACAATAAGTGCAGTACACATCAAGCGAGCTCCATAAGAATAGCACGACACGTGCTCTGGGGTTTCAGGACAGAGGAGACATCATCTATCCCTGTGTAGTTCTGGAGGCTGGAGGAGGTGGGTCTGGATCCCTCATTCATGTACAGTGCTGGGTTGGGTTCAGGTCCTACCCCGTGCCCCTGATCTGAACTGTTAGATCAGCTTCCTATTTCCCCTCACATTGCTGCTCTGCAGTGATCTTTCAAAAAAAAGCAATTTGATTTTGCTATGCCTTAGCGCTGAACCCTCCATTTCCCCTACTTTCAACAAAGAGTTAAAGTTCCTTGTGTGTCACATACTGTCTGTACCCTCAATACCCCAGTGGGCACAGAACCCACTACATGTTTCTTGGACCTTACTTCCTTTTCCCATGCCGTTCCTTCCACCTAAACGAATCCACTCTTTCTTTTGCTTTTTTCCCCTCATGTGTCTAGACCACTCCTGTCCAACTTGCTTGGCTCCTGTCTAGAAGACGCAGCTGGTGATTCTCAGCGCACCTCTCCACTGTATTTAGCGCTACCTCTCTATTTGTCCCCATACTTGATCATTTGGGGCAGAGGCTAGGCATCCTTGATTTCCTTATAACTCTACCCTGCCTATGATCAGAATGCACACTGGTCATGGCACATGCTATTTACTACATGTATTTCTGCTAAGTCACAATGGCTTCACTGTGCAGGCAGGTAGGCCACCTCTTTTTGCCCACAGGATTAAAGTAATGTGATATGTAAATGTAGAACCTTCTTCTACAGAGCTTAGAATAAGAGAAGGCAACAGAGGTTCAGTGGAGCAAGAGAAAGCTGCTTCTATTTGTCTAAATGGAAACAAGTCTTTTCTAAACAGAAAGGGGAAAGGCTTGCAGAGAATAAAATATAAATAAGAAAAGAGACACTGGCACAGACAGTGGATGGATCAGACTTTGGGGGAGAGAAATAAGGCAGGGACTGGGGGGAGAGTGAGCTTTGGCAAGAAGGAGGGGTGCATTTTTTTATATACAAAGACACAGGACAAAGCAAGGGATGGAAGAGAGGATGAGATGAAACGAAGTCTTTGTATATAGCCTAAGGTTTGGCAGGAGAGGATGGCTGTCAGGCATCCTCCTAACAGCACTGAGTTTTCACAGCCATAGATGTTGAGAGAAAACACAACACTAGCAAAGCACTGTAATGAGAAAGTGACCTTCCAGGCAATGTGCTTTCCATGAAAGTGCATCACAATTGGATGAGTGATTAACTTCTCAGAGGTGCAGGGCTGAACACAGGGGCTGAGACCCCTGACATTTCTTTTGTTGTCCTCCACATCAAATAGCCTTTGAGCCCATACTGACTGGAGTTTGATATAGAATCAAACATGATTGCTGACCTCTACTGAGCTTCTGCAATCCCCACAGCTAAAGTAAGTCATGCCTACTCATCTCTGATGTCTGGTTCTGGCCACAGTTGAAATGAACCAGAAACCACCCAATGATCTGGGAGTGAAGGTTGGGGTAAACTGGGAACTTGTGGGGCCACAATGAGAGGACAGGTTTATCCATCATACTACCCAGGCCTCAGCTTCCTCTTCTTTTCCTTGCTGTCTCCCAGGGCTCCTTGGTTCTGCTCAGAGAAACACCTCAGCAGGAGATTCCTTACCCCAGTGCAAGGGTGAACTCAAAGTTTGCTTTCCTCTGAAAAGATGAAAGCTGTGCTGTAGGCTGCACTTGTGGATTTCCAAGGAAGCTTAAACTTGGGGACAGTTGTATGGCCATCTGTATCCAGCATAAAAAAGCTTGAGTTAGAGTTTCACTGTGTTCCAGGAATGCCAAGTCTGGTGTGAGAATAGACAAAAGGGAATACATGCCCCACCCCCTGTTTTGTTTGTTTGTAATACGTTTACCTCAATACCAGACATTTGTTTTATGTTCACTTTTGACTTTCTTCTCTTTTCCCACTCTGTTTTTACCTCCCTCCCCCAAATTACTGAAGAGTATTAAATTGGGAAGCTATATGTGTTTATTTGATCAATGCATTTGTTTTTCCTGAAAATGAATCAACCCTTGACTTACAGAGGACACTAAATATATTTAGACAACAGAAAAGCATGCAGCTTATCATTTTCTGTTGTTGCCACCCAAACTATGCTATTACTGACATCAATGTTGAACTAAATGACTTAAAGTAGTAGCTGCTCAAGAAAGGTTATTTCTTAAACTCAAAGTTCCTAGAAGTTATGGAGGGGCACTGAGAGCATTTCCTTTAGACTGTGGAAATTAAAAATATAGAACTCTCTTTGGGTTCCTCATCACCAACCTAACTTTCCTCAAAAATATAGGATCATCAAGACCATGGACATAGAATACTAGCCCCTTAGAGATGAAAGGGTCCTGAAAGATGCAAACAAACCCACTTGTAGGCTGCAGTGCATCAGAGGAGAAGCAAAATGCTTCAGAACCTGTCTGTAGTCCAGAGCAACCACAAAGCTGGGAGCTCAGTGCCCCAAATATCACATTTGTCTCAATTTGGCAAGAAGCTGAAAGTCTATCTGGGGCCATTTAAGTTCTAATGTTATTAAGGGCTCATCTAATCAGCTCTTAAAATAAGCTGCTTGCAGATGCATGGGGACCGAGAGTAAGAAAGAAGCACGTTGATCCAGGCAGCTTGACCCAGCCTGGTGAGCTTGCCTTGGTCTAAATTGCCAAAGAGCCATGGGGTCACCTGGCTTCCTTTCTGTTTGGTAACTTCTGCAAGTCTATACCAAGCAGCATTTGCAAAAGAGATTTATAAGTGTGTAGGAGAGAGAGTTAATCTACATAAGCCACGTTCTCTGGAGAGGTCCACCATGCACATGTGACAAGGCTTGGCAGGGAAAGATGAGCTGGATTGTATGCCTGGGGGTGGTTTTCAGATATAACTGTCAGAAAATAGTGATGCTGAGAATTACCTCTGAATCAATTCCTGCAGATTTCTGAGATGTTCTACCATCAGGAGACCCAGCAGAACTCCCCATCCCTGTCCTGGGCCCCTGTTTTCTGCCTTTTGGGATCTTCTCCATTTCATCTTGATTTGCCTTTCCTTAGGACTAGGAGCTTCAACCAGCCTCAGACTGAGATGGATCAGAATCCTGGTGTGGATATTGTGCTCATGAAATCTGGCTTCATCCTTTGGGTCCTTGTTAAATAGCAGACTCATCTAGAGTCCAGGAAAATCCTTTGCTTCAGTCTCTGCATCATTTCCAAGGGTAACACTGAGGCCAGGGCGCTAGACACTGGAATGATGCTGTTTCCAAATGTGATGGTGACACTTGTCTTCAGTATTGTCTATTTCTGATGCTCATCTTAGGCAATGTACTTCTTTTACCACTTAGCTTCTCATTCATGAACCTGGAGCCTCTCTTAAATCCTTTTAATCCTTTGAGCAAAAGCCTCAGATAGCAGGGCTGGTTGGAGATATAGGGCACTCTTACCATGTTAAGGGTTTCCTCATATCTAAAGAAATATTTTTAAGTCATCTATTTTAGTATCTATGTAGAGAAGAGACTCCAGATCTTCTGTTGAACCCTTAGAAGTTGGTTCACAAATCAAGTCCTTTTATTTAGGAAGTCTTTTGTATGGGAGTTTTAGTCTTTCCCCAGTGCAAGTGGTTTGACACTAATTTTCCATATATAGAACTGTTTTCTCTGAGTAGAGTGCAGGTGAGTAAGTCCATCTAAATATAGGATGCTTTTGCGACAGGTACCCTCACTACTGCCTAGCTGGTCCAACCTATTCTAACTCCTCATGGTTTCAGACACATCTATCTCACTCAGCTGGTAGCCTTGAACCATCAAACTCACCAACCCACCCTGAAATATGAATGGCTGGTACCCCACTTAATATGATAAAGTCTCTGGAGACTTGGAATGTTCAAAGAATTAAGAAAGAAAATGGTCAAGGGGTACTTTGTGGTTATGTGTCCCCCAGCTGAGGCAGGATGCTGCTGAGAACATTCTGGGCAGATTTTCCAGTGGAGCTTCAGAATATTGTGTCTGCAGAGAGCTGCAAGACGTACTGAGTACACGGCAAGTACAAGGTGAGGCGCAGGAAGAAAATGAGTTTTTCCTGAACAAACTTTAGAACTGTATAAACAAATAGCAAGAGAAGGCTGGTGGGTATAATATCATCATTGCTTTTCACAATAAAAAAAAAGCAAGAAACAAAAAACAAAACAGACACATCGTTGGAAAACTTCTCCATTCAGTGAATAAGGTTTGAGTGCCAGTGCAAGTATTCGAAGGAGTAAAATATTCATTGTGTCTGTCAACTCAGAATCCTCAGAGCCTTTCCTGTGGACCATTTTTTAGAGGTTATTATTTCAAACCCAAATTTTTTCAGACATATATATGTGGTAGGAAAAAGGAATTAGGAAAGCTTTTAAATTAAAAGAAATAAAACGACAGGTTTTCCTCCAGCCATATAAATAGTTATGGATAGAGATAAAGAGATGGATATTTTTTCATAATACTTTATTAGGGGCTTTGGAACTCTGGAATTTTTAGAGTCAGGCTGGTGAATAATTTAGCATTGATTCATGCAGGCCTGGTACACCTCAGCATGCTGGGCTGAGAATCAAGTCTAGCTTCTTAGAGGGACCGAGCTCACTAAGACATTTTTATTACCAACTACATCATGAAATGCATTTCAGAACAATTTTATGAGTAGCCAAAAATCTTAGTACCTGGTTTCTCGAGTGATTTCAGGGACCGTGTGAAGCCCAGAGGAGCTGACGCTGTTGGCCAACTCATTTCATGGAGAGCATCCCCAAGGCTGCTGTTTCAGTGACAAAAGGTCTCGGGTCCCGGGGAATATGCAATTCCTACTGAAAGCCTTAAAGTGGCCAGTGGCATGATGGGTAGGAAAAGATCCACAGCACACAGTACCTCGTGATGTCGTCCTCAGTGACGGTTTCTCTTGACCACGTGCTCTGTGAGTCTAACTCCAGATGAGATCTGACCTCTGGGCAATGGGTTGATGCAGATACCTGCAACAGGAAGGAACACGTAGCTTTAAGATGAGAATATCAGTTTCCCTATCTTTTTCCTTTTAAGTGAATTTAGAGGCCAACCATGTAGCTCTCTGCAAGACAGGGAATTGTTGCTTAAGTGATGGGTTTCCCTCCATAGTTTCATTTATGTATTTTATTATATCTTTTTCTTACATTTCACAACTTTTTGAAAAAAAAGATAAATAGATGAGGTAAACCTGAGGAATCATTATAAATCCAGAAATATATTTTATATCACCAGTTCAACAACTTTAAAAGTGGTGGTGCAAATACTTAATCTGATTGCAGTAAACGTTTGCCACTTCCTCCAGGAAGCCTCTCAATGAACTCCTTCTGCAAACAGGAGTCCCCTTTATCCCCTTAATGTCTTCAGCATGTTGAGTACTCCTTCATGATGAAAGTGCCATTTATCAGAGTCTCTTTATCTGTTTAACTTTTCACTTCGAATTCTCGAAGACCTTCTGGACTGTCCTCAAGGCCAGAATCTTTGTCCTCCTCCTGCTTTATTTGGATCCTGTCCAAGTACAATACTAACACAAGAACGCTCAATAAATAATGAATAAATGGATGCAGAATAACCCTGTCTTGATAAAAACACCGTCACCCTAAAGCATGGCTATCTACTCCAAGTGGAAGTTTCTGTATAAGGGTATTGTCACCCTTTTTAATCAGAGGCCCTGTGCAGAACTTGGATGGGGCTTTACCTGCACAGTTTCTAAGGATCAGTTGATGGCTCAATTAATTATGCCTTCAAGGACTTCCTGCTCACAAATGCAACTATGCCTTCTCCAAAAGGGACACTAAGCCTTAGGGATCTCATTTATAGATGCCTAAAGAGGATGCACTCGCAAAAATTGGTTGTGATGTAAAGAAGGAAGCAACAAGTGTTCTGCTAAGGCCTAGGTTTCCTATCTAAATTGTCCCTGCATGAATACTCCTTCCCAGGAGGCCTTCCTGGAACCCCAGAGGGGTAGGAAGTATAAAGATCATCTGGTCCTAGAAGAGTCAGTTGCATCTCTGGTGAATATTCTGGCTGCCTGGAGAGTGGGGCTACAGGTACTCTGGGGCTGCACTCATTAGTATATCAGTGGGTTTGCTTGTAGTGGAGACAGAGGTTACAGATCATATACATGCCAGTTATATTTATATTATATTATACAGTTATTTTCTGTAGGGAGCCACAATGAGCGTGACAACATTCGCCATTACAAGATGGCAAAGACATCCTGTGCTCCCACAAGTAAACAACTAACTGCGCAGGTGCAAAAGGCAAAAGCGCGCCAAAGTCACTGCCCATCCCCGGGGCATAATATGGGGTGATGAGTGAACAGCCAATCAGAAGTGAACACGCCACTCTAGGGTACATATAACAGTGCCTTTCCCGGGCTTTGGGTCTTTCCGCTTCTGCTGATACAAGAATAAAGCCTCTTTGTAGTAACCACCCAAACACTGCCTCACGTGTCTCTCTCGCGGGCGAAGGGGACTCAAAAAGGGGCGCGGAACAATTTTCCTCTTCCTATTAGAATCTAGCTGCTCACCAAAAGGAAGAACTGCAGCTAATTTGAGAGTAAATCTGTATCCATCCAGAATTTTCACTCACTTTACTGGAGGAGCAGCTAGGCTCTAATATTAAGCAATTTCTTTTTTCCATGGAATTAAAATCCCTCTCCTAGTTTTGCCAACCTGTTGTTCTCTGTGTGTGGTGCTGACTTCACTCTTGGAGAGCTAGTCTTTTTTTGAACCAACCAATACTAATGTTATTGAATGTGTTGGCAAAAACCTCTTCTGTTCACTTAGCTCCAAATACTTGCAACGTGCTACGTTATTACTCACCTCTCTAACAAAATATAGAAATTATAATTATAGATATATAGAAATATATATAATATATATATATTTTATATATATATAAATATATATAAAAATATAGAAAATATAGTTGGTTCATTCAACTATGTTTATCATGTTTCAAATTTCTCCACTTGATATTCTTAAATTATAAAGGTGACATTACTTTGGGAGGAAGCCCAGACCTGTGGACCCCATGTGCATCCGTCTTTGCATGTGAGCTGCCACCAGGGAGTGGGTGGGCACAACTTTGGGCAAAGAAATTTCTTATGGCTGAAGGGGATTCCTAGGCCACCTTTCCCAGTAACTGTTGGGGGCAGTGCTCAGCTGGGTGGTGTCTCATAATACCAGCAATGTATACCCTCCCTTCTCTTTGCTCATTTATCTAACTATGCAGATACCACAGGTACACAGAGTGGTTTTGTTTGTAGCCATTCTAAAAACCTATTTAGCTTGCTTTGACTAAGCATACAGCCATCATCATTCCCCTCCCCCAATTTATTTGTGCATCCATATAAGCTTTTAACAGAATATATGTCCTTCTTTCTCTATGACTTGTCTCTCTTACTTCCTCTTCCCTGAACAACCTATCTTCAATCTCCACATCAGCTGTTTATCTTTATAGACATTCATTCAGAGTACACCTACATAGGGCATATAAGCATGTGGATGTGTGAGATGATTTACTTTTGTGGTCACTGGTGGAGCCTATGAGACACGTGAAACACGAAGAACCAGACACAGCCTCTGCTGTCAAGTTCTCACCTGTGGCACCAGGCAGTTATAGCACAGTAAGGCAATTTCCTTTTGGAGCCATGCACCAAACACAGGGTGAGTTCATCCAGAAGGTTAGAACTACTGCATTGGGCACCGTGAGCCTAGTACAGTGCTCTTCTCCATTTAACCAGTTCTTAAAGCATGTTTTAAGCTGTGGGCTGAGGAAGGGTCAAATTGCACTTGAGCTAAGATGTACCAGTTTTCCTGCAGTCATAACCACATTTTCTCTGTCAGAATGCACCTTATCATAAACCCAACATACCAACCCTGTGATTTAACACATGTTAGCTCGTGAGTCGGTCCAATTAATTTGATTAACCAGTTGTACAGCTCTGTGTTATCCCACAACAGCCTTATCTTAGGGAAATTTTTCATATAGCTGGAGAGAAGGAGAAGTATTGTTGTGATAGGAAATGAAGAGGGCACATCATAACAGAGGCACATAGAGCAGTGGTGAGTCCCAGAGGCTTAGCTGAAGTACATAGCACATCTGGGTTCATGTTGTCAAATGCTTTCAACCTTACCAGTTCTAGAGGGCCCAGAGACGGGGGCACCAAAGACATAATCAATGATCCAAGGGAAGGGCACCTGACTGGGCAACATCAGAGAACCAGTATGTATGGTTTGTTTGTTTGTGTTTGGTTGTTTTGTTTTGTTTGCATCTGTTCACTCCTGTTGTTCACCTGTATACTCTCTGATGTCCAGCAGTTTCTAAGGTCAACTTGTAACACTTCATCTTTGAGAAAAAAAAATCTAAGAAATATGTCCAGAAAGTGTCCAGTATCTATTCCTTCCTCATCAAATGCTGACCTTCTTGTACTAAAAATGAGTTCAGCTACTCAAGGGGCTTGGATCAGTCTTTGTAACATGGGCTCTCTGTTTCTGACTGACCATGCAGGATCTAAGCATCCGCATAGTACAGAGAGCACTGCCCAAGAGACCATGTTGACTTCAATCATAGACTGTCTCAAAGCCTGGAGCATGTCTCCCCTGTGGCTTAGGTAAAACATGGGCAGAAGAAAGGCACCTGCCAGGCCAGGCACAGCAGTCAAACACAGATCAGGTTTCACATTTCATAGCAATGGCTCATGTTGGTATTCCATATAAACTTCTAACTTGACTGGCCTGGATTTATGTCCTGCTAACTGCTGTCGACATTCCAGTAATGGCCATTGATTCTAAGCATGCTGACCAGTTCTGGACAAAATCACCTGGTATCTGAAAGCATAATCAATTCCTCTCTCTCTCTCTCTCTCTCTCTCTCTCTCTCTCTCTCTCTCTCTCTCTCTCTCTCTCTCTCTCCAGCAGGTGGTTGCTGAATGATGGACCAGATTGTGAATGATCAACAAATCCTGCTTAGTCATCAACACAACAAAATAGGAACCTCAGGCAGCTATTGGTGATCTGACTCATAGTCTCTCTGTCTCCCAAAGTTTTCTACCTGGAGGGATCTTGAATGCCTACTACTTTAGACACCTACTATAAGACAGAAATGTAAATGTTTCTTGGGTGGAATTCTCTGGCCAACTGGTATTGGCAAAACTGTGATTCAGTGTGCAGGATGTGGAAGTTTATGAAATCTCCACTTTTTACCTACTTATATGCAAAACTTAGCCCAAAGCTTGTGATTAAAGCAGCCATCATTTGTTGTCTAATACTTCCTGTGGCACTGTTGAGACTTCAAAATATGGATTATAGGTGTGGTCTGCCTCAGGGTCCTCATGAAATTTTGGTGAGTCCAAAGTCACCCGAAGACCCACTAGAAAGAGTCTATTTCCGGATTAGGTATTTTTGTACCATTAGTAGTCATTGATTCTCAGTTTTCCCCCATGGGTTAGTTGACTTTCTTCACAATATGATGGTAGCTTACTCTAGAGTGAACTTCTCCTTTCTCCGGAGAAGAAGTTGAGAGTCACAATGTCTTTTGTAACTGCCCTTGCCATCATTTCTGTAATATTCTAATATATACACTAGACCAATTTAACGTGGGAAAAGCCAGAACAAGAATATAAATACAAGACCGCAAAGAGCAGCCAGTGGACACCTGAAAGTCAGCCACTACAAGTGCTTGTTGCATTGTCCATAATCATGAAGGTGTGGAATAAACAATCTTTTGCTTCTTGAATGGCCCTGGAACAAGAAATGGCAAGCATGGAAAGGGGCTTAAATCTTATCCCTCCCTGCCAGACACACACTTATAAAAAAGGAAGGTACTTAAGGCCTGGATGGTTAATCTTGATGGTTAATTTGATTGGTTTTAAAATCACCATGCAAATGCACTTCTGGGGTTATCTATGAAGGGGGTTCCAAAAAGGGAAGACCCACCCTGAACGTGAATGGTACCATCCCATGGGATAAGTTCTAGGACTGGAACAAAAAAAGAAATCAAGCACCAGAATTCCTCTTACTCTGCTTCCTGACTGCAGATTTAATGTCACCAGCACTTCACAGCCCCGACCCCACACCTACACAGCTATGAGGAACTATATTGTCCCAAACTGTGAGACAAAATAGACCCTTTCTTCCTCGAGTTGCTTTTGGCAGATATTTTGCTACAAGAAATAAAAGAAGAGATTAATGTAGCCTTTACTTACTTCTGTTTTTAATCTGTGAAGTGGGCATAGCAATAGTCCCTGGCAATACTTCAGTCATGATTTACCGTGTATGTAAAAGACTCAGCCAGTGTAGAGCCTAAGACAGAGTCTCAAACCTTGTCAGTTCCGGCCCCTTCTCATGTGCTTTTCCTCTCTGCTTGTGCGATTACAGCTGGATAATACAGTTAAAGTAACCTCACCCACGGTAGGCTGTCCTCCCCTCCCACCCTTCACCAGGCTGGTTAACCCAGGGAAGGACTCAATATGATGAAGATTTTCCATGGCTTAATAAAGTGAGAAAGTATGAAAGACACTCCAGTTCTTTCATATCTTAATTAGCAATTAATTAAGTGGAGCTATTGTTGTCTGGACTATCTGATAGACAGGCTTAGTAATTATCATTTATTATCATTACTAATGGAAAATATGGTGGAGGGTTCAGATTTTCCCAGAAACTCAGGTTTAATCGAATGCCTTGGTGAAAAAAATAAAGTGAACAGGTTGGCTGTTGCACATCGTTTTAGTTAAAATATTTTGAAATGCAGTGTCTTGCACTTAGCAGCTAGGCTGGCCAGTTATCTCTAGCTGTGACCTTTATCTAGGCTTAGAGGAAGGGAGATGTGCTACTTCAGAGCCACAGGGTCCCTTAGGAAAGCACACAGCTAGATTTTGATGAATCTGCTGACAGTGTTTCATTAACCCATCCTAGGAGAGGGCATTCCTTTAAGAGTTGAGCTCCAAAAAGCAGAGAGGTGCTTTGCTATAGTGATGTCTGTGGTTCCTGGTGGTTCCATCTGGGAGAAGTACGGAGCCCTCAGTTGAGAGCAGTGACTAGACACCTTTATGCTCCCCTAGGAGGATGGCAGTTGTGGAAGACTGGGGTTCTGGCCTCCTCTGTATTCTGAGCATACACAGTAGGATCTTTACAGATGTTAACAGTAACTAGACAAGCCAAAGGAAGCTTCTTGTTTTGCAAGTTGACCTGGGATCACTGAACATATGCAAAATTACCTTCCTGCCCCAGAGGAAGGATGGCTGAGGCTTGTCATAGAAAAATCACATTGGTCGGAATAAAAGACTGTCCTTAGCCACACATGACTGCGTTGGTATAAATTGCCTTGTTATCATTATTCTAAGTGGGTTGTTTGGATGAGTCTTCACTATGCTTCAGGCATCAAGAACCTGATCTGAATATCTGGCAGGTTTGAAGTAGAGTCCGTTGTTTTCTTTCCTTCATCAAGTGGGCAGTTTCCATTATTCACAATTCACAGTTCAGACTTGAGGGAATTTATCAGATCTAACAAGAGACTTGAGGTCAATAGGATGGCATAGACTGTACTAGTGAAGCTGGAATTCAGTGAGCCATCTGAGCACCCAGGGCAACAGTGCTGAGTTGTCAAGGGCAGAACCACTTCTCCTTTGGGATTTCCAGTGACTCTGACCATGGGTGGTGGAGCTGGATCAGCACCTCTTATGATGTGACATCCCTCTGTGTACCTCTGTCACACAATGGTCCTCAGTGGAGCAGACTCAGTTTGTGGAAAGATGGGGTAACGATAAGTCCATGAGCCTAACTAAGCCATTGTTAGCTGTAGCTCTTGGGTGATGTTTTAATTTTTTCCCTTTGTTTTCTCCCTTAAGCCACATTACTTAAGCTTTCTATGTTTATAATATATTTTTTGCTTTAGTAAGGATGAAATAAATATTGCTTAAAATGTTTAGAAATCATGGTTATGACCTGTTTTGTTTTGTTTTGTTTTTTTATCAAGTCAGACAGCAATAGGTCTTAGCTCAGAGTCTATGAACTTATCTGAGAAAAAAGCTACAACTTTATTTTTACCAGTTTCTGGGGGAAGTTTAGCAGCATCTCTAATTTTGAATTAGGCGACAAGTCACAGTGTTATTAACAATAGCTGTAATGTTGTCACCCATAGAAATTGAGGATTTTTTCATATCTCATTACAGTTGTAGATATGTTGAAATATTGTTTAAGCTTATTACTACTTCAAAATTATAGCAGTTATTAGGCTTGCCAGTAGATCTTGTTATTTACTATGTTAATAAAGAAACACATATATTACTATACCACAAATTTGGTTTTTCAGCGGTTTGAGAACTATATTTCAATAAAAATGCAATTTCCTCTGCAATCCCCTATATGTGTGTGTGTGTGTGTGTGTGTGTGTGTGTGTGTGTGTGTGTTCTTTCTTACTCTTTCTAAAAGGAAACTCATAGATTCACCAGGTGCCAACTGAGTTCAAAGTATGAAAATGGCTAAGAGCTCCAGGCTTAGGAAGGGAAAGAGGGAACTAACTGGCTTTGTTGATGCTACCATGGTCGAGGCCATGGCTTTCTGTGCATTGTCCTGTTGAATTGCCATGAAAAGACTGTAAGGAAGCTACCCTTATTAGTCACTGTTATTCTGAATGTGTCTCTCAAAAGCTCTGGTGCTAGAAAACTGGTCCCCAAATTTGTGTTAGTAATATTGGACCTTGGGGAGAGTAATCAGGATCAGATGAGATCATAAGTATAGGATTCTTGTGAAAGTATTGATGGCTTCATACGAAGAGGAAGATTCAACTGCACATGCTCCTTGTTTTCATGATACCTTCTACCATGTCATGATGAAGGCCAACCAGATACCAGCACTGTGGTGGAATGCCCTGCCTCTAGGACAATGAACTAAATAAATTACCCAGACTCTGGCATGTTATTATAGCAACAGAAAATTAGTTAAGATAACCCCATTTTTCTAATCAAAAAAAAATTGAGAACCAAAGAATTAAAGTAGGTTTTTCAAGGTTGCTTAGCTGTGAAGGTGCAGAACTAGGCTAAGAGCTCAGGCAGGAATAAGTCCAGATGACTCCTTTGTCCTTCCTGCAGATGAGTCAATATTTACTGTACTAATTCATCTGTTTCTATGTAGCCAAGCTATCTACTGTTACCTGGAAGTCTGATGGGGTGTGCTTGAGCTTGTTAGCTACAGTACAAATACTTCAAGGGCAGGGTCGAGGGAGGATTTTTCTTTCTTTCTTGGCTTATCACTCCAAAGATCCAAAATAGTGGGATTAAATAATTGTGTCCGGAGCTTTAAAGTGAGTAGCAAACACCATAGAATTGTGCTCTCTCAAAGCACTTCTGTCCTTCAACTCACATTGAGAATCTTGTGTGTTGGCCAACTAGGCTGTACATATAAAGGGAATCCTCTCCTATGCAGAATTCCCCACTTCCCTTTCCATTCTCCTCTCTGCTTACAGATTCTCTGAATCTGAAGGGTATAGAATGTTCCAGGGGCTAAAACCTGGCAGAGACAAATTTTTCACTGTTAGAAGCTTCCAGTGCACAGTTGTTAAAGTGATCACCAAATCTGGATTACTATACTAGAGGAGCACCCCTTGGAGAGTATTAACTGGAGCCTAATTGCATTTGCTAGCCATCAATCACCAGGGTAATTTTCCTGTCAAAGACACTTGCTTCTCTATGAGAAAGTCCATAAAAGGAAGCCCAGAGGGAAACAGGGGCCCTACCCCAGTATAGGTCCTCTCTTGCCGTGTGTAGACCCAGGGGGATGAGACTTGTTTTCTTTTAGGCTCTAGAAGTGCACCTGACTTACCCAGTGTTGGCTGACAAATATGTGACCTCAGGTGGGATACGGATTATACTGTTTCTGATGGTGGCTATCTGGCTCACCTCAAAGATAGCATTTTTTTTTTCTTGAGAGACCCAACTAAAGGAGAAACTGGATGGTGGGTCCAGGAATCCTCTCTTCTCAGAACAAGTCCAATTTTAATTTTCTGGATACTTTCATCTCCCTTGGATCTGCAATTAAGGGGGGGGGGGGGTTTCAACTGCTAGAATGATAAACAATAAACGTCCCAAGCATTTGATGAAGAACTCTCCATAGGGTTCTATGGGATGATGAGCCAAACCCCTTGCTGCTTCTCCATCAATCAACAGGAGGTATAGAGGAAAGAAAAAAGAACTTGAAGAAGGAACAAAGAGCAGTGGCTTCCTCTCCCTCACTAGGGTCTACCAAGGATCAGACAATTGCCCGTTTCCACAGCCTTTGAGCTAGAAGGGAACAGGTGGAATAGGCAGGAAGGGAATTTAACCAAGGATACCCCCTGAAGACACTATTGACCTTTTACGTAGGATAATTCTCTCTCTTGTGAGACTCATGAAGGTCAAAGTTTCGGAGGTTTCATAGTTAAAAACTTTGAGCTGAGAGGCTGGACAGATGGCTCAGTGGTTAAAAAGGGCTTGCTGATCTTCCAGAGGACCCAAGTTTAGTTTCCAGTACCCATACAGCAGATCAAACCCGCTTGTAACTCCACTTCCAGGGAATCCGACAATTTATTCTGGCCTCCACGGGCACCAGGCACATGCAGGCATACAGGCAAATTATTCAAAAACATAAAAAATATATTTAAGAAATCTGAGCTAAGGCAAATTTGGGGAAGGAAGTAAGGAGTGTGGTACACACAAGCATCACAGGAAGGTGAATTCAAGACCTGAACAATGAAAAGAGAGCCTACTATGACCAGCTCTGAGGCATCTGCTCAGATACTGTTCTTATTAGAAATTGCAAGAGACACAGGATTAAAACAGAGTATGGAGTCAACTGTGCTATGATTCACAAGCCACTGTATTTTAGACTACAA
Source organism: Arvicanthis niloticus (assembly GCF_011762505.2). NCBI lineage: Eukaryota > Metazoa > Chordata > Mammalia > Rodentia > Muridae > Arvicanthis > Arvicanthis niloticus. The sequence goes on along the minus strand of NC_047667.1, from coordinate 46,586,603 downwards.
AAGCTTAAGTAGAATCTCAGTTTTGACAGGACCTGTATTCAGGTCAGAGAGTCTCCTGTGTATGTGAGGAGGTTGAAGATGTTTTTTTCTGTAACCTGTAAATGTGGAAGTGAAGTTGCTTGAAGTTGAAGTATGAAGGGAATGGATAGTGGGTTAGCAGGAGGAGGATACCAGAAATGAGAATTTATTTGCTTGAGTCAGCATGTGGTTCTACCAGTGAATGAATGAATGAATGAATGAATGTGACTTCTTAAGTTCTGGTATGATCCATGGTCCATGGTATCAACAGGCTCTGTGTTTTAGAGTGTGCACTACTGTCATTTCCAGTGCAGTTTCTTTTGATCTTCCCTGGCCTCCATCCACCCTTTGCATCATGCTCCTTGCAAAACAGAGCATCCCTGTACACACATCCCCAAGTATTCCCACTCTGAGAGGTTAAGACCACCTTTGGTTAATCCAGCTCCTCTTGTGTCCCACAGCATGATAAGTAATCTCCCATGTTGTTGAATGTGCAAGAACATGAAAGGAAGGCTTCATGAAACATGATCACCAAGCCTGAAGTTTCAGACATGAGGCAGTTGCTTAGCAGCGGGTTTTTGTACTTGGAACAGTTTCACACTCTGGCACTGATGCTTAAATTGACATTTCGGGTTTATATCCTTGAAGGCATCGAGAGATTTTGTATCCTCATCTTTTTAGCGAGGGCCTGATGTTGAGAACTGCAGAAAGTTGAGAAAGAGCTGGAAAACAAAACGTTCTGAAGCCATCTACTTGGCATTTACATTGCAAGCCTTGACTCCCACTCTTCACCAGGAAATGGAAAGTGAAAACAAAGCAAACCAAAACAAACAAGCAAGCAACAAAAATACCTCTGCATGGACCACTTAATACATGAGAGAACTAAATTGCTAGAAAGACAGAGATGAATGGCAAGACTCTCCTGCTCTAGATGGAGAATGTCATAGGGCATTGAAGAAGATACAGCCCTGTGAACATAGGGATGTTTCCACACGGCTTCTGCACCAAAGATTTAACAGAGATACAAACAGAATTTCCCAGAAATCTAAGCATGGAGTCTGAGGATGAGGCTGGGCAATGCTGAGCACAGAAATGGGCAAGACCCATTCAGACCTAGGGAATGAGACCTGCAAGTTCTTGAAAATGCCCTTGGAAGGCAGTTAGATTAGCCACTGATAGCAACCTCACAGAGCCTTCTGGGAGAGTTTCTGAACCAAGGAAGAATATTCTGAAGCCAACTGATAACTTATAAAGCAATACTGCAGTCTTCACAAAGCCAATGGATTCCCTGTTTTTTTTTAAACTCACTTTCTAACATCTATATTTTTGTGTTGCTGTCATTCCCAGGGTATTTTTGTGTCTTTTAAACAAAATCTTGTCATCAACCACACAGTGTGAATCTATCTTGTTTATTATCTTATGGGACACAAAGACAGGAGAGCAATTTAAGGTCTAACTGACATAGGCAGTAAGGGACGAGAAGTAGTATGGCGAGGCTGCCGAAGCAGAGGAAGACAGCACACTAAGTCTTGCTCACACTTCGTTTGCTGTTCTCGAAAAAGAGGATCCAGCTGGCAAATCTGACCTTGGTGTAGAGAGGAGAGGGAGTTGACAGGGCTTTTGGGTTTTTGCTTTTGTGGTCAGACCACTTACTGTTGGGGTGATTCCATCATCAGGTAGCCCTTCCCTGATGAGTCTGACAGTGCTGCTCCGGTAACAGAGGCCTTCCCTAATATTTTGCATTCAGTTATCAGGCTGTGGAGTCTGGCAAGAATCTCAGGTGGGCTGCCTCTTCCCTGAAGCACAGGTTGCCCTCTACAGGCCTATCCCCCACCCCCAGACACAAAAATCTGTCACCAACAGAACCTGCTAGACTCAGTTGGCACTGGTTCTCTGTGGAAACTAGATGTACGTGATCTGGAGATTGTGGGAGGGAAGAAAAACACTTCAACTTCCTTTACTCATCAGGATTCTGTTAAGAAAGATTCTCAGTTAACTCCAGGAAGCTGACAGCCAGCTGAGGAAAGGGTCTAGATCCGCACGCCATCAGGGTTACAGGCCCATCCCACTTATGGTCACCCTGGCCTACATCTAGGTGCTTAAATGTCTTTGAAAGTAAACGAGTATGGCACAGACCAGAGAGAGAGACAGAGACAGAGAGAGAGAGAGAGAGAGACAGACAGACAGAGAGACAGAGAGAGACAGAGAGAGACAGAGAGAGAGAGAAAACACAGAGGACACCAGCTTGCTATACAGCCCTTCTTTCCCTTCACATAGTCCACAGTCCCTGCTTCAGAACTAGCCCACTAGGGTTCCAGGACAGGCACTGCTTCCTTTTCTCCTGGGTTCTGCCACCACTCTCAGCCCACGTCTAGCCCATTGTCCATGCTGCTGTGACAGGGGATTTCTAAAGCAAAGCTTCTCGGTTACGTCTCTTCTTAAACCTCTCATTGTATAAGGTGTACCCACCCCACGGCTTGTTACCTCTGGGCCCGTTGTGCTCTTCCCTTCCCTTCATCCTGCCCATTTGCCCCTGTCCTTGCTCTGCACTCCACTCCATCCACGCTCATCACATGCATATGCCCAACCTCATGCTTACTCTCTCTCTCTCTCTCTCTCTCTCTCTCTCTCTCTCTCTCTCTCTCTCTCTCTCTCTGGATCTCTGCATCTGTTGTTCCATCTGCCTAGAAATACCTGCCTAGTGGGTATTTCCCCTCCTCGTGGAAGAGCCTTCCAGTCTACTGATGGGTTAGAAGCCATCCTTTCTACCCTCCCACCTTACCCTGTAAGTTCTCATAAATCACCCTTTCCAAGGTGTACTGCCATTCCTCGATATAAACTAGCATATTCTAGCTCCAGGCTCTGTACTTGCCAGGCAGAAGAGGGTCAGTAAATATCAAACTAGAACATGAACCCTCAGGGTTCCCATGAGGCCTTCACCCCTACAGCTTTGAGAACTCAATTCATGGTGCCAAGGAGGAAAAAGAATGTCCACATTAAATACTGCTGTGTGCTGCTAGAAAGTGTGTGCCAAGGAAAAGCAAATAAGTGATTATGTGACGGCAGGCAAGTATTTCACTAAGAATCCTATCCAAATAAAATAACAGGAAAAGTGCCTTTCAGTACTGATTAACCACAGCTGAGAATTAAAGATCATTTGTAACAAATCATTACAGTCAACTGATTAAAAATGAATGAGTTTGTGCAGAGAACCATTACTGAATGTAGGGCTTTAAAAAAAAAAAAAAAAAAAAAAAAAAGAGGCAGTTGAAGCACATTAACTTGAGCCTCTTTAACCTGTATGTATTGCAAGAAGCCCAGTTACTGATACCTACTGCAGAGACAGAGCATCAATCAGGTTCAAACTCTGCTTGGGGGTCCAAAGACCATGCCTGGCTCCGTGAGATGAACATAGTCTCTCTGAGCATCTGTATTTGTCTGAAAGGATGGGGATAACAACGGCTGACCTTTGACCTCTATTGGCCTACAGAAATGGTAAGTTTGAGTTTAAATTTATCAAAATAAGACTGTGATGGAGTTGATGGGAAGCTGAAGATGATTTAAGAACTCTAGAAATGATCCCTGAAAAGTCTAGACTTTTGAAGGTGATTTACAAACTGCGTGGAATACAGGAAAGCTCCCCCTAGCCCTGGAGTAAGGGTGAGACAACTGAGGTGTGGTGTGGAGGCAGGCAGGCACAATAGTTAAGAGGAATCCTAGAAACTAAGAGGATAGTCAGTCACTCATTTTTACCAACTGTTAGGTTAAAGAAAAAGAAAATAGTGTGTGTGTGTGTGTGTGTGTGTGTGTGTGTGTGTGTGTGTGTTAGAGAGAGAGAGAGAGGAATAGAGAGGGGGGAGGGAGAGAGAGAGAACAAAAAAGTTTTTTCTTCATTTCTAACTTAGGCTGTTCCTTTTCCAGCCCTTCTCTCCACAGATGCCTCACTTTGCTGGCAGTATTCCCGTGAACTGATTGTAGATATAGAGGTGGCCATGCATGGGTGGATATAACAAATCCAGCCAGACTCCTGTGGCCAGTCCCCCACACCTGATCTCTTACCTGTCTGAGGAAACTCTCTAGTCTGAGTGGCTGGTAGGAAATGTATCCTTCCTGTTTTAGAAAATGGATGAACAAGATCCTGAGGTTTCAGACTCCTCTGTCCTTTAGCCACTGGGCAGAGTCACAATAGAGGATGAAGGCATCCTGTACTCCATCCCTTCTGCAGCTATCCCTCCCAGCCATGAAATCAACACAATCGCTTTCCATTTCCTGATTAGATAAAAGCAATGATGAACAATTTCTTCATAATTACAAATGCCTTTGATAAGCTATCTTATTTGCATTAAAACACATCTACATGGCATTGATTCAAACACTTCACTTATCAAATAATCATATGTATTACCCAGTGTCCTGGACTCAGAAAAAGCCCCTGCTTGGGTTATTGTTTAGATTTTGCTTATTTTGAACTTTTTACTAATGTATACTTGGGCTCTCATAAGTTCATTTTGCACCTAGCCTTGTAAAGTTAACTACTGGTCCTGATAAAGATAGAAAGAAAAAAAAAAACTGAGAAAACCTAAAATGGAGTCTGAGAGAATGGCAGATGGAACAAACTCCAGGAAAGAGTCAGAAAAAGGCTTGAACTGACCAGTGTGGGTTCATTTAGGAAAGCCAGAGGGCAGAGAATGTGGCCTCTGGCCTCTGAGGAGCCATTTAAGATGAGAAACAGATTCTAGGAATGGGAGGCTTGCTAAGCAATCCATAGAGGCTAGACCTGTCGGGGTCAGAACATATGAAAGCAGGGTTTTCTTCTAATATAAGTCCAGAGCCAGCCAGTAGCCATGGAAAAAAATTAACAACTAACAAATCTGACCATTGTGTTAATGAAATAGATTGCATTATGTCATTCATTTGTTTATTCCTTCCCTCAACAAACACTGAATATCTAATATGTACATTCTGTGTTAAATCCTGGGCAATTTTAAAAAGCCTAATGAATCATCAGTCTTTGCTCTGGGGAACTCATAATCTATATGAGGGAAAGGCACATTAGTAATAATGTAATATGGTTGCTGTCATACATTGTGGGATAAAATTGGGGAAGGTTTTATAAAAGATGCCTCCACTTGCTCTTGAGTGAACAGGAGGAGTTCACCGAGTAAAGAAATGAGACTGAAATTCATTCACCAAGTAAAGACAATAAAAAGAGACGAGTGTAAGCAAATGCATAGAAATGAGAAATTATGGCTTATTTTGAGTGCAATGAAAAGTCTATGCAGATGACTAGCAGAAAAAAGTGATGCAAAGACAAATGGGATCTGGAGTAAAGAACCTGGAGTGTCACTATATGGATCCCGAGTCTCGATGCAGGCAAATAGGAGAGCCTTTATGGTTACCATGGTAAAGAGGAGTCAAGATCAAGAAGGTACTAATCTTTTGCTGCAACAAAGATGAACTTTAGTGATGAACAACTAAAACATGATGGACAGTTGGAAAAGAACTAATTACTAAAATTCAAGCAAGGGTTACTGCTATAATTTGGACCAAAAATGAACTTCAAAGACGTGTGTATGTGTGTGTGTGTTTGTTAAGGCTTGGATCCTATCTTATTGGTAGATCCTATCTACTGGTAGGTTGTAGAAACCTTAAGAGGTAGAGCCAGGTAGAAGTCTTTAGGTTTCTGGGAACATACCTACCAAGGATATTTGGGGGTCCCTGTCTCTTCCTTGCTATTTTTCATTTCCCTGAGGTGAGTGTTTTTGTTTACCATGTCCACTTAGACCATGATGCAAATCAATAGCAATAGAACCAACTGGTTACTTGTGGGGAGCCAACAGAAGGCGGCTATCATCCTTGCAGCCATCTTGAGCCATATACCCTGATAAGAGACGTGGTGATTACGATAGCCTACAACAACAGCTGAGCACACTCTGATAACATCTTGCTTTAGATACCCAGGATTTTCCTTTGGGTGTGTGAGAGTTAAAGGTGTGTGACTTAAGGACATGACTTAGAGATTTGATTTGGAGACAAGACCCAAGGGCATGATTAAAGGTGTGACTTAGAGGCGTGGCTTAGAAGTGAGACATATAAAAGATGAGAGGCAGACAGAAGAGGGAACAGAGAATCAGACACTTCAGAGAGTACAACTTGGAGTAGGAATTAGGCACTTGAGTCTTAGCACTTGGAGGAAGAGCTTGGAATTAGACATTAGGCACTTAGCACTTGGAAGAAGGAACTTGTAACTTGGAGGCACTAGGGACTAGGAACTAGGGACTAGGAACTCAAGACTTGAGACTTGAAGAGAAGAGAGACTGAAGAATAAACGGGATTGAATCACACTCTGTCTGGTCTCCATTCTTCAAGTCCATCCTCAATCTCTCTCTTGCTGAACCCGGACCCAAGGACCAGAGCAGCCTGGGGCAGTGTGGGCTCTAACAATTTAGCCCCCAAGGCTTTTGGCAGTGCGGGTTCCAACACTGACAGAACGGTCAGAGACATTTCTGGCCCCCAAACACAGGACAGCTCCGGCTGCAACAGTTACTGACTACAGCCTCCAAGACTATGAGCCAAAATAACCCTTTTATATTCATAAGTTGATTGTCTTAGATACATTTTATAGTGATAGGAAAACAACTAAGCAATAGTAGACCGGCAGGTTTTTATGTCATATTATATTTTATGACACAAGCTAGAGTCATCAGAAACAAAGGAGCCTCAGTTGACAAAATGCCTCTATGAGATCCAGCTGTAATGCATTTTCTCAATTAGCAGTCTATGGGGGGGGGGGCGGGGAGCCCAGCCCACTGTGGGTAGTGCCATTCCCAAAGCATGTGGTCCTGGGTTCTCTAAGAAAGCAGGCTGAGCAAGTCAATAAGTAGCACTGCTTCATGGTTTCAGCATCAGCTCCTGCCTCCAGGATCCTGCCCTGTTAGAGTTCCTGTGCTGACTGACTTTCTTTGATGCTGAACAGCAATGTGGAAGTATAAGTTGGATAAACCCTCCCCTCCCACACACACCCCTAAAATAGATTGTGGTGACTTTTGAAGTTAGACTAAATGGCTACAAGCCTATGGGGGCCAGGGAGGAGAATGTGGTGGATTAAATAGCTATGGTCCCCATTGACTCGTGTTTGAGTGCTTGGCCCATAATGAGTGGCACTATTAGGAGGTGTGGCCTTGTTGGAGGATGTGTGTCACTATAGGGATCAGCTTTAAGGTCTCCTATGCTCAAGGTGTGCTCGGTGTGACACACAGTCTCTTTCTGCTGCCTATGGACCATGATGTAGAACTCTCAGCTCTGTTTAGCACCACGTCTGGCTGCAGGCTACTATGTTTCCTGCTAGGACAATGGTGGACTAAACTTCTGAAACTGTAAGCCAGCCCCAATTCAACGTTTTTCTTATAAAAAGAGCTTCTGTGGACATGGTGTCTCTTCTTCACAATGAAACCCTAATTTAAGACAAATAGAGGCTAGAGGTTTGCATTAAAGGTAGAATGAAGTGAGTTGACACATTGGAAGAGATGAGGTGAAGAACAATTCTTATGTCTCTGATATAGATATTCAGGTTGATAATGTTTTCATCAACTATGAAGAAAACTAAATGATTAGGAAGGCCAGAATATAGATTCAATTTTGAACATATGAATTTCAGGGGAACCGATAAATATATGTAGTGGTAGTCTGCTCTAGAGAGTTGAAGTTGTAGGATTATAGGATCTTATAAACATTTAAGTCACATGTAGGATTACCAAAAAGGCATATTTAAAGGCATGAAGCTTGGGAGGGCACATCATTTAGGAAGTATTAAGTAGATGAAACTTGATGACCCAGTGATAGAAGCTAAGAGTAAAAGATTAGAGAGGTAGAAGGAAACCCACGTGGTGGTGTTATTGGTTCCTATCACTTCCTGTCCTTCCTGGATGATTATTGCATGTCTCTGTTCAATGAAAGTGGAGGAGTGTATTTCTTTGATCACTTGATGTCAGGCCTGGGTCACATAACCTGGTGTGACCTATGCTATATAAGCAGATGGAATGTCTACTAAAGTCAAGTAGAATTATTCGGGGCTACTGTATAATCTCTTCTGTTTTTTTCCATCTATGATTACCAAATAGAGAGAAAAAAAGAGGAACAGAGCTATATCTAGCCTTCAGCTGATGTGGGAGTTGAGGAAAACCTTTGTTGTCTTAAGCCGCTGAGATTTGAGGATTAATGCTTAACATAACAAATGCTGAATGCTACAACCAGAAAAAAAATGTGTCTCAGCAATGAAAGAAACATTTCCAGAAAAAAAAAAAAACAAAAAAAAAACAAAAAAAAAACGAGTGGTCAATGGGGTCAAAAGTGACAGAGAAGCAATTAGCTTTAGTAATAGGGAGGTCACTGGTGATCTCAGGGAGAACAATTCTAGCAGTGTGTTGGAAGCTAAAGCCAGATTACCAGGGATTGTGGCATGAATGAGAGGCGAGGAGGTGGAGATTGTTGTCGAGATTGTTTACATAACGATGCTGAGACTGGAGAGAAGAAAATAGAAAGAAACAGGTTGAAGTATAGATAGCTGGAAAGGACTGTTTTATTCAGGGCCGGAGACATTTGAAACTGTAGATTGATGAAAATGATTATATGAAGATAGAAAGAGCAACGTTGTAAATATTGAGGTCGTTTGCCTAAAAATACTTCTGATCCCCTCACAATATCAAAAACAATATCCAGTTTATATAGTTTTGTATGCTCAGCACTCTCTGATTCTCTTTTGTGCACTAATTTAACCTTCAATGCAACTCTGAAGTATTGGCATTAGGATTTCCATTTTATAGATGTGTACACTGAGACCAGAGGGTATTTGATTAACTCACCTGTGACCACAAGGCTAATAAGTAACAGAGTCCTGATTTTCATAGAGCCAGGATTCAAATACAAGTCATCCAATCTCAGACAGCAGGTCTTCAATATATCATAGCCCCCACAGCCACACACCTGTGTCTGCCCAGGTTCAAAGCCTGCCTGGAAAGATGTTGGAGCAGTAAACAGTTGGGCATATTATGAATGGAGGACATGGCAGGGAAATATTCAAGAATATGCAAGGAGAAAGCTGTGTGTCTTGGGGACAGTGGAATTGTAACTGAACAAGCAGCCTTCCATTTGAAGTTTGATTTGCTGATGGTCTGCTGTCAGTTTCACAGGGGTGTGAGAAATGATGAAAAGAGGAAAAGAAAAATACAAAAAGGATGCAAGAACCAAAGAATCAAAGCATTGGAGGAGAGAAAGAAGCCACACTAATGTTTGTAATGCTCTCATTACTTATGTGTGCCAAGCACTGTTTAGGAGCGCAGGGTTGAGGGAACGAGAGAGAGAGAGAGAGAGAGAGAGAGAGAGAGAGAGAGAGAGAGAGAGAGAGAGAGAAACGAGAGAGATGGAGAGACAGAGATACTCTGTCTTTCCCAGAGGAGTTCCTCTATACTGAAAAAGAGAATGTTTTGACATTGGGGCAGGGTTGTATTGTCTGTGTGACAGGCTAAGGGGGATCAGGACACAGAAGGTCATAACTTTAGAAGTCTGAAGCCCTCCCTCTACTGTGGGTACATCTGTGTGGGCTTAAGGAAATGAGTCAGTCTCCATAGATGATGCTGACTAGAGTAGAGATAGGGTCATACACTCCAGCAAGTAGGCAGAGGCTCAGCTCCATCCAGAGTCTATTTTATTTCCAAATAATTTTCTTGTACAGCCCTGGACTTGAATAAACAATTGGCAGCACTGTACAGAGTGCCTGCTGTTCGCTCTCCTTTCTTTTGTACTTTGTAGTTTGAATTTCTAGCTCATCTCACTTCTCCACTTAAAAGATACCACTGTCCAAACAGACTCATGGAAAACATTAGCTGTCTGATGGATAGCAGGATTCTTGGTCTCCAGGGCAGTTGCTGAACTCCCAAAAATGCTCAGCAGAGTGTTGGCCCAGGGACACCAGCTACTGCTCCCTCAGGCAGCTCCAACACTAGCATCTCTTGCCCCGTGCACTCAGCTGACATTCCTACAAGTATTGTGCAAGTCTCACCTCGTATCCATTTTATGTGGGTCATACTTGTTCTCCTTAGAGGAGTCCATAGGTCTATTGATCCTCCCTCACAATCTTGAGCCTACCCAATCTTAATTTTTTTTTTAAAATTAATTGGTAGCTCACTCCAGATTCCTACATGCCTAGGGACGGAAAAGTCCAACTGGGAATGGGTGGTAAGGAAAGATCTTCAGCGGAAATGAGAGTGGGGGTGGTATGTTCAGGATGAGTGGATGCTCTGTGACATTTACATAAAGAAATAAGAAGTCATCTAAGTGGAAGGATGGTGTGTACAAAGACACCAGAGTGCAACTGTGCAGACTGACTCTAATGAGAAGCCAGGTCAGTGAGGACATAGCTGGGAGGTTGACAGGGAACTCCCATACAGGAAGGATTCCAGCTACACATTGATTCATGTTCATGACAGACCAAGTGGGCTGTATACAAGTTATTCCAGAAGGAAGCTCTGCCCTAGAGACCCTGGCATTTCCCCGGGAGAGAATCTCATCCTCTCACCTGTGTTTTTCACAGAGGAATAAATGAATAAAGCAGATTGTTTTCTGATGAGGAAGTCCAGAGACCTTCCCTAGGAATGAAAGCTAAATACGGACTAGAATAGGGTGTGCCCTGCTGCTGCTCTATCTAACTCTATCTGCTCTGTCTAGCAGCAGTACAGGAGGCGTCTCCCAGAATTGCTTCCAGAGATTGCACGTGTTATCGATTTACTGATGCCCAGTTGGCTATAATGAGAAAGACACTAGCATGAGAACGATACTGAAATCAGACGATTTTCTCCATGCCAATCTTGCCTCCATGCCTGCCTCCCTCTTTCTTACTCTTCTGCCTTTTGAGAAGAAATTGTGTATGGCTTTTCCTCCCCTTAGGACCACTTTTTCTGCCCTTCTCCTGGCTATATGCCAGTGGCTCACCCATCATTTTTACTCCACGCTTAAATTTTTTTTTTAAACAGAAGGATGAACAAGGAGGCGCTCTGTAAGAAAGCACTCAACAGTGAAGGTTAAGAGACACGAAGCTAATGAACTAAAGAATATTGGTTACATCTCACTTGATTACACTCAGAAAATGTAAAACCATCTTTTAGTCGTGACTGGCCATTTGTCTGCCGGAATGCTCTGGGCAATACCCCTACTCACATTTATCTCCTGCCTTCAGGTTCTAGTCAAGGTTTCTAAAAATTAGTGATTCATCACCAAACACAACAACTACCACTGGGACCTGCCAAGTCAGGATAAATCACCATGTCCCTGTGCCAAGGTGTTGTCTCTCATTGGTAATAGCTTCATGCAGCAGTATGTTAGTATGTGACAGCTGTGTATAGAAGGAGCAGCAAACGCATCCGAGCTATGTGTCAGGACCACTGAGGGCATTCAAAGCCATGCTATCCAAAGCTGGTTTCTAGGCTTCTCGAAAGCCCATGGTTCTAGAAGGAAACATGTGAGACCTTCCTTAGGGTTTACATTAGTCTCACAGGCACATAAGGCTTACTCATTTATGTGAAAGTTAAAAAAGAAATCTCAGTTTTTTTGAACTTTTAAATAAATGGAGCACCACTCTCATTGCAAACCAAGTTTGTCATAACATCCAGGATACTGATTCCAATAACTGGAATGCAACAACAGTAACAATACAGTACCATTAGTCAGGAGAGACATGCAATTAAACATACTGGATCAAATAGCCGTGGTTATCTTTGCTCGCTTCTGAAGACTGCTCTATGACAATAACACAGTGGTAAGACTTCCTGAGATTTGCCCTTTCCAGATGTGCATGCTATGTGTAGTCTCTGAGGCTGTGAATTTGCAACTCTGTTCCTGTGATGAAGTCATGTTGTATGATGTGCTTGTAATTAACATAGGGAGGTTGCCTGGATGGACTTGTTTGACTCACAAGAGTTGCTTTGATAGCAGAGAGTTTTCTTTGGCTGGTTATAGAGCTATGAAACACAAGAGCAACTTGATATGAGAGCGTCTTTGTGGATGAGTGTAAGTGGTCAATATGAAGAGACTTTCCAATATCTAGAATGGCATTGGGGACCTTGGTCTTATAATGGCAGCATAAAGAATCCTGCTGCAACTTGAAATAGCTTAGAAGTGGATCTTTCCCAGTTAAGTCTTCAGACAAGGACATGGCTGGTCAATTGCACAGTTTCAGCCTGCTGAGTTCTTGAGCTAAGGACACAGTTAAAACACTCTAGACTCCTGACTCAAAAATGAGATATCAGATCTCTATTGTTTTAAGTTGCTAGGCTTGTTGTTACTTACTATACCACAATAGAAAACTTAGGAATTCTTTATAGGGAAGAAAAGCTTAAACGTACAAGGAGATAATTACGAATGGAAGGGTTGTCACAGTATTTTTCAAGAAGGGAAATAGGTGGCATAGGTTGCCTGTTTAGAAGAGCTGACAAAGGACCCACAGAAGAGGAAGCCTCCAGGGCAGCAATCTGTTTTGAGACTTGGGGGAAACTCTGAATGCCTCTAAAGAATGGAGTGTAAATATCACTGCCAATAGAAAGACAATGTAGAAATCTTCCATTCTTCCCACCTTCACATCCAGGAAACACCAGAGGTTTGTTCTCTGGACATACTATACCAGATAGACTCCCAACTTTAGGACATCTACTTCAGCTGCTATTGGATATGGGGAGAATAATAAAAACAGGAGAACTGAGTACAATTCATATGCTAAACTATGGTACTCTCCCTCCAACACAGGACTTTGTCCTAGGGAGAAGGCTCAGATTGTTCTCTGGGAAAAATGGAGCCGGCACTTCATTTGCCCACCTCCTCTTCACTCACTATCTCTGCACACTCAAGTGAGCATGTGCACATACAGATTTAATTGGCTCTTTTATATTATTCATAGTTGAAGTGTGAACAGAAAATAATCAGACCTTTGAGGTCTTTTGTAGAGAAAAGATACAAACAAAAAGTTGGAAGAGGAGACTCAGGGAATAGGGGTGAAAACCCTATGCAAAAAATAACATTTAATAGGATATTATTTGTAAAGGGACTATTCAAAGAATAAGAAAGTACTCTTGGGTACTTAAGTTTGAGATATGAAGAAAATACTTTAAAATCAAGAGAATATATAAAACACAACCATGAGATAATCTTCCATTAAGAAATACACAAAAGATGGAAACTAGAAAAAAATGAGAAAATTAGGTGATCCATCCATGGAGACCCAACTTCTGACTTACGAGGGAGGGAAAAGGAGAAGGAGCAGAAAGGAGCTGCAAGCAAAACATAGGGATGATCATATTAACAAAATATAGAGCAGAGTGTGGGTGTGCATGCAGGATTTTAACCACAGTAATGGGAGGCAGATACAGGCAGAGCTCTGTGAGTTCTAGGCCAGCTAGGGCTATAAAGTTTCTCTGCTGTTTCTCTCTCTCTCTCTCTCTCTCTCTCTCTCTCTCTCTCTCTCTCTCTCTCATATACACACACAAATAAAACAAACAAATATGAGATAATATTCTTATATTGAAGAAGATGATCTCACATTTTAAATGGGCTTACTTAGTACCCAGCACAATAAATAAAACTGAGGGTCAGATCAAGGTACATTGTCATGAAATTTCAGAAGATCATGGATAAAGAAATCCAGAGATCTTTTTTTAAAAGGCAGACAATACACAAGATAAGAGAAATCAGGCTGAGTCTATAGCTCAGTGGTAGTGCACTTATCTCTTACATATGAGGTTTTAGGTCAATCCTCAGTACTGCCAAACAACAAGAGTAACAACAACAACCACCCAGAAATCAGAATGGCCTCAGACTTTCAATAGAACATTGGATTATAAAAGACAATGAAATATTTTCTTCAAAATTTGTGAGATAATAATTTCCAGAATGAACTTTTACATCCATCCACAATCAAGTATAAGAAGTCATTGAATTTTCAAATGTTTAAGATCTTATTTTTAAACAATTTACCTTGTTGGGTTGTAAATGATGTAGTTTATTTGTGTGGTGCTGAGACACATCTAACCTCACATCTTCTGTCAACAACACTAGCCTGTGCATACACATTACCATATTTAATCTTCAGAAGACTATGTGCAAGAATCAGGGCAAGAAATAGTATATGAAGAAGGACATTGGAATCAGAGGGTTTGCATGCCCCTTTCTTTGCCACACAGCCTAGACTCTTGGTTGCTATTTTATGGACCTACTGAAGCCATGTATCTTAGGCAAGGGAATCAACCATAGATTGTATCTTCTTTCCTACCTGTTTGAGATATTGAGACATTAATTCTTTTATTATCACAGTTTTTTCACCACATAAATTCCTTCCTTTTTCCCTCATCCCTATGTTGCTCCTATTCTGGCTCTCTGAATCTCATCCCTGCACCTTCATTCAGGCTTTCATGTTGATGCCTCCAGATTCACTTCTTGAATTGAGGAACTGCAATACTTGAAATGCTGAAAGTGATCAGATGCATCATTATTGTGGCATGGTGCTCTAGTTAGAGATAGCGGGCATCATAGTCAGCACATAGCCTTGGAGTTCGGATTGGACCTGGAAGACCTGACTGAAACCTGAGGTCCCATACTATTATGCAGATTTATGTGCCACCAACCCAGGGACCTAAAACAAAATAGAATCCAAAGATAGATTCCTCATGCCCTTTTACTCTTTTGATTTATTTGAGGCTGAAAAAGGAATGGTGAAAGGAACCAGACTGACACAGTGACATGAATAGAGGGAAAAACTCCCTCCATCCCCAGGCATTTAGGTCATGTGCATTGCAAACACAGCTGAGGGACATCGTGTTTAGAGGGTTGAAGTTTGAGACACTGACACTTTTTTCATCCTCCATTTTCTTGGAGAGCTCTTGATCACACTTCCTGTTTGAGGTAGACAGGATCACAGCATCCAGTGTTATGGCTGCAGGCATAATTCCAACATCTGAGAACATTTTCCTCCCAGATATTTAATTTCCCCTTACAACGTCCTACCGCTGGGGCCCTAAACACACTTCACAACTCTATCTAGCACATCATCTTAGCCTCTTTTGCAAGTCTTTTAATATCCATTGGAAAATAATGCTGCCTTTGATTCTGAGGCAAATCCCTAACACTTCTTCCCTTGTTTCTAATTAGCAATATTTCTGCGGTAATTAAGATGAGAACAGCTCTGTTCTGCAGCATATTTGATTTGGAGTGAAAGAAAAATACAATAGCAGGAAGCAGAACTGAGAATGACTCTGCTGTCTGACTCTGCTATATTTAAATTAATCTCAACATACCTTTAAAACAACACCCATTCTTGTACACATACATGTATGCCCATATACATGGTACACATATGGTTGCTTACACACGCCCTTTACACAAATACGTAAACATGTATTGCTGTGTGTGCATATGCTTATGCACACAGAAACAGAATAATTACCCATTTCTTAGAAAATAGGGTTTGAAATGCAGTAATGGAAGTACCACCATCCTGTGGGCTGAACAAATGAATCATCTGCATCCCCAGGCATCCTATAAATGAACAGTCTCAGTGAGCTGTGTGCTAATGAAACATGGCCAGAGAGCAGCCGTCTCCCTTCTCTCGGTTCTAAAATTGGGCAAATCTCCTTGCTGGTTAGACACCCAGAGACTTGGCATTTTCAAGACACTTTACAGGCTTGCTAGGTGTGTACATCCTATGATAGCTTTTGCTCTTGCTTAGCAGGGAGGAGGACTCCAGGAGCTGCACGGCCAGACAAAAATCTAACACCGAGTGCAGAGTCAAGGGTCAACGGCACTATAGTTTCCATTTGAGACAGGATGCTCTTGAACTCTATGAGTGCATGTGCCACAGATATGTGCTTATATGAACCCCTGAGGGGGGCAACAGAGGGTCTACTCTATGCCAAACAAAACAAATAACCTTGTTGCATCTTGGCTGCTTGGGATCCTGTCATATGCTGAGGCTGGTGCTCATTAAGGGTACAAGAGAAGAACCCTTGCTTTTCATTGCAGGCATGTGTGTTTTCCAGTCAATTGACAGGTGTGTATAGGGGTTTATTTGTTTGGAAAGCATTATTATTTCAGGTAATTTGGTGGTTATTTCCCCCCTGTAACTAGTTACTTTGTAATTCCTCCAGCAGAGTTACTTACCAAGAGCTATGTCTTCCTTGGTGGTGAAAACTGTGGGTACAACCACAGGGGCTACTGGCCCTGACAAAGACAGACTACTGGCTATGTCCTTCCAGCTCTCATTTCTGGGCTATGTGCTGAGTAAAATGCTTTCCTTTACATCAGACATGTTGTCACTATGAAGATTTAATTGACCTTACAGGTTTCTGTGTCTCTCTCAAATTACTGATGAAGCAGGATTGCAACCCTAGCTATACAGAAGACCATGGCAGAAGGATCATCAGTGCAAAGGCCCTCCTGGGCTACAGAGTAATGTCAGTGATAGCTGGATAATTTAGTGAGGCCATGTATTCAAAATAACAACAACACCCGAAAACTGAACCAAACCAAACCAACAACAAAAAATCAAAACCCCCAAACAAAAAACTAAGAGGGAGGATAGATAGATAGATAGATACATAGATACATAGATAGATAGATAGATAGATAGATAGATAGATAGATAGATAAAATTATTGGTAGAGAATATAATCACCAGTGTAGCTGCCAAATGACAAGCCTATCCAGAAGCTAGAAAGAGAAGAATCCAGTACAATTTCTTTCTCTACATATTAATTCACTTGTCTTCAGTTAAGCAACTATTGAAGAACTTCTAGCATGGATTAAGTATAAGGATAGGGTCAGAAAACTAAATAAAGTCATGATGGAGAGGGGTCAGTATACACAGCAATTGAGACCAAATATGGCGAGATTCTTTCACAGCATCTGCCTTTGGTCACATTTCATTTATGAGTACACAGACTAGAACAGTCTCAGGTATGAACCAGTCAAGTTCTTACAGTTGTCTGAATGAGCATTGGTGGACAGCTACTGTTACCCCGTTGAAAACATATTTTCATTTGTATGATAAAATGCCATGTAGGTCAGGCACATGCCTGTAAGAACTCACTTGGCAGCTGTGGAAATCATTGGCACTGTGATGTCCCTCTATTCAAGTGAACTGGATATTCACATGGCTTGTCCAGCCACACTAACATCCATATGACTGGAGTGAAGAGAAAGCTGTCTCTAAGTTTGGATCGGGATGGAGACACTTACAGTATGCCAAACTTAGCTGAGGGGAGGGTCATTGAAACAGACTTTCAGCTGGTTACCTGGAGCAAATACTGTCAAGATCAGTGGGTTTTAAGTCGATGCTATTCTTCCTACTTCCTAAACTTCCCTTTCCCATACATAGACTTAAAGCCCACTAGCTTTATTTTTAACAAAAGTCAGATACATAAAACCATGAATAATCTCAGGCAACTGCTGATTTTTCTCTTTAATAGCCAAGGCTGAAGCTATGGTTTCTGGATTCCTTAATAACTACCTCTCCAAATAATTTTAAGAAACTATAGTTTTACTGGCTTTGTAAACCAAAACATAACCATTCTGCAGGTAAGATTACTGGTCACTAGGACACCATTCTATGTCTTTAGCCTTATCTCTTTCATCATGTGTTCTCAGGCTTATTTTTTTTTCCTCCTTTAAAGAGGGCCAATGATCTAAAACTTCAAGATGAAGACACCAGTTTAGTGGGCAGATGGCCATGGCCCTATGAAGCACAACTATAAATAATTCCCATAAAAAAATGAATTGTGTTTGAGCAGACAAATGACTGGTCTACTGCCTAGTTCAGAGTAAGCTTGATTTTAGCAGATATCCTTTCTTTTTTTCTAAATGTACTTTATTCTTTAAACACATTATGACAAAACCTTCTTCTCTACATTCCGTGGAAACAGGATGATTATTATTATTATTATTATTATTATTATTATTATTATTATTATTATTTTGGCAAGTCTTCCAGGCTTAGCCTGTTAGCACATGGGGCAAACAAAACCCATTTTTTTGTAGAGGCTATGCAGTCTGGCTGGGTGCCCCCTGATCCTCCCCTTCTCTGAACCCTGACTTGCTGGTTATTTAGTCTGTCAGACTCCTTAATGCATCTCCTCTTGTTCCTTCATGGTTTTACTTGTACTTTTGGTATGTTTGCCAAAGTGTATCTTGCTTTGCCATCTCTTCTATAGTACACAGGGAAGTGGCTGCACTCTTATTTCCTTAGAACATGGAAGAGAGACTGAAAAGTCACCCCCAAATAGGACTCTCCTATCTTTCAAACAAGCATAGGCTACTCACCTGTGTGTGAAAAGGACAGTAGAGAAGCCAAGTCTCCCTTTGATAACAGAACTTCCTGCTTCAGAACCTTGGACAGCTCATCATTCAGCCTCAGCATGCCAACTTACTGAGCATTCATTCTCTATATAGATCGTGTGTGTGTGTGTGTGTGTGTGTGTGTGTGTGTGTGTGTGTGTGTGTGTGTGTGTGTGTGGTGTGTTTACTTATATGCACATATAATTTTTCACATATATTTTCATATATCTATAATTTTCATATATATATTATATACAGACATATAAATTTTTTTTTGCTCTTCTTAAAACCTATTATTCTTCTTTGTAATGGTTTCTTAAATGATGCTATTAGCCTTGTATTATTACAATCTATTTCATAAATATGAGACAATGAAAGCTCAGAGGAGTCAGGGAATTTTCCCAAAAGAATACACAATCAGATTTAATCCCAACTCTGTCTAACTCAAAGTCACACTGTGAGCTACTTGATATACGGCACCAATCCTGTTAGAAGCCCCTGCCCCTTACATCAAACCAAACTCTTTCTCTTCATATTCATTCATCAATCCCTTGGGAGCTTTGCAGGATAGAAATTGAAATCCTCTTCTACAGGAAAGGTTTTTAAATGTTTAAAGATGGCTATTATGTATCCTCTGTTCTTATGACTTTAAAAGCACCTTCCCTAAAAATGCATTATAGAAATGCACGGATTGGCAAAGCATGAATTTTAGGGTAACAAAGCTATTCTTTGTGATACTACAATGGTGGGTGTACATCATACTTATACATTTGTCTAAACTATACATCATAAATTGTCTAAAAATATTCACCATCCATTTGTATAGATATAAGATCATCAGCAGGAACCATTGTGGTTGTGTTTGTGACTAGTGTGGAGGCTGTCTGTGAGTGGAGTTGAGGAGTATATGGGAAACCGCTATGTCTTCCACTTAGTTCTTCAGTAATTCTAAAACTTTGTCAATAAATAAAATGTATTTATAAAAATTTATCTTTGTATAAACAAACAAAAGCCTTCTGTGAAGCATGGGTTGAGTAGTGTTTAGGTGACTTCTATAAAGTGATAGAAATGTTTTGAAATTAGATAAAGATGGTGGCTATAATACATTGTGACCTAAACCCTACTGAATGGATCATAGTTAATTCTATGATATCAGAATGTCAATTAAACATATATCTAAAACCTTCCCCAAACTGTTGTAATGTATTTTAGTTATTTTCAACCCATGGTATTGGTGTACAGAATGAAATTTGTCATATACCCAACATCCCAGTTTTAAAATTAGGTACAGGTAAGTAGAAAAATGGTCTTGTGTGTTTTCCTTATCCTACCTTTCGGCTGAGAAGCAGCCACCACCCTGGACTCAATATTTCCCACTCCCATCAATTTATTTATTGTTGAATTTAATACATATGCACCACTGAACAATACATAGCATTCTTGTATGTGTATTTTTAAATGTATATAAATAGACTTATACTGAAAATATTCCCATTTATCTTCCTTTTTCTATAATAATAATGGTGAGAATCATGAATATATCCCATTTTCTTCAGTTTCTCTCTCTCTTGTTGATGGACATTTGGGTTATTTCTTCTCATAGTTATGACAATGAATGCTGTTAGGAGCATTCTTTATGTATCTTCTTATGCATGGCTGTGAGAACTTCCCTAGCTTATATACACCTAGTTATCTCAGCTTCACCAGCTATTGGCCAGGTACTCTCATAATGAGACTTCAGGACATGATGCTAGTGTATTATGCCCTGGAAAAATTTGTACCTTTCAAGGACAGTTTTGCAGAAAAACGACCAGTAAGTTTAACTTTATTTTTCCTGGACAGAATACTTTCTCCAATTTTTTAGTGGCCGTACACACTATTATTTTCTACTGCTGGTCTAATCAAACAATAACAAGCAAACTATTTTATGTGAATTGATTATTCTAGTGTAAGTGCAAGGCCATAATAATTTTACCTGTAATAAATATCACCTTGTCTGTTTTAACCATTTCTGTAAATTATAGATGCTTTGAGTTCTGGTCCTGCTTTCCCACCCATAAGTTTGTGAAGTCTGCCTTCTGAAACTTCACGTGAATCGCTGATAAAATGTGGATGATAAAGCAAAGCATGAGCTCTTCCAACATAGTACAGAATATTCTCACATCATTGACATGACCAACTATCTGGCCATTCCTGGCTAGTTAACCATGGTGCTGTCTAATAGTCTTCTGCAGTGGCCAATTTTCCACTCCATTCACAAAAGTATCAAGTCCCACTTTGTGAAGGAGTTTTCCTAATCTACAGTGCTTGAGTGATTTATGTCTAGAAATCTGGTCAAAATGGGATTTTACTGTATGCCCCGTCTTCACGGAACCCATGCCAGCCTATAGTGATCATTTTTTTTCCCCTTTAAAACCCCATAACATGCTGAAACATAATTCATTTCACACATTCTATAATGACCAGTACCAAATTCACTAGGTTGTACAATTTACAATCTCCTTTTTTCCCTGCCCCCCAAATCCAGAAACAGGGTTTATTTTACCTCTAGTCTTCTGACTTATCTCCCATAATTATTTCTAATTTGTGATTTTTTTTTAAGCAAGCATTTGTGTTTCTTTAACAACCCAGCACCAAAATAGTTAGGTTTAGAAATTTTTCACTATTCCAGGTATCCATTTACATTTTGTTCACTCAGCTCGAATATCAAACTCCTTTTTAAGAACACTGATTCCATTGTTTTCTGCTAAAAGACTCTGATTGTTTGTAAAGACATGAAAATATTTGAGTGGCCCTTCTTTTTCATTTCATCTTTAGCCTTGCACTGAAGAACGTGCCTGCTCCTTTCTACTTCTTCTAATTCTGAACATAGTTATTGAAAGCTTTTGTGTTGTCTCTGGCATTTCTCCGAAGCCTCTGCTCGTCAGGGTTTCTACATCCTGGCACTGTCTTATAAGCTGAGGACACTCTTTTCTGGCTGTCCTTGGCTTATATGCTTCTCCTTCTATCTTCTGTGCTTGGCTTTGAAATGTGTGAAATCATTGTCATGTTCTTTGTGTTATTTCAGGGTACTGTCATCTTCCCTCCCCACCTCCTCAAAACAATGGGGTCTTGTTTACTTATGAAGGGATGAGGAGTTCTCAACAGGCAGGCTGTTGGGAAGCTGCCTAACTGTCACCCATGCTAGCCCCACTTCCCATCTTCTGTCCTCCTCCTCTCACATGCACAGAAACAAGAGACATCATAATCAGAAGAAAATCTGACTCATGGATATAAGGGGCTTTCCAACCTCCATAAGTTTTGGCTCCCTGATTGGTGGGTGGGTTCTTGTAGTTTTCAAAATGCTCACTCAATCCCATACTCTTCAGCTTAAGCTTGGACTGGAACTTGTTGTTCAGAGGAGTAAGCTATAGAATCCATTGAAATGCTGCATTTAGACCTGAAAGTCAATAAAACCTGGGCTGCAAACTGTTGAGGATTTATCTAGGGAAAGAAACCAATTGGAACAATCCAGTATTCATTTCTTCCCACATTAAAACAGACTTCTCCATTATGGCTTCCTCTGCATAATGCTGAGGTACTGAATTCCTTGTTTTGGAGATTTCTAAAGTCTTGGTCCCTTGATGTGTTTCCTGTTTTCCAGTGGGTATGATCCATTGGCAAAGATATTAGAATAGAATAGTCAGGCTGGGAATCCCTCTCAGAAAAACGAGAAAAATCACGACTTCCTGTCATCATCATCAGATGAGTAACAAGAAGGCTAATGACCTAATAACTATAAATTTCTTTGACAAAGGAGAACAATGGGTCATATTATATTTTGATGTATCTAATAGTCATATCCAATTCACAGTGTGCTAGCCACTTCTTTCTCAGTCTCTAACTTTTCTGGTATGTTTTCCTCTCATACTGAGAAAGTCTGATTGAGATTTTATAAACCCAGTGTCTTCCATGTTCTCTGTCCAAGTCTGTGGCCTCCACTATCATTAAGAAAAGCCCAATTCAGATACATTTACACTCCCAAGCTCCTCATACAGCCAATGATCCTAAGTGCTCAACAGATTTGTCTTGGACTTGGAGTCTGAGCCTGTGGAGCGAGGCTCAGATAATTTAAGTGCCTCTTCTAACAGAAGGCAACTGGAATTCAATAGAGATAAATGTAAAATATTGAACTAGGGAGCTGAACCATCAGCAGGCCAGAACTCAAAATGGAAAGGTTATGGCTGAATGACTAAGCAGAGGAGAACACACAACACACCCAAGGAATTCATGCAGAAATACAAATCCTGGGTGGACCCTGCAGAGAGCAGGAGCCAGGATGCTACCATGGCATGCATGGCCCAAGGAAAGCCATCAGAATTCAGCATAAGCAGGCTGCTAGGAGACCTGTCAGATGGAGACAGGGGGATTTAGATGACTATGAAGAGCTGCCAGCTTTTAGCTGTTGTCATGAGGAGTCAATTTTGCTTTTTATCTCTGCCAGGCCCCTAACACCAAAAGTAAAACATCTAATAATAACCCGAGGCACTGGCCATGTCTACTAGGAAAAAGACAGAAGTAAAACACAACAGAAACTCAGGTTGGTTAATTCAGTCAAATGACTGGCCTCATTCCATGAAGAGATCGATTCAATCAGCTGCTTGACCGAATGGACAGGCCCAACCAGAAGGCATGATCGATCCCATTGTCCTGCACAGAAGCAGCCAAGCAAGGCAGGATGGTAGGAAGCCAAAGGATCTCCTGGGAGTCTGTAGCATCCACAGCATGAACAATGGCCTCAGTTACATCCCACAGGCAGTTTTCTTTCCTGCCTTTAAGGTGTACCTTCTACTTTCATAGAACTAATGAAAGAATAGGGTCTTGCCTTCTCTGTGACTGAACACACACACACATGGGGGTGGGGGAGAGGAAGAGAGGAGGCTGAGGGAAGAGGGGGAAGAGAAATGTGGTTAAAATCAGTAAATGGCAAGGGAATGACTCTACAATGTGGTTAAACAAGTGTTTCAAGTGGTCAAATTATTTCTTGAGGCCCCAACATGGACTTACATTGTTTTCTGGATAAGATCTTTCAACGCTTAGTAAGCAGGTGGTCCCCTGTGAACACACTGTAAAGCCAGGGTTTTATTTATTACTCTTCAATATCCTACCAAGGGGTATTAAAATACACACCAGTTCTGGGGCTTCAGGATCCCTCTCAAAGCTGCTAGCCCTCAGTGAAAAGATATTATTCATCAGTTAGAAAAGCACAGCCTTGCGAAGGTCTCAACAGCGTTGACAGACATACTGAGCTCTTTTGGCCCACACTCTGAGATCATTGCTGTGCTCTCACAGCAGGAAACAACATGGAGGCTGCTTCTGGGAGAATGCACTGCTATTTGAATTCATGAGGAAGAAGTGCTGTGAGAGTTGAGACTGTGTATGAGAGCTCTCTACTGTCTCTTATTTTCTAATCAAACAGGTGCCAGGAGCTCTGTGTGACACTTTGGCTGAATGGTAAAGGTTTTCTCTTGCATCCCTGTGTCTTAGCAAGGTGCTCTATCTGCAGCATGTGTCATTCATTTCCAAAGTTCACAAAACACCAGGGAGGAAGTAGCGTTCTTTGCTTTCTGCTGTCACTTCAGTAGTGGGTATATGCTGCATCCTCCCTTGTTAGACAAGACTCATAATAAGTGTGTCTAATCAGTGAATCAGTTGTCAAATTCAACTGTGATTAGCAAAAGTACCCCTATCACCATTGAAAGCGTTCTCAATTAGACCTATAAACATCAACAAGGCAGCGCAGCAGAAGTCTAACTCTTCCTTCCACAGCACCTGGTACCTTATGAAATGTGAAAAGGACCAAGTTCTTCCCCACTTTACTGCACCTTCTCTGGCTTCCTGTCCACAACTTTCTTACCTATAGGAAAGGATGACTAGGACGTGAACAGAGACCCATATGGACATCAGAAGTTCCTGTGTTAGCATTCATCTGTGATACTTTCTTGGTGCTTGTGGTGGTTCATGATAGGTGAAAAACTTCTCATCAAGAGCTGTAGAAAACTCTCATGATTAGTGGTTCTTTATTAATCCATTTAATCAGTAAATTACATAGTTAATAAACCAAATGGTACCCTGAGGCCCAGAATACGTAGAGAAACTGTTGTCTTGGTTACATATCTGATGCCTACT
The DNA here is from genome assembly GCF_011762505.2 of Arvicanthis niloticus. Lineage (NCBI taxonomy): Eukaryota > Metazoa > Chordata > Mammalia > Rodentia > Muridae > Arvicanthis > Arvicanthis niloticus. The sequence continues at coordinate 46,562,051 of NC_047667.1, read as the reverse complement.
TTAGGTATTCTTGACAACAGCTCTTGTGTTTCCACATAGGAGTGCTTAGGGATGTAATCTACAAGAGCGGCTTAGGAACAAACTGGTCAAATGCTCATGGGAGGTGGCTTTGGGGCACAGAAGGCTGGGTAAAGACTGGATTTTATCTGAATGCTCTCAGCCTCTACATTATGATCCCTAGTGAATTTTTACTCTCCTAAATGAGATCATGTAAGGCCAGATGACTTTGATAAATCATCCTCTAATCTCCCTTCCCTCTGCCCAGTTCTCATCCACTCTCTAGCTAGTTGCTGCCCTTATGTCTGCCCTCACACCCTGCACTCTCCACCTACACTCCTGCGCTCTTTTTCCTCTGACACTAACTTTGTCTCCATATTCGGCTTCTATTGATCTCAACTGAGTGTAGAGACTTGCTGGAAGGCAGGAGAATCCAGGGGACTTCCATAAAACCAGAATTATGACATGTCATCCAAGGCTAAAATCTGAGGTTCCTTTTCTAGTTTGAGAACAATTTTTGATGATTCTGCCATGAGGCATTCTGGATCTTAAGAGAATCATGAGCTTTTTATTCTCTCTCTCTCTCTCTCTCTCTCTCTCTCTCTCTCTCTCTCTCTCTCTCTCTCACAAGTGAAAACAAGCAAGATGACCCCACCAAGCTGCTAATTTGTTTCTGAGGGTCCCATCTGTAAAAGAACAGTCCTGGTTCTTTCTGGAGCTCTTGACTTTCCAGTGTCCTCCCAAATCCTCTACCCCATCACCCCTGGGGGTGTCATTGTTGAGTGGGTACAGTAAATCCACAAATGATTTCAGGCAAACCAGTTAAGAACGAAAACAAGAGACTGACCTTTAAGAGAGTACAGTATTAATGAAAGGGCTTTTGAAAACTAGAGCTGAGTAATAAGGACACCACTGTGAACACAATACACTGCCGCAGAGTCTGTTTCTCTTTGGCCTCCAACTCTGGGAAGTTTCCTCCCAGGAACCATAGAGTGAGGAGAGAGTGAGTATCAAAAATAAAGAACTCTCATATACTGCCGCCATAATATTTTTGGAGTGTAGTGTAAGGACATTTGTCAAACCCTTCAAAACACAGATTTACTTTGACCCAGCGTTTCTGTTTAGGACTCTCAGAAACTGTATCAGATGCCAGGCCATGTGCCATTAGAGATGCTGAAAATGACAGTCATTCAAGTGCTCAGTCCTAAGAGTATGGGTACATACATGTTGGTACATGAGTCAATGAGATAGTATGAAGCTACTACAAAGTGAACCATTTGTTGACCTGCTCACAGTATATTATTCATGAGATGTTGTGGGATGAGGATGGAAGGCAGAAAGGATGTGAATGTAAATTAGACTCACACCTGGCCCTCAAAAGCTTGTCTTTTCATAAAAGACAGACAACAACTAGAATCTTGAAAAGGCTTTTAAAGAAGAGAAGACAATTAGACCATGATCGGTTATTTTGTTTTGTTTGCACAAAAATCCTTATTGTTTTATACAAGTTCCAAATTACTCAGCCTCAAGCAGAGCAGGAAGAAAATAAAGAGGACTACATTAGGTTAGGAACATATCCCTGAATAATCAAGAGTTCATTATGGACTCTTAGTACATCAAAATCCAATTAATTCATTAGATGTGCTCTTACATTTTCGTTGCCCCCCCCCCCCCCCGGGTGCCAGCCTTTCCTCTATGATGTGGTTTATTAGCAACCCCAATATGGGGTGAGCAGGGGAGATAAAAAGAAAATAAAATTCAAATGAATTGATTGTTTTGCTACTTGTTAACAACGATGGAGTGGGGTGGTGGTAAAGGTCTGGAGTCATCTGTCTGGGTATGTGTCCCTGTGTGTTTCTGTGTGTTTCTGTTCGTGTGCGTGTGCGTGTGTTTCATAGAACCCTGGATGTACAGGAGAGCACATCTAACATACAACCAGCCTAACAATGACAGCCACTGCATAGATATCCAGTGACTCAACCTACCTCTACTCTTGGATTCACAAGCCTCTGGATCATTCGATCCCATCCCCAGATTTACTGGGATTCCAGTCACTAAGGATTCAGCCAGAAAGAGATTGTTACGGTTTAAATGTGGTCTGCATATGTTCCTTATAAATCAGTGTGGTGAAGTGTGGGCCCCAGTGTAGCAGTGGTAGACCTTTTGGATAGTAGGACCCAGAAGGTGTAGTTAGAGGATAGGCCTCAGGATAGATTTGTGCAGGTGTTGAGCCAGCCTGCTCCTGAACTCCTATCATCTTCTGTGCCATCGTGTGATTCCCTTCTACATGTGGCTCTTTCTTTTCTGTCTCTCTGTCACGCTGTGACATAGTTAACGGAGCCCTTCAAAGAGCCCAAACTAATGAGGTTGGCCCAATCTTCGACTCCAGCTTCCAGAATAGTATACATACCTTTGATAAGTAGTAATCCCTCAGATATTTTTATTATGACAATAGAAAATGAAGTATTATAAGGGTTTCTCCCTTCTTACTTTCTACTCCCAAGTTTTCTTTAGAAACCTGAAGTGAAGATAAGGGTCCACCGCAGTGGTCTGGGTTAGGTAGCAAGTGGATGGGGTGTGCCAGTGTTTCCAGCCCCACCCTCAGCCAACAGCACAGCCGTGGCTCTTGCCTTTCCTCCTCTGTCTTTTTACTCTCCTGAATATCATATATCTACGTGTTTTTGTTCTCAAGGAGAAATCAGCTCTGATAACCTTGGTCCCCAAACTGTTATTTTTCAAAGTATTCTTCCGGGGCTACAAAGAGAAGCATCGAATCCTGTTTTCAGCTGCTGCCCTGCTGAAATGCAGCATCTGTTTGCCATCAGTCCCAGCGGTCTTATATTCTATTCTACAAAAACCATTGCTTAAGTTTTTATTTTCTGTCCTGCTTCTCATAGCTAAGCTCACATTGTTTTACGATCTCTCAAGATCTTTAAGATGCCTGGAGATATTAGCGTCTTATTACTCTTCACGGTCAAGCAATAGCATGAAGAATTTAAGATCTCGGAGCTCTCGGAATCATCTGTGTATGTAATTATGTTTAATTACGTTTGGAACAATATTTAAATGTAAATTCCCTTTAAAAGAGAGAGAGAGTGAGAGAGACTTGAATGTGTGGACTACAAATTGTGTTGGTTAATTTTTGCTTGTCAGTTTGATTAGATTAATACATACCTAGGCTAGTTAGTAATGAAGCACACTTGAGGGAGGTCTTTGAGTGTCTTTCCAGAGAAGATTAACTGAATGAGACAGACTTGCCTGAGTGTGGGTAGCTCCTTGTCTATACTCCCAGATGGAATAAAAAAGGGAAAAAGGGAAAAAATGCCAATCACATTCTAGCATTTCTCTTTCCCTTACTCCAGATCTGCCAAGGTGGAGGAAGCAGCTTCCCATTCCTGTCATCATGGAGCCACCTGCCATCATGCCTTCCCTGCCACGATGGGCTGTCTTCCCTCAAACTTTGAGCCAAAGCACATTTCTTTTCTCTCTTCAAGAAGAGTGTCCTACATCACACGTTGCCACTGAGCCATCTACCAGTGTGTAGCCAGTGTTGATGACACTGCAGGTGGATGTGCTAGAATGTTTACAAAGAGGTCTTGCCATGGATAGAAACAGTCTTTGAAGATTCTTCTTCCACAGAGAACTAAGCCCCTTCAGGAATTCTCCCCACCACTGAACTACAGGAGGGTCTAGGGCCACTTTGCTGAGAAACCAGGCCATATGGCTAGTTAGAGAAAGCCTCAGAACCACAGTAAGAAGCCAACATTGGCTGAACCAGCCATTGAGTTTATTTGGCCTCTCAAGGACATCTGGAGATGAAACTTGGATAAATTAGGTATTCTTATGTTGGGGGCTAAAAACAAGACTTAGTGGTTAAGAGCACCAGCTACTCTTCCAGAGGCTCTGGATACAATTCCTAGAATCCACATAGCAGCTCACAACCATCTATAACTCCAGTGCCAGGGCATCCAGTGTCCTCTTCTGGCCTTCTGTGACACCAGGCACATATGGGATATATAGACATATATGCAGACAAAACACCTATATACATAAAATAATAACTAAAATAATTAAATAACTTTTATTTCAAGGGAGTGAAAGATGGTCCAGTGAATGAGGAGGAAAGAGATGGAATCTAAGCTCTCAGATCTGAGCCACTGTGTGATACAGAGAAGCCCCTGTCTTTCCTGGGATTCATCAACCTCAACTGTGCAATTATAACAAGACTGGAGGTTCCTAAGGCCCTCCACAGTTGATTACTCTAGAAATCTCTGATGCTTCTTGTAAATGAAGAGGCAGGCATAGTCTCTCTGGGTTTGTTCTAGTCTCGCAATTCCTACAGTGTACAAACAAAGTCATGGGAAGGAGTAGCTTGAAAAAATAATGATTAAGATGTAATTTGGGCATTTCTTATTTTGAATAATTCCCTTTGCCCATATGATTCACAAATAGAAGGTTATAAAAATTAGCACATATGTTTAATAATGTAAGCTTGCTTGCCAAAACCAAAAACCAACCAACCAACCAAACAAACAAACAAACAAACAAACAAAAACATAAAACCTTCTCAGGTTTCTTGTGTGGCTTTACTGAAGGTGAAGTAGCAGCTACAGCTCATGTACCTTCTCAGGGTCAGGATTGTGGGGTCTCAGAGCAAAGTGTCCCCTTGAGTGCAGCTGTGGACAGACATCCCCACAGGGAGTGCTTGCCAGGCTCCTTCTCATGTACTATTGCCCCCATTTAGTAAATATTTATTTAGCTGCCTGAAATATGATGATGAATCACAGCAGTTTTCTCTTTAAACAAACTAGCCTGACCTCTGGGCTTTCTTTTCCTTGCTAATAGCTAGATCCTACCTGTTTCATATAATTGTTTAAAGAGCTTTGCATCCACGGAATGGGCTTGGTGAGCATGCTCAGCAATCAATATCTTCCCTTAATAGCTTCATCCCTCCCCACAGAGTCAGTCCTTCACATCTCAAGCACTCACGTTGAGGTTTGAAATGGTCCCTGTCCCTATCTCTCTCCATCCATCAGTCTCAGTGGTATCCTTTATCTCTGCCTGTTTGTGCCATTGAAAGTGTTCTTGCTTCCCATCGCCCCGCAGCTTTCACTGCACTATCTAAGCATCTGGAGCTGCTTTTCTATGTATCCAGTCCTCTGTCTTCCATCCAGGCCTGGATCAATTGTTGGAAGCCTGGTAAGTCACTATGGGCCTTTTGACAAAGCCTACTGTGCTGCACAAAGCAGAGAGCAGCACTGGGCACCAGAGTGCACAGAAACACTCTTCTTAGTGACTTGAGACTCGGGAAGGAAGCAAAAGGGTTTTTTTTATGAATGCCATGGAGAGGGAATAATTTCATTTTGTTGTGCAGGACTCACTGAGAAGGGGGTGCCTTTGTTTTGATTCTGAAATTCAGTGAAAGCTCCCTGTAATGCCTTCCTCAATCTTGCTCGAACCATTTCACTAGCTTACATCTTCTGTTTTGTATTTTTCTTTCTTTCTTCTTCTTCTTATTTTTTTTGTATAGGACTTTCCCTCAGTTTTTTTTTCCCCACTTCCTGGCCGTGGACTGCTAAGAAAAAAAAATCCTCTTTTCTGTCAGGAAAGGAGAGAAAACACAGTGATAAACTGCAGGATAGGAGAGGGCTGAGCAAGCTAACTGCCACTTAAACTCTCTTCAGATGAATGCAAAATAACATTCACAAGGCCAGTTCTGTGTGGACATTTCTTTTGTTCTCTTACTTAATTAGATGCAAAGTGTATTGAACATGTGAGATGAAGGCTTCTATAGACATGTTGGCAAGAGTTCCTCTCAACTATGCTGCTTGTTTCCCCACGTTCCAGCCCACCCAGCAGATGGCTGTCCCAAGGACAGACTCTGTCCATGAAGGGTCTGAAGAATCAATTCTTAGATATTCACTATGTCCTGCTGCTGTGTCTACCTGACACCACACAAGCTGTCTGGCCTGATCTTTACTTTCAAGCAACCTGTACTGTGATTATAGAAACAAGATAGAGACAGATGGTAACCCAGAAAACTAGTAGAAAGCTATGTCACTTGGTGGGGAAATTTGTGGCTTGTGCAGTTTTGTTTTGACCAGTACTCATAAGATTGTCACCAAAAGATAAAACACTTGTGAGTGATATCAGTACGTCATCCCAACAGAACGTCATTTATTCACTCATCCAAGAAGTACTTACCAAGCATTCACTCTAAAGATATTTTGCCCTTACAAAGACTTTCACAGTTTGCAAAACACTTCTACAAACACTGACTACTTGATTCTTATTGAATAGGCAGGTCAGCCATAGATGAATAAGTGGCTCAAATAAGGTTACATGATTTTCTTGCTTTGGGGTTACAAACAATGTCCAGAACAGAAGGCTACAACTTCTGTTAGTAATCCATATGCCTACCACACTTAGCAGGGTCAATGTATACAACTTGGAGTCATTGCGTTAAGCCTGTGGCATGCCTTATGATTCAGGCATTATGCATCTTACAAACACCCTGTCTTATACAGTTACAGATAAAAAAATAAAATCTGTGGATTTTTTCCAGATTTTTACATCTACTTTCCTGCCCCCTAAACTCTGTTTTGTTTTGTTTTTTTTTTTTAAATTTTTGATCTGCTTGCATGCAGAAGACCAAACTGCTGCTTTGTGATCTTTGTGAGCATCTCTAGAGGGCCAGGATGAACTTTACAGACTTTACTCCAGTTCCAGACTGAGAGTTGTGGACATTTGCACTACTTTTCTATTCTTATCACTCCTTAAAACCCTGATTAAAATTGTGATTGAGGGCAAGAGAGGTAAGTGTAAAGGCAGGGGGCTGGGGTTTGTATGGGGAAGGAGTAGCTTCATCACCAGGAAGAGGAGAGATGTGTAGAGCGTACTGTAGGGATGCATTTTATTTCTTTGCACCATTGCCTACCACACTCTAAAGAATTAGAATACTGATTTTGATTCTAAAAATATCTGTCCCCTATATCCTAGAGTATTTGAACACTTTGAACACTTGGTCCCCAGCTGGCGATACTGTTAAGTGAGATTGTGAAATCTCTGGAAGGGAGAGACTAGTTAGAGGAAGTGGCTCACTAGGAGACAGTCCTCGAGGTATATAGCTCACCTCCACTTCCAAACATCTCTGTGCTTTCTGTTCTGTCAAGATATGAGGAGGTTACAGTTCTAGCTGCATATTCCACACCATGGTAGAAACAGCTACTATGCTTTCCTTACCATGATGTCGTGTATTCTCTCAACACATGAGCTAAAACAAATCCTTCTTCCTTTCGTTTACTCTGATCGGGTATTCTGTCTGATAAAAGTAAACAAACAGAAAATTGGAACCAAGCAGGGCACAGGAGGTTCATTATGATAAACCTGATCACATGTTCATAAGCCTTTGGAACTCATTTGTTGCTAGAGGACACATGGAGGGCCATGAGCAGAGCTGGCCGGGCCATTCTAGCAAGGACTCAGAAGATGAGGATGCCGATAGAAATATGGACAGTGAAGGCTGAGGTCATAAGCTTTCATGTGAGAACAAGGTTTGTACCCGGAAATGGACTAGCTAACATGGCCACATAACATATGTTTTGATATTTTCCTGGTATTGTTAGGAAGGTATACCAGAGAGTATCTGTCCTTGGTGTAACTCCAATCAGTCAGTAGTAATAAAGATCATCATTTACAGATGGAGTGGCATTTATTTCAAGTGCAAAAATGTGTTTGTTGTAGAAACCTTAAGAACACAGAAAATAATAAATTAAAAGATACATATATAATATGTGCCTATAGTCCATATAATACATAAAATATACATTAAATATGTATATATCTCAATATTTGCATTTAATTATTTCATTGTTTTGGTATATTCTCTGGCAGCATGTTTGTTTTATATCTACCTTTATATTATATTACATTATAGTATTATGTAAATTCTTATGCACTCTAGGATATATATATTTATGGTTATATCTGTATATCCCACTCTACTTCCATATGATTTTAATCCAAATCATTTTGCCTTACCTAACCTCACTCTCTATGATTTATATTTTCCCAAGTGACCTTTTCTTTTGCCCAGGGAAACATACCTTAAGATAAGAAATCTTCATTTTAATAGCTTAAGTTTAAGCGTTGACTATAAAATACTCTAGATTCCTCTTGGAGCCAAATGCATGTGTATATCATTTTGGATGCTCTTGTTCATAACATTCAATGGCCTTAATTGACCCTTCGGGTCACTTTATGAAGCAGAGCTTGGCTATAGTTTCACAATCCCTGTAATAGCATACAGTATGCACTTCCATCTTGTGGTGGTGTTCCCCCCACTTCCTCCATGACTTTACAAAGGGGTAAGAAGTATATGCCCTCTGGAATCTATCCTCTCCTTTGAGCCAGGAAAACACTGCCTTTGCCAAGGTCAGAGCCCACCTTATCTTCAGCATCCTGTCATCTTCTTGGCGGTTAGGCATGGAAAGGCCACTGAGGCAGCCACGTGGGAGAGCAAACTAGAAGTAGGTAATAGAGATCCTTGCTGCTGTTTTCTGGAGGGTGAAGGCCTCACCAGGCAAAGTAAGATGGAAAGAAGTAAATGGAGAGTGGCTTGTCACACCCACCCACCCTGACAGCACTGCAGGTAAGTTAGCAAATGCTACACTGTAAGGAATTGCAAGCTATTTTCTGCAAAGTGGGCAAAGACTCGGGGATTAACGGCTGTACAGTGTGATAGATGTTGCTAAAGAAAGCCATAAATTACCAGCCATAAACCTGGCAAAGCTTATCCGATTGCATGATTCAGTCTGAGGCCCTGGCAAATTCCCAGTGCTGGCTGGGGGCTGTGAAGTAAGGGTGGGGTTTGATGCAGGGGCTGGCAGTGCATATCTCTGGCCTTAGGGCACAGATGGTGAACTTGGCAGACATCCAGTTTTGGAGGCAACAATGCTGCTGGGCAGGCTTTACCTTTTTTGAAGTGCAGTCCTCAGTGAGAATTGCTAGGAAAGCCCAAACTAAGCCTTGGACATAACTGGTGGAAGACACCAGTCTTACCCCCTTTTCCTTAGCTGTGGGGCACATAACCAAAGAGACCTTCCCTAGACTTGGGTCTCAAGAGAAAACTTCTGTTTTCAGAGATCCCAAATTCAGTCCAATATATTGAAATTTAATCAAGAAAAAACAGAAACAAACAAACAAATTAAAACCTCGAAACTGGCCCCTGGTTGTTAATGACCAGTAACAGCCAGGCTTGAGGCCTGTTCTCATATTCCCCAACTCTTCCTGTCTGCATTTCTTGTCTGCTACTACAGTTTGGAGAAAAAGGTTGGGACAATACAAATAGAGAAATAAGAAAAGAGAGGTTAAAAAAAAAGAGTTGTGTAGAAATGGATCACAGGGAGACAGAAGAGGAACTGCACCTCAGTTTCCCAGACTCTACTCCGCCCCCCCCCCCAAGTCCCATGACCAGATATTATATCCAATATGACACTGATTAACTAGCAATGGGAGACAGGGACCCATTAAGTACAGGACTGCCTTCTCTTTCCTATCTTTCATTGTTTCTTGCACACACACACACACACCAGGCACACACACACACACACACACACACACACACACACAGAGAGACACTCCTTCTATACACATACTTTTCAAAGAGTGTCTGTGTACCATCAGTAAACAGGCTTCATAGATGATGGAAGCCTCTTTGCTTCTCCTGTGGTGTTGAAAGGATATGCCTGAGTAATATTAACCCTGTGTCTATGCAGAGCAGTAAAGGCAAGCTGGTTTCCTGCACAGACGATATTCTGTATAGGAAACAGGTGAAAGACTAACAAAATGCATGAGCTGAACTCCATGTGAGGATGAAGGCTCAGAATGAGAAGGATGAGACTGAGCACCTGCACTGGTATATATTGAATATCTATCCATCATGTAACAAGTAGTGATACAATAGCAGAAAAATGGATGTAGCCCATTTACTGTATATTAATAATGAATTAATTTAGTAATAAAGCACTTTGGAGAGGCTATTGGTGCTACTAAGTATTCTGAGCTCTCTGCCGCTGGGAAAACGTGGTGGAACTATACTTTATGGCCAATTGTTGTTTGGTGGAGCTATGTGGCTTTGAGTGGAGGTGATCTTTGCCATTTATAGGACCCAGCCAATATGAGACCTTCCCAAGTGATTCAAGTTGGGTTTATAATAAAATAAGCAAAGACTGCTGGTTTGTGAAATGAATATGCATTGCTGCAAAGAAAGAAATAATTTATTATTTTAAGCCTTGAGAGTTTGGTGATATTTGTTATTAAAACATATCTTAGCCTTTCCTGACTTATACTGTCCTATGACAAGACAACAGCCCTTTTAAGAATTTATGCTGTGAAAGGCCTTGTCTCATAGAAGGCAGAATATTACTCTAGGTGGATACAAACACATCGGGAACTGACCTCTTCTTCCTTGAGTCTGTCATAGCCTGGCTGAAGAGATAAGTAATATGCATCAGGAAGAAGCGAACCATCATTTTAAGCACACAGCTTCTCGATAAACATACTGGTCGCTTATAGAAGTATATCAGTCAAGAGAGGTGGACCAGGGGTAAAAGAGGAATGAAACTCAAAGGGAGAGAGTGCCAAAGGCTCAGTGATGAGGAAAGACTGGAGGTTTTGGAGTTGAGCTAAGCCTAAATGAGTTTAGTGAGGTAGGCATTGCTATATAGAATGTTCTTGGTGGGAGACAGACTGAGCCACAAGGCAAGGCAGACAGTGCCCAATGTACTTAGTGGGGAAACCCACATAAATAGCGACCATCTCTGAAGCATCAGGAAGGCTGAGTAGGCAGGGATACTATGCTAAGAAGATCTGGAGTTTGTAGACACTGGCCATTTACAGAGATGCTAGTGGAGAGGAAGGGTAGGGCAAAGCAGGTGAGTTAGGCATGCCTGCTGCAGGCTGCTACGGAAGCTCACTTGAGGAACTGTGTCTCCAGCGGCAGCCGTTTCTCCCCTCATTCCCTGCAGAAGGTAATAACCTGTCACCAGAGCAAATAAAGTCTGATTTACATGAAATTTAATGCTAAGCATTTTCCTTTATTCCCTAGCGCCTCGGTGGCAGGCAGGATGGCAGTACCAGCACAGCCGGGCCTGCTGTGTGCAGTGGCTGGATTTCACTGGGTAGAAGTTTAACAAGAAATTACTTCTGTGTGGCGGGATCTATCAGTCTGGGTAGGGAGCCTCTGTCAGCTTGGCAATATACAACCTGTTTCATTTGAAAGAGGTGCAAAGTCAGATGGTGAGGGTTTGGAAAGCTGGGAAGAGGGGGGGAATGTATAGGGGAGAAAGGCCTCAACTTCAGGGCTCTTGTCCTTGCCACTCAGCCTTATGGTGACTGTTGGCTGGGCCTCAGGACGCAGCATCTACATCTCTATGGTTACTTCTTTAAGTGCATCACACACAACTGGACGTCTTCTCTGAGAACCAACCACGGCAGTGCAGAGTGCAGTGGCTACAAAGACACGACCACTGAAGCGGATCCTTCCCAAAGTCAGCTCCCCACACAAAACAGCTTCTCTCCTCCTCCGCTATCAACATCCCCAGTTCATCACCCCAAGCTAGGACATATTTCATGAGCATCCCGGTGCCTTGTTAAAGCCTGTTCGCTTAGAATGTCTGCATGAATTTTCTGTATTTTACCAGACCCTGCATAAATGCCACCTCTTCCGAGGAGTCTTCTTCATCTCTCAAACCAGGATAAGACCCCTCCCCAACCTCCTTCCATGCTCCCAGAGATCCCAATGCTGATCTCACCTAGGGTGTGTTCCTAACTCTTAGCTGCCCTGCTCTATGTAAGTGACTGAGGTTTCTCCCTCTGGATTACACCAACACCTTAAGGCTTAGCATAAAGCGGTAGTGATTAGGGAAGAAAGCAAGGCTCCCTGGGGGTGTCAATTCATTCCTGTATGCTATATGGATTATGATTAGGGGCCTTCCGTTGCCATAGTCTGTTAGGGAAGAAAGTCCATGCTCAGAGTTAAACATGGATTCTATACAGCAGGTGAGCCATGAGGGGAGGACCATGCACATTGGCAAGTGAGGTCATATCTAACTCTTCGTGATAGGGGAAAACTCTGAATACTGCTTTCAGAGAACTCACTACCTTCCTCCATATCTTGCTAGCCTTCCTTTCTCTATTGCTTTTCTCTCTGTCCTTCTGATTGCTCCTTTGCTTGCTTGCTTGCTTGCTTGCTTGCTTGCTTGCTTGTCCAAATATCCTGATGACCCACCCACCTTTATCTCATTCCATTTCCTCTCTGGAATCTCTTTGCTATCTAACACATGGAAAAGGAGGCTTGTCTTAGTTTCTTGCCCTGATGCTGAGATGAAATACTCAACAAAAGCAACCCAAGGAAGGAAGAACTTAGGCTCACAGTGAGTGATACAGCCATCTTGGCAAGGAAGCCAGGGCTCCAGAAGCTTGAAGAAGCTGGTCATATCAAATCTGCAATCAGGAACACAGAGCAATGAATGCATGATGCTTGCTTTCTCTATTCCCTGCAGGCCTGGATCCCTTGTCAGTAAATACTCCTGACCATGATAAAAATGGATATTTTTAAGTCAGTTAACACAGGGGCCCATCTCCCAGGTGAGTCTAGATTCTGTCAAGTTGGCAATTAACACTAATCATCACTGGGGGCTACTCGATGATCTCTCCATGGTTTATTCCAGGCCATGGAATCTTGGGGTGCCATCCTTTGGCATTTATTAGGTGATTTTTATCACCACATAAAAACTTGGTCAGTGTGACTGTGTGGAATGGAAATTGCCATAGACGGGAGCTTGGGACAGCAGAGCTGGTAGCCATGATACAGGTCTTTCCCCTGCAAAAAGCCACACTGCCCCCATGACACATGTATACAAGGCCATGTTAGCATTTCATGGTTTCAGAGTCTGTGGCACTGACATTCCAAACATTAGCTTTTCCTTCCCTGTATTTGATTATCAGCTGCAGCAGAGCTGCAACAAGAGGGATATGTGCTGCCCCAGATGCTGTTTTCCCAAGCCTATTAGGAACAAATTTTACATTTTTTTTCTGCAGGCGAGGATTATCAATGTCATTGCTCATGCAGATAACTAGGAGTGGGCTGTCAATATTGCACTTATTAACTGTGTGACCTTCACCTCCCTGAGCCTCCATCCCTCCTCGGTAGCACAGGAGGAAATTGCCTAGAGAAGTTGCAGCACACAGGAAGTGAAGACCCAGATCAGGGTCTTGTATGAACAGGGTGCCCAATGCATAGCTCCTGCTATTAGTAGTAAATGGACTCAGACCTCCCGTCTACAGCAGCAGGTGTCTGGCTGACCAGGTTTTGCCCAAGAGAGTTGAACAGGGGTCACTGGTCAAATGAAGGAAACAGAGGGTAAGAGCAAAGCAGGAAGCCTCCAAGTAGATCCAAGTACAAGCTAAGGACAGAGATGGAGGGGGAGGGCAATTTAACTGTATGGATAACTAGATAATTGCAAGATGAAAGGGCTGATAGAGAAGGTAAACAAGATTGATAAAGGAGATTTAAACAGAAAGGGAGGCTAGCCACTGCAAGGAATATAAATAGACCAGAGTATCAACAGGATAGATGCTGTGGATGGAAAGGGCCCATAAAACCGAATAGACGGAAAATATAAACAGTGCAAATAGCCCAGTGGAAAGAAGGTGAAAATGACAGGGGGCAGAAAGATAGGCACATTACCCAGATAGATGCTCTGCAACAGCAGGGAGAAAGGAGATGAATGCAGCCCAGCAGGACCACCGGTGAGTGAGAGGAAGGCTCCAGTATTATCCATGCCTCCAGTTTGCTGCCACCAGCTCTGGACCCCAAAGGGGGCCAGGATGTGACTTAATGTGGAGACCCTCCCGAGCCAAGCTAGAATGAGAACACATGGAAATCCAGTCTGAACTTTGCTACTTTTTCTGCACTTGTCACTGAGAGGCATTTGAATGAGAGCCAGTCTCGAGATGCCAGACCCATGGCTGGCAGAGAGGGAGAACAGCTTCTGCAGTCTCTGATGCTGGAGCCAGGGGTAGGGTGGTCGACAGCCTGAGTGGAGTGGAGCTCTTTCTGGGCAGACAATTCTCTTCTCTCCTGCCAAGAACTGAAGCTTATCACCCCAGTCCCTTGCCCAATGTAGTGCCACCAAGTGTCAAGAAGTGCCTCTCATATGGGAGCGTTTGGAGAGAGGAAAAGGGGGAGAAATGTACTTATATTATAATCTCGAAAATTAAATTAAAAATGTGCCTCTCCACCACTACTCAGTGTTTTATCCAGATAATTGTCTCAAGCGAGCAATATAACTAAAACTCATCAATGATAACACTTGTTCATTCTGGGCCAGAAGATAAAGGGAGTCACTTTATTTGTTTTCTGTTTCACCTCCCTCCACGGTCCCCTTCCCTCCCCCCCCTCCATCCCTTCTTCTCTTCTTACCCTCTTGCAATTAAGATTCAATAATTGTGTAGCTATCATACAACACAAGGCATTTTATAAGGACTAGGGAATGCTCTAGACAGCAGGGAATGGGGAAGAGTCAGGGGAAGGAGACAAAGTCTGCAGGGAGCTGGTGAGTGGGTGAGTTCCTTAGGCGGATAGGGAATGCAGTCTAGGCAAAAGGGAAGACTTGACCAAGAAAACAATGCATTTGGGCAACTACACCTTGAGAGTCCAGCAATAGACAGACAGTGCAAGGAAGTTGTATGGATAAGTGGCCAAAGTTGGGAGCTTGAACTTTGCTTGCATCAGTGATAACCCACAGAGAGCTCTGAGAAGCAGGATGAAGTTAGAATTCTGTATGGTGGTTTGTAAAATGACCAGGAGGATGCAGGGCAGGAGAGGTCAGGAATCAGAGAGGAGAAGACTGTACCATCCCTAAACCCTTTATTTCCTCCTTGGGAAATCAACTCTGATCCTTATCTTTGGTAGGTTCTGCCTTTTATCCTTCCATTCATTTTATTTCACCCTCCTACTTGTCCTCCCAGGGTCAGCTTGTTTTAAGGATGTTGTTGGTCCCTATGGCACATCAGAGAACCCTTTGCAAGATGCTAAAATCCCAACAGCATAAGAAAGTGAGGCAAAGCCAAAGAGGACTCTACTATCCAGGCATTCTCTCATAGAGTGGACCCAGAACTCTCTCACACCAAGAAACTGATTCGGGCAGGCAGACGTCGTGGGTGGGGGTGGGAGGATGGGGAGGTGGTTCTGGTAGCTGATGCAAGGCAGTTTGACGCTTTCTTCTGAGGTATGGTGAATTATTTTGACAAATTCAGTCTTGCCATGTCAGTCAGATGTTTTGTGCTTTACCAACCTAATCCTTCCCAGAATGTTGCAGGATCAGAAGAACAGCACCACATTTGCGTTTGCTGTATGCCCCATAGAACAGAACGTGACATGGTGGGGTGCACTGGGCCAGGGCTCAGAAATACCATTTGAATAAATGAATGAAGCCAGACAGTATACCTGGGGGTGTCTATTTGCATATAAAGTGTGATTAACTTTTTACAGGAAACCCAGGGAAAGCTGTCATTCAAAGTAATGCATTGGCTGATTCTCCCACTGCTCAATATATCCTTTGAACTTCTCCTGGAATTATCTTTAAGGCTAGTTAATGAGCCACACAAGAATAGCAGTCTTACTACATTACAATCATGGCAGGCACCTGGAGTATGCTCTCTTCCTTCTGCATCTCTCAGACTAAGGAAGCTTGTGGGACTCTTTACCCACTTTCAAAGAAGCCTCTTTGTAAATTTCATTTTGTAGGCTCAAAATTGTCCATAACATTTTACCTTCTCTTATATTCAATCGAAGAGGGAGAGGAGGGCGGGGAGATTTTGTATTTGAGGGTCAAAACAAGGAGAGCTCATATTTTCCTGATCCCCCACCATCTTATGGCATGTGGATTTATTTAAATTCACAGTGCTGTCTTTCCATTGTGAGGATGGGGAGAGTCTGGGTAGTTTTATAAGAAGAACAAAGGGTTTCACATCCTCGGGAAGTCTTCTTTGAAAACAAACACTGATCTGAAAGGTGCCTGGTTCTGATTGACGGTAAGTCCTTCCAGGTTTCCAAATGGGAACCCAGCCAGGCCAGTCATCAAATCTGAAAGCTCAATGGAGCAAACATGACAGCTGCCTTTTGAAAAACTCATAGAAACTCCTGCATGGTGTAAGATTGGGCCAGGCATAGCATAGGAAGTGCAACAATGACATTTTCTAGAATACCTAGTCAGAGACCAGGATCCTGGCTTTTTGTATGGCCAGGGTCTTCCTTCAGGGCAAGGGCTATCCCAGTATGTGCTGTGGCTGTACAAGAAGAAGCTTCTTGAGTAAGCCCCAGAAGCTCAGACCCATCATAGGAGGAAGCTGATCCTCCCTTGGCATACTGCTGAAGTCTCTTGGCAAAGAAGCAAAGAAGCGGGCCTCAGCTCGTCAGAAATTCTATCTTTGGCAGCCATGAGCAGATGGATTGGGGTTTCCTGGGGTCAAGCATTTGCACTTGTCCGGCTCCTCCTACAAAATGAATATTTATAGTTGAAAAACAATCTGTCGATTGGGAAGTGTAAGGAATCCTCTTCTCAGGAGGGGGTAAAGAGAGAACCCATGGTGGGTGTTCCAATGCTTATACAGAACAAGGCCTTCAGTTGTCTCCATGACAGTGAAGCTTTGGAGTCTTTAGGGTAAAGTTCCTTACTTTGCTTGTGTTGTCATTTTGTAGATTTAAAAATGCAAAAGGCCAGATAAAATGATACGATGTATAGCTGGTGATCCTGAGTGGCATGGTTCCTGGTTACCAGGATGAAAAACTTGTGTTATAGTCATAAGCAAACTCCTATTCATCCATCCGCATCTATCCTTGGGGTATTAACATAACACTTGGATCAGAATTAGAGATCTTTTCAGGTCCTGGACAACCCTACAGACTCATTTAAAGGGCTCATCAACTAACTAAATTCACAAACTCTGGGAGCTATCAGAAGGACCCTCTTTCTTGCTGTCAAAGCAAAGGTAGAAAATCATTCTGAATATTTCATCATGGGTTTTCCTTCAACCTGCTATTTTTTTTTAAAAAATAACAAACTCACTTCCACTACAACAAACTCAGTACCGTAACAGCATTGATTTGTATATTCAAAATGGCAGAAAACTGGAGAGCAATCACTTCTTGACAATTAACCACTTTTCAATAGCAATACAGTGGCAATTACACTTCTACATGAAGTTTAGAGGGGACAAGTCCAGAGAAGGAAAGGAACATCTCTGGTTGGGAAAGTTTGTGCAATGATCAATCACAGCATTCCTTAATCTAATTTAGGGAAGCTACACTACAGAGAAGCGGAGGACACACCAACATCACAAAATAGCACCTACTTGAGGGTGCACCTGTCACTACATCATTCAGACCACAGATTTGAGACCAACATGGACTATATACCAAGGTCTTAACTTAAAAACAAACAGGAAAACAGGCAAAAAAAAAAAAAAAAAAAAAAAAAACCATAAAACAAAGCAAAAAGAAAAGTGGTTATACAAATGTACTTCCACATTCTAAAGTCTGGGATCAGTGAGCTGGCTGCCAAGCCTGACAGTCTGAGCTTTGTCTTTGGGGTCCACACAGTGCAGGATAAGAAATGACAGCATCCGACGTGTCTCTAGGAAAAAAGGGATTTCTCCAAGTGACAGCCATGAAACCCGAATGCACAGAGGTTCAGTTTCCTTGTCTGAAAAGCAAATGACAATCCAGATCTTGAAGGGTGAGTGCTATTGGTGCTGTGAATTAAAGTGTATTTTCCCATAAAGGTATGGGGAAGCCCTAACCCCAGCTCTCCAGAATATGGTCTTACTTAGAAATAGAGTTCCATGGATACCATAAAGTGAAATAAGCAGGTGTATAGGCACCTTCATCCTATGTGACTGTCTTCCATATGAGAAGGGACACAGATATGCAGGCACAAAGGGAAGAACACAGGATTCCAGGAAGAAGACAGTCAGTGATATATATATATATATATATATATATCAGAAGTGATATATTTAAAATCTCAACTGTGCCAGAAATCGTGGCAAACACAGATGCTTGCTAAGGCCAGAAAGGATTCTCCCTAGGCAATGTTAGAGAGCATGACCCTGTTCACACCCCCGCTTTGCATTCTCAGTCTCTAGACCTTTGAGACAATAAAACTGCTGTTGTTTTCAACCAACGCAGTTTGGTTCTTTGTTATGGCAGGCTTAAAAAATTCCTGCTAGCTCTGACTGCATGGTGTTTGAAAAATGTCAGCCACAGAACCTTTTAGAAGGTTCTGAAAAAAAAAAAAAAAAACCTGAGATTTACACTAAGAAATACTTGTTATTGTATGCTTGTATTACATCGTGACTCTAGATACAAGGTCTGAGGATCTTCTGTTCACAGACAACCTTGGCTACTGTCAATATTTTCAGTCTCACAATAATGAGAGCAACAATGAAAGGAAGTTGTCAACATTATTACTAGTCTACAGCCCCCTTTTTAAAAAAAATGGACTGGGTTAATTTATTTTTAGCCTTTGGGGCTTATAACTAATTAGTACAGCAGAATATATATTAACTGCAAATGAACATCGCTACATCTCCTCCCAGCTCGGAGAAGCTGCCTCGGCGCTTCCTGCACAGCCACACGGAAGCAGCCTGGGCTGGAATGTGCCTGCAGCTTTGCCATTTCACCTCCTCCCTTTCTCTGCTCCCCGTTCAATGACATTGATATTAACAAAAGTGAGCTCCTAGGACCTGCGAGTGCACTCCAAGATCTTTATTCATACCAAATTCTTTATCCCTCTTCACAAAACTTGATAAGTGGCACAGTTACTCCTTGCAGGAAAATAAAAGGCTCGAACCAGTATCACAGACAAAGACCCAGGGATAGGAGGAGGGTAAGATAATTGTCCTAAAGTTCCATCAGTCATAAATACGGAACTGGGATTTGAACTTAAGTTTTCAGATTTAAGCACTAAGGCTGTTAACTGTCATTTTCTGTAAAAGTGGTACATAAAGACGTTACAGGACAAACTCACTGGGTAGGGAAAATGTGTTTGCTGTGTATCAAGGATATTGAGGTAGTAATATCTTTTTAAGTTTTATAACTGTCTAACAAACTATATTATTCCCATCTTATGAATGAGGAGGCTGAAGAGTAATGAAATAGCATAAGAAAGGGTTCTCAGCCATTTTCTCAGACTGGAAATTTTAAAGACACATATTTCTGATTCCATGATGGTGGGAGTGGGGCTTACCAATGGTTCAGTCACCAAGCTATCAAACAAGACAGGAGCTGCCCACAGAACAGCCACATTAAAAAACAAACAAACATACAAACAAACAAACCAACAAACCACAGTATTCTAGTGTCTGCTTTGGTAGTCTTTCTCTCTCTCTCTCTCTTTCTCTCTCTCTCTCTCTCTTTCTCTCTTTCTCTCTCTTCCTCTCTCTCCTTCCTTTCTTTTCCTTACATCCCTTCCTTTCCTATTCTTTCTCTTTTCTATCACTAATTAGGTGGGTCTGGAACTGTCTCCTGGTCCTTTCTGTGTTTTAAGAATAAAGAGATGTTTGGTCTCACACTGGGACACACAGTTGATGTTGCTCAGAGGTCCAGCATTTACATGGACCAGCAGAGTGCACAGCTCTGAAAAATGGAAATTACCTACCTGGAAGTTATAATTCTTCATAATTGTTCTAGAAAAAGTGATCAGTAATGAAGCAGTGTCCACCTAGCCTTGTGTGTCTTATGATGTAGTGAGCATAGGATTGGAAGAATCTGAAAGGAACAGTTACTCAATCTTGGTTGACCATTGAAGAGAAGCCCCTAAGGAAGAAGAGCGTTTCAAAATGGCCCCTGATGGACAATTCATGACAGCCCAGAAGAGAGTTGAATATTGGGTAGGAGTCTATTTACAGTCATGGGGGTCCCATTTAGAGACATCGAGTGCTCTATGTACACTGTCTTGCCCTTTCACTCTCTGTTTTGATTTTGATCCTTCTGCCCCTTTCTTTTACCTTGATGTATTACCTCATCATTTCTTCCTGCCTGATGCCTTCAGCATACAGGCAGCCCTGTGGATAACCCTGATTAGTCAATCTAATGTGGAAAGAGTGGCTCTTTTGACTAGTATATTCTAGCAGCATGGTGAGACTTACATTGAGCCACTGGATGCTGGTCACATCAGTTAAGGGCTGAGGGTCACCTACTTGGGAAGGTCTTTAAATAAGGGGATACATCTTGTGGCTGACACAATGTGAAACTCCTCTGCCATCACACCTGGCAAGGAGGTCACAGTCCTATGGATTGAGTGGCGGGTGTACCGCAGCCCCATCCTTATGCAGCAAATTTACTCTAAGTAATGAAACACATGCAGCATCGTCCCTCAGCATTCTACAGCTCGGTGGGAAGTAATTTCATATACAGCTCTTTATTTTCTCAAACATTTTATCCTGACATTTATTTTACAACCAAATATCAAAGACTTATTTCTCTACAAAGCCTGCATTACGTCGACATGATTTTTCCTTCAAGAAAATGTACCTATAAACAAATCATTGAGTGAAAACAGAAAATGTTCTGTGTCCCCAATTCGGCTTAGAAGATTACCACAAAACCTCAGCTCACACAGTCATGGACTAAGCACGAAGGTAGATTCTGATTCTCAACATTCGTTGAAGTCGGAAACGCAGGATAGAATGATAGAAAGGAGGCTGAAATGTAGGTCCCCTGAATGCTAAGGAATCATTCTGTCACTGCCCTACACCTCCAGCTCCATCTGCTCACCTGGCTGGTCGAGTGACCTGGAGTAAATTACAACATCCTCTTAGCCCAAGTTTACTCCTTTGTAAAATGGAAAGGCCTGTTTTCATTAACATAAACACCGCCCACTCAGAAATACACTAATTGGTCAGAGGGTAGTAGTTCTGCATGGGACAGGACAGCTCTTCCCATCTTCACGCCCCTACTATCGGTCCCTGAGATAACTGCTAATAACATAAAGGCTCCCTAACACAGACTCTGGAAAGCATAATTTCATAGACCCCCATTCTACAAAGGAATGGACTGGTGCTCAGAGCAGTAAAATAATTCTATCAGGTCACACAGCCTATGTAAACAGAAATAGGCCCAAATCCAAGCTCTGCTTTCTCTGGGCCTGGTGCCTTTCCCACCAGCCCTCAGTAAGGCTTTCCTGAAGAAAAGAATAGCTCTCAGCATAGTGCCAGGTCAGTTCTTGCCATTCACCTATAGTGATACAGATGTGTAAAAAGTCCAAGAACACATTTCAGCTAAGGCTGATGACTTCCCATAGGAGTGGCTGCTCTGTGTCTCTGGGGGTAGGGTAGTTCTGCTCCGAGTGATACTTTCTTATTCATTGACACTAGTGGCCAAGACCATCTGTACAGCTACAAACTAGAGTTGGAACAAGGAACTCTGCCACCAAACAACTGTTCCACCCGGGTCAATTTTTATCCCAAATCGTAGATCCTTGACTTCCAGTTTCAGTTCATCCTTGGCTGTTCCAAGTTGGGACATTGTTTTGCTTTTCTTCCATTTCTCCCAACTTAAAGAGTTTGGGCAGAGAAGGAAAAGGAGTGGGGAAGAATACATGCGCACTTATAAAACTAAACAGAAACTCTAGGAAACGGAGTTGAAAAGCTTTCCAACCGTTCACCAAAGCTCTCTCTCACCAGCACACTTCCTGTCTTGCCCATTCATCTGGTGCTTGCCTGCCTCCTACCCCTGTTCTAGGTACCATTTCTGTATTTATTTTTGTGTGTGTTATATGAAAGTATATGTGATCATGTGTGTAGCTCTGTGTAGATAGCTGAGCATGCGTGATGGCTGTGTGTGCACATTCATGCCTGTGGAGGCCAGCAGTTGACATCAAGTTTTTCTCAGTCTCCACCTTATTTTTGATACAGAGTCTCCCACTGAACCTCTGATTCCATGAAATTAAGCAGCTAGCAAGCTCTCAGGACTCCCCATGTTTCTTGACTCCCCAAACATAGGGGAGCCTGACTATTTATACAGGCACTAGAGATCCAAAGTCTTGTCTTCATGCATATATAGCAAGCATTTTACTGACTGAACCATCTCCTTGGACCTAGACACTATTTGATAAAACAAAAACTATTTTTAAAAAATGTGTAAAGTACTACAAAGTATCTAAGATGAACAAAATTTCAAAAGATGAAATAATGAGAGGTCCATATTTTTGGTAGTATTTAGATTTGAACCTAGGGGGCCTCATGCATGTAAGGCAAGCACTCTACCAACTGAGCTACATCCCCAGGCCAGAAGCCATGTTTCATACTTTTCCTTTTTTGCATCAGTATGACTCAATATGTCACGGATTCCATCTTTATTTAGAATTTGAAGACTTTCATTAATAATATGCAAATTGTACATTAAAATTTGGTAAAGACTGTAGATTTGAGGTGCTCTTACACGCACGAGGTAAACAGAAGGGTTATGTTAATTTACTTTTCTACAACAATCACTTTACTTTTTGCATTTATATTAAATATCCTGTTGTGTAGCTTCAGTCTGAAAAGAAAAACAAAATGTTGATATTTTGGTCAAAAATAATAATTTTTATTATTTTAAAGAAAACATTGTATTCAATATAATACTATATAAATTATATATTTCTCAGAGAGTTCTCAGTACAGTGGGAAACAGGCAAACAACTAATTGAAATGCAATTATTCCTGTAATAAAACTATGCAACGGACAGTGTTGGCACAAAGAGGGAGGTTGAGATATATACAGTTGACAAGGCGGAAAGCAAGGGTGTTCTAGGCTTAAAGCAAAGGATGTTCAAGGCCAAAGGAAGTCATGGGCTGGGTGTAGGAGAACCCGCCCGCAGCATGAGCTGTCATTCTGACCTTGGAGAGTACATCGTGAAAGCCAATCAAGTGATGGCAGGTGATGAGCTTGGAGAAGTGGCCAGGCGCCAGGGGCTGCAGATGCAGATACTTCACATTTTACTCTGTGTCCCGCCCTAAGGACACCCACCAAGCATTAGTCATAACCTGAGCTTGCAGGAACTCTTCATATCTACAGAAGACAGAGCATTTCATACAGAAAAGAAGTAAAAACCGACACAGGGGACAAAGCATAAGAGGACAGCAAGTTTGGGGAAGATGAAGACAATCTTTGTGGACTACTGAGGGGACATCACGGAGAAGGCATCCTGTATAGCTGGCACTAAAGAAGTTAGTAAAGATCCAAGACTTTGTATCTTCCGGTCCCTCCTGACCTGATGCATGCGTCACTGCACACATCACCGTGACTAAATAGCCTCCATTCACTTCTCTTTATGAATGCAGCCCAGGAACCAGCTGAGGAAGGAAGCATCCTTGCGGGGCTAGCCTGGATAGCAGCCAGGCCTCTGTGTCCCTGGAACATAATCGCAGCTGACTCGCCTTGCCGGATGAACACAGCAAAGAGTTATAAATAAAAGCAGCAACGAGCCCCTCCCAGGACTGCTGTGGGATTAATAAGCCCTAGAGACCTGGCACTTCAAACCCCGCAGAAACCGGCACTTCAATTGCTATTATGAGCAGGCTCCCAGCTACGGCTCCTTCAGCACATGCTGCTAGATAATCTTTCCCGAACTATTGCTGGAAGCCATCAATCACCCAGTGCCTGTCTCCTAACCCACAGCCTGAGATGGATTGTAGGGAAGAAGCTACAAGAAAAGTATGGGGTAGGATGTGAAGGGGGCAAAAGATTGCCAGATGGCTGAGTTCCTTTTGCAGGGTAGAGGAGGCTAGCACACCGTCAAACGACGTGGGTCTGAACCTCGGTTTCTCCACCTACTGGTTCTGTGAATCCAGGAGGCCTGAGAAAGAACTATTGATAAAGACTCCCATTCTCCTACTGGGTATGAGATAGAATGTGCTTATCTGTCCCGTTTTGGAGTCAGTGTGACCATGTGACTTGCTTTGGCCAAGTTATACAAAGAGAAGAAAATTGCAAAGAAGAGCTTTAAAAACGAGTGCAATGCTTCAGAAGCAGTGGGCAAACATCTATGAATTGTGACTTAGCCTGAGATTTAACGTGATGAGGATTAATCAGAGGCCACTGTTAGCCTGTGTCCAACATGATAAGAAACTTGGGTTGTTTGAAGGTCCTGAGATTTGTTCTGTGATCTTGAATGGGGCAAGTAAAGAGACTTGATCTCTCCATTTCTTCGTGTACCAAATAATACCCGCCACACAGAATTATGTGGGACTTGTGAGGGGTTAACTCATGCTCACTAATTAGCATGTATTCAGTCCATAACTACTCAGTGATTGCCAGCTTTGGCAATGATTATCATTATTGTCATATCATGGTTATATTTATGTACTGTTCCATCTTGTCTTAGCTCTAGTTTCTGAAGCCCTGTTCCACTTATTGTCTATGTTAGACTAAGCCCTATTCCAGGCTCTACGGCTGGTTCCAGTCGAAGTTGGAAGCTTGGAAGTTATTCTCATCCAACAGGTGTGACTAGGTTATCCAGTGGTTTTGTGACACAGAGATAGCCTTTCCTGGGCCTCTGTTCTAGCTGTTGGGCTTCTGACAACTGCCTAGAGTCCTACATCTCCCCCATGTTATGCCCCAGAAATGGGAATTGTATTCTCCTGCCATTTCCAATGTTTACAGTGATAACCCTCATAGTAACTCAAGTTTACAACTGATTGTCACATATCTGAGGTTTAGGCCTCTGTACCTGAATTGTATTGGGTCCTTACTTTCTGGTCTTGTTTCCCTGGTGGAAACTGCCTGTCTATAGAGGTCAACTGTCATGCTCTGGACACTGTGAGGCTGTGGCATCTCTGTCTTGCCTCCTCTAGCAGTTATCATTAGAAGCCAATGCTGTCTTTCGCCTGTTATCTTTTCCAGAGTATGTGAAAGAACTAAGACATGTTCATGCTTGCATCACTTAGCATGCAATAGATGCTCAGAAAACACTGGTTAGATCATGACTGATATCATAGACTCACTGACCCTTAGTGTCAAAAATGATATTAAGTCCTGTCTTTTTTGAGCAAAAATAACAAAAACAAAACAAAAACCCTGAAGTTTTGAGTCATATAATCTCCTTAAATTTAGATCCAGTAACCAGGGTACTGGCTGGCTCTGAACTTCTACCCTAGCCCAGCTCAAAGAAGACAAAGAGAAAATTCAATTTCATGTCAGAGTGATAAAAAAAATCCTCCTAAGGTAATCCACTGAGAAGATTCTGCATAAAGTCTTTTCCTTTTTAAAAAGCGAAACCATAAATTGAAAAGAAGGCAATATGACAAAGGAGGAAATAGTTTTCTCATGTTTAATCTTGATTACGTCATTGTATTAAATTATACAAGGGGAAATACTCGGGTAAACACAACAGTAGGTGAAGAAGAAAATGCATCCCAATTTTCTTCTTTTCCTTGAAAGGTACAAGGGACAAGAAGAGCCTATTTGGATCTGGAGAGAGTCACCTGGTACTGGGCTTAACAAGGCCTCTGTCTGCATCAGCCTGCAGAGATGCCCCTGGCCACATCTGTTCAGGTGCTTTATTAGTTGCAGTCCTCTCCTGAGTTTACTCTACATCTCTTCCTTGAGCAGCCAACATGGCCCCCCATGGGTTCAAAGCTCATCCTTGCTCTGCTGGAGTGGGGGGGGGGAGGGGGGAGGGGGAAGGGGGGGAGGGGGCTTCCCTTTTTTCTGGCACCAGTTCCCCATGTCCTTCACATGTAACAAGACTCTACAAATATTTTGCTTTCACCCCTGCACCCAATAACTGCTTGGTCCCACAAAGGTTACCTCCTCTGATATCTACACACAGTCTGTAAGCATGAACATGAACCTAATGGCATAGTTCTCAGATAAACATACAGCTGTTTGCAATGCTCTAGTCATTCCTGTCCCCAAGCCTCAACTCTGTCTAGGTCCCCATCTCATCCCCAAGTTGTTTGCTATAACGATATGGAAGTAGCCAACTAACATGTCTCCTTATGCATCAGGCTGTAAAATGACTAAGAGGAGCTGAATGTAGAAACACTTTGTCTTCTTGGATTTTCTTCATGGAAGAGAAGAGCAATTGAAAGAGGACTATGTCTTCTTGGTGTCTTTCCTAAAGACTCTTGGTACTGTGAGCTGGGGAGGAGGCTGTAGAGAGTCAGCACAGCTCAAGCCTTCCCGATGCTGGGCTTAACAAGGTTTCCCTCTTCATCAGCCTTCAGAGATGCTCCTGGCCACCTCTGTATCACTAGCTGCATTCTTCTCTTGAGTTGAGTCTACTCCCTTTCATAATAAGCCAGTGTATTTCCACACAGGTTCACAGTGATGGGTTCAAGAGAAGCTCCCATAGCTTGGGCTATGTATTATTAATAACACTCTTTAGGTTCTTCTAAGCAATTTATGAGTAGGAGGAGTCTATGGCCTTCCTACTTTTTCTGTTAGTGCTGAGTGGGGGATAATCTTTGCCTTGACTGCATCTTCCCATCATGCATCTAGGCAGCACTTTTCAGAGTGTCAATAACTTAGTCTTTAATATCACTCTTTTATTTTGCTATTAAACATCACCCAGTGGAGAGTTCATGTTAGTTAGGGATGAAGTAAGTGTAGCTACAGAGATTCACTATTTAAGCTCACACATGTCTGAGCCAGATCTCAGCACTCTCTCCCAGGATTTAGTCTCCTCCACAGGAGAATTGTTCCCCGCTAAGTTTTAAGCTGGATGGTGATTCTTTTTGTATTTTTTGTTTTATTTTGTTTTTTGGACATAGGTTTGCATGAAGCTTAATCCACTCACCTCAGCTCCAGAGTTCTGGGGTTAGGGTAAGTGCCTTCATGCCTTGCTTTGAGGAGCTCCTGAGTGCATGTAGACCTGTTGTTTATTGGGTAATTACTTACAGTTGCTAGAAGATACACCCATTTGCCCTTTATAATGAAGAAAGGACCATTTATCTATTGTGTCTCTCCAAGTGAGGGATCTCCTTTCTACCATGTATTGAATCTCCCATTTACATATATATGGCTATAAGGAAGGAGACTAGCAATCTGGATGGAAGGCAGGGGTCTTGGGGACTCTTATTGGGGCCAGTTTTGAAGAAAGAGAATATTTCCCAGTTTTGCCTAGTATCTAAATACCCCTGTGAATCAGGTATGGTCATGGGGCAAAGTGCTTCTAGAGGCTATGTGATAACTAGAAACAATTCTGCATCTCCAACCTTCTCATTCACATTCACAATACCATCTAACACAATACCCACACTGAGTCAGTGAGTGGAGAAACAGAAAAGTCAATGAGAGTGTAGGCTAATCCAAATCAATTCAAGCCAACAGTTTTTACCATCACAGGCAGCAACAAAGTAGAGGCTTCTCTTGTATGAAGTTGTTTGATAGTTACTAAGTAGCTTTGGCAAATGATATATACAAAAAAAAAAAAAAAAAAAGATGTCTAGATTCTGGGGAGATGTTTCAATAAACTAAGCACTCTTGTCATACAAGCATGAGGACCTGAATTTGAAGACCTAGAACCCACACAAAAAGCTGGTTGTCAGTGCTGAGGGAGTGGAGACAAGAAGATCCCTGAAGCCCACTGGTCAGGAAGGCTAGTCCAATCAACTGCTTCCAGGTATGATGAGAAACCCTGCCTTAAACAGAAGGGAGGAGACAGATCTATGAAGTAGCCTGATGCTGACCTCTGGCTTAAATACACATGCATACATGTGCACATGTACATATATGCAATGAATACACATATAAACACAAACATGTATATGACACACACAAGTATAAGGGTAACATCCACAAGTATAAGGGTAAAACACACACACATACACACACACACCAGTCTAAGTTCAGAAACACAGCACCTCTGACAGTCAGTTTTAACTGACAGAATTTAGAAATGCACACAATTTGATAGGTTTTCAATCTTCTCATCACATAAAAATCAATAAAATTACATCTCAAAGAGCCCGTCTCTCACAGATCCTGTCTGTGGCCAGCCCAGAGTCCTCTCAGCTTGTGTCCTCCGCTCTTTGTCCGAGCAGAGGAGATGCACATGGGTGTCTTCCGCATGACAAGTCGGGCTCTGGATCATTTGTTTTCTCTATGATAGGAAAACATTGTTAGCTCCCATCCACAGCGCCAATGTTCTCCCAGACAGATGAGGCATGGCCAGAATATTTCACACTGATGGTTCCGAGCCTGGAGATGGCAACAGTGCTGATTTCCTTTTATGACACTTTAATTCTGCAGTAATCAGTCATCTATAAAGCCACCTGGGAGACCTCAGTAGGGCCAGCAAGAGAGGGGCCATCCTCTTCTCAAATACCCTTTGGGATCTACTTTATATCTCTTGCAAGATTCCCAATTCCTGGTGTGAATTCTGTTATCTTCCCTCAGTTCCGTAAGCCCTGTGCAGACTTTCTAAAGAAACTGAAAAGTTGATCATACCAGCTAGATAATGTAATTGTCTGGAGTTTTCCTAGTAGAGATGTTATCCTGGAGCCTCGGAGAATTCTGCTTTTTTGACACCCCCCTCCCCCCCCCCACACACACACTTCTGTAAATCTACCTACCATCTACAGGAAGGCAAAAACGGTTCCTGAATGCTTTAACATCCTTCCCACTCTTAGCCTTTGCTCTTGCTGTCCATCAGGTAAGCTTTGCCCTATGCCTTTGCTTTTCTGGTCGTCCCCTTTTCTGGTGATTTAACCTTTCCCTTATCATGAAAAGTCTACTTTACACTCAACTTCTAGCTCCTGGGTCTCTTTGAATCCCTTTCCTTTGTATTTAATCATATGTTACATTGTATTGTTATCTGTTTCAAGTTTATAGTATTAGTCATCCAGGGGAGATAAAAACTCTCTCAGGACAAAGAATCATTACTGAGAATAGATACTTGGTGATTGCCGAGGAGTGGTAGGGAATAAGTCACTTGGAGAATATACAAAGAGAAGCCAAAGAATTATAGAAGATTAAAGCTAGCAGGAGCTTGAAGGTTGTCTAGGGTATTTCATTTTACAAATGAGATGTGTGAGCCAGAGGAGAGTCTTTCACATGTGTACAACCAAGCCAGTGATGAAAATGAAAGCAGCAGTGAGCCTCATGTCAGAACTTTCTTCTGTGTCCCATGTTTGGCCTCTACAGGAGCTAAGCATCAGAGATGCCTTCCTAAAATGGGTGAACAGAGAAGATTGAGTTCTCAGATCTGAGTGCTGCATGGACTTAGAGGCCTGAGCAGCTATTTCCCCTCTCAGCCCCTTAGAAGAGTAGCCTCTGACTGGCCTCTTTGACTTCCTTTCTATCTTCAGCATCCTTTCCTTATTCAGGGTTTCTCCTTTCACAGTTTCAGTTATCTGAATTCAGTGCAGGCAAAAACCATTACATGAAAACTTCCAAAACAAAATAATAGCTTATGAGTAGAAGTTTACACTATTTTGAATAGCAAGATGAAATTTTGAATTCTCCCGTCTGCACTTTATAAATTTTTTGAAATTAAAATAATTATAATGTTTAGCCACTTCCATTTCCTCCCTCCAACCTTAACCATGTACCCCCTCTTGCCTGCTCTATTTCTTTAATTATTGTTAAATTTTTATGTGTGTGAATATATGTACAAAAGCAACCCACTCAGTCTTCATAATGTTACTTGTACACTGACCACTTGGTATTTGATAACCAATTGGGGCCTCTTTCCCAAGGACACTATTTTTTTTCTGCTCTTAGCATTTCTAAGTAGCCTGTAGTTCTTGTCTAGGGTTGAGGCCTGATGAGAAGAATCAGAGGAGAGGGCATTTATTGCGAGATTTTTGTCTCCTAAAAATGTAAGAGAAGCTACACCCATGAAGTCTTATCAACGTGGCTGCCTCATCGAGACCTGAACAAGGATAGTGGCAGTGTAGCAGTGGACCTGCTCACATGCAAGAGGGCAACCTCTTTCCTTCTCAGGACTCAAACCATCTCTATCTCTATCTCTATCTCTATCTCTATCTCTATCTCTATCTCTATCTCTATCTCTATCTCATCTATATCTATATCTACATCTACATCTACATCTACATCTACATCTATATCTAATCTATATCTAATCTATATCTAATCTATATCTAATCTATATCTAATCTAGTCACTCAGTATACATCTTAGCTATCAAAGCCAATACCATGTTAGCACAGTGTTTAATAAGAGACCTAAAACTCGAGAATCATGATGCTGGAATCTGGTTATGACAAATAGAAATTATAAAATTATAAATCATATATATATATACATGTATATATACATATATATATGTATATATACACTCTACAGTTGGAACAGTATACCATACATACAGCGTTTAGTACTTTCTATGGTTTTAGGCATCCACTGGAGGTCTTGGGATGCATGCCTCCTATTAGTGTTTCATAATCCTTCAAAATTATCAGGAAGGATTGGGTTGAAGTGAATAATGCAAGAGAGACAGGCTATAAAAAAATGGCAGTGGGCTTTCCCCCTTGTTCATGATCCAGCTAACTAATGATAGATGGGGTTTGCTGAGTACTCAACAGATGCCAACATTCTAGCATTTTACACATCTTCCCATTCACTACTCACACCCTCCATATGAGGTATGCAGTGGGCGTGCTCATTATGCTAATTTTATGGGGGAGGAGGCTGAGGCAAAGAGATTAAGCAACTTGTGATGGAAGAAGGAGGAATGTAATAACTGAGAAAAAGGAGCTGTCAGATTTCCATGAGTCTCCTGCTATTCTAAGACTCCAGTTTCATTGTAAAATTTACATGAGCTTAGAACCACAGTAGCCCAGAGGGTAAATATTTGGTGTGACTATGAAGTGTTGAAAAACAGAAAAAAAAAGATACAAATTTATGAATAATAATATTTATGGTTGAATAATAGCATAAGAATTATTGATTTGGAGGTTTCCCTTGGAAGACTGGAAGAAATCCTGGACCTGGGCTTTTATGCAGCAAGAGCAAACTAGAGCTGAGGGTGGCAGATCCTTGGCAGACTCTGGGGTTCCCCATAACCCTCACTTCCTGCCACTTCTAATATAGAAGCCAAGCTCATCTGTCAGTGTGCCTGGTGCCCAGAACCATTTTAGTTTGAGACACCTCACCAGGGACATTTGTGCTGCTTAGGGAATGAGTCTATAAATGAAACAGGAGCTTCAGGAGTCTTCTGAAAATCAAAGATCTTTCTAAATTGAAAGGATGGAAGTTGTCAAAAATAACAACCCTTTTTTTTTTCCAGTGTGTGTGGGGAGGGGGGCAGGAAAATCATCTGAAAAATTTCTCAAGAAAGAAACTATTTGGTGATATGGAAAAATCAGTCTGTGTTCTGCAACCCTTGAGTGGCGGTTTCAAACATTCGAACCTTGCCAAGCCAATTTTCCCCTTTCAGATTCAACGCTGCTCCATTTATCTCAGTGGGGACTAAAGACCAGCAGAATTTGAAGTCATAGAACTGAGCCTCTTTGAATGATTTTGGTCAAAACAGCTCCTTTGTCAGCTGCAAAGTGTGCTTACTTAGTGTTCTTCTGCTCTCAGAAGACCCTAAAGAGAAATTTCTAAAATTTCTCCAAAAACATTTCACCTCTGAGCCGATTATAAAAGTGGAGAATTTCATTTGGAAAACAGGCGCATATTTCAGAGCCTTATCAGCTCTAGGGAAGAGGAGATTATAATGGAAGCAAGATTCCCCTCCTTGCTTTAACTAGAGTGAATGCCTTTGTGATCACTGCAATAATGATGCTCTGATTTATGTAGCACCATTCATTCTTCAGAGGCCCTCGAAATGATTTACAAACATTATCTCATTAAATCCTCTCAGACATCCCAGGAAGGCAAATAACATCAAGAGTGATTATCCCTAGGAAAATGGCTCCCTCCTACAGGACAGAGGTGAGATGAGCTGTCCATGATCCTAGTCCATGTAACCCTGTGTCAAGAAACAGAGCCTGGGTCTATAGAATGCCAGATGGAGCCTTGTGTAAGAACCAGTGTCTCCTGGCTGATGTAAGACTCAACTTTGTTCCCCATGTGTCCATATGCAGCTTCCAGAGGCCTGTGCAATGGGAAACCATGTCTGGGTCTTCCCATCTGAAACTGTTTTTAGATCCTGTGGATAGAAGGGGCATTCACTGGCTCCTGCTGAATGCATGAATGCTAGTTTAGTCTTAAGATGTCCAGCTGCACTTGATTTTTCTGAAAGCTCAGATTGTACCCAGAAGATGAATTTCCCCATGTTTCCCTTTGCTTTGGAGACACTGGAGATCGTTCATAAGTTTCTGTACCTGATGATGATTTCAAATGAGGAAAAAGGCCTATTTCTTTGGGATACTGAGGCAAAGTTCTTGTTGAGGTATTCTAGGAGTGTGTGCATGGAGGCAGGAGATAACAATTAACTGGACCAAACATGTAAATTAGCAATGATACACTGACCTTAAGGACAAAGGGCTGAGCTAGAAAGATCAGTAGATAGCATGAAGAAAAAAAAATAAATATATTTCAATACAAATGTCAACCATTGACTCTTCTAGAGCCAGATTATTCTAAGTTCCACTGTGTGTGTCATTGACATGAAACAGGGAAGAATTATATTTGGTCAGAGAAGCTTATTTTTGCAGCGAGATGCAGTCAAAGGGGAGATGCAGAACTAGACAATGTACTGAGAATAAGAGACAGTGCTCAGCCCATGAGACATCTGCATCAATTCTCTGCAACATCATCAAGGACCAGGGAGCATCACAGGAGTGGGAGGTGGGTGAGGAAGAAAAACCACAAGAACTGAAGGATGCAGAGGAGTGCTCTGAAATGCTGTCTTCTAGACAGGTTGTAAGTATCACATCCATGAGTTCAACAGTAGCTGAGATCCCTTTCATAAAATGTGCATAAGATCAAACCTGCCAAAATTCTGGCATAGATGGGGCAGATAATCTCTAGTTCCACCTCTTCCTTAGGAGCTATTTGCAGTTGATAGTTTCTGAAGTGGGAGAATAATTCATCTTGGGGGTTGATGTGTTCTTAAATCCAAGTCTCAGATCTCTAGCCCTGAAAGCCTCCATAAGGTCACGTGCTCAGCACTGGAGAGGCTGGATGGAGTGGTGTTTCCAGATCCTCTCATGTCCAGTTCATCACATGAAGGAAGCCCTGATGAACTGGATCCTTGCAGACCCAGGAGACACTTGCATGAGGATGGTTGAGGATGCAATGATGTGGAGGGAGGAAGATCAGAGGCAGGAGAAGTTGGGTCATTTGTCACCTTGTGGGACAATGACTGGCAGAAGAATCTCAGCCTTCCAAACTGGAGCTCTTTGCAGGCCATTGCTACTCCCTCTGAATGCTCAGGAGGGTCAACCAATTCCAAACCAAAGCAGAAAACACACTGCCAGATAACACAGACTGCCAACTGCACAACAGCCCTTGGAAGCAAATATGCCTCTCTTTCAACCTCAAGTATGTAAAGTACTTGGTAGAGTTGTGTTTGTGTTGCCATGGTGATAGAAGCAGACCGTTAGAGCCTTACAGCAGACACAGGAAAGCTTTGGGGTCTTAAGGGTCTCTGCGGCCCAATGTGGGAAGTAATTCTCATATACACAGTAAGATTAATGGGCCTCTAGCAATGATGTCCTTTAAGTACTGTGCATTCATGGTCGCTGAGCAGGGCTACCTGTGTGCTAGCAAAAGCAGCAACATCCTAGCAAGTACAAGCCAAATTGGTAAAGTCCCAAGGCTGGCAGCTCCATCAAGGGCCAGAGAGGGATACTCAAGTTGAGGCAGTATCTTCAGATCTAACACATACACTGGCAGTCCAGTTTCCTTGACACCAAACACAGCCCTTACACCTATTTTTCTCCTACTTAAATAACTAAGATAACAAGAGGGCCTTTTCATGACAAACGATGCAATAACTCAGGTAGTAGGCAACTCAGTGGCTTGGAGAAAGAGGGTGGGTTTATTATTCCTTGGGTTTGCCTTTGACTACATAGCTACATAGGTGGGCATCCTACATTTCCAGTGAAAGAAGTGTGTCTTCATTGTGGTCTATTTGAGGAGTCTGTGAGCATAGTCTCCTCTGCTACTCTTGACATCCAACAGCCAGTATGAGGCACATGTGCTTTGGATTAACAGAAAGTATGCACCCTTCATTTAGGTTAATTTTGCTAGAAGATCAAGTCACTTGGCTTATAACAGAAATAGCACGTGGTTTCAACTTATTTACCCATATTATTTTTCTGTGTACAGAAATATGTTTGCTAATGCAGCAAGAACATGCAGAAATGCTTTTACCTTGTCCTCAATTTATGTCAAGATGATTTTGACAGCCAAAGCAGCTACAGTTGTCAGGGGCATTTGGAGAAGTCACCACATTCCTAATGGCACCACAGAGAAGGGCATTACAGTGAAGGCTCCATACTAGTCCTTATTCAGAGGACCTGTGAGGAGTGAATGATACTGAGTGAGGCTGAAAAGTTGAAGTCTGGCCTTTGTTTCCTCAGGCTGACCATGGTTGACTATAGCTAATATTTACAAAGAAGCTGTTCATTCAAACTGCTGTGTATGCACTTGTTTGGGGTTCCCATGTATGAATAGCATGGCATTAACCACTTTAACAGAAAAGAAAAGTAAATGAGCCCAAATCATAGTGCCTTGGGTTCTAGCTCTAGCTTTATAATGTTGGAAACTGCATAATTTTGTAAATATCCAGCTAGGCAAGCTTGAATTTCTAGCTCTAAAAATGAAACTAAGGCTGAGTTCCTAGAAGACTAAAGTAGAAAGACGGCTGTGGGTTCGAGGCTCTCCTGCATGCATAAGTTCTAGATCAGTTTGGGATATAGAGTGATACCTCACCTCAATTAAAAAGGAAAGGTAGAAATAACAATGTTTGCTAACAGAGGGATTAAATGTTATACAGCATGTTATAGGAAGTTATGTCAATGCAGACAACGAACAATTCAAGATTCACCAAGACCCTTTTTATGTATCCGACACTAAGATCTGCTATCCACAGAAGGAAATTGTTCCTGTGTGGGACTTGCTGAGGACGTGTAAGATGAGGAGGTTGTACTCCATTATCACTATGGTCCTCTTCGGCTTTAGGGCTCTTTTTATCTCATTCATATCTATGGAAATAATAGAATGGTAGAGGGAGGAACTGCTGGGAAGACAAGAAATATGCACACAAAACACATAGACAGAAAAGAAGCCACCGAGAGACATGCCCCTCACAGGAGGAGCATCTCAGGAGAAATGTTTGGTCCCTCTGATGGCCTACCCCAGCACCTCTCTGCAGCAAGCAGAGAGCGTGAAGGATGCTTAGAAGAGATTTAGAAGCAAAGGGAAAATGACAACCATTCTTCTGCCTACCAAGGTTTGAAAGTTTATGACTCTACTTTAAATGAGGAAGATAAGTTTTTGCTTCCCAGGCTTTTGCCAAAAGAATATATCCTCAAACTGCCTGCTGTCCAAGTCTAATTAAAGACTCAAAGGGAAGAAATAGGATTCTAGTAATCGTCCAAAGGACACGCAGTCTACTTATTCCTCTCTATATCACTATCCCTCAAATTATATCTGGTCTTGTTAAAACATAGATTACTGCCCCACCTGTGGCATTTCCTATTCAGTCAGCCTGCTCAATGGGGGGAAATTACATTTGTAATAAGTTCTCAAGAGCTACTGATGTTGCAAGTTTGGGGTTATATGTGTGAGAAACTGGGCTAAAAAACATTAAGTGCATTATCGGGTCAAGCCTAAAACAAAGACACGTATCCTTAGAGCACAGGGTTTTGATCCCCAATCTTTAAGGATCTTCTATTGAATTCCTTTCTGACGCTATGTCCTTCTCTGGCATTGAGCAATAACAGAAGTAACAGCCTTAAGACATTTCTGGCATCTTGACGCTTTGAAATTGTTGAGAGTGTCAGCTCCTACATCTCTCGATGTCCTTTTATTAGAATACTGAGAAAGAAATCTTTGTCAGTTCTTAGAGCAGGAAAAATAGCTCCCCCACCCCCAGAACAGTGTGGATGTTTGCTTCTTTTGGGTTATATGACTTCATTTGGCAACTAGAATTCTAAGACCAGCAAGCAGCCTGAATTTTAATAAATAGCACAAACTCTGTGACATGTAGTTCAGGGTACTAATTTGTCCTGTTATTTATTTTCATTCAATCTTTTTCTTCTGAAATTTTTCTCAAATCCTTCCTAGAATGGGGGGGGGGGGAAGTAAACAAACACATAAATAATAAAATAAATAACGGAGAAGATTGTGTGCACCAGTTCCAGCAAGGCAAGAAATGATCGAGAAACAGAAGTTGGTGTCAGTAAACATGTGTTTCTGTCTGCTTTAGTGTGGTGGGTGACAAAAGTAATTTACCCAGGATCCAGCAGCTACATGTTGGCATTGAGGCACACATCCATCTGCTCCAGGGATGGAGCCCTTTTGGCTACTCTTTCCTGCTTCCCATGAATAAAACGTTGAGATAACCAGGCTCCTGCCTTGGTGTGAGGTATCAGGTTGTGTAACTTGAGGAATCAATAAAATGAGTTTGCTTCAAGCCTAGTTACTCCTGCTCCCAAAGGAAAGGGCAGGGGTTCAGCATGAATGTGGGGAAAAGTGTGGTGAGGTGGCCTGAGTCATTAATAAAGAATGTTTTCAAGTCGGGAGGGAGAATGAGAACTCCCCCTCCTTCTCAGCAGACACTCCAGCCTTAATTAAATGGACACCAGCAGGGCAAGCACTGTGAGATTTTTATAGAATACAAAAAAGTAATGCCTTGGTGAATTCAGAATGAAAAACCACAGGTCCTGGAGAGTGGGTAAGCAGGAGGCCTTGCTTACATACCCATGTTTCAGGACCTAAATATTGAGGGCAGGGGAGGGCTGGCTATGCATTAGACTATGTGGACTATTCTGGGTCTCTGAGGGAAGTAGAAGGGTTTGGGAAGCCCTCTGATTAACCCAGAACTTCACTCCTTCTACGAAGACTGAAGGACACAGTATGTGCTTCCTCTGCACCCCCTCACACCCCACTTTATTCTGTGTCTTGTACTCAGATTGAAATTACCTGTCCCAGGTTAAAGTCACTACTGTGCTCTTTCAGGGACAGATCTTCAGAGAAGATTCCAGCTCTGTCAGCAGGGAGGAGAATTATTCTCATTAATGTATTTCCAATAGAATTCATTCTAAAGCTTTTAACCCTTCCTGTGCAGGTCCAATGCTAATTATCTATGAGTCCTACGTGAGGACCCACCAGCGACCATCAACCTTGACCTTGTTGGGTAGAAGAAGCAAACAAGAGCAGGTTAGAGGTGGGAAGCTGAAGACAGTGGCAACTCTCCTCTCCCAGATGCTTTCTCCTAATGAATTCTTCAAGCAGCACCCAGAGAAGGAGATGGGCTGATGCAGGCCCACCCTCCAACCAGCTACATTAATCACACTGCATCCCTTCAGCTCCACCAAGATGGATGGCCCTTCAGTAGACAGTGCTCAGGTGCCTTTTAATAATAAGCTTAATTCAGCACTTCTCAATACGCACACTAGCTCGCTCTTTTTGCAGTGAAGACTGGCTCCAGAAGCAACATTTACATCAAAGGCCTCCAAAGGCACAAGGTGGGTTCCTGGGGGAGCCTGAGTTGGAAAAACAAAGGTTACCCAAGGTCATAGTGGTAAGGCTGAAGAGTAGTGAATAAAAGCTCACTTTGTGCCTGATATTATCTGGATGCCCAGAGAGGAAAGGGGATTAGAGACAGACAGGCTGACTCCACTCTGCTCCAGTTTTTCCAGAACGTATGCCTGAGCCCTCTGCTTCCTTTATTGAAGTCTCATTTGTCCTCAAAGAGCTGGTGTGCTTTGTATACTTCTGATGGATTGATTCTGCTCTCAGTAAGACTTTCAAGAACAACTCCTGTGCACCTCCTATCTATGTGCCTTAGATCCTGGGTTTTCTGGCATCATCTTCCTGCCACTCTCAAAGCAACAGAGGATGTCATCACTGCCTATGACTCAAATCATATGTGCAAGTACCTGGGGGAGGTGCTTCCAGAACCACACAAAATGTGGCTCTTGCACCCAAGGAATTGAAGGTAGAGGCGGGGAGAAAACACACATAAGTGGAGAACCCAGAGAGAAGAGGCTGCAAAGCTCCAGTGAATAGATTGGCTTGGATATCTTCTTTTTCTCTCCTCCAGGGTACCAAATGGGGGGGGAGGGTGGTCTGTGGGCAAATGGTGGGATGGTAACATGGCATCTGGTAACATGGCATCTGGTAGGTGGACCTCATATTGGAAAGAATTATCTAGAAATAAGTATTCAATCCAAGAAAAGTCATAGACTTAGGAGCCAGAGAGACTTTGAATTCCAGAAAAGTCATAGATTCTAGAGCCAGAGAGACTTTGAATTCCAGCTCCTACATTTATTAGATGTCTGACTTCTAGAATTATTTAACTTTTCTGATTTTCAATTTTCTCTTCTATAAATGGCTCTGATAGTATCTATGTCCCTGTTGAGAGATTTGTTTGCCTAAAGGAGGTCAAGCACCCAGCGGTGTGTTTGGGTCAATATCAGCACTTCCAAACTACCAGATAATTCATGCATTTACTTGTCTCTTTTGGCAAACACATAGCAAGCATTTACTGCATACCACTCATTGTACTAGGCCTTGCATACACCAAGTGTGGAAAAAAAGCAGAATCTTCTTCTGCATGGGTATTCATCTGTGGCCAGGGGTATAGACACATGAAATTGGTCATTCTGATTCATTCTGTTACAGCCAAGTGAGGAGGAAAGGATAGCCTGAGCTATGGGAGAATGAAGATATTCCCATTTTATTCTTAAATTCTTTCCCTGGCATTTGTTTTTCTCCCATTCCTCCTTTTTAAGATTATCTGGGAATTGATTATTTTTCTTATGGTGGATAAATCTTCACTGACCTAAGAAATTGTCCATCTTCCCATCTGCCCAGCCAGTGAGCAGGATAACAGTGTCATCTTTCAGGTGCTTTTTTTTTTCTCTCTGCCTGGGTGTCCTCTTAATTCTTCAAAGACAAGCTTAACCCCTTCATGACTCTATGTCATCTCACCAACTCTCTATCATGGAGCTGGCAGCAGAGATTTAGTGTTGGGAAAGGTTTAGGCAAAGCTGTGAACCAAAACAAAATCCTGCTATTGAGCTGAGGGATACAAGAGACAGAGGCAGATTGTACACTCTTTGTTCCATCTACTCTTTGGTTCTTAAACAGACAATAATTTATTTGATGTGGACTGAGATTTATTTCATGACTTACAGGATTGGAAATTTGGGGACAATAAAGATTTGTCAGACTATTCAGACCTGTCATCTTCTGAGTGCCTTCTTCAGGCACCAAGATTTCCTTAACTGCCCAGATAAGTCTTCCAGATGACTGCCAGGCCCTCTGTCAAGGGAAGCAACCTGCTTTCTGTTAGCAAGGCTTGGTGGATGCCTGTGGCATGCAAGAGTGGTGCTCGGCTTCAGAGAAGCCAGGAGCTGAATTAAGATGGGTACCAATAGAATGTAAAGCATGAAAAAATATTTGCATACAGCATGAACTCCAAAGCTAGTATGATGGTCCTCCAGGCCTTGGAGCGCATGCTCACAGCAGGGGAGAGAGGTAAAAAGAAATAGTTGTAAGAGACATAGAACTTGAAGGTATTTTACTTCTCCTTGCCCCTACATTCTTATCTATAAACTGAATGCCTGGGAATAGGCTGGTAAGCTTTCTGAACTGGATTTATAGTGAGTTGCAGATTCTTGTCTGCAGTAGTTCAGTGGATGCTGCATCTAGGTTTCACTTCTCCCTAGTAGCCATGAATCTTGACTCAGCCCCGGTTTCTTCTGAGGATGACCCTGGACTACTACAGTGGTCTGGTGTTTGAATCCTACTGCTTCATTTCACTCTTGCTTGAGAAAATGTGCAATGAAGGGCAGAATAACAGCTGCAGTAACACTGACTGGAGTCTGAACACACTCTGTGATGTGCTGCTCTGGGTCAGGTTAAGACCAAGACTTTCCTTAACATGTCACATTCGCTTGACTTTGTCCCCATCCCTGCCCTGCCTCAGTCCCTCCCTAAGTAGCTTCTAATGAGACACTTTGCCATGTGTTTTTATCCTGGGGTCTGCTCCGCAGGGACCAACCTGTGGCACATTGTAAATCCAGCAAGTAAGCATTGTCTGTTGGTTAAGAGAAGACCCATCTATCCCTTCATTCTGCTGAAGCTGAGTGGCTTGAGATCACAGGTCATATGCTCAACTTGTACCTGGTTCAAGAGACAAGATGTTTCATGCCAGATGGTAGCTACTGTCTTCAGTTTCTATAAGCCTAAAAGAAAGCTCTAGCATAAAGGAAGCCTCTGCAATTCAGTGACCCAAGCTTGTGACTGCAATGTACATGGAAGAGTAACGGAATGAACAACTTTTGAGAGAAGGTAAAGACTGTAAAAATTTCTCCAATTCTGACAGGGGGGGGGCAGAACTCAGCCCTCCCCTAAGGCAGCTCTCCTTCCCCACTCCTCGCTCTAAGTCTATGTGGTCCTCTATACAACACAATGTGGTCCTAAGGAGACTCCACTCATCTGATGCCTCTTTCCTGTACAACGGTCAGACTCAGGAAGATCATGTCTGAGAGTTAAGGTAGATGTTATATAATGCAATGTAGTGAATGGCGTATCACAGGAAATGTCCAACAGTTGTAGAGTTGCACACGCTAAGTTTAAGCCTGAGTCTGTCTGATCCATAGGGCAAACAGGTAGAGTTTATCTCAACTCCATGAACCTCAACTTCTTTGTTTTTAAAAATGATTTTTTAATTTATTTTACGTGTATCTGTAATGCATATATGTACATTTGTATGTTTGTGTTCATATGTATGCATGTGTATTGCACAGATATGTGGAGATCAGTCATTGTCTTTGGGTGATATCCTCAATCTCTATCGTCATCATCATCATCATCATCATCATCATCATCATCATCATCATCATAATGTCTCTCACTGACCCTGGAACTCACTGATTCAGTTAGGCTGGCTGGTCAGTCATGAATTTGCTTGTCTCTGCTTCTCCTGTGCCTAGATTTCAGGTGTGCACTGGCATGACCCAGCTTTTTACATGTGTTCTTGGGATTTGATCTCAGATTCTCATATTTTCAAGGTAAGAACTTAATCAAGTAGGCTATCCTCCTCCCCCCCCACCACCACCCAGTCTTCATCTGTGAAACTGACATGGCACTGAGTGATAAAGGAACTTTCCCTAAAGGTTTGTAGATAATGTGGCTGGGAACTCTGAAAGTTCCTCTAGCTGTGGGTTGGGTAGCTGGGAACTCTGAGAGTTCCTCCATGAGGAAGTTAGACACGGCTGCTGTGGCTCCACAGTTCCTCACAGTGCTGCCCCAATGACACGAGAAAGTCCACGGGTTTTTACAGGCTTTAATGTCATGGCAGATGGTGGATGGATCTGGATGCACCCCACCCCACCCCCAAACCCAGGGCAGCCCTGAGATAAATAGGGAGGAACAGAGTGGGGAGGGGTTTGGGAAGAATGCTTAATTGGCTCCACCCTCTGGCCTTCAGGTACCTCATTAGTATGTAAATCTCTCTAGGGCCAGAGGCCTGTTCCTGGTGACTGTTGGCCATAGACCTCTCTGTGGGAATGGTTGTTGGAAGGCTGAAGCTAAATGAAAAGAACCAGGGCCTGGGAGCAGAGCTGAACTCCTGCCATCCAATAAGGTTCTGAGGTTCCAAGCTCATGCTCAACCAAACACCCAGCTGCTTCTCACAGCCCACAACCCCACAAAGGTTAACAGGGTCAGGTACTTAAAGGAATCGTGAACATTTTCTTGACAGCCCTGTAGAGGTGAATTATTTAATCCCTTTGGCTTCCCGTATGTCACTGTCACGAATGCTCTGTATCTGTCCAAGAGCTCTCTGAATTCTTGAATAAAACACACACACACACACACACACACACACACACACACACACACACACACAAGCTAATTTTGATATGCCTTGACTAGCTCAATGGTTGGGCATTTCTAATCCTTCCCAAAGCTAGCATATATTTCACTCCTGTATTCCTGGCTTAATACCTTCTCAATATATATTTTATCTTTGCTGCTCCATTGCTGTCTGGGTACCCCCATCCCATAGGGCAACATTTTTTTTCCATCTACACTGTAGGATGCCTTTTCTCCTGCAGCTCTTATATTCGATCCTTCTTCCTCTGAGTCATGGCAATTCTCTTCCTCCTTTCCTCTCTCCTGGTCCCTTGCCCACAAAATTTAAAAGTCCAGTCCCATCTCTTTGCCCAGCCATTGACTATATGGCAATTCTTTATTATCAGTCAAAGACAGCTGGGGTCAGGGACCCTCAGGTCTGGAAGTGTGGCTTTGGGAAGCCAAAAGAAGACAAAGCATTAGAACCAATTCTTAACACAGCCCCTTAACTGATACATCAATTGCTATTGAGCTTGGTCAGTTCTACGGTCAGAGAGGACAGAAGAGGCTCTGGGATGCAAATCTACAGTGTTTCACTGGAAAGACCCAAAGGACTTCACTATCCTCACAAATGTTTCCTTAGATGGCAGTTTATCCTGGACACCCTGCAGGGGTCTTTGTTGACCCAATTTCTATTCTCTAACAAAGGAATCCAATCATTAGTTTCTTGATGATACACTTTGCATCGAAAATGTAACATATGATGAAGAGGGCTGCAAACCAACAGGAAAAAATAAATTGCCTAGAAGATGGCATTGAGACAACAGCAGATTTCATGTGCCTGCCTGTCTTCTACATTTGCTGAAGCTAGCTTAGAAGAATAAATGAAGAAAAACAGAACTGGATTTCTTTAGACGAAGTCATGATCAAAGGAATAAATGCACCGGCTGGTACAAGGCTAATATAAGAAAATATGATAATAAATTTTTGACCTTGGGATCAGGGCTGGGTTCTTGTTTTAAAACCTCCAAATCAGAAGATAAGGCAAAAGTCTAAACTTGACTGATTGGAAATTAAAGCTTTATAGGTAATGTTGGCTGTTGACACCAGCAGAACATATTCCTCTTAATCTCTAAGGCTGACAAAAGAAGACTAATAAATATTACCAGAAGTTTCTGTAAGCCAGCAACCAAAGAAACAGTGCTTAAAAGATAAGAATAGGGGGTAAAGAGAAGATTCAAACCCAGAGCCTTACAAGCACAAGAAGATC
The DNA here is from genome assembly GCF_011762505.2 of Arvicanthis niloticus. Classification (NCBI taxonomy): domain Eukaryota; kingdom Metazoa; phylum Chordata; class Mammalia; order Rodentia; family Muridae; genus Arvicanthis; species Arvicanthis niloticus. The sequence goes on along the minus strand of NC_047667.1, from coordinate 46,518,783 downwards.
AAACTCTTAGCAGACACAAATATGGAAAGTGAAAATCTTAATTAAAGCTTGGGGGAGTAGCAACAATTAAAAAAGAAGAAAAAAAGAAAAATGCCACATGTTGGCAGGAATATGAGTTATCAGAACCTGCAGGCCTGCAGTCAGGGGTGTCCTTCTGTGCAGTACAGCCATTCTAAAGAACAGTGTGTTCTCAGTCCCAACAACCCTGTTCCTGAACCCAAGAAACCCTCCCACATTCTGCAAGAGTCCATTGGAGGCTGCTCCTCAAAGCACCATCTGCTGGGAAATGCAGGGAAGATTTTGAGTGTATCTGGGGAATGTATAGGTCTAAGGTTGCCCAGACACCACAAAACTGCAAATAGCATATGCCAGATGTATCTAACAGGGACAGAGCTTCCAAAGCATGCTCAGAAGAAAAAGGAAGAACTTGAAGGATGAGACTCACATTAATAGAAAACACAAATTTACAACATACTTATATATGTATTTTTTATGTGTATAAAACACACCAGTACCTTTGTCTATAGAGGCAAGAGAAGGCATGTGAGGATAAACATCAATAATTGAATAAAAATATATATATAAGCATTAGAAATGGAACTCATGTTTTTTCAGTTTGCTGAGGTGAAAGGGAGTTGGAAGATACACTTTGGTGACAGTCTTCGGTAGAAGGGAACAAAGATTTCATAAAATGGTAACAGGACAGAATAGTGGTATAACCCAGGGTATCATTTCCAGGGTACCTTTCGGGTATCCTTTAGCTGTTGACTTGCTCTTTGCAGGATTGGAGGCAAGCTTCTAACATAGACTAGGTGACAGAGGCCCTAGGGACTGACCTGTGTTAACTGAAATGCATGTCAAACAGGTGGCTGTCAGAAGATCATCTGATAAAGATACAATAAGAAGGAATTGTCACACAACCAGAACACTAAAAGCTATCTGATTAGTGCATTCCCTCCCCATGGTCAAACTCCATAGGAAGCCAAATCATAATCAGAAGGCTCCTTAGTGGGGACTGAGATAAAGCAAAAGGAATTTAAATGATGTTCAAAGAAGTCACTTAACTACAAGCGATTGATGGATTGGCCCAGGACAGGGACAGTCTTGCTGATGGGAACATAATAGTAGGATTATATACCTATTGTAATGTGGACACATATATAACACCAAATTAAATTCAGTTGGGTAGGAAATAAAATAGGCTCAAGCCTGGGACCTGCACAATTCTAAACACAAGTAGAAGCCTGATTCCAGACAAATAATATAACCAGTCACCTCCAGAAAAACAGATCTCAGAACAAACCTGCCTAGGTCCCTGCAGACTGTCAAAAATAAGTGGGTAAATGTAAGAAAAGCTTCTTACACCTGGCAGGGTTGAATTTTACCAGAGCCCCGTGAGCCTGGAAAGCCACCAAGGTTAAGAATCCCCTCAACCTTTTGTGTTTCAGAAAATGGCTGACTTACAAAGAACAGTGTTCCTCCTGTGACTTCTAATTCACATGTGAAACATGTGAACCCTTTCTTTGCCTACCCAAGGCCACAGGGACCCTCCAAGGTCACATCTGTTGTCTCCTAAGAGATCGGCTGAGTTGCTGCTCCTCTCTGATCCATCCAGACAAAACGCTATTGACTAAACTTGGGTTAAGCATCTCTTCCCCCCAGGTTCTGAACTGTGGCAGGAGTCCACCTTCCCTTCAGCAGCCCCTCCTGAGTAGAAGAGGGCTGCGAGGTCAACACCCTCAGACCTTCAGTTTATTCCTCGAAGCTTCTTACCAGGCTTCCTCTCCTTCAGCTCTCTCCTCTACCCTAATGTCTGGTGCTACAGTACAGTCTTTTTATTCCCCTCTGTGGGGTATCACATGATAGGGCTGTGACTTGATCATCCTGGAAGGGGGGAGCTCTGTTGGCCTGGACCCGGACTTTCTGACTTCTCTTGCCTGGTCTTGAACAAACTACCTTGATGTTTCAGAGAAGAATTCTTACTTTCCCTCACCCTGTCCTGTTGACTAACTTAGCCTATTCCTTCCTCTGGGAAGAAAAGCACTCTTACTTTGATCCCTCAGGCTTGTGGCTATCTGGGAAGGGGATTTTTAAAAAAAATTTTGTCATTCAGTCTGGAGTGGTGTCCCCAAAGACCCTCTCTAATGTGTGCTTTTTTGCCCTTCCAGACATTTGTCCTGGTATCTGTATTTTTCCTTATTGCTTTTCTAGACCCACTTTTCTCTCCTTTCCCTCATCCTCATCCTTTGAGAAGTTAATTAATTTATTCACTGACTTCACAAGCTTGCAGAAACTGGTATCTGAATGCTGAAGATTCTCTCATGCCCTGGGAACCCACAGATGCAATGTCTCTGCCATGGAGAAGCTCACAGAAAGCAGAGGAGACAGACATAGTAAGTAATATAGCACAACATGATCAATCTGGTAATAGAGATATGAAAGAAAAATGCCTTGCTGTGGATTGAATTTAAATCAATAGAGGAGAGGAACAAAGTATGCACAAGCCACAATTGAAAATGTGTCATGTTTTATATCAAATACTTAATCTCCCTCAGGGGCCCTTTAAATGAGATAGTCTTTCGAGGTCACAAACTGGATAATATGTTTCTTAATCTTTAGTCACCTGCTTCTGAATCTGCCTAGGAAGAGGTTTGACAAACACAATCTTGATTTTGGAAAAGTGGACAGTAAATACGGAGCTCTGGAAGGGAGCATTGGCCTGGGCTCCCACCCAATCTTCTCCTGCCTTCTAAGCCCCTCCTTCCAGGTTTCAGAGATCTAAGTAGGGGAGGTTGATCTTTGTGTCCCACCCCTTGGTTTTGCACACATCACATCGAAAGGTGATCCCCGAGGCTCTGGGTGACTCACATGATTTTGCTCAACTCTGTCGTTTTTCTTCACAGCCCCTCTCTGGCACATCTGGTGACTGTTATAGGGACTCATCTGGATTGCTGAGAAAAGTTGTGGGCAAGGGCCTTCTCTTTCAGAAGTGTCAAAAGACGTGTCCACTGGTGCTAGACTTTCCTTCTCTATCCACACCCCACTACTGGCATTCACAGAATTTCATTTTCAATTAGGAAAAAGAAGAAAAGACCTTCCCTAAGGTATAAAATGACATAACAGTTTACACATGGAGTATGGACCTTCCAACCTTGATAAATGTACCCTTAATCATCCTGTAATACTTTTAAACTCCAAAACCATTTACAAGATAAGACAAAGGCTGAAAAAAAAGCAATAATCAGATAGTATGGGGGTATAAACCCTTCTATGATTCCTGAAAATATTGTGTTGTCTTTAAATTTTAGTTCACATTTGTGAACTTGTGTACCTGTCATTTTACCAATGAATATACAAATATTTTTTTGTTCCCAGAACTATGCTATATGCTAAGGTATGAGTACAACCCTTTCCTTTGAGATATCTATGACAGGGGCCAACAGAGTGTTTGGCACTTTGGTCTTTTAAAACATAGTGTTGTTCTATATCTCCTAATCAGAATGCTTCATCCCTGTTTTAGGTCTCAATTCAGGCTGATGCTCTATTGTCCTGTTAAATTACTGTCCCCCTCATCTAGGCCATGAGGCTGTATCTTAACTGTGCTTCATAAAAACCTTATCTAAACAAACCCTTTGTCTGCTTACTCATTATAAAGATAAACATGATATTGTCTCAAATTAATTATCACAATTCATATTCCTCTTACCTTCCTTGCAGAGATCTTTCAATATTCTATATGCTTTGGAGAAACATGAAGACAGTAATGTTCTTGCCCTGGCATTTACTAGCTCTATGGTACCCCATAAGCCTTGTTTCCCTTATCTGTATATGAGAGACTGCTGCTATATTTGTGGATAATGTACATAGCAGTGTTCAATCAACTTTAGCTTTGAAATATCACTTATTTGTAATTTGCCTTCTTAAACAACTGAGTATACATCATCATACTCCTATTGTTGTCAAACTGGAATGTGGCAGAAAGAGAGGAGAAATGTTGAATAGAAAATGTGAACCCTGTGCAGAGTAAGGAGAAAGGCTAGAAGGATACCAAGGCTGAGATGCTGCTACCACACTGGCTGTAGGAAGCTGGCCACTCTAGCCAGGATAGAGAAGGTTCCTTCTTGTACTTCTGGCTACACCACTCTCTCTTAAAGCTTCTTGGCAGAAATCTGTCACCTCCTAGGCATCTGCCTCATGACTTCATTCCTTGCTCACTTCTTTCACCCTTTCTAGATCTCATCACCACCTCAGGTTGGTTTAAACCATCACAGCACTTGAAGGCTCTTTTTCTAGTATCCCTTCCCAAGGTGCAAAATCCTGATTATTCTGGTGTGCACCAGGGTGCTCACTTAGGGCATGGACTTAGGCATCTCCTTTGGTGGTCATGCTGTCACCAAGACCTCCCTCTGCAAATCTCTTCCACAAATATTCATCCTTTGTATCTACTGACCCCAACAAAGGCAGATCTTGTCATAGGGCCTCTCAGGACAGCTCTGGCTTCTTTTCTCCCTCCCCTTCATGCACACTAAAGGCCACTCAACGTATGGATACTCCTGCACAGTGGCAACATGCTGATGAGTGTCAGGGCAGAAGGCTGGTATAAATATGACTATGGCCACAGCAATACTAAAGATGGAGCCACAGGACTCCATCTGCTTGCCTAAGAGTTGCAGCTGTGGTATAGTCTGAATTCATCAAAGTGACCTATCACCTAAAACAAACAAACAAACAAACACAACCCAGCTTTCTTCCTGAAATAGAAAAAAGGAAAATGAGAACTGTCTTAAGTATATTTGTAAATGTTTTGGGTTTTGGCTTTGTTTGTTTGTTTGTTTGTTTACAGGAGCTAAGACTGTCAACAGACTTGTGAACTTCTCACCATTGGAAGAGTCTGAAGACGCAGGAGTCCCATACCTGGAGAGGCTGGGGTGCTTCACTTCAAGGGCTTAACTAAAGTGCAGAGTCACATGTCTCAGCATGGCTTAACCCCAGATGTGTGAACTCCATGCTCAGGGTAGGGCTTGAGTTATAGCTCAGTAGTATAGCATAAGCTTAACCTATTCAAGCTTAACAAGGTCCTAGCTTTGATGCTGAGCAAGAAAATATAAGCAACCTGAAAGCTGGTCTAGGACAGCCTCGTCACTGAGTTACTAAGTCTCCTGACTATTCTGGACTTGAGCATCTCCCAAAGCATATAGGAGCTGGCAATGAACAATGGATGAAGAAGGAGAGGCCCTCCCTGCAACAGCATATGGTACTAAATGGAGACATAAAACAAAGCTGGAAGCTTAAACCCTCTGATTTACAGCTATATTACAAACATAGTATGTACCCATCAGTTGGGTTCCTAAAATATCCTTCTTCGTGTATATTTAGATTCTAGCTACACAAAAGTTAGCTATCTCCCTAAAGTCTTTGCTTAAAGGATAGTTAACCGATTTCCATTCTCAATGCTTGAATTTTCAAAAGCCTTGCTGAGGTATGGATACACATCAGTGTCTTCACCTAAGATAGACTATGGTAACTTTTAGAAGTATTTGAATAATGGTAGTGGATAGACTCACTTTTCAGTGTGTGACTAACAGCCAGCTAGACTTGCGACATGGGCCTGATTGGCTTCCAAGTTAGCTATCTCACCATTTGGAACCCTGAGAAGTATTTTGGGATTCCCAAGTGAGTCCATCTGAGGGAGGCAGATTTCTCAAGTCACTGTGTCCTTCACCTTAACCTGCCCTTGTGTTTGCTGCCAAAGCATCTCTCTTACAGTCTGGTCCTGTCCATGAGGTCGCCACCTGCCTTTGCAAGTCTGAATCACTGTAAACTTCCTTGGAAAAGTGTCACTGCTCCTTTGTCCTCTTCAAGGACCTGTACCTGATATTTGTTGCCAAGTAATGGTAGATGTGCTGGGGGGGGGGGGGGGAGGTCAAGCCATGGGAAGGGGTCATCTCTCCAAATGTAAACTTTGAGAATTTGGGGACCTATATAGATTTCTTCGTAGTGTAAGAGGGAGCAGAAGAAACAAAATTATGTCTCTTAGAAATCAAATCTGTGGTGTTGAGAGCTGAAGGAGCCAGAAGCTTGGCAGAGTCAAGGAGAGGTGAGCTCTCTGGTGGCCCCAGAGTGGCTCTGACAGCCAGGCATCTGCTCTGTGCAGGTACTCTGTGTGCAAGGACACCTCAGGAAGCATGTTCCCTCAATGTGAGGAGCATAGGAAGCAAGACAGTGTTGAGCACCAGAAGAAGCGTGGTCTAGTTGCCCTCATTTCTCTGTGTGACTACAGACAAAGAGCCTCATCTCAGTTTTTTGGTCTACAAAAGGTTGAGAAGGGCAACTTCAAACATGCCATCCTATCTTTCTGGTGTTTTGTTTTGTTTCACTGCCAACCACCAATTAATGTGTAAAGAAAGCAATGTCTGCTCTTCCTATCACCTCACAAATAAATTCATTTCTTTCCTTTTTTCCTGGCTTCTTCTCTGAAGGGCTAGAACCACTTCCATGGTCTGGGAAGCCACAAAGTCTGAGTGGAGCCCATGTGCAGGCCCACTACACTGGTTCATTTGCCAAGAGTTATCTCACCTAAGTAACCTCTCAATGAAATGGACTCTTTTTTATATTGGTTCTAGAAACACAGCCCTGAAGTCAGCAGGTGCCTTGCATCTGTCCACCCAGAAAATGCTTGCACATCAATCATCAATACTGAAACCAGAGAAGAGAGGAAGAGAGGAAGAGAGGATGAGACCCTAACCCTGTCACATTTGTTGAGGTGATTTGGTAACTATATGGCCATTACATCGCATGTCCTGTCATGCTCCATAGCTGGCTCTGTGAGTCACTGACCTACAGCCTTCTACTCAGAGTATGCACAGTGGACCAGCATCACCTGGAAGCTTGCTGGAAAAGCAGAATCTAAGGCTCCATCCCAGACATGCTGAAGCCAAATCTGAGACCCTGGATGAGAGTCACTGGTTAAATGTAATAAAATCAGAGTTCAACATTCTCCCAATCAAAAGACACTTTTTTCATCCTTGGAATAATTGTAATGGTAACAACACAACTACTTCCATTTCACAGAGCCCTTTACATATATGAATTTCTAATCTTCAATTTTACCAAGTAGCTTTTTATTATTTCACTCACTTAATTTATGATTTGTGGTTGTTATTGATATATTTCCTGGCCCTTGGAATCTAACTAGGGACTTGTAAATGCTAGGCAAATACTCTGCCACTGATTCAGCCCTGTTCTGTCTGTTTTAGGTTAGGAGATAGAAACCCAGAAAGACTTAGTGCTTGACCAAGATCATATAGCCAGTAAATAAGAGAGAATCAGAACTCAGGTTTCCAGGCTGAAAATCTTGTCTTTGTAATAATGTGTTGACATGTCCACCGAGATCCTTTTGGTTATTTAATCTGGAGGATTATTGAGGCTCAACTAACATTCCTCATGATAAAATTATTGGGGTTGACTCCTGTAGTCACTCAATTTGTGTGTTTACATTCCTTTGCTTAATCTGAGTAAATTTTATGGAAATAGATCTGGACCCTGTTTGTGAATGTTTATTGCCTGCTAATCAGAAGTGAGTTGCAATTAGACCAGAGTTAGAAAGTAATAGCATAGTAGTTACCACATAATTAAGAAGTAATAGCATGCGATTATATCTTTGGCCTGGAGATTTAAAGTGATATCATTAGAGCCCACCTCCTACTCACAGAAACCAGGAATATGGATGTGATATCAACATAGACATTATTAATCAACTGGTCATAAATGGTCATTTTTGCCCCTCACCCCTTGAGTTTCTAAGGTTCCTGGCCTTGACTTGCTTGTACATTGGCAGTCACTTAGCTGTTTTGTTCCAGGTCATTAAACTGCAGTTCTGTTTCACACAGGGAATCTCTGTCCCAACTGTCTAAGAGGAAACATTTGTTTGTTGCCATCTACCCTGTTCACAGACATTTTCTGTTACCCAGGCATTTTGCAGCACTGCTTTGCTGAGGAAAACTCTACAGAAAGCCATAGCATCACTGCTGACCTCAGGAAGTAGGAACTTGGTATAGTTGGCCTGAAAACACTTGCTTTCCTGTCTGCTGAGGAACCTGACCCTTCCCTGTCCCCTCAAGGAATACAACGCCCTGGAGAAAGGCTGACACACAGGTGCAAGGACTATTTGAGGCTAGACTTAGGGCAATGTCACTGATATAATGCTATCCCCACCTCCTATCCAGGAGCACTCAGAACACAGATTGCAGTTCATTTTAGAAGGTTGAGTATTTGATTGGCCATGAACTGAATTTGCCTATTTTGTTTTCCATCTGGGTCTTCATTAGTGTTCATCTGTGCCTTGATGGCCTCATAGTCCAGGTGGGGCTAAGGGCTGACAGAAAGACTTTTGTAACCAGAAAGTGAGTAGTCTCAACTTAAAAAAAATAAAAATATGCTACTCTGGGATGCTAACAGAGTCCCTATTAGTTACAGAGCATCTCTTTCTCCATCTTATATCTCAGCTTTTGCCTCTGTATCCACCTTTGACCATCTCGACTTAACCAGTTTTATTACTGAGTATAAATACAATCTTGAATGTGAGAACACTGTCCATTTCTATCCAAAGGGCCACAGGGAGCATTCAATATTTACAGAAGCTCTTATCAGCTGTGATACGTAAAATTTTATGCAGAATCCAGCAGAGGAATGGCCCCAGGATGTTGGCCCAGAGGACCATGCATGGCATTGAGCTATTTCACTTTCATTTCTGTTTTAAGAGACCAGAAAAGTCTCACAAATAATCTAACTGATGTATTGGATAGGACAAAGCTGAGCAGGCCCCACATTTCATCGGATGCAGGGTTAATTATGGAAGAACAAGTATCTTCACAGTTATCTTCGGAGCAGAAAAGAAAGTGAACTAAAAGTCACAGAAGCATAGACTTTAGAACTTAGTTCTTGGGACATCATCAGATCAAAACTCATCATCGTATATATGAAGAAATAGAGCCCAGGGGTATTGCAGAATCTGCTCTTAACTTCAACACTGGTGAGGGCTGAGCCAGAAGAATCCATGTTGTGATACTGTGTAAATTGGTATAATCAGACCCGTTTCTTGTTCTTCCACTGGAGAACAAATGCAGTTAAGAGAGATCACCCCTAAGAACAGTGCAGACAGAGAGCTTGTGTGTTGGAATAGAAACACTGGCTTCAGAATAAGAAAACATTCACTCCAACTCCTTTCCATGCTAAGTAACCAGGGCTCTTGTAGAAGGAACTGAATCTTAACCTATCCAGAAAATGGGAATAATAAAAGCCACCTCACCGATTAAATGGAAAGAGCACAAAGCAGGGAGACAATGTGCTGTGTACTGTGCATATGTGCAGTCTCAGAGTCGGAGTCCTGTCTGCTATGAACTCCATTTAGCAGTATGGGCAAAGGAACTGAGAAGGACTTTAGGGGCTTAGGGGTAAATTGTGGCATAGAATATCTCCCTCTGGTTTGTAAGACAGTGATAAGCAGTGTAGAGAAAGCATCTACACAGCTCAGAGACATGAGTGTGTATATCAAGCTTGCAGTGTGGATGAACACAAGATCCAGAGCAGGTCCCTTATTCATCTCTCTGTATCTGTCTTCACTCCAGCCTATATTCTGCTGCCAGATTCATCTTCCTGATTAAAACTTTCTAATTTCTCCCCACTGGTATTAATTCCAAACACTTAGCTTGAATTCCCATCTATCATCATCTAAACTCATCCAAACTTTTTTATTTCCCTGCATCTGTGGTCCCTGCCAAGCTCAGTTTTGCAGTGCCTCAGATACACCCCTGGGGTGCCTTCAGTGGTGGTTTCTCCAGTGGCTGTTGTCCTTTCACTGAGATGTTTAAATTATACTCAGCTTTCCTAACCTCCAACATTTATTAGAAATGGCAACTATCTCACAGGGTTGTATAAAACATTAGCATGTGATCTGATATAAAACATCTGCAAGGTAAACTGCTAGTTAATATAACTCAATTCCAACCTCCCATGTCCAGATCTCCCATCCCATTAGCACCTTTGGCTCCTCCCCTGCTCCTCCTTGTATCCACCATAACTTATTCCTGTTCCAAGCACTTAGCAATTCTGAACATTTAGCACACATGGAATGGGGGTTGTTCCATGTCTTCTACCAAATTATAAGAGTATTAGAAGCAAAAATTTATATTTCACAGTCTGGGGGTGTGATCTCATACTGAGTCTATCCTGCTTCAAATCCCATCTCCAAAGATAAGACATTTTGGTCAAGTAATTCAGCCTCTTTAAGCTGGTCTTCTCTGTGAAGCGATAATATCATGCACCTTATGAAAGTGTCAGGAGCAGCGCAGTAAATGAATCAGTCCATGTAGAGTACTAAGTCTGGTGCTCAGTACATGCTCTGGGCAAGTATTAGGCATTAACGGTTATATGTTGCTTTAGCTTTAAGTAAAACTATGAACACAGTATTTGGGGAATGCTTAAGTCATGATGTGTGATCTGGAAGGAGCATTATGTGCAGAAAAGTCAGGCTTGTACTCATCCCATTGCGGAATCCATTGACTGTGTGCCACTACTGCAGTGAGTCAGGTGTTTTCAGGAGCATGACAGGGCTGTGTCTTGGGGGACCTTCATTATCATTCATGTTTAGGAGAACCACCCAAACAGGAGCAAGTGATCTGGCCCCTCTTCCTCTCCTAGATGCTTTGCTTTCATCTTCTTCATGCCTCACAAGAACCCAGGAAGATCCACATCTCACTTCTCCTCTCTTCCTCGGGACTTTGTATATTCCTTTTCTTTTCCTGAACTCCCCACCCCACCCAGTTCTCATTTTGCCACTGAAAATTCCACTCATATCGTGTGCTGCAGTTTGGGTCATAAACATCCCTGAAAGCCCAGATTTGTTTCCCAGTGTTGTGCTATTGGGAGGTCATGAAACCTTCAGACATAGAGCCTACATGGATGTATTCATTCATTCATTCATTCATTCATTCACTCATTCATTCACTCATGCAGCACCTGTGTGCCATTGTACACATGTGGAAGTCAGAGGACAACATGTAATAGTTGGTAAATGGATCAGGTTTGGTAGCAAGCAACTTTGCCTACTTAGCCATCTCACGGGCCTCTAACCCTTTTCTCTTTACAAGCTCATTTTCTTAGGAACTTGTTACTGTGATAGACAACCTCTACTACACTCTCCCTTTCCAAGCCCCAATGCAACTAGAGGCTTCAGTTTGGGTAACTTTCCTGCTAGGAGGCCTTCCTGGAAGCCTCTAGACTGCTTTAAGTGTTGTATTAGTCCCATTATGCTGAGATAAGCAAGGGTCACAGACTGTTAGACAACAAAGAAAGTCAGCTTTTGGGAGGTAATCCTGCTCTGCTTAGGAGCCAAGTCACTGCAGGACAGTGCCCCTTGCTTAGTCCTAACAGGAGACTGTCTTTGGCACCTCCCACATCTGCATTTCATTTTGGCCCAGCTCTCTGGGTTGCTATTGGATCAGAAAAGTTCAGCATTTGCTCTGATGAAGAAGAGTTCACTGCTCTTTGCAGCATAAGAACCATGAGGAGAAAGAGACCCTTGTTTACATGGGAAAGCTCCCCACATACACCCACCTCAATATCCACACACTCAGCTTCTGTAATTCTCAAGTTACAAGATACATGTTGTATGTTTGTTGTTGGTTCTTTTCTAATAACCCACAGCTCTTGAAGCCAACCGTGTGACTTATCTGCCCACTCAGACTATAAAACCACACCTCCAAGGTGCCAGAGGAAGTAAATTTCCTGGATGCTGGAATACAGCAGAGTGGATGTTGGGCTCCATGGGAAGGAACATGTAAATATCATGAAAAGACTGGGACAGACCAACTCTAAGGTGGAGGTGCAGGGCACTCCCTTATACTAGCTCTTAGGACTCTGGGAAAAGGGTTTTCTTGGCTTTCAGGCTGCCTCTGCTCCTTAGGGAACTAGTATAGTGGGATTCCCCAAAGGCTCTGGTGCCAGATTGATTCAACCAGGTCTTCGTATGCCACTATTGTTAAAGAAGGTACAACTCTGCGTACAGCTTCCTCATGGGATTCACAACGTGTGCTCTCCTACCCAGAGACTGTGTGTTGCTTTGGAAGGCAGCCTGCTACCTCCAGCCATCATCTCAGTGCAGCCTGTGAACATTTCCCCATGAGTGGGAACTGTATAAAACCAAACAGGAACAGGTGATGGCAGGCTGTGCCTGTGGAGTTGCAGCTTCTAGAAGCATCTCAGCACCTCCAAATTGCTTTCTGATACGTCCTCCATGTTAAGCTTGCTTCCTCACTTTCCTTTCTGATAGGGTCTTCCATTGTACTCCAATCTACCTACTCTTTGTGTAGGGCTGATCACACATGCGCCAACTCATGATGCACTCACTCATGAGCATCCCCATGGCAGCCCTCAGCCCTCCTCAGTTAATTGCCTCTGCAAATGCTCTCACAACCACGCCCAGAGATGCAGCTCCTAGATGGTGCTATACCAAGTTGGCAATCAAGACTAACCATCTCACTAGTAAAGTTTGTTCTTTGACAGTTTCATACGTGTATAAATATGTTTTAAGCATATATGTGCTCATATAATCTCCCTCCCACTTCTTCAGAACCCCTTCTTCCAAATTTCTACTTTCATCAACAATAATAGTCTGTTTATATTTTCTTCCACAGCAACAGTCTGTGGGTGGGAAAGGGCATGGTATGAATCCCATAAGGAGGACGCAATGCTCAAGAGTTGTACCCACTTCAACAGCAACAGAAGGGTATGCTGGTCTGGCTGAACCAGTCTGGCACTAGGACCTCTGGGGACATATTAAAAATACCAGGAACCTCTTAAAATAGGGTGAATCACACCCTGAAAGGTGTGATTATGTCTTGACCCCAGGAACATGTGGAGAGCTTATTTCAAAAAGGGTCATTGTTAATCTGATTCAAGCAAAGGATCCCAAGATATGATCAGCAAGTGTTATTTGGGTCAACATTAAGTCCTATGGCAAATGAGAAATGATAAAAGATGAGTCATTGACAGGAAAGTTGAAGCCATGTACAGATTGTTGTAGTGTTAAAGCAGATATAATTCCAGGCCAAAGAGATTTCAGTGATTAAGACTTGTTGTTGCTCTTTCAGAGGACTGGGGTTCTGTCTTCAGTACCCAGATCAGGTCAGACAGTTCTCAGTAGCCTATAACTGCAGTTCCAGGGGATGCAGCCATAGGCCTAGGGATGCCCAGAGCTAACAGCAGCTAGAAGAGAAGATTTTCCGTTTGAGTCCTTATGCGAGCCTCAGCCAAGCTCTGCTTTTTGATTTTGGACTTCTGGCCTTCAAAAGTGAAAGAAAGTTTAAAAAACCAAAACCAAAGAAATGAAACAAAATAGTACAACAATAACAACAACACAGTGTGATGTGTCTGTGATAATTCGGCATGGCAACTCTACGGTAATTCAGGCAACAAGCCATATGCTTGTTAATCTACCATAATGACATTGCTGCCTCTTGGGTTTAACCTGAGAGTGATTTTCAGGACAGAGAAGAATGTCACAGAAGACCCCTGGGTCAAAAGCAAACACTCCAAGTTCAAACTGCACTTTTCTTTCTAGTGCCCTGCTTGAAATGACTAACAGCTCCAATCTCCAGCTTTCTCTTTCACAAAATTTGTTCTGTTTGCCTCATGAATTTGGCATAAAAATTGAATCAGACAGAATATTGGATGGGGTTTGGCTCACAAATATGCATCTACCTGGAAAAGGGTTCCTAGATTCTGTGAGTCTATTTTCAAAATCTTATTACATTTTACTTATTTATCATGTGTGTGCATGTGTGTGTGTGTGTGTGTGTGTGTGTGTGTGTGTGTACATGTGTGTATGTGTGTATACTGTGGAAGTCAGAGGACAAACTGAAGAAGTCACTTTTCTCCTTCTACTATGTGGGCTCCAGAGAGCAAACGCTGGTGGTTAAACTTAGTGGCTAGCACCTCAAATTGCTGTCTCACTGGCTTTTACTACTGCACTAGTTACTACTGTGATTCTTGAGTCATGATGTTCTCATCTGTAAATGGTCATGTTGAGTCCAGCATGCAAGGCTAACCTGGAGATGACGAGGTTATAACTATAAACTCTACAGCTGGTCTCAGACCTTGGATAAGTAGTGGTTGTATTTTGAGTTGTCACTGCCACCCCACTTTCAAGAGCAGGAGCAGCTTCATGTCGTAGTTAACTTTTGGTCTTCTGCATTTCTACACATGTCACAAGTGTGCTTTGGAAAGATCCAAACTTTCTGGCTAGACAGAATCTAAAAGAACGGTCAGAGATAGAGAGAGAGAGAGACAGAGAGAGATAGAAAAAGAGAGAGAGGAAGAGAAAGAAAGAGAAAGACACAGAGAAGGAGAGAAAGAGAGAAAAAGAGAGACAGAGATAGACATAGAGAAAAAGATAGAGATAGCTATGAAGTTCTTCAGAGCTGGGGAGATGGCTTAGCTGGTAAAAACACTGGCCATACTTACCTAACAATCCAAATAAGTACAAAACCAGATGTAGTGGTGCGTATCTGTAATCATGGCACTTCTACAGAGACATATGAAACAGAGATAGACTTGCTCAGAAGCTTGTGGGCCAGCTAGGCTAGAGTACTCAGAACAAAGGTAAATCAATCAATCAATCAATCATAAAAGAGACTCTCAACAAGTTGGCAGGTAAGAACTCTCTCCAGAGCACTGTCCTCTGACCTTCATACATGTATAGGATGGACACACAAACATACACACACACACACAAGTGCCACTTTAAAATTGTTTTTCAATGTCCTTCTCCCTTATAATAGAAGCCATATGAGTGGAGAAAGGTTTATAAAAAAGTTCTTCATTGCTGTTGTTCCAGAAATATCCATCAATACATGGTAGTCAGAAGGAGCCAGAACTGGCTAGAAAAACCTCCAAGTCTATAAATACTGTCTATCAAAGTATGTTTTAGCATCTCCTGGCAGGCAAGAAGATAACTACATCTTTGGAAGCCATAGCAGGTACTCTGCTTCATACTTTGGGCAGGAAACTAAACATGCCACCAGGATCCCAGGTAATGCTGACACAGTACATTTGCGCCTACAGTCAAAGACATGCTGTTGTAAATCAGCAAAGTAAAGGCTCAATTCTCTCACCAGTGGGGCTAGCCTGATCTAATCCAACAATTGTTTTGCTGGAAGGCCATGTAGATGGATACAAGTATAAGGCAGTGTTATCTTGTTTTGCACCATTATTAACCTTTCAGCTCAAATAAAGTGGGTTCAAGTTGGAGGTTATAGACACCTGGGGATGCTGGGTATGGAACTGGAAGCTGCCACTTGGAAGCCAAACAACAGAGGAGTTGCTTCAGGAGAGTGAGACACCAGGGACAATCTTCCTCTCCAGTACTGTGTAATTCATCAGGTGTCAGCTTGAAGGGGAATGGAAAGAAAAGCCCGTTATCCTCAGTGGTGGCACCAGCAGGAGAGGAAAGGAACCACATGATTCATTCAATTAGTCTGTAAGTTCCCTCTGGGTCTGCAGAGGGGCTTCCTGTGGCCATCAAGGTCAAGTTGTGAAGAACACTTATCTATGGGACTTGGTAGAAAACAAAAGAAATCTCATTTTCTCTCAAATTTAATTTTACCCTGTGTTCTGAGAGTGTGATCCTATCGGGCTCAGAGTGTAATAGCCCAGTTGGAGTGGCTCAGATAGGATTTTTGATAGTGCCTGTGAGCTCTCAAATGGCAGGCGCATGCGCCCCAGCTGTCTGCTTAACCACAAGGTTTCTGAAAGCCCCCTTGTCCCCATCCCCAGCCACAGATCTTGTCAGTTCTTTGTGTTAGCAGATGGTCAGCAGGACCAAGGCATGGGAAATGTCTTACCAGTCCAGCCTAAGATGTTTCTATTACAACTTCCCAGGGGTAACTGGGTTGGTTTCAAATCTCTCAGCCACTGGAATGATACCAGGCTCTCACAGTTCATGAAGCAGGCTTCTAGGAGCAGGCAGGCCAAGGTGGTGCACTGTAAAGAACACCTGATAAACACTCCATAACTCAAGGGGTGCAGAGACAGAGAGTACAGTGGCAGAGACTGGTGCAGTGAAGCTTGTGAAGTGGTCAACGAAGCCTTTCCTACTGCAGAGAGCTGTGGGTGAGAGAGGGTAGATAGGACAGGAGGAATTGGCATAGCTAAGTCTCTACCTTCAATAGGCAGGGGTCAACCACTGCAAGGGGCCTCAAGAACCAGAGTGCCTTTAGGACCTTAGAGTGACTTCAAGATAGCCCTTTAAGGCATGAAGAGAGCAATGCCTTCATCTCAATCAAAAGGCCACGACTGAGATTTAAGACCGAGAAACCTTATAAGCTAGAAGTAAAGTTAGAGGCAAGAGGCAAAATGATTGGGGAGGAAATGCCCCGGCATATCTGAAGCTTGTGCTTATCCTTGGGTGGTCTTTAAAGACCCAGTATGGGGCAGATGTGGTCATGTGTACTGTGAAGAAAGAGAGACATCCATACATAACACAGGCAGGCAGGCTGTTATGACTGAGGCATGGCTACCAGCAGTTTGAAGATATAATTAGCTCAACCTTAGACTCTGACTGAAGCCCAGGGAGGGGCTCTCTGGCATGGCCTCTTCCCAGGTTACTATATGTACCTCCAGTATATATGGAGGTACATTATGAGTCTCTAAATCTGGGAGCAGGTTTTTGTCCCCCTTGGAAGTCTTTAGGGACTTTATAACTCAAAAAAGGTTGCTTTGATGCCCTGGAGTCTGAGGACAGATCTGAGGAGTAGGAAGTTCCTGTTGTACTGTAAAGAGTACAGCCTTTTCTTCTGGCCTATAGAAAAGAGGGACTCTGGTTCTGCCCCTAGAAACTGCATACCCATAAAACCTTTTGATGGCAAACTCTCTGAATCTGTACAGAGCAGAAAAGGTGCCTATGAGAAGGTAAAAATGATTATATTGCTTGCTACCTGTCTATTGACACAGCAATTACTAAATGGTCTCATGGAAAATTCTCAAGGTTGCCTTTGGTATACTCCATAACCATCCTTATAACTCAGCCCCATGGCCTTCATAACTAACCCTGCGATGGTTCAGGGCAAGACCTACTCTTATTCTCTCATTTTCTCCCTCCCTTCCTCTGTCTTTGATGTGTAGCAAACAGTAGAGTTTGGAAGATTAGAAAGGTTTTGGCCTCTGTTTCAAATGTACTTGTGCAGGTGTTTAGGGGAATCCCTTTCTACCACAGTACTTAACTTCACTGTCAGCCTTGCCTTTAATGAATAAAACACAGCCCTTTAAAGCTGTCGGGCTATTTCACACTAAATTTACCTGTGCTCCTTAAACAACCCAAGAACTCAGCTGAGCTCTGCTGGCAAAGCAAGGCTATACAGCCTGCAAACACCAGGGAGAAAGCTCACAACATAAAAATGTTAGGCAGGCCCAGTCCTCTGCAAGGACCACTGGTACCCCATCAATGTCATCTGCCTACAATGGAGAAAGGAGGGAAAGTAAATACATTCACTTAGTAGACTTCAGGTTTGTATGACTCATCAAGTGGAAAGACCAACACTATACAGGAAGAATGTAGACCACTGGGTGTTGGGTGTACTATTATCAATGCATGAAAATGCTAAGTAACCCTTATTGTGAGACTTTCATATAGACATGTATATGTGTGTACACATATCTACTGATGTGTGTGTGTGTAAGTATTTTTGCTTGTGTAAAAGTTAGAAACAATGGAAATTTTCAGCATTCTGAAAACAGCCAGCTAAATTCTATCTTTACGACTGATTGCTGTGTGCTTATTTCATAATGAACTACTTCTGCCTACAGATCTGCAGGCTGAGATGGGGTAGGGTGTGGGACAAAATGTAGGGTAATATACAGTACATAATATCATATAGCTAATCAAACGAGGAAGCATATATGTGATATATGAAAGCTCGTGCATATGAATGAGTATATGTAAGCATTGTATGTAAGAGAATGTAGTAAAAGCCATGGATAAAGGTATACATCAAACATGAACAATCTTAAGGCACTCAAATGAGACTACAGGTATTACAGGCTTATTAGCTCTTCCTGTATATCTTCATGTATTGCTTTATATGCATTATTAAAAATATAATGCTTTTGTGTAGAGTGAAACTTTAAAACCATGTTTCAGTCTACTTAGAAATCATCTTGGAAGCAATCGTAGTTTGCAAAATTCAATGATAAGGCTGGCACTATGTTACCTCATTAATACAATTTGCATTAGAGGAGACAGGGTAAGATGGTGTCAGTACTACAGGGTAGCACAGGAGACTTTGTGAGAAGGGTTCTTAGGTCTACGGAGGACTTCACCTTGGGCCTAGGGGCATACCTAGAGTGATCTGTTTAATGAGTACACTGTGAACTTCACTGTCAACAGACACTTCACTGCATGGAAACTTTACAAACAAAATTGCTTTTGTTTAAAGCAAAAGCTGCTTTGGCAAATATACTTAGCGAATTGGCTAACTGCAGATGGTGTGAATAGAGCTGGCTTCTCTGGTTTCCAAGGTTCACCAGGGTACTGCTGCCAGGAACAGAGGGGGCACGGGCACTGGTGTGCGATGAGGCAGGATGTCCACATGATGGCTGAGGTCACCCTTGCTTTTATTTAAATGTCAGATTATTTAATTTTCCTTGAAAAACATGGTTAAACAAGCCTCAACAAAACTGAGATATAAGGGATTTGAGAATTCTTCGTATCTCTAAAACACTTAATAATTTATAAGAACTTTAGATATTAGAAACTAATGATAAAACTAATATTAATATTACATTTATTAAATACTTATTTAACACTGATTTTTCTGAGCTCATTTATTCTCCAGAATGGCTCTGGAGGCCTTATTGCACCTATTTTACAGATAATGAAGGAGAAGTTGGAGATTTATGACCACTGCATGGCCATGGCACATGGCAGAGCATCTGAAATCTACCTCACAGATCCTAATGCGATGGTGGGACTTCTTGCTACACTATAATGGCTTCCTATACAAGGCTATGATGACCCTTTCCTATGAAGAATAGATAAATCACCATTGCTCTAATTCTTGGCCATACCTTCAGGCCTTTTCACAAACCATCCTTTTATGGATACTTGCTACCTCTGCTTTATAAAAACTCATTTCCTATCTCTAGACATTCAGCTCATCAAACTAAGTTAGAGATACCTCCACACACACATAGTAAAACTTAGCTTGGGCTGCGATTTTATATAAACCCCACTTATTTATGAGGGGTTTATATAAGAACAAAATCCTGTACCTGCGTATGAGCTGTAATGCCTGGCAGCCCAAAGCTATTTAAACTTGCATTTGTAGAACAACTGAATAAGTAAATGAACTACAAACACATGACTAGTCCGCCGCTCACTTCTCCTTCACAATGAAATTAGAATTCCTTCTCATGTGCAGACTTAGGACCTAAAACAACAAAGAATGAGAAAATATAAGTGTCCAGAGCAGATTCCGAGCCTGGCTTTGAGATGAGTCTCATGCTGGGCAAGAAATCGCAAGTGTGTCAGAAGCCTGCCAAGTCTCTTCAGTGGGAGATAGTTGAGTGAACGGTAGAGGGGCTGAGGAGCTCCTGGGTATAGTCTCTCATCTGCTTCTGATCTTAGCCTGTAGACAGGGGACTGCCTCTCTCAGAGAAAGACAAAGGAGATTCAGAGCTTTCTGAGGGCATCGGCAGCTCACCATATGTGTTACCTACTTTTGCACTGCTGTGACCAAAATACCTGACAGAGCAGCTTAAGGCCTGTAGGGTCTGTTCTGGCTCACAATTTCAGACGTTTCAGTCCTTCATGGTGGGGAAGGCATGGCAGAGTTCATGGACGTAGGAGTGTGAGATAACAGCTTATCCACTGAAAAGCCAAGCAGGTAACTGAGAACCAGACCAGAACCAGGGACACTTGTAACTTTCAAAGACCCACCCATGGATACCTAATTTTACTAGTTATGTCCTGTTTCCTTAAGGCTCCACAGCCTTTACAATAGCTTTGTGCTAAGAGCTGGAGACTAATTGTTCACACATGAGCTGGTGGGGGTCATTCTAGGTTAAACCTCACAACAATGACAACAGCTGGCTCTGCCTATAACACTTGGGAAGGCAGGGTGATTTTCTTGGATCTGAATGAGTGGCCTTTGATGGCTCCCAATAGTGTTTTGAAATTCTCTTGAGAGAATAAATGAACACATAAATGAAGAAAAATACATGTAGATCATTTTTGATAGATTTAAATCTGTTCTTCCTGGGAGATTGTTCTTAGTTTTCTTTGTCAATTTAATTGCTTGACATATCTCCAGACCTGGTCCAAGCCAAGATCCATTCTCTACAGTCCATTGCATCCAGTTATTGTCTGTGGGGCATTTTGTATTACTCCCATTTCAATGCGCTACGGATAGTATCCTCAAATGGACTATTGGCATCATATAGGCCAAGACTTTCTGACATTCTCTTCCGAGTACTCCAAGCACACAGTGCTAACAGCCTGTGCTTCAAATTACAAGGAAACAAAAAGAAAGGAAAGATTCAGAAAGGAGTAGAATGATGGAGGGAAAAAGGGGTAAGAAAGGTTTTAATGGCAACGACAAAGTGTGTTTTAGACAATCTAGCTAGTGCTGGAATAAAAACAGAAATAGTTTTCAATATGGCATGTGTAATTAGAATTAATTAAATATTCTGTTACCTAAATGATTTAATTACTAAACTTCTCACAGCCTGTGAGTTGATTTAATCAAAAAATGCCATAAAAATTAGAAATGTGGTGGATGGATGGCCTTTGAGAACATTCTGTATTATAAACGGAACCCTCAGCCAGAGGGAAGGAGGGGGAAGAAGGGGAGGAAAGGAAAAGGGGGAGAGTGGGGAGCAGGAAGAGTGGAGCAATGCTTTCTTCTTCTCCAATCAGCTGGGATCTTTGTCTCAGCGTGAGGGGAGAGGGGGAGAGGGTGAAAAGTGCTGGGAAATGTACCATGTCAATATTACAGAGTACAGAAGTGGCCCTGGTGGCAGCTGTGGGCACAGCAGTCCGACAAACCCAAGCTCAGCTCAGCACTGACTGCTAACTAAGTGCACTTTCCTGACTTTGTTTTTCTCATTCATACAGCTAGATCACAATCATGGTTATTTAAAGAAACAAGAATAAGGCCAATCCCTGGAGGCTACTATGCAGATGAAGGAAGCGAATATATGTAAACCAGTTGACCCCATGAAAGGCCCTTGGCACACTCAGTGACTGTCAATTCCATGCTTTGATTTTGGACACCGCTTACTGTTTATACTGGGGACAGAGCTTACATGTCTCTGCATTTTAGTTCCTTTGAATGATGGCCTGTGTGTGCAAGATGATGCTGATGTTGATGAGACACCAGCTCCACTTGTCACCAGTTCTACCTCCTTCCCTGCAACGCATCCATCCAGCTACACAATAACCCTTATCCTGTCTCCCCATCAGCTGGCCTCTGTCTCACCTGTGAGTCCCTCTGCCTCCAGTGGAAAGTCATTTATTCTGCTGATAGGCCTTCACTTTTCTACACATCTTGTTCTCTTGGCTAAATGATTATCTGACTGTCTTGGGTAGGTGGTTTATCTCAATAACCGGAGAAAGTGTCTGAAAATGGAATGCATGGAGAAAGGATGTCAGTCAGTCTGTGGCATCAAATGTAGATATTGGTTGAGACTTTTTTTTATGGGGCATGGGAATGAACATACAGACTTGAAATATTCAAGAATGAAAAAAACCCCACAGCATGTCCCTTAGTCCTCTTCCAATCACCATCATCCTAAGTCACAGAAATGAAAAATGACTCCCTCAACTACAGTACAGTTTCCTATTCCCAGCTGATATTCTTTTTATGATAAACTGATTTTTGTACTTCAAATATTTCTATGGTGCTACTTCTTGCCACCCCCCCCCCCTTTAGAACAAATAAAAACTTCAGAGAGGTTGCCATGACTTGTCTAGGTAGCGTGTGCCTGCTCCCATGACAAATCCCCCCCCCCAATAATATCATACTTGCTACCAGGCCCTTCCTCTGCCTTTTGTAGGAGCTGGAAAGGCTGGTCATGGGCATCAAGGACAGGAGTCCAGGTGTTTGGATAATAACAGGAAATACCATAGACAAAAAGAGGTATGTGCCACATTTACACATATCCTGGAGTTAATAATGTGTTGGAGGGTCATGCTACAAGAAGTTAATTTAACATGTGGGTCTGACTCAAAAACTATTCATGGCTTGGAAGCCTTGAGTAGACCTGAACATAAAAAGAAAACTTCCAAGAAGTTCTGAGCAACCAAAGAAGTCCCATCTTGAATATATGTTCACCAACTTGTAGAGAAACGGAAGAGTCTCTAATTTTTCTTTTCAAATTTGCCCCTCAGGGCAACGAGATGGTCTCTGGTAGTTTGGAAACTCACTCTTCAGAATGTGTCCTGGTTTTAACATTTGCCTGCAATGTCAGTCACATAATCCCAATATTCAGTCAGAGTGAGTTTTCTTATCTTGACTCCACATCTACATTTGTAGAACACATTTTTATCAAGTACTTGGCAGGAGATATGGAGTGGCGAGGAGGTAATTCTCTTGTATTGCACTGATTTCAGAATTTTTAATAAAAACTCCCCAAATCCAGTTCCACCAATATAGATAGAATTGGAAATGTGTGCTTTGGACTGTATTAACCCTATAGAATCTGGATTTAATTACAGGAGCCCTCGGCAATCATACCAGCTTTCTTGCTCCTATGTGGTATTGTGCTTCCTCTTACCGCAGAGACACTCAATCAAATTATAGATCAAATTCATTTTCAACTTCTACAGTCCGCAGAGGCCCATAGATTACTGAGAAGAGAGTTAGCATTATCCACTTTTGAATTCCTGAGTGTTTATTTTAGAAATACAAAAAAAAAAAAATCAATTCCAATCCAAGAGGATTTATGTGTCCCCACAAAAAAATCATGCATGCCTGGTTCGGTAGGGTTATTATCACTTCAGAGTCACCTGTTCAAGTTACTCCCAGGCTACATGGTAGAGGCTAGCTCCACCCCCACACCCCCACTCCTAGTTCCCAAATAGAACCTGCTGTTCCTTCTGCTTTGTAGATCAATATTACAAATCTTAGATTACTCTAGAGATAGGAAAGTGCCCATGACACTTGGAGCTATCGTGGAACACCTTATAGAACTAAGATCCAGTGTCCATTATTAACCTCTGCCATTTCTGTCACAGGTCCAAGACCTGTGTGTCCAGGTTATTGACATAGCAGTAAGAGTGGTGATGATAACAGCTACCACTTATAGGGAGCTAATTTTGCTTTAACATATAGAACATAAGTGCTCTATATGTAATCTTGTCTTTTCCTTCATAGCCCTGTCACTTTCCCAGATTCTAGGTCTCAGGACTCCCCCTCTGGTTATTTTCTAGTTGCCTGATTCTCTTGTTCTTTCTTGTTCTTCTAGAACCAAAGAGCTGCCCTGAACTACATTTTGAGAGTCAAGAAGGGGCAGGACTTCCAAATAATGACTGTACCCTCTTCTGCTTCGTTTCCAAAATCCTCCAACATAGACTTCTTGCTGAGCTTAGCTCCTTGGTTTTAGAATGCTAGTGCTCTGTGCTCTGTGAATCTTTCAAGTGGCCCCTCTTGACCCTGAGCCCCAAGCACACCATACTAGGTCTCATGCCTCTCCGGTCCCTGATGCCTTAGGCTAAGTTTTTTAAAACTGCAAGATCTCAGACTGTCCGACACAGAATTCCTTGTGCTTCTCCACAACTAATAAGCATTTGAGTATGATTTTAAATCTACTCATTTTTATATCATTATTGAAGAACGTTCCATTATGCAGTTCCATTGTGAATCTTACAGATGTGATTGTAAAAATTCATAATACACAATAGAGCTAGTGCATGTGAGTCTGATATTTAGGAAAGTATGGGATAATGGAAGATGGCTGGGATATTATAGAAGCAATCTGAGCTTATTTTTGTTGCCCTATAGTACCCTGAGTTCTAATGCTCCTGATAAGTAGCACGATAGAGTATGATAATAGAGCAGATGCGACTTGTTACCACATAGTGCTGTTGTCAACTGGGAAGCCATTACTGCTGACATAATGATGAAAGTAGTGATAACATGGATAATTAAAATGTAAAGGGATTCATCATTATTTTTCCCACACCTAGTCTTAATTTTTTAGCTCACAAATACACAAACTTGCACTTCTTTCTGCTTTTACCTACCATGGAAATAGAGACCGGTTTATCAAATCACTCCAAACCAGAAAGTAGCAAAAGAGAAAAAAAAAAATCGAGTCCTTGGTAATCCATAACCTAATGGATCATGCCTGGATGACAATGAGGGAGGCGTAGCATATTTCTATTTTCATGGTAGGCATGTCTTAAGAGACCAAAATAATCCAGGTATCAGCTCATCAGTGTCTGAATAATTAAATATTGGATGAACTTCTCTGCAGCTCCAAGAAGAAATCTTCCACTAAGGGGGAAATGTCAAATCTAATGTCACCCGGGCTCCTTTTCCTTGTCTAAGGCTTGTCTTGCCTGTGACTTTGGATTAAATCTCCTTGCTCAGGCTTCTTATCTGTACATGTGGCCTCGTGATCACCATCAGACACTGCTCTGCAGAGAAATAGGGCTGTGTATAATGAGGGGAAATGAATGTCAGTCCCAGAAGTAATATGCACCTCTCCTCACACCCACATCTACTGAAACTTAGAAGTGACTCATAGCTTTTACAGGCTCCTCCATGACATATCAGGCAGTGTGTGAGCATCTAATTGGCCTTCTCTATAGAAGGATAATGCACAAAGTTGGACCCTGTAAGCCAGGCGCTTGAGGAGTAGGGTCAAGTCTCTGGTCTCTGATGCTGAGATATTCTCTGGATAAAGTAAAAACTGTGAGAACAAAATCTCCTTCATGCAGAATCCTTTTGGAAGAAATGCCTCACAAATCTGCTGTGGTCCAGAAATTTAGGAGATCAGGTTTCTCAGTCATTAACAATAGTCATTACAGTACTGTTGGACAGAGTACCAGATATCCTCTCTCAATCAAGGTCAAAGGATGTGCTACTTCGTCCAGAGCAAGTATTAAGCTTTCCTTTTCATATATTAAGACCCCAAGCCTGCTTGGAACAATTCTTATTTAGCTGGCTTTCTGGTGAATGGGTCTTGGGCATATGGCTTCTACTCAAGAGCAGCATCAAATGTACAGCTGAATGCTGATTTGGACTTCAGGGTTAGAGGTGGAAGAAAAGTTAAAGATGATATGGAATCTGGGGTTACCAAACACAAGGGTCCACATATGCTAGAGAAAGAAAAGGCTGGAC
Source organism: Arvicanthis niloticus (assembly GCF_011762505.2). Lineage (NCBI taxonomy): Eukaryota > Metazoa > Chordata > Mammalia > Rodentia > Muridae > Arvicanthis > Arvicanthis niloticus. The sequence goes on along the minus strand of NC_047667.1, from coordinate 46,493,386 downwards.
CCAAAGCCCATAGCCCATATTAGAAAGTCACCAATCACTTTTGCCATTTTGGTAGGATCCCTTTGTTAATTGGCTGAGTGGCTGTAAGAAGCAAATAGTCATCAAGTCCAAATTCCTGCTATGTTCTATGGCACAATTAATGCAAATAACCCCTGCTTGTGTCTAGCATACCTCTTAGTTCCAAATGAAAGTATTGAAAGTCTAAAAGCAACCCCTTTATTTCATTTGCCTCTAATCTCTCACTCATTCTTAGCAAGGCACAGAAATTTGTTCATGTTGTTCAGACCAAAAACTATGGAATCATTTTGAATTCTTTCCTTCAACACTAACCATGTAAATTTGGCAAGTTTTACAATGTTATCTTCAAATATATCCAAAATATGGTCTCTCCACTATTGCACATGTCCTGCTCCAGGCCACTAGCATCTTTCATAAAAACTTTGTTCCACTGTAATCTATTTTCTATATAACAGCCAGAGAGATTCTTTTCTTTGTTTATTTCTTTGTTTTGCTTTTATTAAACACTGCATACCCCGGGTTACCCTTGATCTCACAGTGATCTTCCTGTCTCTGCCTCCAGGGTGCTAGAATTAGGGTATGAGCAAACACATCCAGCCAGAGTGGTTCCTTTATATTCCAAGTCAGATCATATAACTCCTCTTCAGTGACTTTCTAGTTCTCACAAAGTATTAAGCAAAAACATCCTGACCTGTATGACCTTCCATGAACTTGTCTAAGCTAACATTACAACCTCTCTCAAGATCTCTGGTTCATCTCCACAGGTTTTCAGATCTAGTTGGGAATTTTTAACTTACTCTTTCTTCTGCTTGAAATGATGTTCTGAAGATTCATATTGTTCCTTTTCTACTTCATTTTGGTCTCTCAAATGTCTTTTACAGGCTCTTTTTATGCCATTTCACTTAATTCTCTGCTCCTTTATCTTGCTCAATTTTCTCCATAGAGTTTAATAAATTTCACTGAGTACAAGGACTTCTTTTATTTTTTGCTTTCTGGTTAGCAAACAAAAAATATATATATATATAATCATTGATTGTACTTTGAGCATGTACACCCTCCCTTTCCCTCCCCTTGTCCCTTTACTCATTCCCTCTGGTTCCCATACTACCTCAACACAATCTTACTTCTATATCCATCTATCATATACAAATATGTGCATATATGTCTACACAAACAGATAGAAAGGGAGAGAGAGAGAGACAGAGAGAGAGACAGAGTCAGAGACAGAGAGACAGAGAGACAGAGAGGCAGAGAGACAGAGAGACAGAGAGAGAAAACTATGATAGAAAGAACATGGTATCTCTATTTCAGAGCCTAGTTCATTCCAATTAAAGCAGTGTTCTCTAGTTTCACCAACTATCTAAAAATTAAATAATCTCATCTATCTTCATAGCTAAATACAATTTCATTGCATGTGGATACCACATTCTTTTTATCAGTTCATTTGTTGATGGGCATCTACACTGATTCTGTATTTTGACTTGTGAATAGTATTGTAGTGATCATGGCTGTTTAACTATCTCTGCAGTATAATCACTCAGGTACAGCTAGATTACATGGTACTTTTATTTTTTATTTTCTGAGGAATACCCACATTGGTTTCCAGAGAGGCTGTACAAGTTTTCATTCCTGTCAATAATGGTTGAGCAATCCTTCCCTCCTATATTTCACCAGTATTCATTGTCATCTACCGTCTTCTCATAGAGACAGGAGGGTATCTCAATAGAATTTTAATGTACAATTTCCTGATAGCTAAGAATGTTGAACATCTATTCAAATATTTTTGCTATTTGTATTTCTTCTTTTGAGAAGTGCAAGTTTAATCAATTGCCTCTTTATTTATTAATTAGGTGATTTTCGTTGCTTAATTTTAAGAGTATTTTACATATTCTAAATATTAACTTCTGCCTTTTAACTCTGCCTAGTTTTTTTTTCTGTTAAGAGTCTTTTTACCTTAATTTAATCACATTAGTCAATTCTTACAATTATTTCCTGGGCTATTTAAAGTCTTATAGAGAAATCTCCATTATGGCATTTTCAGTTTACTTTAGTTCTGTGTTCCTCGTCACCAGAATAGTACCTGGAGGGTAGCATATACTCAGCATATACTCATTGACTACATGAGTTAAATCAGTGAGAAAAAGCTTCTTGCCTACGTGGGTGGAGGTGTGAATCAGTAGGTCATTCCAAAGAGACTTTGCTTTAAAGCAAAACTCAAAAATTTTTTTAGGTCTGTGTGTGTCAGATTACCTCAGTAAAACTCTGGGTCATGCTCATGGTCCTCAAGCTTTCTGCTTCCCTTTCCTACAACAAGACTTGGGTGTGCCAGCAAACTGGGTATAGCATAATGAAATTATCAGTGTAAGGAAGTGCACACTAAAATGTTTGGACATCCTCCTTGGAGGGAGAATTTAGCGGGACTTCATTGTTAAGGCAGGAACTGGCACCATTATTCTCAATGCCAATATATCAACCAGAGAGTCTTGGCTTATGACTGATCTAAAGCTTGCCTATCTGTCTAATTGAGAACTCTCATTATGAAAGCTCACTTTCTCTTGCCTACTTCAGAAGACATTAATTAAAAGCCCTAGCTTAATGGTTCTTCACTATGTTGAAGGACTCATTTTCATGTTTCTGTAGCCTATGTTGATTCTACTTGGTTTTGCAGGGAATTTACAATAAAATGCATGTTCTCCTCTTTGCAGGGTAAAAATCTGGCCACCTTTTGAGGACTAGGAGATAGACATTCATCATTCCAAAGTCTCACCTGATTAATACTATATTACAGCTGGTGAAAAATACATATATTCAGTGTGTGTGTGTGTGTGTGAATGGTAAGGGTAAAACTTACCAAAAGTCCAAGAAACAATGCATAAGATAGTTTAGTCTTCTCCAAATAAAAGTTCTCCAGTGACCTACCAGGTACAGGTGCCTATGTGAATTCATATAATTGGGTAGCTCCAGTTGAAAATGGAAATATGTAGTTTAGTACACAGTGTCCATATTGTGTTGTTTGGTTTTCTAACTTAAAATACATGCTTGTGGCATATATTCAGAATTATTGTCTCATCCTGACAGTAAAGAACTCAATAAAGCTGGTGAGGAGTGTCCCATGAAGTAAAATAGAACTTGAAAATTTTGAAAATTTGTCAAAAATGTTTCTAGAGGTGAAGTTAATAAACAGAATTTTTGCTTTGGGATCTCATGTAAAACACATTGCAAAGCATACATTTAATTTCAATCTTTGTAGAATTCAATGAGGGATGAGAAAAGAGAGAGGAGAATATCTATTTTGTAGCTTGCATTGGATGTAAAATAAAAATAAATAAGTTGTCCACAAGAATACCATACAATGCCTCTAAGTATCTTCATAGGAAAGACACTGGAATGTAAGGATTAATGTGTTTAACTACATCCTCCATCACTCACTATGCTATAGAATGTCATAGGGGCAAGGAGCTTCCCTGTGGGTAGAAGGAGACAATCAGCTGTGCTGAGACTTCTTATATGCTTTTCTCTTTCAGCTACAATTTAAAAGATAAAAAAATCTTTCCTAAGTCTGACAGTGAAATAAAAAACAACTTCCCACTAATGTAACCCTTTGTTCATGAAGCTAGGTTACAAATGGTTTGCTGCAGGCACTGGGGTTGTGCTGAGAATCCTTTCTATTAAACCCAGAGGGGGGATGTGTGAGTCAGTTATTGACTAGGAAAGCCTCATAGCTCAGGTTAAAGAAATGAGCTATCCAAGGTGCTGAAGTCCATCACAACAGAAAGGAAATGGAATTTTCATGCTCAATTCACTTCAGCTCCAGACACTTATTGAGAACTAATATGTATTAGGTGCCATTAAGCTGACACAATGAAGATGAATTAAACCTTGTCCCTGCTACCAAGTAGGTCATAATCAGGAAACAGAGAGCTAGGTCAAATAATAGCAATCTTGGGTCATGTCAAACCTAAAAGGTACTTGGTAAAGAAAGATCATTTATCCTAGCTCTGAGGGGTCAAAAATGTCAAACCTCATGAGAAGACCTATGAGTTAAATATTTGAGAACATTCCCATGACTGTTTTTGTGGCCAGTCGGCAAAAGATGGCAAGCTATAGGAAAGATATATGGGTACTATGCTTACATGCATACATGTGTTTTTGTGTTTGTAGTTGGGGGGGGCAGATAATGTTGAAAGTTTATAATCTGTATAAATTAAAGCATGAAACAATGATACCTCAAAGAATTTTGTATTCTACTAAAACTTAATATTAGAGGCAGAGAGTCATAGAGGGTTAGTCTGGAGAAATAGCCAGAGGCTAGGTCATGAAAGAGATTTGGACATTTTGTAAGCAGTCAAGTCACTGAAGTGGTTTTAAATGAAGAAGTGATATGGTTTTTCCCCATGCTGATCTGCAGCACTACAGTCCTGCAGAGGAAGAATCAAGGTTGGTAGTCAGATATGATTGAGGAAAGTGAAGAGCTGGAGACTGGCTAGAAAGTTGGAGCTGAGCCAGGGCTGACAGGCTTGTGATTGTAATCCCAACACACTAAAGGAAAATGCAAAAGTATGATGAGTATAAAATGAATATGAGCTTTATAACAGGACTCTGTCTCACAAATAAACAAATAAATAAGATGGGGCCTGAAATAGGACAATGGCCATTGAGAAGAGGAACAAGGGGTAGTTTTAAGAATCCTGAAAGAAATAGTGACAGGACTTTTATAATCTATTAGCTGAGTGGTGGGAACAGAGGGATCTAAAATATTTTTGTCATTTTGTGATAGGATACAAAAGCAATTCAAAAAAAGAACATCCATGTTCCTGGTCTTCACAAAGAAAAGGGGCTACATCTAGATAGATGCTGGCCTCTCTCACGCAGTTTCCTAACTATTTGACTTTCTGACACAATGCCCTCTGTTCCTCTTTGTCATGACAGAAAGGATTGAAGGTCCATCAACCTGTTGTTAGAAGGCATTCAGGTGGGCAGGAAGAATTTGAAAATAAGAGTCATGATTTTTTTGTGGCTTTTTCTAAGGAAACTAACATTCAGTCTCTACCAACTGCCAACTTTCTGTCCCTCAGTTTTCTAATACATACAATGGACATTTGACAAGACCTGCCCTCTATCTCACAGTGTCAATGTGAGAACAACCATAGGTCTTTCCCAGACAACACTTTTGAAATGTCTGTGTCACACAGAGGTAAGGCGCTAGTGTTGTCATTACAGGAGAGGAGAACAAAACAAAAACCATTGAAAAAAAGGATCTAGAAATGGGCCATTCTGCAAAACCCAGATAACTTTTTAACCATTCCTCTCCCTCTTTTCAGTAGGCAATGAAAAACATATAGAAATATGACCACAGTTATAATGCCAAGTTCAATACTCATAATAGCTATTCAATATTCAGTAATCCACATGTGGTATTGCAGATGGTTATGGGATGTGTTGGTCTCTTTCCAACACTTCCAAAGGATGTTATAAGACAGAATGTTATACGACAACAGCCAGTCATTCGGTGCTTCCTAATTGTTGATGTGATATGAGAGTCAGCAATCATGTGCAAATTAAAATATAATTATGCATGCAGACCATCCAGGATTAAGTTACATTTCACAGACGTGTGTTAAAATACTAAGCACCCTTTGAAATACATTGTGACCATGATTTGCTATTTACCCAAGAATATTATTACTAAAACAGACAAAGTACACAGGTAATAATTGCTCAATACATTAGCGTGCATGATAAATTAGGAGATGTATGAGCTACTAAGCATTCATGTTACTCCAAAGGGTCAGTAAACAATTTAATTGTGCATCAACAGACATGCCATCCAGCATGTCATTACTCCCTTGGCAGTGCAGACTGCTTAGTTCTGAGGGGGATGGCTCAGTTTGTTGCAGATCTAATCAGTGCCACACCACACCATAATCCCCAACTAGAAAAATGGGTATTTATGTAGTCCTGGTGTGAGCTGGGTTATGCCTTAGCCTGGCATCCTTACATTCATAGCTGTAAGCAAGAACATTGTGATGGTGGATGTGGTAGAAGTGAAGATGGACTGAGGTTGTGATGTAATGAAGGTCTGTGGTTGTCTTCATTGCTTCTATTCTTCACCAACCCTGGCTCAGTTCCACAAAGCTGGGCAACTACAAGGAGGTGGGGGTTCTTATTGCTAACATCCTAGGGATGATTCGTGCATTATGGTCCTGAGATCTGTTTTTATTTTTCTGTAGCCCTCTAGACCAGACAAATCTCCATCATCTTTGCTTTTCCATGACACTTGGCAAATCTGAAGTACAATTTGATATTTATAGAAAATCTTAAAAAGAAGTGTGATCTCTTCTCTGTTCTTGAAGCACCCCTGTATAAGTCACACCTCTGTTTTCCACATCAGATGCCTGGTTCATAATTCCTTTCTGATGATGAAGAGACAGACTAGGAAGACTCCTCTTTCTCTCATTTCATATTTATGAATAAACTTTCACTTTCTACATATTTTAAGGTATTTTCCCCATTTCAGTGTCTTGGAAGTGAGCTATTAGTCAATTGCAAATTAACAACTACTTATTGAACACTAACTGGGTGTGGAACTCATGTTAAGTACAATTGAAAGTTTTTTTTTTAAATTATAATTCCAGCTGAGAAGATTAAAGGGTGACAAATGAGGTAATTTGAAAACAATAATAAAATAGCATGTTTTAAATAAACATGACACATTTAATTTATATGTAGTTGTGATGGTTTTATATGCTTGGCCCAGGGAGTGGCACTATTTGGAGGTGTGACCTTCTTGGAGTAGGTTGTCACTGTGGGCATGAGCTTGAAGACCCACTTCCTAGCTTTCTGGAAGTCAGTCTTCTCTTAGAGGCCAAAAGATGACTATGTAGACCTCTCAGCTCCTCCTGCACCATGCCTGCCTGGATCCTGCTGTAGGGAGCTGACAGAAGGCGGCTATCATCCTTGTAACCATCTTGAGCCATATACCCTGACAAGAGACTTGATTACATCAGCCTATAACAGCTGAGCACACTCTGATACCATCTTGCTTTAGATACCCAGGATTTTCCCTTGGGTGTGTGAGACTTAAAGGTGTGTGACTTAAGGGCGTGACTTAGAGATCAGATTTAGAGACAAGGCCTAAGGGCATGACTTAAAGGCGTGACTTAGAGGTGTGGCCTAGAAGTGAGACATATAAAAGGCAAGAGGTAGACAGAAGCAAGCAACAGATTATTAGGCACTCGGGAGTACAACTTGGAAATAGGAATTAGGTTAGAGAGTACAACTTAGAGTACAACTTGGAGTAGGAATTAGGCATTGAGGAAGAAGAACTATTAGGCATTAGGCATTAGACACTTAGCACTTGGAAGAAGTAACTTGGAACTTGGAGGCACTAGGGACTAGAAACTAGGGACTAGAAACTCAAGACTTGGGACTTGGAGAGGAGAAGAGAGACTGAAAAATAAACGGGATTGAATCACACTCTGTCTGGTCTCCATTCTTCCAGTCCATCCTCACTCTCTCTCTTGCTGAACCCCGACCCGCAGATAGAGCTGCTTGGGGCAGTGCAGGCTAACAATTTAGCCCCCAAGGCTTTTGGCAGTGCAGGTTCCCAACATTGACAGAACAGTTTGAGACATTTTGGCCCCCAAACATGGGGTAGTGCAGTTCTCAACATTTCTGGCCCCCAACGTGGGGCAGCTTGGGCCGCAACATCCTGTCATACTTTTGCCTTGATGATACTGGACTGAACCTCTGAACCAGTAAGCCAGCCCCAATTAAATGTTGTCCTTATAAGAATTGCCCTGGTCAGGATATATGTTCACAGCAGTAAAACCTTAAGACATGGTTTACTTCCAAAACTATTTTAATGAACACAGTAAAGAACATGTATTCAGAAAACAAAATTGAAAAACAACAGACTGAAAAAGACAAAGAAAATGAGACCAAGATATACTTGTGAGCCAAAATTAGGAATAAATTAAGATTCCTAGTAGCCAAGGCAAAAAGGAAATGAACATCCTGAGGTCTTCAATGTCATGTGTATGTAAGAGGGAGTATTCTATTTTGCCAGGAGAAGCGAACACTTTCCTGCTACTAAATTCTATAGGAATTTTTAATGTGGATCATCCTAGCATGAACACTAAACAATGTAACGAACAATATCTTCAACAAAAGTTTTTAGAGAAAATGTAGAAATGGTAGTTGTTTGACTACTTCTTAAGGTGAACTGTATAAAAGTCACAGGCGTGGTAGCCAACAGGACTCAATAAAGCTATTTCTGCAGGGAATAAAGTTCATGTGGTCCTGGTATGTAGCTTTCCAAGCAGTCAGCAAGAATTTAATAAAAATTAAGCAATACACGATTGGCATATGTTTTGATCCAACTTAACACTTACCATTTACCACAACTACCCTCCTATCTAGAGCTAAAAAGGCAGTTGCTTTACTGTTGAATACAAACAAGGACAACAACGCTAAAGGAAAAGCACTGTGTTTTAGAGACCAGCCCTGAACACAGGGCCAACTGGTATTTTGTTATGAAACCCAGAACACTGAAAGCTATTTCACTAGAGACCCTAAAGAAGGCTTAAGATAGGAATGTATATTTTTCCTAGTGTCCACATACTAAGACAAAAAGATGAGGTTTTGGTTACTGTATTAAAGGGTGTCTGTAGATTTTTAACAAAAAAACCTGAGGTCACAAACTTATAAAGAGAAAAGGCTTAATGATTTGGTGGTTTCAGTCTCTGACCAGTGTCCACTGCTTAGGGCTTAGGGAGACAGCATGTGGAGGTGAGAACACAGGGTGCAGAAAACTGCTTGTCCATAGCTACAAACAAACAACAACAAAAATAGAGAAATAGTAAGGGCCCAAGGTCCCAAAACACTCCTCTGGGGCACAGACCCGATAACCTAAGATCCTCCCATATGAGCCAGCTTTTAAAAGTTTCACAGCTCTCTAGAGCACTAGCCTAGAGAGCAAGCCTTTAACATGGGCCTTTTGCACTTTAACACCCAAGTTAGAAGAGTGTGTTTAGGACGAAATAATGATATTCCAGCTGCATATAGTCCAACATTTCTTGCAAGGTTTCCTTCTTCACTCACAATTTAGGTCTCTACAAATTTCCCACCCAAGGCTACTTGCAGGCTCTCATCTGACTCCAGTAGTGAAATGTTAAAGTGTCAGAGTGGGTTTTGATTGACTCAACTAGATCACTTTTTATTAGAAACAAAGCCCCTGCAATGGCGGCCTTTGAGATGGCAGAACACTAAGCTGCTATGATTGCACTGTCTGATTCTGATGGGGCAGCAGGGCAAAGCCACCTAGAATCCTTCCTGTCAAGAACCTTTGAGGTGGCCCATGGTAAACCTGGCAGTACTTCCACTAGAAGCTCACTCTTCAAATTCTTTAAGAATTTACTGTAAAAACAAAATTTCAGAAGAGAGACTGACCAAAGAACCTACTTCTAGTGTCAGAAGGGTCAAAGGCATCACCCATTTCAGGGATTCCAACATCATTGCCTACAAACTAAATTAGGTCTATAGACCCAAAGACTAAATTTTCAGCACATTATTTTTCACATAAAATTCAAAACTTCCAGACCTTTTTAAAAATTGCAAGTTTTTTCATCAATGTTTCTGTGTTAGTGTATGGGTTTTGTTTGGTTTGGTTTGGGATTTTAAAAAGGGTTATAGCCTAGGCTGGCCTGGAATTCTCTGAGTAGCTGAGAATGGCCTTAAATTTCTTATTGCCTCCATGTCCTGGTGCTGGGATTACAGGTATATTGATGCTAACATACCTAGGTTATGCCATGCTAAAGATCAACCCAGGGTTTCATGCTTGCTGGAGAAGCACTCTACCAAGTGAGCTGTGTCCCTAGCCTGGTACTAGTTTATGAGTCAAGCAGATGGAGCAGGATAACCTCAGCCCATTAGTCACAGCAGGGTTCTTTTGTCCAGAATCCTCTGCAAGACTCATTTTATGTATTTGCAGGGGCTGCCACATTCTATGGGCATTTGAGTTTTAATCCTCCATCCAACACATTCATTCTTGTCTCAAATAGGGAAAGAGACCTTGATCAAGGTCATATATCAAATGCCTGACCAAGCCAAGAGTTGACACTGCCTTCCCAGGCCTCCCCGATCTCTGCACCACAGATTGAAGCCCTGAACAGGCTGAATGGAACCATGCCAGCTCCTGATGAGGAAAAGACTCAGGAACACACCAGAGACAAACTCTGCACCATTCACACAATTTTGCCCCCAGGCTGACTTTGCCTGAAATAATATTTGACAGCATCCTCCAGAAAAATCAATTTGTTTAAAACAGCAACTGATTTCACCCTGGGTGAAAATGTTTGGCATATGCAAAGAAGGAAGCCCTTTCTAACCTATGAACAAGAGGAATTATTTACCATATACATATACACAACAAAATTGTTGAAGTATGCTTTTCTTGGAGGAGGGACATTTAAACATTAACTACATGATAATTTGGTTCTCTGGGAGCATTTCTCCCAGCACACAATGTCTTTCTTTGTTATAACATTTAAAAGTACGTTTGTCACTATTTTGTGCTTTTAAAGGGGGGAGGGAGGAGGAGGAGAAAAAAAAAGAAAGAAAGAAAAGCTCATGATCCCGGGCTCTCATTTAGAGCAGAGCAATATGACGGGAGGAGGGGAAGCTAGAAGAAATGGCTCTGCCTAGATGAAGAAATCACAGGCAGAACGTTTCCAAGCTGCTAAACACCAGAAGGAGATAACAGGCAGTGTGTGAAATGCCAATTATGATGGAAACTATAATGGAAACAGTCCTAACAGCGGTCCACACTGCGCTTTGGAAAGCCTCAAGTGCCTGGCAGACGGAATCCTCCTGCGCAGGTGCTTTTGACACCAGGGCTTTCCTTACCTGGGAGCCCCGCAGTTTCAGGGCCCCAGTCAGGTAGGAAGCCCTAAAGCAGCTTCCCAGAAAGGATACCCACCAGTCACCCTTCTGCCATGCTAATTACTTGGCTTCTTCTCTGGAGCATACCCCTGGGTCCCTGCCTTTCCCAGGGCAGTCTCTTGACGCGCCCTCCCCACTGCGTTCACTGCACATAGCTGGAACCTTTGCTCTCCTAATCCCCGCAGCCTCCTTCCATCGTCTTCAACCTCCAGGCAAGACTCCAGCCTTCTCTGCAGTTATCTCCTCCACAAAGCTTAGTCCATAGTACTCCCACCAATCAGAATTCTATTTTCCTTCTCCTTGCTGCTGAGCTGTTGTCACTCCTTTGTGGCAAGCACCATACTCTGCCTCACTGCACAGCTCTGGTTCTGCTGTCACTATTCCTAACTAGATTGTGAGTTTCTCAAAATGGGAACAATGGCTCCACTGTTTATGCCCCCCGAGTCTCTAGGGTTTTGTTGTTGTTTTGCTTTTTTTTTTGTCTATAAGCATTTGATAGATGTGTAATGGAAATAGAACTCTATTTAAGAAAAAAAAAAAAATGCACTGTGCTATTTGTTTGTGTGAAGCCCATTCCCTGACCATTCTGCCACGAATTTCACCAGGGCAGACATCACCTTTGTTTCCTGACTTTACCTCAGAACGAAGGAATGAGCCTTGCACCGGGTTGTGCCCTCTCCCATGCATATGGCAGGTGGCACCTATCATCTCCACAGTTTTGCACACATCCACCACACAGCTGTCTGCCCAGCCACCTTGATCACTCTACATGTACCTGCAGAGAACCTGTCTCTACTTGCATTTCCTAGTGCTTATCCCTGTATTCTGGGGATGCTGTCCACCCCCTCCACGTCTGGAAGACATGGCTCTTCATTTTTCTTAAACTGGTAAAATGTTATGACTTCCCCCTGTTAATATGTGTTGAGATGATTAAGGATTAATATTAAAAACAAATAGAGCAATGCACGAAGTCATGTAGAGCTCTCAAGCTGCAGTCAACAGAACCCTGGGGAGTTTTTAAACTTTATGCTTTTCATTTTGATATCAATCTTTTAAAGGTAGTTAATAAAAAAGCATACCTTGCTTTATGGAGTTGGCCACAACATAACTAAGTACTCTGCAGTAACTATAATACCTATAATGTATTATTGCTCCAAGACTTTAGCCACAAGGAAGCTAAGCTTATGTGATAAGCTAAGAAAGCTGCAAGAAACCTGACACCAGAAAGCAAGGACACCTCCCTTCATTCCTCTATACCCTTCCCCACCAGTACTCCACCCTCACCCCATCACTACCCCTCCCCCACCTCATTATTACCCCTCTTCTCTCAGTAAGACCTCTGCCCCATCTTTTCCCAATCACATTTCTAAGTTCCCTTCCACAGTCAAAAGAGGAAGTTGAGACTCTTAGTATGAAAAGACCCAGTCATTGGAAAAGGGCGGTTGTCCAGGCAGAGAAGAATGAGTGGCAGATAAAGAGGATCAGATCCAGAGAGGAACTAGAGACGCTTTTCCTTAAGAAGAAAACTCCAAGCATATGTATATGTGTATGTGTATATGTACATATATATGTATGTATGTATATATGTATGATATGTAATGTATGTGTAAGAAAATTAAGATGTTTCAATAAAATTGAAAACACTAGATGGAACTGATAACTTTCAGTGGTGTGTGTGTGTGTGTTCCAGATACTGAAAAAATAATTGAAGCATTTCAGTCCTAGACTCAATCACTTACAAAGGTAAATGTTCATGTCTGCATTGAAAAGTTGTTCTGGAAAGTAGAAATTTCATTTCGGAAAGCTGATATTATTGTGAGCCTCAAGCAGAGTAAGGAGAATGGCAGGGACAAAAACCAAACAGACTCATTACATCTGACATATAGAAACTAAACTCCTAGAAGAAATAGTGATTATTGGAATATAATGATGAATTGAAAGATTACCACCAAGTAAGAGTTGACACATGAAGAAAGTGTTTAAACATCAGAGGATCTGCTTCAAGTCACTGATGATGGATGAAAGAATAACTGAACTAATATTTTAATATAGTCAAAGCACTTGCTGAAGCATACATCTACTTATTTAAAAATCATTTAAAAAATAAGAACAGAACTTTCTCAGACTGATATTGCTGAATACTAAACGGCTACAGACATTTAGTGCCTTAAGCAAATAGATTATATTTCTGAATGAGAGCATATATTTCTGAGTCAGAGAAAAGAATTTTTGAACAAGATTTGAGTGGGACAAGGAGCAAGATGAAAAATTAATAGATTTAATTACATCAAAATTAAAAATCGCTACTCACTGGTGGCCATGATGAGTGAAATTCACAAAGAAGTCATGAACATGGCAACGAATTTTTCAATTTATAAAAGCAATAAGAAGTGAACATCTGCATTATTAAATAATTCCTGCCAATTAGCAGAAAGGAAACCTAACAGAAAATTATACAACACCTACGGGTAGAGAATACACTGCAGGAGAAAACAAACAGGCTAACATGTGCTTTAAAGATAGTGAACCCCATTATAGATTTTTTAAAATGCTAATTAAAACATCGAGGTAATACCACACACCTATCAAGCTGACAGACATTTTAAAGTCAGACACTAGACACTGTTTGGTTGATGAAGCAAAGAAAGGGACAGATGTAATGTTACGCTCCCTGCTGTTGAGCGTGTAAGTGTGCACCATCACTCCAAAGCACAGGTGCATTGAAGGCTCTACATGCAGGTATTTGAGGACTGCCTAGTCCATTCTGGAAATAGCCATAAGGGAAACACTCACATGGATCTGCAAAGACACCTACAGAACTCTATTTGTGACAGCCAGAAACTGGAAGGAACCCAGGTGTCTTGTGATACGATGTTCCTTCACCAATGGCCTCTTGGCCTCTCAGCAGCACTTCATGACCTCTTCAATTGTGTAACTCTCATGCTGCCTGGACTAGTAATACTCAGTAGCATAGATAAGTAAATAGTACTTCGTAACATAGATAAATACTACTCGGTAGCATAGTTAATGCTGGAAAACATGACAGTCCATGGAAAAAGTGAGAGACAGGATGAACTCTATCCATCACTCGGTGTATAGACCAACTAAAACCAAACCATGAAACACTGCATATATTTATTTTGCAATAAATTTATAAAAGATGTCTGAGAACCTGTAGTCAATCTAGAGCATGTGGGCATGGGAGGGTGCTGGGGAGGTGGAGACCAGGGAGCAGAAGAGAAAATTGAAATAGACTAGCACAGGAGAGTCATTTGCTATGGGTGAATGAGGATAGTTTGCCATGATTTGAGAAATGTAATTAATTCAATTTTTATAGCTTGAGTTTGCAGAAAAAGACACATGCTCGGGAAACACTGGGCCACTGCATAGCAGATACAGCTCTCGGAGAGGGAAAAGAATTGGCATTGTGTTACTCCATAGTCAGCCTTGCCATTCACTTTGCATGCAGACATTTATTCTGAGAAAGATAAGGAAATACCAAATTAAACTGACGTGATTAACTTGAAGGTAGTAGGGTTTTTTTTTTTCTGTCTTGATTTAATTGATTAATTTGCTTTTGTTTTATAATTACACAAGATTTCTGAGCACTGGGGATGTGTCCCTGATTTTCTGTTCATAAAAACATAAGCTTCCTTGATCACATGAATACTCTAAATGCTGAGTCACTCAGGATATTTTTCCCTGGGGATTTCTTTTTCTTATTACCTTGTGTCAAATGATGCTTCAGAAGCTGAATTTTTGTGCCTCTAGGGACCTGAGTTCTATCTTCAGGCAAGCTGGTTTGATGCCCCAAATGTGCAGATATGTCTCTTGTTCCTTCCATACTTGGGAATATTTCTCTAAATTTTCCCAAATCCTTCTTGCAAATTTCTTTTCATGATGCTTAGACACCAAATTTGGTTTGTACATGTAAAGGTTTGTTTTTGGTTTTGCTTTCAAATGGAATTATTCAAAGGCAAGATCCAGAAACTTGGGGATATTTAAAATCAACAACAACAAAAAAAAAACAACAACAACAAAAAACATCTAAAAGTAGCTTAGCAGTGGACAACAGAGAACGTATATACACAGAAGAAATAAAGGAATTTTATTAAGTGGTCTGCCTGGGGAGTATGAGTGCTGTGTGGCCCATCTAAACCACTATAGGGCATTGCCTTTTTTTTCAGTCATTCATGGAGGAATAGTGTTGTCTCACATTGAGTCTCTTGACTTTGCGGGAGGACTCATTTTCAATCCTGCTGCTGTGAGGACCATGACATGTTACACAGACCCCAAGGGCCAGGGAAGATGAACCATTCCACATTCACTCTCTGTGGGTTCATCCCTCCTTGGGAATACTACCTCCTTCTTCCTATCTAACCTCTACCTGGCAAACAATCTTTAACTTTATCTCCATGAATTTCTTCAGCTATCTCCACAAAAGCATTCTGTAATCCACTGGGCATGTGGGACGTCCTTCTTTTAGTCCTTGGCCTGTTTGATACTGATGATTAGTTTAGGGTAGCAGCACATTTGGTATTGTGTGAGTGTTATCCCTTGCAAGTCAGGGATGGTGGCAGATTCACTGTCACAGCCCATACACCCATGTACATGAAACTTGTTATAGGCACACAATATTCTGCAAATGTCCCATGAAGTAAATAAATAAATAAATAAATAAATAAAATAACACTTCTGTCTCTTTTTGTCAAATCTCTGCCCCTTCCCCTGGAACATTAATTCCTTGCTGGGGTCCCATGTTTTCTCATTCATTCATCCCATGTCCAACTCTACAAAAATAGCCACAAAACATTTAATTTTTGTAAGAAGACCATTAGCATTGTCCTCATTTTTGCAAATAAACCAATGCTCAGAGAAGCTAAAAGCTCTTACTCAGAAAGTCATTGGCAAGAACTGATTCTTCACTCAGTTCTCCTATCACCACTACCACAAAAAAAAAAAAAAAAAAAAAACAAAAGAGAATGATGCAATGAATGCTGTGGGAATCGTCAAGGTCTTGGTCTACCTCAGAGAGGATGGAGAATGTGCAATAACCCTTGGAACATTGTGAGGGACTATTATCCATGTAGCCATTATAATGGTTGTAATTACTACTGCGTCTCCCATTACTGTTAGCAAGGACCTAGCATGACCTCCCTTGATAAGTTGTTGTAGCCATTCCTTAAGTAGAGGCCAATGCTCTATCCTATAAAAAGAGGGGGGCAGAGAGATCTTGGCGGTTGGTCATCCTGATGAGGAATCTCATCAAGGTCGGGGAGAAAACAGTAATGGTGACTCCTGTTCTGGGCAGCTCTGTATGCTTATGCCAGCTGTTCTATCCACAGGTTTAGGCATCATGGTCAAGTTCTGGAATCATCAGGGCTCTATAACTAATCCGTTGTGTCTTATACAGGAGGGTACCTCTCAGAGGAAAGAGCAGAGTCACACTAATATACCAAACTACAATTCCATTTGCCCAGACAAGACTGGTTTTTAAAATCTGTCCCTACGGAAGAGAGCAAGAAGAAAGGCAAACCCCTACCCTCCCCCAACCCTCATCAGCACACCAAGCTCTCTGTCAGCCCTGAATGAACCTTGAGGTGAGCACAGACCCACAATGACCTTGCCTGTATGGTAAGGCAGGCAGAAAAACCTCTGCCAGCTAATATAGGGCAGTCATCAGCTGTCAGACAAAAATATTTGTCAGTTCCTGCTGACCGAAGCTGGGTTGGAACCAGCGACCCCACTGTACAAATCTCCTGACCCCATTAAGGCAGCCAGCACAGCACAGCCTCCCTCCTGGTGATGGCTAGTACCAATGCTAATACTACTCGTGCTTAGGACTCAAACAGAAACCTGGATGGGCTTGGAGCCCCCTCTGATCCGTGCTATCACCTGTATGCTCTTCTGTTCCTATTAGCCTGGTCTAGGGATAAGAATGTCACCAGATAAAATGAAACCAGTGTTCATGGTGTGATGGCCCTCTCCTGAGAGCTGGCAAAGGTGAGGTGAGGTGAGGTGAGGTGAGGTGAGGTGAGGTGAGGTGAGGTCACTGCAGGTATGTGGCATTTCCCAAGGTGTGGACATTTTTCAAGTGAGGCATGTATGTGGTTCTGTATATATTGTGTGTTATGTGCAGTGCGTGTGTTTAACATTGAATGTGTGTATGTGTTTATGGTTGGGTATAACAGGATGTGGGCATGGTTGTGCATGCCTATAGTTGTGGGTATGTGAATGTGTTTTTGGGGTTTGTTCTAGGGAGCTAAAGTGTGAGAGTGAGGTCGAGAGGCAGGCACCAGAGGAGGAAGGAAAGACACTAATAAAGGATGGAATGATAACATGAAGGGGAAAAATTACTCTGTAGGAGTGATGGATCTTAGAAGCAGACGTCTACTGGAACACTTAAGTAGATGGATGCATTGAAGGTCCCATTGCTGACCCAGGTTAATGAATGGGAGGGGAAGCAGCAGCTGCTGCTGCAGCAGAATGCATTCAGAAAGCAAGGGCTGACAGATGACAAGCCCCTACTTCAGCCCCAGTCAAGTCAGCAGTCCCTCTCGTAAGCAGGACTCAGTTCCTTCTAGCCTGGCTCTCTGCTGCATCAGTGTGAGTATCTGCCACATCAGGCACAGGACATGGAGGAAGTAGATACTACTTCCTTCTGCCTTAGCAGGGAGGAGAACTAAGAAGTGAAGCAGATGAGCAGGGTCTATCCACTCCACACATTGTCCTGAGGACATGAAGGGAGTGGATGTAAGAAATGACAACTCGCTCTTTCCTTTCTGCCACCGCCATGCCATCCCGACTGAGGAAGACCTGGAAACTCTGGGGCCACTTGAGCCACGGCCACAGCCGCATCGGTAAGCACCGCAAGCACCCAGGAGGCCGAGGGAATGCTGGAGGCATGCACCACTACAGGATCAACTTTGACAAATATCATCCAGGTTACTTTGGGAAAGTTGGTATGAGGCATTATCACTTGAAGAGGAACCAGAGCTTCTGCCCAACTGTCAACCTGGATAAATTATGGACGTTGGTCAGTGAGCAGACACGGGTCAACGTGGCCAAAAACAAGACTGGAGCTGCTCCCATCATTGATGTTGTTTGATCAGGCTACTACAAAGTTCTGGGCAAGGGAAAGCTCCCTAAGCAACCTGACATCGTGAAGGCCAAATTCTTCAGCAGAAGAGCTGAAGAGAAGATTAAGGGTGTTGAGGTGCCTGTGTGCTGGTGGCTTAAAAGCCACTCCAGGTGTTAATTAAATGCTAACATTTTCAAAAAAAAAAAAAAAAAAGAAAGAAAGAAAGAAAGAAAGAAAAGAAAAGAAATGACAACTCAGAAGGCAAGCCAGGCCTACAGGTAAGTACACAACCCCTGTGTTCTACGTAGACTGCTGAGAGGATCCAGAGTAAACTGCCCTGAGGATGAAGTAACACCCTATCCCTGACAACCTACCTGTGGTGCAACTGCCCAGTTCTGGACAGCAAATTCCTGCCTGGAAACTTTGCAGACCATCTTTCAAATAAAGAGACCATTCTCCAGTGGTCCCAGGGGTTAGGGCTTCTTCAAAGCCAATGCCTAAGAGTTGGCAGCCCCTCTTTCCTCCTGCTTTCTTCAGTCGTTTACAGCACTCAAACCTTTGACTGGGTCGTACACACTTTGTGATAAACACATTCCCATTGATTCCTTAAAAGCAGAAGTTCACAAACAGGGAATTCTCTCCTCTCCAAAATCAATAGGAAAAGATAAAATTTCTCTTTCACTCCCTTGCCAATCCCCAGAGCCCACTTTGAGAACTTGAACTAGAGTGGAAGAGGAGGAGGGAGAAGAACAGCAACAAATTCAAAATATGGACTAGACTATAGTTTCTAGTTTTCACATAGATTTTTTTTTTTTTCAAAACTGAGCCAGACTGCAGAAAGGTAGGTACCAAATGTCTGGGGAGAAGTTCTCAAACAGATCGATACTTCTCAGATTGGAAGAGAAGGAAGAAAGAGGACAGTGTAGAATCTCTGCCTCTCAACTTCCTTTATACAGTTTTCGGAGTGCTGGGAATTTCAAGCAATCAGAAGCCCTAACCAGAGTTATAGGCCTCTGCTGGGCAGGACTCAGGAGGTAAAGTAAGGTGCCCCTGCCCCCCCTCCCCCATCAACTTCTCAGGAGGCCTGGGACTGTGGAAACCTAGATTAGAAAGGGACAAAGATCTAGGTTAAGGAAAGAATGAAACCTAAACTTACTGGAAAAGACCCTCTTGAGTCTACAAGAGATGGAAGAAAAGGCCAAGAAGTCTGTCAAGAAGAGTAATTAGCCAGAAACCAAGTGTCCCGGAGGTCCTGGGCTGTGAGGATGGGGAGGAGGGACGGAGGCCCTTGGACTCCACTACTCTCTTGATTGGACAAGTTAACTCATCAAACACCTCCCTTCAAAACCCTCAGAAAACAAACAAACAAACAAACAAACAAACAAACACAAGCCCCTTAGAGGAAACCAGGAAAGACAGCATAGAAGCCTCTCAGCAAAAGCTTCAGGAGACAGGACTTATGAAGAAAGCAAAAAGATGGGTTGTGGACCTTTCCCTTCATGCACACTGCAGTCGATGGAAGGAGCTCTGTGTTTTACTTTCACCACAGCCATTTTGAGGGATAGAGGAGCTGAAATGAACAGACCCACAAGCTCTGCTTCCCACAAAAGGAAGGAGGCTTCCTTTTGATCACAGAGACCTAGATGCCCCACAGAGACCACAACTGCATAAAGCACAGTGTTGTAGGACCTGGCAGCTGACAATATCCTAAAAGGAGGGGTGGAGAGAAGTAGCAGGTTGCTAGGAAAACACAGGTGTTCAAGCAATTGGGTAATTATGATGGTTTTGTCTTTCCTTCATCACTAATCTTAACTTTTGTCACAGTAATTTTTTTCTAAAGTTAATTTTAAAGGTAGATCTGGGGTGAGTGCCAGAAAATTAAGGCTCCCTGTCCTAGACACTCATTGTTTGCCAGAGATGTGTTTCTCCCAACAGTAACAACCTGAGTGACTTCCAGAAACTCATACCAATCTCTTCCAACTCAGTCTCCATGTCATTACAATGAGGGCACTGAACTGGCCAAAGCTCTGACGAAAGCTGCATGAGATGTGACTTAGATGTACTGACCAAAGCAAAACTGGCATTTGCAAATGAGCTGGTCCTTTGGTTCCTACAGTGCCCAGGCCAGCACAGAAACTGAGCATAGCTCCAGAAATACTCCCTCAGCCCCATGGAAATGTGACCATCCAACCAGCTTAAAGAGACCTATAGGAGGGATTGTAGATTTCCTATTGTCAGTGACCAGTTGAATCTTTTCCATTTTCATATACTTCAGTCTCTCTATCAGTAACAGACTTTGTTTACACCCTGGGATGACCATGCATAGCAAGTGAGAATGGTTATTAAAGGTCTTTAAGAAGCACGGGGCGTTTATCAAAGTTTGCTTATTGAGTATTTATGGAAATCACAAAAGACTTGCCTAGTTATAATCATAGACAGTGGGAGGGAGGGGGAGAGAGAGAAGGAGGGAGAGATGAAGAAAGGGAGGGAGAGAAGGAAAAGGCCACAGTTCTTTGGAGTATGGAACTCCAATTCAATTGGACCTAACAGGATTGGCTTTGGAGATTAGAGAGGCAAGCAGTGCAACACTTGAGACATGAAAGCAGAGGAGAGGAGCAGCAAGATTAGGGCAAGAGATGGAGAAAGGCAGTGGTGGCAAATAAGAACAAATATGGTATATAATACATATGTATTAATTTGAAAAGAAAAGCTGAGCCAGTGAGATGGCTCAGTGGATAAAGGCACTTCCTTCCACCAAGCCTGATGATCTGATTCTGATTCCAGGAACCCACATTTGTGGGAGGGGAGAACTAACTTCTGAAAATTGTCCTGTGGCCTCTAAATCCACACCATAATGAGTGAACATGAACACACATGCATAGATACACATACTCACACAAAGTAAATGATAGATTAGATAGATAGATAGATAGATAGATAGATAGATAGATAGATAGATTATAAATAGACAGATAGATATAGAGTGATGGATAGATGAACATAAGTAGACAACAGAAGATAGAGATAGATGATAGATAATAGAAGATATAGATGATAAATAGATATTAAAACTGTAAAAGGAGGAGGAGGAGGAGGAGGAGAAGAAGAAGAAGAAGAAGAAGAAGAAGAAGAAGAAGAAGAAGAAGAAGAAGAAGAAGAAGAAGGAAAGAAAGAAAGAAAGAAAGAAAGAAAGAAAGAAAGAAAGAAGAGAAAAGGAAAGGAAAGGAAAGGAAAGGAAAGGAAAGGAAAGGAAAGGAAAGGAAAGGAAAGGAAAGGAAAGGAAAGGAAAGGAAAGGAAAGGGAAAGGGAAAGGGAAAGGAGGAAAGGGACTACCAGAAAAACAAACAAACAAACAAAACCAGACACCCCCCACCCCCCCCCCAAAAAAAAATAGTTGAGTGCTGAGTCAGCAATGGCTTCCCAGGAATGGAAGAAGTCTGTACCTCTTCTGCTGACCTGGCTAAGGTGTCTGAGGATAAGCAGGATTGGGGCCCTAAAATAGGAAGAGGAAGCAACAGATAGTTTGGGTCTTTGAAGGTGAAGGGCATGATGTTGGTCATACTAGTTCATCACCACAGCACTTAGTCCACAAAATCAGGATGTTTGTGAGCATTTTCTGTGGCAGTGTCTCCAGCGATTTGTTCATCTCACTGTCACCCACATTCCCTCACAGAGCTCCTGCTCTCCACCAGCTTCACGGAGCCCCAAGGATTTCAATCAATATCAAGAATAGAGGCTTCAGAGCCAAGCTGTGGTGGAAGGAGCCACCTGTGCAGAGGTGCTAGACTTGCAATAGTGAAAAGGAAATCTGGGCCACACCAGCCCCAACTGACCAGAGAAGTAAGAGATAATGAGGCACCCTACTGGCCCTATCTGAATTCCTGATCCTTAGGCTTTTGAGAAATGACAAAGTAAAAGGGTGCTTTCAGCAGCTTTGTGGCACTACAATAAATAGTGAGATAGGAAGTCAAAGCTGGGGTGGGGCATCCAAGTGACACTTTATTCAGGAACATTGGAGGAAGGCTTTACTGACGGAAGTTTCTAGAATTCCTCCTTACCTGGTTTGGCACTGTGCCTCCAGCTCCACCCAAGGACAGCTCTATAGTCTTTAACAGCACAGTGGGAGTAAAATAAATGCCTTCCCTTAGCAACGGATTGGGATGCAAATCCCCAATCAATGAAGGAAAATTTAAAGAGATTAAGGCTGCATCCATGACCACAAATACATGTTTCTCTCCCTTCAAGAACCTTCTTTTCTGACTTTGATTTTTCCCTTCTATGTTTACTGTCTCTACTCTTCCTTTATCTCCCATCTCCCTTCCTGGTTCATTCCAATCATATTTCCTGACTTTGGGTTCCATTCCCACTTTGTACCTCTTGTTATCATCTAGTTCTAGGCATCTCAACTGTGCATCCTCTCAGAGCAGACGAAATGTCCTCCATAGCCATTCTCTGACCCAGAAAGGATGATGCATTCAATGTTCATAAACTTAGGAGCATGTAAAGCCAGTCTGTCCAAAATCTGCAAGGGGAAATTACAGTTTCTATTCTCAGACCACCTAACCCAAGGGTGAATGTTTAGAAGAATTTGGAGTTCTGACATTTGCCTGTTCCTCTGTTTTAAGGAACAAGTCAAGGTTAGCACATAGAGATTATAACCAGAATTCACAGATGAGCAAGGAGAGGGTGGAGATTTGGGTCTTGGGTATTAAGAATAGTGTCAAATATCCAGGTTTGGGCAAGAAAGACCAAGGCAATAAATCATGATATTTAATAAGGTCACCATATAGCTCTGTCAGAGTATATGTCGTATTTCCTATGTTTCTTATTTCTTTCTTCCTGAACTCTTTCAATTGCCCCAGCCACCTTGACATAATAACTTTCTTACCCCAGACACTTCCACGATTCATCTCTTTCATCAAGCCTAATGGATGCCCATTGCTCTGAGTATCCCTGTCCCATGATACAGCTCCTGATAATTTACTGTCCTGTCTTCTAGACTTGTCTCCTTGTCTTCCATAAAGAAATCAGACAGGCTAAGTGCTTCTTTTGTACCTATTCAGAGTCAGGCTTGGTGTGAGCATCTGGCAGATGGCTAATAGTGTGTGGTGGATGGATGGATGGATTTGAATCTTATGCAAGCTAGTATGGAAGCAGGAGTGGGTATCTTCTCTCTGTCAATGATGTCGAACTCAATGGTGCTGCAAGGAATCTTTGGCTTACTCTTTGGACCCAGGAAGTATGCACTTCAGTTGTTCTTCAGGACATTCTGCCATCTGAGTATGGTGAAGACAGTGGGTTCATGTGGGTGCCTTGTGACCAGAGGCTGAACCATCTTTGAAGGAAGCCAAAGACATGGCCACTCTTGCCCTGGGGAAGAAGTTTGCCCTGGGAGGTCACTTCTAAGTTTCAGTAGCTATCTGATGAACAGTTACTTTTTTTGACTTGTTTTTCTTCTTGGCAGCCAGCCTTCCCATGTGCAGGGGTCCTGTGACTAGTTTCCTGTCTGTGAGAGTAAGACATACAGGTTCCGAAGATTTTGTTTCCAATTACAGTAACAAAATATTGCCCAAAGCAGCTTGAAAACGCAAGAGTGAACAGCAGTTCAACTTGAGGGTAACGACCTTTTTGGCTGTCCAATGACCCTTTCCCAGGAGTTGCATAAGACCATCCATCAGAAAACACAAATATTTACATTATGATTTATAACAGTAGCAAAATTACAGTTATGAAATAGCAATGAAAATAACTTTGTAGTTGGGGGGTGGGGATCACCAGAACATGGGAACTGTATTAAAGAGCTGTAGCATTACAAAGGTTGAGAACCACTGCTTGGCTCAGTTTGAGGGTACAGTCCACCAAACAGGGGAAAGCACAATATTAGGAGTGTGAGGTATTTGGTCACAGACCATAGTCAAGACATAGACAGAAATAAATGATGTCATTTTGTTTGCTTTTTTCCTTCTTTTTTCAGCCCAAGATCAGAATGTGCAGGATGGTTAGACTCAAGATGGATCTTCCCTTTTATCTAAAAATGTTCTAGAAACTTCCTCATTAACACAGTTTGGCTACTCACAGTATGGCCAAGGAATTAGCACTAGTAGAATGTTACAAATGCAGAAGGCTCTAGCTATAAATGATGGCTCCTATATGTATACCAAGCTTTCAAGAGGCTGAGGCCAAAGCATTGATTATGTGTTCAAGGTTGGACTGAACTATATGATAAGATTCTATCTCAACAAAACAGAAGAAAAAGAAGAATGATAGGAGAGGAGGAGAAAGAACAGGAAGAAGGGGAGGGGAAAAAAGAGTAGGATGAGAAATGGGACAAATAGGAGGAGGAAGCATAAGAGGAGATGTAGACTCTTCATCCTAACTCCAGACTTGTTGGATCGGAAGTTGCATGTTTAGTGGGATCTCCAAACGGTGTCTATGTCCTTTTTTTCCATTTGAGAAGCTCTTGGATAATCAATGTGTTTCAACCAGCTTTAATGGGAGTAGATTACCCCCCCCCCTGTACTGATGTGGGTTGGGTGCATCCTACATACCATGTACCCAAGAAATCTGTTTGAATGACATTACCTATTGTTCTTGGCCCACGAAGTGGCACTGTTAGGAGGTGTGGCCTTGTTGGGTGAAGTGTGTCACTGCAGGGGTGGGCTTTGAGGTTCTGAGCTTAGGTTCCACCCAGTGTAGAAGGTGCCCTCCTCCTGGATGACTGCAGAATTGAGTCTTCTTCTGGTTGCTTTCTTACCAAGATATAGAAATCTCTGCTCTTCCAGAACCATGTCAGCCTGCATGCTGCCATGCTTCCCACCATGATGATAATGGACTGAACTTCTGAAACTGTAAGCCAACCCCAATTAAATGTTTTCCTTTATAAGTGTTGCCTTGGCCAGGCAGTGGTGGCACATGCCTTTAATCCCAGCACTTGGGAGGCAGAGGCAGGTGGATTTCTGAGTTCAAGGCCAGCCTGGTCTACAGAGTGAGTTCCAGGACAGCCAGAGCTACACAGAGAAATCCTGTCAAAAAAAAAAAGTGTTGCCTTGGTCATAATGTCTCTTCACAGCAATGGACACCCTAACTAAGATACCCACAAAGCATCTTGTCTGAGAAAAGAATGCAGGATGAGAGCCATGGGGTAACTTCTAAGTGGTCATGTGATTTTGATGGTATTTTTTTTTTTTTTGAGGAGAAATGTTTTCTGTTGTGCGCAGCCCAGTGCTGCTCTTTGACACGTGCCATGGTTTCTTCAATGCCACCCACATATGCAGTATGGTGTCCCCATAACAAGGAGGTGATGTTCCTTAACCATGCCTCTCTGAGACTAGCTTACCAGGTTCCAGGATACAATCCTTTCTAGCAAAAGTAGAGTGGGTCCATTGCTTAAGTGTGGAAGGTGGGAGAGGCAAATTATGGTGGTAGTCACCTGGCATCTCAAAAGAAGCCAGGGGGTAGCACTGAATGCTACTCTAACAGGCATAAGAATTGCCTTTTGTGTTTTGTTTTATTTTGAACCCCTGCCATGACTAGCGCCATGCAAATAGTATATATATCCTCTAATGATATCAACAGCTCTACAAGGCACAAGCATAGCCTCCCTTTTAAGAATAAGCAAGCAGAAAGAAGCAAATGACTTATGTGAGTTCCATTGCATGGTGAGAGGTGAGGCTGCACTCTGACCTGCTTTCCTCCAATCTTGTCTCCTGCGGCCCTGTGTCTCCTTGCCTAGCAGCACAGATGCCCTGGTCCCAGGCCTCTGCAATGTCGAAGGCTTCAGAGCTGAGAAAGGTCTACACTGGGAATCACAGCTGGCCAGAATTGTCCCAGAGTCATCAGATTCCCTATCTCATGAGAAGCCTGAGCATCTGCTCCTGCCTTGGTTTCCCTATATTCTCCCAGCAGGCAACAGTAAGTGATAATGAATTATCTCACTAGGGGCTGAGAGTGATGAAGAGATAATGAGAGAAAAGTAGATGAAAAATAAAGTGGAGTAGCCGCTATAATTACAGCTCTGCAGTGACCCCCTCCTTCCCTGTAATAGAGAACAGAAAGAATTCTCCAGAAGCCCATAGTTAAGCATAGAGCCTGGCTGGCAGTGTGGTGGATGAAAGCCAATGAATGGAAGCCTTAAAGTCTATCCAGCTCCATACCTGAGTCTCCTCTGAACCATATGCCATGGGCCACATGAAACAGGTCAGCTGTGCAATCAGCAGCAATGTGAGGTGACTTTCCAGCTCCCTCTTTTCCCCTCCACACAATATATTGCTCATGGATAAACCACATTTTAGTAAAACTGTACATGCTTCAGTCAAGAGCGTGTAATTACCCAGGTGGGTGTTTTCCAGTAGAAACTTGAGTTAAATGATAAAAAAAAAAAACAACAACAACAACAACAGCAAAAAAACAGTTCCTACACAAGTACAAATATTAGCAACCAGGCTGGGGTTTCTGGTGAATGGCCAGTAATGTTGAGGGAAACACTAGAGCTGTCAGATGTGAGGTTGTAGAGCTGGTCGTGAGAAGTCGAGGTAGTGAACAAGAAGAGAGAAGAGGGGGCGCTTCTCTTAAGCACAGCTATGCAAGGTTTCCTCTTCAGATTCTTGAAAACCTCTCTGGCTTCTGGTAATTTCCAAGTCCAGAGCAGCTACCAAAAGCCTGCACTTTGTGGAAAGAATGTGTCAGAGCAGGACAGGGCTTTGTCCTCCTGATGGAATTCTTCAGTATTCCTCTCTCTGTATAGCTTGCAGCAGGGTCCTCCTCTCTGTCTAGATTGCATATCCCCTCTTCTCTCTTTTACAACGGTTAGCCAACAGTTAATGGTCTACTCTGAGTTTTCAAAGTCTGGAGAATGTCCTCATAGGGACTGGATTGGGGTCATGAAATTCATTTCACTCACATTGTGACCTCTGCCACTGCAGTATTTCCTGCCTCCTGGGGCACGAGGCTGGTTGCTTCATTAACCCCTGAGATCTGTCAAAGCCTGTCTGGGGATTGAAGTAAATGCATGGATCTAGCGGCGTGACACCCGAGAGCTCAGATCCAGGACACAAGGCCAGGTGAGAGAAAGCTGCTGAGATGTGGCTGCTCTTGCCACCTGCACTAGGGCACGAGAAAGGACATCAAAGAAATGGGTAGCATCTGGGAACTGAGGGGAGAGAAGCATTTTATCGCAAGTTGGCACTTGGTAAGGAAATGGGCTTTTAGCCTTGCCTAGTAGTTCCTTATTCACTTGCTTCTCGGCTACCATTTAGTGTGCATTGTAACACATGTTAGACTCGGTGCTGCACAGGAATGAGAAGCTATATGCAGGGTGTCCATGCTAATGGATGGAGAGTAGCATGCCAGGGTGAAGGGGAGGGACATAAAGAAATATCTAGAAATCCTTGGTTCCGGAGATATGCTCATGGAAAGAGAACAATTACACTAAAGTTTAAAAGCTAAGTTAGTGAGGCAAGGCTATAATATATTGAGGAAGGCACGTGGTTTCGGATGAAGAGAGAAATTGTTGGAGTCACAGTTCATCACAGGCCTGTGTGCAAGGCTCAGGATTTTAATGCCATTCTGGAACCTATGGGTGGGGAAGACAGGGAAATATGATTATGGTCCTATCCAGAATCCAGTTTACATCTAGTGATCTTCATCCTGATAGTACTCTATTTGGGGCTAGATTAGAAGGAACATGAGTTCAAGACTGCTAAAGTAATTCAGGGAAAGGACAATGATGACTGTAACTAAAGCCACAGATGGAGGTGAGGAAAAAAGAATAGGATGGGAGTTGAGACAGAAGAGAAGGTTATAGGTGCCGAATACCTACTAGCATCAAGAAAGAGAATGAATGACACAGGTTTGTAGGTAGGGTTCAGATACTTGGGGACAGTGCAGGTTTGGGGAATGTTGAAGTTTTCACTATGGACGTGTTGGCTTTGAGTTTTGAGGATCCTGTGGTCATTTAGGTAGGGGAATCCATAGAACTCTTCCTTTGTACCTGGTCATAAGGATCCAGAAGAAGCAAGAACAGAGCCCACCCAGGTCAGACGCTTATTGGAAAGCTGGCCATATGGAGCAGAGTGAAGGTATGGCATCCAGTCTCATTTATCCATAGGCAGTAGCTACTTAGCATCCCAGGAACTTCTTGGGTGCCAGGACACCTGTATGGGGTATACACAACTATATCACACCCAACCAGATAAGGCTGCCAAATAAAATACGGGACATCCAGTTACCTTGTCATCCCATATAACATATATGCTTTAGTATACTTATGTGCCAAGGAGTTAACAGGATATACTTATACTGGAAACTTAATAGGTAAACCCACAGGAATAGAGCAAGGTCTACCTTAGGTCCTGATTATATTAGGCCCAGAAAATTGTACTTGCTAGTCGAAAATAATGTCTTGAGAAACTCTAGCTGAATCTGAGAGCTCTGTGTGCCTGCTTATCCAAAAAAATCGCCTGTAAATTAGGGCTCTCTGTATGCAGTGGTGTGGGGGTGGGGTGGGAAGGAATGCTGACCTTCCCATGAAAGGCACAGGTTTGGCTCTTACAGAGGAGCTGGTTTATTGTAGACAGCCAACAAATGTTTGGATAAAGAAACAGATGGAGTGATGCAGATTCAGTTCCTACTTCCTCATGAGTACAATAAAACCTTCTTTTGCAGACATATTGTGAAGACCAAATGAAATACTTTGAGCAAAAGTGCCAAACACAGGCACTTGTTTGTGCTTTGCCTACCTTACCTGCTCTGGTCCCTAATGTGTCCACCAGTGACCAAAAAAGACAAGGAGAGACACTCACAGATAAGACATTTTGACTTAGGGACTCATCCTCAATGGGAAAAGTGATAACATGAGCAATGTTATTATTTTTGGCTTTGCAGCTGTTTTGTTTTTGAAATAGAGTCTCCTGTAGTTCAGGCTGACCTTGAACTTCTTTTGTAGCCACAGCTGGCCTTGAACTTCTGATTCCCCTGTCTCTGCCTGTTAAGTACTAAGATTGCAGTCATGTGTCACCAAAGCCCAGTTATCAATTTTATTTTATTTTCTAGATGTAGCAAATAGAAGATGGGACAATCCCAAATGTCACTCTTCTGTCAAACTGATTTTGTCACTTGCTATCCACTCAGTGACAGCCATCAGTCCCTACTGAGACAGATTCTGTTAGCCAGCTCAGCAAAGATCCCCACTGCATAAGCTACAAGCCCATGTGTCCTAGAGGTGAATTCTAACAAGGCCAGAGGACACTCCACAGCCCCTTTTCTCTGTAACTAAGAAAATTCCAAGTTGCTGTCCTTGCCCAGCAACCCTGGGCTTCCAGCATGCTCTGAGCTTGCTGAGGAGAAAGTTGTGCATCCTGCCGGTTTCTGTCTGATTTATCATTGTCATCAGTCTGCTTTCACAATTCCCTTTCAGTTCGGAAGCATCTTCTGAAAAGCTGCTTCCTGCTAGGCGCCAGTCATCACCCTTTTGCTCAATCAGCATACTTACAGCTCACTCCCAGTCTGTATCTCTCATGCTTTTTCCTCTGCCTGGAAATGTCACCGTTGCTTTGCGCTAGGACCTTTTCCTAACTTCTGTTCCACTTGCCACGTGTCTCCAGCCTCTGGGACCCACAGGTCCATTTTTCTCTCTAAATTCCCAAGAATGGTACCTTGCCATCTTTCCCTAGGAACCCTTAAATATATCTATGAAGATTTCAAAACAAAACCTTTTAAACTATGTTTAGTTATTTGTGTGTATGTGCGCCACAGTACACATGCAGAGGTCGGAGAACTTGCAGAGATCAGCTCTCTTCTTTCAACATGTGAGTCCCAGGAACTGAACTTAAATTGTTAGGCCTGGTGGCAGGTGCCTTTCCCTACTGACCCATTGCACTGTCCCTCTGCCTTTGTTTTGCTATTTAATTTCTTCTGAATATTCTGTCTCCTAATCAAATTGTAAACTTGGGTGGGGTGGAAAGGGTGTAGGGTTCTTTCTTGTACCCTCCAGTTGGGTTTTCTTCCTGCTGACCCCTAGGGCAAACACCAACTGGAAGACTAGAGAGCAGAGGAGTGATAGAAGGGTCACAAACAAGCACAGTTTGTGATCTTGCCCTTTGGGAACTCATAAGTCAAGACAGACCAGGTGACTCTTATAGAGAATCCAGAGCATACCAACCAAAGAGCAGGCTCAGGACACACAATGAAATGTTTGCTTGGAGCCCTGAGAGACTTAAAAACATGAGTCCTGCATATGAGCTCATTCATTTAGTCACTCAACAAACGCTTTGAAGCATCTCCCGTGAATTCTGCCCAGCATCCTGTGGAGGATGGACCCATGGATGAATCATGCTTCCTGTCCCTTGAGACCTTACAACCCAATGAATAAACAACTTCCTCTCGGCCAGATAGATCCAGGCAGTCTCCAATGAAAGTCTGAATTTTAAGATGCATCCATACAGACAGTAGACTGCAATAAAAATGGAGTGAAAAGCATTTTTTGTGTATCAATCATGATAACACAATTATTGTATATTTGTTGCTATTTCCAGAGCCACAAAACATGGATCTAAAGAACAAGAAACTCAAAAAAAAAAAAAAAAAAAAAAAAAAAAAAAAAACACACAAGGGTGGGACCCAAACTGCCAAAGCTCAAGTAGAATCAAACCAGGGAGGTGATGAGATGTTTTCCATGGTAACGGTGGTAATGGTGTGCCCGGCACTGAGGTGTCTCTCTTCACCCTCTCTCAGGGCTGCACTGCAGTAACGATGTGGAGAATTAGAGATCTGTTCATCAAACTCACAGCTCAGGAAACAAGGCTGAAGGGTGGTCAGCCTGGCCAGGAAAGAAATGGAGTGGATAGGACCCCACCAAGAAAAGGGCCTGGGACATTAGCTCCCTTCTGGAGTATTTGTATAAATAAATAAATAAATAAATAAATAAATAAATAAATAAATAAATAAATAGTGGATAGGACCCCACCAAGAAAAGGGCCTGGGACATTAGCTCCCTTCTAGAGTATTTGTATAAATAAATAAATAAATAAATAAATAAATAAATAGTGGATAGGACCCCACCAAGAAAAGGGCCTGGGACATTAGCTCCCTTCTGGAGTATTTGTATAAATAAATAAATAAATAAATAAATAAATAAATAAATAAATAGAAAGACAGGCCTGACTAGAACAGTTACTTCTGAAGAGTTGTGAGTAACAAATTAGAGCTGGACTTATGAAAACCACAACTTGTAGCCATGACATTCACACACACACACACACACACACACACACATACACACACACACACACACACACCAAAATCCCCTCCTACTAAGTTTAAGCTGTCTATCTGGCCCTGGCCCTTCTCCATGTCAGTTCATTCCAGTCCTCCCCATGTGTGCATGTACACACAGGTGCTAATGAGCTTACACTCTTACTCCATAGGGAGATGCGATATTGAGATGCTATTAACCAGGGTGGACAACTACCTCTTATGCTAAGTAGAGATAGCAGCGGGAAATTAAGGATGCTCAGTCCCTATGATAGTCCTCAAGGTACTTGGGGTACTCAGACAGTGACACCCCAGCACAGGCCAGGTGACCTCCCTTGAGCAGCCCTTTCTGGCTCTTTTGTGTCGTATTCCTTTTCTCCATTCCTCAGGTAGCAGAATATTGGGGGGCCCCCCCAGCACATCGGTCTGCTAGGCCTCAGAAAACCTGTCCTGCTGTGATGGATTTTTTAATTGGATTGTGACAAACATTTAATACCTAATAGAGCTCTTACCAGCACAGTTAATTAAGAATGTGACTAATCTAATTCAGTGGGAGCTGAGAAAGAGAGAAAGGAGAGCCAGGAGAGAGGGGAGCAGGATTTGGGGGGAGACAGGGGTGGCTAGAGTTACAAAATGACTACTGAGCTTATTTTTGTTGCTGTTTGGAGCAGGGGACACAGAATGCATAGAGGCTGCATTGAGTTTGCAAGACAGAAGCAAAATGCTAGCTAGCAAGTTGCAGAGTGGCCAAGTAGACATGGACCTCTCTTCCCGCCTTCTCTCTCAGTCCCATTGTGCACATTGGCTTGTCGCCTCTGGCTTGTTAGCAATGCATGAGCGAACAGGGTTTTGTGGATCTCAGAAAGCTGTATAGAAAACTGCCGAGTGTCGAGAGACTCATTACGGAACCTGCCTCACAGAGAGTAGCACGCCTTGGCACTGCCAGCCCAGAGCCAATGGGCCTCTCACCCCCTCATGGCCTCTCATTGAACACAAATGCATTCTTTGTAACTCCTTTTATTACATAGAGCACTCACACATAAGCATATCATGTGAGCTTGCAGCACATAAATACTCATGTATCTGTTCTGTACTTACCAGGGTTTGTCTGTGGTTCCACTCAGAAGAAATGTGTTCCCAAACACAAGAGAGTGACGCGTGGATGAAATTAACGACACAGAAATGCATATTTCACATGTTAGTGAGCACTCTCACTCTAGTGCAAAGTCCCTTCAGGTATCTTTCCCTATCTAGAAAATTACTCTGGCCTAACCTTGCTGTTATCTGAGTTGGTCCATCCCACCAGCAGCCTTGAGGCCGAAGTGCCTGCTTGCCATGGAGTGGGATTTCTCTGTGTGATTTTCATCCTGATAGGTGTCTCCCTCCCTCTTTATCACCAGCAACGGGGAGGGTAGAGAGATGCTGGGCCAGCATGTAAGGACCATGGGTAAGCAAAGTATCCTAGGAGTCCATGATGAGTTAGCATCTCACCTGCCAGAGGAGAATGCCAAAGGAGGGCTTAGTGTCAGGCTGACTTTCCAGGGGTGGTGTGTGTGTGGGGGGGGAATATTAGCCCCTAATATAAAGGGTGCCATAGTAACTGCTGGGGAGGGAGAACTATTTTGAGCCTCTGCTTCTGCACAATGACATAACGGGCACTGAGCTTTACAAACCTGTGCTTTTTATAGTCTGATCCTCAATGGCAGGTGATAAGATTAGGGCAAGAGAGCTGTGATTTAGCATTCCCAGGCATTGGCTATCTTACAGGGGTGCAGCTACCCATTGTCTGCACTAATCCCTATGGCAAATCTGCTAGGAAGGTGCCTGGGATTCAGATGCCTGTTGTCTCAGAGGAAGGAAAGGTGAGCTTCTTGGACATTCTCTCATGGAGAATAAGATGCTCTTTGTGGTTCAAAGCTGAGCTGGTCAGGTGTGAGGATTCCTAGCAGAATGCCTCTTCTCCTCCTTTCTTTGTTGGCAAAGAAGAGTGTAAGGCAGCCCCAGTTAGAAATGATAGGCCACGCCGTGCTCTGCAATCCCTTAACTACCTCAAGCGTCTGCATCACTGCAAAGCTAGAGAGAGTGGCACAGCTCCACACTGGGTAGAGTACCTTCAGGGATGCTGCCTGGGAATGTGTTTCTGCCCCTTGTTTGGCTCCTCTTCTCTTTTTTCTGACAGTCCCTGCCCTCACCTTACTCCTTCTGCTTCCTGACATGACCGACACCGAGGTGGAGCCAGGAAGAGTGACTGTTATTATGCTTTCTAGCAGTGGCTGCAGGGAATAAAAAAGCATGTTGTCACATGGGGACCAAGTGTCAGAGCACATCCCTCCCCTGACTGAGCAACCACCACGGTGGAGGCCCTTTTTAGTACAACATCACAGGCCTTTCCCCACAGCAGAAAACCTTTAACAACGGTTTGTCTGACAACGTAATCCCAGGAGAAAAGAGGAAGTAGGCAGAGATGGGAAGACTAGCTAGAGAAAAGAACAAGGTGATGGGTAAGATTTGAGGTAGAAGAACAAAACCCGCATTTACTACTTCAGTATGCTGACCTTGGCCAAGTCATTAAACATTTTTTTTTTTTAACTTCATCTATTAACTGAAATTTAAAAATCTATGCTTACTGGTTTTTTGTTCGGAAGATGTCATATATAGGAAAGTGGTTTGGAGGCTGCAAAGGATTGCCACAGTGAAAGGTGTTTTTTATTAAGTAGAAAGAGGAAGATCAAGAATGACGGGGGAGAGAGAGGAGGGAGAAGCCAGAGGGCTAGGAGTAAGTGCCAGCGGAAATGAGTGCTTTCCCACGGAGAAATGCATTAGGCACTTTCAAATGTTCCTTCTTTTTCTAGAAGATCATAAAGAGAAAGCTATTCCTAATGGACATCAATTATAACACTTAAGAGTTAGCTCGTGGCACCTGTGATGGGGAGCTATCACGGCAATCCTTGTAATTATTTCCCAGCTTCAGCTTGGTACACAACACTTCCTGTTTCTTATCCTTTGCCATTCCAGAAAGGGCATTGGTAGGCCTGAGGGAGGCCGAAGGGATAGAGCCCCCATTGGGTTGGGTTGGAATGAACTGGAGTAATTTGGTTTCAGGTGAAGAGGGGAGGGACAATACATACTAAATGCACAGATTTCCCCTGTTCCTCCCCCAACCTACCCAAATCAAACCTCAAGGCTGAAGCCTCAGTTCTTGCAGGTTCCAAGGCAATCACACATGAAAATGTCTCTATCTCCCCATCATGCACACAAAATGGTGTGCACATATGTCTAACTTCCTGTCAGCTCCCAGTACGTAGAATGTGAAAACCACCAGTTTTCAGAACACAGTCCTGAGACATTCTATCTTCCTGCCCTGCCCAGCTCTCCTGGCTGGATCCGCATACTTAACTCTTTCAAACCAGAAACAGTCCTGGGAGATATAATTGAGAAGGAGGTTGCTTGCAAGGTACCGGGTGAATGTAGACTCAAAGACCAAGCCCAGGGGCAAAGGAGTTACCGATAAATGAAGAAAGAAGCCAACAGCCCTAAAGTCAAAGGCCTGGGTGGAGATAGAAAGATCAAATTGCAAGACACAAGGGTTTATGTCCTCAACTTTTCTAATTATGTGACCCTTTAACAGTTCCTTATGTTGTGTTGTCCTCCAACCATAATATTATTTTCGTTTCTATTTCATAACTGTAATTTTGCTAATGTTATAAATAACTACTGTAAATATCTGTGTTTTCTAATGGTCTTAGCTGACCCCTGCGAAAAGGTTGTTCAACTCCCAAAGGGGTCATGACCATAGGTTAAGAATTGTTGGCTTAGGATGAAAGGTGAAAGAGAAATTGGAGGGTTACTCCTTAGACTTTGTAGGATCTAGGAATTGGGAGATATTCACAGAAGACCATCTGTACCATCAGAGTACAGGTGGAAAACTGAGGTAGTTTGAGGGGAGAGTCTATGGCCCCTTTCTGGTTCTGGACCCTAACTGGGTTTGTCTGTCCGGACTCCATTCTATTGCCCAGGGTGAAGAAAACAGTTCCCCTAAAGCAGGTCTCAGAAGGACTAAAGAAAGAGAAATCTCCAGTTAATTCTACAAGTTTCTGCTATTGATCCAATTTGCCCGGAGGGTCCAAGGGAAATAAGGGAGAGCTTCTGGGCATATTTTGCCTGAACTTCATAAAAGCCCCAGTTTCCAAGGCTGGGGTTAGGAGTGAAGCTCTGTGTCACTAAAGCCTCTCTCTCTCTCTCTCTCTCTCTCTCTCTCTCTCTCTCTCTCCCTCCCTCTCTCCTTTGCTGGGAGGCAGGCTTCTGGAGCAGGCAGTTCAAGAAGCATTGAGGAATTCACACTTCCAGCAGCTGCTGGGTTCCAGGGCCTGAACATCTGGATGCTTTGATGCTAGCAGACTCTCTGCCCAAGGAGAGAGGCAGCAATAGAAGATATTATCTATGCCTTCAACATCTTTACAATTCAGCTGGATAGTCAGAGTATTTACTGAATGGTCACTATCTTGTTAAGTTCATGTCACCAACCCCTACCCTAAAGTAGAGACTGCAGACAAAGCACTATGTGAACAATGTTCACAGAAAGAGGGGCTCTGGAAAGAGCAAGAGAGGCCAGACTCAAGAAAGTTAGGTATAAATGGATCCTACTCCAGGCCTTTCACACAAAGGCCACAGGGAATGTGATCCTCAGTAATCACTGCACATGGCAGAAGGCTGTGTGGAAGAGCAGGGAAACCTGCAGAAGGTAGAGGACCATTTTGTTTCTAGCTCAAGTCTCTGAATTGCTGTGGACTCAGTCTGCATGGTGACACAGTTATCTATGGCATATTGTTTATGGCCATTGGCCACTATCCTATTCACAGAGCCTATGAGCACGTGCTTCTCTCTGTTGAGTGCCCTAAGGAGAGATAGGGCTGCCTCATGACTGTGTAACCTCAGACAGGCCTTGGCTTTGCGGGTGTACTGACTGAGAACTGTACAGTCCTCTAACCAATCCCCCAAGCCTAGTAGCCAGCTGGCCCATCTGTATGCATAGCATTCTTCAGCCTCAGAGTTTATAAAATAAGCCAAGAGAAGTCTTTTTTTTTTTTTGTCCCAAGTGGCCAAGATGTCTCTTGAAATACAGAGGTCTCTTGAAATACAGAGGTCTCTTGAAATACAGAGGTCTCTTGAAATACAAAGATGTTCTTTTTTTTCTCTTCTATGTTTCCTGACTTCACTGTTACTCTTCGGTGAGGAACAGGGCTTGGATTGAACATGGTTCCCATCTGCAGCTGAGAGGCACAGAGAAGGGAAGGGGGTGGCAGAGAGGTAGGGATGCACACAGCCATGCTCTTGGTTACACTCACAGTAAGTGAAGCTAATGAATGAACAAGAGGGCAACCAAAGGGAAGCACGGGAGGGAAGGAGCAAGGAGACTGTGGAGGCTGTGGAGATGGGTGTGGGTAAGACAGAGAGGCTGACAGAGACAGAAAAGAGAAGCTGGCAGGACCAGGGTCACAAGTGGAAACTACAGACCTATCGATGGAAGAAGGGGAATGTACGGAGACACAGAGGCAGCCAGCTTAAAGAGACTGGGGCTAAACACAAGAGGGACAGAGACAGCAGGAAGTAGTAAGCAAGCACACTGAGATGGGGGTGCAGTGCAAAGAGAGATGGTGAGGAGAGGGATTGTGCGGAGAGGAAAGAGAGGGATAGATGGACCCTAGTGTCTCAGTGTCACAAGTAACTACCAACTGACACGTCAAAAACAAAAGTACAGCACTGTCTATCTTGTATTACAACCTTAGATGAAGAAAACCACTTTATACTACAGTCAGAGTAGGGACCATGAACCAAGGTTATTTAGGTAAAACCTGGGACTATCCGTTCCCAATATAGTAATACTAGTCTGAACCTTAATTTTTCCCTCCATGAAAATGGGGGAAATATTAGTGTCAGCTCCAGGATTGTCGTGAAGATTAGATAGTTTTATAGATACAATGGAATCATCTAGAATAGCAGAACAGTGCTTGGCATATTAAAAAGACATTGGAGTCTGCAAGTGCAGACAGAATGTGGGTATGCACAATTCAAAGGGACAGGAAAGCTGCAAGCAGAGATAACAAAGGGTGTGTTCACCCCTTTGTAGTGAGAATTTTAAAATTTTGGTTTCTTTTTTAAAAACACACAGAAAAATCATAAAAATACATAAAAATCATAAAAAAAATGTTGTTGTTGTTGTTGTTGTTTTAATCCCAGGTGTGAGATACTGGGCTGCTTCAGCTTGTCCACAGCAGCTGACTATGATTTGCCTTGTGCTCTAGTATGGGTGTGATTATACCAGCTGCAGATAGTTTCTGCGATTGTGTGATGTGTTTAGAGGGTATATAAATGCTAGGCCCCCGGGAGGAGAGGTTGGTTGTTGTTAACAGTTTCTTAAGTAGTTGTGCACAAAGAAGGAATTAGATATCCCGATGGAGAAGATCAAACTTGCCCCAAGGAGCTTGATGCCCCTAATCAGCAGGAAGTAGTCTAATGATACTGTCACCCTCTTTTGTACCCTTTTATTCATTCAAGGATTTCTTTTCTTTCCTCTCTATCCTTTTTTTTCTCTCTTATTAGGACTAGAGGTTTGAAAGGGCAGAAGAAAAAGGGTGGAGAAAGGTGGAAGAAAGAAGAACCCACAAAATAGTAAAAGACTGGCTACACCTCTTCACCCATAAATATGTTTCTTCTAGTAGACAGACTTTTTGTGGTGCGCTTTGGAGCTGAGGTAAAAAGAGAAGCTCTCAACCATGTGCCAGGGCAGCAGGGCATCTGAGAAAGTTCGAAAGATGAGGAAAATGGAAGCCTGGGTCTGTGTCAAAATAAAATCTCTACAAGTGAGAGCAAAGCTTGCCAGAAGGAACAAGGGGACATGAAGTCAAGGAGAGTCAAGCTAGCACATACTATACAGAGAAAGCAAGAGGGTGGGAATGGGGATGGAGTGCTCCAGAGGTGTTCAGACTTTATCTGTAAGGAGATGCAGCACCAGGTCCACCAATCCTGTACATCCCAGGAAGAGTTTGGGGTGCTCTCTACCCTGCCTTCCAAGGTGTGTGTTAAAGGTTCCCTTCCTAAACAGATGTGACACTTTAGAAATGAGTTTCTTGGTATCTGCCAATGGGAGGAATCACACACAGATCTCAACCACTGACAGGGGAGAGGCAGGGAATGCGAGCAGAGTGCAGACCTGGGATACAAGGAGAAAGATGAGAAGGGACCAGAAACTTGTTTTGTTCAGCTTCATCCCCCACCCCTACTTGAAGTTGCTGCTCATGTTTCCAGCATGGTTGAGTATCCTAGCAGGGGAGGAATATTTCTTCTTTTGTGCTCCTAAAGAGGGCACCTGCTATTACCAGTGACACACCAAACAGGGAGCAGTGCCCTGAATAGAATGGGTGACACTCCATCAAAGGCACTTTGTCTTCAGGCATGATTTCTGAATCCAGTAAGAATTTCCCCACCCTGCAACATTTCTCCAAAGCAGAAAGTGCAACCATCCAGTATCTTATGTCTCCACATTTTCTAAACCTGGTTAGTTTGGGGTTCTGGAACTGAGCCTGGAGCAACATGCATAAGAACACAGTGGAAAAAGTTTTAATGTACTAATTACTAACTGCCAGCTTCATTTGTGGTTATGAATATTGTAATCACAGCTGTCACTTACTGCAAACCTCCCGAGGTGTAGGTACTTATATCCATAAGCTCCCAAATCCTCTCAAGGATCCCATGGAGGAGAGAGGCAAGTTTCTGTGTTCTGGACAAGAACTCAGCTGAGACAAGGGAATTGCTTCTACATTCAGGATGGCCACACAGACTCCACTGTCCAAATCTAAATTTACCTCCCACTCTCTCAAGGAACATGGGCTTTTTG
This sequence comes from Arvicanthis niloticus, assembly GCF_011762505.2. Classification (NCBI taxonomy): domain Eukaryota; kingdom Metazoa; phylum Chordata; class Mammalia; order Rodentia; family Muridae; genus Arvicanthis; species Arvicanthis niloticus. The sequence continues at coordinate 46,454,204 of NC_047667.1, read as the reverse complement.
TTGTTTCCAATTCTGCTTCAAATTCAGAATTTCTGTATAGTAAATTCTACTACTAAATCCCTGTATAGTAGAAATTCTACTCCAGACTCTTGCTGCCTTTCACTCCTCTGGTGGGATGTGCTGAGACCATACTTAGAAATCACACACACACACACACACACACACACACACACACACACACGTAAAACTTTGAGAGAAAAGAGAGCCCTAACCTGAAGTTGGATGCCATTTCCCTCCATGCCCATCTCCTTCATGTGTAACTTGATTTTGTGGGGAGGGGGACACACAGGTACTAGGGAATCTCTTCTCAAGTGCTTGAAGTAGAAAAGCTGTTCAGAATTTTTGGCATCCTCCACTCAAGGTCTCTGCTGTGCATAGTGCTGATAACTAATATTATTTCTTTTCCTTGACTGAGATCTGATTCACAACTCTATGGAGTGTTCCCTGTATAGCTAGGGATAGATGCACAGAAAGCCCACAAAATTGCGAGGCTCCATGTCTGTGTAACAGGATCAAACTACTCTAGACCACTGTTCCAGAAACAATGCAGGACTTTGGGGTCAGCGTTCACACAACCATCACATGGGTCTGTGAGTCTGGAACAGCTGTTCTTAATTCCCCCCCTCTCTGCCTCGAATGTCTACTTACCATGATCAAAGTATTTCATAGAAGTTCTTTAGAATTCTATTTATAATTCTGTGTATTTCTCTTCTTTCTGTGTATAAACACATACACACAGAGATATACATACACAGACTCACATACACATGCACACACACACAGATACAGACTTATGCACATAGAGACATACACAGATCAAACACACACACACCACAGAGACACAGACACAGACAGACTCAGACACACCCTGATACCACAAACCTTATTTCCTTGAGAGATTAGACTCCAGAGATGTTCAATCAAGGAAGATAATAAAATTTCATCTCAGAAAAAGGAGGTTAAGTCTCAGCTTCTTTCATGCAGTAGTAGCACTATGTTACCAATACTGATGAAATTCAACCTGGAAGTGACCAGTCCCCCAATTTCCATCTCAGAGTTCCACTGAGTGGACGTGTTTTCATTGGGAATGATTCTCTACCATCTCTAGAAATTCCATGAATATTGAACAAGAGTGAGTCCAGCACGTGGGACTTCTTAGCCTACTTGTCAGCCTGTTCCCTTCCTTGAGAGGTGCATGGGCACACCCTACCGCATCCTCAACCCAAACTAGGCAGTCACACAGAAATCTATTGGGTTTCCACATACCGCCTGTCTGGCCATCTCCCATCTCAGGCTAAACAGCTGCCACAGAGAAGAAGGAACAGAACAGGGAAAGGACAAGGAGGAGAAGGGACATGCTGGAGAAAGCATGTGAGAAAACCCCAGGAGATCAGCTTCCAACAGTGATTAATTTAGAGAGAGAAAATATATTCTCACTGCCAACCACCTAGTCTGCAGAGGCTGACAGTGAAGCAGTGATCTCCTCTCTCAGATAGCCTTGTCCTCTAAGAAGGTAATTCCTGAGCTTCCTGTTTTTGCAACAACAGGATGGCAATGGGTACCAGTTCTTACCTTGTTGAATAAGGAAGCACTCTGAACCTGGAGTTAAGATCTCTAACCCTTTCTAGAATATGCCTCCAGCCTAAGAGAGACTCATGTCTCTCCCATGCACGCCTGTGTTTGACCTTCCCTGTTCCTGAGAGGGTCCACTGTCACCAGTTGACTCAGACACTAGGACAAGACTGGGATCTACTGTGTCAGCACCTCATCTGCCTTTCTAGAAGACATGGCATAACGGCTTGTCAAATATGAAGCCATTCATCCATCAGATGCAAGCCATGTGTGGTGATACATGACTACAATATCAACCCCTGGAAGGAGGCAGAAAGGTCTGAGGTAAGGCGACTCTTACCTATATTAGGGGTTCAAGGCTAGCCTGGCCTATGTGAGACCCTATCTGGGGCAAGAGGAATCAAAACTAAAACAAATACAGACCATGCCCTTGTAGAACTCACAGGAAATGAGGAAGAAATTTCTCTGATGAATGGGTTTCCCTATTTATCCCGTAATGGTTCCAGTATCCAAGGGGAGACAATGAGAACTAAGAAGCCTAAAACATCAGCATTGTCTATCCTGCCATTGTTCAACAAATGAGGAAACTGAATCCTAGGGAGTTAGAAGAACTCACCCACAGTCACACAGGCAGTAGACAGTATGGACAGAACTGTCAAATCCCACCCTCCCTTTAACAATTGTCATGCCCCACTATACCACCCAAAGAGGCACAGAATGTCTGGAGCATAGGTACCATTTCTAGAGTATTCATGGAATAGCTACTCTGTCATATGCTCAATGAAAAAAAAAAAAAAAAAAACCAATACATGTACAAGAGTTTGGAAATGTCAGATGTCTATCTTCTGTATTGAAGCCCCAGGTCTGTGGAAATAACTCATTCACTTCATCATGTTCAATCCCGTGTCTTTCACACTACTTTGGCTACATCTTTACACAACACATCTTAGCACCCCATACTCTCTACCTCAGAACACTGGGACACCCACACCAGAACACTGGGACACCAATAAAGCTCATGCATTCAGACTTGGGACTTCCCTTTTCTGGCTTCTTCTTGCTCCTGTTCTGACCCCCACATCTACCTCCAGTAGGAATTTTGGTGCCTCCCTTTCAGTTGAATCTGATTCTTCATTCTCTCCAATAATCTGCACATTTCTGCATATTCCACTTTCCTGGCATCAGGGCTTCCTAGCCTCTTGACTTCTCTTCTTTCTGCTCTCCCTGAATCACTGCTGATGCCTTTCAATCCTTCTGCCCCTCAGTAATTATCCTGTTTTCTTCATAGGTATCTAAGAAAGGACTTGAAATGTCATCAGTCATGTTCTTAGGATAAATTGCAGACCAGTACTTGGCCTTTGACCTTTCTCCACTATGATGAGTTTCTCTAGAAAGTTCATTCACAGAGATAAATAGTACTTACTCAATGCCAGTAGACAGCTCCCACTAAAGGCAACTTCCCATGGTCTCTGATCAGTTTATCCCTCCAATTGAAATATGTTGACAAGGTTAAATTCAAGGTTTTAACCTCTGCTATTGTCTAAGTTTTGTTCTGCTCTGCACTGTGAATTCTGGTACACATGTGCACATGGGTGTCTTTGGGCATGAGAAAAGCAGTGTAAGACGGTTCAGTTTCCTATCTCTGAAGAAAATGACAGCAAGAAAAACAATATCTGCACTTTGGGATCAGAGCCACACAATTGAGATGACGTCAGCCCTTCCCCACACTTGCCCCTCTACCCAATTCTCCCAGCTTACATCTCCCACTGTCACCCTTGTCCAAACCTCATAATGATTTTGCCAGGAAATGGTTAACAGGAGTCTTTCATTTCCTTTACTCAAACAAAGCTAGTCTTTTTCTGTTACTGTCTGCTTTTTTTATTCTCCTCCGACAATGTGGTTCACTTGCATTGCTTCCAGATTTTTCATTTGGCCCCAATAACTGAGAGGGGAGGAAAAGAGGCTTTAAAGAATGCTAAAGAAGGATTATCCATGCTGAGGGCCCTTTCCCAAGAAACTTGCCACCATGGAGTATGCAACTGACTCCATATATACATGGATGCACTCACACACAGTTCCTTGCAGAAAAAATTCAAAAGTTGATTTTTCTCTCCACCTAAGAGTTCAGGGAATACTTCAGGGAATCATTTTTAAACAACACTGCTTATTACTCCAACAACACCTGGGAATATTTAAGACATAAGACAAACAACACTCTCAACAGAGAGTCATTAAGACGTGTTACAGAAAACACTAGTAGCATCCATACCAAACATTAATTTAAAGACCGTACACAGTCTAAGGTCATTTCTAGCTAATATTTTTTTATACTACATTCCCTTTAAATACCATCAGAGATTCTGAATTCCCCCTTCCCCTTCTTACACAGAGACACTCACACACACAGAAACACAGACACAGACAGACACACAAATATATACACAGTTACACACAGAGAGATACACACACATACATATACACAAACATAGACACACAAACATATGCACAATCATACAGAGATACACAGACACACACACACACACAGAGGCACACACACACACACACACACACACACACACACACTGGTGATAGAGATTGGGTCACTGTTGCATCTATGTTCAAGCCCAGGTACTATACTGGGAGACTGAAAATTGTCCTCGTGGACTCAGCTGTGCCTGCCCTGATCTGTCTCTGTTCAGATCCCTGGCCATAGTGCCACCTCCTTCTGCTAAACCTCAAGCAAAAGAAGATAAGAGCATCACACTCTGCTTTCAAAGAGTCATCTCGTTTTCTTCTCAGTTTCCTTGCTCGGAGTTCAATTTATACCCTGTGCATCCCTCAAGGACCTATCCACCCACTCTGTCCACTGCCCACCTTTAGCCCTGCATTGGTCTTATAAATGTTTATTCTCCCCAAAGCTCAGTCTGTATTAGTTCCATCAACTCTTTACACTCACAGAAGCAAAGTGTGCTTGGATAGAAAGAACACAGCCTTCAAAATAAAAACAACACGATGTTCCTTTCTTTCTCTGGCAACTGCCAGCTTGCTTCTTCGTTGTCTCCAGCCTTCCTAAACTTAGATGATCACTGTTAACTCCAAAATAAACAATAGATGTGATGTGCTACGACCCTCGTGCCCAGTCTTCTCTTTTTCTAAAGAGATGAGTGCTCCCCTACACTGGGAAAACAGGAGCTGTAGACAATATGAGGCAGATGCTCCTGTCAGGAGCCCATGCCTCAAGCGAAACATATCCCATATGGCTGATGGCTGAAACTGGCTTGGTCCTTCTCATCTTTGTTGTCAGTACACCCCCCCCAAATCTCCCCTCCCCTAGAGCATACTCAAATCTTCTAACAAGCCAAGCATGACTACACCAGCCATCTCAAACACCCAGGGATTGGGGAAAGTGTTAAGAGGTAATGTAAACAATACGTACTAATTGCTGTTGTGACATAAGTTATAAATTAAGTCTGATAAACCACAGTTCTGAGCTTTCCTTCCTCATCTTCAACCCTTAACAAGACAAGAGCCTCATTGTCTCAGAGAGAGGGAACCAACTTCCAATGAGTGCCTTTTGATATTTCTGCAACTAAACCCCTAGGTGCCTTGTGACATATTAAGCCCTTAACTATTCTAGGTTCTGAGGTTCCAGAGCATTCTGTGCTGAGGGCAAAGAGGACCTGTGTGTGGCACAGGGGTGAATAGTGGTGGACAAACATGCCTGAAGCTCCTGGCTCCATCAAAGTGGTAAGCTTTGAGAAGGCACCAGTCAGAACCAATCCTGCCTGTAATATGAGGCCAGGAGGAAAAGTAGAGTTGCCAAATCATTATCATGAGGTTTGCTGTTTCTTTGTGTAAAGAGAACCCAGGAAGCCTCCATGCTAGAGCATGGTGCATGAACAGTGAGCCTGAGTTGAGTTAATGAATGAATAAGTAAAACTTGTGCCTTTGCTTTCTGCAAGCCAGGGGTTTGCTTGGTTTCAGTCAAGGTAGCACAGGGAAGAGGGGACAGCACTGATTCCAGGGAGCAGAATGACACCATGGAGTGTGTAGAACATCACTTTTGCCAATAGCAACCCTTAAAGCCAGCTGGGTCTAGCAGAATCCAGAGGCAGTTTGCAAGAGTTATTGGTGTTTGGTGGCAGTGGGGTAGAGTGAGGCCAGGCCTCTTGCTCCTTTGTTTCCTTCAAGTAGTCTTCCCTCCCGCACCCACTCGATGCCAGATCTCTGAGTCTCAGTCCTACTCCTCTCAGAGAGGAGCTTTGGGTTTCTCCAGATCACAAAACCAAAACCACAAAGTGTATGACAGAGACTTGTTATTAAAGTCTGTCCATTTACTCAGCAAACTTGGTAAACTGGGTTTTTAATCCAAGCTGTTAAGGAGACTGAGACAGTAGGCTAGTTCGGGGATATCCTGGGCAATTTAGTAAGCCTCTGTCTCAAAACAAAACAACACAAAGAGGGTGCACCTGGGGATGCAATGCACTGACAGGCCTAGAGTGAGTTCACTCTCCACCGCCAGCAAAACAAAACAAATAACCAAAAGTGATGAAGGGATCTCTGCATCCTTGGCACTCTGCCAGGCTCTGGGACACAAATGAAAAAAAAAAAAAAAAAAAAAAAAAAAAAAAAAAAAAAAGCACACCTGGCCTCAAGGAGTACATGGTCCAGAGGGAAGATGCCACAAGATCATTCCAGTGTGGGATGCACTGCAGGCTCAAGGCTCTGGGACCTTTTCACTGACAGTGAGTATGTAGAAGCTCAGGGTCAAGTGATGGGGAGTGTAAATCCAGAGGCTAGAGTCTGCATGCAACACCCTGGTCACTGAGAGACTTCCAGGGGAGTCCTCAGTGCCCGCACAGACTCCCCACCATCTCCTTTTGCTGAAAAGAATCACAAAGAGCTCAGGTTTTCGCAGGCACGCCTGCAGCATGACCAAATACTGAGACCTACCTTCAATTTTCTTCCATCATTTTCATCAGCAGAAATCTAAGATGCCAAATGCCTCTTAGATTGCAGGCTTGCACGCTTCCAGAGAGAGAACAAGTGCTGGGAGCAGGGCCATTTGCATGCTTTCATTAACACAAGCTGTGGTGGACCAGGCTGCCAGCTCCCTGGATGCATGTCTTCCTGGGGTGATAGAGAATCAATTGGCTTGATGCACCTTCTGGATTCTTGCTACAGCCCTGGCTCAGGGCCCATAGAGGCTCTCAGACAGACATCAATAACCTTGCTTCTCATTGCCTTTATTGGTCTCGATGCTGGCCCCATTAGAATGAACCAATATTTATATACATTTTAATAGCACTACCAACAGCAGCAGCATAGCAGGGTAGCCAGCCCTGGCAGCAAGGGGAGACTACAGACTGTGCTCCTCCACCTTCATGCTCTGCTTCATTTTCACTAGAGGGGGAGAGGGCTTCTCTCTCTAATTTCTTCTCACCAATACCTGAAGCCTCAATTTTCACTGCTACCCAAAGGTTCAACATTAATAAGAAGGAATATTTGTTGTTGGAGAGCCAAAATAGAGAAGAAAGCAAGGGTACTTTCCAAGCATCTATTGTTTTGTGTGATTATCACAAATTCATCAAGGTAAGTGGTATTGGTATTTAACAGATGAATAAATGATGGCTTGGGCTGGTCACATGGCTATCACTATGGTTACTGGAAGTACAATAAAGTCACATAGTAATAACAAGGGTTTTAGCTGAGGTCTGGACCCAAACTTTATATGATTTTACATGATTATATTGCCTTGGGTTCTTACAAGTCAATACATGCAATAAATATTTATTGAACATCTACTTTGGGCAAGGTAGTCTTCTGAGAGCTGAGGATATTGAAATGATTAAAGCTAGTAACTTAGCTATTTAGGGTGTGGACATCATAACACTATATATATATTCATGTTTAATTAGCATCTCTATGAGTATTTAATTTCATATATATATTCATATATATATATATATATATATATATATATATATATATATATATATATGACAGTATTAGTTGGTAGGAAAGATGTGCAGAGAGTAGAATACAGTGAAATTGAGAAGCTAGGTAGCTTCTGTTACATGGGGTCACCAGGAAAGCTCTCTAGGGGAGGTAGCATTCAACTGAGTTACAGGTACAGAGAATCAGCCTGCAACAGGACCCCCAGGACACAGGCTTGTTGGCTTCTGGAAGGTGTGAGTTGGGTGAGCTTTCGATTAGTTCAGCAGCCCACAGTAGTAGAGAGGTGATAGGCAGGAGAGCAGGCAGCAGAAGCAAGCAGACTGTATACTCCTGGCTTCTCTGCTCAGAGAAAAGCCAACTGAATTTAATTTTGTTTGTGATAAGAAGTCACTGGACTTGATCTGATATAATTAGTGGAAGTTCCCTCTGGCTTTGAGGGGAAAAGCACTGGAGAGACAGGTGGTCAATTAGAAGCCTACGACAGTTGTGGTAGGTAGCCAAGAAAGGCTGGGAGTCAATGAAGGAAGGTTGGGTACAAGCTAGGTATTTGGAAGGTGTGTAAACCAGACTGGCTGGTGGGCTGGATGTGTGGAGGCAGATCAAGAAAGGCTGGAGTCCCACTCGGAACTGAGCATCTCCATGAATCATGGTGCCATTTGTCAAAGTAGGGAATGTTGCGAGATGAATTTATGGGGAAGCTGGTTGAGATAGTGAGTTAAAGATGTGTTCCGTCCACTTAAAACCTAGGATGTTAATTAAATACTCATAGAGACACTAATTAAACTCACTGGGCCACACACAGAAAAAGAATACATGAAAGTAGAAACAGAGCCTGTTGATGGAAGCCCAGAGGGAAAAGGAGAGGGAGAGAAAAAAATTGAAGTTACCAATGACTAAAATTCATTATATAAATGTATGAAACTGGGACAATAAAATTAAGAATATATACATTTTAAAAAACATACAGATAGTGAATTGGATATTGCTGTGTGAACTCTGCTTAAGATGTCAGCCAGATCTCAGGTACAGATGAGGAAAGGCACCCATTTCTTCCCTGACCAGACACCAGGACATGCAGAGGTAGAGAAAGGGAGGGGACCACAGAGCAGGCAGAGGATCAGAGGCCAAAAATAAAAAGAGACCTTGGAGAATGGGAATGCCAGGACATGAGAGTCTAAGTAAAGGTTTCAATATAATAATAACTAAAACAATAAAAATAGAGGGTGATCACGATGACAGCAGGAAAAGCTGACTGTGACTCAGGCTCTGAGCAGCTCGTAGGCTCTCACTTACTTAACCCCACACTAGCCTAAGGAGACACATCACTCTCCATTTTGTAATTAAGGCAACAGAGACACAAAAATGGCCATTCACAATCCTACCAGTCTTTCTACCCCTTGTGCTTATTGGGGAATAAGCAACATGTGCTTCTTTCCATGGCCTGGGAATCAGCTTTGGAGCCTCAAACAGGTACTGACTGAGTTCTCTGTGGGTCCTGTCCTTTTCAGCCCCGAACTTGGTTTATTCGTCTCTTTGTCAGTTTCAATGTTCAGATCAGGGGAAGTCAGCTAGCTTAGGTGACAGACGGCAGGCAGCAGCGAGGGAAAGTAAACAGGTTTTTATTTTTCTCTCTCCTGCAACAAAATCATCTCTCTCCCGCCTCATTTTTCCCTCGGCTGTTATAAGTCCCCTCGTGTGACATTCTGGCTGTCCACACCACCCTGACGTTGTCTCACATACTTTCCCAAGAGTCACCCAAATCTCACCTCCTCTGACAGTGCTAAACACACTCATCTCTGTGATTCCTCACAAATTATTTCATATATAATTAATTTTCATTCCCATGATCTACTTCAGTTGGAAAAATTATTACCAGAGGCGACTTCAACAGTGAAGGGAGGAAAATGTACCCCTGGATGTTGGAGAAAGGTCTAGTATAGGAAAAACTGCTATTAGGTATCATTGAACCTTGGTATAGAGGCCCACAGGGGCAAGGGATATTGAAGAGAGACAAATAAACCAAGGCTGGGTCAGGATACCCAGATCCTGTAAAGGACCAGACTTTCTGCTCTGTCCTTGGGACGTAGTCTTCTGCAGTGATACATGGCATTGGCAGGTCCTCCAGAGAGGAAGGGTGGGTACTCTGGGAAGTGTGTCCATTATGGTATCCCTTTGGCCCACTACTTGTCACATACTTCTGAAAGGAACTTAATATATAGGCGGATGGAATGTGCCCTCGCAATGGTCAAGAGACTTCAAGAATGGCCCAAGTTCTCATCATGGCTTGGCTGGGAGAAGACAAAGGGAAAGTCAGTCAGGTGCATAGCAGCATACCAGTGGCTAGAGGAGACACTGCCCTGTGTGGACTCATCAGTAGGGGGTTCAGAGAGGAAAGGCTCATACAGGGCAGAAGGAGACTAAAGGAAAGTGGTCAGAACCAAGAATGCCTGCAGAACAGGCCATCTACAATGTATGTAGAAGTAAATAGGGAAAGAGACCTTTTTTATCCTACATTATCTCTGGGCACAGGAGAAGTTCTGGCAAGTCATCCTTATTTGCAGGGAGACCTATTATCATTTCTTCTCACTGATTCACCCAACACCAATTTACTTAAGCATCTACGAAGACTAGGTGCTGGTCTAGTCACTGGCAATATAGCACTGAACATCAGAGTTGCAAGTGTCTGTTCTTGTGGAGCTAGAACTCAAGTGTGACACTAGGGTAACCAACTACACAGATAATGAGTAAATTGTGTAGGCTGCAAGGGGTGATGAGAGCTATGTCTGAAAAAGAGACGGTTTTCTCTCCAAAGAATATCCCCAGAATCATGTGATTGTGCATAATCTCTGCTTGTCTTTAGTATCTTGACAGGAACCTCTGAGACAAGAACAGCATAGTCTCCATCCTCTCTTACTCCATTAGCACCTCTTCCCTCCAGCCACCTCTCTCATTAGCTGCATTCTCTGTACTACTCATGTCTTCTGTACAGAGAAGGAGAATGGCCACACGTGTGTGGCAGAGTTAACCCTTCTAGTTTGGCATAGACCATCTGCAACAAAAATCCTCCTGCGAGTGAATCTGTTCATCTGTTCCACGACTTGGAACTCTAGTTCTACATTCATAGCCTGACACGTGTGAGAAATGCTACCCTGAGGGACTAGAAATAACTCCAGGGATGACAGAAAAGAAATTCTCACTCCTCCTTTGATCTCCCTTTCTCTCCCCTTAGGTCTTCCAGGAACCAGATTCTGCTCCACCCCTCAAGTCTCCTCTCATGCGTCACACATTACATTAGACTGAAATGGGGGTGGTAAGGTGTAAGGTGAACACTGTGCTCTTTGTGAAACACTGGTGACTCTTTTTTAAAAATGTCATAAAAAAGGACTAAAAGCACCTTAATTTTATCTAATTCCTAGCACACATGCATAAACACACACACACAGAAAGAAAGAGACAGAAAGAGAAAGTCAATAAAAGGTAAAGCAATGTCATTTGTGTGTCTAGTACCGGGGTGATGTATACAGAAACATGTTTGCACAGCAAAATCCTGGCCCACCCTGCAGTGTGTTTAGACTGCTTTTCTTATCTCATATATATATGAGAAAACTACCTATTTAATCTCCCTAGTCTCTCAGAAATTATCTCAGATATAATTAATTTTCATACTTAATTAGGTTCAATTTTGCACTTGGTACTCACAAAGAACTTGGGTTCCCATGACAAACTTCATAAGCATTCTAACGAAAAGTGAAAATTACAATAAAGGGGGAGCATGCCATGAGGTACCAGTAAACCTTGGGTAGAGTCTTACGGGAGATATTGAGGAAAACCAGGAAGATCGAGACTGGATCAGGACATTCAGGTAGACAGACAGACAGACAGACAGACAGACAGACAGACAGAGACATATATGTGTGTATATGTCTGTGTGCATGTGTATGTCTGTGTGTCTACATATGTGTGTATGCATATGTGTGTGTGTGCATTTGCTTTCATGTTTACATTACTACAATTGCCACATGTTGCTTTAAGAACAAATAGCACAGTACCTATAAATTTATATATATATATATACATATATATATGTATATATAATCAAATTCTGTAGTTATCAAATATCTAGCTAAATAATGCTTTTAAAGTGCATGTCAAAAATAAATAAATAAAATAAACAAAGCTTAAAACCAGTCTGTGTATGTGCTAGAGTTCTGACTTTCTTTTCTCACTCATATGTTACTGTCCTGTCTCACACATGACCTCTCTTCAAATACTGCCTCTCTGAGAGTGCTTCACTAACTTGTATTTGAAATTCAATTTTTTCCCTTTGTTTTAGAATGAGGCACAATGCAGTATTCCAAAAGCTATCTCTACTAAGTTGGTTACCAGATTCTTGAGCACTGCAGACTCAACACAAACTCTCTCTACCTCCAAACTCTAGCCATTCCCATTTCTCTTTATTTCAACAGTAACTATACCATCAATGGGGGCACAAGTCAAAAGCCCAAGCATTTCGGCTGGCTGGTCTTATTCTTGCCTTCATGCTCAATTTACCCAGAGTCCCAACAAATTCATTTCTTAAATTCCTCTTGCACCTATCGATTTAGCTTTTGTCTCCAGTGTCACCTCTAGTACTACCTTTAATGTTTTGCTTACTTCTGTAAGGACTTCCAGTTTACCTATACATTTCTCCCCTAATCAGATCCCTGTATTGCAACCAGCGGGATTCTGAAATACAAATCTAGCATCACCGGGGCCATGTTTCGGTTGCTCCATTGTTTCTTGTCTTTAAGAATAGCGAAGTCGCCTTTAATCCCAGCACTTGGGAGGCAGAGGCAGGCGGATTTCTGAGTTCGAGGCCAGCCTGGTCTACTGAGTGAGCTCCAGGACAGCCAAGGCTATACAGAGAAACCCTGTCTCGAAAAAACCAAAAAAAAAAAAAAAAAAAAAAAAAAAAAAAAAAAAAAGAAGAATAGCGAAGTCCTCACATTATAATCTTAATTGTAGCTCCCTAAATTCAGATGTTGAAATCCCACCCGTACATATACAGCATCTAAAAATATAACTGTACTTGATATTTACTTTTACAGAGGTAATTAAGATAAAAATGAGGATGTTGGCGTGACTCTAATCCAACATAACTGATGTTAGTGTGAAAAAAAGATCAGGACGTAGGCACTGCGAAGATTATGTGAGAAGGAACTATCTACAAATCAAGTAGAGAGGCCTTCGAAAACCAACCCAAGAGAGCCCTGCACAAGCAGGCCATCAGCATCTTGTTCTTAGACTTCAAGTCTCTAGAATTATGAGCAACTTAGTTTCCATTGTTTATGCCTTCTGGCCCGTGGTTCTTTGTTATGGCAACCTAGCAAACAGAGTCCTCCAGAGTCTTCCATAATTGGTCTGGTGGTTTTTAAAATATGCCCACAAATGTTCTGATACAAAGATGTGAGCAGGCTCACAGAGCCAATAAACCTTCAGATTACCTTGGCTCTTGTCAATGTCTTAGCTACAACTTCAAGACCCTGGTTTGGAACATCTCAGCCTATAGCTTCTCAATTCCTGACCAACAGAAATGGGAGATAATCTGCACTTATTTCAAGACCCTAAGCTCTGGAACATTTTGGTTTTCGGTAATAGACATATAACAAAGTTAACTCTTTGTGTTCTTCCCACACCCCACCCCATTCCACCCCTGGCCGTCACATTTTGAGCTCAATCTCACTTGTTTTCTTGCTGGAATTAATAGTATTTGTGTCCTCAAACCTTTCTTTCTGGTGTGCACCCCTGCATACTTCCTTATTTGAGTCCTGCTTGTCCTTTCAATCATGTTCCCAGCATTATTTTCTCAGGGAAATCTTCCCTGGTCCCAAATATAGTGATGTAGTCTCATTAAATAATGTTCTCTTCCCCGGAACACTTTCTCCAGTTGTTTATTATCTGCTCATTGTGGAAATTATTAGAGTGATGACTGGCCTGCCTGTTAGCCTAAAGGTCCCTGAATTCAGGAATGGGGCTGCTTTGGCTCACTAAAGTGTGATTGTCCATAAATTAGCTAAGACATAGTTGTCTTGTGGATGGTACATGGATGGATGGATGAGTGGATGGAGAGATGGGAGGGCGGAGGTTGAACTATGGGAGGGTGAGTGGATGTGAACCACCATCTATAGAGAAACAGCCCCATAGTTCACTATTGTCTCCTGGTTGGGATATCGGCTATGAACTTACAAATACTGCGACCATCTCTAGCTAATCATGAGTAAATTGGGGCCTAAAAATCCATATACGGTTAGTTTGCATTTAATGTCATTAAAAAATATTTTGCCTTTTGTTCATATCTTAGTAAAGTTTCCTTTTGAAATCCCATTATGCCACTGTGTATGAGTCAGGAGAGAAAAAGCATTCTCCCCCTGACCTAGAACAGATTAAAAGGAAAAGGCAGACGGGAAAAGCATCTGGGATTGCTAATTCTCTTGTTTGAAGATGGGACACACGGTTACAGAGGTTTTATATAGGAGAGGTTCTGCAAGGCAAGTTACTCTAGTATGGAGATACAGCAATGGGGCAAATGTTACACCACAAATACAAGAGCCTTAATTGACAAGTCTCAAGAAAAAGAGCAGCTAGGAATGCTGGACAGGGGTTAGCTCATCCTTCCTTGCACAGACAGCTAGCTTAGTGCCTATGTAAATTAGTGAAAGAGGATTCCATCTTAAAAAAAAAAAAAAAAAAAAAAAAAAAAGAATAGCATAATTTGAAATAAACAAGTGATTTTTAAATTAAACCTTAATTAAGTCATGTAATCTAGTGGCGGCACTTGGGCCAGTTTGCCCTAGTTTAAGTCTGTGTTCTCTGTTAATATGTTTTACGAATGATGTGTCCTGAAAGGAAGAAAAGAAACAAGTGGCACTGTTTACCCAGAGCCTCTTTATCTCCGGCTGTTTTGCATGTATATGTATGTACATATATCTGTAATTTCTCCCAAGGACCAGGAAAGCCAGGCTGTGGAAGAGCCTTTATTCATTATTTAATCAAGGAAAGAGCTTTAGCTCAAACAACAGCAGGGGAGGAGGGGGAGGAGGTGAAGGGGGAGAGCAGCCAGGCCAGAGTAAAAGAGCCTGGGTAAAGACAGCATTTTTATAAACAGACTCTTGAGATAAAAACCTGAACAAAGAGTAACACATAGCTTCTTTCCACATCCTTTTTCCCTTTCTTTCTTGAAGCTCATGACAGACGCAGTTCCCTTCCTGCATAATAGCCTCTCATTTCTTTCTGGGGGAGCATCACCATTCTGAACACAAAATGTGTCACTGCTTGCTTCCTCCCTGTTGCTCTTTCCTCTGACCCAGACAGAGGGTGAGAAACTCCACTCCAGATCCATCCAGCCAAATGGGCCTCCAATCTCAACCCAACCCAGTTTTTATTCTCTGCTACAGCTGACTTCAAATTCCACAAACATCTCCACGCTAAGGAAGTTTGTCCTCACTGGAGATGGATGTCTAGGAACTGGTTAATTTTTCATGATGCTTGGTATTCACCCTTAGAATAAACCAATCCAGCTAGCTCCTGGACCCAATTTAGGCCCAGAAACTCCTATAATATGTCTCACAAGTCCACTGTGTGCTAGCACAGTCTTTTAAGTCTCACAGTAACCTAGGAGGTAGATTATTAGCATATTTATTTTGCATGCATGGAACCCCAGGTTCAGAGAAATAGCCACATATCCTTGGGAGGAGCCCTGGCTTTGGGTGTCAGGTCTGCCATTCAATGTTGAATTCTCTGACTCTAATCCACTGTCTTTGCTTTTCCCAGAATCAATTATACTCTGAGAACATGTCTCTCTTGTATCTTTCCTCCCAGTAGGACTGCACTTCTTCCTTTAACTTTTTGTAATTCAACTAATTTCTCCACACCTCTTTGTAAAACAGAGAAGCTGCCTTGTGGGTTTATAGATGCTGCTTTACTGTTTAGGAAAACAAAACAAACAAGCATACAGTTCATTTGTCAGGCAGCAGTCAGAAGAAAAGCTGGCCAGATGTGGTGGCAGATGTCTTTGATTGTAGCACTAGAGAAGCAGAGGCAGCCGTAGAGGCTAGCCTGGTCTACAAAGTGAGTTTCAGGCCAGTTGAAGCTATATAGTGAGACCCTGTCTTTTTTAAAGGTCTTGACAAAAAGTCAGAGCAGGCTATGGAGGACATAGGGAGAGGTCATGGAGTCTTGCTTTTCAATACTGGGGACCAGGAAGGCTGAATCAAGATGGTGACTTCTAAAGTAGATCTAAAGGAACTGGAGAATGTACCACTGTGTGTGTGTGTGTGGGGGGGGGGTGTGTGTGGCAGTAAATGCAAAGGTGCTGAAGGCCCTGGTGTGCCTATGAAACAGTGGAGCAGGCTGGCATGGCAGTGATAGTTTAGGCAGAAGGATTGGCAGAGGAAGGGAGTGGAGAGAGACAAATGGCTAGTTGTGAATAGTTAGATGAGCCAGGAAGAGTGGCTAAGCACCAAGATGAGGATTTCCTTTTATAATAACTGAGATAGAAAGTTTTGGTGGGAGTTATCAGTACAAGAAGAGCCAGATCCTTTCGTTTGCTATGTTAAGAATATCCTGGGGCAGCAGGGGTAGGAAGCTCGCCTAGTTCAATGGTAGAGCACTTGTCTAAGGAAAGGAAATACAGAGCCCTAGGTGTGATCCTCAATGTGGCAAGAAAACAAAGAACTTCCCCTCTAATGTAGGGAGGTCACCTGGGAAGCTCCAGGTACAAGATAGTAGAAACATGGGGTGTGATGAAAACTGCTTAGATTTTAGAGATGTTTAAAAGGTGGATCTAGCAGAGTTTCCTAGCAACTTGAATGTATGGAAACAGAGAGAAAAGAGGGAGAGAGAGAGAGGAAGAGGAAGAGGGCTGGATGTGAATGACTCCAAAGTTTTGGTCTGAGTGCTGGAAAAATAGAATAGTGAAAAAGGAAGAATTAAATGATAGTGAAGAGGGTGGGGGGAACATCCCTAGAAAATAACCATTAAGGAAAGAAAGTGGAGTCTGATTGCCTAGCAAGACTGCAGCTATGAATTTTAAGTGACATCATGGGTGAATATTTTATTTATTTGCTCATTGTGTTTTGATCTTTAGCCATTTTAAGTTGCATATGAGCAAGTCTGCAGTGCCCAGACAAGGCAGAGAAGGACTGAGTTTACATGTACAGGAAGGAAACTAAATACAAACAATAGAATATAGGCAGGACAAGGAAGGGGTAAGGAGGGGTTGGTGGGGGGTGGAGTTGTGGCTGATAGTGAATGGAGCATGCATTTTAGTTAGGTAGAAGAATTGTTGGGGTGAGCATAGACAGAAGGAGCGATCTGGGTGGACAGAAGGTGGTGGGTGGCCAGAGAATAAGGGCTTAAAATAGAGATTTGATTGAATGTAAAAATCACTAGTTGAATGCTCAAGGAAATTGGAATGGCAGTGAATGGCTTCTGGAATCATCTTTCCAGATACCTCCTTCTTGAGTTCAATTCTTTTTTTTTCCAGCTTCTGTGTGTTTCTAAGACTCGATTTCTGCCAGTCTGCTGTTCATTATCCTTAGCTGATATAAATTTAGCTTGTGTCCTATATCCTACCTGGGTTAGTCTGGTACCTCATAAAAGATGGATTAACCACACAAGACTTGTCATTAGGGGCATTATTAGTGTGGAAGGCAATAGTAGAGAGCGGGAGGAAGCTGACTCAGCTCGCATACAACTGTACAAGCTCATCCTACCCTAGGCAAAGGAGAATGGATGATTATGCAGTCTGAGGAAGGTTCAAAAGTTCTGCAAATCTATTGAGGAGTGCTTTAGTGGAAGGTATCTGTCAGAGGATTCTCCTTCCCAGAAATAGTCTGCTTTTTCTGCCAGACACAGTTGTTTCTAGGCTGGGGGCAGCCTGTGGAAGTATAAGGTGAAGCTTCTTCAGGGACCTGAGCCCATCAACGTGAGAGCCTTGGTCCATTTTGCTGACCATCCATGGGGAGCACGCTTTCATACATACCAAACTGCTCCAGTGCAGGAGCATGCTTAGAAGTGAAGCCACCACTCTTATCTCATTATTGTCATCCTGCCTTTTGCTGTGGTCTGGATGCTGAGAACTTCTCCAGAGAAGCCTGAGATGATTTCCTCACACACAGCAGCCTTGATACTGACTCATGCTCTGAAAAGTTTATGTGCCTTTGACAGGAGCACTGTGTGAAAGCTGCCTGTAATGTGAGTGTGTGTGCCCCACCACTGTGGAATTGGGCATAAACCCTGGATTTGCACAGCTGGGCTTGGGGATTATGGCAAGGTGTGGGAGACCCCAGCTGCCTACCGAGGCAGAATCAGAGATAGCAGGGATTCTATTTGCTATTCCTCTGTGTACACTAGCAGACTCCATGAAGATGGAAGGGCTGTTTTCCTGCTATCTTTTTTGTATTCTTTTCGTCCTGCCAGATTCTTGGACCCACTATTTCCTCTTCTGACACCTGAAAATTCAGCCTTCACAAAGCTGTAGTTAAAGGCTTTGTCCTCCTCCCTCAGCCTGATTTCTGAGGCCAGGCATCCAAAGAGACACCCTCCTTCACCACCCAGGTAGTTTGCATCTTCCTCACAAAATGCACCTTTGATTCCTCTTTCCCTCTGGAACCCCTTGCACTCCATATTTCCAGACAGAGCTGCTCTGTAATTTGTGCAGCATCTTCAAGTCATCTCTGCCCTTTAATGCCTGCTGCCAAAACATGGCTTATGCTCTGGTTGTGCCTTTCCTTGGCTAACACAATTTATTGCTTCCTGCCATTATCAGTTCTCTTTGAATCCTTTTTCTCGATGCTCCGTGTACAGGGCTCCTCTGTCCACATCCAATTGGATCTCACTGTTCTATGTGACCTACTCATTCTCTTCTTTTATCCTGGCCTTAAATAATCATGATACCTAGAACTACCTTCCCCAACAAAAACAAAACAATTGGGGGAAAAAAATCCTTTCAAGTCAGGGCCAACAGCAGAAAAGCCACTATTCAATAAGCCTGAATTCACACTTAGGGATGGGTAGGGGTTGAGGATTGAGTCATAGTAATGCTGAGAATAGCCACTGTGGGTAGACTTCCCAAGGTTCCACACTAATGATTGGCATATCTAGAACCTGTGTATGTGATGTCCTATCCTAACCAACTTAACAATGTTTTCAATGAAGTGGAGTTTAGCTTTGGTGTAAATATGGCTTTCAAGACCAGAATCTTGTGGGAATGCTGACCAGAAGGACAGAACCTTGGCCCCACTAGGGCTACTGAGTCACAATCTGCCTTTCAATGGGATCCCCAGCTGATTTGTAAGCCCATAAGATTTAAGAAGCCAAATCCAGAGAGAGCTACAGCCACACCTCCACCTCCCACTGAGAAGCTATAGATCCAGGAAAATCGCTAGCAGTTTGTAGTCACAGTGTAGAGGACTCTCTCTCTCTCTCTCTCTCTCTCTCTCTCTCTCTCTCTCTCTCTCTCTCTAGCACAATAAATGTGCACCAATTTTATTCACTGACAAACTCACTAAGCAGTCCTGTGCCTTACTTATTTTTGTCTTCTGAATAATGACTAACCAAGGTATTCATTGTGCAGGGGTTCTTTCCAAAAGAAGGTATTCTAAGAATTAATCCAGTGCATACTTTGTAGTTTGGGTACCATCCTTGGGTGCTAAGAGGCCACAAGCAATATAGCTTTGGAACATAGACTTGGTGAAAAAGAACCATGTGAATCCAGGTAAATGCAGAATTCCACTCCTGATCTCTGCCCCGCCCACCTCCACAAGTGCACAGTGCCCCAAGCTATTCTTAGACTGACATGCTGCCTCTAGGTTCTCACTTGTCAGTATTCTCTATAATATAAAGAAAACGAATGTTAGAAACATTGGTTTCTGATATGTGAGCAACTTCCAAGCTCCAGACTTCTGGGGAGGAAGACAGGCCTATTGTAGATAAGCAGTCTAGGCTCTGCCTTGGTAAATGAGGGCAGGAAAATTAACCTGGCAGAGAGGGCAAGATTTGGATATCTTCAGCTGAAATGAGGCAGAGTTAGAAATGCACTCAAGAGGTTCTACTTCCAGACAGCAGCAGTGTGTGTGTATGAGTGCAGGTTTGTGTGTGTGTGTGTGTGTGTGTGTGTGTGCATACACACTGTAATTCAAGAATATTTGAGATTTGGTATGGATGCACCTGCCCAACATACCCAACATACACAGAGAACATCTGGAGCCATTAAGTGTTCTTTCTGTATTCCAGGGCTGTTCTGGATCAATACCAAATGAGGAGGTGGATTTCTTCTTCCTGCTCAGGATGAAAATGTTCACAAAACACCTAAAACCCTCTGACTTTGCCTTCATTTAAAAAGCACCATAATTCTCAAGTTGTTCAGTCTGCTAGCACAGACAGCATCCTGCTCCAATATGGCAATCCAGATATCTACCCATAATTCTCAGCATCTGCTCTGTATGCAGCACCATATTTTGACATTCCAAGAAAATTTTAAAATTTTTTTTTGTTTTTGTTTTTTTCCTGAGGAAGAAAAAAAGAAAAGGGGAAAAAAAGAAGGGAGATGGAGAAGACCGAAATAAATATCTTCCAAGAATAATTTCTCCTCTTGAAAGGGTAATAATACATAAGCTTTAAAAATATTTATGTTGGCAGATTCTTGTGTTAGTTCATTGAGAGTCGACATATTTTTAGTAGAGGCCTGTTGGCAACTGCAATTGGAAACAATTAGTAACACATTCATTACATATCAATTTACTGTAAAGGTTAATAGCACTTTGTCGTATATAAGATCTCCACCAACCCTTCTGTAATCTGTGATGTTTCTTTACACTCTTTCCAAATCTTAATAGCTTTTTTTATATCTTGTACAGTGCTTGGTTCAGAGGCATCGTTCAATTAAAAGATTGTTCACTAAGTGAATGAATCAATGTTTATGTTTCTATGAATATTTCCAAACAAATGTCTATACAGTGTTTGAATTTCATAACCCCTGCATTTATAGCTAGGATAGACTTAGTTTATGCCTAGCTATTCCTATCATCTTAATGAAGCTATACATATTGATCTGCCATCAAAGAAGTCTTCTAGAACTACACGTCAATAAACCAGCCAATAGAAAGAAGAAAAAAATCATAAAATGAAGAATACAAATAAATATAACTAGCCATCAGGAAAATATGCAAATTAAAGCTTCTAGAAGACATTGTACTTAATCTACCAGGTGAACAACAACAACACAGAGTGGAAGGCTGTGGGTTATAACATCAAGCTGAAAAGCTAATGGCACCCCAGAGGATATCTTGGTGAGCAAACAAGTCAAACTCACAAAACCTAATGTGCCATAGTATTCGTCACACATGAAACAAAAAGCAAACAAACAAAAACAAACAAACAAACAAAAAAGGAAGAGAGAAAAGAAAAAAGAGAAAAAAAATGACCTGACATTCAAAGAGTGGTTTGTAAGGACCAAGAGGGGTACTAGGTCAGGAGCACAGATCTGGAAAGACAGGAGACAAGTAGGTAGAAGTCATCAATGCACACTGTGGGCATCATGTGGAGAAGTGTCAATGAATCCCATTAATTTGTATAATTAATGCATTAAGGAAGAGATAGGGAGCCAGGGAGGAAGAGAGTCTAAGTTCAAACCCCAACCTTTCCACTGGCTAGTGTATATTCCAGGACAAGATTCTTAACCTGAAAGTGCCCTGTAATGGGATAACAACAATATCTATCTCATTAAATGATTTTAACACAGATTTTTTTTTAAAAGCATCCAGATTTCTTTCTGAAGCCCATTTCCTTGTCCATGGCCAATGTCATATTCCTGCCAAGCAGCCCATTTCCTTGTCCTTGGCCCATGTCAGATTCTTGCCAAGCAGCCCCAAAGGCTCTAAGCCTCTCCCCCTTTTTTGTTTCATTAACAAGACTGAGCCTGTCTTAGGTCTTTCTGACAAGAATGCCTTTCTTACCCATCATGGAGTATGCATTATCAAAAGCAATGCACTTCTGTGTTAGGTTGGTAAGGCTCTGTGTAGAATCTTACCTGTTCTTGGCTTGCCAGCCCATTAATTTAATAACTGCCTGGAGGTTCGTTTTCAGGTACAAGCCATGTACTTGGCTGCCAACATGTTAATGTTGTTGAAAAAAAGCTTTAACACAATGGGCAGGAATAAAAGTATTCCCAGGACAAAAAGGGCTAGCATGATCAAGCTATATATGCCGTTTTTGAAGCTTGACCAAAATAGAAATACTGACCTCAGGCCATGGGTAATTTTATCTGCAGTATCAACTGCATCAATGCTCAGCAAAGCAGCATTCTTCAAATTCATAAGTTCCCTATGTATAGTTAAAACATCCCGAGAGGTGTTAGAATCATGCCAAACACACTGCATGTGCCATTAAACTTCTTCCTAATTATAATGACTACCACTGTAAATTGTAGAACTAGCATGAATCTAATGCTATTTGGCATGACACTCAAGATGGCTCCTTACTCTTAAATTCTGAACCTCCTTTCATTTTCAGACAGCTACTAGCATCAGGGATCATGAGAAGTATCTTAACTTCTCACTTAACTGAAAACCGGCCAACTACAATATAACTGACTATATACCACAAAACATTTAAAATAACAACAGAGATGTCTCTGTCCTGTTATATCCCTGTTTCTAATAAGCTTTAATAAAAACAGCCTACATCCATACAACTTGTGATAGTGTTTGAACAAAGCCATATGAATGTATGTAATGGTTAATATATATTGTTGATTCAACAACATCTATAATCACCTATGAGGCAAAACTCTGGTCACATCTATAAGGGATCATCTAGATTGAGTTAGGCTCTGAGCATGCCTGAGGAGTTATTTCTACCAGATTAATTGAGGTGGGAAGAGCCACTTTACTTGTGGATGGTACCACTGCTCTGTTTGAGGTCCTACATGGAGTGACAAGGTGGTGAGATGAGCACCGGTGTCCATTGTTCTGTTTCTAGACAGTAGATACAATGTGACCAGCTGCCTCCAGCTTTTACAGCTGTGGCTTCCTCACCTAGACAGGCTGTATCCCCTAGAACTGTTAGCTGAAATAAACTCTTACTCTCTCAAGTTGCTCTTGTCAGATATTTTGTCAAATCAATGAGCAAAATAGCCAATTCAATGTATATATACCAAAGCGAATACAATTTATATATGCCAAATATGCCTAAAGGTTCTATGTGTATGTAGACCTATATACAGGTGCAAGTAAGTATCCCTGATAGCAACCAAATAGAATTTGAGATGATTTATATTATTCTTTAGAAGAATGCATCCTTCTATTTCTATAATTAAAGTTTAGTGAAGAGGAAATAGGAAATTGATGGACAGTGAGCTTCTGTTTGAAATGATGAGAACTTTCTAGAGATGGGTGGACATTAACAATGGCCACACAACAATATTAGTCTCCTGTTAGTTACATACACATTAAACTATACACTTAGAAATGGAAAAATGGTAGTTTGTTATGTATACTTTATCATATACTTATATACTTTATCATTATAAAAATTAGGTTAAAAAAATAGCTCCATGCTATAACATATTACAAAAGACTAGACAGATATTGGTCTATGACACAGACTATCAGATTCCTTTAAAGAAATCAAGATGGATAAGGGAGACTCAGTGAACAGAGCACATGGTCTTAGAAAAGAAAGGAGACTATTGTGAGGAGAAGGAAACTGTAGGGGCATGTCCAGCAGTGGCCACTGATGGAACACAGTCTTTGTCTGTTAGAAGAGACAGAAAGGCATTCTGTTCATTCCTGGCTTTCTCTTTCCCCAGTCAGAGATCCCTAGGAACATCTTCACAGATGGGGAGGAGCTGGGGCAGGAAAGAAATGGTTCATACATAGGAGCATTACATAATGCTTTATCTTTCTGCTGCTTCTCTTTCAAGGAGCCTCTGCACGCCTGTAGGGAGCTTGATTTTCTTGGGAGAATATGTCTTTCAAGTAGATTAAAAACTATTTTCATGAGTTGAGGTTGTTTACATGCAAACCTGTCATTCAGATGATGTGTGCCTTCATAGAGGCCTATCGGGGCCTATCGGGGATTCCCTTCATTCCCTTTAGGTTCCTATGCATATTTCTATATAACATAGAGGAAGAAGAGGACAGAGGATGTTTTCTATCCTACACAAGAAACAAAAGCACAAAGAGGATAAAGGGAGTGGACCTAGAGCAAATGTCTCTTCCAGCAAGTACAAGGAAGGGACGTCTCAGAAGTTGGCCGTGCCAAGCCAAGCTCATCCTTGAATCAGGTCAGTTCATTCTGTATTACAGACATGACAAAATCCTTATCTCATGCAGGAAACTTCTACCCACTCCTTAGCACCCTAATGTTAACTTCACTCAAGAAACAAGGAAGATTTGACACAAAGGACATACTGGTTTTAGGAAAGCTGGACACACATAGAAGCATCTTAAATTCAACTACTGAAAATCTTGTATTTTTATCTATTTTTGAGATTATAATTTAATAACAGTATTTCTCCCTTTCCTCACTATATATATATATATATATATATATATATATATATATATAGTCTTACCAACATGGCTGCCCAAGCATGAGCTGAACAAAGATAACTCTAATGAATAGCCCTTAGGTAATGAATGCTACCGGACATCAACCCTGCACAAAGAACTGAAGACAGCGAGAAAAGCTGGGAGTAGTAAAGTGGTTTTCCCCAGAGCTATCTGACACCAAATGGTCAGTCCTGAAAACATGCACTGCAAATCTCATGTTGCTTATAATGACAGATACAATTGAATGTAAAAGCATTCTCTACAATGATTACTGATCTTCATACTACAGAGATGAAGACATGGATGGTCAACCTTTGGAAAGAAAAGGCTAAGCCAATGGCTAGGGAAGAAACAGACAGATGGGGCAGGGGAGGGAGCTGCGTTTATCTGAAGTCATTAAACTGATCTTAGACAAATGTCATTACAATGTGGCCATACCAAACGGCATGGCTATTGTGTATTCTGATTCCTACCCCAGGTGTTAAGGATTGAACCTAGAGCCTTATGCCTGCTAGTCAAGTGCTTTACCACTAAGTTACATCCCTGCCCTAGTACAATGAGTCTTGACTCCCCCAAGAGTATTATCAATGTTATTTCATAATCAGAGTCAAACATCAAGGGTTAAAATCAGGATATTAACAAATACAAGTTGAATGAACAGTATTACCCAAAGAGTATGAATTATCTAAATCTAGTTGAGATAGATATCCATGAATATCTGGATATTTCATAGTCTATGACTGTGTTACTCAGAGGAAGATTTTAAGAGATGTTTTCTGAGAATTGTCAAAGCCCAGCCTGACTTAACATAAAATGTAAAAGACACATTTATAAAGCCAGGGAGGCTCAAGGGAATAGAAAATGTATGGCCTGGATTACAGAATCAGCATTCAAAATTATCACTCTGCCCAGCCAATGTCAGTAACATCATAGTTTAAAATCAATGACATAAAATGTAACAATATAAAGTTTGATTTTTAAAAATCTATTCTATAAGGTGAATCTATTATCAGCTAAGATAAAGAAGTCACTGGGATTTAATCAAATTTAAACATATTGCAGTAACAAAGATCAGAATGGTGTATGTCAACCCTGTGTATAACTGGAGACTTAAAACAGGGTAGGGTTTATGAATAAAATACAGAATCCTCTTCAACACCCTGCCCTGAGTTGGGAATACCATGTTTAGTATCAGGCACTAGGAAGGTCATTAGCAGGCTAAGACTATCCAAGATGTTTGTGAGATGTCTTAAAGGTATGTGATCAGGACACCTCCTTGTCATTATCTTCTCTTAGCTTTCTCACGGCTTCTGTGTCCTGTGGATGTCCATCCTGGCTTGGCCTAGTTTGGATAAGAAAACACTAGCTCCCAAGGCACTATTGCCTGACAGGTCTGCTGGAAATCCTTCCTTACCCAAGTAGGAATCTTATTCTCCATGACGATTCTTGGTTCTTGCACTCTGGAGTTCACAAATCAAAAAAAAAAAAAAAAATTTTTTTTTCCATATAGGTCTTATTATGCCACATTGGCCTGAAACTCACTATATAGACTAGGTTGGCCTTGAACTCACATAGATACTCCTGCCTCTGCCTGCTGGGGGGAGGAGGGGGACTGAGATTAAAAATGTGTACCACCACACCTAGCTCACGAGCCAATTTTAATGTCTCTTCTACATAAACAGCCCCTTTAACAAATTGAGGAGACAGGTAGTTAATTACCTCTGCCACCCCACTTCCTACAAAATAAATAAATAAGTAAATAAATAAATAAATAAATAATAAAAATAGAACCTTTTCAAATTTATCAAGGATGTTTTTAAAGAGGAAGCCTCAAGATCCTCTTTGAACTTCCTGCCTTTCCGAGTTACAGGCTGTCTGTCTCAGTGACTCAGACCTGGCTCCTGGTCTTTTATCCACACAGTTCAGAGGCAAACACCAGTTGAGAAGATCCTGTGGCTTGATGGTGGCAAAGCACCTGACCATTTATCTGAGGCCTAAAGACACCTTTTAAAAATGAAGCAGTGACTCTCAAGTGTGATATTTTTTTTCCCTCATAATTTATAGCACTTCTGCTTCCCATGGAATTCTTAGACTATTCTTGTAGTTTGCCTTAACTTCAAAACTGAATGTATTCTTGACACCACCTTAGGAGCACCATCAACATACTTGTCTGCATTCTGAAACAAGCTGAAATCACTGGCTTGCTTTGCTATTCTTATATTTCCAAACTACCTTAACTGTCTTGCATTTTCCTAACACCCTCTGAATACTATGTTGATTTCTAGCCTCTATCTAATGACCCTGTAGGTTTTCTAAAGGCTTTCCCCTGGCAAATACTACCTGTTTGGTGTTTGATATTGTTTATCTGAGTGCCTAACACATGTATGACATTTGGAAGCATGTGAAAAACTCAAGCAAAACCATGAACAGTGATGACTTTTCTATATCAATTTATAAAGAAACACTGAGCTACAGACCACCCCAAAAATAATTCATATGACTTGCCTTCAGAATTGACAGTATTAGAACCCACCCCTACACTCTGTGGCACAGGTCTGCAAGAGACCAAGAGATATTGCTGTGGGTCATGATATTTTCGCACCTCTTTTTAAAAACCTAGTTTGTTCCTAGTAAACAGAATGTTGCTTGTATAAGTAATTAATCAGTAATTACATGGACCGTTTATTGGGAGGCCAATAATAAGCTGTCTCCTGGAGCACAAGGCAAGCTCCTTCTCTCAACAAATAATTATTTAAGTTAAAATTATTTACAAAATTAAGTCATTTCTTTTGTGATATCTCTGAGACTTCAAGTAATTGGTTGTGTTCACTTTAGTTTGGTGTTTTGTAAAGGGAAAAAAATAGGGCTACATAATGAATTAACTGTGCAATTAACTACAAATTTAGCACTTCAAAAACACATTTTTAATGACTAAGAACAGGTACAAAGAGTGTGTTTTCTCTTTTCTTTAAAAAAAAACAAAACAAACAAAAAAACCTCACCTAAGTATTACTTTCTATCTTGCTTAGTGGAGCAAGTCTGGGCAAGTAGTGACACAGCTCATTATTCTCCTCTTACAGAGAGGCTCAGCAGTACCCAAAAGCCCAAATCAGGCAGAGCTCTGGCCACAATGCCTTAGGCTCCCAGTGACAATTACCTTAGCCTCAGCACATCTCCTTACCTCCTCTTTACCTCCCTCCTGTATGTCCTGGGGTAGCCTTTCCTGAGTACCATCCCTGGGTAGAGGAAACTGGAGGATGATGACCCACCCCAAACACCCCTTCCTTTACAACTTCATTCCCCTCATGAAGTAATGAAAAACAAGGTGAGGGTGAACTAGAACCTTAATTAACTTGTTTTTCTCCCACTGCTGTTGTTGTGTTCTTAATTTTTAAGAGTCATATGCAAATTGGATTTTTTTTTTTTAAGTAAGAGAGATCCTGAATTAATTTTGCTGAACATCTTGCAGGGGTATATTCTGTCAGTTTATGTTTTCCCACATACTTTGGGCCTCATCATGCATCTAACCAAATGGGAGCATCTATTATGTGTTAAACACTGGCATGCAAGGTCTTTCAAGTGTGTCACTCACATGGTCCTCTATGCCATTAGTGTGGGAAGTGTTAGATCACTGAGAGCAAGTAGAGGCCCTTTTCCTATTTCTTGCTCATTTGTTCCCACACAGCCAGAGTGGAACACCTCCCTTGTCTACAAATACACACAGACATACACACAGACATGCACACACATACACACACATCACATAAAATTTACTTCAGAATTTGGGGCCAGGTAGGTATGTCAGAGGATAAAAGCACTCTCCCCACAAACCTGACAGCTGACCTCAGTCCCCAGGATTCTGTCCAAGCTAAATGTGATGGCATGCATCTAGAATCTCAACACTCCTACAATGGGATGGGAGGTGGAGACAAGAGAATCTGTTCTAAGCTCTTGAGTTAACTAACCTGGAGTGAGGCAGCAGAAACAAGAAACACTGCCTCAATTCGGTAGGACATATGAACTGGCTCCTGAAAGTTGTGAACTGACTTACACACACACACACACACACACTAAAACAATACATATAAAAACAAATATCTAAAATGTATTCAAAATCTGTCTAAGGCACACTCTTTACTTTTGCTTCAAACATAAATTGTAAAAGTCCTTAAGAGCCAAGAAAAATCCCCCATTTACTAATTAGTTAAATTCCTGAAGATAGTTGCTTCATACAATTTCTAGAGAAAATACTTTTTTTTTTTTCTTGCTGTAGAAAGAAATACTTTTGCCAGCAAAGGTTGAAATTGAAAGGCTTGGCAGTTGAAAGCAGGCATATTGCTCAGCTCATGCTCTTGGTATGTAGTAATCAGTCTTGCTTGCTCGTTGACATCTCTTTTTGTTACTTGCCACTGTTCCATGCCTATGACGTCAGTCTCTTTCTTGATCATGCCAATTCCTATGACCTCTGTTCAGTCCTTTTGGCATCCTTGCAACCTTTGATTCTACCAAGCACACCACTGCTTCACACAACACATCTTAGGCCTTTCTGTGTCCCAAACATTCTGCTTGGAATTCAGACATGACCCCTACCTACAACAGAATGTTCTAGGGCTGTTAGGTGACACCAGCAACTAAGCCATTCACTCTAATGTAGGCTAAGACTGTGTGGTAGAGCTTCAGAGTCATAGCAAGGATGTTGTGGTCCACTGCAAAGACAATGAGAATCTCTGGGTTGGGGAAAATCGACAATGAAGCACACACATTTCAGATACTTTGATTATGTTAAATATGAATAGCTCAAGGCTGGGCAGATGCTCTGGGGGATTATAGAGTTTACCATGAAAACATGGGTATCTGGATCCGTGTACTATAGAACCCATGCAGAAGCTAAACACAGTCGCATGCATCTTTAATCCCAGTAGTGAGGTGGTGCAGAGATGGGAGAAGCCCTAAAAGCTGGAGATCCAGCAACTAACAGTAACTAACTAAAAATCAAGGAAAGTGGAGATCGAGATCACCAACATCTGAGGTTGTCTTCTGCCCTCTACACATGGCCACACTCACACGCATTGAATACGCACACCAGCGTGTGTGCACACACGCTCACAAGGGATTTTAAATGAATAAATTATACAGTGCCACAGTGAATTGAGTGGAGAACTATAAGATTTGAAGCAGATGACCATGTAACTGTCTAAAAAGAAGAGGGGTATTGCCAGGCCTACTGTGAAGGCAGATGAAAGAGAAAGAAATGGATGTTATTCGTACATAAAGCATGGTGCCCAGGGTTTGCTGAATGAGTGGAACATGTAGGAGAGCAAGGGCAGGGATGACCTGGGCTCCTGAGATCTGCTCCTTCATTTCTGTTTGCTTTTCTAGTAATCGCTGCACTAACTTTCTTAAAGCTTGATTCTTTTCTTTTTTGCTTCCTCCAAAAACCTTCATTGTCACCCATTTCCTGCCTAATAAAACACAGTCACTCCACCTGGGAGCTGAGCTTCATACTGCCATAGACATGGCATGGCTAACATCATCTATTCTGCTCTCCTTTGAGTGGAGCACATGTGATCTTGATTAAGTCACTTAACTTCCTCTTCTATACCTTCATCTCGTACATCCTGCAGAGGAGTCTAAAAAGACTCAAATGTTCAGAATGAGAGAGAGGTGTGGCTCTGCCCTTAGAGACAGATTCCTGCTCTTGGGTACTAGTTTCCCAAACTCTGTGAGCTCGGCTGCTTTGATGCCAATAGACAAGTGAACCTTAGACTTGAGAAGATGCCAAATGGGACACACTGCAGATCTTAATAAGCATGTCAGCTGACAGTCATCCAGTCCAGACAATTGACACCTTAGTTCATTTTGAAAGAATATTATGAAAGGAAATTCTACTTGTATCTTTAATTGTTCAAGTTATTGGTTGTTAATCACACACACACACACACACACACACACACACACACACACACACTAGTATGGCACTATAAGCCAACTTAAAAGGAGAAATGCAACTTACAGTCCTCCTAGAAGTGAGATGTTGAAAGGATTGTCCCAGTGCGCACAAAGAAAGCTTCAGAGGTAGAACGCATGGCTAGCAAGTAGTATAAATGTCAGAAGACTTGCCTGACAGGAATGCTGTCATCTACTACATCCTCAGACCAATTCTAGACAATGGACAAAGGAACAAAACCAATGTGCTCATGGGACTAAAGTCAGGAGACAGGCAAAAGCATATCCAATACATTGATCATACACTCTATCAGAATGAGCAAGTGCCACATAGGAAATACAGAGCCAAGGCTGTGTGCCAAGGTAGGCTAGGGATTTCAATTTGATATAAAGTCTATTTTATAAACAATGAGATAAAGACAATAGCCTTATAGTTGTCTCCTTTTATTTGTGGGAGACATGTTTCAAGACCTTCAGTGGTTGCCCGAAACCAAAGAGACTAATAAGCCCTTGTTTTTTTCTTATGCAGACCCAGCTACAATGACATTTCATTCACAAAAAAAGCACAGTTGGAATAACTGTAATAGTAATAACTAATAGCAAGGGTTATCTGAGCATTGTCATGCTATGACAGATGATCTGGTGATCAAGGTAGCTTGGTGGGTAAGTAGCATATACATTGTAGACACACTAGACGAAGGTATGAGTCACATAACAAAAAAGAATGGAATGCTGCAAGATTGGATTGTACCACTTAGGATGACATTATTCCCGTTAGTCTCTGAACCACAGTTGACCGTGGGTGACTGGAATTCTGGAAATAAAACTGTGGATAAGGAAGGGGCTATCATACTGAAAAGGTGTTATTTTATCAAAACTTGCCTGGGGTGAGGGGTGATATATTGGCTAGCTTTGGAGAGGGATTCGGCACTAGGCAGAGCCAGGCATAAATCCCAGCTAAACCTGACCAAGAAACAAGAAGAAAGAGAGCATGTCTACAGCAGACAGAGTGACAGAGAAGACAGTGGGAGGCATGGATGAAGAGTGGTAACGGTGGGGCTGGGAGGTTTAGAATACAGGAGTGATCCCACTTCTGTAGTAAAAGTCATCCTCTTGCTGATGTGAAGACAATAACTCCTGACAAAGTCAGAGGAGATAAAAAGGTGGGACAAAGCCTGTTATAGAGACCCTGGCAGGTGACAGTAGATGGGGGGTGGGGTGGGGAGCAAAGGAGCAGCAGGTGCCATAGGGCTAGTGGGAAGACTTGAGTCCTGGGTGAACATTGCAGATATAAAAAGCAAGATTTGTAGGTAAATTTGGTGAGGAACCCATGGACAAATGAGAGCAGTCGTGGCATCAGAGTCACCACATAAAAAGAGATCTTTATGCATTCTGTTGGAAAAACTGAGTGGACCTGTTTGGGAGACAGAATACAAAGAGGTCAGTTCTGGGCTGATTGAATTTATGATGACTATTCATCATGTAGAATAAAATGCTGTGTGACAGATATGTGTGTGAATCCGGAGTTCAAGAGAAAGTGGGAGCTGGGGCTGTAAATTCTGGTCAGAATCATAAAGACTTGCCTCTGCGATGATAGCAAGGTAGCTACTTTCCTGTTTCTTGCTATCAATACCCTCACCCACTTTCAGCAGGTTTTATATGCCAGGCCCTGCTCACAGCCACCCCACAAAGCAGCCATCAGCAGTCCCAGATGAACACTCTTAGGTGAAACAAACAGCCAAGCTTACACAGCTGGAGAGAACCTGCCGCAGCAGTGGGGAGCCACTAAAATTTGAGAACACCACTGTCAAAGGTTTGTTGTAGATAAACTTCACTGAAGCCAGCACAGCAGCCAGAACAGGAGGACGGTGTGAGGCCCAAGATGACCACTGCAGTCAGTCAAGAATCTCAGCAAGAGGCACTGTGGAGTGAGCTCAGGCTGTCAGCAGAATCAAGAAGAGGAAACACAAGACCGGAGAGTTACGAGGTAGGACAAGGCTTGAGGACCATGTATTGGGGGCCTTGGAATACTTTCCCATCAGGGAGCTGACTCAAAGGTGATACCAATAACCAGTGCAGGAAACACAGGAAAACGGCCATAGAAGGAACCAGGCAGAGGGTGAGACAAAGTGCGAAACTGGAGAAGCAACAAGAGAGGCTGCCAAGCAGGAATCTGGGATGGATGGAGGAAGACCTGTTTTGTGATGTTTGGGAACCCAACTTTGCTTGCAGGCAAGCATGTCTTTAAGACGCTAACCAGATAAGCCCCGTGTATGTGAGAATCAAGGCCCGTTGTCCCTGTAGCTCTGTGAGGACAGGGTCTTGGTCTGCAGTATGCAAGGCCCTGGAAGCCACTGATGCACAGTAGATACTTAACACAATAAACCACACTCCCCTCTTATCCCCTTTTGTACCATTTACTGTGTGTACACGCAGTTTTTTTTTTTTTTTTTAATTTTTTATTCTGATGCAAGCACATTGTACACTTGGGATGAATGTGCTGAATAAATCCACTCAGGATTTCTATGGAATTTCTTTTTTTTTTTTTCCCCTGACTTATAACAAGTAACAGCCCGCTTACTTCTCCACTACTTGCTTCTCCCCACCACCACCCATTGTCTGCCCTGACTGGAATAATGGGTAATTGTGTTTGAACATGCATTACACTAAAACGCTTCCTTTTGCCCAGCTTCAGTCATTATCAAACCCGGCTCCTAATCTAACTTCCTCATCATTAGGCAGACAAACCAGCTGCAGCCCTGAAAACAGGCAGGCCTTCAGAGGAAAAGGCTGAGGGGAAGAGCAGAATGCAGGCCTTTCTAGCAGAAACAAAAGAATTCCTCTCTGATCAAGTGACCCAGCATGAGCTAAGGAAGAAAGCTGATGAAAATAAAATTGCCGGTTAGGCCCTCTTCTCATCAGTTTTTCTTTCACACTTCCCATTAGCTCAGTGAAAGGAAGATGAATTAAGAGTTAAATGCACCAAAATAACTTAAGTAGTCTTTAAAACTCAAATGTGCCGTTTCCCACAAACTGTCTTCCTGTTTCGCCAATGTCATTCCCTCATTGAGTTCCCGCTCCCTTCTTCATCCCTGCCCCAGTTCTCTCTGTTGCTTTCTAGTCTTTTTCCTTATCCAGAGTGCCGTCTCTGCCCTACACTTCTCCAAAGACGCCTTCTGCCTCCAGAGCTGACCAGCCTTCAAAGCTTCTGCCCTCTCCCAGAATCCTCTGCTCTATCCCAGGCGCTCTCCTTCTGCAACCTTCCATTTCCCAGCATGCCCACACTTTCCAGAGTGTCTGGCCCCAGAAGCTAAATTTCTAGTGAAGGAAAAAAAAAAAAAAAAAAAAAAAAAAAAAAAAAAACCATGTGGCCTGATGAAGGCAGACGATATAAACGAGGCAATTGCTTCAATACACAATTAAAATAAGCTAAATGAAGCAGCAAAACAAGACAGATTCATGGTTTGGAGCTCTAAGGGTGAACCCTCTGCAGAAGACGGACTTCCTCCCCCCAACTCCAGCTGGCACTGTGCCCCAGAAGCATATTGATTAACCGATCAATTCTCAGATTCCAGAGAGATGGGCTAATGATAAATGGTCACCCCCCCATACCCACCCTCAGTGACTGCCGGACCCAGCGAACGCATACTGAATCGTCCCCCATTTTGAAATACCTTCCTCAGATTGTATTTTTCGCTCCCCTCCCCACTTTTGTCTCCAGCTACAGGGAACTCCTAAGTAGAAAATCAATAGGCGCTTTAATTACTGGCCCCCAATTCATCAGGGCCTCAACTGTAATTACTCTGCCTGAGCCAAGAGCCTCAGGACCCAATAAACCGAGACAGCTAGGCACCGGGCAATGTGCAGGATGTTGTGACTCTGGCTCGGGCATGGGGGAGCCTTCTGAGACCACCAGCCCACCTTCCTGTTACTCGCTTCCTGATCTCCTTTTTATGGTCATGAGATAGAGGAAATAGTCCCCAAAAGCTCTTAGGGCAGAACTGGTCAGGACCTCGGATAGGCACAAAGCCATTCCTTCAGCACCCTCTCCCTAGCTCTCTGATTCAGGAGTATTGCATCACAAAGCCTAGTCTAAAGGCTGAGAATCTTCGGGATCCTAATGGATGCAGACATCACACAGACAGTAAACTGGATTTTGCATTTAACACAATCCCTACTCTGAGCATAAGAAGCTCTGCTTTAAAACGCTTGCTGTCCTTTGTTTCACTAGTACTCATAGGAAGAAGAAACCATGTTCTACCCCAATTCCATGGTCAGTCAATATCCATGCCACCCAGAAAGTTTTCATGGGGGGTCTTCTCATTTTGGGTATGTGGGGGGGGGTTCTCATTGGTACTAAGATGTACTTTCCCTGTGGCTTCGCTAATTCTCTCTCCACTTCTGCAGTTTCTTTATTAGTAAACTAAGGGACTGATGATTAGTCATTGATGCTGGAACCTTGGATCTTCTATCCTCTAAGATAAAACCCAACCATCTGCCTAGACACAGGCTCCCATTCCCAACCACCACTACTTCTAAAGTCTTCGTTTCTGTTCTCTTCCCATTTCAGAACCCTCAAAGAATTGGTCTCTTGGAGATCTTCCCGGTTCTGCTCAAGCTAAATTGGTCCAATGATACAGTGTCAGCCTATTCGAATAATGTTCTGGTGGGGTTCCCTTAAAATAATGCTGGTGGGATTTTTCTCCAGCAGACCAGGATTCATCTTGAGACTGGTTTAAAACAAAGGACTTCATTGTGATGGGTGGATCCATAACCTATGTGTGTTAGAGGTTCATTCCTCCTTCAAGAGAGTGGCAAAGCCAGATCTATTTTTCTGCCAGATGCCTGAGCTGGCTGTTTCTGGTTAGGGAGAACTAGGCTGTATCTGCCCCACTTTCAGCACACATCTGAGCCAGAGCTCCTTGCCTGAGCACGGAGCTATTGACTCAGCTGATCAATGTTCGAGTTGCTGGCAGCCAGACCCATGAAAAATGACTCTGTAGCCCATAACCCGCCCCTCCAGACATTGGCCTTGGCTCATGCAAATGAAAAGAGTCTCCATTATGAATGGTTTCTAAGCTTCTCGTTGTCCTTCTGTCTCCTGAACAGAGGCACTACTGTTGGGATCCTTCACTCTCTCTTCCTCCTCTGTCACTGAGTGTGAGTCCTGTCACCTCAGCTGCCACATCTACAGAGAGGATTGCTCAGAATTCTCCCCTACCTATATTCTACACCTGAGTTTTTGATTTGAAAAACTTGCTGGAAATTTATGCAGGATGGTGCCATAATTATAACCCATCCTTGTGGATAGTGCCCTTAGTCCTCACAGCTTAAATATCCCATAGACAGTGCTATAGACAGTACCTTTCAAAGAACATTAAGCCACTCCATCCTTTCTTTGGTCCTTATCACCACCTTGATCTAGATCCTGCTCATGACAGCTACTGTGTCCTGTCCAAGTCTTTCCCTTCTGCCAATAGGTCTCAACTTAAGCTATACAACAGAATCATGTAGGGAGCTTTTTATAAAGTGTCAATGACAAGACCAGTCTACAACCAGCTAAACCAGAATAGCTGGATGCAGAGCCCATGCACTTTCATCACTTTACAGGCCACTCAGGCCTTGCCACATTGTCAGCCTGAGGAGCACTATTTAAGCAAAGGTTTGACTGTTTCTTGTGTGCAATCACTTCTGTCCTACCCAACCTTCCTCTGCTAGGGCAACCACTTCTTCTCTCCACCAGTAAAAATCTTTACTCTCCCATGCTGAGTTCAAATATCACTGTCTATTTGAGTTTCTGAATCCCCAAAATTCTTATAGCCCTTCCTCACACATATCTCATGGTACATGTTCTGTTCTTCATTGTTGCAGTCTGTGGTCTTGTCACATCCACTCTGCCTAAACATCATCTCCCTGAAATATTAAGCTATTCTCAGAGCATCGATATTGGAGTTGGAGAACCTATGTTTTCATCCTGGTGTCTCACAAATAAAACCTTGGCTATGAGATATTGAGTGGGTTATTTCAAAAAAAAAATCTCAATTTCCTGTTCTGTAGAATGGGAATCATGATTACTATCTCTTCAATAAAAATACTAATAATTATTATTATGGTCTGATGTGTTTCTTAATAGTGGCTTGGACAAATTAAGTATTTACCAAGTGAGTGCTAGGAAAAGAAAGAAATATGTTTGGGGTTTTTATCACAAATATTTTTCTTCACTGGAATATGATCATGTTTTTGGAAAAGTGAGTGTGCTAAAGAATGACATTGAGGGTCACAGACTCTGCACCCCCTACAGTAGTAGGGTGCACTACTATCTGCTTTCCTAAATACCTCTGCCACTGATTGTTAGACACTGAGATTTAAATCATGGTCTTTGTGCCACATGTCAAAGCCAAAGACATAGATGTCACTATTTTCTATATATGCAGGCTGGACTCATTGGTTACCAATTACACCTATTCCAAACACACAACCACATATACATGTACAAATAGAAAAAGGCATGTGTGTGTAACTAATGGGCACCCACACCATCATAACCAGCACCTTACATAAAGACTTAAGACAAGAGGGATCATGGCTTACATCTGTGTATAACCCACAGCGAAGTGTTCCACCCTGTGGGTACCATGCATTCCCACTCTCAGATGGTTGCAGCTTGTCCCTTCCGATACAATAGCAAGTAAGTCAATAAAAGATGCTTTGCAAGAGAGGGGTGTAAGCCTGCCGCAGGGAAGCTGGGGCTCTAGAAACCCAGCATTATGGGTCAAACAAAATGTCATGTGTAGCAGAGGGTACCTACCAAGCAGCTCCCAGAGTACTAGCCACCCTCCACAGCCACCCTGACCTAGTCTGGTTTCAGACTGCCTGCTTCTGCCTTTGCTCTCATTGGAATACTTGTTTATGTTTATGGATGAATAATATCTCAAAGCAAGTAAATTAAGGGTCCTTTAAATTGGCTCCCAGCTCTCATACCTGAGGAGTGCAAGGAGCCAATCTTCATAAAACCAGAGGAGGGAGACGACGAGGATGACGGGGAGGCAGAGGATCTAGAAACCCAGACAGGGGCATGAGGTCCAACATCATACTCAAACAAAAGCAAGAGGTGAGCATACAGAAGCCACAATGTGTCTCTTGGCCAGAGCTTCAAAACAGAGCAGGCTGAAGGCTGGGTTGACTGAGAATCATGAGAGAGTCACAGAGACTCTTATGCTTTCCTTATGAATTGATGAGAACTCATATTAATCCTAAATAAATGGGTGAGTTGAGACTTTGGTAGTCAAACCTAGGATACTGTGAAAGTAGGAAGTGTTTCAGAGAGCTGCCTCGTGGCCGATACATCTAAACAAGCTAGGGGCTATTACACAATTTGTCTGAGGGTAAATATGTTCACGACCAAAGTGGAGACGTCTAGAGCTAAGGTCTGTTGGCTCTGTTCAGCGCCTCTTCAAGATGGGTGGTGACACCTGTAACATGGTCTGTAGTATTCCAACCACATCTTCATCTTAAGGGAAATGGTCCTCTGAACTCTCTGGGCAAAGATATCCACTTCTTCCTCCTTTCCTTATCTATGGCACACCCAATTACTAACAGTCATGAAGTCCCATATGCAACTTGATTTCCTAGTTGTTTTTGCGTCTCCTCCATCCCCATTCTCCTCCCCCTACCATGTCCCTTTTGTCTCTGGCTTCTATCACAGAGGCTTGGCTAAGGGAAAAACACTAATCCAAAGAGAGGTAATAGGGATGGTCCAGCCCTCCTGTCTAGTCCACCAAGCCCCCAGAAGGATTGGCTGTGGCCACCTGGGCTTACCTTCTGACAGTATCTGAGAGTGACAACTCTGACTGGTCTAAGAAGCCCAGGCTATTACTTACCACAGGGCCCTCAGCACCCATTCCATGAAGCATGTCCTTTGGAAGGTAAACAGGGCAGGGAGGCCAAAGCCTCACGTAGCACTCTGTAGTAACTAGAGTCTCAACCACAACATTTAAGCATGGGGCTCACAGGTGCCCCCACCAGCTGTGAGGATGCAGGCCTTTCTTAGTCTCCCTCAGATTCCCATCAACACCAGGCAAGCAATACGAGGATGCAGTGTGTTAGCGAATGTGAAACACTTAGTTCCACCCTAGGTGAAGGAGCATTGCAAAGGGCATTCATTCACTTTACTTTTAGTCTGGCTTCTTTGCCAGCACATCTCTCATAGCTGTAGGCTTACGATGAGGATGGATAAAATGAGCATCCCTGACTAAGATTGGCCCCATGTGAGCTGGACCAAGTTCTTCTCTGTAATCTCCCTATTGGGTTTTTTTCCCCTGACTTCCAATGGCCCTCTTCCAGCCTTGATCTACTTCTTGCTAAAACCTGCATCAGCCAAGTGTGTTTTCCTCCTGCATGTTCTCTTTCCCACCACAGTTCCACAGCCCTACTGTCCCGCCTGGCATGTGATTTCCTTACTGCTTAGCCGGGACTATCCCACTGGGCAGCGCGTTTCTGCCATGGAGGGATATTCAGACGGCTCCTGGCAGTTTCTCATTCGTGCCTTTGCCTGTTCCTGTGAACTGTGCCCTCCAACTCTCCACAAATTTTTGTAGTTAAAAAAAAAAAAAAGTAGCCTAAATGTGACTGTTGGGGTTCATGGAGGTAGCTGGGATTTGGTGAAGTCATAAGCCCAGTCAGGTGGGGGGTCATCCACATTCTTGCATACAGTAGGAGCATAAAGAGTAAAGATCAGACCCCACTCACTTTCCACACCTGATGACAGTGAGAGAAGGCTGCACAGCCTAGCTACTGGTCTCAAGGACTTCCCTGGTACTTTGGGATCTCTCTTCAAGACCTAGTCTCTCAAATCCAGCCTTTCCCTCAGCACACTGAGACTTGCTGAGACTGTGTCACAGTGAACAGGTACTAACCATCACCTCGCCCAACCTTCCCATTCCACAGACTGAGACTGGACAAGGGCAGGCCTAGATTTAGAACCCTTGCTGGTTCACTGTTTTCTTCATGCATCACACTGAGGTCTGTGCTTCCCCAGCCTATGGCTGGCTCCTGAGCAGCATCCTTCAGACCAGAGTTCAGAGAACACCTCCTAAGCAAGGTGTAGCAACTCAAGCCTCAGTGCTCAGGAGGCTGGCAGGAGGGAGGCTGCAAATTCAAGTCCAGACTGGGCTAACTAATGGAACTGTTTCAAAAGCAAAACAAAAGCCACACTCTTAGAGAAGTCTTTCGAGACTACCAGTCTTCTTAACACATGCTGAAGTCTCCCAAACTCAGAGTTTTCATGGTTCTTTTAGCATTTGAAATAACTTGCATTGCCTCTTCCTAATTCCTTCTCTCTCCCTCTGGGGGGGAGGGGGGGAGGAGGGACAAGACTGGGCACAGTAAAGGTTCAAGAAGCAGTTCCAGGCCCCTCAAGAGTACGTCACTGTCTGCACCAAAGATTTTAACCTGGACAGGTATGCCCACTCTCCGCCCAGCTGGCTCCCTTGCAGGGCATTAGCTGCCGTCCTGTTTGAGAAAGCTTGGCTGGCTGGCTCCATTGGCCCCTGAGCTGAGCAGCTTCTGGCCTCCGGTTTTGACTGTCCTCAGTACTTTGTCCTCATAAGGGGTTTCCTTTAGTTTTTGCATAAGCCAGGTCTGTCACTGATACTGAGAGAGAAAATGAAATGTTCCCCCCTTTGCTTTCCCTTATACTTCCCTCACACAGCCAAACTCAACTAGGGCAAAGTTCATCTCCTTCCAGCCTTCCTCTCTAGGCCACACCCCCCTACATCAGTGTTATGTGCCCACACTCCCTCACCACACTGCCCCCCCCCCCCAGCAGATGTGCTTTTCCTCTCTTGTAATCACAGGGCAGCAGTGAGCCTGGCACCGGGATTTATTTTTAAACTCAATCATGAGCTGCCCAGCTGTAACCAGCTTTCTGACTTAGGGGTATTCCTCACTTTATACACAAACCATTCTCTCCGCCAGCTATTCTCAGTTTACCTATTCATGTAGCCAGCTGGTTTAGTCCCCTATGAGGTTGCTCTCTCTGCCACCTCTGCCCCTTCCTGGCCCCAAGAGCTTCAATTCCTGGTCACTCCCCACCCTCCTCTGTCCCCTTGCCTGGTTTGAATTGTGAATAATTCATGTGTTTCCATGATCCTGCCACTGTTTTTTTCTCCCTCATGAATCAAATTCCCGAGACACAGTTTATTTTCTCACCATCTCCTTGTCTGAGTTGCTGACAGGGACAGGGTTTATTCCTGTAGGTCACGAATGAGGGCCAATACTTATGCTTGCTTATGAGACAGTTACCATCTCCGTACCCTACTCTTTTATGGGCTCAATTTTTCTAATCTGCCTCAGTAGATGTATGGTTGTATAATATTACACAGTTGGCTGGCCAGATAGATGAATAAATGAGTGGTTAGATACACAAATAGATAGATGCACAAATAGGTAGACAGACGACGTAAGCACTTCCCCACATAGCTCTCTCAGGCACCTTTCTTATTTAAAGTTGTTGGGAAGAAAAGTGGCATGTGATTTTGAATGTGTTTCTCCTGTGCAACAGATACCCCAACGCTCTGTTTGCAGCTTCCTTCTGAAAGGGGTTCACAGCAGGATTTTATAATAACACAGCCTTTACCTAGAGGGATGCTGCCTCTAGTCATTTAGTCTCCAAATAGCTATTGTAGATTTAGTATGCTTCAGGGTAAGGCAGGACTCTGGGGATACAAAGGTGAGCCCAAGAGACATGCGCCCTGTTCTATTGATGGAGTTGTGTATATCAAATAAGGGTTCTTATGTATTTATAATTGGCATATGTGTTTCTAAACTGTTGAAACATAAATTTGACACCCATATGAAATTCAGTGTTTTTTAGTATTCTGATGCAAAGTGACAAACTGGCATTAGATATGTAAATTATACATATGTCTAAACTGACAAATACTAAATCCTTCAAAGTGAGGAAATTCATACTGGCAAATTCAAGAAGGCTGGTGGAGTGGAGCTTACAGAGAGGAGAGGTACCCAGGGATGCCATGGAGTCTTCTTGGTATCATATTGCTTGACCTGAAGTATAGTTATAGAGAGCCTAATGTATTATTATTTATTTAATGTTTATGCTATATTTATGTGTCACATGTTACAATGTAAAATTTTGAGGTCATAAAGAAAAACTTAGAAAATTCTATGAACATGTGTAGTATATGGCTTGGTCTGGGGATCCAGGGACGACTTTTTGTATAAAAAGGCATGTGAGCTGAGACCTGCACATGCCAATGAATTAGGTAAAGAAAAGAAGAGATGGAAAGAGGACATGGAGGAAGGGGACGACCACAAGGAAAGAACATAGGACCAAACAGAAGCTAGGGAGCATGCAGGTTGCCGAGACCAATACTTTTGCAGCCCAAAATAGGGAGGGGTAAAGCTGTGTTTCAAGGTCTATGGGAAGTACTTAAATGGTTTAAGCAGAAGAGTGACAAGTTCAGATGACCACACTGCTGTGGTCTTTACTAAAAGCATAAAGAATGGATTAGGACAAGGAAACCCCTCCTCTCCTGCTTTCAAAAACATGAGGACACATAAGAAGATGATGTACTTAAAATCAAAGCAAGTCTTCACTGGTCACCAAGTCTGCTGGTACCTTGACTCCACAGCCTCCAGATTAGAATATCCAGTCAGCACCTTCTAGCTACACAAATGACTCTACCAACAGCATATAAAGCTATCAAAATGAAACTCTTCTTAGCCTCAAGTCTCCAGAGTAACACTCACAGCACATGCACACCTAAAATAGAACATTAGGGATCTAGAGACATAGGATTTCTACCACCCTACAGTTTATACTGCAAATAAGCATTTACAATGTCTATTATAACCACAGCCCATAAAAGTTCAATGACATGTGTTTCTATATTGATAACAATAATGAAAACTAATTCAAAAAAAATTAAAGGACCAAAATTTTAAAGAAGAAATAAGAGAAAGGAGGAAATGGAGAAGAAGGAGAAATGTTTTTCCATGCCCAGTCAGGTGCCTGTGCTACATATGTTCATAGAACCTTGTAAGTTTTTCTTCATAGTCTCAAATTTTTATATAGTAACATGACACATAAATATTGCCTAACATTAAATGCAACCCATAATAACAGAGAAGAATAAAGTCAGTTTGAATAACATGCTAGCAAGTTAGAGATGGAAAGAAAGGTACAGATAGGAGAGGAACTGAAAAGGTAAAATAAAGAAATCTTGGCAATAGGTATGTTGCCTCACTTCTGGGTAACATTTGTTGTGTGAGCTGATAGATGTTTGTCTCTGTAGGAAGTTCAGAACCTAGGATAGTGCCTGGACCCAGGTTCCCCTTACCTCAGAAATCATAGTCTTACTTAGATTTTCATATTCAAGGATATGTCATGGAAATGAAACTAGATTCATGAGAGGAAGCTGCAGAGTAAAATACATTTTTAAAACACACAGAAATTTATAGTATTTCGGAGCCACCCCGAGGATTCCAACACTTCCTTCATGAAATAAGCAAATAAATGAAGCAGAAAATGGATTATTTAAATGATAATAAGCATGATCAAAGAAAAACACATAAAGCTATTAGTGGTATTGGAGGATGCTAAAACACTCATCATCAAGAACATCTCAAAGATTTCCCAAACAAGAATAAAAGACCAAAATAACACCTATCTACAAGTAGTCTTTATTAAAGCATGTATGTGTATATATACATATATATATGTATGTATGTATATATATATATATATATATATATATATATATATATATATATATATATGCATGCTTACAGGAAGCTAGAGAACAGAAGAGAGAAAGAGAGAGTGGCTGTATAAGTGAAGCGTTCTTTGGAAATAGAATGATCTTCAAGTTGTTGCTGATGCTGATGGCTAATGTTGATTGGCAACTTAGTAGGGTCTAAGGTAATATAAGCCAAATCCTTGGACAAGTCTGTGAGGGCTTTGCTAGGTTGGGCTAATTGAGATGAGAAGTCTCATCCTAACTATGGGCTACCCCTTGAGAGGGAGTCCTGGACTAAATAAAAGAAAAAAATCAAACTGAGCACCAACAACATTTATCTCTCTCTGCTTCCTAACTTTGGATACACTGTGACCAGCTGCCTCAAGCTCCTATTACCACACTGTTCCACTGTGACAGACCACACTCTCAAGTTGTAAGCCAAAATAAATGTACCCTAGGGTTGCTTTTGTTGAATATTTTATTATAGCAAGGAGAAAAATAAGTGTATTGGTTATTTTTCTGTTGCTGTGATGAAACACCATGACCAAGGCAACTTACAGAAGACAGGGCTTATTTGGGCTTAGAGTTCCAGAAGGGTAAGTGTTCATCATGGTGGAGAAGCATAGCAGCATGCAGCAGGCATGTCTGCCAGAGCAGGAAGCAGATTGCTCATATTCTTAATCATAAGCATGAAGCAGGGAGAAAGTAAACTGGGCATAGGTGAGGCTTTTCAATCTCAAAGCCCACCCCTCACCCCAGTGATATACTTCCTCCAGCAAAGCCACACCCACTAAGCCTCTCTAAACAACTTCACCAACTGGAGACCAAGGATTCAAATATCTGAGCCTATGGGGGACATTTTCATTCAAATCACTATAGTAAATAATACAGTGATTAATCTTTTTTAGGTTAAATATTTGAATGGAGAGATTCTCCACAGTCTATGCCTAAATCCTAATACAAAAGAAAATTCGATCCAAATACCCCCATCTACTAATTTTCAGATGAACAAATAAGAGGCAGAGCAAGCATATTCTTGAGAGTAGGGTGCACCTTATATAAACTCTCAGGCTGACATCTCTGCTAAAGCAAAAGGCTCTGTAACTCACAACTGAGAAACCATTTAGAAGGCAGAGATCACCCAATATGCTGGA
The DNA here is from genome assembly GCF_011762505.2 of Arvicanthis niloticus. Lineage (NCBI taxonomy): Eukaryota > Metazoa > Chordata > Mammalia > Rodentia > Muridae > Arvicanthis > Arvicanthis niloticus. The sequence goes on along the minus strand of NC_047667.1, from coordinate 46,410,224 downwards.
ATAGAACAAGGAACAAGTTGACAGTCTAAATTCCTTTTTAAAATCTCTTCTTTTGTTCTTTATGTTTGAAAGAAACGCATATGTATGCAACTGTTTAAATGCATACAATCACACAGCTTACATATATAATTAAAAAGACATTTCACTTAACATTTGATAATTAAAAATTGATTCGAATCACCCCCCTCCCGCCCCCCCCCCCGCCCCCGAAAACAGCTAGCCCTGCTGGACATTTTCCTCTGGCCATGTAAGAGGTGGAATTAGACAGTCATAAGTTTCACACCTTTTCTTCTTGCAGAGAAGGAGAAAATAAATCAAAGGATGGCAGAAGCCACTTAAGTACAGTCAAGCCCTGTTCAGATTTGAAAAAAATCACATCCAGGTGATTGACACAAGGAACTTCTCTAGACAAAATTCTGAGGTAGCAATAAGTCTAGCTTCTTGGGAGACCTGTTATGGTTCAGAAGTCTCACCCAGAAGCCTCAGAGCCTACGTGCTGGAACTCAGTCCTTTGCGGTTGCTCCAGTGTGGCTCCATTACCTTGTATCCCAGCCCAGGACTGGCACCCAGAAAATAAGCAAGGAAGACAATAAAGACTCTTGATTTGCTGTGAAATGACCCTTCCCTGGCACTGATCTCCTTTGTCTACAAAATGGGGGAACTGAATGGTACACTTCCCAATATTTTTGTGGATTCTAGAATCTTCATTATCAACCTGATTGGATTTGGAATCTTCTAGGAGACATAACTTGAGGTGTATTGATTTCCAGAGAAGTTTAACTAAGACAGGAAAGCTCACCCTAAATGTGATCAGCACCCACCCATGGGCTTGGATCCGAGAATAAATAAGAAAGAGGAAGTGAATGGAGAACACATATTACAAAGGGAGTGCTCGGGGAGTCATGGCAGCTCATCACATCTCATGCATGGTTAGGGAGTATGAAGAAATGAACATTGGTGTTTATCTTCCTTTCTCCTTTATTTTAAGTCCAGGGCCCCAAGCCATGGAATGGTACTGTACACAATCAGTGAGTCTTTCCATGTCAAAAGACCTAATCTAGGTAATTTCTCACAGGCATGCTCAAGGGATTAAGTTGACAGTCAATATTAACCAGCATACAGAGATTCAACTTTCTAGAGGTTGGAGACAGTGAGAGAAGCCAGAAAATGTGTGTCTTTCAAGACAGAAGAGAAACTTAACAAGTTCATGCCACAAAGTCAATAGAAGAGAGTGGTTTAATGGTGATAATAATTGTTCCATGATGTGAAGAGTTGATCAAACACACACACACACACACACACACACACACACACACACACACACACACACAGTGGGAAACATCTTGAGATTTAGGAACATGAACGTCCTGGGAACTTTGATGATCTGTGGAGTATCTTTAAAAGGGTAGCTATAGATACCTTAAGGAGTGAAGACAGCATAAAGTAGAATTAGGATCAGCTGCATTTACAGTTCGGTTCTGCTGTAGATGGGCATTATGAAATGAAGTAGAGATGAGAAGCAGAACCCAAGCAGACTTCACTTTCTCAGAGAAGGACATTATCAGGGTACATCCCTCTCCTTCTTAGGAAGACAAAGTAATGAGGAAGAGGGTGGTGATGCCTACTAAAGCCAGTTCTTTGGAGACCATGGAAAAGCAGGACCATGACTTCTAAATGAACATGGTGGACCAATGTCTCAGCATAAAGAATAGTCAGGAAGGAAGGCACGGGAGGGCCTACCTATAAAGTGCAAGGTGGAAGAGATTTAAAAGAATGTGCTGGCTGTCCCTGCAAAAGGAGACATAAAATCATGAGCTTGAGAGTTAACTCATCAGAGCATGAAGAGATTGCCAGAGAGTTTCTCGCACTCATTTGGGAGTTATGGTCTTTGCTATGATAAGAGGGTGCAGGACACCAATTCTCTTCATGGGGTTTACTTGTTTGGATGTAACCAGGAGAGTGGTGGAGAGCCAGCAGTTGGGTTTAACCAGGCAGGAGGTTTGAAGGGTGAGCACAGAAAAAATGTCCAGAAATGTTTTTGCAAGTCATTGATTGATGATCATGATCAATGGGATTATCAAGTTCTGGTGAAGTGAGTTACTGAAGAGCAATGGATGCTGGAGACAGGTAAAGCCAGGGGCTGGAGAACTAAAGCCAGAAGGAAAAAAAAAAATAAAACACCATGCTGGGCTGCCAGTGTGAGAGGCTAGACTCAGCACTGCAGAGAAGAGTAGAGAGTGTCACAGGCAAGGTTAAGAGTAAGGCCACGGGGCCATGACATGCAATCCTATGCTGACCCCACTCTCTGCTTTCCTGACCTTGTGCATCACCTGTCCTTTTGGGGACCCAAGAGATGGTTTTCTAACAGGCATGATTTAAGGAACTCTACAGCAGACCTGTCACTGAAAATGTCCCCTCAGAGGCCTATATCTGGTTTTTGACACTTGCTATTAAAGCTTCTTTCTTTTCTTGCCTGCTGCTCTCCATAAGTGCTACCACCTAACCTATTAATTCCTTATCAATCATTTATGTATAGGTGTGATTTAGTGCTCAGAGCCTTTCAAGTAAGACAGCGGCTGGCTCAGATTTTAATAGGCTATGGGGCAGGACGTTTTGAGGAAGGAACTGAATATTCAGTCTTGCGAAGCACATTACAGGGGTAAGAAGAGATATCTTCTGAGCACCTACTATGTGCTAAAGTCTGTCCATGGGAGTTGCATGGGTGATTCATTTGCAATGTCATTCTCTCCTCCTATTTATAACAGGAAGACTTAGAAAGAAATACCTGTTATTGACACACATTTCGTATTATTGAAGGTGGAAACCAGGGTCTAGATCAGAGCTATGGAGCCAGGCAGAAAAGTCCACATCAGAGAAGCATTCACAGATAAGCAGAGACAGTGAGACCCATCACGGAGGAGTCATAATACCAGCCCCCAAGCTGCCTCCCCAAAGCTCTTGTGTTGTGAATGTGTCTGGCTTTGCACTTTGCTTAAAGAGGTTCCTCCCTGGTAATGTTTGTGTTTCACTGTGTGCGTTTTTTGAAATAATAATTTAAATTTTTATTAGGTGTTCAAGCACAGGATAAACACCAGCATTTGAGTTACTGGTACTCAGATCAATAGTGAAACATTTTCCTAGAGTTGGGGCAACTGGCGTGAGAACCTTGGGCCTTATCATCTTTCTCGAAGAGAAGGGATTGAGTAAACAGAATGAACAATTTTCTTCAATAACTCACAGTTAAAGGAAACAAAATGGGCATTCAAGGCTTCTGCTGTGAGAGATCCTTTCTTCTTCCCACCCCTTCCCTCGTGCTCACTAAACAGTCTTGTCTTTAACTTATGTGATACCAATCACAGTGTTGCCATTTTCCGAGGACACTGGAGGAATCAGCAGGGAAGGCTGAAAACTGACCTCTTGTTGTTAAAGTGTGAAGAGCCTTCCAGCAATGGGAGGGGCCTGGAGGCTCTGCAGCCTCCTCCGCCCCCAACCTCCAACAGCCCCAAGTCCACAGTCTCTGGATTAGAGACAATGCAGAAAAGATGTGGTTAAATATAAAAGAACTCCTCAATTGTGGGTAGAATTTGGTTAAGCTGTGCCTTTTGTTCTCTTATGAAAGAGGTGACAGGCTTGCATGAACAACATAGTTTCAGATTTCACAGCTAAAGTTCTTCAAGCTGTTGGCAATTTTCCTTCATGCATATTGTGAGAGTAAAGATGAATTCTAGCCTCCTTCAACAACATAATCTCCCATCATGCCCATGACCACCCAACCATGACCCAGTGCTGCTACTCAAACTACAGCACCTTGATAGTCACGCCACCCCCAATGCTGCAAACCCTTAACATGAATAGTCCACATACCACCTCCTTTGCAGAAGCTAAACAAAGTGAGTCTTTCTCCTTCCCTCCCATTCTACACCACCCTCCTACAACACACAGTTGTTTCTTAGGCATTAGCTCTTCACACCGGGAATTACCTAGATGTACCCTTCTCTCTACTTTATCCAGACAAGATGCCCCTTGAAGACAAAGAACCAACTCCTAATCTAGCCACTGGCATAGTGACTGGCTCAGAGCCAGCCTTGAGCAACCACTGGCTGGAACAGATAATCCTGGGTGAAGACTCACTCACTCATTGACTGGGTCAGCCAGATTCTACGGCTCACAGACAGTTTAGGATAGGGAATATAACTGTAAGGCTAATAAAGTCCAGGTCTTACAGGGTGCATTCTACAGGGAGGGAACGGATAATAAAAAAGAAAATCATAGATATCTGATAAATAGACTATGATAAATTTATCATCATAGACTGATGATAAATGTGCTAAAGGAAAATAAAGCGGAAGGTGCATGGACAACTGTTGTGGGAGCAGACTTCTCTGTGGGGTGACACCTGAGGCTGATGACCTGCTGGCCTCCTGGCCTCCTGGCCTCAGGTCTGATGCAAAGGAGGGGACTAGCTTCCTGTGGAGTTGCGGCAGTGTGCAGTGAGGAGTGGGGATTGAGAGAGCCTATACTACTCAGACTACAAGAGATGACCTCATCATAGAAATTCAGCACTGATCTGTCAAGGGGTTACCTTGGAAAATACTGAAAATAAAAGAATGGGGGTGGGGGTGGGGAGCAAAGCCTCTAATGGCCCCGTCCATAATGCATGGAGCTGCTATAGTGCTTTAGGGAATCAGCTCTGTCCTCTAGGTGCAGACAAGTAATTTTTTGATCATTGTAATTTTGTGGGCCAGCTCAATCCCAGCACAAGGGGGGGGGGGGGCTGTACATAATTAAACAGTACAAGGTCAAGTGGCCATGATCTCCATTCTGCAACATATTACCTGTACCACCTTGGACAGTTCACTGAAACTCTAGAAATAGAAGCAATTTAATAATAGTCACATTGTTGAACTTTGAAAATATCTCTCTCTCTCTCTCTCTCTCTCTCTCTCTGTGTGTGTGTGTGTGTGTGTGTGTGTGTGCACTCACTTGGAAACCGGAAGATAATCTTGACCTGTCACTCTCCACCTTATTTCCTTCACACAAGTTTGGAGCAAAACTAGTTGCCGGCAAGTCCCAACCATCATCCTGCCTCTGTGACCCCACAGTCCTGGAGTTGCAGACAAGTGCAGCCATACCTTGCGTCTGAAACTCAGGTCCCCACGCTTACATAGCAAGTAAGTGTGAGCCATCTTCTGTGAAATTTTAATAGGATTGTGAAAAGTAAGAAAAGTAAGAAGCACAGCCTGAAAGGAACACTGGAGGATAGTAAATGTTTCCTTATTCAGCTGCCACAATCACCCTCCTCATCTAGGGAGCCCCTCATCCGCTGCTACAATCCACATTTCCTCATCACCCAAAGGCCCAGAGAGGTTACGTGACTACACTCAAGGGGCATAGCTAGGTAGAGGTAAGAACTGTGCTCAGGTTCATAATGTCCGGAATGCATAGTCTTTTATTCCCAAGTCTACATCCTCTTGCATGAAAGTAGTTATTCCGACCTGTGGTGAACCTGTTCGTGAATCTTCTCACCTTGGCTTGTGATACATCCCTTCCCAAAAGTTTCTACCCAGCACCTGATACAAGAACTTAAATACCAGCCCCAGGTCAGCCCTGTCCTCAAGCATGTCTACTCTGGGATGAGTCTGCTTTGGGCTCCATTTCTACCATGTCTGACACATGGTAGGTGGCTAGGAAGCATGGAACAATCTACCTATCTCTTTGTCCCACCCCCTGCTGTTGTCTTCACTCCTTGCTGCAGGGCAGGGACATGACTGAGCTGCCATTAAGCAGCTCTGAGCTCCAGACAGCACTACCTGTCTTCCCCTTAGCCTTCTGGGGGTCCTGGCTATCATGGCACTCGATTAATAACCTCAAAAGGAACAAACTGAGTAAAGTGGCACCTGTCACCCCCCCCCATCCCTAAGCTACATCAATCATTTGGGAATACACCGTGAGAATCTCATCTTGCACTATGTCAGTTCAGAGTTGAAAGAAACATTCCACACACAAAAGGCTAGTTACAAATTGTCCCCAGATGATCCCCAGGTGGCTAAGCCACAAGGTGAGGGAGACTTTGTCATTGGATAAGAACTGCATTCCTGTGAGACTGCATGAAGAAGAGATTTCCTCATCTCAAGGAGTTAGATGGTGCTTTGTTTAAAAAAAAAAAAAAAAAATCCACAAAGGTCAAGAGTCACAATGACTGCTCAGAGCCCAGGGAGAAAGTGCAGCTGCTGTGGTCTTCCTTTCAATCAGCCCTTTTCAAGGACTGACTCTCGCGCTTCCTGTATTAATCAAGAACCAGGGGATGCTACAGTGTTCCCAAGTGAAGCAGAGGAAGCATAGTCAATAAGAACTAAGGGTCTGGGTTCAAATACAGGTTCTTCTATTTATATGATCTAAGGAAAATCAGAAACTGTGTGCCTTTGTTTTCCTCCTATAAAATGGGAAGAACCATAACACTCAAAGGCAATTGTACAGACTAGTTTATGTTCACACAAGAAGTACTGGAGCCCGGTGGGCCTGTGCTTCTGAACAGTGGGCAGAGACACCTGTGGATCTAGCTGATGATTCATGAACCCAGGGCACCATGAACATCTACCTCCCACTTGTCTAGCTGCTACTCCCCAGGCATCCTAACTTGTCACTGGTTGCTGAGCCTGACTCCAGAGTGAGGTGTGGAACTTCAAGCATGAAAAAGGTCCTTCCCCTGATGAGGAATCCCTTAGCAACTTCCGACCTTAAGAACTAAGAGAGAAGAGAGCAGTGTGGTTCATGACGCATAAGCTGGGTGTCATATCTTCTCAATAGTCACAGTGTCCCAAGATATCTATGTCTTCCTAACACACCCCAGAGTCTGAGGATATCAAGTGGGCTTCTATGGCCCCTCGGTCTAATGTTGTCACTAGAGGCCCACAGGAGCCTGCTAGGAGAGCAGAGAAGCAGGAGAGAGTGAGTATACAGAGGCCACCTGTCTGCTGTCCCCATAGCCTCTAGCCACAAAGGAAGGAATGATAATGATGATGATGATGATGATGATGATGATGCCTGCTGAGTTCTGTTCCTAGCATCCATTCAGGTAACTGTAACTCCAGCCCCAGGGGATGTGACTCCCTCCTCTGGCCACCATAGGCACCTGCATTCATGTGAACACTCATACACATATACATATACTTTAAAAAGCCAATAAACCTTATAAAGAAAGGAAAGATGGCTCAATACTGCCTAGAGGCTTTTACTCCTGCAGCCAGGTTGGGATCACATGGTGCATCTCCAGCCTGGAGGGAGAAAATATGTCAAGGTAGTCTGAGCCCTTAATCCTCTCCCTTAAAATGCACCTTCTCTGCTGTAGGCATTCCCACCAGCTGAGAACTCCATGGATTGAAGCCCCTCACTACCTATGGGATGTTATAAGTCTCCTTGTGGAAACTGGCATCTTCTTGAATACAGTCAACAATTCGGAGAGGCAGCAACCATTTGTCACATCCCAAGTGAGAGGAAGTGGAGGCAATTGATTTCCCCCAGACAACTCAGGGATAGCTGGCAGAGCCAAGATGCAACTTCTGTCAGGGAGGGTTTCACAGGGTTGCCACATGCCCAACACACATGGCAAGAGAGGCAGGGCCAGAGGAGACACACAGAGCACAGGGATTGCTCAACTGGGCTTTGCAATTGTATCCCATCTGGAGCTATGAGGAGCAGAAACTGGCAGCTTCCAAAGCAGATGAAAAGCAAACCTTTCTCAAATTGTTTTATTGAAAGCCAGACTCCTGACTGTTTGAAGCTGCTTGATTTGGGCAATGCTTCTGCCTGTCTATGCTATTTGCTGCTGTTTTTAAACAGTCCTGGATGATAAGGGGAGTGTGCCTTTGTTGGGTGCCCATCTGAAGATGCTCAAGGGAACCTTTGTCTCCCTTGCCCTGCTGGTAGCTCCAGAGCCCGAGCAGCTGGCTCTTGAAAGAGTGTGGGGTGTGCACCCTCAGCTGGAAGCAGGCAAAAGGCCCTGTGCTGATCTGCACCTAAAGTAGATACAGATGAAGTCTTTTGCTTTTATAGTGAGTTTCACCAGCATTAAACTTCATTTATATCTCTATAAATATATACGGCTTTGAGCGGGAGCCTTGATGGCTGGCTTTATAAGTTCCATCTCTCTGTGGCACAACCTGGGTCACCGTGAGGGGAAATCCCCTTTATCCATGACACTGGCCTCTACCCTTTTCAACACATAGTCATTTGCAAGGCCCTCATCTGCTATTCAGGACCCTGTTCCTCTGCCCAGCTGGACATCCACATCTACCAGCACAAGACAAACATAATTCCCTGCATCGTCACCCCTGCTCACAGCTGGCCAGCTGTCAGAGGAGGTAAAGAGGAGATGGTGCTGTCAGCCCTCCCCACCTGTCCCTCAGCCAGTCACTGCTGTTGACCTTGGCATTGACACATCCACAGGGGACACCGGGAGGCACTTACACAGGACAGGCAGGCTTATTAAAGTGTGTGTTCTACAGAAATCCGTTTAGATAAATAGTCCGTCCACACCGTCACTGGTGCTCAGCAGCTACGTGGTTTACATTACTCCATCAGGCAAGCAGCGGCTTCTCTCCCGATGCACTTGAGGAGATAAATTCAAGGTAATCTATATAAACCCAAGGCTTTGAAATTGCACACCGTCAAAAGATTCAAACAATTACTAGAACCCAGCCAGGAGGTGGCTGCTAGATGTTCTTCTTATGGAAAACATAATTATAAAGGAAGGGGACTGTTTCATAAATAAAACTCAGAATGGTAGAAGAACCTGGAGGGAGGGGAAAGGGGGGAGAAAGAAAGGCAAAGACTTGAAGTCTCCAGCAGAGTAGGGCTCAAACCCCAAGTGTCTCCTTAAGGTTCAAATTAATTTCGGTCTGGTACAATTTCTCCATAATTAATTGTCAAAAGGCAGCTTTCAGATATTTTAAAATATCGGCCTGTTGTCTTTTTTTTTGTGCTAAAAGAGTAGAAAAAAATAGCACAATACATCTTCCTAAAGTCAAGGTGACGTAAAACAAGGACGACCCAGCCCATTAGCACTTGAGAAGGGTATAAAATCCAGGTCAACCCAGATAATTATTCGCTTGTTAAGATGCCAAGTACCCAGGGTCTGCACCCAGTCTGCAGGTCACATTAAATAGCAAATGATACCATTGTTCTTAAGAAACAGGTTCCGTGTCAGCACTGTTCTAGGCACTGGGATTTGTTCCTTACTTAATTCTCACGAGAACTCCTTACAGATAACATGAGAGTATCTATAGTTTCAGAAAAGCTGATGGATGTGAGGAAGTCTGATAAGGAATCTCACACTATAATAGATTCAGTAATTGTCTGAGGTCATCATAGGTCAGGGTGTGGTAAAGCAGTAACTTAAAGTCAAGTTTCCAAGTCTGTGTTTCTTGCTTCTTTGTGTGTATATGTTTATTTGTGAATACATCTATTTATGTCTATATATGTGTGCATGTGTGTGTGTGTGTGTGTGTGTGTGTGTGGAGTCCAGGGTTTTTTTTAATTGCCTCCACCTTCTTCTGGAGACAAAGTCTTCCTCACTGGCCCAAAGCTTGCTAATTTGGCTGGACTGACTGTGTAGTGAGCCACAGAGATCCACTTGCCTTACTCTCTAGGGTTGGGATCGCAAGCATGCCACTGTGTCCTTCTTATACCATACTTTGGATTGAACTCAGGTCCCCATTCTTGTACAACAAATCTTTTAAAGAATGTGGCATTTCTCCAGTTCCTAAAATGTATAGCCCAGGCTGGCCACAAGTCTGTGATCCTCCTGCCTTTACCTTACCAGCTTTGGCCTACTGGTATACACCCCAACGGGCTTTTGTCCTGTGGGTTTTTTACATGTGCACTTCAAGGTAAAAGAAAGCAGAGGTAAGCCACAAGTCCACGGTTCAAGCCAGCCCTGTGCCCATTAGTCATGCAGCCTGGGGCAAGATAACCTTTCTGAACCTCTTGGCTTTATGCCGCTCATCAATGCATTCTCTTTCATAATCATCATAAGGGTTCAGGTTTGGGGTCTCCCCTTTTCCTTAGGCTGGGGAAGGTTCTCTTTGCTGTTGTGATTCCAGGGTTGCAAGGATTAAATAAGAGAATTACTATGCAACATCGTCACAGTTGATCTCATGGAGAAATTTCAACCTGAGAGTGGTTGAACTTAAAACTGTGAGAACCAAGTGAGATATAACACTGCAGGGCCTGAGCCAGAGCCAAGCAAACCATGAACACTCCATAAATCATGGCTGTTATTACTAAAAAGGGGGAAAGTGTGGAAGCTCTTGAACTTTAGCTGAGCAAGTCATTGGAGGCCACAATGCCTCAATTTCCTCATCTGTAAAAATGGGAATAATATATATCATGTTTAGCCATCTAAATGATACAGAGTATTAAAAGCACTTATTAATCATAATAGTAAAAACATATATCAAAGGCATTCTTCACACCAAGTACTTGACTAACATGCATAGCTAATACTCAGTGAATGTTGGCTAATCATGTACATAATCAATAGAAAGACAAAAGCAGCTAGAAATGAAATGATTTTAGCTAAATTTGGATCACAGGCCAAACTCCAGCTTAGAGATTTTGTTAAGTTGCTGTCAGGTATAGACACCCTGGTTGCTACGTATCCTTGAGTCAATGTTCCAGGCATCTTCTTTTTTGTCTCTTTCTCACCATGTAGCACGATAGGAACACATGCCCACCTCCTGGGTCTGGATAATGACCTTCTACTGAATCATCTACAGTCAATTCATGCATATCTATTAAACCAAATCAAGTGAGCTTGGAGGCGCCCTTCCCAAAAGATAAGGATCCCTGCGTGATCAGGGTAGCACCCTTCAGAATACTGTAATGAGTCTGTGGACTCCCTTGTGCAGACTTCAGAAGCCCCTCTGTTATTACTGTTAAACAGTAGAGCCCAAAGCTTAAGCAGGACGAATGTGCCTCTCCCTGCCTCCTAGAGTCTCTCTGGGATACAGCTGGGGCACTTCGGGGGATAGAGATTTGGGACTCCAGTTCACTTTCACTGTCTCTGTCTGTCTCACATACCAGTGATGCCTACGTGCAGGAAACAGACCCAGGCCATCCACATATGCTAGCTTCACGTAGCCTCTCCAACTTGCTTCTAGAAACTACCTGTTCAGGCTTATCAGGAAAGGGAATGATTTTAACTCAGATCAGTGCTTTGATCAGAGAGGTGACCTGCCCATTGTCTGGAGAGTAAGACAGAAGCACAGAAGCAAATGAGTGTTTATACACAGATAAATGGTGATACACACACACACACACACACACACACACACACACACATATGTATATATATATATATATATATATATATATATATATATATATGTTGTAAAAAGGAAGGAAATTCTGATACCTGCTGTACAATGGATGGATTTTTAATATGTATCATACTTGGAGATAGATAGGTGGGAATCCAGAGAGATGTCTCAGAAGATAAAAGTACTCAGCCTGATGACCTGAGTTTGATTCTTGGAACCCACATAGAAAAGCTTTATGGGGAGATACATCAGCACCAGTAGTTCCATCACTCCTATGGGAGGTGGAGATGAGAGAATCACGCAGAGGCTCACAGGCCAGCTATGCTGGAGTATGCTGTATGGCAGAAAAAGAAAGAGATCCTGCCTCAAAAGCAAGGTGGAAGGGAGAACTGAGTCCCATAGTTAACTCTGACCTCCACATGTGTACCACGGAATGTGTGTCCACCCTACTCCAAACACACATGCTAGCAATAAAGATAATAATTTGTAAGTGTGGGATACAAAAGGATAAAATTAGATGATTCCATCTGTATGATGTGCCTAGATCAGACTTGCAAAGTGGTGGCTGGCAGAGATTGGGGAAGGAGGAAATGGAAGTTATTATGAGAGTTTCAGCTCGGAGTGATGACACTGTGTGAATGTGTGTGCTGGCTATGGTTACACACTAGTCAAAAGCACTGTAGGCCACTAAATTGGAGTCACCCAAAAGACAAATAAATAAGTAAATAAACAAACGAATAAATAAATACATGCAAATTAGGGCGAATAAAAAGATGCAAAGCAAAGAGAACATGGCTGTTAAGGTCTATTGGTCTATCTGCCAACTGATGTACACATTACTCCCTATGGTAAAGATGTATCAGTACAATTCTAGCCAAAAATAACATTCAAGACAAAGCTTTAATGAGCCCTGCATGTAGTTGGAAATAGATTTGAAACAACTTTCTTACACTCCTTCTTGCCCTGCCCTTAAGAAGATGCAATACTACTTAGGGGCAAATCTCATCTTTAAAAAGTGAAAATCAAAAGCAAGATAAAGCAACAACGACTTCTGCCAAGTCATCTACTCCAAGTGCCTTTGGGGACATCATTCACCCTTTGAAATTCTTCTACCTAGATTTAGGGCTCTACCCTTTGGCCATCTTTTAGTTCTTCATACTGTGTAGCTTAGCAGCTTACACTGCCCATTGTGAGATATCATCTGAGAGAGATGACCCAGGACCCTTCCTGTAGAAGAACTGGCTTGATGAATCCTTTAAGGAAGATGAATTCAGAAGGACAATATCCTAAAAGAAAGCACTGTAGGAATATCTTCAAATAGAGGTATGCAGAAGGCTACTGACCATGTGAATGGATCTATGTTTTACACAGACAAAATTTGAGGACTCATGTGCTGATTGATCTGGCAGAAACTCTGTTCTTAGTTGAAGACCTCAAGTTCAATTGTGTACAATGCCTCAACTCTGACTAGTTGTCCTTAGAGTAGAGATAGGATGGAAGAGAATTAGCAAGATGCCATGATAACACACACACACACACACACACACACACACACACACACACACACACCTGCACAAATAAAAATTAACAAAGTCACCTTTTGGTGACTCCATTATCTCTTAATGACAAATAGGAAACTGCACTTATTACAGAAGCAAAAAGCCCAAAGATGGAAGCAAGTTGAATGGAATGCCAATGGATAGAACTGGAAAGCTATAGATACATGAGGCCAACATCTAGTTTCTGGTTTTAAAGCCACTCTTAAATAATGAGGATAAATGCACATACCCCACCCAGGTCTTTGTGAATGAAACTGTATTTCATGGTGCAAGAACTATTACTGTAAACGAGCTCTTTCTCTCTCTCTACTCGGCTCACATGGGTAGTCTCTCCTCAGCTCATTCTTGGGAGACCAGTTGAAGTGACTCATGACCATACACCTGAAGCCAAATTCTATTTTTTTAATAATGATTTCTATCTCATATTTCCCAGTAGCACCATCAAATAAACTCAGATAATCTCAAAGGCAGGAACTTGCAAGGTCTTCTGGGAGAGACTATTTGGATTTAATTGTTGCCTTTAATACACACAACTGAAATAACTATTTTCTACTACCATGACACCACACAAGCTGGGATGCAGCACATACCCCTCCCTTACCTTTGCTGTCACCCATCTAGAATCATTAAACTTAGAACCTGGGATGTCCATAAGAAAGTCCAAGATCCACATAGCACATCTATCATGTAATGCAATCAGCGTATTTATATTGCACAGTGCAGCCATTTGAGCTATGATGGTAGCATTGAACAAGAAAGGGACTGCAGAAGAAAAGGTAGATTGGAAAGAAGCATGCAGGAACTTTCGTATATTTGGGGGCAGGGGTAAAGGTCAAATATTCATTTTGACACAGTTGTCAAAACTTTCTAATCCAAGTAGTCACTTTCTGTCTGTTACATGCAAATTATATCTCAACTATAAAAGGAATGGTTACCCATTTGAGTAAAAGATGGTCACTTATAGTGATATACAGAGAATAAAGCTTTATTTATAAAAGGACAAAGGATAGATGATAAAGGATGCTGGTTTCATCCTTCCCTCCATCTTTTCCTAGCATGTCTTATTTCTCTATGTCTCAGAAGCAGCCTAGCAGAATTCCTTTTGTTCAGTGAGGGAAAGACAGATGTGAGTATACAGTAACCTTCTCTCCAGAATCCTGGCAGGTATAAGAGAAGAGGCTTCTGGGAAAGTAGAGGCTTTATGTGTTTAGTGGGTTTGTGCCATTTCTCACTCCTTTAGGTGGTAGAAATCCAACCATTTCCTGACCCTTGGTTATCCTCCTCTATCTCAAACCACAGAGGACTCAATGAAGGTGGCCCCATGAAGGATCCCATGTCAGCAAAATGAACAAACATTCCAAACTCACACATCTATGGCAATGAGTTCTAGGAAAGGGCCTCTACCTGGCACTCTGAGGTAAAGGGAATGTGAACACTGGGTACATGACTTCAGTTCATCCTGGAGGCTGGCAGCCCAGGACTCCTTGTTACCACCACAGAGAGCTCTTCACTTGGTTTCAGAGCATCAGCAGCATGGTAAGATGTCTGGTTGATTCTCCTTCTTCCCCAAGGAGAACCCACTGTTTCACAAGGAATTCACTAACAAGCTTTGCTTGTGCATGTGAACTGCAGGGTGGCAAGTTCTCACTCTCCCATACACGAGCACTTCTGCACTTACAGGTGAGGAGATTAGTACATCAGAAGTTCTGTTTCTGCTTTTGCCACTCTCTACCCCAGTGAGTGTTTCCCCTGTTTAAAAATGAACCCAATAATGTTACTGGCCATGTTTTATTTTCAGAGAGAGGGTGTAGGGGTATTGATAAGATAATTGTGACATCTGTAACAAATAGCATCTTGAAGAGAGGCTCCTTTGCAAGGGCACGGCTTTTTAAGCATTCAGGGACATGTGATACAGAAATCCATCCACTTACTGGTACAAACTGGAGGGATGGGAAGGAAAGGACGGAATATGAATGAGTCTGTGTTGGCTTCTGATTATCTAAAGTTTCATGTTTCAATCTTTTTCTACCATTACAACCTCTGAAATCTCTGTCTTTCCATCTCTACATCCATCTGCCATTCATTCTAAAGACACACTGAAGTTTCTAGATCTGATGCTGATAAACACAGGGTGGGGGTAATGAGAAGAAAGGTGGTACTGTTTCTTTCAGAACTGTGTCTCCCACCAAGGAGGTTCCCACAATCCAAAGTAAAGAGCACTTTCCTCATCTTGGAGAAAATCCCAGGATATTAAATTAAAAACGTAACACAAAACATCACAGGAAAAAGGCCTGTGTCTAACTCCACCTATCAGCTCCTACCCCACCCCATTAGGAAAAGGGTGAGCAGAACCTCAAAGGGTTAGAGGCCAACCAAGTTGAGGCTTTATTTTGAAAGAAGCTGTACGTCTCTCTTGGGATACTGGGTCCCAGGAAACTTTGGTGATTGAAGAAAGGCCTCAAGACCACTTGTTGAGTGGCTTCATGCAGGTAGGGCTGAGTAGAACTGGGGGACATGAGGGCAGGCAGATAGTGTCTCTAAGGAAAAAAAGCAAGACAGGTAGAAGTAACTTACTGAAAGTATTTAGGGGGGGAGGAAGGAAAAGGAGGAGAAAAAGACAGAGACAGAGAGACAGAGATGCAGAGAAAAATAGAGATAGAACATGAAAAAGCAGTAGAATGTAGTAATGTCAATCTCCCATCTGTGGAGCCCCTAGAGTCCCTGGGTGGGAGTTGGAGAAGAAATTTTTACTTTTGGGCCAGTCAGTGTTTTCTCCTGACTCTCTAGGCAAGTGGAGACAAACCCTTTCTTCTGGGCTGTTTGTCATTGACAAATGCCCCCAGGAAATAAGGGAGAATAGACTTTTTTCCCTCTTTCCAACCAAGGATAAGAAAAAAGTAGACAGTATTTTCTGCCTGCTTACAAACAGTATAATTCGAACCAGCCAGCCCTTGTCCGGCTGAACATTTTCCTTGAAGCATGAAATTAGAGACCTCAGCCCCAAATCTACCCCCAGCCTTGGGCTAACCTGTTGCACCTACCCACCATGAACTGACACCAGGAAAGGAAGCAAAGGGTCAGGTTAGGCTGTCACCACAGCAAGAATCCAAGTAATCCGGGGGGGGGGGGGGGAAATGGCATTTTAAAATTCGCTTCTCTAAGCTCCCTCCTGGAAGCACAACTTTTAACTCTACCTCTATTCCTATGCCCCAGGCTTGCCCTGTAACACTTTCCCATTACCTAGGGCTGATTATGAAAGAGTTAATTAAGGAAAATCCAGGACTCTTTTCCCCAAACCCTCCCTCTCAGCTACATATAAAAAGGACAGCCTCATAGGGAGACTAGCACAATTACAAGCCTGCTAGCTCCGACCTCACCTGTCTTATGCAACAGTGCACACACACACATTTGCTCAAGCTCACTCCCAAGGCCAAGGTCCACATCTCCCTCTAATTCGGTAGACACAGTTTTTGCGCCTTTCTCCCCCCCCTTTTTTTTCTTCCTACGCAGAACCCAGCTTTCCCCAGCTTTCCCAGCAGCCTAAAGAGATATAACCTTAAAGCCAAACGGCTTGAAGAACAGACATGCATCTAATCGCTCTCCGTGGTGCTGAAATTTCGCTAGCAAGGAAACAGAGGAGCGCAGTACTCTGGACTTACCCCGGTTGGGGGGTGGGTAGCCGGAGAGGGAGAGCGAGAGCAGCTTCCTGGGCAGAGAATTCTTGTCTGTTCGGGCTGGTGCCAGCTGATGCGCTCACCTAGAGCGCCCACCTCTCTCCCTCTCTTCCCTTCCTTCTTCTTTTTTTTTTTCTGAGAGGCAGAGAGAAGGCTTCACGAAAGAAACGAAACAGCAGCTGGTAGGTCTACCAGTAGAAGGAGAGAAGAGGTAACCAAAATAAGACCAAAAAGTCAGATAGCTTTACTCCACTCGTGGTAATTTCTTGAGTCAGGGGGGACCTCTTCTTTCCCTGTCTCTGAGGCTGCTCCGGCTCTGTCTCTGCGTGTTGAGCCAACAGCCTTAGCACAGTCGGTTCCTGCCTCTGACGTGAACGAGATGAGGAAGCCTGGGACCGCTCTGCTGTCTCTCACAAGCTCTCTCTTTTCCCCTCTTACTGAAATTTCAGCAGCATATTTTTAAGCTGTTTTCCCAGCCTTCTACAAGTAGCCCCCTAGTGGACAGAAAAGCAACGTGTCTTTGGTCCTCTTGAACAGTCTGAGTTCAGGCACAGGAATCTCCCCACACCCACAAACTCTTGGAGGTTGCTTTTCTATAGCCAAACAGTCCCGGTCCTGATGGAGACAGAAACTTCCTGCTGGTGAGCATTTGGGAAGACAGAGGGAGAATCAGGGTCTTTTGCAGATCCTTTTCCTGTGATTGCAGTAGGAAAGTATGATATAGTATTGGGGTAGGAGGTGGGTATGTCTTTAGGATAAATGTTTGGAACAGGTTCAATTGTAAGGGTCTCAAGCTGGCTAAAGCCCTAATAAATCCCCCAAAACTCAATTGACAACCAAGTGAGGACCGGGTTAAAATTGAAGTATCACCCTTGGTACCCAGCTACCTCTGGTCTCTGGAGCATCTAGCACAATTCAAGAACAGGAGTGCCTACCTAAAGAACCAGGCTATGTAGGGAAAAAAAAAAAAGAAAAAAAAAGACATCAATTGATGCTCCACTCAACCCCATAATGTGGGTTTTTGGAAAGCTAAGAAAAACAGGCAGGAATACACAATATGATAGTATCTCAGATTCAGAGACAGGACTGGCCTTGTTGGTATCCATAGAGAAAGTTGTCAGAAAAAGGCAAAAGGAGGTCTCTGCTCAGACTTGCAAAAGCTAGCTTGCACTCGCTGTTAACTGCCCAGTCACTCAGCCACCTGGAAAGTGCTTTAAAACTTAGGTCTACAGAATCAGTCTTAGTCTTCGCTGCCACTTGTGCACAACATATTATGCTTCTCTGTGGCTCAGTGCCACTGTTTGTAAAACGTGGATAATGCTGCCCCCTCCCTACTGAATAGAAATGCTGAAGGATCAGAGTAATATACAGCTGACAGGAAATTTAAATCCAGTCTCATACAAATGCTTTTCTTATATTTGATTTACCCTTGACACATAATAATAGCTAACTTTATGCAGCATTTGTACCAACTGCTAAGCATTGCTTCTAATACTTACAGACAACATCTCATTTAACTTATACATTAATCCTACAATGCAAATGCTCCAATTTCATCTTTTAGGCTTAGGAACCAAGGCAGAGAGGGATAAAATTACTTGTTCAGGATAACAAAGCTAGTGCAGATCAGGAGGCTGGACCGTTGGCCATGGAGTCTGGAGCTTCTTCTTCTGGAGCTAACTTTTATGCCACTTTATAAGTAACAATATTTAAAGTAAATACAAGATAATACCTACAAGTGATCATTGTTGGTATTCTAAATAAAGTGCCTAGGATGTTACAATGAATTTGCATGTGGCTGAGTTTTAAATAAAATACTTACAACTATATGTGCCAAATGAACTGTGGGGAATGCTATTGCTTTTGAAAAATCTGCTAAGAAAATACATTCTCTTAGAGATCTGGGCAGTTTCACAGATACAAAAACCAGTTGTGAATCTCATGAAATTGGAAAGTACTGGGTATTAGTAACAATTCAGAGGACACATTATTTAATTTTTACACCTAAAGCAGATCGTTGCCTGGAGCCTAATACAGTACTAGGATGGAGCCAGCAATTTGGTGAGCTGAACTCCTGCAATGGCAGCTAATGAGAAGCAAGTAAGATGTGGGCATCATCTTCAGAATTTCAGTCCTGAATTCCTTACCTAATATAGCTTGCTTTAAGAAATCTTTGGATTAAAAGGAATGAGGAAGAGCAAGGATGGGATTTGATGTTTTGCAAATCACAGTCCCCATTTTTATGGAGTTTGCAGTTTCTCAAAGTGGAGAGAAAGGGCAGAGACCAGGCAGTTCAGAGGCCGATGCCGAGGCACGGGCAGAGGCAATGTAATAAATGAGAACACAGACAAAAAACAAACAAACAAACAAACAACCTAACTTAACCAGAGGGCTGCAGGCTTTCCATGGAGCACAGCATCTAAGCTGAGACTGGAAGCCTGAGAGTTATCTCAGCCAGGGGCAGATGAAAAACTGAAGCTGAAGGCATGGCAAACTCAAGGGGCTGAAGAGAGAAGGTTGTAAACCTGGCAGGGTGAGTATTACCTGCCATTTACAAATGAGGAGGCTGGGGTCACGCAAATTAGCTAGCTTTCTAACAATCACTGTTGCTGTAAGAGTAGGCTCTCAAATCAAAAGCATGTGCGTTTGACTCTAAAATTATGATTATCCTATGTGAGATGAACTTTCTCTTTTCTCTGGAGTGCACATACAGCTCTGTAAGTATTCTAACACACACAGAAACTGAGCAAGTGTGTGGCTTCTGCAAAACCACCAAAAGAACCGGTGATCAATGATCATCAGAAAAGAAAGCCACAAGGAAACACTAGTCAGTTCAGAACAGGAGCACCTGAAGGGAGAACAATTGTTTCTACTGCATGTGAAATTGCCAAGTACATTAAAAAGTGGGACTATTTCAGAACTGCAAAGATATTGGACACTTGATTTTGAATGGGGCAGGATACAAAGAGAATAGGATAGTTTTACATTAAATTCTGTGAGCAGGAGGAAGGAGTTCTGCTATCTGAGAAGGCTCAGGAAATGGACATTAATCTAGACCTTAATGAATTTGGGTTCTGAAACTTATCCTCTCTTGCTCTCTACAATCCATGCATGGAAAACGTGAGATCAGAGTTGTCTGAAAGAAGAGTAGAACATTTAAGAAAGAGAGGGTAAATCATTGGAGATATAAAAATACCCTTCTCTATACTGTCATTCTCTACCTTTTTTTTTTTTTTTTTCAGAAAAAATTGAAGTATCACCCTTGGTACCCAGCTACCTCTGGTCTCTGGAGCCATAGGATAGTTCGTCACCATGATTTACCTTCCTAAAGAAAAGCTATGTCCCAGTCAACATTACAGAAAGTTCTAGAGTCCACGCTTTTGGAACTTAAGGGTAGACACAGAACTCAGAAAATCTAGCTATGTCTTTTTAATAAGAATAGGGAAAACTGAGGGTTCCACTTTGGAACATGGTAAATATAGAGTGGCAATGAAAATCTTGGCTTCAAGGGTAACCAAGGCCAAACACCGTCCCTGCAGTGTTACGAGCTAGAAGTAGCTGGTTGTAAACGTGAGACAAAGGGGACAAGAAAACTTGACTCATGGACAGTCTATGTGATTACCACCCAAGGCTGTCTTATGGGAGAAGTTGTTGAGAGCAAGCCTTCCTGTTTTCTATGTAATGTCTTTTCCAGAACCTTGTGTTTACATGGCCACAGTAATACAGGATTATAAATAATTATCCTTCTCTCCTACAAGGACATTAATTCCTTGAAGGCCAAGACAATGTTTGCCTGCAGGGAGTATTTGAAGTACGGTGGGATTCTGTGGGTCCAGGATACAGAGGATGTTATGGAAGAGGAAAAGAGCAAATGAGGATGGAAACTGAGGCAGGAGAGGAGTGGGAATTCTCTCTTTTGTGTTTGTTGCTCCACAATATTTTTCCCACAGGAAAAGTAAGGGATCCTACATACCTCATGCCATCTTAAAATGACACTAACCGACACTGGAAAGAAAATCTCAATTATGCCTGCACCTTCCCCTATGATTACAGCAGACAAGCCATTCCCACATTCTGCAGATAGAAGGATGAAAGTGATATTATATAGGTAGGAAGCTCAATGGCCAGAAAATAAGCCAGTCCTTTGTGGGACCGTCCTTCACAGTCCCACAGTCCTCTAAGGCAATGAAGCAGCTTAGTCCTGTCTTGCGGTATGAGAGACAAGAGTGTGCAATGTCTACAATCTCTGAATCCTTATGTATAGTCCCATGCCACGAACCCTGGCCATGGGCATACATGGATAAGTTCTACTTCTGCAATGACTGTGAGTTCATGGCTTCTCAGTTTCTATGGTACAGATGATCAAGAGTCGCACATTTCGACCATACAATAGAATCTGCCCTTGGACTTTCAGACCTTTAGCATAAGGAACTCACCCCTCATTTTGCTCTTGTGGTCTGACTGAAGAGAAGAGCTGAAAGGAAATTTGCCAACATGGAGAGTTGTATAATAACGGAGTCTTCTAAACATGGCCCAACTAAAGAATGGCCATTTGTCAAGACATTGTAGGGACATTTAGGCATTGAAGAAAATGGCTCATTCATTCCCTTTCAACTCTGATGATACAAGTTGGATTGGCCTAATTGCTATGAGTTGTGTTTGGAAGGAACTATTTCAGGATCTTGGAGATAGAGAGATGAATTTTTTTTTTTAAAGCTTTCCATAAGGACAATGTGGCTCAAATGCTCACCCCCACAATGAGGCAGAGAAGGTCCTGCATGCTAAGACTGCACTTGGGTTCTGTCCCAGCCTGACTCAGCAGGAGTTGGTGACCTCATTGCATGATGAGGATAATGTCTGGAGAGAACTCTGAAGGGACAGCTGCTGGCTATGGAGACAGGAAGACTGGGGCTACAGGCAGACACTGGCTAGGGGAAGAACTGCAGAAAATGCCTCAGAAAGTTTTTAAAAAAAAACAGCATTGAATTGAAAGAACCTAGGAGAGTAAGTAGAGAAATGCTGTTGTGTTTAGGCAGCAGATGGAAAAGACCCTTGCCCCCAAATCCTTCACTTACTTTGATGCCATTGCAATAGACTGTAGACCTAGTGTACTTTGCCTGCAGAACACATCTAAAACTGGATTCAAGACTGAGCACGTGCTCCAAATATACCCAAACAGAATCTGAGAAGTTCAGAAAGAATTGTTCTCTAAGAACTTACCAAACAGGAACCATGTGAGCCTAGAGTTAACCACAGCCATTTCCCTGGCTTGATAAAGTGATCTCATTCACAATTACAAAGAAGGAAGTAGATCCAAGGACAGGAAGAAGGCTCCAGACAATACTGTCTGAGCTGCTAACGCCAGCGGGGGGTCTGAATGCCAGTAAGTTGAATACTCTGTGCTCCTTTACTTAAGCTAAATTGTGGTGGTATTTATTTGGTTAACTACTGTTTCCCTTTCGTCTTTTTGGATGGCATCCCTATATGTAGCTCAGGCTGGCCTCCAAACCATGATCTTCTTACTTCAGCTTCCAAAGTATTGGGGTTATAGTTATATACCACCACACCCAGCTAAAGCTTAACTTTTAAACCGTTCAAGGTTTCTGGAAAATTCAAACTCCAGCAACCTCAGAACTGCCATTTAACACATGAGTATAAGAGCAGGACTGAGGGACGAACGAGGCTCAAGGCAGAAAGCTAATTATTTTCTTTCTCATTCCATTGGGGATAAGTACTGAGGCCCCTAACTTTCATTGGGACACGTAGAAAATATTTCAGCAGAAAAATAGGCAGCTGCTGCTGTGTCCATGTCGGAGAAGGTTCAGAGGAAGCTGTCCTAGAGTCCACATTAGTTATGGACTCTGTTTGGTCTTTGGTTTCCAGATGAAAGGATACTGACCTTAGGACCTGCCAGCATAGGGGGCTCCAAAGCCCTTTGCTGAGTGCTTACCTACGAGAGGACAGCAATGTCAGAGTGTTCACTAATGTACAACAAACCTCTTTCCATCCAGGCTTTCAGCATGCCCAGCCTGGAACACCTCCTCCCTCCCAGTTCATCTAGTTCCTCTGAGGGCAGAGCTGGCTCAGATGGTTCTGAGCAGAGTCTGTTCTGGGAACTGCAGTCCTGTGCCTGTGAGAGCAAGTATGCACCATCTCCCTGAGTCACTGGCCCTGCCCTTCCCCCTGGCAACTCATGCTTCTGTGCATAGGGTCTGGCCAGCTGCAGCCAGCTTGGGGAGGGAGGGAGGCCTGCTGGGTGATGGAATGCTAGCCAAGGAGGGATGCAGCTGAGCTCCTGGCTCCCCAGTATGCCTGCCAGCTAGGAATTGTTATCTATACCCGAGATCGAGCCAGGCTTCCTACACCAAATTAGTGAGAGCAAAGCAGCTGTCTGCCTTCAGTGCAGCAGAGGATTAGATTGGTGGTCTCCTCTTGCTTCAGACAAGGGTGATGGTGTGGACTTAGGATAGGTGTCATTCCTGTTCCAGGACCTCCTCACAGCTAGGCAGCCTGTCAGCAGATCTACACCCACCCTTTATTGTCTACTCTGCATAGGGTTTCCTCCCCTCCAAGCCTCTTACTCTTGGTTTTGTTTTTAGAGTTCTAGTTTTCATTTCCTGTGGCCTCTAAATGAGAAACAGAGGCCCAATTTTAGGTCCTACCTTCTGCATTAGCCACTTTAAAAACTTTAAGTCCTGGCCCCACCTTTCCCCTAGATAGACTCTCACCCAGGGGAGACAACAGACCCTCTCCCTTTTTGACTCTTCTCCTTTTGCTTCATAGGCTAAGCTACTCACCAGGAGCACAAAGATCTGCTGTGATTGGTAGGTCTGAGTCCCTTTCAGTTCTGAAATTGACACTTAGTTCCCGTTCTCCACACATTATGAAGAGGTAAGCCCTTTGGTTACAGAGCACCACCCCCAAGCAAAGCGGAAATGGGATTAGGTACTTAATAAAATGGCTTGAGGGAACTAGCTAAGCCCCCTTCAAATTTCAGTCACTTCTGCCTGGTTCCGTCATGGGCACAAGCATGTGCCACCCTAGAAAAAGTGACCAAGATCTTCATCAGACACTGAATCTTTGGCAGCAACAACCTTGAACTTTAGCCTCCAGGAAGGAGAACAACACATTTCTCTAAAATTGTTCATAATTCAATGACAGGGCTAATTTCTGAGAAATGCATAATTGGGCAATTTCATCATCGTGTGAACAGTATGGAGTGTGCTTACACAAGCTTAGACAGCTACCGTGTCACTAGGCAGCATAATCTTAGAGAATCGTTGTCCTATATTGATTCATCAGTGACATTTTGCAGTTCATGACTATATTTATAAATTATACCCAGTCTGTGGTAGTTTGATTAGAAAAATGTTGTCCCCTCTACACAGGCTCATTTATTTAAACACTTAATCCCTAGTTGATGGGCTATTTAGAGAGGTTATAGAACTTTCAGGATGCAGAGCCTCGGTGAAGGAAGTGTTTCCAAAGGTGTGCTGTGATGGTTTCCAGCTTTGTCCAACTTCTAGTTTTCTCTTTTTGCTTTGGGTGATAAAGGATGAGATCATACTGCTTCCTGCTCCGGCCACTTCCTGCCATGCCATCACGGACTGTACCTCTGTAACCACAAGCCAAATAAACTCTTTCCTCTATAGATTGCTTGGGTTGTGATATTTTATCAAAACAAGAAAACAAGTAACTGAACTGAAACAGTCTTGAGTACATTTCTGACTTTTGTTTTGTTTTGTTTTTACAGCAGCACAAATATGGTGCAAGGATGGGGAGCAAAGACCGAGGGGTCATTGTGAATTGTTGGCATTGTTCTGTGATTTCCCCCAGACTTCTATGCTTCTTAGCCCAAGTTCCAGCATCTAAATCTTCCCTTGCTATGGCCATGTTCACAATTCCTTCAGCACTTTCACTGCATGTGAGCAGAGTAAGTTCCATGCTTACTTGGGAAAGCATGGCTTTCTGCAATGGGATGCTAGGGGTCAGATCCTTGCTCTGGTGGTCCTGGTCCTATTAGGTTTTAGACAAGTTGCTCTACCAAGGAACTACATCCCCAGATGGACCTTTACTCCAGAACTTCTGTTCTGGACACCTAGAAAAGATTAATTTCAGTTCCCTCGTGTATCCAATAACAGTCTCAGTGGTCCCACCCTCATCTCAGGACATCTGTGCAGATCCATCCACAGACAGCATTAGATGGATCTTACCCATGTTCTTACCTTCGGTTGATCTTGACTTTTTAAATCAATGTCCTTTGCAAATTTAGCAGTTTCCTACTTGCTTCTTGCTTAGCTATGACTTTGGCTTTGGGGGCCCTTGTCAGATTCTTCGAGAACACCTCTGTGAGAGGCAAAATAGTAGCCTAGGTCTGAGGTGAGTGGACCCAAATTTAAGCTTCTATGAAGCCACTGATGAGCTATGCACTTCTGTCCCCTCATACCTCTCTCCACATTCCAATCCTTCATCAAGAAAGGGTTCTGCTATCTGCCTCTCATGACACTGCACTGGTCAACTGTGGCACTGGATGAGAGCATGAGAGAGCACCAAAAACACAGTCAGAACTCAACAGATGTATGAACAGAGTATAAACATCTACCTGCATAAGCCTGATTTCCCTCCCTCAATGCAGGAACACCATTCCTCAGCCAAGTCTTTCTTAATGGTGAGCAGTGCCACCAACTCCTCAAGACCTCCCCAAGCCATATTTTCAACCATTGCCCTCGACGCCAGACAGCATTTTATAGCCCATCTCTCTGTTTATTCATTGTCCAATCTTCTACCACATTTCCTCTCCCAGAGGGCAGGGCCTTGGCCTGAGTCAGGCTGCCATAATCTAGAACAGCACCTGCTTCACACAAACATGCTTCATAAATATTGCCACTTGAGAACATATTTTATATCCTAGTCGTTTTTAGTTCCCTCATAGCATGTTTTATAGCAAGCAGCAAGGTTTTGAATTCGGCAAAACAGAATTTAAGCTCTCTCTCTCTCTCTCTCTCTCCCTTTCTTTCTCGCTTTACTTTAAGAAATGCACTTTGAGCTCCTGTGTTTTCTTCTAGAAAATAGAAAAAATATTGCCTGAGTTTTAGGGGGAGATAAATGGAGATGATGATGCCCAGAAATCACTGACACCCAGAATCAACTCATTATACCCTCGCTGAGTGGGTAACTAAAGAAACGACTGAATGAATTCATTCTTCTGGTGGGTCTTCCTACTTCTTCTGCCCTTCTTTCCTCCCCCGATGGCAAGCACACGGAAATCCTGCTAATCCTTCAGCCACAGGGCGTCTGTTTCGCCAAGTCCCTACTGGCAACAGCAATCTGGATCAGTGTTAGAAGTTATTACCCTTTGAAGCAAGGGTCGGCCACTATTTTAGCTCAAGTGCCACAAATATGGAACAAATTTTGCCAGAGGCACCAGAATGGCCAAAGGAACATTTTTTCCAATTTCCACAACAGTAACGTTAGCACCCACTGGCATGTTGACTCTACATCGGGCTTTCTATAACAGTGTTAATATTTATATCTCTTTTCAACTTTTTATCTGTTGTTGTTTAGCAGAAGACTTCTTTTCTCTTATTTTTATGTTCTTTATTTTTTTTTATTTTATTATTATTATTTTTTTTTAGCTCTGGTCCTCTTATTCCCTCAAAAGGCAAGCCCTTCATGTGATTTTCAACTTCCTCCATCACCCTCTCCTCTTCTTCTCTCCAAGGAGAGAAGGAAGGTAGTGAAACTCCAAGCTGTAGATGTGGGGTGAGGTAGAAGATTCCATGCTACAAAACTCAACCAGGAACAATTGGCCTTACAAGACCCTTTTCTCCCCGTTCGAGATATTGAAAATGTGAAAGAACAGGACTATCCCTGCCATGGGATTTTTTATATTATTGTGTGAATAAGTAGAAAGCCTTATAACAAATGTATATTATGTGTTTTTCTTGTTGCTGTGACAAAATGCCTGGAATAGGCAAGTTAGAGTAAGGTTGATTTATTACAGCTTGAGTGGTCCGTCATGGTGGTAGGAGCATGAGGCAGCTCATTATATTGCACTAGGAATCAGAGACAGATGGATGCTGGTGTTCATCTTGATTTTTGCCTTTCTATTCATTCTAGGACCCTAGGTCATGGGATGGTGCCACTCACATTTAGGGTAGATCTTCCATGCTCCGTTAAACCTTTCTGGAGATATCTTTAGGGACCCATCCAAAGCTACACTTTCATGTTTGCAAGCTGACAGTGAACATCAATCATCACAAGATGCAAAGACTAGATGCTTTCTGTGGGCTTCTGAAATAAGGGAAGGGAGTTTCTGGGTTGAGGCTAGCTTTATCCAAGCCTTCCCAGATTACCTCAAGCACCTTTAAGACCTCTACAAACCATACTCAGCAATTTTAGTCTAACTAGGAACTGACACTGTTCCCAAAGCCAGTTGTCCTTTCCCTTATTATTCATTTATAGCCTCTTGAGTTTGTGCTTCCTCTTCTGAAAGATGAGAACAAGAATCTGCACTTGGGTCTAAACCCCTGAAAGTGTGTACTAGGGTTTCAATAGCCTCACAAAGGGTTAGCAAGAACATCCTGATTTCCCTGTGGTTCTATAATATTTTCAATCAACATTAGGAGAACTAAGAATCAGAGGTGCAAGCTCACTTGAGATAAATCTGTGTCTTCTCATATGCAACAGCACTGTTGGAAGGTGTCAGCTCAACAGCTCAGGGTTAGATTCTGACCCAGCAAGGGTTCCTTCTTTATCACCAGCCCACTATCACAAACCCATTTGAATGGAATCAGGGCTGGATCTCCAGAAAACACAGATTCTTAAGGCCTTCGTGCAGCAATCTGAAGGCAAAAGCATTGTCCTTTTGAGAATCTGATTTAGTATTGAGCGGCTTCTAGAGACTGGGACCCATAATACCATGTTCTTGACTGTATGAGCTGCTTGGAGTAACCAAAATAAACCTTCTCTTGAAAAGAGCAAAGTCAATGACCATGGGTTTTACAAATAAAGTCTTTTAAGTGACATGGATATTTAGATTGGAGAAAAAATTTAAAGGATGAAGTATTAGGAAACTGTACACACATATGTATGAGTACATTATTATGAGTCAGACATTGTGCTAAGCACTTCACATACCAGGTTTCATTTATTTCGATGCTTAAGAAGAAAAATCAAGGAAGAGAGTCTTCTAAGTAGCTGAGAGCATACATTTATCCTGAACCAGAAAATGAAGATGAATGAAAAGCCCTGTAAGAAAGTAGGTAAAGTAATCCTTCATAGAGGCCATTTTTAGTCTGGGCTGCTAGCCAGGGGTATCTGGAAGAAAGGAAATAATGAACTTGTAGAATGTTAGAGCTAAAAAGTACCCTGGAACACATGTATCCAACCATTGTTGGCTTCATCTTACAGATGAGGCCCAAGAAAGGAAGTGATATATCCATCCAAGACATAGCTAGCAGCCACTTCCTGTCC
Source organism: Arvicanthis niloticus (assembly GCF_011762505.2). Classification (NCBI taxonomy): domain Eukaryota; kingdom Metazoa; phylum Chordata; class Mammalia; order Rodentia; family Muridae; genus Arvicanthis; species Arvicanthis niloticus. The sequence goes on along the minus strand of NC_047667.1, from coordinate 46,382,198 downwards.
ACTCGTCTTTCAGGTAAATGTGTCCCCATTCATCCATCGACCAGATTTTTAATTCATCATATTTTATGTACAAAAGAGTACATTTTACTAGTACCATACAGACCTTTCTTATCCGTCCGTAAGCCTGTATACTGGGTAATTTCCACTGCCATTCATTGGATGGAGAGGTCTCACTGCTGGTGATAAAACTTACTGATCCAGGACTTATGATGGAAGTCTTCTCCCTAGCTTCTATGTGCATGTGCTCTTGGAACCAACCAGCTTCACACTGGAGTATGGCCCCAATGTCATAACTGAGATCTGGCATCGATCTAGAAAGACAGATATAGCATCTGTCATTTGAATGTGGTGGTACTCTCTAGGACCTAAGATCCTAAGAATTCCTAGCCGGGCACTGGTGGCGCACGCCTTTAATCCCAGAACTTGGGAAGCAGAGGCAGGCGGATTTCTGAGTTCAAGGCCAGCCTGGTCTACAGAGTGAGTTCCAGGACAGCCAGGGCTACACAGAGAACCCTGTCTCAAAAACAAAAAACAAACAAACAAACAAACAAAAAAACAAAAACAAAAAAAACAAACCCAAAAACAAAACCAACAACAACAAAAAGGAATTCCTTTACTGGTTTAGCCTCCCTGGCATCTGCCTCAAACAGACCAATTACAGATCAGTGAACTGATTTACCCAAAGAGACATAGCCACTAAAGTGTCAGTCTCTCCCCTGACTTCCTAAAGAAAAGTGCCGACATTACTCACACTGATTTGCTATTACAAAAGTAGAGGTGCAGCACACTGAACACTAAGCTCAGGGAAGCTGCCAGAAGCACCCTTATCTGACATTCATAAGGAATTCAGAAATCACGTTACATTGTACAGCCTGATCACACCTCATTTGACCTTTATGAAGGACACAGCACAGCAATTCTTAATGTCGTTCCCAGTGAGGTTGCAGAGGTTTCAAAATAGCAAATAATTGATATTAAACAATATTATGACGAAAATGTAGGCTTAATATGATAAATAATAATGACCTAGTATTAAGTAATTTATTATAGTAAATGCCACAAAACATGAGGTCCTATATTTCTGTGAATGTCTTTCTATGTAAAATACCTATGTTGATAAATATTTATTTAGTATTAATATTCACCAGGTACCACCATCATTCTATATGAATATATACGTATATATTTACACTAATACAAATATATGGTAAATATATATTCTGTTCATTCATTTTTCACAAGAGCCTTTTGAAGAAGGTAGGTGTCCATTTCATAGATGAGGACACTGAAGGACAGGCAAGTTAAAATAAAGCTCAAAGCAGTATTCAAATAGCAATGCCTTGTTCAGGGCTTTCATTCCTGAAATATGCCTGCAGCATTGTGTTCCTGCGCTGTCAAATATAGAACTTTTCTTCTCTTAACATTTTCCAACCAACCAAACACACACTTTTTTTTTTTTTTTCATTAAAAAAAGGAACTAAGCCAAACCCTTGAAAAAGTGTCATGAAACCTTTGTCATTTCCCTGGGTCACCACGGTTCTGTTGTTTAAAGCTTAGAAAACGAGAAAAGTAAAAATTCAACTGCAGAAAGCTAGCAGTAGGAACCTCTCCTCAGAGTGAGTCAGGGAGGGTTAGGATCTGTCCCACCAGCCAGGCCCCTCTGCGCATCCGGGCCAGGGCGCTCAGAAGAACGCCTTGACAGAGAGCGCCTCTTGAGGCCAAGGAGGGAAGTCGCAAGGTCCATGGTTGCGGGAGCAAGATGGGGTACTACATTTAAACGTTCTCTGGGTTTAGGGTTTAGGCTGTAATCTAGAAAGGAATAAACTGACATCTTTAAATCCTAGTAATGTCCTACAATCAAAAATCAAATGATCTCATTTCAAGAGCAGCCAAATAGATAGTAAGATACAGACAAGGAAAAGGTGGGTGGTACGGCAGAGAAATCTGGGTGGGGAAAGAATGTGCCAGTCAACAGGTGGGAGAGAAAGAGTAGGATCAACACAGGATTTGTGAGGGGGCCCAGGAGAGAAAACGAAATGAGTGGAAGGAGCCAGGCTGTGGGTGGGGGAGGGGATAATGTGGCTTCATGAGAACAGTCTGGTCCTGCACCAACTTGTTACAGTCAGCCATCTCCAGCAGGGATCTGCCTAGCCATCGGGAGAGTAGACAGTACTGTATGGGGATCTGTATGAAGAACACTATCCCCAAGAGTAGTACGCTGCAGGGCCACGTATCCTGTGATCTGTAACACGGGTGGGGCTCCACCCCTGAGGAATATCTAGAAATAGAAACTAGGGTTTTAAAAAACCGGGAGTAAAAATCTTCTCATTTCTATGCGTTCCCAGGTCACTAAGTCCAATAATAAGATCATGCGCTTCTCAATCATGCTCCACCTCAGGCATCTGCTCAGTTCATATGTTTGCAGAGTGGGAGAAATATGTGACCTGAATATCCTCCAAAATGATAGCAGCTTTTAAAGAGTCTCCTACTCCAAAGCGTTCTCACTCTAAATTTGTCACTTAACTGTTTCTGTTTTGTGAAAGAGTCCACATGGTAAGAGTCATTAGGCATCAGAGGCAATCAGAGGGAGCGCAGCATGTGTAATACAGTCAGAATCCCAAGCCAAGAGTTTGGGAGCCTTAATCAAGAGAGCTGGGAACCTGTGAGCATCCCAGGTCAGGAATGGTAATGCTGCTGCTGCTGCTGCTGGTGTGTGTGTGTGTGTGTGTGTGTGTGTGTGTGTGTGTGAGAGAGAGAGAGAGAGAGAGAGAGAGAGAGAGAGAGGCAGACAGACTGACAGACTGACAGACAGACAGACAGACAGACCTGTATGCTTGTTTTACTCTACCTCTATTCCCAGCAAATCATAAAGCCCCTGGGAACAAGAACAGTGTCTGGCTTCTGTGTGTCATCTCCATATTTCAAGCATACAGCTTGTTTTACTCAATAAATATTTGTTGAATTCAACTGGACAAATCTAAAATGAGCTGTGGGGAACACATTATGCCAACACCCCACAGTCTCTGAAAAGAGAAAAAAAAAATCAGGAAACTTGTTAAAGCATGAGCAAGGCCAGGAGAAGAGAATGTTCTTCTACAGTAAATGACGTGGCCTCCAGCTGGGCCACATATTGATGCCATCTACTTAGCTTGTCCTTTACATTATCTTTTCAGGGGTCTCACTGTCCCCAGTAAGGGACATGAGTTCTGTCCAGTTCTCTGTACACTGTCAGAAAGGCTGGCTTTTCTTTTTAAATAGAATTCTTTATGATGCTCACTCTGTTTCTGCATGATGGCCATAGTTGTCAAGACTCTTGTAAGTCACTGTGGGCTACAGAAAGGTAAAGGTGCTACCACCAACAAAGTCCTCAGCCTTGCTGCATCTGGACTTTCATGGGCAGGCAGAGCAGTCATTGCCAAACCACATCACTATAGCACTGGTACTGTCCCTGCATAGCTTCTTAGAGCCAATACCACTGCACAAACTCACAGGTCCCATTGGCAGAGCTGTGCCAAGGCTGGGCTCTCTATATGTCTCTGTGTAGGCCTAACAGGGACAGACATGAAAAGAATGTAAAGTCAGTATCCCCCTTGGCAAAACATAGAGAACTCGGTCTGTCTATACAGTGCTGAGTCTGTGTCTCAGAGAAGCAAGGTGCTTCAGATATGGCTTCTGTCTTTAAGAGGCACAAAGTCCTTGGCTGAATTTAATAACCAACAAGACCCATGGGACACTAGAAAGTATGAATGAATAAATGAATGAATGAATGAATGGGCACATAAGCCAAGCCCTCTACTCTTGGTTGTTTGTTTACTACACTTTATTCTCTGTAAGTTTAGGTTCTCAACCATACTAAGAAGAGTGATATCTTCCATTTGCCCTATTCCCACACAGCCTCCTCCACTACCATCACTCTCAAGCTGACTGGGGTATTGTTTGTATTTGTGTTCAACACATCCTTATCTCTTGGAGTCTTTAGTTTGCATTAGGATTCATTCCTGGTTCTGCACATTCTATGGGTTTGGACAAATGTATTATGTGTCCACCATTCCAGTCTTAGCATTACGTAGTTTCATTGTACAGAAATTCTATCTACTCATCCTTTTCAAATTATAATTGCATCAGCAAAAAGGTAGAAAACCGGAGAGACTGCTGGTGCAGAACACATCTCTCACCTCAAAGGGCACAAGACACAGTGGGCTCTGAGCCTAATATGAGTGACTGTAACAAGAAATATGGACTTGTGCTGTCCCAAGTAATGTATTTCAATAAGAAATTTTCATATTTCATAAAGTTTTTCTAATTCCACAACAAAGTAAAATCACAAATCAAGGCATTTTCCAAATATATGTGGTGAGAAATATCAGTGAAGTGGATAGCCTCTGCTATAAGCTTCACACACTATCTGATGACATACTTAGCTTTGGGGTTAGTGGAAGCCAGTGGTCTGCTCAGGTAATATATTCCAAAGGTTTTATATGATAGTTACAAGTATGTTAGGTCAATACAGAAGTTTGATGCTAAATGGCTATTAAGGGGAAAAAATAGCCTAAGATAATTTGGGGCCTTGACCTGCAGCCTTCTTACCCTTAACAATCACAAGATCCTAACCAGTCCATCGACCTTGTAAGATTGTTCGCATAGGTAAGGCCTTTTGTTGTTGTTGTTGTTTCTGTGAACTTGAGTTTACAAAGGATATCTTCACCTTTTGCTTTTCATGCTTTTCTTTTGAATGAGTCCTCAGTAGGCTACAGAGAGTTTACTACAATGCCTATGTAAAATAAAAAGATCATCAGGTCCCTCCTCACTGAGGGTACAATATTACTTAAACAGATAATGTCTTGTGGTGAAATAAACTATACTCCCCCTCCAAAGACATGTTCAAATCCAATCCTACTTATGTGTTATAATGACCTTCTTTGGTAGTAAAGTAATCCAGTTAAAATGGCATTATACATGATTAGGTGGACTTTAATTTGATGGCATGTGCCCTTCCTTATAAGAAGGGGGGTTGTATTTGGACATAGAAACACACAAGGAGCATGCCAAATAATGATAAAGACAGAAATGGAGGGATATATTCACAAGACAAAGAAACTCCCAGCAGTCCTTCTAACCAGCAGAATCTAAAAAGATAATATCTTCCCCTACAGGGCTAAGAGGCAGTGAGACTCTGCATGCCTTGAGCTTTACCCTCTAGCCACTAGATCTATGACAAAACATAGACTGGACAAGACATCTATATACCCCAACTTCCCCTTCATGATCCTTACTCACCTCAGGCACACACACACACACACACAGAGATACACACACACACACACACACACACACACACACAAACTAAGATGCTGCTGCTGCTGAACAAGAGTCACAAGAGAAAATCAGGTGCTGAAGGCAGGGGGCCACTGGAAGAACAGCGGTTTATTTGCTCCAAACCAAGATTGCCACAGACAGCCTCCTAGGCCAGTTCTTTCTCCTTGGCTGGAAGAACCCATAGCACTACCAAGTGCAAAGCTAGGTCAGACAGCCTTGAAAGGTAATGTGACTTCCGGGAGCTGTTAGGGACCTCCTCGGCTTCCGCTCCCATTTTTAATTGGCAGCCGAGGCCTCTCAGTACTCCCCTGTGAGACTACCCATGCCACTTCATAAAATCAGAGTGAGTAGAAGTGAGAAATTCTTAGAGCAGAAAACCCTCCACAGACAGAGCCTGGCCACCTTGGCATACTTGATGGAACCCAGAGGTTTGCTTTCCTGGCCCTTGTGGAATATATTTATATCACTCTTTCTCTCAAAGTATTGTAAGTACTGGCCCATTTTCTAATTCTCTAAGCCACAGAAAGAACTCAAGAAAGGCTGCTTCCAATTCAAGCTCTTCTAAGATAGAGGGGCCTCCCTCCCCTGTCACTCCTCAGAATGCCATGCTCCAGGGAACCTAATAATGCTGCCAGTTGGCAAGTTTACCAAGCTGGATGGAGAGGAAGCAATGAATCCATACAAGAAGGAATTGTGCAGACCCAGGGAGTCTGCTTGTTTATGTTCCTAGGACCTAGAGACCAAGATTTTGTTAAGAAATCCATTTTGGTAAAAGAGCAGAGGAGGAAAGAAACTGACTTAGGCCCAGCATCTTTATTTTTCAGTCCAGAGAAGGGACCTTTGGAAGGCTGTGACTCCTTGTGACAGAAATGGAACTCAAAGCTAGTTTTCCAGACTCCACATCTAGTGTGCTTTTAGGGACTGTAGTAAGATAAAGGAAAATGATGGGTAGCCCACCCAAAAGCTGGTATATTCCAAAGTATCACCTTGAGAGGGCTGGAGAGTAATTCCTTTTGATTTTTATTACATCATTGCCAAGTTGCCAACTCAAATGGGTCTCCATTGTTGCGATTTCCACTTGCCTAATGTATTAGCTTTTGTTATTGTGACAAATAACCTGAGGGAAACAGCTTGAAAAAAAAATTATTTGGGCTCCTGGACAGTTTTCAAGGTTTCAGACAATTGTTGCTGGGTTCATTGTGTCTGCAAAACATCACAGTGACAGTGAGTAGAAAAGCAAGGCTGCTCACTTTATATAACCAAGAAACAAAGAAAAAGAAGGAGTAGGAGCCAAGCCAAGGAGCTGCAATAGAAAGCATGCCCTGAGACCCTCTTCCTCCAGCCTGGCTCCTCCTTCCACAGTTCTGCCCATTCCCAGGACTCTATTCAGATTCCAACTCCATCAATGGATTAGAACGGCTATATCTGAACCTTCATGATATAATCATCTCTATAAAGATTCCTCAGGCACACCCAGAATTGTGCTTTACTAATGTCCTAGTTGCTTTTAATTCATGCAACAGGTTAACAAAACCAGCCATCACACAGAAAAAGAGAAACTTGGCTTGTGTGGTTCTGAGTTTCGCCTCACCACTGGGGTGTGTGAACTTCTCTGGGCAGACAAAACAGGGGCACTAGGCTACATTCTATCTTCACTAACATTGTGGGATGGGGGTGTCAGAATGCAGCCTAAGAGGAAGGGCCCAGCCAGGGTAAGAAACAGGGCAGGCTAAGGCTGAGGAGGCAGGGCTCCCAAGCTGCCAGAAGTCCAGTTGCTGCTGGGAATGCGTGGAGTCAGGTATGAGGGGGCCCATGCAGGCTAGTGACAAGCGGGGGGGGGGGGGGGGGGGAATCTCCAGCTTAGCTCGAGGGTGAGTGTCTGGAGTGCTGAGGGGCCTCCTGTGGGAGACTTAAGCCATGCAGCTCTGTATGATGAAGGCTTCCCCCATGGGATGAGACAGTCCTTGCTTGTCCAAATTGTTTATTGATGGCAAAAAAAAAAAAAAAAAAAAAAATGCATAAGATTTACCCAGGGTGGGCCAGAGATTAGGTACCTTTTGTAGGAAGGAACATCTGGGAAGAATAGCTTATCTGCACTCTGTGCTCTGTGACTATGTGATCATGACTAGCCATGATCCTCAAGTGGAATGTCGTGGTCACGTGCTCCAGGACAGGAACTCCAAGAGTGGATGAAACACCTACTGTTCTCAGATATGAGTGCACCAGCATTTCTGAATCTGCTTGTCCTTCCCAGTTTTTTTTTTTTTTTCTGGTGACAAGATTCCACCTGCCCCACAGGCTTGAGGGGTAAGTACCTTCAATACGAAAGAGTATCATCAGTCTTCTGCTTAATGTCACAGTGACCAAAGATGGAAAATATCTCATGTTCATTGTATGCTTATCACTGAAAACCTAGGCATTTAAGATCCTCTAAAGTCTGATCTCAGCCCCCTTTATTGATTTTGCCTGTCTTGGGAGCAGAAATGTGCTAATTGTTTTACTATCCAGCTTCCATTCATCTTCCTAATAACATTCTATAGTCAAGGTAATGCCATCTAGAAACACATAAGCCTCAAAGTTACAATGGCTTTATACAACAAATGCATCCTTCCCCCTCCCCCTAAAAGTCTCAGGAAGCACCTCTCCTCCAGGATATAATTCTCCTTTGATTTTGTGGGTCAAACATCTTCAACATATGGCTCTCAAGATGATTCTGGGTGATCACCTTGAAGGTAGCCAGATGAAAGGAACATAGGAGGGTACCCTGAAAAGCATGCATAGAAACAGCATCTCTCTGCTCATGTTCATTGGTTAGGACCCTATCACATGGCTACACAAACTATCAGGGAGTTTGGGAGGCATCATCTAGCTCTGTGTTCAGGAGGAAAAGAGTTTCATTAATCAACTAGCAATTTTGGAAACATGTCCAAAATTACTTATGTATACTTAACACTTCCCCTAGTTTGGGGTGGGGTGGGGGGGATGAGGTAAGGTTTTGCTATGTGGTCCAGGCTGATGTTGAACTCACAACTTCTCTGTTTGAACTTCTTGAGTGTTGGGATTATAAACATGTGCCACCATCTTCTACACCTCCCCTCCCTCCTCTCTCTCCCCATCCCCTTCTCTCTAACTGACTATTTCTCACTATGGAAAGCAAAAATTCTGGAAATGAGTGTATAGTAAGGGATAAGGTATATGAATTAAGTTCAGTCAACCACATGTTTTTGATCAGGATTTTGAATCCTAATCAAAAGGAACAAATGATGCACCTGAAGATAAAGAGCAGTTGCTGCTTGTTTTCCTGACACAATGGCAATGATAATAGTGGCTTCTTAGTAAGCACACATGTTCCCAGGGCCTGGATGGTTAATCTAGGCTGATGTCTCCACTTCTGTCTTATGCATCCTTCCCATGATCCTTTTCATAGTAAATATGGTTCTTCTTTCCATTAAATAGCATTACTTGCTTTGCATGGGAAGAAAGCTTAGAACAGCTTTCCTGGGTGGCAAGAGGCATCCCTTGGAAATCATGTGATGCCCTCGCCACCTGTTCTCTTGTGAATGTAAAGACTGAGACTTCACCTTTACTACCTTCGTTTTTTAATCAGACAAAAGCCAGTGGCAAAGAGATTAAAGATGCCAAAGCCTAAAGAACAGGGTGAACAGATCTGTTGACTACCAACTCTACTGTCTGCCCCACTGCCTTGTTGCAAGGAAGGGCAGGAGTTTGACTTTTGAGCTCAAAGATACTCTTTCAGTCTCCACAGGCTGATGTCCTCACTTCTAAAAGACTGGAAGTCTGCAGCGGTCCAGTCAAGTGAGTTTGTGAGTAACTAGAATCTTCCAGGAGTCTTTTCATTCTTAGTGGAATATCCTTGCCCTTAGACACTGGAAATGCAAGGTAAAAACTTGGCAATTCATCCTTTCTCCACTGGGGACACACTTCTGAACAAAATGGGCCACTGGACTGTGGCAGTCTGTCCCATCTCTAAGAGAAGAAGCCTTCCTGTAGTCAAGTCTTTTCTATAACTTCTAGACAAGTCACCCTTTTGTAGAAGTTATAGAAAAAGTATCAGGTCACGTTGGAGACCTGAGAAGATTCAACTCAAGGAGAGTCATGGAGATTAATGTGATGCTACCTTAAGAAGTATTTAATCCAGAAGTTTCCAAACTTTTCAATCAGCCAATTCCTTAAGTGAAATTCCATGTGAAATTCCTACTATATAACACGCCAAAGTAGAGTGTTCTAACTGAAGTAGACATAGAAGTTCTAGAGCCATTGCCACCAGCTACACTACATCCTGTTGGTGGGCCCAGAACATTGAATGCCAGATAGAGTGATTTGAAAGCCATGGATCTCACCCAACAAGTTGTTAATTTGTGGGAGGTTCAATAGATTCACCCCTTTGAATGACCCTAGCCCATATGTTCTGATCCCCATTCCAATTCTCTTCAACAAACGATGCTATTTTATGATTTCATTTTTTAATCTTTAAAAAAGTGATAGAATCATAATACTGCCCACCTCCAAAGAACTCTCCAGAAATCGGGGGAATGTGGAAACACCTTAAGCTCTTCTTGTTGCTCTGATAGAGTGAGGAAAATATCAAGTTGGGTGATGTTTTTCTAACATTCTTTGTTGCTTCTTTATCTTCATATGTGCACAGGGAGGCCTGGGTTCTGGTCTTAAAATACTGTGCAACACTCTCCCCATTTAAACAGTGGCCAACTCAACACAGAAGACATATTATTGCCGTAAAAGTGAGGTTCAGAGTCCTCAAAGAAATCATAATGTCTAAGACTTTGCCCTCCTTGCTGTAAACATGTCTCCCTGCTATTTAAAAGGAGTTTTGGGTTTCTCTAGAAACTCTCAGAAGCCCCATTTTCTCACTGCATTAGTGGTGAGGAGCTGCATATGTACCTCAGGGCTGCCTACTTTGCCCTTAGCTCCCTCCATAGCTTTATTTTTCCATCCCATTGTTTGCCTTCCAGAGGAGATGAACAGCTACTTGCTTGCCCAGAGCTTCAATTAACACACAGAGGGACAGTCCACTTCATTCCTGAGGAACAAGAGATGCAGAAGCTAGACTCCCAAAGTTCCTGTATTAGAAACTTAATTCCTTCAGTAGTGACTCTGAGAGGTGAAGTCACCAGAACTCTGCCCACCTGGGCACATTAATGTGATTATCACAGAAATGGATTACTGTCCCTGGGAGTGGGTTCCTGATAAGATGAGTTTGGCCTCTTTTCTCTCTCATGTCCACACATTTGCTTCTCTTGTCCTGCCTCTCACCAACAGATCATACACGAGCAAAGGCCTTACCCAGATGTGGGCCCCTTGACCTTTGTCATCTCAGCCTCCAGAACCACAAGAATCTACTTTACAAATTACCCAGTCTTGGGTATTCTGTGGGAACCACACAGCATGGAGCTCCCTAAAACGAAGTGGGAGGAAAGATGAATTCAGAATACTGTGGTCTCATTCACAGGCCTGAGAACAGGCAGAAAGTAAGGCAATTTCTTATTCTTTCCCCTGTCTCCAGATGATAAATGCTGTAGGACCCAGGGTGTTTCACCCAAGTGTTCCAAGTTTTAGAGGGGCAAAGAGATGTTCTTAAGGGCAAGGGACCCAAAAAGGTCAAATCTTGCCTATTATCCCAGAAACTCAAGCATGTGTGTCCCCTATATGCACAATTTCAGATCCAGCAATTCTAGTAAGATCTGTGCAGTGAACAACATATTATTAACTCTGTTAACAGATGAGCAAACAGATGTCCCACAAGGATAAGGGTTGTGCCTGTCACCAACACTGAGACTTTGGCAGATTCCCATATACTGGAGTTTCTGCACCCCATTTTAGTAGTTTGAGATATCAGGTTGAAAGTAGCTCCCTCTTGTCTATGGGGGAAGCTAGGAGGCACACTCATGCGAGACAACCAATGACTCTTCTGAGAAGCTAACTATGGGAACACCAGGACTGGGAAAGAAATCCAGGACTCACCCAAACACTAAGCCAAGACTTCTCTACCAACCACACTTAGCACATTCTGTTTGAATGATAGCAGATCCTAGGGAAGGAAAGGGTTCAGTGGAGAAACCATTAAGACCTTAGCTATAGACCCGCTTCAGACTTATGAACAGGCAATTTAGGATGAGAGAATGTGTTTACATTTCAATAAGGGCTTTAGGTTACCCCCCTCCCCCCCAAAAAAAACAATCTCAGTATCAGGAAGGCTGCTTCAAACTGTTTAGTTAAATGGTATTCAAATCCCCTAGGGAAGATGGTTTCTCTCAAATACTTTTTTCTCTCTCCTTTTCTGGCAAGGCTATAACATTATTGCTGTAGAGAGCATGCATGGTACCTACCTGCTCTTGAACCTATTGGCTGCCAAGCCATTCTCATAGCAGAAAGAGGTGTCTATCTTGTACTCTGTGCTCTGCATTTCCTCTCCTCAGTCTTACCTCAACCCTCTCCATCATCTGGAAGCTCTTATCTAATCTTCAAAGTTTACTTTGGGTAGTTCTATTTCTAGATAGCTTCCCACAGCTACAGCAAGTCCAGAGTGCTTCTTACAGGTTCATGTGGCACCATCTCTTGCCATTATAGAGTCCATATTTATCCCCACATGATAGTGGCCATATTCAATTCATCCTTTGGCTTGAAGGGAATGAAATGGGAGGATTTAATAAGTACTGGTATCCTAGTCCGGGATCATCTGGGATGACAGGAAGAACTGATCCACCTCTCAAGGGTCTCCAGTTACCAGGGTTGAGTAGACTCAAATGATGAAGCTTATTCTAGGGTTCCCTTATGTGGGTCTTTGGACCCAAAAGAGGGAACCTTCAAGCATTCTCAAAAAATTTGCAGGAGCAGCAGAAACACACACACACACACACACACACACACACACTAAACTTCATTCATGGTTACAATAATGGTGTTACTGAAAATAATAGTATCTTTCAAATGCAAAACATTAATACATTTTCCTGGGAGAGTATAAGATGGTTCCCTCACTAGAACTAGAACTCATACAGAGTAAATCAGTGCATGGTGCATGTTCACACTTGTCCCTCATTTATGCAGTCCTTACTCAAGTGACCTTGCTATTCTGAAACATCACAAGGATCTCATGGGCTCCCTTCTTCTAGCACTACCCTTGGTTTCTTGGTGTAGCCAGTGATCGTCTAAAGGGAACTTCCCTTGAGGATCTCGGGCTTATGTAGTCTACAAAGAGTGAGCAGGTGGTGGATAGCCATGAATTAGATATCTTATCCTTTGTTTTCTGATCAGTATACAAAGGCTTCTGCTCCATGTCTAGTGGAACATGACTAATTTTCCTCCAAGAAAAATACTGAAGGGCCAGAACCCCAGCAGCCCAGCAGTCGCTCCTGCTTCTGCTCTGCACAGGGTCCTTACCCTCACAGGCCATTGTTCCACTGTCCACTAGGCAGGATGATCCACTGCTGTCTCCAGAGCTGGATGTATGAGGAAAGAATGCTCCAAGGTCATTGCTAAGAGGGTCCTCTGCCTCAGCCACAGCAAAAACTCACTCTCCTCAAGAGCCTGGATGCACTTTTAGGGTAAAATATCATTGTTTGGGTTTGCTCTGTAAAAAGGCAGAGGATTAAATTTAGCAGCTTGTCTGGAATGTGTTCCCAAGGGTGTCTCTACCCTTTAGCAAAAACTCAAGGGAAATGTCTCCCTGAGCAGGCACAGTCCACCCACAGGGATGTGGGGATCACACTTTATTTTTTTCCTCTCAGAAAGAAGTGGGCACAGGGCTTCAACAGTGAAGAGGGAAACTGTACCCCATCTCCTCCCCTGTCACCATCCTGCAATGATTCCCCACCACCCTTAGTGTGCAATCTCACCTGTTTAAAGCAACCATCAAGAGATTCTAACATATGACTCCTGCTGATAAACATCATTCAATAAACAGTGAGTATCTGTCTTGTGATGACTTGGCACCAGGCCCTGTGAATGCACAGATGGAATCCCTGAGACAGAATTGTAGCTCTGCCCACAGAGGGTTTCTTAGGCTGTTGGGCATGGTGGTCAGTTTGCTATGTCAACTAAGGCAAGCTACAGTTTCCAGTTACTTCCCTAATACCAGCCTGGAAGTTTCTGTAGAATTGCTTGGTAGATGTGATTAAGGGTCTGTAGTAAGTTGACTTTACACAAGGAAGTTCTAGATAAGCTGGGTGGGCCTGAATCAGAGGACAAGCTTTAAGAACAGAGCAAAGGCTTCCAACTCATGTCTGAGGATTCTAGCAACCCTTCCCAATGGCCTGCCTTGTAGGTTTAAGACTGTCCGTTAGTCTCCATAATTGGATATGATAACTTCTTGCAATAAATTGCATAATGTAGATCTACTTGGTTTTGTTTCTCTAAATGAGCCTGACTGTATTATCACAGTCAGGCCATGAGGAATCATAGCCTGCCATGAGTCTGACCCAAATATGTCATGAACCAAGCTTCTTTTATGCCAGGTATGGTACTAGACATTCACTTGTATTGAATAATTATTCCTTTCAATTTTGTGGCTAAGCAGTATCTTATTTGGGGTTACTATTGCTGTGATAAATCGTTATGACCAAAGCAACATGAGGGAAAGGGTTTAATGGGCTTACACTTCCACATTACTGTTCATCATCAAAGGAAGTCAGGACAAGAACTCAAACAGGCTGGGAACCTACAGGCAGGAAATTCCACAGAGGCCATAAAGGACTGTTGCTTTCTGGCTTGCTGAGCCTGTGTTCTTATAGAAATGACCACCAGCCCAGGGATTGCAGCACCCATAATGGACTGAGTCCTCCCCAATTATTCACTAATTAAGAAACTACCGGATCTTATAGAGGCATTTTCTCCGTTGAAATTCCCTCCTTTCAGATTACTCTAAATTGTGTCAAGTTGACCTAAAACTAGCCAGGACTGGCAGAAACCATAAAGAAACAAAGTAAGGCTCAGAAAGATCAAGTAATTTACATAACATCAAACTAAGTTGCAGAGTAGAGATTCAAACTAATTCTGCCTGACCTCAAACCTGTGTATTTCCCATTAACCAATGTAGCCTGGTGGAGAATGGTAAGAAAGGCCTATCTCTATCTTAAGTGCTCACTAAAGCCTATGTTCAACAGTTACTTTCTTTGAAGAGAAATAACACCAGCTAGTGTGGTGCTATGAGCATCACTTTGCTATCTTATGATTGGATGGAGTGAGGGGTAACTTTCTTTACATAAAGACAAAAGCTACAACTTACAGTTACATATAATTAGACATTACCATGCTACATTGATAAATCACATGACATCAAAAATCTTGCAGGAAAAGTTCAAACTTTCATGAACTATACAATTGAAGGTTTATTCAAAGAATGTCATGCAGACACTATGAGGTATGGAAGCCCCAAGCTAATAGCTGACTCACATGAGTGAAGTATGATCACCCCAGGGATAGACTGCAACCTCCATCCAGAGCCAATGCTGACTCTGGCACTTGTGTGATAACAGCATCTTGCCCTTATGTAGAGGGTCATGATGACGGCATCTTGCCCTTCTGTGAGATTCATGATACTTAGCAGATTGTTTTGTTTTATTTTGTCCTTTTGTTTGTTTGGGGTTTTGGCATCGTTTGTTTTGTTTTATCTCTTCAGGGATGTGAGTAGAATTTTCAGGCAGGCCATATTCATTGTATTGCTCTAATAAGAATAGGATCTCATGTTTCCTGTGGATCTCAAAATTCCCAGTTCAAGCCATGTAAATGGTCACTGAAGAATTCTATTGATTTATTTCCATCTTGGCTTTTCTAAGGGAAGAATTAGAGAGCATGCTAGAAGCTAAAGAAGGTCCTCCTGAACCAAGAGAGCCCAGCCTTGGGATCTGTGGCCTCAACTCATTAGCATGATCAGAAGGCACATGATTATGGCTGGGACCAAGGAGCTCAGTACTGTTGCCCTGGGTAATGCTTACTCACCCAGGAAGGCAAAGGTACCTGAATAAATTTCTGACACAGGTAGCTGGGATTCTGACTATTCTGCAGGTAAGATCTCTGGCCATTCCCAAACATTACAGGATGAAGAAATCCAGCATGAAAAAGAAGGGTATAGCCTCCAGTGGTCACTGAGATCACACTTCAACCTCCAAGTTCTTCCTGACCTTCAAGACCCCAGGGTCTCAGAGACAACAGTGCCACAACAGCTTGAGTTCCTGTACAGCTTTTCACACATCTCATCTATCTCTGGCATACCGCTTCTTTTTTTGTAGGAAATGAAATGAACCTGGATGGCTTGCTTTTTCCACTCTTAAGTAGCTATACACTAGCCAGGCACACACACAAACAGACTTCAGCTTCCCTCTCTACATCTCCACAATGTGCTTTCTCTACTGCAAGAATTTAGGTGACAAAGTCTCCAAGTCAATGACCCTGTTCTTAGTTGCATAGACTTTTCTGATTACTGAGAGCCAGGCACAGGACACTAATCTTTTCTCAGGGTTATTATTGACTGACAAGTTCCACTAAATTTTTAGGTGAAAGGAGAGGAAAGGAAGAAAAAAAAAAGGGTGAAAGAGACATCCACAAAAAAAAAAAAAAAAAAAAAAAAATCTAGGGCTCACCAGTCCCTGGAACACTGATCTACTTTTGCCTGAGATGGCAGCTATATTGAGTGGTGTGGGGCCGTGGACTGTGAGAGGCAGCTGGGTATCTTGGTGGAGAACAGGCCCTGAACCCCGGATAATACCCTAATGGGATGGTAGGTGTTGCTGCTGGGCCCTGGTTCCTTTCACCTATCCACAGCCCCTCTCAAAAAAAGGTTTGTGGCCTTAGGTCACATAGCACAGGTAGCACAGGTAGAGGGCATGACTACAGGCCACAGAGCCTCAAGAGATCTCCATATTAATGAGATACCTGAAGGCCAGAAGGCGTAGCCAATTAAGCATTCATTCCCAGACTCTCCTCCTTGCAAAAGATACTTAACCTCAGGCCCGCCCTGAGGACACGGGATACAGCTTCATCCACTTTCCACCATGACAATAAACCTTTTAAAACCACAGACTTCCTCATGTCTTTGGGGCCTGCCATGCAGAACTGTAGAGGGGGACCTCAACTACCGAACCACCATCTAATCTCCCATGGAGGACCTCTCTGTGTTCCAGCCACAGAGGCCTGCCAACTCAAGCAAGCTAGCCAAGCCAGCCATGATCCAGCCAAGGGAGTTGCTTGGACCAAGAGTCTCTATCCTGTGGGCTGCTGCCAGAGCTTCTCTCCCTCTCACCCTCTAGGCTGCGGGCCGGTCCAGCCCATATACCCCCGCGTCTCAGTTCTTCTGCGGCTCCTAATGGTGTCTGGAAGTCCAAGGACAGAGACAAGCTGGTCACCATCTAGCTGCTCTTCGGCCTGGAGATCCCCAACCCAGGAGCTCTGCCCCCGAAGGACTTCAGGCTGAGATCTCCCCATGTCCAGGCAGAGTCCATTGGCGTCTCATAGCCCGATGTCTGCCTGGCCTGGGTGGAGTGAACTCAGTCAAATTCCCATACTTTTGCTCCCTGGGCCGAGGTTCCAACCACCTGGGATGGCAGACACCCGGGAACCACTACTCAGCTCAACAGAACCCATGCCCACACGTGAGCTACAGCCCCGCAGATTAGGACCCAGGAAAGCCTTCTTTCTCCAGACACAGGTATTAATAAAATTTAAACTACACAAAAGTGTCCCGGATCGCTCTGCCCCACGCTTGCTTGGGGGCCAAAATGTCCCAGCCTGAGCTGCTGCTCCAGTCTTTGGGTCAAAGTCTAGCAAGAGAGAGAGAATGGGGATGAAGGGGAAGAGACACAAAGAATAGAGACAAGACAGAGATTCTGATCAAGTCTCAAGTCTCCTTTATTGTCTCGTTCAGTGAAGGGAAGTCCAGGGTATTTATATACTTTTGTTACGTGCCTTGCAGGTGTGGATAGCACATGCACCTTGCAGCTGGGGGCACTAAACAGCAAAACAAGATATGTGGGAAAAACAAGATGTTTATCAGAGTGTGCTCAGCTGTTGTAGGCTGTTGAAAACAAGTCTCTTGTCAGGGTATATGGCTTGAGATGGCTGCAAAGTTGATAGCCGCTTTCTGCTAGGCGTCAGCTCCCAGCATAAAAGGATCAACGGTCAGTCAAAAAATGATTGCTTTACAAGCACAGGAACCTGAGATCAATCTCCCCAATATGCATTTTAAAAAGCCTGCCATGAGGCTGTGTTTGGGAGGCAGAGCCCCAGGGTTCACCAGCCAGCAAGCCTACCATACTTTGTCAGTTCTAAATCAGTTAGAGACTCTATCTCAAAGAACAAGTATAAAGTCTGGAAGTACAGCACTCAAGGCTGATCCTCTGAC
The DNA here is from genome assembly GCF_011762505.2 of Arvicanthis niloticus. Taxonomy (NCBI): domain Eukaryota; kingdom Metazoa; phylum Chordata; class Mammalia; order Rodentia; family Muridae; genus Arvicanthis; species Arvicanthis niloticus. The sequence continues at coordinate 46,364,509 of NC_047667.1, read as the reverse complement.
TTACACACACACACACACACACCTACACACACCTGCACACATGAACATTCATAACTATATGGAGAGGCTTTTGATTATATAAGAAGCAGCTGTTTTTGAGTACCTTACCGATCTTTGAAAGGTCATTTACTTTGTTCTATTTGTGAGCAGGCTAATAATATACCATTCATCTCTCCATTTTAAAAAGTTGTTTACAAGCCACCTAAGCTTGGTTCACCCATCAAGAGTTACAGTGTCCCCTTGAAAATAGGACACATCATTTCTCTCCACAATTAGAACTTTTTACTAGTCCATACTGTTTTTATTGTATAGCTCTTAGCACGTATTATCTGGAAACTACTGGATTGCTTATCTTATGTCTCATCCCTCTATGTTCTAAATTCAAAAGCCCTCATCATTCCTATCTTGGCAGTTCTTCTGACTCCACCCAAAGATGGCTGTATTAGCTCTGGTTTGACTCAATGGTAAGACTATTTTTAGAATAAGAGCTATTCCATTTCGTTTCCAAAAGCCATTCTCCATCTCTGAGTTGCTATATCCACCATTTTTTCTTTAATTTCCTTTCTCTATCTCTATCTTCTCTTTCAACTTCTACCTTTGTGTCTACCTTTACTTTCATCCCATGATATTCTGTCCAGTTTGCCTACTGACCCATGATAGTCATCTGTCCCTTCCTCTTGGTCCCTCTGTGACTCATCTCCTCTTGAACCCTCTTACTCAATCTGTAGTCCTTGGACCAAGGGAATCAGCCAGCGTTAGTAAGATACAGAATCTCAGATCTCATGTAGACCTGTCACATCAGAAAAGGCATATAACAACTTCGTCCCCCAGGTGACCTATGTGCAATTAAAGTCTGTGTGTTGGTTTGAATAAGAATGGCCACCATAGGCTTATAGATTTGAATGCTTGGTCTCCAGGACATAGCATTATGTAAAGGGATTAGGAAGTGTGGCCTTGTTGGGGGTGAGTGTGATCTTGTTGAAGGAAGTACATCACTAGGGGTGGATGTCAAGTTTTCAGAAGCCCAAGTCAAAGCCAGTGTCTCCCTCTTCCTGTTGTCTGCTGATCCCTATGTAGAACTCTCAACTTCTCTAGCCCCATATCTGCTTTGCACCAGAATGACAATGAAATAGGCCTCTGAAATTGTAATCAAGTCCTAATTAAATGGTTTCTTTGGTAAGAGTAGCCTTTGTCATGATGTCTCATCACAGCAATAGAACACGAACTAAAACAGACTCATGAGCCCCACCTTAAATTACAAGATGAATTCATGAAAGCTATAACCTTGATCAGTTTTGCCCCAACTGAGTCTCAGAACCAACCATTGTGCTTGGCTTTTCAGTAACTGAACAGGTGGGTTTCCAGGCTTTCTCTGTAAACTTCTTATACCATGTACTGTAATTTGCTTTTACCATCTGCTTCCTCCTTTTCCATGAGTTTTAACTTTCCTTTCCACCTCTTCCTCTGCATAAAGGATGAGATGGGGCTGAAGTGTGTCCAAGTGAGCTCCAGAAAGGAACCACATGCACATGCACATGCACATCTTCTTCACTTGTCAGTTCTTGAGCCTTGGGTATAAAAAGGTCCCGTGGATTACTTAGAGGCTCAGTTTGATCACCTTTTAAAGATGAAAACTTCTGATTCTAAATAACACTAGACCCGAGCTCAGATTTGCTTTGGCCTCTACACCTTTGTTAATTAAATGTGCATATGTGAAATGCCAGTAACAAAGAAGAGTAAGAAGACAATATAGAAAGCAATAAGAAAGAAATTGTGCCCTCAGGGAACTTGTGGATGCCCAGGCAATAAACCTGAAAGCGTAGAACCTAAAGATACCTCAGTTCCCCATAATAATTTTCTTTGATCATTGAGGAAGTGTCAACATGTGATTAAAGCAGAGGAGAGGCCAGCTGTGATTTCTGCCTGAAATTTCAGCACTGTAGAAGCCTGGGCAAGAGGATTTCTGTGAATTTTCAGGCTTTGTATCTGTACAGTTTGGGCAACAATGTAAGGTCTTAACTCTACCTCTCTGTACCCTGCCTCCATAAAAAGGGGGAAAGAAGAGGAAATTTAGGAATGGGAGCTGACCACATTGGCCAAAGGGAGGGTGAGATGTAGCAATGAGGAAAAAAAGAAAAGAATGAGGGAGAACTGGGAAGAAATAATGGCTTTTACGACCATAAAATTTCACACTCTAAATCTTGAGTATATATATTTAAAACCTGCTACCTTGCAGCTATTTAGTAAGCAGGTGGGAAACTTCAGGCTGTGAGCTTGTACACTGCTTGTTCAGAGCCACATAAATGTCAACGGTGGCCAGTTCTCATTCAATCTATTCCCAGAGGCTGTAGTGCCCTGGCTTGGCACTGCATATTCTGCAGTGCTTTGTCCGGTGCCATTTAAAGCATGTCAGGAAACAGTCTGAGTTCTGCAGAGATGTGCCAGTCAGATCTCAACTAGCAGGCTCCCCATCCCCTAGGCTAGCTCCATTTCACAGGCAGGGGGGAAGAATGTGAACAGAAATCATAGTCCTTATCCTCAACCGATGTACAACTGGCCAAGATGGACGAAGTCCACCCAGTCTCTCCTCCTCTGAAGACACTTCAGAGGACACTTCAGGGACCAATCACCTTGGCCAACCTGAGAAAGACAGCTGCAAAAGAGGGCACATTGTTTGGCCTGACTGCTAGGGGAGCATGCCAAGCAGGCCATGGAGGTGCACTGATTAGCATATGTATTGGTGACATTCTGATTAGAAGGCTCAGAGCCAAAGATCAAGTGACTTTTGCCAGTTGCCACTGTGAATAATCACTGAGAAAAAGCTGATTGCTTAATTACAAGGTGAAATGTAAATAGAGAAACAGAGGAAACAAACAGTGTTGAGAAGTGGGAAGCTAAGGGTAGTTGGCACTTATTTAGTGGTCCTGGGCATTTGGTTTCTGGCCCCTAGCTGCAACATCCTGAACATGTCACACATACATGGCTGACTTGCCCACCACTGTTCTTCCTCAACCACATGGGAGCCTTGAGGGTTACGAGCTGATCCTCCTAGGAGACCACAGGGTGTGGGTAGTTGTCCTAGGTTTATACCCAGAGATGGAAGACTGTCTCAGAAGACTTGCTCAGTGTTGCTTATCAGCCACATTTGAAATAAGGTGGAAATGTACATGTCATGAAATTATTGGTAGTTGAAGCTATGCTGGAGTAGCAGGCTAACAATACCTGGAGAATAGTGAACAATGACTAATAACTGGTACTACTTTTCCATTTGGCAATTATTCTGAGCTGAAACAACCATTATCACAAATGAACACACATATATAATTCTTGTGTGAAAAATAATTAGGAATCAAAAGATAATTCTTTCCTTATCACTTGAGTGGTCTTTCTCAAACTTCAGTGAACATAAAAACCACCCATTATGTCTGTAAAAAAAATTCAGAATTCTTATCATGTTCATCCACACAGCCTATACAGAAGCATCTGATTCTATCACTCAAAGGTTTGTTTTGTTTGTTTGGTTGGTTTTTTTTTTTGTTTTTTTTTTTTTTTTTGCCACACTCAATGGAAATGATCTGTTTGTGTGCCTGTCTGCAGGTTTCTGGAGGGAAATGGGTATATCTTATGTATCTGTGACTCCCTACTTTAGCCCAAATCCTAGAGTATTGGAGGCAACCTAGTAACACTGTTAGAACATTCCAAGTACCCATCTGCCCTTCAAAGTAGTATCTGGGGAAATGTTAGTATAGAACTCCTGTTTAGTTAGATCTTAATTTCACATCTCAGCCAGTGGATGAGAGCTGAGCACAATCAGATGACCAAGCCCACTATATATATTTAGGGCCTTCTGACAGCATCATCCAAGTTAAGATACAGGGAGCTGGTGTGTATATTACTGGAACCAATGTTTAAAGACAATGCAATAAGTCCTAGGGAGTGGAAGGAACACAGGAGTGATTTTCCTTATGTAAGTACGGAAGACTATCCGGAAAAATGTGGAAATGTGAGGAACTCTGAGTTTTCTTTTTTCCTTTTACATCTGGCTTCTGGTTTTCAGTGCTTTATACATGGAAGCACTGTTGCCCTCCATCTCTGTCCTGTCTATAAATAGCAGTAGAATTATCTCAACTGTGAGTAATAAAATACTAGTAAGTTTGGCAGTGCCTGGGGTTGTGCTGAGGTAATGGGTGGAAGAGATCAGGGAAAAAGTGCTTGACCATGAGTAGCAGATGAAAGGAAGAATGAGAATCCCAGTCCTTAGGAAAATAGAGAGAACAGAGGGCAGGGATGGCCCTGGCATAACCATCTCCCGTGGTCCAGAGTCTACCAGATTGTTATGTCTACTCCTCACCTGCAAAGCATACATCTAGGAGAAAATTCATCACACATGGGTACGCCCACATGCACACACACACATACACACCCACACACCCACACTCACACACACACACACATCCACACACACACTTGAAATCAGCTGGTTGATGTACAAGTAAATTTATACACTGTAAAGCAAAGGCTAAACCTTTCCAAAAACGCCCTAGAGTTGGTTCCAGAACCAAGGAGAAAGGAAGTACCTTCCAATGAAGCCCCTAGGACAGATGTTGCCGGGAGCAGCCCCCAATTTTCCCCTGTGTTTCCCACCCCCTCAGACCCCTGCAGCTTTGATAGTTTTGAAGTAGAACAGTGCTTGAATGCTGTCTTCATGACCTAAATCTTTCAGAGTCTTGTTATTGAAAATGGGAGCATGCAAGGCAGCGAGCAAACACTGAAAATAACACAAGTCATGAAACTGCACCTAACAGTTGACTTTCAGTAACCTATCAATAAATGGCACTGTTTGCTTCTTTCCTGGATTCTCCTTAACAAAACGCTTAGAATCTGAAGTCTCTCTTTTTACCTTTGTTTGATCAACTTTCTGCTACTCTCATCTGTTTCAAGTGGTGGGAACTGAGTGCATATGTTGCTAATGGCTGGATCTCTATTGGTGCATACACTAGGACCCATGAAAACCTGTAAGCCCTGGTGTATGGGTGAGGTAGTAAGTGTGTAGCTATTCAATGCACTTTTGTATTTCCCCACCAACAGCTAAGCTGTAATTACTTATTATTTACCTTTTAGAGTTACCTACTGAGGTTCAGTCGAGAGTAAGGGAGATAAATATATATATATATATATATATATATATATATATATATATATATATTTAATAGTAATATATATATATATATATACATATATATATATTAATATTAAATACGGTGTTTAGCTTATGTTAGTGGTCCCTGGTCCCTGGTTTTCATGATGACATTGATAACAAAGAAGGATGAGGAGAAGAAAGGAAAAGGGGATGGGGAGAAGGAGAAATCATCTTCTATCCCAGAACAGATAGTCTGCCCATCTTCATTACATATGGCAGGATGCTGGGTGAGGTCAACAATGTATCAACTTCAAATTCAGATGTAGTCAGTTAATCCACAGGGACATCAGGGTAGCTGGGCCAGGATCTGTTAATATGAGACTCTCAGGATCCCCTTGCTAGGGCCAACATTGGCAATAGTCACCAAAATGAAAACTCCTGATGAAGCATATAAGAAGGCATTTTCCTATCTATACTACTTTTAAACTCTCAATGGTAGAGTACTTTCATGTCCTGCTTAAAATCTCTTAACATCTCACCGTGGCTTTCAGGAAACAATTCCCATTGGGGTGAGCTGGTCTTAGTCTATCTCTCCCCCAGCTCCGTTCCTTCTTCTTCCCAGTAAACAGTTAGCTTCTTCAATGTAGAACTCTGTGATTCAATGAGTTCCTATTTGTAGTTGCTTCCAGTGTTGTCAGCATCCTCAGACAACTTCATGGCCTTTAAATGTGTCTCAAGCATCAGCTCTTCCAGGAAGTCTTCCTTAAGCCTTGGACATGATCATTTGTTCCCCACAGGAGGTTTTCCCTATCTCTATTATAGGACCTGTTGTCTTTTCCTATTTCTGTTTGCATACCTACATCTCCAGGAAATTATAAGAAGTATCTCTTTCATCTCTAAAATCCCATCATTTGCCAAAATACCTGGTACATTACAGATGCTCGATGGGTACTCAAATTAATTAATGAGATGATGAGATAATGGATGTGAGGGAGAACAGCCTTGCTGGGAACCGGGGGATCAGAGGCAAGATTAAAGATGTACAAAGGATCAAGGATGTCATTTCTTTGTTCATTTTAATTCATGGGAAATGAGGAAGTGAGGTAAACAACCAAATGGACTAGAAAGATTTTCACATATCTCACACACACAGAATAGTTATGTTCTGTTGTCCCAGTAAGAAAGCAAGTTGGGGACGGAGATAGGAACTCTTCCACAGAGGTATTTTAGAACAGAAGTAAGGGATTTTATATAGTTACTAGGCAAAGTCAATGTCACATCAATTAAGTAGCAGAAGAAAATCTCCATTCAGAAAGTTTCTTGAGCCCATTTGGCATCTGAGGTTTATCCTGTGTTCTGTCTTCATCAAAGAATATCTTTACTGCAGCAGGAAGTGGTCAGTGCATAACTGGCCTGAGTGTTGGTGGAATATTCATTCCTTAGTGGGGCATACAGATCACTCTCTCCAAGACTCATGCCGTATCTTGGAAGAGAGGGCAGAAAGACTGTGAAGAACGGAAGGCAGGAGATTTACAGCATGGGGACATTTTCTGGGCCTGGCATAGCCAATGCATCTGTGGTTAACAAAACTAGACCTATCAACATTCCATACAGATGGAAGAGGAGCCCTGAGGTGCCACCCCTCCATGAAGGCGGTCAATGCTCCCTGAGGAAGAGGTAGCATTCTTCAGCAGTGTTTTCCATGCTTTAATAAATAGCCAACCACTTATGACCACATTATCAACTTTAACTAAATGCAGTGGTGCACACTCAAAAAGAGATACAGTAGAAGGGAAACTTGTTGGAAGGAGGAGAGGTTTCAGTGGGAAAGGAGGGAGCGAGAAGGGGAATGGAGGATGAACATGATTAAAATTCACCATATGATATGTGAAACTTCCCAAAAATGAAAAATAGGGAAATTAAAGAAAACTAAAATACTCCCTAAAGAGATAATTTTGCTCAAATGCTCTTGGCTGGAGGCTAACACCAAGATTTCTCTTTTTGCAGGTGTAAGTGGACCAAGAAAATACAAACAAGAATAAATTTGTGGTGTTGGAAGTCCTTGAATGTCACTGAGGGAACTGCCTCAGAAGCTGGATGTCATCCTAGATTCTCTTGTATAGTTTATTGTATGTAAGTCAACCCAAGAGGACAGAGTTATTGAAGAAAGTATAAAAGCTGAAAATCTGTGCCTCCGACACAACCCAACACAAAGCTGAGCAATTACATCAGCTTGGCCAAATCCAGTTTGAATAAATAATATCAGATTCCCTTGAATTTAGGCTTTCTTTTTCTTTTTTTTTTTTACTTTTTTAAAATGTATTTTTATTGGATATTTTATTTACATTTCAAATGCCATCCCCACTTTCCATTTCCCCTCCCTAAAAAAACCCCCTATCCCATGCCCCCTTCTCCTTTTTGCTTTTATACAATTTTTGTAATGTTAATCAAAACCTTTATAAGTTTGGTAATGCTCAATATCAAGATGCCCATACAATCAGAAGTGTAAACCCAACCTAGTTATAACAACTATCTTTGACGGGCAGAGACACGTGAACATCCACCTCCATGTTTCTCTCTCTCTCTCTCTCTCTCTCTCTCTCTCTCTCTCTCTCTCTCTCTCTCTGTCTCTCTCTCTCATCACCTAGCTCCTCCTCTCCATCTCCTCCTCCTCTTCTTACTCCTCCTCTTCCTCTTCTTACTTCTTCCACCTTAGCCCCTCCTACATATCACCCTTCCTATTAAAATAAAACTTTTCTTTCAAAATACAATTACAGCATAACTATACCAATTTCTGTCAGTAATGTACAAGATAGACCTGATACCCAGTCCATCATTTTGTTGACTAACCAGAACCTCTGTCATCTCTCCTAAAAGACTGGCTATTTTTTCTTGGCTTTAGAATGAATGTCAGCTGAAAACCATCCTCTCAAATCTTTTCTCTCAAAGTAAATAGACAGGATTGACTATGATACTATAAGTTTTTAACCCCGTCAGAAATCCAGAATGGCTGAGTTAACTGAGATTATGGGAAGCACAAAGCATAGCTTCTAAAACTTAGCCAATTTATAGAGAACACCTGGACAGTCCCTACACTACAAAATGTTGGAGCATCCGATCTTCAGCCTTCTGGCTCAGAATCATCTGGCAGACCTAGTGATGCAGAATTATTAAGGGCTGATTACTCTGTATTGGCAGATATAATCAGTCGACTATTCTGCAAGTGTGTCTTTTCTGGACAGTATTTTGTCTGTAGATGAAAAGAGGCAATTCTTGCCTAGTGGCTGTCTTACCACAACTGGAGTAACACCAACGATGCTCAATTTCTTCTTAGAACCCAAGACAGGAAGCTGTCAGGAGCAGACAGGTCTCTAATCAAAATGAACATTAATACAGAAATGTTTGTAACATCAATTCTGTGGACTTCTAATGTTTTGAAAACCAACTATCCATGTAAGACAATCTGGACTGTTGTCTTTTAACTCCTCTCAGCTATTTCTAAATAAAATATTAAAAACACCCTAACAATAAACTCAGAGCCATGAATTTGCTATAGGCCCTTAACTCACAGGCTAACCATCTCAAATCAGTTTAAAAAAAAGTTAAAGAAGGACTGGGTCTAAGCCTTGTATTTCTAAATGTGTTATATAGGCACAATGCCTATGAGAGTAACAATATTAATCTCACTTTTATATTAATAAGAAGCTCATACCAATGAAAACCTTAAATTTGAAATCAAAGTAAATTTTGTGCCTTTTAAGAAATTATAACTTCATCTTAATAACAATTATACATATTACTACCAATAGGTTATGGCTATGCAATAAATCTTAGCTAATCCTCCCTGTTCCAACAAAACCACTACTTTTCCCTAGAAAGATAGCCCCATATTAACCACCTCAGTCCCCAAGCCCAGGGAATAGGAGCACCGACTCTTCATTAACTTCTTCAAGCTGATTATGGGTGTTGAGATATTAGAAGAGGGCCAGGGGGAAGAATAAACTGATAAGCCTCTGACGCTGTGTTTTCACTGAGCCCAGCTGGAATTCTAGGACATCAGAGGTTTGGGCAGGTCTGCTCAGCTTGCTTGATGAGTCGATACACCAAGGCAATGTATTCTGCAATATACAATTCTCAAAACAAATTTTAGTATCAAGATAATTTTTTGTTTGAACTCTGGAATCTAGTCTTCTGTCAGCCTGCCTCTGTCATGACTAATCCATATAATTCTGGGAGTTTCTATGAGGGTGTGCTCCCACCATCCTCCCATTTTCACATTTCTGCTCTCAAATTCCCCAACACTAGGGAATCCAAAATTTCAGGCACCAAGACCCTTCACTTCCACTGATGCCTAACCCCTTAGCCCATTCCTCCCTCCTCCAATTACTATGAGGGTGTGCTCCCACCATCCTCTCATTCCCACCTCCCTGCTCTTGAAATTCCCCAACACTAGGGAATCCAAACTTTCAGACACCAAGGCCCTCCACTTCCATTGATGCCTGGCAAAGCCACCCTCAACTACCTATACAGGTGGAGCCATGTGTCCCTCCCTTTGTGTTCTCAGGCTGGAGATTTTAGAATGGCTACTCCAGCTTGTTTCTTAGGACCATTTGCTTGAAAAAATTGTTTTCCAGCCTTTTACTCTAAGGTAGAGTCTGTCTTTGTCACTGAGGTGAGTTTCCTGTATGCAGCAAAATGCTGGGTCCTGTTTAAGTATCCAGTCAATTAGCCTATGACTTTTAATTGGGGAATTGAGTCCATTGATGTTAAGAGATTTTAAGGGACAGTGATTGTTGTCTCCTGTTATTTTTGTTATTAGAGGTGGAATTATCTTTGTGTGGCTATCTTCTTTTGGATTTGTTGGAAGAGGATTACTTTCTTGCTCTTTCTAGGGTATAATTTCCCTCCTTGTATTGGAGCTTTCCTGCTATTATCCTTTGAAATGCTGGGTTTGTGGAAAGATACTGTGTAAATTTGGTTTTGTCGTGGAATATCTTAGTTTCCCCATCTATGGTAATTGAGAGTTTTGCTGGGTATAGTACCCTGGGCTGGCATTTGTGTTCTCTTGGGGTCTGTATGACATCTGTCAAGCATCTTCTAGCTTTTATAGTATCTGGTGAGAAGTCTGGTATAATTCTGATAGTTCTGCCTTTATATATTACTTGGCCTTTTTCTCTTACTGCATTTAATATTCTTTCTTTGTTTTGTGCACTTGGTGTTTTGATTATTATGTGACAGGAGGTATTTCTTTTCTGGTCTACTCTATTTGGCCTTCTATAGGCTTTTTGTATGTTTATGGGAATCTCGTTCTTTAGATTAGGGAATCTAATATTCATCTATAATTTTGTTGAAGATATTTATTGGCCCCTTAAGTTGGGAATCTTCACTCTCATCTATACGTATTATCCTTAGGTTTGGTCTCCTCATTGTGTCCTGGATTTCCTGGATGTTTTGTGTTAAGAACTTTTTGCATTTTGTGTTTTCTTTGACAGTTGTGTCAATATTTTCTATGGTATCTTCTGCACCTGAGATTCTCTCTTCTATCTCTTGTATTCTGTTGGTGATGCTTGCATCAATGACTCCTGATTTCTTTCCTAGGTTTTCTGTCTCCAGGGTAGTCTCCCTTTGAGATTTCTTTATTGTTTCTACTTCCATTTTTATGTTCTGGATGGTTTTGTTCAATTCCTTCACCTATTTGGTTGTGTTCTCTTGTAATTCTTTAAGGGATTTTTCTGTTTTCACTTTAAGGGCTTCTACCTGTCAACCTTTGTTCTCTTCAAATTCTTTGAGAGTGTTATTTATGTCCTTCTTAAAGTCCTCTATCATCATCATTAGAAGTGATTTTAAATCTGAATCTTGCTTTCCTAGTGATATGGGGAAATCAGGACTTTCTTGTATGGGAGAACTAGGTTCTAATGATGCCAAGTACCCTGGGTTGCTGATGCTTATGTTCTTGTGCTTGCCTTTTGCCATCTGGATCTCCTTAGTGCTGCCTGCCCTGTATCTGACTGGAGCCTGTCTTTCCTATTATCTTGGCTTTATCAGAACTGTGTGGGGTGGGTGTTACTACTGGGGTAAGAGCTGGGGCCCAAGATCTGCTCAGTGCTTAGGCGCAGACAAGAAGGAACCAGTGTTCCGGGCCAGGAATAAATTCCTGGGTCCTTGTGGGTCCCCGTTACTCCCTGTTTGGGGTGGGCATTGCTGTCTCCTTACCTAAGATACTGCCAGGGTTAGAGCTCCTGGGAGGCCTGCTTCCTCTGGGTTCTGTGAGACTGGGGGCAGAGCTGCTGCTTGGGATCTGCTCAGTGCTTGGTCCTGAATTTGGGCTTTTTAACAAATATATCTCTAGCCTGTGCTATAGCTTGGCATGTCTGATTTCATGTTCCCCACACAATTAGTCAATGAATCTAAGGTATTAGTATACCATTTCAATGAAAAGGAAGCCAGAGCTCAAAGAGATTAGGAAATTTGCCCATATTTACCCAGAGAGTAAGATGCAGAGCTGGGATACATATTTGGGCACTCATGGCCCAGTGTCCTCCGGTCTTGCATTCTGCCTTAATGCTGGGGTGTGGGAACACCACTTGGGCAGATGAACTGGGAGACACTAGACTGCATTTACCCTACACTGCAATCGCCATTGGGTGCTGGGCTTGTGGGAAGCTCCAATGCATTGCTCAGGGGGTGGGAGAATGTAGCCTTGGGTCCGTGCCTCAGTGTGCATGTGTGGTGTTGGTATTCTCAGGAACAACCCGTTTAACTCTGATCACCACCCAATGAAGGTTGATGTAACCAATGATACAGCATCTATCTGACTGTTATAGGAATTAAATGTCGTAGCTTATTGTAAGGCTTATAAGAGTGGCTACCATTCAGAATATATAAGAAGGATTATGTAACTCTTTTATATTCCACAGTTGGTAACTGATCAAGGTGGGAGACAAACCTTGACCTTTCAGCCCCCAAAGACCTTATTTTGGAAGGTGACAATCTATTCCTATGATGAACCAATTTGACATTTTACCGACAGTTTCTTATTTCTATTGCTGACATTGGGCTATGGTACTGTCTTTTTTTGGGGGGTGGGGGGGTATTTACTTTAGGAGAAAAGGAAAAAGTATGTGAAATAGGAGAGGGACGTTTTGTCATCCAAGAGTAATGTTCAGACCCCTAGAATGCCAAACTCTATGAGTACTACAGACTATGCTAGTCTGGGGGAAATAGCCTATGACCTAACAGTAGCTATTTCTAATAGTTGTTCTCTATTCTGTACAGCTTTGGGCTTAATTTCTTAAAAGACAGACAGAGAAAAAGGTGAAAATTATCCCAGAGCAGTCCACATCCAGTTTAAAAACATAGGAGATGAGATCTTTCCTTTGTCCATGGTCCCAGCTCACATCTTGGACCCACTGATTAAGTATTCAACAGAAATGGCTATGAGTGGGACCAGAATTTTTTTCTTTTTATTGCATATTATATTTACATTTCAGATTTCATCCCCTTACCACATTCCCTCCACCACTCAGGAACCCCTTATCCCATCCCCCCTTCTCCTGCTTCTATGAGGATGTGCCCCCACCTACCCCCAACTCCCACCTCCCCACCCTCAAATTTTCCCCACTCAATGTTCAGCCTTCTTGAGACCAAAGATCTCCTCTCCCACCTATGCCCTTCAGGGCCATCCTCCCCTACATATACAGCTGGAGTCATGGGTCCCTCCCTATGTGCTCCCAGGCTGGTGGTCTAGACCCTGGGGAGCTCTGGTTGGTTGGTTTTGTTCCTCTCCTCATGGGGCCACAAACCCCTTTCAGCTCCTTCAGTCTTCTCTCTAACTTCTCTATTGGGAACCCTTGATCAGATCAATGGTTAGCTGTGAGCATCTGTCTCTGGGTATGTCAGGCTCTGGCAGACCTCTAAGGAGACAGCCATATCAGGCTCCTGTCAGCATGTGTTGGGAGCCGACTTTAGCAGAAAGCGGCTAGATCAACTTTGCAGCCATCTGGAACCATATACCCTGACGAAAGATTTGGTTTTCAATAGCCTACAACAGCTGAAGCACACTCTGATATCCCACATATTTTGTGTTGCTGTTTACTGGCCCCAGGTGCAAGGTGCACGTGGTAGTCACGCCTGCAAGGTATTGCAGTTCACGTGCTGTCCACGTGCTATCTACGCCATACATGCCTGTAAGGCACACGTGCTATCCACGCCTGCAAAGCATTGCAGTGCACGTGCTGTCCACGCTATAGACGCCTGTAAGGCTTACGTCATATCAACACCTGCAAGGCACGTGGTATCCACGCGCCTACAAGGCACGTGGCAAAAGCCTATAAATAGCTCAGAATTCCCTTCAATAAACGAGACTTGATCAGAATCTCTGTCTTGTCTCCATTCTTCGCGTCTCTTCCCCTTTATCCCCTCTCTCTCTCTCTCTCTCTCTCTCTCTCTCTCTCTCTCGCTAGACCCTGACCCTCGGACCGGAACGGGCAGTACGGGCTGTAACAGTTTGGCGTCCAACATCAGGCTCCAGTAAGCGCAACAGTTTGGTGCCCAAGCGTGGGGGGTTCGCGACAGTTTGGCGCCCAACGTGGGGCAGCGGGAACGAGAGACCCAGTGAGGGACGTTACTGGAAGAAGGTGATCACGAATCTGCCGAGTTGAGAAAGAGCACTTAGCCCCAAAAGTGTTGAGGCAAAGTGTTGAGGCAGAATGTGGGCCTCAACAAGCATGCACTTCCTGACATCCATATCAGCATCTATCTTTGGTACTGCTCATGGGATGGATACCCAGGTGGAATGGTCTCCAGATGGCCCCTCCTTCAGTTTCTGTCCCACACTCTGTCTCCATATTTGCTCCCTTGGGTATTTAGTTATTCCTTCTAAGTAGGACCTAGGCATCCACACTTGTCCTTCCTTCTTCATGAGCTTTGTGTGGTCTATTAGTTGAATCTTCGCTATTTCAAGCTTCTGGGCTAATATCCAATTATCAGTGAGTAAATACCATGTGTGCTCTTTTGTGATTGGGTTACCTCACTCAGGATGATATTTTCTAGTTCCATCCAATTACCTAAGAATTTCTCAAATTCATTGTTTTTAATAGCTGAGTAATACTACATTGTGTAAATGTACCACATTTTTTAAAATCTATTCCTCTGCTGAAGGACATCTGTGTTCTTTCCAGCTTCTGGCTATTATAAATAAGGCTGCTATGAACATAGTGGAGCATATGTCCTTGTTATGTGTTGGAGCATCTTCTGAGTATATGCCCAGGAGTGGTATAGCTGGGTCCTCAGGTAATGCTATGTCCAATTTTCTGAGGAACCGCCAGACTGATTTCCAGAGTGGTTGTACCAGCTTGCAATCCCACCAGCAATGTTCCTCTTTCTCCACATCCTCGCCAGCATCTACTATCACTTGAGTTTTTGATCTTAGCCATTCTGACTGGTGTGAGGTGGAATCTCAGGGTTGTTTTGATTTGCATTTCCCTGATGATTAAGGATGTTGAGCGTTTCTTAAGGTGCTTCTCTGCCATTCGAATTTCCTCAGTTGAGAATTCTTTGTTTAGCTCCGTACCCCATTTTTAATAGGGTTATTTGGTTGTCTGGAGTCTAGTCTCTTGAGTTCTTTGTATATATTGGATATTAGCTCTCTATTGGATGTAGGATTGGTAATGATCTTTTTCCAATCTGTTGGTTGCTGTTTTGTCTTGTTGACAGTGTCCTTTGCCTTACAGAAGCTTTGCAATTTTATGATGTCCCATTTGTCAATTCTTGATCTTAGAGCATATGCCATTGGTGTTCTGTTCAGGAACTTTTCCCCTGTGCCTAGGTATTCTAGGGTCTTCCCCACCTTCTCTTCTATTAGTTTCAGTGTATCTGGTTTTATATGAAGGTCCTTTATCCACTTGGACTTGAGCTTTGTACAAGAGGATAAGCATGGATTAATTTGCATTCTTCTACATGCTGACCTCCAGTTGAGCCAGCACCATTTGTTGAAAATGCTGCCCTTTTCCCACCGAATGGTTTTAGCTCCTTTGTCAAAGACCAAGTGACCATAGTTGTGTGTGTTCATTTCTGGATCTTCAATTCTATTCCACTGATCTTCCTGCCTGTCTCTGTACCAATACCATGCAGTTTTTATCACTACTGCTCTGTAGTAGGGACCAGAATTTTAAGAATCCATTAGAATAAACAGAGCTCATGGCATCATTGCTGACTTGCAGTGACTCTGGAGGAACTGAAGTGACCCACCAATGAACTAGGAATCAGGCCACAAAAAACAACAGGAACAAATGAGGCCAGAGTATGCAAGACTGGGAAGAAGCATCCATCTGGAGAAAAGAGCCCTGCCTTTTCTATGGACTCCCAACTGTTCATCATACCTCAGATTCCTTTCTGAGAGAGACTAGTGTCTACTTCATCTCACCACCAGCCCATTGCTATATGCCAGAAGTCCTTCAGGATGAGGAGCTGATGTGTCAAACCTTCTGTGTTGCTTTGAGAACGAGGAAGACTCTACAAAGGAGCCATACAAGTTCCATTTGGAAAACTCAGAGTTCTTCCTCAACCAGAGCCTCTTGAGGAACCTCTCTGGCTGGGTCCCTCCAAAACCTACCAGTCCAGGCCATCCACCAGAACAGGCAGTTCTCAGAGTTCACATATTTTCTTTCTACCGAGAAAGCAGCCAAAGCATTGAGTTAAGACCCTTAGCCCACATCTCTAGTCCCTAATATGTGTAGCGCACCCATAGCCTCCATGCTTCAAGGGCTCACTACTCACAAGGTCTTGGATGCCTATCTACCCATGTCCTTCTCAGATTCCCTCACTTCAGAATTTCAACTGCTTCCTCGCCGTCTCCCTCTCCCAGTCTCCCATGCTGTACTGAGATGAGACACTTCACGAGGCTCTCTTTGACCTTCCTCCTCTTGAAGCTAGTCAGTCTCATCCACCATCTCTAATAAACTCTCACAATTCAGAAGCGCAAATCCATTCATGTTTTTTTCTTCAACTTAAAACTCTTTAGTGGCACTTGAGATCCTGCTGAATGAAGACGATGCTTCTTCTTGAGCGTGTGAAACTCTCCAAGATCTGTCTTCCACCGCTCCCTGCAGACCTGCTTCCATCTGCACCCCCTTTCAGTATAAGCTCAGCTCTGTGGAACCCCTTCCACATTCCCAGAATACTGGCAATGCATCATGTTTCTTTTGCTCTCTGCTTTTATTCAAATTGACCAAGTCTCCCTCTCCCTCTCCTCCCTCTCCTCCCTCTCCCTCTCTTCCTTCTCCCCTCCCCCTCCTCCCTCTCCTTCTCCCTCTCCTCCCTCTCCCTCTCCCCCTCCTCCCTCTTTCTCTCCCCCTCCTCCCTCTTTCTCTCCCCCTCCCTCTCCCTCTCCCTCTCCCTCTCCCTCTCCCTTTCTCCTTCCTCCCTCTTTCTCTCCCCCTCCTCCCTCTCCCTCTCCCCCTCCTCCCTCTCCCTCTCCTCCCTCTCCCTCTCCCTCTCCCTCTTCCTCTCCCCCTCCTCCCTCTCCCTCTCCTCCCTCTCCCTCTCCCTCTCCCCTCCTCCTTCTCCCTCTCCCTCTCCTCCTTCTCCCTCTCCCTCTCCCTCTTCCTCTCCCCCTCTCCCTCTTCCTATCCCTCTCCCCCTCCCCTCTCCCTGTCCTCCTCTCCCTCTCCTTCTCCCACTCCCCCTCTTCCCCTTCCCCTCTTCCCCTCCCCCTCCTGTCCTCTTCTTCCTCTCCCCTTCCCCATCTCCCTACCTCTCTTCCTCCCTCTCTCCCTCCCCCTCCCCTCCGCCTCCCCTCCCTCTTCCTCTCCTTCTCCCTCTTCTTTTACCCATCCCTCCCCACTCCTCACTTCCTTTCCCTTTCCCCCTCCCTTCCCTCTTTGTCTTCTTCTCCAGGTTCCTTTACCCATCCCTCCCCCACTCCCCACTTCCTCTCCCCTTCCCCTCCCCTTCCTCTTCTCTCCCCTTTATCCCTCCCTCCCCCCACTCCCCTATTTTCTCTCCCTTTTTCTCTCTTTTCTCTCACCTTCCCTCCACCCCTTCATACATCTGAGTATTCACAAACCCTAAGGGTGCCATTTCATGGGCATCTTTCCTGTCTATTCATAGGTGATTATAACATTACCACATCTCTAAGCTACTTTAACTCTACTCCCACCAGCTCATTCACACTGCCCTCTTCCCAGTCATCATTCTAAAGCATGAATCTC
Organism: Arvicanthis niloticus; assembly: GCF_011762505.2. NCBI lineage: Eukaryota > Metazoa > Chordata > Mammalia > Rodentia > Muridae > Arvicanthis > Arvicanthis niloticus. The sequence goes on along the minus strand of NC_047667.1, from coordinate 46,347,160 downwards.
ACTTTGTTCTCTCTCTCCCTCCATTTTCCCATCTCTCCTCCCTGCCTGCACTAAAGTGCAGGTCCTCTATGGGGCATTTTCCTGCCTCCCTCTCTCCATTTCTCATTAGAAGCTACTGCAGTCAACATGTTTCTACACTTCTGGATGTTATTTCTGCTGGCAGAACCACCTTCTCTGCTAGCAAAACTCATTTCATCCTTCGAAATTAAACCAAAGTTCATTGCTCCTATGAAATCTGCTTAGATGCTCCAACCCAAGCCCTTACCATATTACATGGTAATGATTTCCTTGCCGTCCCTTGTCTTCTATTTCCATGTGAGCGCTTGAGGGCAGAACTTATTTCTCACTCAGCTGTCTGCACCCAAGTGCTTGGAGCTCTGCTGTATGGCACGAACAACTCAAACAGGAAGGTTGGTGCTATGTCATCTCATCACCTCTGCTTGATGACAAAGGCCCTGATTTTACTTTTCAGCCCCTGATTATCTAGAACCCTGCCTTTGAAGAGACAGAGAAAAACCCCCGCATATGCCTCATCCCTTCTCCATTGATAATCCTGCCTTATATCTATGAGAAGCATCAAAGACTCTAAAGGTAAAAACAAATGAAAAACTACAGAGGCACATTTGAACAATTAGGAGAAGGCGGGGCTCTGTTCTCATCACAGTGTAGTGAGCAAAGGAAGACAGTGGGTCAGCTGAGCACATGACCTTCCAACTGACAGGCTAAGGGAGAGAAGAGCGGCAAGGGAAACTCCTCTCAGGCACTGGGTCACTGCAGTGATTTACCTGCAGCTTGTAGGCTAGACTTGTAGCTCTTGTATTGTGTTTAATTTGCTTGACTTTTTGCTTTGCAGACCCTCCATAAGGTTCCTGCATTTTGTCTGCTTAGAAATGATCATTTTTAAAACTGGGGATTCTGGAAAACCACAGACCCATTGGCTCATGCTCTGTCTGTCACAGGGCCATATCTTCAATAAAAACACAGGCAGTGTCCTTTTTTTTTTTTTTTTTTTTTTTTTTTTTTTACATTAATTCACCCAAGTTTTTGACTGTTTTTCATTCTAAGACAAACATAGCAGCGTGTGTCATAGGAATGCTCCAAAAGAAGCCAGTCAACTAAGATTCTAGGACTCACACAGAGCCCTTTTTGCTGGCTTTCAGGGAAAATCACCTGGATGACAGAGGCTCTTAGTCCTTTGACAAAAACACTAGAGTCAGGTGACAGAGGCAGGAAGCCCATTGACACAGCCTGCAGTCAATGAACCCAGGTGCTTTGCCTAGGGCTCCTCTCTCCTAGCAAGCTGACTTGCTGGTTAGGAGAGAGTGCTGGCTTTGAGCACAAGACAGTCTCATAAGAGTATGTTCACTTAAGTAGAAGCAATCCTGCTGAGTTTCTAGTGAAAGTGTATAAACCATGGATGTCAAGGGCATCCTTCTCTATCACTCTCTGCCTGGCTCTGTATAAATGGAGAAAGAAGTCAAAGCCTGGGTACCAGTCCAGAGTGAGGGGTGAGGATGAATGCCATACAATCAAAGAAGCTCACAAAAGTGCCTCAAGGCAGACAGCCGAGGGTATTGCAGAACAGAAATATTAGCTGTGGATTTTAAAGTGGCAAGATTGTTGCAATGTAAATAACCACCTTTACTTCCACCCCTGTCCCACACTGATATCAAAGTCAGCTTTATACTCCAAGATCATAAATCAACAAAAATAGACAAGTTTCCTTCTGGGTCTGATGCCAAGGGACTGTGTGACAATCCTTAAAATGTGCTCATTCTGTAGAAATGGGGTTTCAGAGCCTAGGCAATGATGAGAACCTGTGCATCCCCAGATCTGAGGATCTTGATGTAAGCATTGCAATTCCATGGGGTGCTCACTGGCGGCTGGATGAAATCTAATCCAAATGCTATAGGCAGGGATATTGTTCAAACATCAGAACAGAAATCAGAAGTTAGACAAAATCCTAGATAAAGGGGAACCCATGTAAGGGGAGAAGGGAGGGATGGATGGAAAGAGACTCCTTATAAGACAAGAAGGTCAGAAAAGTCTAGGATCAGAGACTCACAACTGAGGCTGTACAGTAGGGTCCAGCTTCCAGAGCTTACCTAATGAACTTGACATAAAAAGGGAGAGAGGTAACCAGATTACGTCTTCCTGGGCCTCTCTAGTAGAAGGTTTCTCATCTAATTAGCTCTCCAAAGTGGGATCTGGGTAATGAGATAGAAAATGGAGTAGTCATGGAAAGTATAGGGTACTGGTTGGGAAAAAAAAAGAGAGCCTAACCAGGAGTCAAAAAGAGTAAGCAGTGAATAAATTTGGAGCAGAGGGAGGTGCTGACTGGTTTATGGTCTTTTGGCAAGAACCATAAATCCCCAAATGACCAAGATGACTGTACTGATGGTGGAACAGATAAATCCACTGAGATTCCATAAAATGTATTTATGGAGCCTAGAAAAGAAACCAAAGAATACAGGCTGGGCTAATGGAGAAAACACAAGAGATAGAAATAATGAAGGTGAATACAGTTTTAAGGAGATAGGCTCATCTTCTGGGTATTGGGTCTGAGGTAACAGCCAAATGAAGTGTCTAATTAGACCATTAAAATTATGGGATGGGATTTACAGCCAGGGCTTTGGATTGAGTTCACGAGTCATGTACCTAAAGTAAATTCAAGCATGTGATGGAAAATTGAAGAAGCCTGTATTTACACAAATGGAAGGACCAGAGTAGTCATTGAGAGAAGAATGAGGTGTGGCTAGAGGAGATGCCAAAGAGGAGAGATCATAGGCTGGCTGTTAACCCTCACTCAAGAGACCTTGTAGATCTTGAGAAAGCGGACTGGTCCACGATCCCCAAAAACCTTCTTTGAAGATGTCTGCAGAAAAGCACTCAAACTGCTACAAGTCAGGGTTAAAAACCTGAAGGGAGTATCCCCCACCACCTCATCAAACTCAACAATAAAGATAAAAAATCCAGGACTATAAAGTTGTGGTGGGGTAGGAGTCTCACCCCTAAAGGCATGAGCAGTCAGTTGGGGGAAAGGCTTTCAGCAAATCTAGAAGTGAGGGATGGAGGTCCCTGCAGAGATGGGAAGGGGCATGGCTGGGAATAGATTAGCCCCAGGGAGGGAAAATGTCTATCAGCTAACTACTGCTGCATGACAAATCACCCATAGTTCATTAGCTTAAAGCACTACTGTGTTAATCAAGCTCTCTGGAGAGGTAAAACCAATAAAGGAGGTGGAAAGGAACAAGGGAGAGGAGGGGGTGTTTTCAGGAATTTGTTCCTGATATTATACAAAAGGAAGCGCCAAAATTATCAGAGACTCATAGTTGGAACTCCTGGAGATGATGAGGGGATATTTTCCCATAAAGTATTCAACTGACTGGGTGAGGCTTACCCACATTATGAGAAGCTATTTGCTCTAGTATATCACTTTAAATGTTAATTATATCTGAAAAATATCTTCACAGAAACATTCAGATATGTTTAGCCAACACCTATGTGCTGTGACCTAGTCAGTTAATAAATAAAATAAGCCATGGCAACTACCTTTCATTCTGATTCTGAGTTGAATGACTGAGATCATGTAGACTTGTTTGTACATCTGTGGCCAGCTGCTGAGTTGGGACCCTGGGGTGGCCTCTAGTGGTCTCTGCTACTACACCTCAGCTCCCTTCTCTGATGGCTACCATCTTCCAGCAAGCTAGCCTGTGCTTGTTGTAATGGACAAGGGGATTCTCTTATAATTAGCTGATTTTTTGCTCAACCTAGATGAATTTAATGAGCAGATAAGAAGCATCTCCTCTACAACCATAGGAGAGGTAGTCTTGGTCCTCAAATGCCAGAGTCTGGAGATTGTATTAGTGTAGCCAAAAGCTTACAGCTACAAGCTTGGTGAGCTTCAACATGAGAAGGCACTGTCTGCTGCTTCTTGCTTCTGGAGTGACTAATTAATACGTCTAACCTACAGCCAGAGGTCTAAGTCCTGGAGCAAGAGACTGCTGGTATTACAGATGTCACATGAGACACACGGTTGAGAACTCTTCAACACTGATTAGTGTTATACTTTTGAGCTCTGGAACCTTCATTCTGTGAGCTTAGCTGTTCTCTAGAACTCTTCCAGGGATGGGGGTTGGGGGGCGAGCCTGAGCCTCATCTCAGGCTCTTCACAGCCTTCTTTCTCCAACCTTGACAACCTCCACATTTGCTTCTTGCCATTTCTTCCTTTGCCACTCTCTGGGACTCTTCAGCTTCACTGTCTTCACTGTTAATTTCTTCTCGTTGCATTTACCTACATATGCTACTGTTATTGTCATTAAGGCAGTGGCTGCGACCTCTACCATTGTTTCCATGGTCTTCCCTTCATGTTACTGTCTCAGCCAACTCCACTAATAATAAAAACCAGGACTAGGCAAGAAAGGATTATCTGTGAGAAGCTCTTCCCTACCACTGGGTCCAATATTACAACATCAGGAAGCAGCACAGGGGTATCTCCTAGCTAACTTATCAAATGAGGCAATAGTCTCCTCATATAGCCAAAATGAGGTATGCAAGGATGTTTGCACAGGTCACAGCAGCCTTTCATTCACAAGAAGAGCCATGCTTATATTAAACCTAATTCTATGGATCCATCAGGAAGAGTGTCTCCCCCATCCCACCCAGGAAAAGATGGATACCAGAATTCACAAAATCTTGTTATGACAAAGGCCCATGTAAGTTGTTTTAAGCTGTCATAGCTAGGACATTGTCTTCTGGTACTGGGGCTATGCTAGAAAGCAAGCAATATAGTTGTCTTGTGACTTCCTGAAGACATTGAGTGTCCAAAACAGCCAGGCTGCCATGAGGGCAGTCCCACCAGATATTAAGAGTTCTGCTCAAGATAGCCAGGCACAAAAGAATATTCTAATAATTGTCATGGAGTGAGACCACCACGCCTTTAACAGCTTAGCATCTGGGCAAGAATAAATAAATATTAAAGGGAGGCTTCCAAAACAAACAAACAAAAAAGCTTATCATTGGCAGTACTTAGCAGTACTCTAGTAAGATTTAATTCCCACCCAACTGTCCCAGGGATGATGCACTCTCACCTGTCTAATTTTGAGAAGAGCAGAAGCCATTTAGAGATACCAAGGCTGATACTCAAGTCAGATACACTGTCATTTCTGTTTTATGTTCCCAACTTAAGCATGTCACAATGACAAAGATGTTCCAGATTCCAGATTCAAGAGATGAGGAGAGTCTGCCACTTAATTGGAAGGTATGTTTCAAGGGTCACAGACACACAGAAAGTAAATAGCCGCAGGTAATTTGCAGTCACTATTCCAAACTCTTTGGTGTCTGAGTATGGAGGAGAGATCTATAAAGATAAAGACAAATGCCAGAGCAAAGCCTTCACTTGGTAAAGAAAATGGGAGTTCAAAAAGGCAGAAATCATAGACCTGGATCTTAAGAATGAAAAAAATACCACCACCACTGAGTTGCATACAGAACTATAGGCACACACACAAAAAAAGGGACAGCCAAATCATGTAATAAAGACCCAGCAGAAAGCAAGGGGTAGGGATGTGCAATGGTCAATGAAACTCCATGCCTGGGGAAGAAAGCATGCACATCCAGTTGGCAGAAAGTAGTGGTGCAAGATGGACGGGAAATTATCAGAAGCATTAGAGCAATTGGGAGTACCTGCTTCTCAGAAATGTAGTGGCATCCTGGGAACACACACTCATTTGCCCTGGGGAGCAATATCAGTTTCCTCTGGGGAAAAGCCCCAGCTACTGATGTTCCAGAGGTGCTCCAAATGTTGACAGGACTCTGAATGAGGAGTCCCAAAAGTATAAAAAGTGACTATAGCTCTGAAGGGCAACAAAATCAATGAATGGAAAATGTTGATTTTTTTTTCCCATTGATTTTTCCCTTGCATATTGAGGACAGAGCTACACATGGTCATAAAACTAATCAGGAAATGCTTTAACCCTCTTAAAGACTGATTTTCAGTGCCTGAGATATAGCTTAATGGTATAGCTCTTGTCTGGCATGTGAAAAACTTGAATTGCACCTCCAATCTCACCTCTCACCATGAAAAAAAAATGACTGACTCCCGTGTAAACAATCCTTAAATTATTTCTAGTGAATCTCATTCCTCACCCAGTGAATTTTCAGGTAGTTGAACAACTATGTTGGAACAGCCAAATCAAAAGCCTTTGTTTTTGCTTGCCTGCTTATTTGGTTGGTTGGTTGGTTTATTGGTTTGGCTTGGTTTTGATTATGGCAGTGCTACTGTAGATCAAATCCAGAGCTTTGTACAGCAGATCAAATTCAGAGCATTGTACATACTAGGCAACTGGCCTACCATTGAGCCACTTAATTATCTAAGTCCAAAAACTTTTTATATCATGACACTTTCACCCTGTTCTCTCCTAAGCGCCATTACTTGCCCATGCCTTCCATTGGAAAAACCTCTCTATACCATCCTGGCTTTTGTTCATAGATGCAGATCATCCTCTAACAGTTCCTTTCCCAGCTTCTTGAACACTCTTCTCCCCTCTCCATCACTTACTGAACAAATTTTCAGCCTCTGTGGCTGCCAATCTCTTCATGCCCCTGCACAACAGGCAGATGTCTCATCTCAGTTTAGTAATATTGGCTCACTATGGGAAAGATCCTCTCCACAGAGAGACAGGGATTAAAATCTGTAAGTGTTACTTAGAAGCCTCATCCTAGTTGATTCTGATATGTCTCCCTCGCCTGAGCTCTTTGGAGAATTTTTGTTCTTACATATTCTTTACTCTGGAAGCTCAGATGCCAGCTGTTAAGTTTTCTGCTCTCTGCTGGATTCTTCGTTGGTTCTAGGTGAGATGACTTAATGGGGTGATCGTTTTCAAAGGGTCCTGGAGTTCTGTTTGGTTCCTGTTTTGAGCCTGATCTATCGGGCTCTAGAATGGATCTGGTGTACTAAATCATTTGTATAGCCTTCCTCTCGGAAGTAGTAGAGAGGAAGAAGTTTGGTAGCCTCTCATACCTCAAAAGTTTGCCTCTGCTTAAGATTGTTGCTATTCCATGAGGATGTTCCCAACTCAGTTTTCTAGGTTGATCTCCTCCTTTCATTTCCTACTGCCCAGGGGACCTTTCCACTGCATTAGTTACTTCTTTGTTGCCATGATAAAATACTATAACCAAGGCTATTTAAGGTTCATTTTGGCTTTTACTTTGAGAGGGATAAAAGTTCAACATAGTGGAGACATATGAACAAGGAACAGGCATAGTGGCAGAAGCAAGAAACTGAGAGATTACACCTTCAAACAGAAGCACCAAGCAGAGAGACCAAGCTGAAAAAGTAAGTAGGGTTTTAATATCAAGACCTATTCCCAGTAACATACTTGCTCCTGCAGGGCAACACTACCAAAACCTTTCACAAAAAAAAAAAAAAAAAAAAAAAAATGCTACCAATTGGTGCCCGTATTCAAATGCCCAAGATTATAGGCAACATCTCTCATTCAAACTACCACCCCACTTGAGACTCAACATTAAATTAAATTAAATTAAATTAAAACAAAACTCAAAATACCAAGCTTGAGATTTCACTGCTTATCTTCCACAATCAGTGACCATGGCATGGGATACTCCTGTCCCACTAATCTTCTGAACTAACAACTCATGAAACACAGGCTCAAAAACTATTTTGTGAAAACTTAGAAACAGAATGGAGCATTTTGAAGTTCTTTGGACTTACTGACATCTAAGCACTGGTGCCAGAGAAGGAATTGCAGCTTTGTCTGATTTTGATAATATGGTGATCCTAACACTGGATGAGTAGAAAAGCAAGGGCAGAGCAAAGCTCATACTGACTGCTATTACTCCTGTGACTTAGTCACTTCCTTCTAGAGTTGGAAAATTACAACTCATATTCAAGGTACAGCATACAATATGCAAGAGTGTAGGCCCACTAACATAAAAAAAATATCTATTAGATTAGTAAAAATCTACCAGAAAAATAAATCAAGAAAATTGTATTTATTGTATTACAAAGTACCTAAAAATGAATTTTACCACAGAAGAGAAAGATCTATATAATAAAAATTTATATAACATAACATTTATGAAAAAAATTAAAGACAGCAAAATAGGTAGAAAGATAACCTGTGTCTGCAAATTATATTAAACTATTCATAGTATTAAAAATAATACATAGGTTCCTTCCTGTCTGGACCTGAACACTGAGCAGATCCCGGGCGGCAGCTCTGCTCCCAATCTCTAAGAACCCAGAGGAAGTGGGGATCCCAGGTACTCTAACCCTGGCAGTATCTTAGGTAAGCAGACAGCAATGCCTGCCCCAAACAGGGAGTAACTGGGACCCACAAGGACCCAGGAAGTCACTCATGTCCCAGAGCACTGGTTCCTTCCAGTCTGGGCCTGAGCACTGAGCAGATCCCTGGCGGCAGCTCTGCCCCCAATCACTAAGAACCCAGAGGAAGCTGTGCTCCCAGGTGATCTAACCCTGGCAGTATCTTAGGTAAGCAGACAGTAACACTTGCCCCAAACAGGGAGTAACAGGAACCCACTAGGACCTAGGAAGTCACTCCTGGCCAGGAACACTGAGCAGATTTTGGGCCCCAGCTTTTACCCCAGTAGTAACACCCACCCCACATAGTTCTGATAAAGCCAAGATAATAGGAAAGACAGGCTCCAGTCAGAGACAGGGCAGGCAGCACTAAGGAGATCCAGATGGCAAAAGGCAAGCACAAGAACATAAGCATCAGCAACCCAGGGTACTTGGCATCATTAGAACCTAGTTCTCCCACACAAGAAAGTCCTGAATTCCCCATAGTACTAGGAAAGCAAGACTCAGATTTAAAATCACTTCTAATGATGATGATAGAGGACTTTAAGAAGGACATAAATAACACTCTCAAAGAATTTGAAGAGAACAAAGGTTGACAGGTAGAAGCCCTTAAAGTGAAAACAGAAAAATCCCTTAAAGAATTACAAGAGAACACAACCAAATAGGTGAAGGAATTGAACAAAACCATCCAGAACATAAAAATGGAAGTAGAAACAATAAAGAAATCTCAAAGGGAGACTACCCTGGAGACAGAAAACCTAGGAAAGAAATCAGGAGTCATTGATGCAAGCATCACCAACAGAATACAAGAGATAGAAGAGAGAATCTCAGGTGCAGAAGATACCATAGAAAATATTGACACAACTGTCAAAGAAAACACAAAATGCAAAAAGTTCTTAACACAAAACATCCAGGAAATCCAGGACACAATGAGGAGACCAAACCTAAGGATAATACGTATAGATGAGAGTGAAGATTCCCAACTTCAGGGGCCAATAAATATCTTCAACAAAATTATAGATGAATATTAGATTCCCTAATCTAAAGAACGAGATTCCCATAAACATACAAAAAGCCTATAGAAGGCCAAATAGAGTAGACCAGAAAAGAAATACCTCCTGTCACATAATAATCAAAACACCAAGTGCACAAAACAAAGAAAGAATATTAAATGCAGTAAAAGAAAAAAGCCAAGTAACATATAAAGGCAGACCTATCAGGATTACACCAGACTTCTCAGCAGACACTATAAAAGCTAGAAGATGCTTGACAGATGTCATACAGACCCTAAGGGAACACAAATGCCAGCCCAGGGTACTATACCCAGCAAAACTCTCAATTACCATAGATGGGGAAACCAAGATATTCCACGACAAAACCAAATTTACACAATATCTTTCCACAAACCCAGCATTACAAAAGATAATAGCAGGAAAGCTCCAATACAAGGAGGGAAATTATACCCTAGAAAGAGCAAGAAAGTAACCCTCTTCCAACAAATCCAAAAGAAGATAGCCACACAAAGATAACTTCACCTCTAATAACAAAAATAACAGGAAGCAACAATCACTGTTCCTTAATATCTCTTAACATCAATGGACTCAATTCCACAATTAAAACATAGGCTAATGGACTGGATACATAAACAGGGCCCAACATTTTGCTTCATACAGGAAACTGGCCTCAGTGACAAAGACAGACTCTACCTTAGAGTAAAAGGCTGGAAAACAATTTTTCAAGCAAAGGGCCCTAAGAAACAAGCTGGAGTAGCCATTCTAAAATCTCCAGCCTGAGAACACAAAGGGAGGGACTCATGGCTCCACCTGTATAGGTAGTTGAGGGTGGCGTTCCAGGCATCAGTGGAAGTGGACAGCCTTGATACCTGAAAGTTTGGATTCCCTAGTGTTGGGGAATTTCAAGAGCAGGGAGGTGGGAATGAGAGGATGGTGAGAGTACACCCTCATAGTAATTGGAGGAGGGGGGATGGGCTAAGGGGTTAGGCATCAGTGGAAGTAGAGGGCCTTGGTGCCTGAAATTTCGAATTCCCTAGTGTTGGGGAATCTGAGAGCAGGGAGGTGAAAATAGGAGGATGGTGGGAGCACATCCTCATAGAAACTCCCAGAATTATATGGATTAGACATGACAGAGGCAGGCTGACAGAAGACTAGATTCCAGAATTCAAACAAAAAATTATCTTGATACTAAAATTTGTTTTGAGAATTGTATATTGCAGAATACATAGCCTTGGTGTATCTACTCATCAAGTGACATGAGCAGACCTGCTCAAACCTCTGATGTCCTGGAATTGCAGCTGGATGTAGTGAAAACACAGACGTCAGAGCTTATCAATTTACTCTTCCCCCTGCCCCTCTTCTAATATCTCAACGTCCATAATCAGCTTGAAGAAGTTAATGAAGAGTTGGCGCCCCTATTCCCTGGGCTTGGAGACTGAGGTGGTTAATATTGGACTGTATTTCTAGGGAAAAGTAGTGGTTTTGTTGGAACAGGGAGGATTAACTAGGATTTATTGCATAGCCATAACCTATTCATAGAAACATGTATAATTCTTATTAAGATGAAGTTATAATTTCTTAATAAAAGGTTCAAAATTTACTTTGATTTTAAATTTAAGGTTTTCATTGGTATGAGCTTCTTATTGATATAAAGTGAGATGCAGAGGGTGGGGGAATTTGAGGGTGAGGAGGTGGGAGTGGGGTGTAGGTGGGGGCACATCCTCATAGAAGCAGGAGGAGGGGGGATGGAATAGGGAGTTCCTGGGCAAGGGGGGATATGGGGTAAGAAGATAACATCTGAAATGTAAAAAAAAAAATCCAATTAAAAAAAAGAAAGAAAAAAGTTATCTCAACAAAGTAACCTGAAGATATAGCTCAGATTTCTTCCACCTATTCCTTAAGGAAACAGATTGTTTATGTTGCAGGCATATAATGGGGACATAGCAATACATGCAGCAGAGCCCAGACCCTCAGAGGACTTAATTCCCAGTGAGAGAACTGTCCAGTATCCACAGAAAACAGCAGCAACAGCCTCAGATGTATCAAGTGACACTAAGTACTCTCTCTTTCTCTTTCTCTTTCTCTTTCTCTTTCTCTTTCTCTTTCTCTTTCTCTTTCTCTTTCTCTTTCTCTTTCTCTTTCTCTTTCTCTTTCTCTTTCTGTCTCTGTCTCTGTCTCTCTCTCTCTCTCTCTCTCTCTCTCTCTCTCTCTCTCTCTCTCACACACACACACACACACACACACACATTTAGACACTACATCATCAATGTGGCTTAGAAAGGTGACACAGACAACCTGGGAGAAGTGAGGACAGGTCTCATATTGGCATCCTGCATCTGCCCACCCAGGTTGGAAATGAGGCAGACTTGCTCCTGCTCTAGGAGGAATCCTTGAGCAGGCAGTGTGGCTGATCTCTAACAAAGTCAACCGAAGGAACACGGGCTCTCTTTGAACTCTCTCTTCTCATTTTCCTGACCCCTGGTAAAAAAAAAAAAAAAAAAAAAAAAAAAAAAAAAAAAAAAAAAAAAGTCTAACCTTTGTCTGAACCAAATCAAACAGAGGGTCCCTCTGTGCATCTTTCTTAGGTAGACCCAGTACACGTGAGTAATAGAGGTTTGGCCATGAGAGATAGAAGGGAGCCACAGACAGAATGGACTGCTGTGTTTGGTTGAAGCACCTCTGCTGGCATAGACTGGCTAGACACCTCTAAACTCCAGACAAAGCTAAGCAAGAGGCAAAAGAAAGGAAAACTTAGTCAACTGTCTGATGAGAATCCCTTCAACAGTAAAGATGCAAGCAAGGTGGATCTGACAGGTTTAAGATTTCCTCCAGCAAAATGTTCTATCAACACTTCAGAACCGATATCCTTCCTCCATCCTAAATAGTCATTTTCACACCCACTTTCATCCCAGCTGCCAGGGTCCATGGTAACAGTCAAGAGAGAATTATATGTGGTTTTCGGTTTAACTCCATGTTTTCCTTTTCTTTCATTTTTTTGTTCCTTTCGCTCTCTTTCCCCCATTTATTCTGACTCATAGAAATTAAATCAGTCTCTTTTATCCCTGGGTCAGAATGTGTATATTCAAATCTGAATGTAGAATATGGATATTAAAAAGGAAGACAGGTGTAAGAAAACGGAAATAGAGGAGCTGGAAGAACCGGAAGTCACAGTAGTAGAAAAGGTCTAAAAGAGACCAGTAATTGACAGTGTGCTTCCAGACCTAAAGCTGTGAATACACACATATCTTGGATCCCCTTCCTAGAGCTGCCATAATAAAATGTCATAGGTTAGGTGGCTTAAACAGCAGAAATTTTCTTCCTCTAAGTCCTGAGGCTAGAAGAGCAAAGTGCAGGCAGGGTTCATCTGAGGTCTCCCTCCTTACTTATAAACAGCTGCCTTCTTGTCACGTCCACACATGTTCTGTATGTGCCTCCAATCCAAATGCCAATCACCATCTCAGAGGCCATTCTAATGAACTTACTGTAAGTTGATGATACCTTTAAGGACCCTACCATTAAGTGCAGTCAGGCTTTCTGGTCCTAAGGTTTATAATGCCAGCCACCAACCTAGAATGAGAACCAGGGAATTTTTCCTTCTTCTTTCCTCTACTTTCCTCTGCTTCTTTCCTTTGCTGCATCATGAAGGATAAGTCATGCTTACAGAGCCAGCAGCAACAGAGTGGCCATAACCACATCAACACCTAGAATGCTTGCCAGAAATAACATTTACACAGAGTAGACCCTGAATAAGAGGTACCAGGTGGCATTCTACCTCAGTCCCAGTCCAGCAAGGAACTTGCCCATGACACCTGAAACCAGAAACTAGAATCTCTTTCTAATTTAAGACACCGAGAGATGGATTTTCTCAGTGATGGGTCATGGGGGAAAAGACAGTTTCCTCTTTTCCAAGGGAGTAGTCATCAGTTCATGAATAACTCCTCTTATCCAAGTACACACATTTTCCTAGGCTCCCTGGGGCTGAATATTCTGTCCTTTTTTTTATTTGTAAAAAAATAATAATAATAATATTCACATGACCTTACCATTTCCATTGCTTTCTCAATTCCTTTATCTTGTTCATGACTTCCAGGCATTAGGAAAAAGAGAGACAGAATAGAAAAAAGCAATAAAAAAAGAGAAGGGGGAAGGGTGGATGGGTGGGTGGGAAGGAAAGGAAATGAAGACAGAGAAAAGGAAGGGAAGAAGGAAAGGAAAAATGGAGGGAGGAGAATACTGCTCAAAGAAAACAGGAGCCCTGGATCCCAAGTCAAGGAAAAACTCCTGATTCCAGAAGTCATTACTCCCCTCTTAATTTGGACTTCTCTAGAATTCTCTAATCTACTTCTAAGACTTCCCTCGCTGCTTCAAACCTGAACTCTCACCCATATTTCACTGTAGTAATGGTATGATAGTTTATATATGCTCAGCCCATGAAGTGGCACTATTAGAAGGTGTAGCCCTGTTAGAGTAGGCATAGCCTTGTTGGAGTAGGTGTGTCACTGCTGTTGTGGGCTTTAAGACCCTCATCCTAGCTGCCTGGAAGCCAGTATTCTGCTAGCAGCCTTCAGATGAAGATGTAGAACTCTCAGCTCCTCCTGCACCATGCTTGCTTGAATACTGCCATGTTCCTGCCTTGATCTCTAATTGTCAAACCCTTGCTTAGAAATGAGGAGCCCTCATAGTTCCCCACAACTGGATGTTGTCCTCGTGTCAAGAGCCAGATTTTTCATATTCCATTTTTTTTTTTTTTTTAGACTCAATCAGCTTTTCAAGAGAAGCCAGGCTTACTGGGCACCCCCATGTCTAAGTAGCACAGTTCCTCATACAGCATTCTTGTTGGACAATCAGAAGGTCAGGCTGGTTTGAGTTGAGTGTGTGGTGTTATGCTGATGAGATGGATTCTGAGTGCACTATGCAGGCTTGTTATGGGATGGAAAAGCTATAATGATTATGCAGACATGGCCCTGTGGGCAGTCTCTCCATCCAATGTCACAGCTAAGACTATTGACATTGGGTGGAGAGTGGAAGAGTCTCTGTTATACTCTTTCTCCTCCTCCCATACATGTTGCTCAAGAATTAAAGAGAGAAATGTCATCTGTCCTGTATAGTCTATCAGACAAACCTATCAAAGGAGCAAAGCTGTGTGTACTAAGCTTACTGCAGCAAAGAACACTATCTTGTCTCAGCAATGTTTCAAAGAAGGCTCCTTATGCTGTCTGGGCTCAAAAAGATTAAGGTGACTCTTTTCAACTGAGGACCTAACTGGAATTAGAGTTCCATGATAATAAAGTTTAGTGGACATAACAAAGAGTACTGATATGTCTTGATATGCAAACTCTAGCTCTGTAAGCAAGTTATCTGTTTAAGTAAGCAAATCAGCATTCTGATAAGAGACTGTTTGTCCATCTGAGAAAGCTGCTTGCCTGACAATCAACTGATATACAAACAGTGACAATACAGGTGTCTGATTCTAGTCACACACATACCCCATAGCCACTTCTCAGCATGAGCTGGAGAATAAGGAATGACTTTAACCAATGGTGGTTATCTTTTAGTCTTGTGATCATTCATATGTGTACTAATATTTGAGGTGACACATTCATGTATCAGGTACAGATTATAATTGGTTTTACTTCTATAAATGTTATGTTTTTCCCTTGATAGTGGGCAGAATAATGGCCTTTCAAGAGGCTTGTATCTTGGCCCCTGGCACCAACAAATAGGCCACATTACATGCCAAGGGGAACTTTGACTATATGAAGTTACAAATGTAAAAGAAAGAGTTTATCAGCTATTATCTAGTAGTATGATTTAACCACAAGGACTCTAAAAGGCTGGAAACTTCCTTCCAGATGAAAGTAGAAGAGGTGAAGCAGGATGAGAAGTCAGAAAAATGCTGAGTGTGAGAAGGATTTGACATAAGAAGGAAGGATTGTCTTAGAAGACAGCAAGCAAACAAAAGGGTTTGTTCAGCTATGGTGCTAGCTATCTCTTAGCAGTGTCTAATACCATTACACTGCAGTTTGAAGTTTGTTTTCTCTAATGTCTTTTCCAGAAAAGCTACATTTCCAGGGTTTAGGCCATGTAAGTGTTCTTTAAGAGACTATTGAGAG
Source organism: Arvicanthis niloticus (assembly GCF_011762505.2). Classification (NCBI taxonomy): domain Eukaryota; kingdom Metazoa; phylum Chordata; class Mammalia; order Rodentia; family Muridae; genus Arvicanthis; species Arvicanthis niloticus. The sequence continues at coordinate 46,331,693 of NC_047667.1, read as the reverse complement.
AAAGATTCATGTGTGTTTATGCCAAAATTGAGTATAATACAAGGGTTTCTTAAATAGAAAAGAACAGAGCCTAGGATGAGAAGTAACATTTTTAGACACATAGGCCAGTATTTAAAACAGTATGAGTGAACTCCTTGAGTTAACCTCAATGCCATCAAAACCAGTATGTAATCTCCACCAAAACTCCAATGACACTCTTCACAGGAAAAGAAAAAGACAATTATAAAAGTTCATATTTAAGCACAAAATATTCCAAGTATCCTAAACAGTCCTAAGAAAAGACAGCGATGCAGGAGGTATCACGAACTGATTCCAAATTATACTAAGACCTGTAGTAACAAAATCAAACATGTAAACCCCACAAAGGGTGATGGGAAAACTGAAAAGCACATATAGAAGATTGAAACTACATACCTATTCATCTCTTACCCTGTGCAAAAAAAAAAAAAAAAAAAAAAAAAAAAAAAAAAAAAAAAGATCAAAATGGATCCAAGATTTGAATGTAAACCTGACACTTTGAAAGTATTGGAGAAAAGCAGGAAAATAATTTCAAGATATAAGTCTAAGGAGTGACCAGTAGTGACCAGTTTTGTGTGTTGGGTTTGTGCCAATACTTTCCTGTAAGTGCTGATCTGATCAAAGAGTTCACCAGTTGAATCTTCTAAGTATATTGTTACACTGTCTGCACACAGCAATGGCTGGAGTTTTCTTTATTTTTTTAAATTTTTACATTTTTGAGACTATCATACAGTGACTAGTCCAATAACCTAAGAAATAACAGTAACAATTGGCAGATGGTATTACATAAAATTAAAAAGCATCTGTACAGCAAAGGAAACAAGAGGGAAGAGACAGAATGGGGACATTTTCTTCACCAGCTATTCCTCAGCAAGGGATTAGAATTCAGAATCTAGAAACAGCAGAGAAAAATTAAACTCCAAAAAAATAAATAACCTAGTCAACAAATTGCCAAATTACTTGAACAGTTTTACAAAGGAGTACACATGGTAAATAAATATCCAAACAGATAATAAATACCATAGGCAGCAGGAAAAGGCAAGTCACATCTATACTGAAGCTCTCTCTCTCATCACAATCAGAGTAACTTTTAAAAGAAATGAACAAACGTTAACAATTATACAGAGGGAAAGAACCCTAACACATTATTGGTAGAGATATACATTTACACATTTATACCATCACTGTAGAAATAAGCATGGATGCTACTCAAAAAAACTAAAATCAATAGTATAAGTTTGAACCATACCATTTTGACTACAGACCCCAAAGAAGCTAAGTCAGTATATAATAGAAAACTTGCACTTCTATGCTTCTTGTGGCACTGTTCACAACAGCCAAATTATAGAATGAGCCTAGATGTCTAACTACAGGTGAATAAGAAAAAAACCTGGTGTATTACAATGTAATGTTATTCCGACACAAAGAATAAAACTGATGTCATTTGTAGAAAAATAGTTGGGACTGAAGCTCGTCCTATTAAGTGAGACAAACCAGCCCCAGAAAGACAACTATTGAATAATTTTTTCATCTTCAAATATAGATTTTAAAACCTTAAAACAGAAAAGAGGAAGGGATGAGATTAGCTGTATGGAGTAAGGCATAAGAGAGACTAGAAAAAGGGTGTGACTATGATCAAAATACATTGTTTACATGTATAAACATGTCGTAATAAAAACCATTATTTTGTGCAAATAGTGTGCACTATTTTTTAAAAATCTCATCAAGATGCTGATATTCTCACAATGGATATGTTTCCCTTTTCCAGTCTTTACATGCATTTCCAATTTCCTATTTCTGGAAGCCCCAGTCACATCTGGACCAGGGTGTATTCCTCACAATTAACTTTGGGCATATACTCTGAAGACTCTTCAGCATCTAGAGCAATTGCACTACAATCCTCTCTGTTTTCCTATATGATCTGGAATCTCTAAGGACAATATCAAATTTTCTTACAATCTGTCCTTGTCAGCTGGGTGTTTGTAACTGAGACTCTGTGTCAGAATTCCTCGTGACTACCAGTAAGTTTAGCATGATTCTAGAAAGACTTTTGAACCTTGGAAAAGCAGTCACATGGCATTTGCCATGCACAACATTGAAGTGATCTGGAATAGAGTTTGTGAAAGGGAGATGGACTTGGAAGAAAGTCCAATGGAGCAACACAGGGCAACTTTAGTACTCCCTACATCATTGTACAACAATCTGACAGAAGGCACATGGGGAAGCTCCTGGATGACTTAGACTCACATCTGAACCCTAGGTTATACTAACCAATGCATTGACTTTTAGCCTTTCTAAGTACTACAGACAAAAAGAACACATTCTCCTGGAATTCTCTCCTTTCTTTAACCCTATTCCCATCAGGTGATCAGCTCCCACCTCCTGTGAAAATGGTTCTGTTTATGCAGTAGCTAAGGGAAGGTGCTCAGAGAAAGGATGTGTGCCCATGTTTGAAATAACGTAATAAACAGATGCCATACCGGAAGAAGGAAGTAACGAGCTGCCTAGCATGCATTAAATGGGCATTCATTGATTACATGAGATTTTTTATAGCAATGTGTTTTTACAGAAGTGCCAATTTCCTTTGGTGAGGCTGTCTAGTTCATAAAGGAGATCCAAAGAATGCTTGGGTGCCTTTTATGTCTTTTTACTGTGGTTCTGTATGTCTCTATTCACTGATAATAGCAAAGAGGAGAAATTCTGGCACATTTTATCATTATGCAAATAAATGTATGAGGTTTTCAATAACTTTCTTAAGATAAATTGCTAATTTCCATTAAAAAAGCAAAGCCAGAACTCTTTTATTGAATGACCTTGGTCTCAAGCTGTTTTGCAAAAACAAGTCATTTCTATGGCCCATTTCTAGAACTTACATTTTTTTTGGCAAGTACTTCAAAAGACAGCACAATGTGTGCTCATGCACACACACACAAGATAAATAAATAGTTCACTAAAGCTGGTATAAAATATCCACAGCTGTCATCTATCATTGCTGCTAAATCCAAGTGTGCATGGCATTGCTCTCCATTCAGTTCCGTGTAGCAGTTGTGGTCTTCAGTATAGCTTCTCATAGATCATTTGACTCCATGGAAGCCCGCAGCACCTGTTGTCAAGTGCATGCTGTCTTATTACCATTTGAAATTGAGTATCTCAGCAACATGGCTCCGGGATGCTCCTATGGCTCTTCCAAAATCCCTCTTGATGAACCTGAAGGATGGTTTCTTGGCACCAAGGAGAGTTAAGGTAGAAGACAAATGGCATCTGCACCAATCCTTGGTAAGTTCCACAGATCAGTCACCCCACCAACAAAACAGGGGCCTACCCATCACTCAGTTGAAAAGTTCAGAAAACAGCTCTTTCTATTATTACTTTGGCCCAGGGAGGATGCTTATAAGTACATACCTGTAACATTCTTCCATAAAACCTTCAACCTATAGCCTCAATTTTCAGAAAATAATTGACAAAGGATCCCACAAGCCTTTCAGGCCAGTCATCCTTGGACAGATCAGAAGAACATGAATCCCATAATTGCCTCCTATGCAATTGTCCGCCATGCCTTCCCACCTACCAGGGCAAACCAAGAGCAACAGCTTCTTAGGGCCTTAAACTCCCTGCCTATCAATACAGCTTTCCTTGGTGAATTACTTCACTTCTTCTAATAAAGACCCAGTGATTAAATGCCAAATGTTGGCATAGCACACTAGGCTGGCAAGAAGGCCATTATAGTCTTCTTACAGGTTGTTCTGAACCATGGATGATTATCATGTCTGCCTGTCCCATTTCTCATGGCAATCAATATTTCAGAAACACTTGTTTGGAAACTACTCCTATGGCTTCCTTTTGACTTGTACACAGGGCTCAGTATATAAGGGAAATATTTCCAGGTTAGGAACTCCATAGACTGAGTGAAATAGCAATAAGATTTACCCTTGAAAAGAATTCCTAACAGAAGCTGTTCACAATTATTGAAGAAGAATGAGAGGCTCTATATCTCCACAATTCTATCATCAGGTACGCATGGCCAAGAGGCAGCTGCCACAATCTACATGTCACAGCTAAGATAGCTCACACTGAATGCAAGCAGATAGGATCTAGAGCCAACGCCAACGTGATCCATCTTCTCCCCAGAGCTAGAGCTCTGTCTTCCCTACCTTGTCACCGTACATAGGGGACAGGAGCTGAGAGACTTTCACTTACTAGACAGGGGGCTGACACCACTGCAGATGAGACAATCTAACTCATGGTTCCCCAATGGGAGATATGGGAAGAACCCTCTAGTGAAACAGAAAACAAGAGAAAAATGTCGAAGTTGGTATTTTTCTGATAGGTTTGAGAGGGTTAAGGGAGTAATTCATAAAGAAATGACTGTATCTTCTTGGTCTTTCTCACATCAACAATAAAATGCTTGGTTTTATTTTCTTTTGGTTTCCAAATGAGTGTGTTATAAGGGAAGACAGGGAAGAACATGTCTCACGTAGTCATCTTCTAATGTCTGTATTTAAGGCATAAATACAATAGTGTGTTACATATTTTTAACCTAGGTCTGTGGAACAAGGGCATACATGGGGCTTACTTGGAGCATTTGCTGATTTTCCTGGTATAAATATTCCCATCAAGCACTGGTCTAAACTGTTGATCTATACGATCATAAGAATTTAGACATGAGTTCTCAAGCACCGGCAGCTCCAGAACAATGACTGCTAAAAGTCTGACACAGAAAAAGAACAGTCGGGAAATCACAAGAATCCACCTGCCTAGCTGACTGATCCAAACAGACACACGTGCACATACACACACATGCACACACACATATACACACATGCACATATATACATTCATATGCACACACCTACATACATATGTACACACACATGCACATACAAACATGCACACACATACACATAACACACATGCACAACATGCATGCACAGCATACACACACACACACACACACACAACCACCATTTAAAGCATTTTTTTTTTCTGTTAAGCACAAACACCTCTGTGAGATGCAGCATATAAAATGTCTTTCAGCAATTGTCATTTTATAGTAGTGTTGACTAACCTCCTCTATAACTAGTGGTGATAGAACAGAGACAGAGGAAACACTAAGTGATTTCAGGGACCCTTGACTTTTTGGTACCACAGACATTGTCTAAAAACTGAGTGGGAGGGGTATCTTGTGTAACTTCACACTACACTTTTTCAACTGTATATATATATATATATATATATATATATATATATATATATATGTGTGTGTGTGTATGTGTATGTGTGTGTGTGTGTGTGTGTGTGTGTGTGTGTGTGTGTGTGTGTATGTGTGACAACTAATAACTGGCACTTTTAAACTATAGTGTAACATTGTTTAATTCTCAGTGAACACACACTAAAACCAACAGCTAGTGTGTAGAAGTATTAAGGCAGGAAGGGACAGAAGTTTTGAGTATCTGAAAAATGTTGTTCCAAAGAACATATTCAATGATATCAGATGTAATCAATCAACTCCAAAATGTGAGCAATCCCACTAGACAAGTATTGCTTCTCCCCAGCATGAGACAGTAACGGGAGGACTGGCAACAGCTTTAAAGGGAGGACAGGGAGTCAAGTAGGGAATTTGAGCATGGTATCAGATTATGTTGGATGCTATACTGTTTTATTAGAAAAGAGGATGACCTTAATATTTTAATTGTGTTTTTTATAATGGCCAAGAGATGAGTCAGACAGATGAAAGAAAACAAACTGGCAAATGTTTCCAGGCTGAGTGATGAGTACCTAAGGTGCATGGTCTAGTCTCTGATTCATTTTATGCTAACATTTTTTTGCTGGCTAGTTTTATGCCAACTTGACACAAAGCTATAGTCATTTGAGAAAAAGAAACTTCAATTGAGAAAATGCCTCCAGAAGATCAGGCTGTAAACAGACAAGCCTGTAGGGTAGGGGCATTTTCTTAGTGATTGATGGGGGAGGTTCCAGCCCATTGTGGGTGGGGCCATCACTCCGTGGGTGGCCCTGCCTTCTATAAGAAAACCATGAAACAGAAAGGGAAAAGGAGGTAACATCTGAAATGTAAATAAAATATCCAATTAGAAAAAAAAAAAGAAAGGGGAAATCCTAGGTATGGTTCGTGAAACAGTGGTGATTAGATAGGAAGACGGAAGAAGAACATTTCAGTAAAAAGATGGCATCCATGGGCACTGCAAAAGCATCTGTGGTTGTTTGTTTGGGTGGTTTGGTTTGGTTTGGTTTGGTTTTTTTATTACCCAAAACTTGAACTTGACAGCCCCTGTTGGAAATGTGAAGCTGAGCAACACCGTGATGAGACAGGCTGACTTCATGACAGGCTTCAAATTGCAAGTTCAGGAGATTGGGCCCAAAAATCCAGGCTTCAGGTAGCTACTCATAAACTGCCCCATCACCTGGCTTGAAGCAAGGACAATGGGTCAGCAGTTTCCAGCCAGCTCCCACACTCTTGTAATGGAATGTCCTTAGAGATAGAGTAAGACAAAGCCAATCTACTCCGGGATTTCTCCTAAGATGCTTTAAATCTGGCCTGCAAGCTCACTTTGGGGTCTCTCTACTTTAGTAATGGGAGACCCTAGCATGCTGGACTTCTGCAGAATAAAACACTGTGTTTACATACTATTTGAGTCTAGGGATATCATTCTTTGGTGAACCATGGACCCTTACAGCAGCAAAGAACCAGAAGCTGGCCAGGCAATGCATGGAGCGTGGACAGGCAGAAAGACGAGACTGTAGTGGTGAGTCTAGATTTGAGGTAACAGAGGGGAAGCTGCTGTGCTTTTCTGTGCACTGCAGCTCAGGTCTATCTACCTGAATATACTGTAGGATACATACCCCAGATGAGGGAGAGATAGGGGAACAGGTACCATTCAGGTGTAAGTCTGGCTGAGCCTGAGAAAAACACACTTTAATCAGAAATGCTATGAGAGGTGTGTGGCTAAGTATACATGAATTAGTGCCTCCTGGAGCCACCAAACAGACGCACCACCTCCAGCTCAGTTAGGAAAATGGTAATTAGCGTGTGTGTGTGTGTGTGTGTGTGTGTGTGTGTGTGTGTGTGTGTAATAAAGTTCAGATGCTTCGCCACTGCCTCTTCAAGTCAGAAACCCATCTGTTCTCTGATACGGAGGTGGCGAGTGAAGACTCCCTGCTCTCCTGTGCGGCTGCAGAATAAACAACTTCCTTTGACATTTGTGTGTAGCAGATGGGCCCACAGAGCTCCTCCATGCCACCAGTTCCTGCCCACCAGCAGCATCTGACTCGTCCGTCCATCACTCATATCTCCACCTGCACCTAACCATGCAGCTGAGCTCTGCTGATGGGGCAGGCCCCACAAGTGAGGGACCCTGAGACTATGTGAAGCTAGTGCTTTATCCTATATTAGAAAAAGAGACTGGAGAGAACTCGTAAAGTGTTTGTCTCCCAAACCATAGGACATTTAGCAGTGGGGCTGGCCATGGATATATGCTTAGTTGTATTCAAGGTGCTTGAGTGTGTGTGTGTGTGTGTGTGTGTGTGTGTGTGTGTGTGTGTGCGCGCGCGCGCCTGTAGAAGCTAGAGGTTGACTTTGGGTCATTTTCAGTGGTCATTTTTTCCACCTTATTTTTTGAAGCAGAATCTCTCACTGAGCCTAGAATTCATGGATTCAGCTAACTAGACCAGCCAGTGAGCTCCAGAGACATGCCTGTCTGACTCCCAGGCCTGGGATTATAAACACTTATTACTGTGGCCAACTTTTTACATAGATGCTGGGACTCTATATAATGATTGGGAATCTATATATGAGTTGTGCCCTTGTGCTGCATGGCAAAGCACTTTACTAACCAAACCATCTGCTCGGCCCCAAATATTTTCAATTTTGTATTTATTTGTATTCCTAATCTTAAAAATTCAAGAACTCTAATACTGTAGTCATCTTAGAATTAAGTAGTGTTGTAGGATTTTGGTTCCATGACCATGTTAGGCCGTGTGCCAGATTATGTAAATCATACTCCTATATGAACAAAGACTTCCAAGCTTATATCAGAAAAAAAATTCTGGAGCCAAGTTCAAGCCTGCAATCCCAGCACTTAGGAGGCCAAGGCAAGAAAATCAGAAACTGAAGGCTTGTTTTGACTCCATAGCAAGTTAGAGACCAACTTGGGCTCACGAGAACCTCGATCAAAAGACAATATTTAAAAGTGCTGGGAGAACAGAGCCATCACATCTCTCCCACAGCACGCTGGACCACTGTTGTATGCACACTAACTCAAATCTACAGTCCTACTCTCTTTAAGTAAATAAGGAGTTTTTGAGTGGCAGTGTATTAAATTTGGCATTACAGATTAGCATGCTGTCAGTTTGCACCGTGTCTAAAATCTGATTGTCTTGTATGAGTAAACACAGTTCTGAGTTTACCAATAACCTTATTTATTTATTTGTCCATCTATCTATTCCTATTTTTTTTACTCTTAGTTTCTCAAACCAGCTCCAAGAAGCCACTGCTATTCAACAGTGTGGGGTCGCAGTCCTATCTGCAGGCTTTAGAACTGTTGTCTCAGCAAATTCCTACTGTCTTTTCCCTGCTGCATGACATCTCTACCTCAGTTCCTTCAGCTTTGAAATGAGGATGGCAACAAGGATTATGACTCCTGAATAGGGTGTTAAGAATTAAATGTGTAAGCAAATACAGAGGTGTGAATGTTCTGAACATAGAGATGAACGAGAATCAGTTTCATAAATTTCATAAAAATTGCCTGGTGCCTAGTGAGTTATGGACAACTTCTTCAAACCAGGAAGGGCATGTGATGACCCCCCGTGCTGTCCTTGAGTACCCTGACTACCTTGAGAGATTCAAAGTGGAGCTAGACCTTTCTGAGCCATGGTTTCCAATGACTGTCCTGGACGTACATAGAACTCATAACGTACCTGGATCTCACAAATGTAGATTCAAGTTTCTCATATAATTTTCAAAATTTTAATAAGAATCAATACAATGTCAGGCAAATGCATGCTGATTAAAACCAATTAATGGTTAACTCTGGACCTATCACTTTGCTATCTTTTGGAAGGCAGACCTCAGAGAGGCATCTGCTGCCAGATCTGTGAGTATATTTGGAAGTGTTATAACTGAGTCACTGTGATGTGTGTAGCTCTGCACTGATCATTATCAAATTCGAACATGCACAAGTACAAATCCAAAGGGAGGGAAAGTGAGGATGTAACCCAACGTTTTAAAACCTACCAGGCAGGCTTGCTTCACTCATCATTAATTCAGTCACTGAACAAACACCTATTTTATGCCTAAAAAAGGTTGTGTCTCTTCTAAGCATTTAGAGAGAGCCAAAATCAAGGTGTAGACATGTTATTCAGTATGCACTGAGCTATGGTTCACATGTAATAACAAGCAAATTCAAAACATTTTTATTGTGGCATAGAACCAATAGACTTAGCATTTGCTATAACTATGAAATCCTTAATGCCTGGCTAATATTTATGATAAAGAAGTGAGCTAGTTGCTGGATATTGTTGGCAATTCCACTTCAACAGTAAAAAATCCTGCAAATCCTATTTAATGTTTTTTGGATCCGTTTGATTGAAGAGAATCTTGAAATTGTAAGGTAAGCTACTTATCTGTTTGAATCAAAATTTTTGTAATGCTGTATATTCAAGAACAGATTACAGAAATCAATTGAATAGAGTATTACATTGAGAATTCAAGCATCAACCACATTCACAATTTCCAAGTCTTATGTTCATTGAAATAGATAGTTCTTACATTTTGTATACTATCAAATTTGCTATAGATGTTTGACTGGCTTCCAGAAATTTTTTTTATTATGGCATGAGCAAACATGTATAACATTCTATTTAACTCATATTTACCAGTATTTTCTATGACCAACTTTGCAACAATTAGGAAAAAAGAAAGGATAAAATATTAGGTAAGTAGATACTTTCAAGATCCCACCTTTATATGTTTTGAGTATTGGACTACTGAGTAAAATTTTGCCTGCAAAAAGAATATGCTTGTGAAGTTTTTTATTTACTGGATTCAAGAAAGAAGCCAGAAGACCAAGGAAGAGAAGTCTTCATGACTTCTACCCTCAGAAACTGTGCCTCTAGCTATGTAAAGAGGAAAATGGAATTTCTTATCAGAATACTAGATTACAGAAGCTTTCTAATCTTCACAAGCCTCCTCCCTTTGCTTACGTGTTGACAATGGAACCCTTAAAGAAAACTTTAAAAAAAAAAGCTAAAAATTCATTGTGTTGTTTATTTTCTGTGGCAACCTAAAAAAGGAAGAGTTTACATGGGCTTATGCTTTTAGGGAAAGAGTTCATAATGGCAGGAGATGACAAGGCAACAAGTAACCAGAGCAGGAAGCTATGAGATCACATCTCCATCCACAGGCAGGAAACTAAGAGAACAAACTACGAGTGTGTGTGTGTGTGTGTGTGTGTGTGTGTGTGTGTGTGTGTGTGTGTGAGGGGGTGGAGTTATAAATGCTCAGAGCCTGCCGCTGCTGCTGTACATCCTTCAGCAAGACCACACCTCCCGTGGGTTCCATAACCTCTCCCAGACAGCACCACAACCAGTGAACAAGTGTTCAAATACGTGAACTCACTAAAACCACCAAATCCATAAAGAAAAATGAAACAACTATGTCGACACTTTAAAAGAATGTCAGGCCTCCTTCTAGAAAGACAGTCAGCCTTGATAAGTCTGAGCTGAGAAGCTAAGGTATACCACCGATCCTGCTCACCAGCCACACCTGCTCTCTTTGGGCAGTGGCCATCTTTCCCCTTGTGCTTTTCCCTGCATATAACACAACAGCTATTCACAAGACATGCATGCTCTATCTTAGATATCCTCAAAGTGCTGCTGAGATTAGGCCTTAGACAGAGAAGTATAGGTAATGGTTAAGAACCTCTTCTCGGGAGGCAGACTGCATTCATTGAATTGCAGCCCCAGCACTTAGTGGCTGTACTTCTAGGAGTTAATGAACCCTCGAATAGCCTTAGTTCCTGCACTGTACCATAAGATAGTAATGAGAGCTTCCTCACAAAGTGGTTAATTATGTGGGGGATGTAGAAGTAAAGACGTGGTATACGTTAAGTGCTGAATAAACATTAACTGAATACCTAGTATTGCTCCACCCTCCACCCATAGTCACTAAAATAGCAACAAGCAAACAAACAAAAGAAAGAGGCGAAGAGGGGGTTTTGAGCTGGCACTGTAATGAGTGAATCTTGGGGGATTTAGAGAGTGTGTTTTGTGTTGCTATAACAAAGATTTGACAACTGATAAGGAAAAGAAACAGAGAAGTCTGAAATGGAAGGCCCCACAGAAGGCCTTAATTCTACAAGTCATGCTGCAAGGACAGTAAGCATGAGGGCAGGGGGCATCTTCTGCCAACCCACTCCTGTGATGACTAGTCTACTCGCACAGTACAGGCATTAATCCATGCATGAAGGCAGAATAGAAGACCAGTAGTCTCTTATTAGGTTCCACTTCCCAGATCCTTCTAATTGGGGAATAATTTTCCAATGTTTAAACAATGGTGAAGAATAGATATGTTTTCTACCTGAGAGAAATATATAGAAATATTTATATAAATAATACTATAGATTTATATTATACATATTCAAACACTAGTGAAGAATACATATATTTTTCACGTGACAAAAATATATTTATATAATATATACACTTAAATATATTGTATATTTATGTTATACATTTTATATACTTATATATACTTACATATTTATATAATATATTTATATATATTCAAACCTAGTGAAGAATACATATACTATATATGTGTGTATGTGTGTGTGTATTTGTGTGTGTATGTGTGTGTAGGTGGATCATTTATTTAAAATACATCCATAGATTATTGAAAATACCTCTTTTCAAAAGGAGTATCTCCTCCCTGAATTGTAGGCTGGACATAGTCACACATTTGTAATTAATATAATAAAAAAGAAGGGACAATGTGAAACTTTAGGGGAGATCATAAACACACTGTGGCTTCATGGTTTCTCACCCTTGTAGATAACTCACTTTGGAAGGCTACTTAAGCCATCTGTGCAGAGACTCACGAGGCATCCTACCACATCTGGGAAGAACTGAGGCAAACAACCAATTAGGTAGGCATCCTGGGAACAGGTCCTTGAGCCAGCTCAGCCTCCAAATGACTGTTGTTCCTGTGTATCCTTACTGCAACCATGTGAGGAAAACTCTTATGTTTTTTTAAGTGTGTGTATGTGAGGTTGTCAGTGCAGACATGCCACTGAATGTATGTGGAAGTCAGAGAATAAAACTTCCTTTTGTGAAATACAGGTATTGAATTCAGGCCTGGGCATAACTCTTTATCCACTGAGCCATCTCAGAGGACCAAATCACTCAAATTCTTGACCAGAGAAACTGAGATTCAATCCTTGTAGTACTCCACCTATTTCTGGAGTTGTTGTTATACAATAATGAAGAATAACGCAAGAAAATATTGTTGCCAATTCTATACACAGTAAAAGCATTGTGTAGAACTATTATGAGCAACTTCACACTAGAAAACATGAACATGTAGATGAAATAAACAAATTCCTTCAAAATTACATCTTACCAAGTTTTATCCTGGAAACCCCCAGGCAACCAAGATATCTTTATATCTATTAATAGAATAAGATTTATAATAAAAAAAACTTTACAGTGAATAAAGCCCTCAAGTAACATTGTTTTACTAATTGATTCTAACAAATATTTAGAGGACTGATGGTTATAATGTCATTCAATCAGTTTCAAAATATAAGAGAAAGAATAGTTCCAAAGGAGTTATATTAGGGCAGCATTGATGAAGAAATGCTCAGGAAAGAAAATACCCTCGTGAAAACAGAAATCCTTAACAAAATATTACCAAAGCAAAATGAGCAATGCACATAAAGAAAAGACATCATGACAAACTAGAGGTCAGCTGAGGAACCCTAGGCAGATTGGATAGTTGAGAAGTCAATCCTCAAGTGAGGATAGGTCAGTCAGCCAGCACAATGCTATTCCTTATGGAACACTGTGATGACTATTCTTGGTTGTCAATGTGACTATGTCTGGAATTAACTAAAACCCAAAAGTGGAGGGTATACCTGTGAGGGATTTTAGCTTAATTTGAAGTAGGAAGATCTACTTCTAATCTAGATCTTTGAGGTGAGAAGACATCTTTATTCTGGATCTTGGAGGTAGGAAGACACATCTTTAATGTAGATCTTTTGAGGTGTGAATACCAACCTCTAATCTGGAGGCTATGCCTTCTACTGAAAGCCTATATAAGGACATGGAAGAAGGAGTTTTTGCTCTTTCCCTGCTTTTGTTTACTTTGCTGACAAGGCATCAGAACTGACTTCTTCAGGATTTGGCCATATACTGAAGACCAACTAAGATATCCAGCCTGTGGACTGAACAACTACTGGATTCTTGGACCTTCCCTTTATAGACAGCCATTGTTGGGTTAGCTGGAGTACAGCTTATAAATCACTCCAATAAACCCCCTTTATAAATATATAGATAGATAGATAGATAGATAGATAGATAGATAGATAGATAGATAGATAGATTCTATACATTCTATTACCCTAGAGAAGAACCCTGACTCATACAAATACACTGTGGTGGCTCATGGCACAGAAGAAGGAACAGAATTAACAACAATGTATTGTATATCTCAGAGAGTCAGGAGATAAGCTTTTGATATATTCACCATAAAAATAAGACTTAAAGTAACACATATGCTAATTACCATGCCTGAGTGAATCATTGTTCAATATATCATGAATCAAAACATGACGGTGTACTTTACAAATATATACAAATACCATGCATTACTACTCTAAAGTAACATTTAAAATCAAGCTATACAATTTATATTATATAATATTTAAAAATATGAAGGGTTCATTAAAGTGGGAAACTACTTTGATAACACTCAACAGACATTGATTTTTAAACCTATCCTCAAAACAGTAGGGGAGCTGAGAGTGCTTCCCTGGAAAGGGGTCCATCATACTGTCCTGTTGTTCTTGGTTCCCATTGTAACTTAAAGGAAAGCTCTCACACATTATCAGGAGCCCTTGATAATGACAAAGAAAAGTAATGATAATGATAAATGACAAAAATAATGTCCTCAAACACCTTGCAGCTGAACCCCACATAGGTGGCACCAACCTTGCTTTCAATGACAGAATTGTATTTGATATCATTACTCAGCAGGGAAAAGCAAATGAAAACCATAACAAGTTTCTACAATCAACAAAGCTATCAGCATCCAGTGTTGGTGACAGTACAAACAAGCAAATTTTTCATATACTTTGTGCAAATCAAAGATGTCTGGGAACCAGTGAGCTGAATCAATGGGCAAAAGCACTTGCTTCCAAGCCTAAACACTGAGTTCAGTTCCCAGGATCCACATGGTAGAAGGGAAGAACCAACTGATCCACACTGGCTCTGACTTCATGTGGGCCCACATATGCATACATAGACACACAAAACAAACCTAAAATATTTTAAAATGTGATTTCCATACTGTGCAAAGCCTAACGATTCAGGATTGTAATCAGCATTCTAAGTAGGCTGAGGCAACAAAGTCACAAGTTTGAAGTCAGCCTGGGCTAAACAGTAGATTTGCAGTCTTATCTGGCGAGTACTTACCTGAAAAAAAATGATTCTACAAATTTTGAAAATTGTTAATGTTTTATAACATGTAATTTAAACTTAGCCCGATTTAGCAATCCTATCCAAGAGAAATAGAATGTAAGTCCATATGAAAGGTTTGCACAGTAATTTTAAAACTTACTCATAATTAATAAAAATGAAAAAAACAAATATCCTTCAGCAAAAGAATAGATAAATTGTGGCCTCCAGTAGTCATTAAATATTAAAATACCCATGGCAATAAAGAAACCACTACATATAACACAGCACATAAATGAATCTCACAAAACAGAGTGAGCAAAAGAGTTCTATGGCCCATGAGAAATCCCACATATGAAAATCTCAAGAACAGGCTAATTTATTGTAAAGCAATAGAAATGAGATAGTAGCTATTCATGGGAGGGTGGGGATTGACTGTAACGTGGCATGAGAGAAATGTTTCCTGTCTTCCATTGTTGTAGACATTTGTGGAGATGGGCTAAATTGTGCTACAAATAGCTCTCATTTCATTGTATCTGCATTCTATCTGAGTTAATGAAATGTAGAAAGAAATTAGAAAATTAAATATGATATTGCTTAACAAAAGCAAAAAGTCTAATTTAAATTAATATACGCAAAGAAACTATAAGATCAAAGATGCCAAGATAAATTTTAAATGGAAGGAAAGAATTAATACAAAGTTAATTGGAAAATAATGAATTATTTAAAATGGACCGAAAAACCCTAAAAAGAGCTTTTGATATATATAATTAAGGAAGAAAAGGAAACATAAAGGAAAGTGAATGCATAACTCTAGCTGTATGGGGAATTTAAAGAATTATAAAAGCATATTTGTGCAGTAATTACCACTAAATTTGAGGGTCTAAATCCAAAAAGATATTTTCAATGAAAACATAAACTATTAAAATTTTTGAAAGAATGTAAGCCCAGGTAAGATTAATAGCCATGAGGAAAAATAAACATATTTGAAAAAACAAATGCCTCGTTTCCCAAAACATCAGTTGGCTTAGAGTTTTAACTGTGATGAATTCTAGGGGGTGAAAGATGACTCAGCCAGAAGACTTTGCCATGCAAAGTTCAGTCCTAGCCACTACATTAATAAAAAGTAGCACCCCTATTATCTCAGTTCTGGGAAGGCAGAGACAGGAGGATCCCTTGGACTTTCTGGTCAGTCAGTCTAGCCAAACTGACAATCTTCAGTTTCACTGAGAAATCCTGTCTTCAAAACTAAGGTGGAAAAATGATTGTGAAAGTCACTCAGCATTGACTTCCGGTTTCTACACTCATATGCATGTGTGAACACACACACGCGTGCACACACACACACATACACACACGAATATCTACACACAGAATTGCACAAAAATAAGAGATGAATTATATAAAATTTGCATGGACAGTTTCTCTGTTGTTTTTAACCTTTTAAGGACATTAGGAAAATGTTCCTAATAGTAATATCTTTCTATTAATATTACAAACCAGGTATATTTATAGCATCACTAATAGATATAAGTAGCACAAAAGTAAGTGTAAATTGCATCCCAACATGGCTTTCAGTGAAGTGAACAGAAGATTTAATGCACCACACTCATTCTTCATTCTCCTTCTGATCACATTGGGTTCATGTAGAAAGTAGAGTTGGCTAAAATGAGAAAACTGGTCACATCAAACATTGGGTTAATAGAACAAGAGAAACCATTCAAATCATCTGAACAGATGGTAATAGATACTGATACCATTCCACAGACTTTTAAAAATACCCTTAGAAAAGCAAAATGTAAAATGTCGCATTACTTAAAGCACATCTGCCAGATTCTACAGGAAGCCTTCTGCTTAATGGTGAAACACTTAAAGCTCCCACACAAGCCAAGAATAAAACAAGATGCCCATCAATAATGCTTCTATCCGATACCATTTTCATGCCCCTTGCCAATGCAGTATGACAAGAAAACAAGCTGAGTGTAAATAATGGCCAACAGAATACTCAATTTATTAATTTACATAAAACGATTCTTTATCCAGAAAACCCAAAGACATTAACTTAATAATTGTATAGCAAGGAAAATATATCAAGTTGATCAGATAAACCTTTATACAACAACCAGCCAACCAAACAAACCTGAATGACCATTAATTGCATTCATTTTATCTTACAGTCCCCATCACAACTACAAACTTATTGTATCTATATTCAGCTTTAGTTTTTTCCCTCTATCCAACTTTATAATATACTGTAAGCTTTACCAAAACAGTTGCATAGGAGTGTACACTTCCATTTGCACTGAGGGAAGCTGCATTCCTTCACATCCTGCCAATACATGGTATTTTCAGGATGCTTCCTTTTAGCCATTTTAGCGTGTTTATAATGTAGCATAGCTCACCGTGGCTTTAATCTGCAGTTCCTTTAAGATAAAATGGTAGTAAGTACCTATTCACATCAGCTGAGCCATTTAGCTGTCCCCTTTTATGAAGTATCTTTTTAAAGTATTTGCTCATTTTTATTGGATTCTCTTCTTCTTACTAATGTGTCCCTTCTTTATATACACTAAATATGAGGTTTTTATTGGATATAAATATTAGAAATATTTTCTCTCACTTTCTCTTGCTGCCTTTTTATTTCTTAATAGTATCTGTTGATAAATAGTGGCTCATTATTTTAATATAGCTCAATTTATTGTGTTTTCACTACTTAGAGACGTTATGCTCATTTAAGAAATATCTTCCTGTATCAAGATTGTGGAGATAATGTCCTCTGTAATTCCCCCAAAAGCTTATTTTTTAAACTTCTGAATTATCTGTGACGGATACTTGAAATTGGCACATGGTGAATCCAAAATCAATTTTACATGAATATACAACTGATGCAGTATAATTTATTGAAAAGATCTTTCACTCAAAATTGTCATAGCTCTTCTCATTTAACCCAATGCAATGTCAAGTCTTCCGATTTCCTGAGAGCATAATAGTCTGCTAAGTTTTCTAAACACCTGATGCAATGGCTGTTTTCCACTTCACTTTACCTATAATTTTGTTCTGTCATTTAACATGCTAGCCTTTAACACCCTGTCCTTGTCTTCCAATACAGCATTCCCTTGTGTTATTCTTTTATTCCATATTGCTCCTCCTCCTTCTCCACAACACCCCACAAGATGCCTTCTCCAGTCCTCTCCTTCTCTCTTCAGGCTTCACACTCTGGCCGAGTTGTCCTGTCCAGATCTGTACCTTTCATCACCCCAACTCACAGGCAATTCTCAAGTGCTGCCCCCTGTCGGGAACAGAAAGGAAAAACTCCAGAATCAAGTGATCAATTCCATCAAAAAGAGGTCCAAACAATTAGCCAGGTAAAACACATGGTGCAAAAGAAAATACAAATGTTTTAGTTTCCTACCACGTCTAAAAGCATCTTGCAACATGTTTCTTCTCCTTAAATCCCCAGGAACTGAAAGTTCACTGCTCAGTACTGCACAGGCTCATCCTGGAACCTTGAAGTTCACCTTAGTTATTTCTTGTGGCATTGGTAACCTACTTGGCACCTTTCCTAATCAGCTCCGCATAAAATCTAACTGCTGATCTCCTGTGTTCTGCAGTTCTCCTTCACATGACTTTCCAACCGTCTTTTGCTTTCAGCTCCTTGTGTTTGTATCATTTCATAAATGACATTTTCATTCAAACACCTCCTAACTGGTAACAACAGTTCCTCCTTCCTACACACCAAAGATTGGCTCTTCTGGTCAAATTACATATGATCATAAAGGCGCCCATAAAATAAAGCAGCAATGTGACAAAAAAAAAAGTGCTATGTGTCTTGGACTGCAACTGGCTCAAGAAGGGCAGGAGATACACAGGGGGAACTGCCATGGACTACTATTTGGCCATCAGCTACTCCTGATTAGATCTGGATTTTGTATATAGACTTTGTGACCTGCCAGCATGCTGGTATAGTAAATTATTGATACCTAAGAAAGTAACAACTACTCTTTACCATCCCTCAACATCCCCAAAGATTTTGTCCTATGTAGGTATGTGGTTAGCAGAACCTTAAATTTGAGTCACACATACGATGAGAATGCTTATCCTGTGTGGACTGTTCAGCAGTGAGACCCTGAGGGTTAATTAAATCACATGTCTAAGAGTAAATACTGAGATCCATGGCTCAGGATTAAACTAAAGTTCAGGACATTCAGACCAAAGAGGACCTGGGCATTTGGCATTCTGAGAGTTTAAGGGGAGGCATGTTAAGTACAGAAGGGGAGGCATTGCTGTTTGTTAGTTACTAAAAGTAACAGAGCTATAATTGTCCTACTGGAAGCAGATTTATAAAGAGAAGGGGCCTCAGCTGCTTTATCAGGCACTGATATTGGAAAACCTTGGGAAGGTGCATTATGGGGCTTGAGAGATAGCTCAGTGTATAGGAGCACTAGCTGTTCTTCCAAATGTCCCTGGTTCCATGGTCACTCAAAACCATCTGTAACTCCAGTCCTAGAGGCTGTGGTGTCCTCTTCTGGCCTCCAAAGGAACCAGGCACACATGTGGTACAGTCATATACAGAGGCCCAACAGTCATACAAATAAAACAAATAAATGAAAGTCGGTTTAAAAAGATATGGTACAATATATTAGAAATGGTGTGGTAAAGAAAGGAGAGGATTCCCTGTAAAACCTGGAGAGGAGCTGCACTGAGAATAATAGCTTAAAGTCAAATTAAGAAAGGTAGCTGCTGTGGACAGAGTAGGGGGCCCAGAGAAGAAAGCCTCTAAGAAGAAATATCTAACTTTTATCTTTTCATGGATATTGGATTGTTCTACACCATAACTTTAGGGTGGGCTATCTGGAATAAGAAGGAGAATAAAGGATCTTGGAACAGGTATAGGAACAGGTAGGACCACAGCACAGAACAGCCTTTAACTCTCTTCAAGGAGTTAGGCAGGGTGAAGAAAGAGAACAGAAAAGGGGGAAGGCAGTAGGGCATGGCTTGACTTCCCTAGGATGTGAGATCTAGCCTCTGAGAGTGATCGTTATCTTTAAGGAGCCATTCTGTGATCTAACAGGAAGAAACTGGGATGGTGTCTCTCTCATAATGACACCTCAGGTCATCAAGAGTCCCAAGAGCCAGAGACTCACTATGCACAGCTGCTTTCCTGGGGTTTCTGACAAAGAAAGAAGAGATTTGGTCAGGTTAATCTGGCTGTGAGATGGAGGAGACACAGACCTGGGCTGAGTAGGACCCAAATGTAGAGTCCTCATAGGTTCTGAAATAGGCCAACTCATAGAGGAAAGCCAGACCTTTTCTTCTCTGAGACTAATACAATCATTTTATTCTCCTCAGCAGAGCGACTGGGAGCATAGTAGGGCAGCCACCATCACTGGGCGCACAGTGGGACAGCCACCATCACTGGGAACACAGTGGGACAGCCACCATCACTGGAAGCACAGTGGGACAGCCATCATCGCTGGAAGAGGACTGAACTTAAAGCAAGAGTGACACAAATCCCAGGACTCCTTTCCCAACAGGACATCCTTCAAACAATGAGTCTCCTTTGGGCAAAGGTGTCAACTGTGGACTACGCTCATGTGGTTTCTGTCTGCGTAGTCTTATACAAAAGGGTGTCTGGACAACTCTACCCACAGAATAATAAGCCAATCTTGGTCTTAAGGAATTCCTCATCTTTGAAGGAATACATTATCCTGAAAATCAAATTAAATTCCCATCACATTGAGCTCATCTGGATTGTCTCCCAGGGTTTGATACAGCAACTACGGGAGAAAATGTCACCAAAGCTGGGCCTTGTAAGGAAATGACTTTTAGTGTCTAGTTTAGTCTGAATGCTGGAAGCCATCCATCTTTACAAGGAAATGAGATCAGATGATCTTTTACTTCGCTCATTGAAGGCAACTAGACATTTCTCTGCATCAAAAAAATAGGCTCTAAAGAGCTCTCTTTGTCTCTCTGTCTCTGTCTGTCTCTGTCTGTCTCTCTCTCTGTCTCTCTCTCTGTCTCTCCCCCCCCCCCCCCGTCTCAACAGCTATAAGATCTGAGCATCAGAAGTGAGTGAGCATGGAGAAAAGTGGGCTTCCTTAATGTACACATTCAAGGATGAAGCGCTTGAGCCATTAGCAGGGTCTAAGATATAAAGAATCCCAAACAGCAGTTAATTTTCATTTTTTAATTGGCCCTGGCATACCCTGGATGACTTCTTGTGCAGTAAATCTATCCTCCTAATTATTAGCTTGATTAACCTAATTATCAGTTGGGCTAATATTGAAATTAGTTGGTATTCTCTAAGTCACTCTCAGTGCAAAGGGCTATAAGTATGCAGAACCAGGAGAACAAGGTTGAAGCCACACTAATGGATACGTGAAAGCAAAGAGACTCCCCAACCTAATACCAGCCACACTACTGACCAGCATGCTGTAAAGTAGTCAAGCTATTTCAGAGTCAGTGGGGCCCCCCCAAATCTTCAGTCAGCCTTCAGGGAGTTTCTCACTGGCACTTTAAACTTACCTTTTCCTCCCCAAACCTTCAACTCAATGATCTTTCCTGTTGGCTACCCTCTCAAGGGACTTCCTGCTCATGGCTCATACATCAATAATATCCAGCGCATTGACTGGTATGGGACAGGGCAGCATTCAATAGATGCTTGATGAGGAAATGAATCAATTGCCCCAGACTTAGTTAACACTTCTCACATTCCTAATTGCCTGCTTCCTTATTAATCACTCTCAGTACTATGAGCCCCTTGAAAACAAGTAACTGAATTTATGTGTTTGTATGTCTCTGCTCTCAAGAATGTGCAGAAACAAAGCACTTAATAAATGGAGATAGAGCCCACCTGTTCCCACTCTGTGAAGCTAATTTTGGTATAAATCTTTCTGGCTTGCAGAGTGCTTTCACGTGTGTTATCTTTCCTTATGCTCATGGGAGCCAAGGCTGAAAGGGGGCAAGGAGAGGATTGTGCCTTAGATGCATCTATTATGCTCACTGTACAGCTAGAGAAAATAAAAGTTTATAAGGTTATAATGGCTTGCCCGTGGTCACATGAGTCTAGATGACTGTCTGACTCTGAATCTATATCCAGTTATTTTCTAATCAACTGTCATCATTCATTCCTATCTCTGACCCACAAATCCCATTTCCCAAAAGAATCCTCCCCCAGGATTTAGGCTATTTCTAAGTCCACTCACGAGTTAGCCCATTGCGGCTTGAGGGTTAAGATAAAGCAAAGGCAGGTGGAGAGAAATTCGTTTATGAAGATGATGTTTACAAAAATTGATGTCAAGAAGAGAATGATGTCTGAGTATCGGAATCCCAGACACCAGGCCAGGTGAGGAGAAAGTGTTGTGTAATTATAGGTACCTGGGAGATCCAGGTCAGTTAATTGTTATGGCTGTTTTACAAAGAAACAACATTATTCCTAATGGCTGCATACCAAATTCTCCCAAACCTGGAAGCATCCAGCAACAGTAAGCATTAATTAATGCAGACAATTTTTTGAGTGTTGGGGTTCTCTGTGGTGACTTAGCTGAATGGTTCTGTCTCAAGGTCTCTCCT